>NC_090921.1:1103707862-1104957862 GCF_040938575.1 Ambystoma mexicanum | reverse complement strand
AGGGAGACATGAGTGGGGGCCTGGTGGAGGGTGCCCTTGACTGCTGGGGGGTGGGGGTGCAGGGAGATATGAGTTGGACATGTGTGGGGGCCTGGTAGGGGGTTCCCCTGGGATGCTGGGGGTGGGGGTGCTGGAGATATGAGTGGGGGCCTAGTGGAGGGTGCCCCTGACTGCTGGGGGGTGGGGGTGCAGGGAGACATGAGTTGGACATGAGTGGGGGCCAGGTGGAGGCTGCCCTGGATGCTGGGGGGTGGGTGTGTAGGGAGACATGAGTGGGGGGCCTGGTGGAGGGTGCCCCTGGATGCTGGGGGGTGGGGGTGCTGGGAGACATGAGTGGGGGCCTGGTGGAGGGTGCCCCTGGAGCGTGCGGATGGGCTGCCTGCGGGACATGTGCAGGGGTGCAGGGTAGTCCCCTGTGGTGTGGGTCGCCTGCAGGGGCCGTGGAGGGTTTAGAGGGAACACCTGGGAGGACCCTCATGGCCAATTCACGTGTAGTACTCCCCGGCACCCCCGAAATACACGTAGGCTGCTGGATTCGCGTGTGGAACTTCCCGCGCACCCGGAGTACACGTACCCTGCTGAAATCGCGTGTGGAACTTCACATGCACCCCAAAATACACGTACCCTGCAAATTCGCATGTGAAACTTCCCGCGCACCTTGGAATACACGTACCCTGCTGAAATCGCGTGTGAAACTTCATGCGCACCCCGAAATACACGTACCAAGGACAATCGCGTGTGGAACTTCCCGCGCACCCCGAAATACACATACCCAGGCCATTCGCGTGTGGGAACTTCCCGCGAGCCCCTGAAATACACGTACCCCGCTCCCCCAGGCCCCGGATTCCGCGTGTTAAAACTTCCCACGAGCCCCTGAAATACACGTACGCTGCTGCCCAGGCCTGATCGCGTGTTAAACTTCCCGCGAGCCCCTGAAATACACGTACCCCGCCTCCCCCAGCCCGATCGCGTGTTAAACTACCCGCGAGCCCCTGAAATACACGTACCCCGCTCCCCCAGGCCCGATCGCGTGTTAAACTTCCCGCGAGCCCCTGAAATACACGTACCCCCGCTCCCCCAGGCCCGATTGCGTGTTAAACTTCCCGCGAGCCCCTGAAATACACGTACCCCGCTCACCCAGGCCCGATCGCGTGTTGAACTTTCGCGCACCCACGAAATACACGCACACGCTATTTTTCACACAGCGGGTGTCCGTGTTTGTCGGTACCCCTTTTCACCTCATTTGTCCTAGAGGGCCACAGTATGGATCATTCATCATAGCTGTATATAGGTGCTTTTTGTTAGCGCACATTTTGGCGCACATTTATTTCAGGCGCAGGGACGCTACCGCCTGCTTTCTTGTGGCGGACTTGTTTGGCCCTGTGCGCGTATTTGCCCGTGCGCTGGTTTGCCCTATTCGATTCCATGAATACGAGTAGGCGAGCGTGTGGGCGTTCCGCGCACTTGCCTCCTGTACTTCCCCCGTGACGCCCATATTTTCACGCGTTGTTCCCCATTCCGAGTGTTACACCCCGTGTTCCGCCTACTTTTGTTATGTGCGCCGCGCTATGTGCGATTTCGCTGTGGCCGTGGCGCACGCCGTTGGATGACCTGTGCGCCGCACACTTTTTCAGCGCACATCCAATATTTTTCTTGCGCACGGACTTCCATGAATCGATGTACGCTTGTTTCCCTGCGATTTTCGCACTTGCTCTGCGATTCGCACGTTTTGGCACCTCTGCGCCGGAATTTTCGGCGCACATTAATTCCATGAATCGGCCTGTTAATTTCAAAAGTATCAGTAACCTGATCTGACAGCGACTTCCCATGAAGGCTGCAAATGCTGAAATTAAAGTCCCCCCGGAAAGCTCTACTCTCCCCTCACCGGAAATGATAATATGCCAGTGTGGGAAGGAGCAAAACCCCCAGGGAAACCCTCTGGGGAAGAAAACCCTGGACGATGTCGCTCACAGATAGTCTGGAAGAGGTCTTGAGGTAAGTAGAGGTCTTCGGTGTAACAGACAACTCATATTGGAGATGGAGTCTCTATAGGTGGAGACAAGACAGGTAAGAATCCAATAGTGAAGAAAAGGCTGGAATAATTCAGGAGGAGTGGAAGGCTGGCACTTACAGGAGGAAGTTGCCGAATATACTGAGGATTATAAGGTGATCAGGAACACCGGTTTCCAATATTGAGGTCCAGAAAAAGTAATATCAGCCCACCCTTAGAGAAAAAGAGATTATCTTTCTGCCAAAGCAAATAGGGAAAGGAAATGCGGAGAACGGGTGTTTGGAAGGATGCTAACTTACTTTGGATGGGAACGTCGAGAGTGCGGGCAGTCTGAATGGATGTTGGGAGCGGATGACTTGCCGGGGAAAAACGAGGCCCAGTATGAAACCGAGACGAGAGAGGAGAGGAGAGTCTAAATAGAAAGTAGAGTAAATAGGCAGAGGTCAAGGAGAGCAAGAATTCACATAAATCAGCGAAGGACAACCTAGCAGCGAAACTTACGGAGCGCCGAAATCAGCAGTAGTGACGCGGCGGGTAACCGTACGTCCTTCACTAAATGGGATCACGTGAGCAGCCATCTGCGTCTCTAGGGAGCGTGCAGAGTCAATACCGTTGTCTGTAGCTATGGTACGGACATCCACGGCCATCTTGGACAGGTTGGATCGTATTACTCCGCACACACGGCGGCACTGCCAAAGAGACCAGTGCCGTAATGGTGTGACAAAACTAAAGTAAGGAAGAACGAAACAGCATCATCAGAAAAGGTTAATAACATTAAACTTTATATTCATGTATACAAATGAATTGTGTGTTTGAGGCCTGCTCATTTCCCCATGTATGTGCTCCATGAGCTGATACCAAACCCTAAGGAAAGTACTTTAAGAACAGATGACAAGGTTAACAGTTAGATATATAGCACCTTTTCAATTTTAATATTCTGACTGTCAGTGAACAAAACCACCTGGCCTATATATATTAGTGAACAAAAACAAGTGGCCCATATATGTGATGTCATCAGTGATGTCATCAATGACATTCGTGATTTCATCTTTAATGTCCTGGGTGTTAGTCTTAGTAGTGCACGGTGGTGGCGCAAGTTATGGTTGCTTAGCTTACCATAACTGGCGAATTTCAGGGCTTTTTCGGTTTTACTTGGAACCATAACGTCCCTTTAACAAAGTTTTTTTCACTGAATTTCATAGGTTTTTAGTAGCACAACTTAACCATAACGTCCCTTGAACAAAGTTTTTTTACTGAATATATATATATATATATATATATATATATATATATATATATGTGTATATGTACTAGACCCTGTACAAAAGTGCAGGGAAAGCGGAAGGCACTCCAGGAAGCAGTCTTGCATGCAGGAATCGCGGCAAAACACTGAGGCAGCAAACCATTGATGTAAGCAAAAAAATATTCTTTAATAAATTAAATGTCCAGGACAGAAAAGAAAACAGCATGAAAACGACGCGTTTCGCGGTAACAAACCGCTTGCTCACATTAAAGATATATATATATATATATATATACACACACTCACACACACTTTTAAACAGTCATTGTGTGTGAATATTTTTTGGCCCCCAAGTTGTAAATAAAAAACGGCCCACTCAGCTCTCAATTCTATTCGGCTCTGGTCCGAATGTCCGACTGCTCAGTCTGACGCTGAGGAGAGTGAAAGGTAAGATGTGGAACCTGAACTGTTGGTCAGTTTAGATTCAGAAGAACCGGCTCTCTGGCGCAGGTTTGTTTCTAGGTGATTCCTGTTGTTAGTATCCTGCTTGATTCTCTACTAACTAGAGAGCATCAAGGGGTGGGAATTGGTGACTCCTACGCCTGTGAGCCCTTTGCTGTGCAGGAAGGAACTCCTTATTAGGGTGAACACTTCCTGCAGCTACTTCAGCGCTAATTAGCTTAAATCACTTCTGTAATGTTTAAAAGCACAAGTACAAGCAGTTTGCTCACCGCCCCTAGATAGCCAGTGGCCTTGGCAGCAGCCTTGTGCTTGTACTGGTCCTGCTCCCTTTCAAGACATTTCACCCTGCTTAGCTGGAAAGAAAGAACCTACACATTTCAACCATTGGCAAATAAAATATTTCCTTGATTTGTAGCAGCTTAAGGGATATAGATACTATAACGTCAATACGAAAATTAAGCAACTGGAAAAAAAATTAATTCCTATCCACGGTTTTCGAATTGATCATTACATCTTTAATAACCATTGCTTTTTTGTTGACTCCCTGGTTATAGCGTGAATTGTGCATTCTCCCAAAAAGTTAATTTAGAGAAAGCAAAGGTCTTAATAGTTGCATCAATGGAGGTATTGGCAGAATGAACCCACATCTGCATGACAAGCCCCCTAATTCTACAACACCTTCTATGGCAGATGTGCTTAGTGTCTGCTCAGCCCCCTCATGCCAAGTGCCCGTTCCTCTGAATCCTGGAAAATAATTGCTCTCCCTCTGCCCCCAACTTACCTCATACTGGAATAGCTTTAGAGACTAGCTTTGTCTAATGTAGCAGAACTGCTCATGCATTTGCAAACTATTGCCATTATATGCCCAGGGAGTGCCATCACATGCTTTATTTCTAAGACCACATGCCAGTTATTCCTATCATAAATCAGATATTTACGTCGGAGACTCTGATGCTCACGCAATCTACAGGTATTCCCATCAAAATCCGGAGTAACCAAAACATTGCCATCCAATAGCAGGCACACTATGTCCAGATAGCCTAGCAGTATCAGCTTCCATTATGCCTAGTTAGTACATCCGCCCCAAATTCCTTTGTGCCTAGTTACGGCATTGAGGACAGGTTCCATTATGCCCAGTCAGCACTATAAATCCAGATTCTGTTGTTCCCAAATGGCTCAGCAGTGCCAGTACCCAGTTAGCCCAGCAATACCAGATTCTGAAGCATAGTTACAACAGTGACCCCCCCGCCCCCCCCCCCCCCCGGTTCCATTGTTCCAGTCAGCAGAACCGGGTCAGATTTCCCTGTTCCCTTTGCCCAGTTAGTACAATAAGGCCAAATTGAATTGCACGCAAGTGGCACAGTCAGGCCATATGGCACACGTCCCGCAAGTAAAGGAAGTGCAGATTCCAGTATGCAAAGTTAGCAAAGTAAGGCTGAACTCCACAGTTCCAGTTATCACTGAAAGGATAGATTCCAGAGCGCCCGGGTAGGCCAGTAAGGGCAGATTCTAAAATGCAAAGCAAGGGCAGCTCCACTATGACTGGTCAGCAATTGAAGGCTAGATCTAAGGGATGCCCAGTTAGGACAGCTATGCCCCAACCAAAAAGTACAATAATTCTAGCCCAATGCATTTAAAGGAAAGGCAATGGCTGGATGGGCATTTTTAACAAAGTCAACCCTCCAATGCCCTTTCACAGTTTGGGGGCTGAGTACATGACGCTAGGTCATGCATGGGTGAGAGGCTGCTCATTGGAAGAAAGCCCCAGTCATTGGTAATCTCATCAACCACACAGATTGTATTAGAAATGTTTCCTAAGGTGTACTGTATCAGGCATAATGTAATTCCAACACTGCGAATATTGCAAGCCACTGATATGTCCATGACTAACATGGACAATGTCACAGACCTCTCTGGAGACTTGCCAAACCTTCTCCTTCTGCCATCAAATCCATAGTGGTTCTACCTTGGATGCTACTTTCAAAATGGCCATATAAATAGCCTTCTACCAGAGTGCCACTGCAAACAGAATTCAAATTTGTACTGTAGCGTAATACATTATTGTACCACAGTTGGGTTGTTATTGTCTAATTGCAGTAAACTCGGAATGCCCCTATTCTATTGCAATACCATTAATTTGTTAACCTAATATTTGCCATATATTTTCAAATGTGTAATGTTGCATAGAATGTGTTGGAAAATAACCTGGTCAGGTGTTTGCATTTGCATCTTTGTTATGGCACAAAGTGGTCGATTTAAAATGCTCAATGTTGTATGTCTCATAATCCTCTGTTTTCGTGCAATGCGCATGTATTTGGAGTTCCCCACTGCCCAGCGCAGACTGAATAGTCTACTTGCACCTTTAATTTGCACTATTACCACACAGCAGCATTCCGTCCACCAACCTCGAAAAGGATGAAAGAGGAAGTAGTCCATGCATGAACGTGTCCCTGCAGGTTACATAGAGAACCCTGCACCCGGCTCTGCGCTCAATGAGCTGGTTTACAGTAACACTTGCAATGCCACTTTTCAGTGTATCCATTGCACAATTGAACTACATAGCATGTTGATACACGGCATCACATGTTGTACTGGGAAACAATACAAAAACACTACAATGTCAATGTTAGCTACTTCCTTAGACTAGACAGAGGCTGCAAAGCAGGGAATCAACGGGGACACCAGCAGCGCTACCTGCACTGCAGTGCCCGCCAACAAACATGGACCCACCTGCAGGGACTCTACAGTGGCACGGAGCACCCCAATTCTCAGGCACTAGTCAGCCATCACAGCCCAAGGCAAGCCGAGAACAAGCCCCCACTATAATGGGCATCCTTTGTCTGCATTGTCTTGAACTTCATCTTTCCAGAAACAAAGCAACTATTTTGAATCCAAGGCAAAGTAGTGTGTGTGCTACTCTGAGATAGCAGCCTGCATTGTGGAGGGTTTGAGGGTTTCCCACATGCTCAAGCCACTGTTAGCTTCAGCATAACTGGGAATGATCCAGTCTACAAGCTGCTGTGGATTGTTAGACATAGTTACTTTTGGCTATAAGCTAAAACGATTGCATTGGAGTACAGCTGGGGGGAGATGGCATATGAGGAGGGACGCAAAGCATGCAGGTGTTGTTTGGTTTTCCTCTCCCACACTGACCGCCCATGGCAATGCTAATCTCAATAGCCACTCTCACTAATGTCTAGTGTCCTACAGGCTGGTCCCACAGTGGCATTGATTCACATACGCTGATATATTCAGTTCAGTCCGCGATATACAACTTGAGAGTGTGCTATTTTGCACACCTTCAGTACCATTCTTTTTGTTACATGCTAATCCCTATGGCCATCACCAGCCACTTCCTGCCCACACCCGCCCAAAACACATAATCCTTGAGTTACCTTTTACCAAGCCATAACACCAAATGTTCAGCTCAAAGTGCTTGCAAGTGTTTTTTCAAAGCAGTCTTGTGAGAGTTAAATTGGAGCTGTAAACCTGCTCCTGGTGTAATAAAAATGTATTAACCAAGTGCGCCTTCAGTCACTTGATTTATAAGTAGTATGTGCCCTTCACAGAAGTCCTTCTGAAAACAAGGTTGGCAAAGCCAACACTGTTGTCTTGGTATAAGTATTAGACAGGCATTTACCAGGCACTGCTATTACATGTCCAGGTACACAAACCATTTTGCAGCTGCTCCCATTAATGGCGAGTTAATACCATTACGGCGGTACCTGGCAAATGCCTATCCCATGCCTACACAAAAGCCAAATCTGTTTGCATTAACAATGCTTCTTTTTCACAGTCTTCTGCTTTAAAAATAACCAAGAAGCTTATAAGGTGGTGGTGTCCTGCTTCAGGCGTATTTGGCTCCTCCCCCCGTGTACTCATATAGATGACATGTTCTGTGTTGGCTGTGAAACAATCAGTAATAAGAGCAGCAGTGTGGGCCTGCATGTCGTGCTGCATGTAAAGTGTGAGGCAGGGAGTGATCCACCAATAGCAGGACGATGTGGCCAGGTCTGCAGAGCTTCTAGATTCATGAATGTTCGGTCAGCTCTTTAGGTGGCTTTTATTATTATTTCAAAGAGAAAATGAAATACACATACTTGCTAATGAAAGCAGTGCACATTTATTTTACAAGTGCCATGTTTATTTTGCTGTCCCACAGCAGCCAACACCTTTGAATGTGATTGAGAGGTGCACTCCTGGGCTGTCCGGTTACTGCAAGCAATGTTTTTGTATTGGAAACGCTGGGTTTTCCTGGAGAAGATGATCTACTTTGGAACAGGCATGGTGTGCCTGCTCTTCCCCTGCCTGGCTGTGTGTGTTGCATTTATCCAGTCAGTAATGGATTTTGTAACTTTGGCTTGGAAAGAGGTTGGGCTGAGGTCACATTATAGGATCCTTATTGGATGAATGCTGTTCAGCAGGGAAGCAGCCGCCAAATCATTGTATCCATACTTGAATGCACAACCCTCACCTACATTATCATTTTGTACCATCCAGCAAATTCTCAGCCAAAACCAAAAACCATTCTTGGATGGGATTGATTAACGCCAGGAGTTTACCCATAGTTTGACCCTCATTGCTTAGATGTTATCTACTCCACTGCTGTGGATTCTACATCCCTGCCCCTAATACACTATCAGTATATTACACCCTGTACAGTATTTTGAGTCTCAGCGCTATGCTCCACTCCTCTGTCCAGAAAACACGAAACTGTGTTTTGCATCATTTGAGATGGGGCCCTATCATCAGGCCAATAGATATTGCAGGTGCTTGGGCACAAATCACTGTGTCGCCTGTTCAAAAAACACATTTTTGATTTGGAATGTGTTAGATTCCGACTGAAGTCGGATGCAGCAATCAAAACAATCAAGCAACGTGAATGAAGCAATGCAAATGAAACGCGGAAGCCGGGCTGATGCTTCTAACTCCTTTAATCAATAGCGCGAGAGTGCGCCTGAGGCGGTAACCCCGCCTCTTCCCCCTGCCTGAGGCGCAGCCCACCACCCAACATAAAACAATGGAAATGGGACTTGGTTCCCAGTAAAAAGGGTCATTGAAATGAAAAGGGGACGCAACATCTCCGTGCAACTTAAAGAAGGAATGGACCTCAGTTCATTTCTTCTATCCATCGAGTGGGTCGGCGTATGGTCCGCCTCGACGGACTTCGCCTGGGGATCACTGTCCAGTTGGCTGACATGTCACTGTCACTGTCGTCAGCGTCCCTTTCTTGCCTGTGGTACTCAGATTCCACGTCTGATGATTCATCGGTGTGCGTGGCAGAGTCTCCAGCAGGTTCTGTATTTCCTTCAAAGGTCTTAAAGAATGATGAATTTCTCGTGATTGTTCCACGCGGACTGGCTGCTGTTATCATGGACCCGTTGGTATGGGTCACGGTCATGGGCTCGGGTCTGAACGTAGGGGTGTCTTTGGTGTTTTGATCTTGTCGTACTAGCACCACGTTGCCCACTTGAATGTGGCAGGGTTTTGCTTGTCTCTTCTGGTCCGTGTATGTCTTCGTCCTTTCCTTGTTTGCCTTGTCTCTTGTTCTGGCATCCTCGATAATGATCGTGGACAGACGGACACGGGGGTTGTGAGGAAGTTGTGTCCTCACGATGCGACCAAACATTAGAGTGGAGGGACATTCGCCTGTGGTGCTGTGTGGAGTGTTCCAGTATTCCCTTAATAGCATGCAGATGGCTTGCATGAATGACCCATTTGTGATGGAACAGACTTGCAGTGTCCTCTTGAGACTGCTCATGAATATTTCAGCCATTCCATTGGTTTGCGGCCACAATGGTGTTATTGTCCTGTGTTGAAAACCTAAGTGTTCTGCAAACATTGCAAAGTCGTGGCCACTGAATGGCGGCCCATTGTCGGATTTTACCGTTGACGGAATTCCATAGTCGGCGAATGTCTTTTTTAGTGCAGGTGTTACAGCCTGCGCGCTGCTTGAGTGTATGAGGTGTACTTCAGGGAAACTTGACATCTCGTCCACGATTAGTAGTGCATACTTTCCATTGGCTAAGGGTCCAAACATGTCGATTGCCAATTCGTCCCCCACTTGCAAGGGCATTTCCGATGGCCGGAGTGGTGTTGCGAATATTCTCGGCGCTACTGCTTGACATGTGAGGCATTTGCTTAGGAGACTTTCCACCTGTTCATCCATTTTTGGAAACCAGACTTTAGCCCTCAGTTGTCTCTTTGTCGATACTACTCCACGATGTCTTGCATGAGCTATGTCCAGTATTTGTTTTTGTAGACTGTATGGAATTACAACCCTGTTCTCTTTGAGAATCTACCCCCCCGGGGACACGGACAAAGTGTGTTGTACAAGTTTGAATGTGCAGAGTTGAGCCTCCTCCTGATTGGATAGGCCCGATGCGTGCCGATCTTTTACATGCCACCGGCCCGATTGTATGCACTTCTGTACAATCTGCAAGAGTTTGTCTGTTCCTGTGGCTTCCACGAGTTGAGCTGTGGAAATGTGTTTTGGGAGCGCGTGGGTGACCAGGAAATTGATGTATTCATTTGCTTTTGCGGATTGCCGCTCTTCTCGGGCAGGCAGTGGGTATCTTGAGAGAAGGTCTGCATGGTTGTTGTCTTTCCCTGGTCGATGATGTTAAATGAATATTCTTATAGCCTTAAACCCCATCTAGAAATGCGGGGCAGTAATTTGGCGGTGGGTTTTCCATAGATCGTGGTGAGGGCCTGGTGATCTGTGACAACAGTGAATGGGTGCCCATACAGAAAGAGGTGGTAATGCTTGCATGCCCATGCAACTGCAAGACTCTCCCTTTCAGGTTGTGAGTAGGCACACTCTGCAGGTGACAGGCTTCGGCTTGCGTACGCCACTATGCGTTTAAGGGAGTTCGGTGGTGCTCCAGGTCTGGATTGAGCTAGTATAGCACCAAGGCCTACTGGGCTGGCGTCCACGGTGAGTTTGGTATCATATGCGGGGTCATAATAGGCCATGCATTAGGCTGATGATATGCACCGTTTGATCTCTTGAAAAGCTTCCTCACATTCTGCCGTCCACTGGAAGTCTCAATATTTTCCGGTGAGGAGCCTCAGTGGTGTGCTCACTGACGCAAAGTCTTGTATATATCTGGTGCAATAGCTATCCATCCCTAAGAATGAGCGTATGGCTGATGCAGAGGTGGGAATGGGAGCGTCTACCAGTGCCTGCACCTTCTCTGGATCTGGACTTCCTTTGTGCCCAAAGAATTTTAACGTGGTTTTACTGATTTCACACTTCTCGGGATTGAGTGTGAGATGGGCGTTTTCTAATGCCATGCAGACTCATCTTAGGGTGTCGTCATGACTTTCTTGCGAGGTGCCGAAAATGAGAATGTCGTCGCTATAATTCAAGCAGTGAGGAATGTGTTTGATTATTTGATGTATTTCGTTCTGGAAGATTTCAACGGCGGATGATACTCCAAAGCTTAGCCTCTTGTATCTATAGACGCCTAGATGGGTTGAGAACGTGGTGATATATCTTGAAGAGGGATGGAGTTCAAGCTGATGATAACCTTTGTTCAGGTCGAGCTTCGAGAAGATGGTGGCTCCGTGTAGGAGATGTATCATGTCTGGCATGCGTGGTGCTAAGTGCCGTTCCCTTTCAATGGCCATGTTTGGGGCGCACATGTCTACACAGATGCGCATGCTTGAAGTGCTATCTTTCTTCGGTACAGATACTATTGGCGAGACCCATGGTGTTGGGCCAGACGCCGGCTCGATGATGTCCTGTTGTAACAGCGAATGTATCTCATCTTCAACCTGTCGCTGTATGTTGAGGGGAATGCCCCGGTAATGTTGGGCTAGGGGCGGTATGTGCGTATTGATGTGTAGTTTGATTTGTCTATCTTTTAGACGGCCTAGACCTTTGAATAGAGATGGGAACATCTTTTGAACCATGTCTTTCGTGCAGGAGTTGTATGCCGACATGATTTGATACATAATGCTGATTAGTCCCATTTGTATAGCTGTGCGGAAGCTTAGGATGCTTCCTCCGGGCACTTCCCCTTTGATTACATATATTTGTACCTTTTGTCTTTGTTCCTTGTATTGGCATTTTGCAGTGAACATGCCTTTACAGTCCAGTGGTTTATTGGACCCGTAGGGGTATATCAATGTGTCTGCCTTTCGTAGTTCTTTCTTTATCTTGAGATCTTTGTATACTATGTCACTTATGACATTAACCGTAGCACCTGTATCAATTAGAAATTCCAAACTCTGTCCATTTAGTTGAAGCAGCAGCGTTGGACTGTATTCAGCATCTGTGTCGTTGCCGATACATATGCTTGTTTCCTCTCCTCGCTGGATGACGACGATCTGGCAATTCTTCTTTGATGTGGCGAGTCATCCAGATGTCTGACTCTTTGTCTCAGCTTTCGGTGAGGAGAGTTGTGTCGGCTCTTGCGATAACTGGAGATGTCCCTCCTTTCTTCCCGCCACCGAGTAGATGGCATGTGTTCCCTGGACGAGCTGGGGGAGCGCCGCCTGCTGGGCGTGGTGAAATGACTCGAGTATTTTCGTGGGCTTTCCCTCCTTGAGTTTCTGCCATCTTGTCTCCAGGATTCTCTGTTGGAATCCGCACTTTGGAAGAATTTTATGTTTTTGTACACGGACTGGAAGTGATTTTCCCCTCCACATTTATCACAGTGATGGCCTATCGTAGGCCATGATCCTACGTGCGGAAATCGGAATCCACACCTGTAGCATTTTTTTTTTATCTGATGTGTCAGCGGGAGTGCAAATGGGGCATACTGTCGCTGTCTTGGCGTTCTGTGTTATGTTTATGTTTCCCAATGATTCGGTTTGTAGTGTTAATGCTGCGTCTGCCCTCGCTATCTGAAGGATTTCTTCCAGTGTCCTGCTTTTTTGTAGCAGTTTTTTGCGAAATTCAGGTGATCCACACCCTGCAATGGCTTGTGATTTGAGCGCTTAGTCAGTGGAATATTTGTCAAAATCGCAATATTTGGCTCTTTTTCTTAGTCTCATGACAAAATTGTGCATGCTTTCTTCTTTGTCTTGGGTGGTTGTGTGAAAGACGTGTCTCTCATAATCAACATTTCTCAGTGGTGCAAAATAGGTGTTCAGTGAGTCAATTATACCTTGGAATGAGTCAGTGTTGGAATCAGGCATCTCAAAAACGATATCACGTACCGTGGGGCCCAGTGAATGAAGCAGAATTCCTCTCAGACGGCATTCCTCTCTGACTCCCGAGGCGTCAATGTAGATGTGGAGTTCTTTTAGCCATCTGGCCCACCTGGGTGCTAGACTATTTGTGTCTGTCATGTCAAAGTGTGGCACTGCCTGCAGTTGTAGTGACTCTGAAGTGCCTTCCTCTCTGTTGCTGGCTGGTCTGGGGGGGAGCTGGCTTGTGGGCTTTGTAGGCCACTATCAGCATTGTCTTCTGACATAATGCTGGGTGCGCATGACCTGCTTGGCTGTGGTGTGCTCTGGGGCCGGTTGCACCTTGTTGCTCCACTTGGTCAGAGGAGTTAATAACGTTCATGGATTCGTGGGGCCCACGTGATTTATTTATGAGTTCTTGTCCAGGGTTGCAATTTCCTCCGTGGCGATGCTTTGAATATAGTATGCGCAGGCGAACAGGAGCCGTCTCTCCACTGCTGCCAGAGCGTGAAATGCACCGCTTGTGTGAAATTACAATTTCCTCCGTGGCGGCGCCTTGAATCAAGCATGCGCATACAAGCGGGAGCTGTCGCCCCGCTGCCGTTAGATCGCGGAGTGCCACTTTATGATGATTGGCACGGGAGACGCAAACTCGCGAGCGTGGCCTCCGTGTCGTGCTGCAGCGCGGTCGGGTGGGTTCAACTGGGCTCAAGGACCCAGTCAGAATGTCCTCGTCGCCATTGTTAGATTCCGACTGAAGTCTGATGCAGCAATCAAAACAATCAAGCAACATGAATGAAGCAAAGCTAATGAAACGCGGGAGCCGGGCTGATGCTTCTAACTCCTTTAATCAATAGCACGAGAGTGCGCCTGAGGCGGTAAACCCGCCTCTTCCCCCTGCCTGAGGCGCAGCCCACCACCCAACATACAACACAGGAAATGGGACTTAGCTCCCAGTCAAAAGGGTCATTGAAATGAAAAGGGGACGCAACAGAGTGTATATATTTTATATAGCAAAAACAAAGAGGTGATGGCTGGAAGGTTTAGAATGAATCTTAACCTCTGGCATTGCTCTGGGCAACCCTCCAGGCCATCGTTCTTCGCCTGCCAAGCAATTACACAAGAGGAAAACCATATGCATATCAGTCTTGATCCAACCCCAAAAGGGGTATTCCACCCGAACTGCTAGGTCACATCTCCTACAGGATTACCAATGCAGTTTCCGACCATGATGAAACACAGATATTGCCACCATCCAAGTTATCAATGACTCTCTACAAATCCTGGTTAAGGGAGAGTCCTGCTGACTTATCATACACAACCTCTGTGACGCTTTCAATACTTTCAATACCATTGACAAAGCCCTCCTCAACATCCTCGCTACATGCATTAGGATTCAACTGAACAGTCCTGCAGTAGTGCACTTCCCACCGCTCCATCATAGACTAACTCGAACCAGAAGTGGTCCCACAGATCCTAATGTCACTCAGTAAACTGCAGAGTTTCACAAGGCTCCATTCTGCCCCTGTCATCTTCAACCTCTACATGGAACATCTGGGGGAACTTCTTTCCAGCACTGACATAAAGATACACCAATACAGAAGCGACAGACGACATCCATCTACAACATCCATGGACTCAACCACAGTCAGTAGTGGTGGATTGGCCTCTTTTCTGGGCAAGCTCAGAATTATTTCAATTGCTGTGCTAGACTCTATGTCCGCTTGCAGACTGTACTATGTTGCCACTTTGAAAATAAATCCAGGGCCTCTTTTGGTTCCCAGTGCACCCCTGACTGTCTGTCCCTCTTCCAAGCCTGGATGGCAAGCTCTTAGCTGAAACTCAATAGAAACTAAAATAATTAGTCTAGGAAACCCCACCACACACAACCAAGTCAGCAATTGGCAGACTGACATGAACATTCACATAATTCACACCTCACCTCTGACGCAGTGCAGAGCCTCTCGGCTTTATCATTGACTCTGACCTCTCATTGAAAACACACATTGCCAAGAAGTCCTGAAAAGCAAGGTTCAAGATAGCACTCCTCTACAAAGTCAAGTATTTCGTACCTGCCCCGAGTTTCAGAACAGTTGTCCAAATTCTGTTCCTCTCCCTTCTGGGTGGTGGCAACACCCTGCTCGCAGTAGTCCTAGAAGCCACCTTGTCCTTTTTGTAAGCTGTTGAGCATCCTGCAGTTGACCTCATATCAAGAGTTAGAAAATTCAAATGCATCAGCCCCATCCTCAAGGAGCTGCATTGGCTACACCATCAAGCATCTATCATGTTCAAGACTGCCTGCCTTCCCTACAAAGCAAAACAAAGGGGGTTCTGGGAGTCTGTCTACCAGCACGAACACAACCCATTGACCTGTTCTTGGGTGGATGGCCCCTGGGAGAGTCTCAACCAAGCCTTTAGCTCACTGTCCCTTTCACAGAGAAGAAATATCCCTGGCATATCAGTCTTTGTCCTTCCCAGGGGCAGTCCAGCACCAAAATGCTAGGCAATTCTCCTCTGAACAGAAGTACCAACAGCAACCTCATACACATGTTTCAGCCTTGTTGGGCATCATCAGTGAGGTGGAGCTGTGCCTCTCTGAGAACAGTGAGCAAGGGGTCCACATCTGGATTCCCCTGGTAATTTAGGGTGAGACCCAAAATTACTTAATATGCAAAACAAAGAGGGTTCTGGGAGTCTCTCTACCAGCAGGAACACAGCCCATTGACCTACAAAGCAGACACAATCAAAACACCACTCTACCTGGATGAGAAACTCCCCATCTCAGGAAGGCAGTGCACAACTACAAGCCACAACATTGCCAAGTTTGAAACAAAGAATTGCCAGAGGAAACATGCACCCTGTTTCTTGAACAAGTTACGAATTTGAATAAGACTGTTCCTATTCATTTGGCACTTCAGGAAGGAGCGGAAGATCCTACACTTCAAAGAACATCTCACTAGTGGCTGATCACTCATCTCAACCCTAATTCATTCCCCGTAGAGCCCCGTCTGATCCCCCTTAGGCATCCCAGCTCCTTTGCTACCTTGCACGGTTACTTGTAACTCGCTGAGTGTGCCCCCTCTGCGCTGTGCGTCCTTGCTTTCGAACAAGGTTCACTCTTTCTAAATCCCATACATAGATCCTGTACAAAGCCCACGTTCCATAATTCACATAATCCAACCCGAGGTAGAAAAGACTGCCTTAATTTAGGTGCAACATCTCATTGCACCTGCTGTACCCGGCCTACTTAAGTTTAACCATGAGGTGAGGCTCGACATATCGTGCTTGTTCCACCTTCCATTGCTTTAATCCATATGCGTATTCTTGCACTCTATGAACTGTACTAGGCACTTCCTATAACTAGCGCCCAGATGCCTCAGGGTTCGGTGCGCTGATATAAATTCAAAAATAAACAAATACATTCATCAAACACGGATTCATGAGCGACTGAAGACCACTTTGCCGATATTCGAGAATGTCATTGTACAATCAGTGCCAAAAGCCCCTCTTTTATCAATTTCCTCATGTCATCGTACCTGCAGTACTAAATATAGCCCACTCGAAGTAAAGTAAAAGATCCAATAGACCTGGGGTACCCAAGCCCACCTTATCTGATGCACATCACATTAGCTTTCCTGAGGTACAAAAGGCTGCTTAATCATAAGGGCAGCATCTCATCATACCTGTGGTACCAAGTCCACCGTAAGCAAATGCCATAATATCATGAAACACTGAAGACCACTCTACCTATATCACATGATCATAATACCCAGAGGTAGGCAGAGAAATCTTCTACACAATGCTTATTAGACTAAAGTAGTTTCTGAAGGTTTGTGGGTAGACATTTGGATTAGCAGCCTTCTAGCTGCCTGTTTTTCCTGTCAAAAACATGTTCAGATGTATGAGAAGATACTGGGGAACAGTCAGGACTTTTTGTGGTAGGAACAAAAGAGTTGTAGACTTGTAGATGTCTACGGTGAATGCAAGGTGGTTGACTTAACAGCATGCAGAGCACTCCTGACACCACTTGCCACTTCTGCTCTGCTCCCTAGAAATGTGTAAAGCGGATGACCACCTACTTACAACAACATAGGCCTGCTATCCTTTGCCTCACACAAGAGATATCGACTGCGGCTCATTTACGGCACCTAGGACACACGAAACGGTGCCTAGTTGCTAGTTGTTGACCTTGTCTCCGGATGAAGTGCCCATTCTCTCTTTCAAACATGAGTGTATCACTCCCATGACGTCTATCCAACCATTTTCTTACCTTGTGCTAAGAAAGCTACATGGCGAAACACATGCTGGCAAATCTAATGATACCATCATTTCTAACATTCACCACAGGGAGACATCTACAAGAACACAATTCTTTCTTTCCTACTACAAACAGACCCAAACACCAAAGCTGAGTGTTCCCCAGTTCCTTCTCCTAACTCAGAGAAAGCCATCCTACCTAAGGTACCAACGCCCACCTTACGGGAGGTCTCAGAATCCACCTTGCGGGGCCACATAGAGACTGTCTCCTTGAAGAGTGAAAGGCGGCTGCTCAGCCAGACCTTTTCTGAGCTGCACTTAAATTATTTTGTAAACCACCGGGGGACTTCTTCCAGACATGAATTGGAAAAGTCAGCTAACAGTAAACAGTCAGCAATGAAACTCCTCTGGGACCAAACCAATTAGTTTGAAACAGGGTGCCTTGCTGCAGCTGCGCCCATGTTTTATTTCTTTTCTTTTCTCTACGATAAAATCTTCATTATGAGGAGTTGCTTGGTTAGGGGTTTGGCCTTCTTCCACTGTCAAGAGTTGCCAGGCTCTCGTTTCCTTCAAGCCACACGCAGACATTTAGGTGTTATGGGTTCCCTGTGTTATAGTAGATTTTCCTTTCGTTGTCCTGTTTGTTTCCGTTACGTGTCTTTATTTAGGCAAAGACTTAATTCCATATTTTCATGACAGTGAAATGACATTGCAAATAGAATTTAATCACTCAGATTTATAGCAAAACACGAAACTTGTTAAAGATGATATAATCATTATCTTAATGCATTCCTCTTCATCATGCAAAGCAATACAACATTTATCGTAAATGTAATTCAAATCAATTAGGTGAATACTAAAACAACTGTATTTCATAAATCTGATAGGAACTTTTATTGCATTTGGTTAACTCTTCATTTTACATAACCTGAAAAATACTCCAGCATAGAAATAAAATAATATTATTAAAGTTATCTCATCTTTCCTGCTAATCTGCCATGACCTAGTCCGTCCCTCCTTTGCCATCGCAGGCCACACTAGTTGATCTATGAGAATTGAGAGCAAAATAAGACACAGTGGCGTCAGGTGGATTCTTAAAGCGGTTACTTACTGCCAGCGATGAGAACAAGCAACGTTAACCTGAAACGACACAGGAAGGTTCAGAGGGCCTTTACTGCTCCAAAAATCTTTAAAGGTAGGGCGAAATGGTGCATTTTACAGAACGACTTTGAGTAGAAACTGGATCAAAAGCCTTCTGATTAATACAAGTATTTCTGTAGGGGGACACATGAAATATTGCAATAGGTCAGATGCCAGAGATACACAAAGTGCCTTGCACCCCCAGCGATAAAACAGATGCACAGTGGAGACATCTGTATTTGTACCATGTCATCGCTGAAGCCAGGCATGATACAGAAATCCATTACTGCACTGGAGAAAATGCCATTCAAATGTCACCATTTTAAAATAGTGAAGGGTTTGGAAGAAGTGCATCTCAAATTGAACTTTAATTCAATTTTATGATGCAAGTTAAAGAAGGAGTTTTTCATGCACGGTAACCTTGTTAAACCCTTCTTTTTAGAGTAAGGGTGCAAAAGAGGAGACACTTGCAATATTGTGTGAGACTCGAAACAATAGACGCTGTTTGTTTAATGATTGTAGATTCATCTTTGTTTCAGATACTGAACAGGTTTCTGCGTGGCATCCTTGTGATGATAGGTTCCAGGCAACAGTGATGCTCTATAGAACATGTTTGTGTTGTACGCGGAACAACTGCCTACCTTGTCGATCTGTAATGAATCAGCTACTTGGGGCAGCGTCTTTCTCGCACAATATAGGAGCTGAAGCCACTGCAACAGAGTAGCCGTTTCTTTGCTCTTTGCAAAGCAACATGCACTGTCCATGCAGAGGGCTTGGTTAAGGGCCTTCAGGGGCCTGATCTGACACAAAGGCCTTATGCTTGACACCCCTGCTTGAGGTCATACATCTTTGCAGATGGCATTCCGCTTCTACTCAGTTCGGATTGAAATTGGGTGCCATGACAGCTTAATTTCCAAAATGCACAAACAATTGGAGCAACTCCCCTGTCTCATACTTTATGGTAATAAAAGTTGGATCACTGTCTGTGGTGAACCCTCCTCTCTTTAAAAATTCTACTTTTGGTCCAGGTTATCTTGCTATGATTTTAGGTTTCCATACTGACCTTGTTCTTTCCTTGATTGCCCAAGTCTCATCATTGGTGTTTATTTATTATTTTCTAATTATTTTTGCATTGATTTCAGCGCACCAAACCCCTAGGCATCTGGGCACTAATTACAGAATGTGCTTTTGTAAAGTGCAAGAATGCGCATAAGGTTACAGACAATGTATTGGTTAGTGTATACCGATTGGCAGAGCCTCAACTCAAATGATGTGGCTGGCCACATCAGGTATTCAGTTACATGTAGGTAAAAAGCGACATTGGTAAATGTACAAAGTTTGGAAAGCATCAACTAATTGTACAGGGGCTACTTCAAGTATGCAGTTACAGGTAGGTGAAAAGAGACATTGGTAAATGTACACAGTTTGGAAAACATCACCTCATGGTACGGGGGCTACTTCAAGTATGCAGTTACAGGTAGGTAAAATGTGACGTTGGTAAGGGTGCATAGTTCGGAAAGCACCACCTCATGGTACAGGGTCTACTTCAAGTATGCAGTTACAGGTAAGTAGATAGCAGCATATTTTCGAATGCGGGATTGCTAAACCTGAAGAGGGAAGGAGGATGGTAGGTGGGAGGGCAGGGAGGAGGGAAGAGAGGATGGTGTAACTCTAACAAGGTACAAAGGAGTGAAAGGACAGGTTTGGTATAAATCATGAAGAGAGCCAGACATGCAATCACACAGTCAGATAGAGGTGGCTGCAGGCTGCGAAAGTCGTGCCTCCCAAAGGAGGGGCTACATCCGTCAAGCAGACCGACAAATATGTTAGGGTGAATTCTCCAGAATGGCTAATTTCCGTTACCTACTGAGTCCCTCAGCAGGTTTGCTTGATTTCTAGGATTTATCTTTTCACCTAGTAAGAGTGTGAGCCTTTTTTTCCCACTCTTACATGTGTTTTGCTATGTGTATTTAACATTTTCTCGTTTTCATGGACTGTGGAGCCTCACCTACTCCATAGGCATCATCTTGTTACTGTGTGTTACATAGCACCTTTAGTGCAGTGACACAGGGTTGTCTTTTAGACTTCCCAACTCAGACTCCATTTTCTGAGACTGACTACTGTCTCTCAGAAACATGTAAAGTTGCCATTGACTTTATTGGTCTTTTAAATCCACAGACTAAGTACAAACTATCTTACATAGAGTACAGCAAAGGGTTAATACTTATCCCTTTTTGGCTGTTTCTCTTGGAGCATTGTTTTGCTCCCTTTTCATTAAGACTTGACTGGTGGCAGTGGTAACTACCCTATTTTTCTTACCGTGGTTATCTTAAACAACCTTGGTATTGTTTTAGGCTATCTTGGTAGCCTCGAACTTAAACCCGCTAGACCATATACGTTTTTATATGGTTCCGGCTGGGTTTATTTGCCATTTTTTTTTGTAAAAGTCTTTCTCGTGTTTTTCTCTACACACCAAACCAGGTTTGGTTCCTTTGGTCACCGTCCTTTCGCGGGCTTCTACACAGAAGCCCTCCTTAGGCGCCTGTATGTCTGGGGGGGACAGGATGTGAGGGAGGGGTTTAGGACTCCCTGCGCAGGGTGTCTTTGGAGACCCATGTCGCACTCTGATCTGATTGGCTGGGGTGACCGTCCCGGCGGGACAGCCACCCTGCTGTGTGATTGACAGCCAGGTTGTGTGAATGGGGGAAACCTGCTTAAAAAGCAGGTCTCTGGGACTGGAAAGGCAGAGTCGCCATCTGACACAAAGGCCTTATGCTTGACACCCCTGCTTGAGGTCATACATCTTTGCAGATGGCATTCCGCTTCTACTCAGTTCGGATTGAAATTGGGTGCCATGACAGCTTAATTTCCAAAATGCACAAACAATTGGAGCAACTTCCCTGTCTCATACTTTATGGTAATAAAAGTTGGATCACTGCCTGTGGTGAACCCTCCTCTCTTTAAAAATTCTACTTTTGGTCCAGGTTATCTTGCTATGATTTTAGGTTTCCATACTGACCTTGTTCTTTCCTTGATTGCCCAAGTCTCATCATTGGTGTTTATTTATTATTTTCTAATTATTTTTGCATTGATTTCAGCGCACCAAACCCGTAGGCATCTGGGCACTAATTACAGAATGTGCTTTTGTAAAGTGCAAGAATGCGCATAAGGTTACAGACAATGTATTGGTTAGTGTATACCGATTGGCAGAGCCTCAACTCAAATGATGTGGCTGGCCACATCAGGTATTCAGTTACATGTAGGTAAAAAGCGACATTGGTAAATGTACAAAGTTTGGAAAGCATCAACTAATTGTACAGGGGCTACTTCAAGTATGCAGTTACAGGTAGGTAAAAAGAGACATTGGTAAATGTACACAGTTTGGAAAACATCACCTCATGGTACGGGGGCTACTTCAAGTATGCAGTTACAGGTAGGTAAAATGTGACGTTGGTAAGGGTGCATAGTTCGGAAAGCACCACCTCATGGTACAGGGTCTACTTCAAGTATGCAGTTACAGGTAAGTAGATAGCAGCATATTTTCGAATGCGGGATTGCTAAACCTGAAGAGGGAAGGAGGATGGTAGGTGGGAGGGCAGGGAGGAGGGAAGAGAGGATGGTGTAACTCTAACAAGGTACAAAGGAGTGAGAGGACAGGTTTGGTATAAATCATGAAGAGAGCCAGACATGCAATCACACAGTCAGATAGAGGTGGCTGCAGGCTGCGAAAGTCGTGCCTCCCAAAGGAGGGGCTACATCCGTCAAGCAGACCGACAAATATGTTAGGGAGAATTCTCCAGAATGGCTAATTTCCGTTACCTACTGAGTCCCTCAGCAGGTTTGCTTGATTTCTAGGATTTATCTTTTCACCTAGTAAGAGTGTGAGCCTTTTTTTCCCACTCTTACATGTGTTTTGCTATGTGTATTTAACATTTTCTCGTTTTCATAGACTGTGGAGCCTCACCTACTCCATAGGCATCATCTTGTTACTGTGTGTTACATAGCACCTTTAGTGCAGTGACACAGGGTTGTCTTTTAGACTTCCCAACTCAGACTCCATTTTCTGAGACTGACTACTGTCTCTCAGAAACATGTAAAGTTGCCATTGACTTTATTGGTCTTTTAAATCCACAGACTAAGTACAAACTATCTTACATAGAGTACAGCAAAGGGTTAATACTTATCCCTTTTTGTCTGTTTCTCTTGGAGCATTGTTTTGCTCCCTTTTCATTAAGACTTGACTGGTGGCAGTGGTAACTACCCTATTTTTCTTACCGTGGTTATCTTAAACAACCTTGGTATTGTTTTAGGCTATCTTGGTAGCCTCGAACTTAAACCCGCTAGACCATATACGTTTTTATATGGTTCCGGCTGGGTTTATTTGCCATTTTTTTTGTAAAAGTCTTTCTCGTGTTTTTCTCTACACACCAAACCAGGTTTGGTTCCTTTGGTCACCGTCCTTTCGCGGGCTTCTACACAGAAGCCCTCCTTAGGCGCCTGTATGTCTGGGGGGGACAGGATGTGAGGGAGGGGTTTAGGACTCCCTGCACAGGGTGTCTTTGGAGACCCATGTCGCACTCTGATCTGATTGGCTGGGGTGACCGTCCCGGCGGGACAGCCACCCTGCTGTGTGATTGACAGCCAGGTTGTGTGAATGGGGGAAACCTGCTTAAAAAGCAGGTCTCTGGGACTGGAAAGGCAGAGTCGCCATCTGACACAAAGGCCTTATGCTTGACACCCCTGCTTGAGGTCATACATCTTTGCAGATGGCATTCCGCTTCTACTCAGTTCGGATTGAAATTGGGTGCCATGACAGCTTAATTTCCAAAATGCACAAACAATTGGAGCAACTTCCCTGTCTCATACTTTATGGTAATAAAAGTTGGATCACTGCCTGTGGTGAACCCTCCTCTCTTTAAAAATTCTACTTTTGGTCCAGGTTATCTTGCTATGATTTTAGGTTTCCATACTGACCTTGTTCTTTCCTTGATTGCCCAAGTCTCATCATTGGTGTTTATTTATTATTTTCTAATTATTTTTGCATTGATTTCAGCGCACCAAACCCGTAGGCATCTGGGCACTAATTACAGAATGTGCTTTTGTAAAGTGCAAGAATGCGCATAAGGTTACAGACAATGTATTGGTTAGTGTATACCGATTGGCAGAGCCTCAACTCAAATGATGTGGCTGGCCACATCAGGTATTCAGTTACATGTAGGTAAAAAGCGACATTGGTAAATGTACAAAGTTTGGAAAGCATCAACTAATTGTACAGGGGCTACTTCAAGTATGCAGTTACAGGTAGGTAAAAAGAGACATTGGTAAATGTACACAGTTTGGAAAACATCACCTCATGGTACGGGGGCTACTTCAAGTATGCAGTTACAGGTAGGTAAAATGTGACGTTGGTAAGGGTGCATAGTTCGGAAAGCACCACCTCATGGTACAGGGTCTACTTCAAGTATGCAGTTACAGGTAAGTAGATAGCAGCATATTTTCGAATGCGGGATTGCTAAACCTGAAGAGGGAAGGAGGATGGTAGGTGGGAGGGCAGGGAGGAGGGAAGAGAGGATGGTGTAACTCTAACAAGGTACAAAGGAGTGAGAGGACAGGTTTGGTATAAATCATGAAGAGAGCCAGACATGCAATCACACAGTCAGATAGAGGTGGCTGCAGGCTGCGAAAGTCGTGCCTCCCAAAGGAGGGGCTACATCCGTCAAGCAGACCGACAAATATGTTAGGGAGAATTCTCCAGAATGGCTAATTTCCGTTACCTACTGAGTCCCTCAGCAGGTTTGCTTGATTTCTAGGATTTATCTTTTCACCTAGTAAGAGTGTGAGCCTTTTTTTCCCACTCTTACATGTGTTTTGCTATGTGTATTTAACATTTTCTCGTTTTCATAGACTGTGGAGCCTCACCTACTCCATAGGCATCATCTTGTTACTGTGTGTTACATAGCACCTTTAGTGCAGTGACACAGGGTTGTCTTTTAGACTTCCCAACTCAGACTCCATTTTCTGAGACTGACTACTGTCTCTCAGAAACATGTAAAGTTGCCATTGACTTTATTGGTCTTTTAAATCCACAGACTAAGTACAAACTATCTTACATAGAGTACAGCAAAGGGTTAATACTTATCCCTTTTTGTCTGTTTCTCTTGGAGCATTGTTTTGCTCCCTTTTCATTAAGACTTGACTGGTGGCAGTGGTAACTACCCTATTTTTCTTACCGTGGTTATCTTAAACAACCTTGGTATTGTTTTAGGCTATCTTGGTAGCCTCGAACTTAAACCCGCTAGACCATATACGTTTTTATATGGTTCCGGCTGGGTTTATTTGCCATTTTTTTTTGTAAAAGTCTTTCTCGTGTTTTTCTCTACACACCAAACCAGGTTTGGTTCCTTTGGTCACCGTCCTTTCGCGGGCTTCTACACAGAAGCCCTCCTTAGGCGCCTGTATGTCTGGGGGGGACAGGATGTGAGGGAGGGGTTTAGGACTCCCTGCACAGGGTGTCTTTGGAGACCCATGTCGCACTCTGATCTGATTGGCTGGGGTGACCGTCCCGGCGGGACAGCCACCCTGCTGTGTGATTGACAGCCAGGTTGTGTGAATGGGGGAAACCTGCTTAAAAAGCAGGTCTCTGGGACTGGAAAGGCAGAGTCGCCATCTGACACAAAGGCCTTATGCTTGACACCCCTGCTTGAGGTCATACATCTTTGCAGATGGCATTCCGCTTCTACTCAGTTCGGATTGAAATTGGGTGCCATGACAGCTTAATTTCCAAAATGCACAAACAATTGGAGCAACTCCCCTGTCTCATACTTTATGGTAATAAAAGTTGGATCACTGTCTGTGGTGAACCCTCCTCTCTTTAAAAATTCTACTTTTGGTCCAGGTTATCTTGCTATGATTTTAGGTTTCCATACTGACCTTGTTCTTTCCTTGATTGCCCAAGTCTCATCATTGGTGTTTATTTATTATTTTCTAATTATTTTTGCATTGATTTCAGCGCACCAAACCCCTAGGCATCTGGGCACTAATTACAGAATGTGCTTTTGTAAAGTGCAAGAATGCGCATAAGGTTACAGACAATGTATTGGTTAGTGTATACCGATTGGCAGAGCCTCAACTCAAATGATGTGGCTGGCCACATCAGGTATTCAGTTACATGTAGGTAAAAAGCGACATTGGTAAATGTACAAAGTTTGGAAAGCATCAACTAATTGTACAGGGGCTACTTCAAGTATGCAGTTACAGGTAGGTAAAAAGAGACATTGGTAAATGTACACAGTTTGGAAAACATCACCTCATGGTACGGGGACTACTTCAAGTATGCAGTTACAGGTAGGTAAAATGTGACGTTGGTAAGGGTGCATAGTTCGGAAAGCACCACCTCATGGTACAGGGTCTACTTCAAGTATGCAGTTACAGGTAAGTAGATAGCAGCATATTTTCGAATGCGGGATTGCTAAACCTGAAGAGGGAAGGAGGATGGTAGGTGGGAGGGCAGGGAGGAGGGAAGAGAGGATGGTGTAACTCTAACAAGGTACAAAGGAGTGAGAGGACAGGTTTGGTATAAATCATGAAGAGAGCCAGACATGCAATCACACAGTCAGATAGAGGTGGCTGCAGGCTGCGAAAGTCGTGCCTCCCAAAGGAGGGGCTACATCCGTCAAGCAGACCGACAAATATGTTAGGGAGAATTCTCCAGAATGGCTAATTTCCGTTACCTACTGAGTCCCTCAGCAGGTTTGCTTGATTTCTAGGATTTATCTTTTCACCTAGTAAGAGTGTGAGCCTTTTTTTCCCACTCTTACATGTGTTTTGCTATGTGTATTTAACATTTTCTCGTTTTCATGGACTGTGGAGCCTCACCTACTCCATAGGCATCATCTTGTTACTGTGTGTTACATAGCACCTTTAGTGCAGTGACACAGGGTTGTCTTTAGACTTCCCAACTCAGACTCCATTTTCTGAGACTGACTACTGTCTCTCAGAAACATGTAAAGTTGCCATTGACTTTATTGGTCTTTTAAATCCACAGACTAAGTACAAACTATCTTACATAGAGTACAGCAAAGGGTTAATACTTATCCCTTTTTGTCTGTTTCTCTTGGAGCATTGTTTTGCTCCCTTTTCATTAAGACTTGACTGGTGGCAGTGGTAACTACCCTATTTTTCTTACCGTGGTTATCTTAAACAACCTTGGTATTGTTTTAGGCTATCTTGGTAGCCTCGAACTTAAACCCGCTAGACCATATACGTTTTTATATGGTTCCGGCTGGGTTTATTTGCCATTTTTTTTTGTAAAAGTCTTTCTCGTGTTTTTCTCTACACACCAAACCAGGTTTGGTTCCTTTGGTCACCGTCCTTTCGCGGGCTTCTACACAGAAGCCCTCCTTAGGCGCCTGTATGTCTGGGGGGGACAGGATGTGAGGGAGGGGTTTAGGACTCCCTGCACAGGGTGTCTTTGGAGACCCATGTCGCACTCTGATCTGATTGGCTGGGGTGACCGTCCCGGCGGGACAGCCACCCTGCTGTGTGATTGACAGCCAGGTTGTGTGAATGGGGGAAACCTGCTTAAAAAGCAGGTCTCTGGGACTGGAAAGGCAGAGTCGCCACTGGAACGAAAGAACCAATGAGGAGCTGATGGAAGAGGACCCCTACAACGACTGAACCGCCCGGTGAAGCCCTGCTGCAGGTCCGAATCTTAAGAATCCGACGACAGAGAAGATCCTCCAGGAAACTTCTTCCCTTGAGCTGGTGGAACCAGCCAGTTCGGCCAAACTTCAAGCCAGGACCCCTCCTATGGTCGAATTCACTGTACAGAGCTACAGTGGGCCAGATAGCCAGGGAGGTCGGACCCTGCTTGGGTTTTAAGGAGCGCACCTTTTATTTGTTGCTTTGCTCTGCTGCTGGTTTCTTCCCTGGGTAGTGCAGGACCCTCCAGTCTTCCTACTTCTTATCAGTCTGACAGTCACTTCAGGAACCGTGAGCCTGCAGGAACTACCAGGAACGTCCGCCTCAGCTACAGCTTCCTCTCCGTTTTAAGGTACTGTGCAAGTCCGGTTGTTCGTTTTGTTCAACCGTGCCGAAAGTGTTTGAAATCTTTCTCCAATCCGGGGGCTTGTCCTTCTCTTCTCTTTGAACTAACTTTTTTTCCAATCAACCTCATCCGGGCACGAACTTTACCGGGAACTACCCTGAACTGTGTGATCTTGAGCAAAAGACTTTTGACCCATTGACTTTGGCCCTAAGCCTTTTCTACCAGATTCTATCACTGTAGTTCCTCTTGCTCAATTGCCTTGAGTACTTAGCTGTTGGTGTGGTTCAATTTCTATTAACTTTGTTTTTCCCTCCCTTTTAAATTGCTGGAGTGCCATTTTGCTTCCACTTCATTTTGTGAGCTTAAAGGAATGGTTCGGTCAAACATTTTTATTGTCCCTAGGGGTCGGCCGTGTGTTTTTAAGCCTAAGTCGCACGATTTTAGAAAAATTTCCTATGGACCTTACCCGAGTTTTCGTCCATTAAACGCACGCGAAAACAGGCACCAGGGCGCTGCCATTTTGTGATAATCCTATCACTTGCCGCATCGCCTGGCTGACCTGCTTTTGCAGCACTAAATCATATCCCCCGCCCCTGAGCGTGACATTATCAAAACTTTCATATTCCCCGCCTCTCTCCGTGAAGTTACTGTGCTGCGTAGGCAAACGCACCCAGTCGTCTTCTACGCGACTTCACACAGAACCCGGAAACCAACACAGATCAACTCACAACACAGCGCGCCACAATTCGGAATATGAAACTGTACTTTAAAATCAAACAGCAACAGGGTACATTTGGTAAAGTACATTTATTTGACATTAAATGTTTATAGAATATTCATTAATTTGCATATTAAATCGGAATGTGATTTTTTTTCTTTTCTCTTGATCCGCGAATCCGTAAAAGTTTATCGTGAGTCACGCGCTGTTCCTTTATGGTACACAGGGTGTTGGTTTTCGTTAAAAGAAGCACTTTGGTTGCACGGTGAACCGGAAGGCTGGTCCATCAACTAGGCACTAGGCCAGCGTAAAGGTTGGTATGTTGCTTCTAGCCACTAGCACCGCGTAAGGGCATATGGGCCCTTGGCGATCGTCCCATAGGATCGTCAAAGTGGTGCAGTTGTTTACGATAAGCTGCAGCTGGCGGTTGAAAAAAACATCTGCCAGGGTCTGAAAGTGGTGGCAGTAGCAGTAGGGTAGGATATACCTGTTTTGAAAACATAAAAATTATAAATAGTCTCGCCAGCCGATCTTTATTACTATTATTCATTTTATTTATTACGGCCGATCAGAAACTATTTGCTTGCAAGGATAGTGCAATGGAGAATGTTCGGCTCTAAAATCAATGCGAAAACTAACAAAATAAATCGAGGTTAACACACAATGAGAAACAACTGTTTGTCTACATGCATGTGGAATGTGGACCTACATGCCCATGTGCACGGTACAAAGACGATCCCACAAACGTTTTACTTGCTCTTCGTTCATTCATCCATCCATTCATTAATTCTTCATTCCGATATAATAGCGTCTAAAGAGTTACTTACATTATATTTGCAATTTCCATTGTGTCTCTGCGTAATGCAGTCCGTAAATCCCACTGTGCTTGTGACAACGATTTTTCGTATACTGAACTAACATGAAACTCGGTCTAGTTTCCGAATTTTCTGCCTTATCGTCTCTTACATTATTGCCCACCTCCTTCAAATGAAGTCCTTTTGGCATGGTCCCTGTATCTCAAGGTCAAAAAACAATAGAACCTTATACTGCCAGTGCGAGTTGTGGGCCTCTTCAGGCCGCGAGCTGAAAATCAAAGCCGCTGACCTTCACTCGAAATGAGCATACATTCTTACTTTGCAACATCCCGTAGTAAAGCCATCTGTGAGAACTTGAATTTTCGAATCCATCTATGTACCTGGCCTCAATGTGCAAATGCGAACTGGCTTCTCTCCCAACTGCAACAACTCGCTTTGCGCGTTCTAAGGCCCCCAATTTTGTCCTCATTGTCCGCAAGCTTTGCAGCCCTAGAGAACCATAACTATGGGGATATTGACTTTTTGGGGGAAGGTCAGGGAAAGTATAAAGTATCCGAGGAGTTGAGTTGAAATTGAGATTTATTGTTTGTTTGTTTTATTATTTGCAATACAAAAGCCTCCCCTTGGTTAACAGTCCGCAGCATTTACATGAGATTGCGAAACTTAGTTACATCAACAAAAATATATACGTACACATATTGACAATGTCAGCGATATGAGGTGAATAGAGAGAGAAGTCAAAGATGACACTCAGGTTGTTCGCCACCGAGGATGGTGAAGGTAGAGGTTAGGGTTTGCATACTTTGTATGTACACTGTACAATAACATTTTTTTACAAAAAGACAATCAGATTATAATGATTTAAACCGGGATTTGTACTTCTCAACGAGTTCTTCTTTGGGTGGACATGGCACAGTGGCAATGTTTGGTGGCAATGCATCAGTGCTCTGCACAGAAACGCTCAAAATTTGATATCTGTGCTTCTCGAGTACAGCAACAATAAGGCCTTTAACAAAGTCAAACTCCATTTCCTCATAGACTGGTTTGATCACCCATTGCTTACTTCTTTTTGCAAAGGCCGTAGTGTAGTGAAGCATCCCTACATTACCTATAGTTCTAGATTGTTCATGGCACACATTCTCGTTATGGGCCAAGACCGCAAGCAGAGTCCTATATTTCATGCCCTGAATGCTGAAATGCAAGCGCTTTGGCCTGTACTTTAGGCACATATTGTGGAACACTTCCAAATCTCCTGTGTGACAGAATTCTGTCAGCCCCCTCAAATCTCTTGATAGAGTTTTATCGAAAACAATCTTCTCAATGGCTTTGTGTGTGGGCGAAGATGGAACCAACCACTTCTTCTTCCGTGCCTCCTCTGGGGACAAAGGGCCATGTTCACATTGGTGGAAATGTATGTTTTCTGTCCAGCGGTGAACGTTGGTACAGTGATGCATCAGTGACCGCCATTTTTCAAGTAGGATTTCCACTGACCCTTCACAAGTTTTGGAGCTCCACCAAAGATGGTTGCTGATAGACTGGGACCACTGTGAAATACTTTCCAAACCTTTTTTTTTCCCTGCAGCTGAGATTTTCTTATTGATTGATTTAGCAAGATGCCATACATCAAATTGATATTTAATATGTGGGAACTGCTCTCTCATTGTCTTGGCAATTGAAACGTGTCTGTCCGTGGCTATGAAGTCGATGTGCATTCCCCTCGATTGTAGATATTCCACTGATTTTATAAATCCTAGTTTCTCCATGGCCACTGATGATTTACATTGGGACACCTGCACGACCACCGAACTCACAATTTTCTTACTATCCATGTCTTGAAAGTGGTAGGTGCAGTACTTGGCAGAGAATCCAGGGCTGTCGCACTGCTCCATCGCCAGCTAGCCTGGTTGGTTTGCCTTCGAATGTACTTGCTAGAGACAATTGTTCAATTTTCTAAGCATCACAAATGGCCGGAAATAGATAATCACGTTGGTATCTGTAGTACTGCGTTTTCAAAATGAAATGGAGTCCCACAAACTGAAATAAAGACTTTAACTTTCTAAAACTGGAGCCACTAAAAAGTGATGCAGCTGCACACATTAGATTGCCTGCTGGCAGTTTCCCCAGCATTGGTTGTGCAGACCATGAGAACGTATGATTTAATCTACAGGCGACATGTATTGTGACGTTACTGCCTTGTTTTTGACGAGTCACATGAATCAATGGCTTCCCACATACTTTCCCTCTGACGGAATGCCCACATTTCAGCATACTTATAATATCCATCAAACAACTGTCGAATACTATGTATTTGCCCTCTTTCATTAGACTGTCATCCGGCATCACACTTGTTTCGGACTGCATCGTTGAGGACATATCAGCAGCACTGAAAGAAATCCTACGAGCCACGTAGTGCGTGTGTGCTGCATCAATGGAGTGCAAGCACTACAGCTGGTGTGGCCAGTAAGGCTTGATGCCCGAAGGCATTTCAGCCTTGTCACGCCCACGCCAGCCGTAGTGCCAGAAGCCTCGCCAGCGTTACAGTATGTCTGGGTAAGTACATGGTGGGGGAGCTGTATGTTTGTGTGTTTATGTGTGTCTGTCTAGGGTCCGTCCTGACTGTGTTTTTTGTTTTTGTATGTATGTTGAGATGCAGTGGTGGGGGTGTGTGTCGGGTGTGTTTGTATTTGTATGTCTGCAGTGTATTTTGAGATGCAGGGGTGGGGGGTGTGTGTCGGGTCTGCCTGAATGTGTTTGTGTGCAAGTTTAGTGTATGTTGAGATGTGGGTGTGTGTCAGGTCTGCCTGAATGTGTTTGTGTGCAAGTGCAGTGTGTGTTGAGATGCAGAGAGGGTGTGTGTGTCGGGTCTGCTTGAATGTGTTTGTTTGCAAGTGCAGTGTGTGTTGAGATGCGGAGGGGGAGTGTCTGTCGGGTCTGCCTGAATGTGTTTGTGTGCAAGTTCAGTGTATGTTGAGATGCGGAGGGGGTGTGTGTGTCGGGTCTGCCTGAATGTGTTTGTGTGCAAGTTCAGTGCATGTTGAGATGCGGGGGTGGGGTGAGTGTCGGGTCTGCCTGAATGTTTGTTGTTGTTGTGTGCACGTTCAGTGTATGTTGAGATGTGGGGGTGGGGGTCCGGGTCTGTATGCGTGCATGCTTGTGAGTTTGTTTGGTGAGTTGGGGGGTGGGGGGTTCAGGTCTGTATGGATGCATGGTGTATGCTTGTGAGTTTGTGTGTTGAGTTGGGGGTGAGGGGTTCGGGTCTGTATGGGTGCATGGTGTATGCTTGTGGGTTTGTGTGCTGAGTTGGGGGGTTGGGTCTGTATGCGTGCATGGTGTATGCTTGTGGGTTTGTGTGCTGAGTTGGTGGTGGGGGGTTCGGGTCTGTATAGGTGCATGGTGTATGCTTGTGGGTTTGTGTGCTGAGTTGGGGGTGGGGTGTTCAGGTCTGTATGGGTGCATGGTGTATGCTTGTGGGTTTGTGTGCTGAGTTGGGGGTGGGGGGTTCGGGTCTGTATGGGTGCATGGTGTATGCTTGTGGGTTTGTGTGCTGAGTTGGGGGTGCGGGGTTCGGGTCTGTATGGGTGCATGGTGTATGCTTGTGGGTTTGTGTGCTGAGTTGGGGGTGCAGGGTTCGGGTCTGTATGGGTGCATGGTGTATGCTTGTGGGTTTGTGTGCTGAGTTGGGGGTGGGGGGTTCGGCTCTGTATGGGTGCATGGTGTATGCTTGTGGGTTTGTGTGCTGAGTTGGGGGTGGGGGGTTCGGGTCTGTATGGGTGCATGGTGTATGCTTGTGGGTTTGTGTGCTGAGTTGGGGGTGGGAGGTTCGGGTCTGTATGGGTGCATGGTGTATGCTTGTGGGTTTGTGTGCTGAGTTGAGGGTGGGGGATTCAGGTCTGTATGGGTGCATGGTGTATGCTTGTGGGTTTGTGTGCTGAGTTGAGGGTGGGAGGTTTGGGTCTGTATGGGTGCATGGTGTATGCTTGTGGGTTTGTGTGCTGAGTTGGGGGTGGGGGTTTCGGGTCTGTATGGGTGCATGGTGTATGCTTGTGGGTTTGTGTGCTGAGTTGGGGGTGGGAGGTTCGGGTCTGTATGGGTGCATGGTGTATGCCTGTGGGTTTGTATGCTGAGTTGGGGGTGGGGGATTCAGGTCTGTATGGGTGCATGGTGTATGCTTGTGGGTTTGTGTGCTGAGTTGGGGGTGGGAGGTTCGGATCTGTATGGGTGCATGGTGTATGCTTGTGGGTTTGTGTGCTGAGTTGGGGGTGCAGGGTTTGGGTCTGTATGGGTGAATGGTGTATGCTTGTGGGTTTGTGTGCTGAGTTGAGGGTGGGGGGTTTGGGTCTGTATGGGTGCATGGTGTATGCTTGTTAGTTTGTATGCAGGGGTGGGGGGAGGTTGTCTGTATGAGTATGTATGCATGGTGCATGCTTGGTGGCATGGGGCATAGTGTTTGCGTGAGGGGGGTGTCATGGGGCATAGTGTTTGCATGAGGGGTGGGTGTCTTGGGGCATAGTGTTGCATGAGGGGTGGGTGTCATGGGGCATAGTGTTTGCATGAGGGGTGGGTGTCTTGGGGCATAGTTTTTGCATGAGGGGTGGGTGTCATGGGGCATAGTGTTTGCTTGAGGGGTGTGTGTCATGGGGCACAGTGTTTGCATGAGAGGTGGGTGTCATGGGGTATGGTGTTTGCATGAAGGGTGGGTGTCTTGGGGCATAGTGTTTGCATGAGGGGTGGGTGTCATGGGGCATGGTGTTTGCATGAGGGGTGGGTGTCATGGGGCATAGTGTTTGCATGAGGGGTGGTTGTCCTGGGGCATAGTGTTTGCATGAGGGGTGAGCGTCATGGGGCATAGTGTTTACATGAGGGGTGGGTGTCTTGGGGCATAGTGTTTGCATGAGGGATGGGTGTCTTGGGGCATAGTGTTTGCTTGAGGGGTGGGTGTCTTGGGGCATAGTGTTTGCATGAGGGGTGGGTGTCATGGGCATAGTGTTTGGTTGAGGGGTGGGGGCCATGAGGCATAGTGTTTGCATGGGGGGTGGGAGCTATGGGGCCTAGTGTTTGCTTGAGGGGTGGGGGCTATGGGGCATAGTGTTTAATAAAAATTGGGGGTTGAAAAAGCCTCCTGCCACGCCACGGCCCACCGCGCCTACCGCCCCACCCACATTTACTTTTCGGGCCACTATAGCCATCATGTAAGGTACTTTCGGCCCTCTGTCAAAATGAGTTTTGCACCCCTGGTGTAGAACAAACGACAAGTGTTCCAGTCCTGATGATCACGGTCGATGGAGCTGTCAGTATCCATACCTCGTGCTGCTGAAGAACATCTAGGGCTGTTGTCAATGTGGTGGACGCTTCAGCATCTCCCTGAAAGACAGTACTTGCATTAGTATGGATAACACTAATTATAACTGAAAACAACCACCAGGGGACGACAACTAAGGTGTATATCAATTGGAAAGCACCAACCAAACAATTGGTAAAATAAGCACACGATACATAAAAACTATTACTTGACATGCATAAAACAAGTCTGTAGCGGAATAGCCAAGTAAGATTACCTAATACGCGCTAGAAGTGGTTGATAACTGCGAGCACGTCACGGAAGTAGAATGTTCTTGCTTCAGATTCAAGGGATAGTCAAGCAGTTGTAAAGGTAAATTATTGTTTGATAAAGAAATGCCAATATTTAAAATTGCCATGTAAGGAGACAGAATACTTGAGTAATGCATTTGAAAATGTGCAATTTAGCACAGTTCCCTGTGCCCATATATAGATTTCGTTTGTGGGTTATTAAATCTAAAAATAATATATTGATAAATGTCATTATTCAAAAAGCTATACACTCATATCAATGTCGAAAGTATTACAAATTGGAAAAAACACCTAAAATATCAATGGATCCATTCGGCTACCTACACACTACCACAAGGCCTAACGCTAAAAACGGACACTTGACTCACCAGTGGCGGAATGTGGACGAATAGAGTGGGAATAGCGTTTGCGAGCAATTTTCGTGTCGTTCGCCGTTTATTCTTCTTTGTTACCCAAGATGTGGCGAACATGTTTGAGGGAAAGTGCCGGCTGTAGATGTGGTATCGATCACCCCTCTTGTCCTCAAAGACTTGTTGGACTCTACTTTCAAGCTCATGCAGTGGATATCCGCAATGTCTGACCCATTCTCTTATTCGATCAACAGTTTTCGGGAATACATGCATTGTACTGCCTTCAGATTTAGCATGGGTCTTCGAAGGGCAACCGCTAATCGAACAGGCAGGCATTGTTGAAAATTCTGAAAAGTAAATATCGACATTATTAAACAATCTTGATGAATAAAAATGTGATACAAAAGTTAATGAACCATACAATGTTCAATGCAAAGTTTGTTTTAATCGCCGGAATTATACCAGTTCATCATGTGCGGCTTAGTGTTTGCATAAATTGCAGAAATTTGTAAATGATGTGACTAAACTCTGAACATGTGACTCGTCCGTTGGATGTTCTGTCTTGCACGAGAAGGAAACATGCTTACATTATAGACTAGACCCCCGAAGGATGCAATTCGATGACAATTGACACGGATGAAAATAAATATATCTATCGATAGCATACAAATTGAAACTCAAGTCAATAGCAATGAGCCAAATGAACATCGCACTATTGGGTATTCTAATCGCAAATAGATAGAAATTTAAAAATGACCGAAATATGACTAGGATACATGGCTTTACTTTGACCAACAAACAGTTGGATTCAGCAGGCCGAGCAGTATGTTGCAGGAGAACAGGTAGATGGCCACAGGTAGCACACTGATGAGTTTGCTCGAAGCGTTCACAGATGGCACGACGACGAGCAGATTAGCATAGATCTCAGTGCTTCTCAGGTAGAACGTTCAGGAGTTGACTTGCAAAGCACAAAGATGTTCTCATGAGACATATCAAGTGGTTTATAAAGTATTAGAAACAGAGGTGTGTTTGTGAATGAATGACGTGTGTATGTCGTGGTATTATGTGGATTGCAGGGGGGCGGCCTGCCTCAGGGGAGGCCTGCCTGCAGACACGGGGTCTGAGGAGGCCATGTGAGCGATTGCCCCTTTGGCGTGGGATACCTTTTGAAGTGTACATGGTGTTTGGCACCTTGGCCGTTATCGCCCCTGACAGCACACCATGGCAGCGCTCATGCACGGGTGCAAAATGCCTTTGGTATGGGAGGGGGGGTGGATGGATGCGCCGGTGGGCATGCAGGCAAGTGTGTGGGAGCGAGGGGCCATCAGGCCCCTCTCATCCTTTACTTCTCAGTAGAAACTTGGACTAAGTGCCTCCAGTAGTGGGTTCGCCCCTTGCCCTTATGTGATGTTAACTTTGTTTGACATTCGCGTAGATGGGACCACTGAGCAGGACACGGGGCATCCATTTTTGTACCCCCTTTCGACTCCATCTTGGTGACCAGGCCTCACTGCGATAGTACAGCGTGCAGAGCACATGGCCCCCACTCTCGTTCCAACTCTGACTGGAAAACTCTGGAGGTATTTACAGCAGCTAATAAATGTAACACATCAATCTTCCTCTGAGATCACTGTCCTGCATGTGAACCAGCCTGAACTAAGTACATAGCTCGTTCATCTCCACACACGTATCCTTGCCCACGCACCCTCGCCAGTGGAAACTTACTGCCATTCTGACTCTGTGTCCCTGCAAGGTATTCTCTTCATGTGCCAGACCACTGACCACGCCATGATGCCCACCTAGCAGATCCCCAACTAACATTAGACCCCTACCACAGTATATCGTTGCCTATCAATAACAAATGACACATACTGGAGATTCTTGTGAGCACAGACCCACACTTCAACCAGTGAGTTAATTGATAGTATAGATATATGTGTAACTTTTATAGAGACATAACCTACTGAAAGACTTTGAACACGTGTTATTTAATCCATGCATTATTGAGAATATATTATGTTAGCTTAGATAGTGACCACCCCGCTTCACAGCGACCTGACCTTCACCCATTCGGAGCACAGATGTCTGACGTCCATCCTTGAATGGAGAGACACTTCATTCATTTAAAAAATCAAAATTACCGTTGTTGAAATATATGTGGTGTTTTATTATGTATCTTATTTTGATGGCACAAAAATACAAGACTTTACACATTGTACAGGTCAGGTTGCAGCACAGCGAGGGAAAATCCCCTGTACTGACCGCTGTCACTCAGGAAAGTTTCTCTTATGGCACGAACGGCACAGACGGGTATTACTCTTCGAACGCAGTGTCCAAGCCTCCCGTGAAGCCACCATGTAAAGGAACGATAGGCCACCAGCCGGTACCACCTGTGAAAAAGAATGATACAAACTGTTTTTAAATGAACAAGATAAGTTTATTAAATGTTTGTTGTCAATGACAATTCTTGTAACTAATGGCATTCTGCTTGGACAAATGCTATCTAGAGACTGCACACTATTGAACAACTTTCATGCGTTAACATGATATGTATATGTAATTTTGGATATAGTAGAAGACCATGAAATAGAAGTGGCATCACAAGCAGGGTATACTTACTCGTTATTCGGATTACGAGGACGAACAGTTGCACGAAGTTCGTGCATAAGCACCATCATTATCCTCAACACGGACCGCGTGAGGCAGGCTGCCCTGAAGTCTGGCAGCTCGGTGATGCATTGCGGTCGTGGCTCGCCTTCCGAGATGTAGGCCACGCATCCCGAGTTTTCACAGCAGCAGAAGTTCTCCTCCTCGGTTGGCATTAGCTCACACCGATTGTATGTGTACCAGGTGGAAACACCGTCCATGCGACTAGGTCCAGTGTCTTCATCCGTTGATGCGTCCTGCCAACTGCCGTCCGAAGCCCGATCGTTTTCGCGTGTTTCTCTTTCCAGTAGTTCCTCCTCGGTATACTCGGGCTCGTACATGTAGGGCATTATTGTAGCCATTGTGTGGTAAACAAACTAAAATAATTTATAGCGATGGTACAGGTGTTCACACGGGCTACAAGCGGCAACGGTAGCTGACCAGAGCACAGAAGCGAGTCACAGAATACTCAAAGTAACACAGAGAGAGGAATGGAATCGAAAATCTGCTGCTGTGTGTTGTGAAACGGTCTGTTTATACTTATTGAGTAAAGAGGCTTCCTGCCGTTTCCATGGCGACACGTCATTAGCTCAAGCGCAGCGATTGTTGACACGAGACGTGCTTTGGTGTTGTGAAATGGGCGGTACGCGTCTGCTGATGACAGGCTCAGGGGCGGGGGATATGATTTAGTGCCGCAAAAGCAGGTCAGCCAGGGCGATGGGGCAAGTGATAGGATTATCACAAAATGGCAGCGCCCTGGTGCCTGTTTTCGCGTGCGTTTAATGGACAAAAACTCAGGTAAGGTCCATAGGAAATTTTTCTAAAACCGTGCGACTTAGGCTTAAAAACACATGGCTGACCCATAGGGACAATAAAAAATGTTAACCGAACCATTCCTTTAACTTGTCTGGAACTTATTGGGAGTGGTGTGGTGTATTAAGAGTGTGATTATTAAACTGCTTATAATAGTGTAATGTTATACAACTGAAGAGTGAAATAAATGTATATTCTTTTACTTGAAAACCTTGAGTCAGTGTTTGCCTGAATCATAGTAATTGCTGTCCTTTGTGCAACTATTTGATACTGCTCACTTACTCTTGAGATAAGTGTGGCTGCTCAGCCATCGCTACCACTTTAACTGTGTAGTACAGGTTTGTACCAAAGGTGAATTTGTACTGTCACTTGTAGTCTTAATTGTGTGTGGTGTTCCCAAAGGGTACTGCATAGAATTCTGCCTAACAGGCACTAAGAGGGCTGTCTTGGACTATATGGTGGTTTCGGATTACCTTTTAGGCAATATGATTGACCTGCACATTACTGCTAATTTATATAGTGATCATGCCTCAGTCGTTCTGACTCTGAGTGGGGGAGGGAGGAAGGACCGAGAAAATAGGTGCAAGGAGGTGATTCCGAACCACCCCGGAAATCGGATCCGTTGGACCCAGAACAACATTGATAGAATGAACCTTCTGGTTTTTCCAGGTGGGATCAGGATTGACCGGGTACTGCGGGAAAAAACCCAGAGGAAATTGAAGTTTTGATCCAGTCCCTAACGCAGGCCTTGTTCAAGAGTCTCCAAACTGTTACTAATAGGTGGAAAGCGAAGGAAAGAGGCCAGTTTGACATTAAGATCCGGGACCGCAAACACCTAATGCTGCAGGAAATTAGAGCCTGTATATTGATTGAATCTAATGAGAGGGCGGCCCAGATAAACTATGTTAAGCGCCAATACCACCTATAGCTTCGCCAGCATCGTAAGGCCCAACAAAAAGGGAAATGGGAACATTTTATTCAGACCCTCTGTAGCAGAAATGTGCCTAAGATCTGGCAAACTTTGGCAGAGGCAGGGGGGATCAGAGGCTGAGAATACTTACCCCATAAGTGGCGGTGTGTGGGTGGAGCATGTTAAGAACAATTACTATAAGGATACTGTGTGCCCCTCCATGGCGCTGGATCAAACAGAGTATTGGCCCCTGCCTCTAAGCTTTAACATTGTCAAGCAGACTATTCTAGATCTTAAGATGTCAAATGCCCCAGGCCCACATGGTTTGGCTAACTCTGTGCTGAAAAAGGACCTGGACAATTGGGCAAAGGTGCTCTTGACCTTGTTCTCACAAGTCTGTAGGAATACTAAAATACTATTGACATGGAGGAGGTCGATACTTATACCGGTGTACAAGCAGGGAGATTGAGGTAACGTTGGTAATTACCGACTTCTCTCCATTGTCGACATCACTAGTAAAATATTTATGACTCTTGTCCTTAGAGAACTAGAGGCATGGGTGGTGACAAATAAAGTCTTCAGTTACGCACAGACTGGTTTCAGGCCAGGTTCTGGTACAATGCATAACATTAGAGTCCTGGACCAACTAATTAACACTACTTTGAGCAATAAGGATTCCAGTCTTTACATTGTGTTTGTAGATTTTTGCAGCGCTTTTGATCAAGTGAAACGGGAGATGCTCTGAGCTAAACTAAGTGGGTTAAACTGCCCTGCTTGGATATTGCACATATTGCTGACCCTACATAGTGAAAACAGCACCAATGTTAGACTCAACAATGAGGGAGAAGTTACAGATTCAATCAGTGTTAACATGGGAGTCAAACAGGGATGTGTGGGAGCACCTGTTATATAATCTGTATATAGCTGACCTCCTCCCTCGCATGGCTACGAAAGCAAACTGTCCACCTAAACTAGGTAATTCTCCTATAGTAGGCATGTTATATGCTGATGATCTAATATAGTTTGATCGAACGCTGACTGGTGTAAAAAACATGTTGGAAGAGCTGGCACTCTATTCGGCCCAGCTAGGTTTAACCATTAATTTGGGTAAGACAAAGATTGTGGCGATTGCCAGAAAGGGACCTAGTCGCTCGGGGGTTGACACCAGTCTGGGTATGATTAGTTTCGTACAGTCGTACCCGTACTTAGGGCTGGCATTTGATGGCCAGCCTAAATACAACCTGATAATTGCCCAAAAAATGAGACGAGCCAAACTCCTTACGTTACAGGCCTGTACATTTTCCAAGGGGACGGCAGGGTACAGTATGGCTGGGATTATAAAGCTTTACCAACAATGCTTTGTCCCAGCCATCCTGTACGGCCTAGAGGAATTGGCAATGCAGGACTTGAATTGGTTGAATATACTGGAGGGTCAATACTGGTGATCAGTGCTAGGCATGGGCCCGTCTTGTTCCATCCAATTCTTAAGACTGGAACTGGGTTTGACCTCTCTTAGAGGCATGTCATTCCTTGCCCGAGGAGCTTTTTACTTGAAGGCTCTCACTACACCGACTTGGAAACTGCTCTCATTGGCGGGTAGCAATTTTGAAGCTGAAAAGGCCCACCCTGGACTTAATTTTAGCAATTAAACGAGTCCCTATTCCTGGACATAGACTCGTCTTATGATAATAAAAGAACGTTGCCCTTTGTACATCTTAAAAAATCTTTTATGCTCAAAATGAACAGATGGGACTGGAATCAGATTTATGTACACTTGGCCTCCCTGAAAGGGTATGAGGCGGTTTCCCATGGTATCCACGGATACAGGAACACTCAGCACTATCTGATGCTTTGCCCTTATCCTGAGGTACGTCAATTTATGTTAAGGTTGCACACCAACCAACTACAGGTACTCATGGTAGTGGGCCCTCGCTTGGGCATTTTGCCTAAATATAGGTGTTGTTGTATCTGTGAGATAGTGGGTAACCTGGAAACAACTAGACATGTTTTGACCCAGTGCCCTCGACTTGGTCCTACATACATGTGTATGCTGGGTGGACGGGTGCATAATTATGAAGCTATTACAGAAGAAGCCTTCTGGGATTATTGTTTAAATTCAGATGCCATTGGAATCCAGATGGCGCTATGTAGGGTATGGCTACATGTCAAAAGTATGTTACCTAAGCTGACTTATGATGAAGAGCTTGGGGGGGGACCAAGAGTAAGAAGAGTAAGAATAAGATCAAGAGCAAGAAGAGTAGTTACATTACTATCGGCGCCCTGACATCGCTACTGCAAACATTTCTGGGGATTGATGTATAGCACACTCTTTCATTATTATTTTCTGGTGTTTTAACACTATTAGCATTGTTAGTATTATGATTATTACATCTGTGACCATCATATTATTTTATGTATGACCATTTGTGTGTAATTGAAGTAGTAATAATAATAATAATATTTTTATTGTTGTATTATTAGTTTGCATAAAACCTTATACAACATATGCCACAAGCGAAGAAATAGGAAAAAGAAAACACATTGTTACCTTTCATACTACCAATACATAAGCATGTGTGAACACATTAACACAGAAGATGGTTATCATACCATACAAAAGAAGAAACACAGCAAGAAATTTCATCTAAAGCATCGAAGACATCAACATTATACAAAATTCTTAAAAAATTCTTAAAAAATTCTTAAGAAAATTCCTTCCCAGCCCTAAAAACCGATTACAAAAGAAGAAACACAGCAAGAAATTTCATCTAAAGCATCAAAGACATCACCATTATACAAAATTCTTAAAAAATTCTTAAAAAATTCTTAAGAAAATTCCTTCCCAGCCCTAAAAACCGATTACATAGTAATTATACGCCCTGTTAATATCATTACCCATTAGTATCCTATATTTACCTACACAAACAGTTCTCTATTTCTGGCTTCCAATTCCTACATTATATTTTGGAGCAGTGAGTTCAATGCCAGAATCAGAGAAATATTAGCTCCCCACATACAGCGACTCCAGAACACATTTTTTGACATTTCTAAATCCTCATCAAATCTGTCGGTGAGGAATAGAGCACGTTTCGACCCAAAATGGACACATGTTAAGACGAGGTGCTTGAGAGTTTCTAGCGTGTCAGTTTCTCCACAGAAACGACATGTAAGACAAAGTAAAGTATAATTAGGCACCTTTTCTTTATGTATACAATAATGAATTCTTTCTAGGGTCGGCATCTGATTGAGTCTGAAACGCATAAATGTGGTTCTCGCCCTGTAGCAGGGGAATCTAAGTAAGTAAATGGGGATACATTCCCTTGCATGTACAAATTTAGCATATTCTTTATAAGTTGCATAGGACTCTATTTTATTGACTGTTTCCACCCAATCCACCTTGAATAACAATTTCTTAACTAGGCCGGGTCGTTGCACCAAGTCGTCTGAACTAGAGACCAAAATAGATAGCAGAGAATTCATTCTGTCACTAAATCCCTTGAATGATTGAACTGACCCAGATTTAATCACCCTATTCAACAACTCATAAAGGGTATTCTTAAGAGGATCGTTCATTTTTCTAAAAAAGGAAAGCTGTCTCCACAAATATCTGGCTTTAAGTGAGACAAGACATAATTCGTGCCGGATAATGGCATTAGGGATTGCCAAGGAAAGGCCCAATACTTCCTTCCATAGTTTTCCCTGAACCACATTTAAATAGGAACTCATATCCTTGGTACAGATATCCAGACCATATAAGAGAACCGGCTCACATTTAGCTAAGTAGAAGCGTCTAATGGGTAGGAGCGAAAATTTACATACTCGAACCCTCAAAAATTTCATTTGAGTTTTTAATTTAGATGCTTTTTCTGCGAGGCCCAATTTCCACCTCTTTAGACTAGAGTTGTTAGAGAAATTATAGCCCAAATATGTTATAGCCTGCATTTGTTCCACAGGGTTGTCCCCCATCTTCCAAACATAGGATTTGACAACTATCTTCTTAGAGATTACAATCGTTCGAGATTTAGATGCATTGGGGGAAAGATTATTCATCATAGCATATTGGTAGAAAATATCCATCCTTCTACGGAGACCCCGTGGGGTCCGATCGAAAAGAATGAAATCATCCGCAAAGGCCATCCACTCAATAACCAAACTTCCCATCCTAACAGGAGCGATGGAAGGACCCTGCCACATATCCTCCACATCGCTGACGTACAGGTTGAAGAGCGTGGGTGCAAGTGAACAGCCCTGCTTAACCCCCACCTCAGTCTCAATGGGATCAGAAAGCGCGCCTTCATGAGATAAGCGCACCCTGACAGAGGTGTTTCTATGTAATAGAGCCAAGAGTTGAACAGTCTTGCGTGGAAAATTCATTGCTAACATTTTGGACCAAAATCTATCTCTAATGACCCAGTCAAAGGTGTTGGAGAGATCCAAGGAAGCCATATAGACATCACCCATTTTAGTTTGATGGACTGTGTCTCTTAAGTGAGCCAAAATATTTCCGTTCAAGTCTGTTCCCAAACCTTCTCTAAAGCCAACCTGAAATTTACTGAAGCAGACATTCCTTCTAGTAAATTTATTAATATCCCTTAGAAGAAGAATGCCAAAGACCTTACTAGCTGCATCTAAAAGGGCTATAGGTCTATAATTCTGGGGATTAAGGACGTCCCCTTTTTTAAATATAGGGACAATAATACTCTGGGCCCAGGTTTTAGGAATAGTATGTTTTTTGAAAATATCATCAAATATTGGTTTGAGCAAATCAGCACATAATCCAGGGGATGTCTTTATGACGAACGGTGGAATGCCATCCGGGCCGGGTGCTCTAGAAGGTTTAAGTTTGTTAATGGCCCATTTGATGTCCTCTAAATCCCACCCACAGTCTTCCACCACGGGGGGACCTAAAACCAGGTCCTGTTCTCTTGTGAGGTCAACAGGTAAAGCAAACTTTTGCTTATAAAAAGCACTCCACACTTCTGCTTGGATCGGGCATTCAAGTTTGTCTTTTGCAGGCATAGGCATAGAATTAATAGTTGCCCAAAATTTAACATCTCTACCCTTACAAAGATTGTGCATCATCGATCGGTGTGTTTCGCAATATTGATCCATTCTCAGTGATTTGATCAGATTTTTGTGTTTCAATATAATTTTTTTCTTTCTAAGCTGAAATTCGGAGAAGGGAATGGGCATTTTCTTCAAAGCTTTGATTTCACTATATTTGTTACGCTTAGAGGTTTGGATTCTGGGGTCACCCACCCTCATCCTAGGTTTTGTGACCTCCCTATCACTGGTGCTACTAATTTTATAGACACATGACAATATGGTATTGTAGTAGAATCCTCCCAGATCTAAATCTTCACCACTAGTAATATGAGGCGACCTTCTGGGTAGGAGACCCAAAACCAGGTTATTAAATTTCATAATTATTTTCTTATTCCATACAACCCTTCTCCCATTATTTCCAGCCTTTAGACCACACAGCGAGGGATTAATATAATTACCCACATTTGGAATGGAAAGAGAAAAACATAAGGGAATATGATCACCCAATTCCACCTCCATCAGTGTCAACTTTCCACAAGCTTGCTTCCAGCTATTTGAAACATAGAAAAAGTCGATTCTAGACTTATTACTTCCTCTTTTCCAAGTAAATTTTGGTAAGTCCCAATCCCAAGCATGATCTAAAAGACCCAGGTCCCAATGATCGAGATAATTATCCCACCGTATGCCTCTTTTAATATGTGGAGGGAACAGTCTGGGAATCACCCCCCTTTCATTTAGTGAGGAGCCCTCGGCGCAGGCCGAGTTGAAATCCCCTCCCAAGATAATGCGGTTGCCAAACCCTTTCTCGAACCATCCTCCCAGAATCATATTCAGAGTATCTTCCACTTCATCAATCGCCACTTTTAACGGGTTCCAATAAAGATTCAGCAAGAGAATCAGTTCAACCCTATGCTCTGAAGTGAGAATGATGGCCAAAAGCCACTCACTCCTAAAGATCACCTCCCCATAAAACCCCAGATTACGATCAATAGCAATAATCAGACCACCACTAGGTCTCCCCAAAGGTCCACGCGATGCTAAAAAAGAAAAAGTATAGAAACCTTCTATATGTATATCAGATAACATCATAGTTTCTTGAAAAAAATAAATACGGGGGCGCACATAGTTATCCCTTTTATTCAAAAACATATCAAGGTGAGCTCCCCCGCATGAATTCCAGGAAATCACATCTATATTAGAACTGTTAGGGACGCCCGCTATCTTGTCTGAGTATCTCCAAGGTTTTAAGTGCTGGCTGTAACCATGACCAATCCTGGCCACTATTTAGAAGGCTAGAAATTAGTGCCAACCCTGGACCCAAGTTTTCTAATTTATTATTGCCTGATTGTGAGGTTTGTTGAATTTGGTTGTTATCTGTTTCCTTATATTGGAGAAACTTATCAACCTCTTTGTCATCTGCTAGAGTAGTTAGATCATAACCCAAAGAGTTGAGATTCTTTTCTTGAGCTCGTACCATATCTGCTACCATCGCTGAATGAAAACAGCTTACCATACGATGGTTATTATGATTAGGTAGAGAGATGGAATCTATGTCATCAGTTGTTATTGCTCGTAATAAGGGAATCTTTTTAAACAGACTTAAAAGGTAAGTTCTATTTAAGTAGACCTGCAAATCTGTATCATTATTATTGACCCAACCCAATATCTTCCCTGTACCGATCTTTATAGGGTGCTCGACCAGACTCGCTTGCTTCATTATGTGGTCAGTACTAGGTTTAAACACAGCCTTTCCTCGAGATTCTTGGGTTTTGGATAGATATGTATCTTGGAGGGGATCTCTCGTATTGTTACTAGTGAGTTCAGTCCCCTTCTCAGCTGACTCCATCGGTCCTTGTAAAGGGGAAGTACTGGGAGATGCTACTGCTGGAATTTCTTGAGAAGTAATAGGGTGCCCAATTTGTTGTGTACCTACGGATGTTCTAGCATGTTTGGTACTAATTATTTTACCGAAGGCTGTCATCTTTGTTTGTTTAGTTTGTATGCGCTCCAGACCAACTTTTAGCATATTATTCTCCTCCGTATTTAGGTCAGTATTGATTTCCCCCCTGGGCAGGGAGTCTTTAACACTAGCTTCCCCCCAAACTTGACCATCTTCTTTATTAGATACCTTGTGGTTCCCCCTATCATCAGGCTCTTCCTGAGACGGGATATTTCTAATACCTTTAAGGTTCGCATTTCTGCCTTTAATTTTTGTATTAGGCATATTTTTGCTTTTTTTGGGCATCATCAACTGTTTTTTTTATCTTTTTTCGTCTACCGACGGGGGATTGGGGCATCTCATTTATATCGTAGTTCGAGCTAATAACTGGAGCAGGTGCATCATTATTCATATTAGAACCTATTTCTAAAACCTGAACTGCCAATTCTTCCTCTCTATGGTTTGTCTTTTGTTTACATTTTTGTCCTTTTTTTGAAGAATTATGTTGGAAGATTATTGAGCCCTCTCTACTAATGTTTAAACATTCCCCCTCTTTTATCGTTTCTCTCACCTGCATCTGAGCGCTGGACTTTTCACTATCCTGTTCCTGAGTGGGCCCTTCTGTTGCCATAATTATGGCATCCAGAAGGACCGAGGGACTATCTGGACAGCACAGTTCCTTTCCGTAGTTTTCGTTATTGATTTTATTATCTCCTATTCCCCAGGAGGCTCGATCCTCTGCCACCATATTTGACGTGGTGGGGCGATCTCCCGTCAGCATAACTTCCAACAGAGTAGTAATCTTAGCGTCCATGGTCATTAACCTAGAATCTAGTTCCTCTCTATATTTTTCAGATAGACTCTTTTCTTTAGTAGTCTGTTCGTTAAAGTTCTTAACCTCCGCTATACCCTCTAGGAAGGCCAGACGAGTCACCAATTGGTTGAAAGCCGCTTGTTGTCCTACCAAAGAGCATCCAATCGTCTCTTGGGATTCACCTAGGGTTTTCAAGGCCAAGTTCAAACTAATGTGTAGATTGGATAAAAGTGGTATCAGGTTATCTCCTCTCTCCTCCCTTCTCGGACCCGGAGACTCCTGTTTATCTTCGGCTACCCCAAGATTTTTCAATATGGTTTGCTGAGGATCGATAGCTTTATCTACAGTTATGGGCAAGTCATTCCTTTCCATATCGGTTTGGGTATGCCTAGTCTTACAGTGTATGGATGGTATAAGTGTCTTTGTAATCGGTCTAATAGGGGATAGATGTTTACCCTCTTGTTGTTTCCATATTGTAAGCGTATTTCTATTTTGTGAGAGTGTATCACATGGCGCACCCTCTGATAAGCTCCTCAATCCCTTGTCTTTGGACAAAAATCTACCTACTGGTATCTCTAAATCAACTATTTCTTTCAGCAGATGACCTGTAGCATCTGCCGTAGTGAAAAAGGAATCATCCAAATCACTCTCTCCAATGGGCTGGTTGAGATTATACTTAGAGCAGATGGGGGTCTCTTTAAATTGGTCCCTCGCACCCGCCTGCTTAGAGCTCCACGACTGAGGGGAATCGAGGTACTTCTGCACCTTATCATTGTTATCCTTCCCAAAAATAAATGTAGCCGGCGAAATATGGGTGAATTGCAGAGTTCCACCGGGTTGTTTCCCCTTCCATATCAGAGACTCCAAGCATTGTTTATCTCCTGCCTGTAATTTCCCAGTAATGATCCTCTTCTGAAGAGGGGTGGACGCATGATATCTGACTACCCTTTTAGTATCAATTCGACTTTGTTGAAGACATTCCTCATCTGTGAGTTCCTGTCTAAAGTCTGGTATGTCCCTATTTGCCCCCATATCCTCTATGTCTGGTATGTCCACGTTTGCTTCAGTCAACGTTACAGCATTCAAAATTGCAGGATCTATGGTGGGATGTCCCTTCGGGCTCCCTTCCGCTCTAAAATTTGAATTTTTATTGATATTCTCTACCAATGAAATCGAGGCAGCCATATTTTCAATGGGGTCAATACTATTAAGCGCCTCACGATGGGTCGGAGAGCCTGATTGGTCCTCTGCTATCTTAATAGCTTGACTCTCAGCAGTTTCAAACCCGCTTCTGAGTGCGGGCATATTATAAAAAAGAAAGAAGACCAGAAAAGAGATGTATTAAAAGATATTAGAGAAGTGAAAGAGAACACCCTGAGGGAAGAACAGCTCGTAACCTCTAAAATGCGAAACACCCAAACATTTTTTTTTTTATTTTTAATAAAAAGAGCTGGGAACAGGACTAATATAAAAACCAGGACCTTCTATACTATAATAGTGCCAAAAGGAATGTATTTACGTTAAAACCGGAGGGAAAAAGAACTCGCAACCTCTGATATAATTCTAGTTACGTCAGTTTAAAAACATCTAATATATCCACAATTGGGAAATGAGTTTGAAGTAAACACTCAGTTGCAGGGTTGGGAACGCCCGGCGGCTAATGGAGCTGCCAGAGTCCGACTCTCCACCCCGTTCCCTGGTAGCTTAAGATGGACGTAGACCACAGTACTCACAGCCGAACAGCCAAACAGCGGCTCCAGCCCTTACTGCCTCCAGAGCTTAACGCCGCAAGGGCGGTTGTGCCGGCAATATGAGGAGTGAGGTGATCACGTGATCCGTCACGTGATGGTAGTAGGCCCCGCCCCCTCCAGGAAGCGGCCAGGCAGCAAGAGCAGCGCTCGCAGTGCTCCGTTCGAAAGTAAGTAGCAGTCAGAGGAACCGACGTGCACAGTAGCAAACACTCCTTCCAAATAGATTAAGAACACGCCACAAGGGCGGTTGTGCCGGCAATATGAGGAGTGAGGTGATCACGTGATCCATCACGTGATGGTAGTAGGCCCCGTCCCCTCCAGGAAGCGGCCAGGCAGCAAGAGCAGCGCTCGCAGTGCTGCGTTCGAAAGTAAGTAGCAGTCAGAGGAACCGACGTGCACAGTAGCAAACACTCCTTCCAAATAGATTAAGAACACGCCACAAGGGCGGTTGTGCCGGCAATATGAGGAGTGAGGTGATCACGTGATCCGTCACGTGATGGTAGTAGGCCCCGCCCCCTCCAGGAAGCGGCCAGGCAGCAAGAGCAGCGCTCGCAGTGCTGCGTTCGAAAGTAAGTAGCAGTCAGAGGAACCGACGTGCACAGTAGCAAACACTCCTTCCAAATAGATTAAGAACACGCCACAAGGGCGGTTGTGCCGGCAATATGAGGAGTGAGGTGATCACGTGATCCGTCACGTGATGGTAGTAGGCCCCGCCCCCTCCAGGAAGCGGCCAGGCAGCAAGAGCAGCGCTCGCAGTGCTGCGTTCGAAAGTAAGTAGCAGTCAGAGGAACCGACGTGCACAGTAGCAAACACTCCTTCCAAATAGATTAAGAACACGCCACAAGGGCGGTTGTGCCGGCAATATGAGGAGTGAGGTGATCACGTGATCCGTCACGTGATGGTAGTAGGCCCCGCCCCCTCCAGGAAGCGGCCAGGCAGCAAGAGCAGCGCTCACAGTGCTGCGTTCGAAAGTAAGTAGCAGTCAGAGGAACCGACGTGCACAGTAGCAAACACTCCTTCCAAATAGATTAAGAACACGCCACAAGGGCGGTTGTGCCGGCAATATGAGGAGTGAGGGGATCACGTGATCCGTCATGTGATGGTAGTAGGCCCCGCCCCCTCCAGGAAGCGGCCAGGCAGCAAGAGCAGCGTTCGCAGTGCTGCGTTCGAAAGTAAGTAGCAGTCAGAGGAACCGACGTGCACAGTAGCAAACACTCCTTCCAAATAGATTAAGAACACGCCACAAGGGCGGTTGTGCCGGCAATATGAGGAGTGAGGTGATCACGTGATCCGTCACGTGATGGTAGTAGGCCCCGCCCCCTCCAGGAAGCGGCCAGGCAGCAAGAGCAGCGCTCGCAGTGCTGCGTTCGAAAGTAAGTAGTAGTCAGAGGAACCGACGTGCACAGTAGCAAACACTCCTTCCAAATAGATTAAGAACACGCCACAAGGGCGGTTGTGCCGGCAATATGAGGAGTGAGGTGATCACGTGATCCGTCACGTGATGGTAGTAGACCCCGCCCCCTCCAGGAAGCGGCCAGGCAGCAAGAGCAGCGCTCGCAGTGCTGCGTTCGAAAGTAAGTAGCAGTCAGAGGAACCGACGTGCACAGTAGCAAACACTCCTTCCAAATAGATTAAGAACACGCCACAAGGGCGGTTGTGCCGGCAATATGAGGAGTGAGGGGATCACGTGATCCGTCACGTGATGGTAGTAGGCCCCGCCCCCTCCAGGAAGCGGCCAGGTAGCAAGAGCAGCGCTCGCAGTGCTGCGTTCGAAAGTAAGTAGCAGTCAGAGGAACCGACGTGCACAGTAGCAAACACTCCTTCCAAATAGATTAAGAACACGCCACAAGGGCGGTTGTGCCGGCAATATGAGGAGTGAGGTGATCACGTGATCCGTCACGTGATGGTAGTAGGCCCCGCCCACTCCAGGAAGCGGCCAGGCAGCAAGAGCAGCGCTCGCAGTGCTGCGTTCGAAAGTAAGTAGCAGTCAGAGGAACCGACGTGCACAGTAGCAAACACTCCTTCCAAATAGATTAAGAACACGCCACAAGGGCGGTTGTGCCGGCAATATGAGGAGTGAGGTGATCACGTGATCCGTCACGTGATGGTAGTAGGCCCCGCCCCCTCCAGGAAGCGGCCAGGCAGCAAGAGCAGCGCTCGCAGTGCTGCGTTCGAAAGTAAGTAGCAGTCAGAGGAACCGACGTGCACAGTAGCAAACACTCCTTCCAAATAGATTAAGAACACGCCACAAGGGCGGTTGTGCCGGCAATATGAGGAGTGAGGTGATCACGTGATCCGTCACGTGATGGTAGTAGGCCCCGCCCCCTCCAGGAAGCGGCCAGGCAGCAAGAGCAGCGCTCGCAGTGCTGCGTTCGAAAGTAAGTAGCAGTCAGAGGAACCGATGTGCACAGTAGCAAACACTCCTTCCAAATAGATTAAGAACAATTGAAGTAGTAATGTTTGTATATATTTAGTAGATTGAATGATTTATGTCTATTTTTGTGTAAAGTTTTTTGTGTAAGGTTCAGATTTTGGACTAATTCTCAATAAAATTATTATTATTACAAAGCATTTGGTTTCAGCCTCCATGAGCGTGTAGCTAATCCCCCCCGCCCCCCGCTCCCACCCCACCTCAGCTACCGGAGAGTGATCTGAAAAGGTACTAGGTAGGATGGACCTCTGCGCTATACATCTGACAAGTATGTCAAAAACTAGCCATCTATCGATACTAGAATGTGAATCGTCTGCCGACGGATTAAAAGGAGAAGACACAGGAATCAGGCTGTATCAGTCTCCATGCGTCAACCACCCTCAGTGAGGTTTGCGCCTCTATGATGGTTTTAGCAGCTCTGGAAAGCTGGCGTGTCCTGGTGCCAGACCTATCTAGGTCAGTATCTACTATGGTGTTGAAATCACCACGCCACAGTATAGGGATAAGAGGGAACCCAGCCATTAAAGAAGAGAGTTGGGAGTCTAAATCAGGGCCATCAATATTTGAACCATCAACATTAAGCAAAATCACCTCCTGCCCCAGTAGTGAGCCGTGCAATAAGACAAATCGTCCATGGGGGTCAATATGTGTCACCTTGTGAGCAAATTTAAGGGACTTATGAACCAGGATCATTACCCCGTGGCTTTGCGTAGAGTAGGTGGTGTATTGGCGCTGGGGTCCTCATGACCTGGCAAACCTATCACAACCCTCAGCCAATGCGTGCATCTCCTTTCAGAAAAAAACCTTAACTTGATGTCTTTCAACATACAGCTGCAATTTGCGCATCTTCACAGGATTACCGAGTCTCCTGATATTCCAACTCATGCATGTTATGCCTTCATCAGCCATCTAGTCGGTATGCACATATCAATGGGATCACAACCCGGTAACCATATGACAGCCAACATCCTGACCAGGCAGGAAAGGGTTGATTCATGGTGTAATCAAATTGAAGGTGAGTTTCAACTCGTCTCCACAATCGCAAGCCAAGCAGATTTTCAAACATTTGTCCCTCCCTTCCACCCCTCACTCCCAACCCCCTCCCAATCAGAGGAGTGAAACCCTGATAAACCAACAAACCCCAACAACAACAATAGCAGCATTGCATGGGTGCTGTGCACTGGCCAAGAACGGTGTCCACACTGACGGTGGACATAGAGAAGCATAATATTGTGCACATCACAGAATTGACAAGGAAACATTACAGAGAACTTAAATGAAACCTGTGCGGACTTCCATCCATTTTATGAGCACAGCAATCTATCTAGTGGGAACTGGAGGGGTTCGCACAAGCAGAACCCACGTAGACCTCACGCAGGCAGATGGGGAAGGCCATATTTCAATGAAAATCAGGAAGGGTCCGCGTGGAGCAGAAAGAAACAGCCACTAGCCGGGGATGGTGAAAAAGAAGACCATGTCCGCATGTTCGATTCTCAGCTTCGCTGGGTATAACATGGATTATTTAACTCCCAGCTCCCAGAGACGTTTCTTGGTGGCTAGGAAGGTCTTGCACTCTTGTTGGATAGCCACGGAGAAGTCCGGATATAGATGGATCCTGGTGGAGCCAAGTAGAAGCTCACCCTTGGCTCTGGCACGATAGTTTAGCACTCTGGCTATGATATGCCGGGGGGGGACTCCAGGCTTGGGTTTTGCAACTAGAGAACGGTGGGTATGTTCAATCGCGAACTGTGGTGAGAGCTTAGGGCCATCCAGCAGAGAAAGAAGGATGCGCTCCACATAATCCTCCACAGGGCCATCAATTCTATCTTCAGGAACGCCAAATATGTGAAGATTATTGTGCCTTGACCTGGATTCCAAGTCCTCGTTCTTTTTACTGACTGCCTGGACTTGCCTGGACAGGGAAGCCACCTCAGATCTGAGTGCCGTTATGTTGTCTTCTTTTAAGCCGACTCTGGCCACCACCTCAGAGACCCGGGCATCAGTCTTCTCCATTCGGGCCTGGATGGAGCTGATTGTCTCACTCATGTCGTCTAGCTTTGTGTGCAGTGCTGTGATCCCCTCACGCATATACTCCATCATCTTTAGGAGTTCTGTGGGTTCGGTTGATGCTGCGTGGGGGCTTCGGTCTCTGGTTGGGCCTCACCGGGCCTCTGTGCGGTCTTGGTAAACATATTAATAGAGCTCTCCTTCCTGCCCGCAACCGTAGTCATGGCCACTCCAGGCTACGGGGACTTCAGTGAGGGGATAGCACAGGTAAGGTGGGGGGAAGAGGTGATCGGAGTCGATCTTCAGTATTCTGAGCGAAGGCACCAGCAACAGCACAGAACATTGTAATGACCGAGGATTTAGGCACACGGGTAGAGCAGCGGGAGCATTTAGGCAAAGTATGCAGGTGTGAAGACCGCCTGGCAGTGCAGACCCACAGAGTAGCTGCTCAAGGGGACCAGAGAATTAGAGGCAAGGACCGGCAGCAGAGACATTCACCAGGTACGGTCAAAGGAGGCAGAAGAGCAAGGGGGCTGTCAGGTGGCTGACAGCAATGATATTGAGGTCAATAGGGATCCCTCTACCGGGAGGCGAGCAAAAATGGTGTACAGCGCCTTCCCCCACACAGGATTAAGGCAGAGGCTGATGAATCATGTCCATGTGACAGAAAGTAAGTACTGACAGAGCCCTCAGGTCCTAAATACTCTGGGAAAAGCTGCAGGTGGAGATATACAAGTCACCCTTAAAGTGTAAACCATGGTTTCAGGTGATACAGGAAGAGCACTTGCCGTGAGAGTTGAGGCCAGGGAGGGCCCGGGCAGCAGCAGGAAGAAATCCAGATGTAGGCAGGGCTCTGGGGATGTGCCAGAGAAGGCACAGCGGGTAGACAGAGTCCATTGGGGTGCACCTCACTCCCCGCAGCAGGTAGTGGAGATGCAAGTTATTTGCGGTGGGCAACACAGCTCACCTGCCATTCAGTGAGCCCCAGAGTTGTCCAGGGCTCCGCTCTGCTGAACAGGACCCACAATGTGGGCGGCAGCTCATCCCTTGGAAGAGAGGCAAGTTGTCCGCTAAGAGCACCGGGGGCAGGACCACTAGGTCGGCCCAGAGACGCCCAGCCAGGGAACAAGTGGCCTGGAGACCGATGACTAGTAGTAGCAATCTAGGGGCACAGGAACCGGCAATGAAACTTCGGCCGCCCCGTGGGTCCTGGAAGGCAGGCGGGGGTTGTGGCATCCCAACAGCAGTAGTCCGGGCTGTCCAGGGAATCAACCAGGAAGCGGGCAAAGACACAGCATTGGATCAGGAGCCGTAGTAGTGTTGCATCAGAGGAGTCGCGTATCCAGGCTCCCCGGAGGTTCCCAACAGCGGAGGCTCGACAGAGCTGCCGAGTGGTCACCGGCCCAATGCCAGGCTCAGACACAGATCCCAGGCACCAAAGGCAAAGGCACGGATGATAGGGCCAATGGAGAATTATTAGGCAGAATCCTTTGCGGTGCCCCTAGGGACCACTACACACAATTAAGACCACAGGTGGCAATACAAGTTTTACCTTTGGTACAAGCCTGTACTACTAAGTTATAGTGGTAGCAGTAGCAGAGCAGCCAAGCTTATCTCAAGAGTATATGAGCAATAGCAGAGATTACACAAAGGGACCACAATTACTGTGGCTCAAGCAAACACTGACTCAAGGTTTCAGGTAAAAAATATAAGTACATTTATTTTTAAACCATCAGTTAGAAACACAAGACTTCTATTAAAATTTAACAAAAGCACACGTTAAATATACTACAGCTAACCAATTCACTTTGTACAGTATGTCTCAAAGTAAGTACCCTGTGTTTGAATGAACCAGTGTTATGAACAAAACATGATACCGCAGATACGGTTGCGATCACTTTTTGACAGTTCGGTCTATTAAATGAACGCATATCCGTGACATAAAATGCTACCGGGGCAAAAACACACTTAGCACCTGAGATACCCAGAGGGAGTTGGAGGCAAAAATCACAGGCAATATTTAGGTTAGGCAGACAGCATTGAAAAACACTCAGAAACAGGAGTTCAAAAGTCAAAGGGTCGGAGCCAGGGTTAAGGGACACCGGAGACCTGTTGCCGAAGATCACACCATTAGACAATTCACGATTCAGCGTAGCCCAAAAGTACTTTGATATTGTCAATGTTCTGAAGCAAAAGTTGTAAGAAGGAGGGAAGACAAGGGCGAACCTTGAGGATGAAGAAAAGGGATTCACCCAGTTTCCTCGAGTAGAGCACAGTACCTTATTCCAATGATGCAGCTGCTGCCCTGGAAGTTGTTCCTGTTGGTTTCCCGCAGACCCACGATTCCTGGAGCTTCGTTATGAAGGAGGACGTCTGAAGGAGGTCTGCACCACACAGGGATGAAGCCGGCAGCAGCGACAACAAATAAAAGGTGCGCTCCTTAAAAACAGGAGAGGCTCGGCATGTGGCTATCGGGACCACTACAGCAGTGTGCAGCTTTTCCGACCACAGCAGAGATCTCTGGCTGAAGAAGATGAGCTGGTTATCCCCACCAGGCTCAAGGGAAAAAGACTCCGGACTGGATCTCCTCTTAGTCGTTGAAGGGTAGATAGCTCAGGACTGCAGCAGGGCTTCACCGGGACGGGGTAGTTGCAGCAGCCATCGTTCTCTCCGCTTCTCTTCGGTTCCTTGTAGTTCCAGAGGCGACTCTGACTTCTAGCCCAAGACACCTGCCTTTTATGCGGAAAACTCCCATTCACACAGCCTGGCTGTCAATCACGCAGCAGGGGGGTTGTCCAGCCGGGACAACCACCTCAGCCAATCATGTCAAAGTGTGACTTGGGTTTCCTAGGATACCCTGTGCAGGGGGTGACTACACCCCTTCCCCATATTCAGTCTACCTAGACACTCAGGTGCCAAGAGGAGAGCTTCTTGGCAGAAGCCCACCAAAAGACGGTGAACAAAGAAGGCGAACCTAGTTTGCCGCGCAAAGTAAAACACAAGAAGGACTTTAACAAAAAGAAATGGTGAATAAACCCAGCCGGAGCCAAAAGAAAGACGATTTGGTCAAGCGGGTTTATGCTTAAGGCTGCAAAAATAGCCAAAAGTATTACCACGTTTATCTAGTATATCCGTGGTAGAAAAGTTATGGTAGATACCACTGCCACCAGCCAAGTCTAAATGTTAAAAGAGTGAAACAATGCTCAGGGAGGCACAGACAGGAAAGGGGTACAGATTAGCCCTTTCCAGTACTCCATGTAAGATGGGGTGTACTGGGTCTGTGGTAAAAATGACTATGTAAAGTAAATGGCAACTTTACCTTTCTCTGGGGGACAGTAGTCAGCCCCAGCGAGATGGAGTCAGAGGGAAGTCTTAAAGACAACCCTGGGTTACTGCACTGAAGGTGCTGTGTAACCCATATAAGAACAGGGGCACCTGGAGTGGTGTGCTCCAGTGCCCAAGATCACACAATGAGTAAAAACACATAGGCCAAAACACATGTAAGAGTGGAAAAAGGATGCACACTCTTACCATACTTGCCACCCCTACAGATTTAGGCAGTAGGCTGCTGCTTTTTAAGCAGTCCTACCGCCTACAGATTTCAGTGACAGATTGAGCTGCAAGCTGTCGGGCATCCATTCTCCCACTGTACCAGTTTTAAAGCATCTCTGTGTGCAGCCATCTTAGCTCGTGCGCAACAGCTCTCCCCAAAAATACCTATTCTAAAAAAACCTAACCCTCCTTCCAAAGATAACATATGAGTTAAGGGAATATAAAAAGGAAATAGTGCTTCTCCAGCATTGGGTCTGGCATAGATTCACATGCTAATGAATATTCCCTGTCGTCAGGTTGGAAATCCTTGGTAAAGAAAAAATCAGTTTCAGTTTCGTTTCTGAACTGTCTTTCTTCTAATAACCAATCACTGGTCTCTGGGTCATACTGCCCCAGCCAATGACTGCCCTCTACCTAAGCCCCTTCAGATTTTTACCGCACGTTCAAGTGCTGGGAGTCTTCGTGCTTAGCTCTCGAGCTTTTACTGCGTATTGTGTTTTTTTCAAGGAGTTTACTCTTAATGTATTCGGTCAATTGAGCCTCAAGCTCCACCGATTCATCTTCCGATTAACGGGGACCCGTTTCGGAAACCTCTACGCCCCTCAAGGGCGATTATTTTCATTGAATTCCATTTCTTGGAGGATTCCAGAAGATCTTTGAGGCCTACCCTGCATGGGCATGGCCAAAGACAAAGGGGACTTGATGCCTCTGTTTAGGATCTGCCCACGATGTGGACTACAGAACGTCTTCAAGGAGGATGGGCACTCCCGCGGCCTTTAAGGGCTACACTCAGACAAATTGCATGTGGAGGAGGCCTGTGCATTCTGCAAGGACATGTCCTCCTGCACCATGAAGGACCGTCACAAGCGGTTCACTGACTGGCTGGAGATGAGGAGGCCAGAGGCAGGTGAGCCCCGGCAGTGTACTTCTCCCAAGAGAAAGTCTGAGCGGTCTTCTAAGACCTTTGAGGGCGCTGTGGTGATGGAGGCCCAACATAAGGCAAAGCACTGCGAATCCACGGGCACCGGGAGCGCCGTTGGGATGGGCTCCATGGTTGCCAGGCCATGCGCAGCATCACCGATGCCGTCAACCACGAGCCAACGCTCCGGCTCGGCGAAAAGGAAGTCAGACAACCCGGGTAAATTTCGGGAGAAGTCCTGGTTGGTTCTGACGGAGAAAGCCAAGGGGGAGCGAGGCATTCACCCTCCCCCCATGGTGAAGGCCTCAGACACGCCTAAGGTCATGAAGGCCCAGATTCACCAGGCTAAGGTTTCGATTGAGGGAGTCGTAGCATCCCTGTGGAAGACCGCAGATGCAGCCCCAGTGGAGACGACGCCCAAGCCAAAAGTTTCCCTGCCCGCCCAGAGGGAATCGTCTTTCCTGCCCATCGAAAAGACCCCTGTGAAGCCCCTGGCCGAGAAGAGGGGGGGCACGATAGTCTTACCAGACTCAGATATTTCCTCCAAGGACGAGCTTTCGGGCCTCAAGGCAGTTCTTGACAAGAGGTTTGTCGAGGTCAGGTCCTACAGGAAGGACCCTGACGAGGCGGACTTGGAAAGCTATGAGGGAACCGACGGGAGCGGCAGGTCGAGGAACTGGAGGACACCACGCCGCTGCCGACGGTCCTGTCACAACCGCTGCTACCACCGACGGACAGGTCGGAGGACATCTTACTAGCCCTGCACACCCTGTGCTCAGAAATAAGGTCAAGGATGCCCTTGCCTCCTGCGGGCGATCCAGCGGCACCTCCACCATCAGGAAGCCCTCCACCCAAGCGGACGCAAGTCCATCCAACACCACCCTGCCATCCTTCACCTCCATCCCCTACGCCGAGGGACGAGACGGAAACAGAGATAGCGACGATGGAACAGATCTCCCGTCGCCACCACCCTGTGCTTCTCCTCCCAACGAAATTGGCTCGTTCCACGCCATGATCGCTAGGGCCTCAGAGCTTTTTCAGCTGCGCCCCGAAGAGCAGAAGAAGGAGGGATTCCTTTATCAGCGACGAGAGGCTAAGAGGAAGACTGTGCTCTCAGTCCCGCTGTTGGATGACATCTGGGACGAAGGGCTGTCCCTCCTGAAGAACCCATCCTCAGGCCCGGCGAAGAGAGACCGGTACAAGAAGAAATTCCGGGTTCCAAGCTCTGCCCCTATGTGCCTCAGAGCGCAGCCGTCCCCGGACTCAGTGGTCTCCGCGGCGGCCAGGATGAAATCCGTAGGGGCTACGGCATCGACTTCTACTTCCCTGCAGGACGGCAAGGGGAAGAAGCTGGACGCCATGGGATGTTGGGTCATCTCGTTGGCGGCGACGACCATTAAGGCGGCCAACGCTCTCGCTATCGTGGCCCGCTATGATAGGGAACTGTGGTTTAAAATCGCCCCCCTCCTGGACTTCCTCCCAGATGACAAGAGGGTGGAGGCCCTTGAAATCTTACAAGAAGGCGAGGTGGCTTCGGACCATGCCATCACGGTGGCCATGGACATCGCCGACATTGGCTTTCACCAGATGGGCAACAGCATTTGCCTTTGCCGGCATGGTTGGCTCAGGGCCACCGACTTCTGTCTGGACATACAGGCGAGGGTACTGGACATGCCCTTCGACTGGGACAACTTGTTTGGAAAGGCAGTGGACGAGTCACTGCAGACCATCAAGGCAGACATCGAGATGGCCCATGCCTTAGGCACGCTCCAACAACGACGGCCGTCCTTTCGGTCCTTCGGAGGCAAGTCACAGGGTGCCTCCAAAGGATTCGGTGGCAGTTCTTCTTCATACCGTAAAGCGGCCTGTTCTTCGTCCCAGGAGGCCTACAGAGGCTGCAGCAAGGCCGGAGGACATCGTCGTTGTCACCAGAAGGCCCAAGGTGGTAAGACCCTGGTGAAGCAGGACTGAACCGGCCGTGACGTCGGGCCCCCTCCCGAGCACCCTGATGGGAGGTCGGCTGGCGAACTTCGTCGGCGTATGGAAGTCCATCTCCACCGACCGTTGGGTGCTGGATGCCCTAACCAACGGACACACTCTGGAGTTCCAAAGGAAGTGTCCCCATTTCCCACCTGTGGCCAGGAAAGAAAACCACATTCCGCAGCTGCTTCTAGAGGTGCGAGCAATGCTAAAAAAGGGCTCACTAGAACTTGTCCCAAAGAGGCTCCGAGGCTCCGGAGTATACTCGCGGTACTGCCTCGTCCGAAAGAAGAGCGGCGGTTGGTGGTCCATTCTAGACCTTCGCCGCCTTAACAAATTAATCAAATCCCAGAAGTTCTAGATGGTCACCCTTCAGCACATGCTGGGACAGCTGGAGGAAGGTGACTTCCTGTCGTCGCTGGACTTGGAGGATGTCTACTTCCACATCCTCATTCACAATGGACATCGAAAAGTTCTGCGCTTTGTGGTCCAGGGACAGCACTACCAATTCAAGGCCCTTCCCTTCGGTTTGAAGTCGGCATCCAGGGTCTTCACCAAGTGCCTGGCACCGGTGGTGGCGTGGCTGCACCTGCAGGAGATCCACATCTACCCCTATCTGGACGATGGGCTCATCCGAGCGAAGTCAAGGGAACTCACCGTAGAGCACACAGCGAGGACAGTCCGCCTGCTCACGGATCTGGGGTTCTCGATAAACTATGCAAAGTCCTGCTTGGAGCCATCGCAGGACGCTAGGATGCTTGGAGCCAGGCTCAACATGGTAGCGTGCCTAGCTGCACCGTCGGAGGAAAGAATAAAAGCCAAACTGGGTAAAGTAAAATGGCTGTTGACCATGGAAGTTGCCAGGGTGAGGTCCATCAAGTCTCTGCTCGGCATCTACCTCATTCGGCTGTGCAGGATGCGGATGCAGCCGCTGCAAGAGGTTCGTCGACGCCCATTGGATGCAAGTGGCGGGAAGCTTCTAGGACAAGATCGCCCTCAGCGAGACATTCCGTCGAGCGATTAAGTGGTGCGGTACCGCGCGCATCTCGCGGCGGGCAAAGGCTTTTCAAACCCCAGTGCATCAGGAGACGGTGAAGACAGATGCCTCCCTGGAGGGATGGGGCGCACATACCAGAAATCTCCACACAAGAGGCCTGTGGGGGTCTTCAACGATAACCCCACCATGATGTTCTACATTCGCAACCAGTGGGCACCAGATACCCAGCTCTCTCCCAAGAAGAGCAGGACCTATGGCACTGGGCCTTCTCCCAGGAAAAGCAGGACCTATGGCACTGGGCCATCGCCCAGGGGATGTTTCAGGTACCCTTTCATCTGGTAAGAGTGAAGAACACTGTTGCTGACTCACTCAGCAGGGAGCTGCGCTCTTGCCACGAGTGGGAACTTCAACAGGATCAGGTGGATCTACTGTTTCTACGATGGGGCAAACACCAGATTGATCTGTTTGCGACGGCGACAAACACCAAGTGCCGCATGTTCGGCAGCAGGTTTCCCCAGCCGGGGGGAGCATGGGAGATGCGACGTTCTCATTCCCCTGGGACGGCCTGTTTCTCTATGCGTTCCCACCACTGCCGTTGCTCCTGCGACTCATCAGTCAACTCAGATGGTCCCGGTGCAGGATGATCCTCGACGCACCGGCGTGGCCGAGGCAGATATCGCACCCGGACCTTCTGGACATGTCAGCGTCCCCTCCAGTCAAACTTCCGGCGGACACAGATCTTCTCACTAGGGAAGGAGGCGCGATTCTGCACCACAACCCGGGTTCGCTGAACCTGCAGGCCTGGCTCCTGCAGCGCTAGAGTTTGGAGGATACCAGATCCCGGCAGACTGCAAGGAGGTACTTGCCAAGGCCAGGGCTTCTTCGACTCTTAAGTGCTATGGACATAAATGGAAAAGGTTCACCGTCTGGTGCCGTGCACAGAAGATAAACCCTCTACGAATTACGACCCCTCAAGTGCTGCCGTACTTGCTGTCACTGGCCAGGGCGGGGCTGGCACACGCTTCTATCAAGATCTATCTGACGGCTATCTCCCACTACACCAGAACTCCAGGGTGATCGTCGCTGTTGTCGCATCGCCCGGTGAAGGAGTTCATGAAAAGACTTTTCTGCTCGTTCCCTCCGGTGAAGGCTCCGGCCCCGGCGTGGGAGCTCAATGTGGTCTGACTAGGCTCATGGGTCCTCCGTTCGAGCCTCTGCATTCGGCACCTCTGAAATTCCTCTTGTGGAAAACAGCGTTTCTGGTGGCCATCACCTCTGCTCGATGAGTGGGAGAGATCCAGGCCCTCTCCTGTAAGCCTCTGTACTTGACATTCCACGCAACGAGGGTCATGCTGAGGACGCACCCCTCCTTCATGCCCAAGGTGCCGTCGGACTTCCATCTCAACGAGCCCTTGGTGTTACCTGTTTTCTTCCCGTAATCTTCGTCGCCGGCTGAGAGGACTTTGCACTTGCTGGATGTGGCTAGAGCACTGAAGTTCTACATGGACCGCACAAAGAGTTTTAGGAAGACATCACAGCTGTTTCTGAACTTTGGCCCTGTGAACCAAGGGAAGGCCCTCTCCAAGGCTTCCATTTCCAGATAGCTCTCCAGCTGCATCACCCATTGTCACCGGTTGGCAAACCGACCATTGCCCTGCCATCCGAGAGCCCATTTGACCAGAGCGATCACTGCAACTAAGGCGTTCCTGTCTGGTGTGCCCCTGCTGGATATCTGCAGGGCTGCTACGTGAAGGTTGACGCACATCTTCACGAAATTCTACTGCGTCGACCGGGATTCCAGGGAGGAGCCCAGAGTCGGCCAAGTAGTGCTGCACAACCTGTTCATTTGAAGGTGAGCCTGGTGAGGAGGTAAGAGATGCTTAATGTTTAGTTGTTTAAATGCTTAATGTTGAGCCTTGCCAACCCCCGTGGTTGTGCATGTGTGTACTGCTATGTATTCTTTTATTCATGAGCATGTGAATCCATGTTAGACCACGTTAGACCACATGCTGGAGAAATAACAAGTTACTTACCTGTAACTGTTGTTCTCCAGCATGGGTCTGGCATGGATTCATATACGAACCCTCCCACCTACCCCTCTGCAGCTCTTCTCTTGGTCCTACTGCCACTTTATGCGCTACCAAATCTGAAGATGGCTTCCAGAGGAGGGGCTTAGGTAGAGGGCAGTCAGAACCCAAACCCATGCAGATGGTGCCTTCTGCCTAGGATGTTTCTGAGTCTGTGTTCATTGCCCACGCTGACAATCTTCTGGAAAAGATACGAGCGGAGACACAAGTTTCTGACGTGTGGAAAAACCTTTCCAGTTCCAACCCATGGAGACTGGCACCCAAAGACGGCTGACTCTTTAAGGACTCTGCCTTGTTTGTTCCCACTCGGGACCTAAAAGAAATGGTATTGCAGCTCTGTCACGACACTGCCTTTTCCAGCCATCTAGGCGTTAAGGTAACCTTACAGACAGTCAAAAGACACTTCTGGTGGCCCAAGATGTATGAAGATGTCCAGGCGTACATGTGGGCATGTTCCATCTGTGCCCAGAATAATCACGTTAATAAGCAGCCAGCCGGGCTATTGCACTAGCCGACTCTCCCGTCTCGCCCCTGGTAAGTCATAGCCATCGACTTCATTGTGGATCTACCTACGTCCAGAGGATACACTACCATCATGGTTACCATAGAACTGTTTTCACATATGGCTCATTTCACTCTACTCCCCAAACTGCCTTCTGCCAGTGAAATGGCGAACACCTTTGTATCAGAGATATTCCGACTTCATGGACTACCTTCCAGAATCATCTCTGACAGAGGACCTCAGTTTACCTCCCGTTTCTGGTCCCACTTGTGTCGCTTGCTAGGAATTGAACATGCCTTGCCTTCTGGTTATCACCCACAGAGCAACTAGATAGCCGAAAGGGTAAACAAACCCTGGAACAATACCTTTGCTGTTTCTCCTCCCAGGTACAAGATGATTGGGCCTCTCTGCTTTCGGTGGCTGAATTTGCGTACAATAATTCCGACCACTCTTCCTTGAAGATAAGCCCCTTCTACTGTAACATGGATTACATCCTTCAGTCATACCTACGGCTCAACCCTGTACCAGTCTGGTACCCTCAGATGATGCCTGGATCGCTAATCTTGTAACCATTCACAGATCCATCAAAGAGAACCAACAAGAAGCTAGAACTAACAACAAAACTTACGCTGATCTGAAATGCCACCCCTCACCATCGTATGGCGTTGGAGAGAGTCTGGTTATCATCTAAGTTCCTGCCGAGACACCTGAGACCTAATAAGTTGTCACCTCGGTGTTACGGTCCCTTCCCATTGACAAAAATGATAAACCCAGTGGCTGTACGACTTCGTCTGCATGAGTCATGGAAAAGAATCCATCCCCTTGTCCAAACCTCACTTCATAAATCTTACCATCCCTTTACCAGGAATGATGTACGCCCTCCTCTTGTTCTTTCCAACAACCAGATTGAATTTGAGGTATCCAGAATTTGTGACTCAAGATGTAGACGAGGGCGGCTTCAGGACCTTGTCAACTAGAAAGGCTACCCCCCTAGTGAGCGTTTGTGGGAACCAGAATCCAATGTACATGCACCTTGCATGGTTCGACACTACTACCTCCTCCATCCGGGGAAGCCCGTTGGTGGAACCCTTCAGAGGGGGCATACTGTCATGACACGCTCATTCCGTCCATTTTGGGCTGCCTGGAAAGGCCGACGCTTCCTGGCGACGGCCATTTCTTCTTCCGACATGGCTGCTGCTAATGCTAGCATATGCTCCGGCAGCGGTCTACTGTCCCGGGTACTCCCTGGTTGTCATCATATAAGCACCGACGAGCTTGACAGCCTCGCATCTCAACGCTCGGTTGCCTAGCTTTCTGGTTTCTCCCGTGCTCAGCGCATCCTTCTTGTTTTGGTCCCTAATCAGAACTGTTTCTCTCCTTGTTCTCTGTTCTCCGTCCTTCTCCTGGCTGCGCCGCTCTTCCTGTGCTGCACTTCTGCCCTTCTCTTGCCTTACCTCTGTCTGTTATTCAATGGCCCTCATTACGACCCTGGCGGAAATCGAAAAACGATGGCGGAAATGCAATACCGCCATCGAATACCGCTCGGTGCGATTATGACCCGTCACCGTAAAGTACGATGCCATTAGCGACACCGTAGTGAACGCCAACGCTAACTGCACCAAGTACGCGCACGCGCGCACTGCGAAACCGTAATTACCACCATGGCGCAACGGTACGGGAATTCTGACCCTAGCGGACATGTACCTAACGCCATCAAGCATGGCGGAAAGTACCATTCCGCCATGGTGAGAAGTACGGCATCGCGAACCAACCGTAAAAGCCCCTACTGAGTGCCTGTACACCACTCCCTGGCCACATTGCACAACTCCTCGTAGGTGCAATGAAGTCACACAATGCAACCAGTGAAATGTACAAGTCACCCATGCATGCCAACGAACAAATGAATTTAGGGGCTCCAAGTGCCTTGTGAGTGGCCATCCATATTAGCCATGGCACCATTGCCGTACTGATGCAGCACAGGCATGTGAAGCTTCAAGTACAGCAACATGAACTGAAAACTGAGACAAACAAAAACAGGCCCCCCATCGCTTGACACCAGTGTAAGGCAACATACAAAGCAGTATCCTGAGTGAGACTGCACCAGCCCTGTACTCCTGCCAGTAAACAAACCAACCATCAGCATAAGCATGTACCACACAAGTTGGCAGAGTGACTGAGCAGCCAGGCACATCTCAAGAGGGGCCAATGGGAGCAGCAGGGCACAGATGGCACGAATACAGAAGCTATTCCAATGGACATGACCTCAGTCTCCCTCCAAGAAACGCACGCAAACACAGGCACCTGTGACCAGCCATATTCTGAAAATCACATCATTCCACCAATCCACCTGGCTGACCGGCATCTGTTACACAAAAGCTAATCCCCCTCCCATGAGCATGACATCATCAAAACAGACATAATTGCAGCCCCTATCCCTGACCTTACTGGGCTTCGTAGGCAAACGCGCCCAGTACAGTACCACGCAACTATACTCAGAAGGCCGAACCCAAAGCAGATCTCCTCACAATACATCGCTCCACAAATAGGAATATGCTACATTACTTGCAAAGAATAACGCTACACGGTCAATATCATAATCAAAATTTAATGCACAACAAAATCACCCGGGCCATACAGCTATTAGGTCATGAACTCCAAATCATATCTCATAATTGTGGGCTGCATCCGCAATAAATGACCAGCTTCTTCTTGTGTGACGCCCTGTTCCTCCATGGTACACAGGGGCTACATTCACGTTCAAAAAGGCAACATGGAAGCGCCTAGAACCGCAGGTCCGTCCCATTAGGTAGGCACTAGTCCAGCTGAAAGCTCAAAATGTTGCTCCTAGCCACTAGTACTGCGTAAGGGCATGTGGGCCATTGGCGATCGTCCCATAAGATCGTAATGGTGCTCCACTGATTAACACGAAGCAGCAGGTGTCGGGAGTAAAAGCCATCTGCAGGAGTGGCATACAGATGGCAGCGGCAAAAGGGGAGGAGATACCTGTCACCCAAATGAAACGAAAAAGAATAGTATGGGCATCTGAACTCCGTTTGAATTACTCACTTCAAAGATCACACTAAATCCACAGCCATATGCATGCTAGCCCACTCAAAAGGATTATTCGCACCCAAAAATCACTTGCGAATCATAACTATATAAATCGAGGTGAAAACACTATTACAAACGAGTGTTTGTGTGCATGCGTCTGTTAAAACAGAATCCATTAGATGGGATTAGTAACGTGCATAGACACAAGTGTTTGAAGGCGCGTCGAGACAGGGAGGGTTCAACAAGGGCAGATAGACGATGGTCCCACTATGGCAGCCCTGCATCACATAGCGCAGAGGAAGTTGATAGATTCCAAAAAGCCATGTACATGGCAGACTCTCTATTAAATCATCTGTCCATGCATCCATACATCATTCCCTCATCCCGGTATAAAAACGCCTGATTATTTACTCACATAACATTTGAAATTTCCATTGAATCTGTGCTTAATGCAGTCTGCAAAATCCACTGTGCTCCAGGCTGGAATTCTAGTGTTGTCATGTATTTGGGAACGTCCTGCCTTATCCTCCACTACGCTATTGCGCATCCCATACTATTCATATCAATCATTGCATTCTCGGCATGGCCCCTGTCCCAAGGACATTAAACAATAGAACTTTCTATCTGCAGTCAGACCTGTGGGCGTCTCCTCGCCGCTAGCTGGAAACCGAAAGCGCTGTCCTTCGAATTCCTCATTTGCAACATCACGTCGAAAAGGCATCTGTGACCGCTTGAAATCACAAATCCATCCATTTAGTGCCGCAGTGTGTGAAAATGGCAACTGGCTTCACTCACAAATGGGACGCCCCGCCCGTCGGTGAACCGCGGTACAGCGCTGCATGAGGGTCCACCGTCAATCGAGTACTACATTCCACTGACCCTTCACAAGTTTGTTCCCGACTGCAAAGATAGTATGTGAAACAATGGGACCATAGCAGAATTAACATCTGAAGCAATATCTCACTGGCATCGGGATGAAATACATGATTGTAATAGCAAGATGCCATGCGTCGATTTGCAGCGTTGTGTGCGGGACGTGCTCGCCCAAAGGGGATTGCAGCTTGCACAGGTGGAATGAATCACCACAGGTGGAGGCTATACAGCTTGAAAACACATAAATTGCACACCCAACCCCCTCCCACAACCACACCCACTCCAAAATGCTACCGGCAGGACTTGCAATGTTGGCCCTGGGGGACCTGATAGCACTGCAAGTACTCCAACTTCAAGAAGAAGACGAACACCAACTACTACAACAACCGGCCGCACAGAGGAGACGCAGGAGGAGGAGGAGGGCAAGGCAGGGCCAGCAAGGCCCACCAGCACAGCCACTACCACCACGCAGGCAGCCCGCAATCCCACGCCTCCGAGCACATCCGTTCAACCTCACTGATGAGCAGATCCACACCCTCTACCGTTTGGACCGGGACACCATAACCGCCATTGTGGACATGACACACGCTGACCTTGTCAGCATGATAGATAGCCCAACCGCCATCCCACCCCTACTGAAGGTGGTGTCTGTACTCCACTTCCTGGCCACAGGCACCTACCAGCACACAGTCGGACAGTTGCATGGCATTTCACAGCCACTGTTGTCACGGACACTATTGCAAGTGCTTGATGCCCTCCTGAAGCACGCAGACGACTACATCTCTCTACCACGCTCGGAGCAGGAAATTACGAACACAAAAGTGGGATTCCATGCACTTGCCGGCATACCGGGTTGCATTGGTGCCATCGACTGCACCCATGTGGAATTGGTTGTCCCACATGCCATGGAGGCCCAGTACCGCAACCGAAAACAATATCATTCTCTTAATGTACAAATGGTGTGTGACTCAAACAGGATCATTACACATTGTTGTGCCCGATTTCCTGGATCAACCCATGATTCCATGGTTTTACGGAACTCTACAATACCACGCTACATGGAGCGACATGCAGGGAACAGATCCTGGCTACTCGGTGAGTCTCATTTCATGCATGATAATGTGGGGTATGTGATGCGGCAATGACCTGCCAGGAAGGGGGGGGGGGTGCTTACGTAGCAATGTCATTCCTCAAACATCCTTTATTGTCCACATACAGGTGATGCCGGGTATCCACTGAAGAGATGGCTCCTTACACCACTCCGGAACCCACAGAACCAGCATGAGGAGGACTACAACCATGCCCACTCACGTACCCGTGTAGTCATAGAACAGGCATTTGGCCTACTGAAGGGTCGTTTCCGCTGCCTCAGCAGGTCTGGCGGGCACTCCTGTACCGCCATGAGAAGGTTGCAAAGATGGTCATGGCATGTGTCATGCTACACAACATGTGCATACGTAGAATGTGCCCATGCCCCCTGACGCAGAACTGCAAGCACCAGAATATGGTGATGATGTGGGTGGGGATGTGGCAGAACCTCAAGGAGTCCGCGAGGCACAGGAGGGCCGTGAAATTCGTCAGATTATCATAGATTCATGCTTCTAGCACTCACGCCTGGTGGCTGATACATGGACACGGGACTTGTGGCAGTGTGTGTGTCTGGAACATGCACAATATGGACTGTACGCCTATGATGGCCTCGTACACAAAGATCAATGTCCACACATCTCATTGGATGATTGTGAAATGTTTATAGCATATGTGAAATTGTGTTACACACCCCATCGACCCGCCACCCAAGTAAGCCCAACACACCCCCTCCACCCTCCTACCTCCCCCCGAACACCAGTGTCCAAAGATGCTCATTGTCAGTGGGCAGACGCTATTGCAAGCCCCCTCTCCGGGTATCAGGGGCACCCCTGCCTGTGGAGCGCAGGTTCCTCCCAGATCTACGTTGGGGGCTGCCCTGGACGGAACTTGCAACGGATGATGTCTCTGCCTGCTCACGTCCATGCATGTCCCTAAGGGTTTGTGAGAGCTCAGTGAGCACACGGCGCACAGCGGCAAGTTCAGCACATACGTCTTTGGACGTCGCATGCAGTTCCCCCCTCAGGCTCTCGGTGCTTCTCTCCATTTATGCCCTTAGTGTCTCTGTACATGTTTCTATGGCTGCCTTGGTACCCCCACATTCATCAGCATGGTCCTTGAGGAGCGTGGCCAGTTGCTGCTGTTGCACGATCACCTGGTCAAGGGACTGTTGCCTCTGCTGGGCCATGGCCATTTGCGGTGGTGTCACAGAGGGGCTGATCACCTCATGTTGCCTTGACACAGGGCTTGTGGGGGATGGCCAGTCGTCGTCTTGTGAGTGCCCCTGCGTGGTATCCTCATGTTGTACGGGATGAAACAAACAGGGGGATTGGGACAGGTCATGGATGGATCGTACATCGACATCACCGTTTTCTGTGTCGGAGCATGCTGCCATTAATGCAGTGTCACCTATGGTGCTGCTGCCACCAGAAGCAGTGCCTTCTGTGGCATCCATTGGGGGGGCCTGTGGTGGTGGTGGTGTTGTGGCCATGCTGGCTGCTGGGGTGCCTGTTGAAGTCCCCTCCTGTGTGCTGCCACTTGATTTGTGCTGCTGCCGTGTCTTGATCCGTGCAGCTGAGGTGGAGGGTCTTTGGCCGTTGGTCTTGGCCCTCTTTGCAGGTGTGCTGGTAGGGGTGTCCTGGAGCTCGTCGTTTGAATCGGACCCTGTGGTGGAGTAAAGGAGGGCGAGCGTTATTAATGGGTCTGTGGAAATTGGAATGGCAATGTGTCACATGCATTGGGGTGGTACCTGAGGGTGATTTGGGTCAGGGCCTTGGAGGTGGTTTCATTTTTGTGTGGATTGAGGGTGCAGTTGTATTGCAGCCTGCAGTTAGGGGGTGCCTGCTGCACGTGTAGAGGGTGTTTTTAGGAATTTTAATTATTTATTTATTTATTTTGACTTTTAATGTCCGCTATCAGGCCAATGTAAGTGGACGTTCTCCTGGACATGTGTTTCTGTTGCACTATGTGGACACATGGTACTTCACATGATTGGAAATTGTGGTTTTAGCATAGTTTTATTTGGCCCACCTACCTGATTCTTCGGATGTCTGCACTCCTTTCTCCATCCCTCCGACTCCCTCTATGGTCTCCATTCCAATGGTGGAGGCACAGATTTCTTCCCAGGGGGTCAACTTGATGGGTGATTCCGATCCTCCCCCGGTAGCTGTGGCAATGTTACGGTTGGCGGATAGTATGCTCCGTACGCGTATCCGCAAGTCGTCCCATCGCTTTCTGCATTGCTGTGGGTTGCGGGGTGCGGTCCCCACCGCACTTACCCGCTGTGCCACCAGGGCCCATATGGCCTTCTTGTTCGCAAGTGCCGTCCTGGTCATTTGCGTCGAGAAGACGACGGCATCATTCTCCTGGAGGGTCTCTGTGAGCACCGTGAGTTCCTCACGTGAGAAGTGGACCTGCCGCTTGCGGTCGCACGCTTTTTTCGCTACTTTTCCCATTGTTTTGGTTTCACTAGGGTGGATGACGGGTTGGGATGTCTCTCAGGGTAGTATTTTTAATGGTTGTGTGAATATTCTGATTTTATAGGTGTACGGCGTGCTGTTTCCCGTTCCGGGAGCATGTTTTTGCTTCCGTTTCCGTATATTTACGGTCACCGTATTTTCCGATTGCCGCTCATTACGGTGACCGCTATGTCTGGTGGCGTAATTGCACCTACGCCAAGGCGTAGTGCTCGTGCCCGATGGGTCAGAATTAGCCGCACTTTGCTCTGTCGTGCCATGGCGGAAACGCTATTTACGCTATGGCGGTCAGGTCAGTTGCTTTCCGCCAGGGTCGTAATGAGGGCCAATGAAAATTAGTTAGGCATGAAGTCTGTCCCTTGCTAGTACCCATATGAACTGACAGGAATTGGTTAACCTGCCACTGGGATGGGACAAACATATGAAATTGATTTTCCAGGATGATATTGGGTGTGAAGAAGAAGACTTTAGATTGGGCAGGCCCCCTCTCTGACTAGGTGACAAACCATTGGATGTATGTATTATTGAATCCATTAAGAGGATATCATTTGAAACAGATCCACGAATCAAAGGTTCCTATCCCCATTTGTTCGACTGCAAAATTAGGGACTCCAAAAGGGAAAAAAGGAAAAAGGCATGCTATTATAATATTAAGGGGGAAGACCTCCTCCATGGAGGAGTTTGTTAAACTCAGAAAACAGGAGTGCCAATGGCACAGGAACTTTGTCAAATCATTGAGGTTTAATCTCTTTTTAAAGGATAACCCATACATGTTGCAGATTCTCTTGAATGCTGACACCAGGCGGTTCTGGTCTTGCATCAATATGAAAGCTGATGCAACTTCCAGACCTGTGGGTAATGTCATCTAGGACAACACCTGGATCCCCTTTTTCTTGGGAAAGTTTAATATCCCATCGGGATTGAATTATCAGGCAGTGTTGAACAATCCAGTGTGTGATGGTCCCTATCCCTGGGATATTGAGGGCATAGTTGGGGCTATAAACAAACTAAAACCCTCTAGGGAACCGGGTCCTGATGAATTTTGCCATTTCTGATGAAAAAGGGCTTGACTGCCTGGGCTTACTTCCTCAAACCTCATTTCCAATTTCCTGGACACAATCTACTATTATGCAGATTTTTAAGAAGGATTACCCCAAGGATCCAGCCAACTATAGGCCAATTGCCCTAAATGATTCCTCTTGTAAGGTCTTTTCCATTCTGCTGTTCGGAGACCTTAATATATTCCTAAGTAGAGCAAATATCCGATCCCGTTTGCAGGAGGGGTTTCGCCAACAGATGGGTACGCCTCTCAATGCAACTTTAGTTAAACATTTGCTGCTCACTGTTAAGGGCTCCCAGGGGGGAAATATTTATATGGCCTCCCAGGATCTGACATTGGGTTTTAATTGTGTTGTACGACAGCGACTGTGGGAAAAGCTTCTGAGGCTGGGTGTTCCTTGCAAGCTTGTTCAGCTTATTGCTGCGCTGCATCACAAATCAACCCAGAGAATCCGTCTGAGCAGGGAAGGGCAGTTTCTTAGCCCATTCAGGTTCATTTTGGGTTTAGACAGGCGTGCGCATTGGCACCAACTCTATTGAACATGTATCTTAGCGATATTGAGGAACTGTGGGGTAACAACGATTTGACACCTGTCAAGTTGGGCCACCTACAAATCCATTGGTTGGCCTTTGCGGATGACATAATCATCTTTGATAGGACTGCGTGAGGCCTCCAATGGAAACTCAACATCAACTCTTATACTTTATGAACAGCTTAGTGGTGAATGGGGCCAAATCAAAGGTGGTCATCTTTTCCAAAGAGAAAAAGCCCAAGTTTTTGCGATGGCCACTCAGATTTGAAATGCTCGAGAGGGTGACTTATTTGAGATATTTGGGTTACAACCTATCGAACACAATGGGCCTCATTACGACTCAGGCGGTAAGGGTTTTACGGCGGCGTAAACAGCGCCGACCCTTACCGCCTGAGTACGAGGTCCCTTAGCGCCATGGCGGACTTAACACCTGCTTTTAGCAGGTGTTAAAATCCATGGTGCTAAGGGACCATGGAGTTAATTACGCCACCGTAATTTACGGTGGCGTAATTAATGCCTTCCCCACTCCCATTATGCCCTATGGGGCAAAAATGGGAATGGGGAAGGGTAAATGGGGATTGGGGACTTACCGCCCCGCCAAGGTCGGAATGGGGCGGTAAGTCCGCCAACCACCATGGCGTAAACATAGTTTACGCCATGGTGGTAAAGTCACGGCCCAGGCGGTAACTTACCGCCTGGGTCGTAATGAGGCCCAATGTCAATTGAGATGTGGAAAGTATCACTGAAGGAAAAGATGTTGCCCCTATCATCCCACATGAAACGCATCTTTAGGAAACTGTGCAGATTTTCCATTCTTGCTCCCTTAAAATCCTATTCGTGAAAGATTGAGCCTGTGCTACTGTATGGATTAGACATGGCCACCGTAAATGTGGGTTTGTCTCTGGATATCATATTGGGCTCTCTCTGGAAAAAGGTGTTGGGGCTCGCACTCTCAATTCCAAATGTGATTATTCTCCATGAGCTGAATCTGATTTCCTTACAGGCTAGATTGCATTGGAGACAGCAACTGGCATATTTCAAGTTTCTTAATCCCCCACCCAACTCTTTAAGTATAGATCTGCATCAGATTATGGAAAATTGCTCTGTTCCTTCAGTCAATTTGTACAGGGCAAAAATGCTCAATCTCAGTGGAGAGAATTGGCTCTACAGAACTGGATCTAATGGGCAATCCTGAAGCAGTTAAATGTAAATTGTTTTGGTGAATAACGCTTGAATCTTTATTGAATTATTCAATGTATCAGGGTAAGCTAGTTTTCCCCATAGAAAGGGTAATTTGTCTGCTTATCTTAAATGTTTCCCAAGTGCTAAGGCTTGCTACGTGTTTCTAATATTCAGGCTGAATCAATTCCATACGAAGGAAAGAACAAAGAAGTGCTCCACAGTACTCACAGAAGGGGTTTTTCCATTGGCATTTTGTTTTTTTTGTAACAGAATTTCCACTATGGAAACATTGGATTTTAGATTGCCACACTTTGAGTCCGGTCAGAATGATTTGTTTCTCCAAGGAACTGGACAGTTTGATTACGGAATATTCCAACAAGCTATTCTGGTCTCGTCTCATGTGTGGCGAGAATTTATCTTTGAGTTTTGCACTTGTTCGTCTTTTAAATTAAATTGAGCTTATGTTCTAAAATAATTTTTACATATGTATGTTTAATGAATTTCATGTATTTGTGTTTTAATGTGTGTAAGGTTTTATGTAAACCAGATCACAATAAAACAATATTTTATTAACTACTTTAGCGTAAACAAACAGGTTTAGCAGCAGATTCTTGTCGGCTCCCTCAATTAGCAGTATGTTTTCGTAAAAACCTGTTACCAGCCCTGGTTTCCATATAAGCAAATCTTTTCTTGGATGAGGGTCTACCAAAACGTTCATATTATCTCAAGCAATGTCCACAACGTTCAAATCCAGAGACAACACAAGTAAACAATGGTCACTTGTATTCATTACAATCACAGTGAAATTAGAGCATAGCCATTTAGATGATCTGAAATGAAAACATAATCTAATCTGGACTTCAAACCCCTTTTTTTCCACGTAAAATGAGGGGGCTTGTTGCCCATAGTATTACCGTTTACGAAGGCTAAATCCCAACCCTTCATCTCCTCCCTAATGAGCTTTGCCCTTTCTTTCGCCAAAGAGGATACATTTACTCTATCTCTAACCTATAGTTTTGAGGATCTAGGCATTCACTGTTAAAATCACAGAGAATATCAACACTGCATAGAATTTCACCCACAACCTCTGCTACTAGATCAGACAGACTGTCTAAGAAACACACTATATTCCTAGTCTGTGGATTAAAGTACAAATTAAACACGTAACATAGAACTTCTTCAGACTCTCTTCCATTGTAATTAACCAACTGAACATATTCTCTATTAGTTTCTATTTTTCTTTTAAGGCCCAGCCATTCTTAAGTGCACACAATGGACCCCCTGAAGGGGGCCCACGTGAACCCTGTGTTGCATTTACAGTGCAGATGATAAAGCCATCCACACATGCAAGACCCGTTAACCAGGTCTCCTTTAAGTATATAAAGGATTAGGACCGTAAAGTTCCAAAATGTACTGTTAGAAAAGTGTGACCCCTGCAGTTCCATGAAACAATAGCTAAAAGATACATTCATTCAGGCCTGCCCCCATGAAATGCAGAATTTTTTAAATTCCAGTCATAAGATAGGCGAGAAAGATTTTGGCCAACTACGCGTCGTGCTGATTCAACTTCAGAATGTATACATATCATCAGTGGAAGACGCTGAGCTGACTCTGGTGTACTGAAATGTGGACACATATCAAGTCTGAGGGGAACCTCACTTTCATTTTTCTGCTTTAAAACTTGCATTACATCATAGCCCAATTACATAAAAGATTCTAATTCTGGTAATACCAAATTTCCAATCATACGAGAGAAGAAATATAACTTTACTAAATCCACCTCTTTCCAAATACAAAATCAACCTGAGCAGTATCTTTTGACGATATCAGTTGGAGATTCTGAATTTCTGAAAACAAGAGCATTACATGATGGGGATTTAGTGGGAAGACAGACCTATCCAAAAAAATGTGTTCCATAAATAGGATTTGCTCATCCGAAAAGTTAGGGGGCCACCCGGCTCTTCCCCCTCCTTTTAACTTTTGGCTGTTGGCTCTGTGAGGACATGCTCAGTTCACTTACAATTTTATTAAAGGGTTTTAATGGGGCACTAATCTCAGAAAGGGGGATTAGAGCCCCAAGCTGGTTGAGCTTGGCTGGGTTTCCACTAAACTTCATCCTTTAATCGTCTAATGTCATAAAGGGCAAGACAAGGGGCACCAGATGCTTTGAAGATGGATTGCCAAGCGGAGGCAACATAGTTGGATCCTCAGACAGTTTCTTCCCTTTTTCTTCTAATGTAGTGAATAATAGTGCAAAGGACACTTGGTGCTTCGGGATCAAGTCTGCCACCCCACAGAGGTGCGGTGGTTCCACCAACACTGCTTCCGACCTTTGATTTACATGGACTGCCTACGTATTCAACATATCATTTTTGCCACTTGGGGCACCCTTTAAATCAAATTAGTCATTTTTGAGTTACTAGAACCTCGGGGCAAAAAATATGGAGCCAAAGGTTTTGTAATTGGAAGCAAACTAGGCTCTTTAGCCTACCAGGTGGAATATAAGGGGTTGTGCATAGACAAACTCAAAGCAGGAAGTTGCTGCGGCTGTGAGTTTCCCTTTAATTCACCCACCAAGAAAGAAAGAGAGGGCATTTCCTCAGGAGCAGCAAAAGATCTTTAAATTAGTTTCCTGATACTCTCCATCTCTCAATAAACTGACAAAGCACTCTGATTTAATTCATCTTGAGCTTTTAGAATTGGTTTTAGAAATGTATTGATTGATCTTTGTATCCCAGTTATAGCAGTTTTTTTCAAGATGCTTTTGAATTTCCTTGGGAATGAATCAAGTTGATTATGTGTTGTATTTTCCCCATTTGTCTCGTCTATATTTGGTGGGTCAGGGTATTTAATAGAAACTGCTATCTTCGTTATAAGTAGGACTTGGGATACTGCCTCCCAACAGGTTCCTCAAACATTTTAGAAACCCCTTATTATTTTTATTTTGGAAGGTTCTTCATGTTTTTTTATTTCTTTTCTCTAAGAAGTAATACAGAAATTGTGTTTGTCGCTAGGTTCCTCGTTAAAGAAGAATTTTCTAATCCTCCCTGTGATTGGACATCTAAGATAACGATAGGAAAAGCCAAAATTTGAGAGAAGACTAAACATTCACTATATGTTTCTGCTGATTTCTGATGCCTTGGTGATTTCAACAAGGGCGGACCCTGTGCATTTGTAGCCCACAATTGTTTAAAGGGTTCATTCGTTTTGGTGGCTCCCTCTATATTAATCCCCTGTCACAGCAGCACTTCCAAAATAGAAGAGCCTTGAGCCATCAAAGATGAGTCAGTCTTAAAATAATTTACTTGTGATGGAATATCAGCTTTGGGGAGAAGGGAACCGTACATGAATCCCTCTAAAAACGCCAATTTTGATGCCATTGTGTTAATTGTAGATCTTTGATTCTGAAATTCTTCTGCAATGTTCTCCTAGGTGTTTGCTATTTGGTCCAGGGTAAAGTTTAACGCATGAAGAGCCGTGCCCGGGGTGTTGGGCACTTCATGAAATGATGTACCCATGAGCGAACAACCAAACGCATTTAGCGGAGAAGCCTGTGTAAAAGAGTTAATTGAGCAGCCTTTTGCGGCATCAGATTTCGGTGAGTGGGGCATAAAGTGAGAGGGTGATTGTGATCCACCAGTGTCTGGAATTATACACATTCCTGAAGAAAAAGATATGTGACATGCTTGTCAGTAGCACCATGACTTAGGCCATCTCTCGCATCCAAGTCCAAAGGGGCCCTGCTTGAGAAAACTGCATTTAGAATGGAAGTGTCCGTCAACGATGGCTGTGGAGGAGTAAGGGGTGGAGAATTAGGCTTACACACTTACAAAGTAGCAGAAAGCAAAAGTGGAGTATTGTCAGTAATTTTCTCTACTGCTTGCCTTAGCAGCTTTACCAAGGACATCCCTCCACACTTTGCCTTGGCCTTTGCCTTTTCTTTGCTTCGGAGCGAGTCAATGTTCACGTACATTTGATGAACCACAAGAAGGAAAAGCTAAGTATAGCAAACAAGAACTGCTCACCAAAGAGTGAACAGGCCACTGGATTCCAAGCGCTCTAGAGCAGATACGTTAACTAGCAGACAGCAGCAAATCAGAGGGTCACAGCGGACCACAGCAGACCACTTCTGCTGCCAATTCCATGTGGCAAGTGAGGTCTTCTAGAACGTCATGGGAGTGTGTTCCTGGCAGACACGGCTACTACAATCTCCATAGAAAAAATATTGCAGAGCAGGGGAGCTTCCACGTTGCTTTACAGCAGAACACATCTGCTGCCACTTCCTCCAAAGATTACCATCTCCGGAAAAAGCCAAAAGGGCCGATATTTCAAATGTGGTGGGTGAAAATCTGGGAAATTTTGGCAGCAGAAAAAATTACTGCATTACATGATGAGAGATATAAAAGGTGCAGGTGTATATGGATGCCACTTATAGAATATTCAGAGAGAGTTACTGCGGTAACTGCAAAGCCACCCATGTACAGACATTTGTCTTTGCTATGAATTGTTTCACTGGAGTAGTGGGGTGCGTGGGGATGCTATGTGGAGACGATAAATATGTATGTAAGGGTCTACTCTATTTCTTACACCTGCAAGGATAGGGGGTGGTAACTGGCTGCAATCTGTAAGGGTATGGTCATAGGTCATGGAGAATTGGATTGTAATGTATGTTATATTATCTGCCGACAACACAATTTAGACAAATAAAAGTTGTTGAAAAAAATAAAAATAAAATACGCATACTGTTGCTTCATCAAAGTAAATAACATTGTGGTAATTTACTTCACCAAAATTATCCTGTGGTGCTAAAACAAGGCATGTATATTGTAAGGGGGCAGAAGGGGGAGACTAAGGCACAGATGGTATGGTGATTGCTACAAACTTTCATTGTCAAGAAAATAAAGAGAAAACCTAACTTTCCCTTCACCTAAGAGGGGTTTCCCTGCCTCAACTAAAATACTAAAGGTTCTGTCAGAATGTCCATATAAATCAATAGTCCATCGTCCTGTGTCAAAACCCTACTTCTGTCTCTTACACTTAAAACTAAACCAGGGATAAAGTAGACCTTCTTGGTCCAGAAGACTGACTCCCTTCTTCTGGACTGGGGATAAAACTTCGCTTCCACGTTTTGGTTTCTTATTGGGGGATTGGCTTCCTTCCCCAGGTCAAAACTGTTCCCCAACCCAGAAACGCAAAGTCCAAAGTCTCCTCCTTGGTAGACCCACTGCTTATCTCTTAACACTGTGTGTCAGAAAGTCTTTATAACTTTAGTTACCAGGAGCATGACTCCCTTGTCCTGGTATCTTAATTACACAGTTCAGCACAATCAGGGGGAATGACTCCCTTCCCCTGATTTAGGCCTCAAGGAGAATAACTGCCTTCTCCTGGCATCTTGGCTTCAGAGTTTAATATAACCGGGGGGAATGGCTTCCGTCCCCGGCCTCTTTTCCACCTTAGTAACAAAGTTCAGCAACACGAGGTGGAATGACTCCCTTCCCCTGACTTCTCCTTCACTTTAATAACACAATTCAACAACACCAGGGGGAATGACTTCCTTCCCCTGGCTTCTCTTTCACTTTAGTAAAACAGTTCAACACCACCAGGGGGAATGACTTCCTTCCCCTGGCCTCAGTTTAACATTAGTAACACAGTTCAACAACACCAGGGGGAATGACTTCCCTCCCCTGGCTTTCCTTTTAGGCTTCTCAGCAAAAGAGTTCATACACTACTAGGGCCCTCCGCCCAGGCTTCCCCACCGTTGCTCACTTGGTTCACTATCCTGCCAAGTACTGCCAGTGGGTTTATCTGTGCTACTGTAATGAAGGACTCTCCCTCTCAGGATTACAGCTTGATGGTCAGTGGGCTTATGTCTGCCACTTTAGCAAGGAACTCTCCCTCTGTGATTTACTTGCTGCTAGTAGGGGTTCTTAACCCTTCCCTGGTGGCCAGTGGGGTTGTCCTGGTCTCTATGATGAGGAGGAGGAGGATTAGAGGCTGTTCGTCCCTGGGGTAACACAATAGTGACTACATAGGATTTTTGGGACAGCTACCTGTGCCAGCTCAAAGGGGCCTTCCGCTTCCCCTCTGGATCTGACGTGCCACCCCTTAACTCGTTCAGGGTTTTGGCACATTGCGGGGCTTCCAGAGACAGCGGACGATCAGCTAGGTCCCCGGCATCTGGGTTCTGCTGTGTCAGCAAGACAGCCTTCCTCGCTGTAGCCTGCATCTGCTCGCCTGATCGCGGACCCTCTGTGCAAGTATGCTCCTGCAAACCCTCCAGTGCGGATACGTGGTTGACTGCCAGCGTCCTCTGAGCTCCACTCCTTCAGAATACGAAAGTACAAATGTGAGTTTCAAATTCCCATGATTGGTGCACCGCGCACCTGCTGTCTCTCATGGCTGCCTGTTTCCATGACAGTAGTCCATTATTGGTTTTTATACATTGTTGCCAGCAAGCTGTGCAAGACATTTGTCTGTTTCCTATACTCTTCTTCCCGGACTCTGCAGGATCAACTTGTTCCATTACTTGAGTGGTTAGCACTCCTGCTGCTCTTCCTCATCCCAGTACCTTCTACTTGGCAATAATACATAGAGGTAGAAAAAGGAAAGAGGTGAGAGGGAAAAGAAGGGGATAGAGACTTTGGCGAAGTAATGGTCTTGTGAGGTGGAGGGTCGGTATGGAGCGTTCTCCCTTGATGAGCTCCCTTGTGCTCAGAGGGGAAGTCCCTTCCGGTGAAATTCTCCCGCTGAGTACCACCCCCAGCGGGTCTATCCGGTAGCAGCCTTACCACCCTGGCCTCATGGGAAGTGACGACATCTCAGGATTCGTCACAATATCTTGAGGGGAGGGGTCATGCGAGGAAGGGCAGAGGTGGAATGGGTGTGTGTGTGGGCAGGATTGGGGGACCCACCATTGATATAATGCAATGAAATGTGTCTTTTGTATAGCACCTTGTCCCATTGGTATGGCCTCAAAGCGATGTAGGTGAACGCCCTTGGGGGACGGAAGTTCAAGGTATGGGAGATTCGTCAGAGGAGTTTACAATGCGTGTGTGTATTTTAGCCAATACGAAGGAAGGTATGGGTTGCCAAGTCCCTGCTAGCGACCCATGTCGAGCTGGCGTGTGGATGGGTGCTGTGAGGTTCTCGGGAGAGTATGCGAGTATAGGAGACTGATTAATGTCTAGCTAGACCACATTTTTGTGGTTGGACATAGTTGCATTCTAATAGCAGAGGTGTTCTGGAATGTGTCTTCAAATAGTGTATGATAGCAGATGCATGCGGGTGGGTGGACATGCCTGCAGCTATCTCCCATTGACATGGAGTCTAATACGTACCCGTGTATCCTGGCTGACTTCTTGGTTTCGTAGATGTGGCGCAGATTCTGTCTTGTGGTCTGCTCGAGTTTATTCTCTCCGTTGCTCATTACATTTTATGAGGGGTTCATCGCTGCCACAGCCTATCTGACAAGGGGTTAAAAAACCTGAAGTGTCGAATGGGTTCAGGATGCTGGGGCAGAGCCAGTTTTTGAGGGCCTTCCGGAAGGCAAGGTGATCCTCTAAGCAGTGGATGCTAGGGAGAATTGCATTCCAGATTGTGGGGGCTTGCCTGGAGAAGGAGGATCCTCCTATTCTTGTCAATTTGAAGGGAGGGATGACAAGGAGGAGTGCCTGATCACAGGTTTCTATTTGGTTAGTAATGGATGAGCATGTGTTGAAGGTATTCTGGGCCTGTTTTATATAAGGCCCGGTCGGTGATGCACATGGCTTTGAAAGTGGGCCATTGTCCTACAGGGAGCCCGTGGAGGACACAGAGGGTGGGTATGATGTGCTCTCTGGGGCTAAGGGCTAGGGGGAGCCTAGTTGTGGTGTTCTGGACCCATTGGTGCTTTCTGAGTTTATATGCTGGGAGTTAGCGTACTCTAGACGGGAGAGGACGATAGTCATGATTGCTGTGACTCTGTGATGGAAGAAGAGGTAAGGGAAGATGCGTCTGAGAATGAGGAGATGTAGATACCAAGATTTAGACACAGAGTTGATGTGGTGTGAAAGTGTCAGATCTGCGTCCATACTACATCCCAGCTTCTTTACTGAGTTGGATGCGGTGGGAGGAGGGCTTAGTGTGGACCACCAATGGGTGGGTTGGAGGAAGAGTGCTGTCTTCCTGCAAATCATGATTTCGTTTTTTTCGGGGTTGCGGAGGAGGTAGTTAGCCATCATCCAGTGGTCGATTTCTGTGAGGCATGCGGTGAGGTTGGGATGGGGGATGGAAGAGGTCCTAGGGATCTTGAAGATGATCCGGGTGTCGTCTGCGTAGTTGTAGCAGGTTAGGTCATGTGAGCAAATAATAGCAGGGAGGGAGCTCAGGTCAAGGGTGAAGAGCAGGTGGGATAGGGAGACATTCTTTGGTACTCTGTTGGTGACAGGGTGGGGGGTCAAGGAGAAGGGAAGAACGAGTGTGATTTATGATCGGTTAGCGAGGAAGGAGGAAATCCACCTTAATGCTAACTTCCTAATGCTGAGTGTCAAAGGCTGTCGAGAGGTCGAGGAGGATATGTACGGTGAAGAGGCAAAGCGGGGAGTAGGCTGTTCGGTCAGCAGGTTTGGTAATGAAGCGGTTCTTAGAGTTAGGTCTGTAAATGGCCAGAAGGAGGGGGTCAAGGGAGGTTTTATTGAGCAGGGGCTTGCTGTGGGATGTCCTGAAAACTGCAGGGAATATTCCTGAGGTGAGGGAAGAGTTAATGATAAATCTTATGATACTGCCTGCACAGGTTGAAAAAAAGATATCTTTAAGGAGGGTAAGAGGGCATGGATCTACGAGGATCCGGATGGGCGGCTGCTAGCAAGTAGTTTCAAGAATTTGGGTTGAGATATGAGAGAGAAGGAGAAGATAAGGCGGGCGCAGTGAGGTTATGTGGGGTCAGATGAGTGTACAGGCGAACGAGGAGGAGCTCTGCTAGTTGGTTAAACCTTGTGTTGAATGGGCTATGGGGTCTTTTACTCCATAGGGCCTCATGTATTTTTGTGATGTGGGTCACACAGCACCCTCTGTGCCGTGACCCAGGGGTGTCCTAGGGACTCCCCAACATAGACTCCATACCCTGGGACTGACTACTGTCTCCCAGGGCATGTAAAGTCACCAAAGACTTTGCTAGTCTTGAATCCTGAACAGAACCAGTACAAACCATCATATTGTGGACGTACTGGCTGGGGCAATTCGATTGCCCCAGGGTCTGTTAGTCGAGGGGGCACGTCTCCGTCCCCCCTGATCGAGTTTTGGCTGGTGGCAGTGGAAACTACTTTTTATATTCGACCGCGAATATTTCCCTATGGGATTTCCCATTGTTTTAGGCTAACACATTTAATTATTTATTTACGGTAGCCTTAAACATACCGCCGGTTTATATATTTATTTTTATAACTCCGGTTGGGACTTTTTGCCAAAACTTGATTCAAAAATGGCGTTGGTGTTCGCCTCTGTAACTCTGACCCAAAGTGGAGCCCTTTGTTCCACTTTTGGCGGGCTTCTCCACAGAAGCCCTCCAAAGTGGTGCCACTCTGTCTGGGGTACTTAGGAGGGGTGGAGGGGGATTTAGGCACCCTGGACTGAGTTACCTTGGTAACTCAAGTCGCACTCCGTCCTGATTGGCCCAAGTGGTGAGCCGCCCGGCTCACCACTTAGCATGTTTGAGTGACAGCTAGGCTGGGTGAATGGGGGTTTGCTGCATAAAAGCAGGGCTTTGGGGACTGGGACTTCAGAAGTCGCCACAGGACCAAGAATCCGACGAGGGAAGAGCTGAGCCGACCTGCTTCGACGACACCACCCGGTGGAGCCCTGCTGAACCGTCTCACCACTTTTTCCCGACGACCGAGGAGAACTCTTAACGGAGTGGCTCCTTCCCTTGACTGGTGGGGACAACCAGTTTTCGCCTTCTTTCCGTCCTTTTGAGGTATCTCGTGGCCGCCTTGCCTGTGCCAAGCACCCCGGCATCCGGAATACCACACTTTACCCCCATACCGCGAAAGTCGGTACCAACCCTTTAACCGGAGGACTCCGCGGCTGGTTTCTTCCCGGGCAGTGCTACGACCTTTCTCTTCTGCTCTTCAGCGAGATATTCTTCTCCCCTGACCGACGTCGAGCCTTGCTGTCGCTGCCTGGAACAACTGCCCCCGCTGGAGGATCCTTTCCGCTTAAGGTACTGTGTTCCGCCTGGCTTCCCTTGCTACCGACTGTACGGGGTAGATTTAGTCCCCGGCTTTCGAACCTGGGAGTGCCTGGGACACTTTGGCTAAACTTTCTGAGCCACTCTAAACTCTTTTTGACTCTTTGCAAGACTTTGAATCTCTAACTAACAGTGTGATCTTGGGCACATTTTCGCTCCGGCTACTCTAAGAGTGGGCCCTGCCTAGTGACTTTTGCTCACCTGTGACTTTATTCTTCTTTAAGCCTATTGCAAGTGTTCTGGACCTTAGAGTGGTGTGTCTAACCTATTTCTGCTTTTTCTCTCCCTTTCTTGGAAACTACTAGAGTGTCATCTAACGTTAAGCACTCACCTCTGTTTTAATTAAGTGGTGTTAACCTAGAGTTGTCTAGATAGGAGAAAGGATTGAATTTACTTTCAGTATAACTGTGTTGAAGTGCTTTTACTATATTTTTGCTAGAGTGTTTTTAACTTATGTGTATTTTAAATAAATAACTATACACTTTTGAAACCAAGCTCTGGTCAGTGTTTGCTTGTGCTATTGTGTTTTGGTACATATTGTGTATACTTTACATACTGCCTAACTCTTCTTGAGAGAAGTCTGACTGCTCAGCCACAGCTACCAGGTAAATCTGGGTGGTACAGACTGCTACCAAAGGGGTTTACTGCTCTACCTGTAGTCTTAAATCTTTTGCAGTGTTCCCCAAGGGAACTGCACAGGTTTCTGCCTAACAATGGTGCAGCTTTTCTTTCCACAGGAATGTTGTGGAAGTGGTCTGAGAGGGTGCCAAAGAGTGCCTGGGAGTTGGGAGAGGGGGAGAAGTGCAGTGAGGGGCCTTGAATTCCGAGATGTTCTCTGCTGGTGTTGCAGGCCTTAGAGATTCTGTTGCAGTAAATGGATGTTTTGCCTTCAGGATTTTTGCCTTCTAGGCTTTGATCTGACTGGCGTAAGCAGCTCTATTCTAGGGACATGGGATGGCCTGCCATCTGCGTTCCAGGATGTGGTCAAGTGTTTTAAGGGATTTGAGAGAAGGGGTGAACCATCCAGGGGAGGGGACTGGTCTGTGGGAGGGGGGTCTTGTGGGGGCGAGTGGTGTGAGGCCATTGGAGAGTCATAGGTCAAATTGTCTGATGGAGGGCAGACCTCCTTGCAGAGGGAGATTGGGAAGAGAGGCAAGCAGGTAATTAGCCAAGTCTGGGGTTACAATGACCTTGTTCCACAGTGGGAAGTAGGTAGATGGCCAACTTTTATACAAGTGGGCAAGAGGGATTGAAATATATAGCGATAAAATGGCTGCATGGTCCGTCCAGATTAGTGGTTGGGAGCGTGCAGATCAGCTAGGAGGAGCTGAATATGGCACCTAGGGTATGTCGTAGTGAAGCTTGATATCAGTTGAGTCATGTTGAGGGCTTCCAGGTTATCCAGGAGTGGTTGCGTCATGGGGTTATGCGGGGCATCAGACCATACGTTGAGGTCTCCTAGCATGGTGAGGGAGGGGTGGCCGACTAGGATGCCTGCTAGGGAGACACTTAAAGCATTTGCAGAGTTTCTCTTATTGCAGGGAGGTCTGTATATGAGTAAGAGGCTGTGGGTAAGAGTGGGATTGATGAGAAATTTCACTAGGAGGGATTCACAGTCTGCGTTGCAGGCGTGTTCCTTGGAGTGTGAAGTGGTGAGGTATAATTTGTGGAGGGTGGCAGGCCCACCTGCTCTGCTGGTTCTGTTGTGTACGATTAGTGTGTAGCCTGGGGGAAATGCCTTATGTGCGATGGGTCAGAAGTCATCAGAGAACCAGGTTTCTGTGATGAAAAGAATGCTTGGGCTTTCAGAGGAAATTAAGTTATAAATGCTGTGTCCATTTTTGGGGACAGATCTGGCGTTAATTAGGATGCATGAAATCTGCTTAGGTGGCCGGAGGTTGTAGGCCCCCAGAGAGGGAAGCGGTAGAGGGCCGGCATGGGGGGTGGGTGAGGGCAGGGGCGGGGATCCCCTGGAGGAGGCCCTGCAGGGGGAGCAGTGTGAATCATAGGGAGGTTAGGGTGGGCGATGGGGAGTGTGAGGGTTGAAGGAGTGATGATGTTGTTAAGAGATGGTGAGGTGCCTTTGTTGTGGCAGTGGGGGGAGGCTGTGAGCAATCTCTGAGTGTGTGAGAAACATGCCTGTGATGTGTGGTTTCTTAGGGGGAGGTCTGGTGTGATGGAGCAGAGTGGAGGTTGTGTGAGAGATGGAATTGCAGAGGGGTCCCCCATAAGCGGTGTGGAGCTGCAGATGGGAAGGGTGGCTGATGTGGGTGCAGGGCGGTACCTGGGGTCACCGAGAGGGGTTGTGGGAGGATGGAGGTGGACAGGAATAAGTGTGGGTGGGCTGAGAAGGTTTGGGGGAGGTCTGTGAGTGGGTGCAGCGGTAGTTGTCTGGGGTTGCTGGTGAGGGGAGTATTCACCCCAGGGGCTGTATCTGTGGCGATTGAAGAGGAGGGAGTGGGCATGTAGTGGTGTTGGCCAGGTTTTGGTTGCCCCATAGTGGCCCTCTAATGTTAAAGATGATTGGCATAATGGTTAGGTCACTGCCTCTGCTTTGGCAGCTAGATTTGCAGGCATGGGCCTGCAGCACTGTCAGCACACTCAAGGCAACTAGATTAAAGATGGTGGTAAGATTCAAGGCGCGGTTGGAATCAAAGCAGTAGATACATGCAAAATATAGCTGGATTAAGGCAGTGATAGTATTCAGGGGGGAGCTAAATTCAAGATGGTGGTGGTCTTCAAAGCGCATGTGGAATTAAACTTGTGGCTACACTCGCAATGCAATTAGATTCCACAGTGTGGCAAATTTCTAAACACAGCTGAATTAAAAACAGTGGTAACATTTAAGGTGCATCAGGATTTAAAATGGTGGTGAATGTCAAAGCGCTGATAGATTTAGAACAGTGGCAAAATTCAAAGTGTAGTTAGAATTAAAAATTAAATTGGCTACTCAAGTTCAGCTGGATGTAAAACAGTGGCAAAAGTGCAGTTAGATTTAAAACAGTGGCTACACTCACACGGCAACTAGATTAAACACAGTGGCAAAATTCAAAGCGCAGTTAGATTTAAAACATTGGCTACACCCAGAAGGCAACTACATGCAACACAGCGGCAAAGTTCAAAGTGCAGCTGGATTCACAACAGTGGCAAAGTTCAAGACGCAGAAAGATTTAAAACCATGGCTACACTCACACTGCAACTAGATTCAATACAGTGGCGAAATTCAAGGCTGAGAGAGCTTGGATGGTGCTGAGGCCAAGCAGGCGTATTAGAAAACAGCTTCTTTGTGTGGCAGAAACTTACCCCGTGAATGGGAAGTTGTAGAGCCTTTACATCGAGCGCTTAGGTGAGAAAGAAAGCTTCCCATTGTGAGGGGCCAGAAATGTGAGGTGGACAACTTTTAGATCATTTCTCTAATATGCCATTTTATTAAATCATAAGTTTCAGTAAATGCCTCACTATCCCTACCGTGATGAGGATTTCCCTGCCTATCATAAACTAAAGGAAACACTCTAACAAAGGATATCTGGCCCTCACACTTATACATAAAATGCACAAGAAAATATATGGCAATTCACGGCAACATCAACAATTGCATTTATAATGTTTTCACAGTCTCTTTTCACATCCTGGGTGAACTCCCCATTCCTCAGGTTTCAAGTTTGATTCCGTTCCAATGTTCAACAAAAAGAAACAAGAAAATCTGGGTTTATAACAATGTTCCAAAATAGTTTATGGCTCCTTCAATTTGTCGAAATAAAGTTCTGGTAAACCAATGTTCAACCAAAAGAAGGTTTTCTCTTCCTGCTTGAATAATAATTTCTACTTCATCAAATAGCATCAATGATATTCCTGGTCAAGATGATTTACCTTGAATGTCAAATAAATCACAACTTCTTGTCAGATTCAAAGAAATATAGGTTCTTATAGGATTAAAAAAACACAGGTTCTTGTAAGATTCAAAGAAACACAACTTCTTATGAGATTCAAAGAAACACAGTTTAAATCTTTGTCAGGATGATTTGACAGTACCTTTGCTTCTACCTGGTTGACTCTCATACAAGGTTCACTTCTGCAAAGATTCATCATGCGGGTCTACTTGCCTGCCTGATAGTGTTCCACACTTAATAGTGCTTCTGAAGTCTTAAATATACTGACAACCAAATGTTCTACTACAGCTTCAGACATTTTCAGCTTTGTGACTTTCAACAACATTTCAGAAACAAGAATCGCTTTGGTGCCTCTCATCACTTCCAAGTAGGCAAGGCACTCTTCTTCTGAACATTTACTTTCCAAAAGGGCAGCCTCTTTGCCACCAACGCCTCTCTGCCACCTCATCAACCAAAATGCCCTTAAGGATTTCAATCTACCTTTCCTCCATTTGGCTTTGCCAATGTGAGTTTTTATACCAGCTTTTATGGAACAATCACAATCAACCGTCTTCACCCTTTTACAACTTTGCATTTGCCCTGTCTCTTCCTGCCAACCAGAACAGCTTAATTGTATGCCTTGTTGTTGGTCTCATTGGGTTTAGACAATGCTTGTACAACTCTTTAGGCTCAGGCAATGCTTGTACCACTCTTGGCTTTGGGCAATGCTTGCACCCTTCTTGGCTTTGGGCAATGCTTGTTCCCTGGAACTCAAAATTATTAAAGTTCAGTCACTTAGGTTCAGTTTCACAATGTTTTAATCTGCTTCATAAATGACTCTTCAGTTAACAACATCTTCAGGATCACCTTTAAGCACACGTGTCCAATCTTTAGAGTGCTATTAGAAAGGTTTCACTCATACGCGAGTGGTACTTTGTGGCATTCCATTGTTGAACAATTAATGGTCGGGTTAAAAATGCTTTCACTTGCACGAGTGATTCCCCTTGGCTACAGTTTCCTGCCTTTGTTCGTGCAAGAGTTCAGAACACTCAGTAACACTCACCGGCTTCTGTTTTTGCTCCTTTTGAGTGTTACAGGACATTAACTGCTTCTGGCTCCATTTGAACACACACTCTTCCTCGAATGAAGTTATCTTTGTTCCTGCCACGCAGTTATGGAGCTTGTTTCACTCCTGAGACCCTCAGCTGCACACCAACTTCCAGCCACGGTCTCTGGCATGCTTCCTTCTGCACACTCTCTGCATTCAGGTTCACATGGGGAAAAGCATTCTTCCTTCTCGCTTTCCACTGCGCAACGTCTGCACTTCAGATTCAGGGGGAAAATAACCCTCTCAGGACAAGCAGCTGGAATCTGCTTGACTAAAGTCCCGGTATCTCTTCTTTCCTCCAACTTCTGTGTGGACTGCCAACAACATGCTTTCCTTCTGCTGCTGCCACTGCTGCTAATCCACTCTTCCATCTCCTTCTAATGGCGTCCTCCTGAGGGGGCCTGTTAAGCCTTTCTGCCTCCCCCAGGTGTCAGTCATTGGCCTTAACAAGCTGTCTACTCATGCAACATCGCTCTGGAGCCTCTTCCTCATCCCAGTACTTAGGGAAGTATGGGACTTGAAGTCCCCAACAACGTAATTAGGCTTTTTAGTCAGATTTCTACTTTTAAATGTAGATTTATTTCTCTTGAATGTATTTAAGGAAAAAACAGAATAGTTCATTTGAAAAGGGGAACGCAGTTCATTTAAGCCACTATTTACAGGGTTCCTTTCACTGTACCTCTGGGAGTTAGGATGATGTCTAACTTTATACCTCTCAGACAGGCTTTCCTTTAGGATGTTTAGGGATTTCATATTAACTTTACCAACATCAGGAGGTTCAATGTGTGGTTTATACAATCATAACGACAATAAGCCATTACATGCCTTGGTATCTGTAAAAGTTTCTTCCCTTTTAAGGACAAATACTGTGTCTCATCCCACGGGATCTCCTCACCACCCTGAGCCTTGTCTCCTCCCAGGTGATCCTCCCACAGAGCACCACCCCCAAAGTCAGGATCAGGAAGCGTCTGCCTTTCCCTGGCCACCTAGGAGGGGACTTTAGGCAGGGGTTTAGTGAGAGATCCACAGCATTCATTACATCCCCATCCCCTAAGGACCTCACCTCCCAGTCCAGGTTCCCTTTCCTCTCCTTGTCTATTAGCCTCCCACTGCCATAGAGCTATCTCGATCCCCCTACAAGACTCAGGTTATAAACACAAAAATCATCACATATGAAGCACTCGATATACAGTATTACCCCCCCTGCATTGGCTGCCGCCTATGCTCATGCTATTAATTACATATAGTCCATTCTCCAATTGGTTCTGCTGTCTTCTCGCCCATCTTTGCCACAGGTGGGTAATGTCCTTGTCCATCTTGAAACACTGCAAAGCAATTGGTTTAATTCAACTGGCACGACCCAATCCTCACCATGTGATGTACACCTGGTTGTCAACATGAACGCAGCCGTCGACTTCGAGGTCGGTCTGGTCCTTGCAAACAAAGCAGCCCTTTTCTCATCCCAGATACATTGGTGCCCCCATCATGCCCTCCCTACTGTATGGGGAACACTCTTGGCTCTCCCTGGCACAAATCATAGATCATGTTGCTCTCTGCTTTCCCCTTTATCAGTTCTCCTCCCCAAGAGTAAACCTGATGTCCCACTAATTAATCCAGATCACAAAAGATTTAGGACCCATTTTCCTATAAATCTGGTACTTCAAATAGAACGACCATCATTCTGGGGGTGCTAATGTCTTAAATCTTAGTTCATGTTTTGACAACCCAAGACTTATGCCTCATTTCCCCCAGAGTATGACCTTCGTGCTAGGCCGCAGCCCCTCGTCTGATCAGTTACACACATTCCTGCCTAATTGTTCAAATGCCTAGTTGATGTGGGTGTACGTGTGTGATTTTTGCCGTGTCTGGGAATTGAAATGGAATGATCAGACAAAGAATGCAGCCTCGTTGTTCTGTGTTTTCAACATGGCCTGTGAGGATTCAGGCCTACTCTTGAATGCAACATTGCCTTATGTTATGACTACCATATATATATAATGTACCCTACGTAATCCTTTTACAAAACTGTTGATTAGATTCCCCCTATGTAATTTCCCACACCTACCAATTAGTCCCACCCATAAAGTACTCCCCATACCCTCTACACCATCCAGCACTCATTCTTCATATTTCAATATATTTTGAACAATCTAAATCATCTGGGAGTGGCAACAATCTGCACATGTATCGCAACATTCCCCCCCTTAGTTAATCGTTCATTAACTAACTTCTCCCATTCTCTCTCTCTATCTGCTTCATCCATGCCCTACACACGTGGCTCAAACTACCTCAATTATGTGAATATTTCTCTGGGGTAAGCTTTGTGCCTCATTACAAGTATGCCGGTCCAGAAAGAGCGGTGCCGGTAGCACCGTACAGGCACCATTTTCCGGACCGGCACATTCAGAGTCGCAAGTGCAGAAACACCATTACTGCAAAGTGACACCGACGGTGCTACCGTACACGGTAGCACAGTGACCGTAAACTGCAGAAATAGTCACCCGATGTCCCTGAATTACCAGCACAGCGGTAGTACGGGCACATTCAGAGCTCCTCCTACAAAGGAAACACCACCATAAAAATGTTGGTGGCTCCATAACCACTGCAACTGTAATACCGGCACCGCGGACCAGGCGTTACACAGTGCCAGTTGAGCAGCAACAGGCCCAAGGTGTCCAAAACCAGCACAGCTGCTCACCATTGACCACTGTGAATGCACGAAAGGACCCCACCCACACCAAACACCCCTCCTAAACCAGCCATGCTCGCAAACAGGCCACAGCTGTACATATTTAGCCCAGCTGCACAACATTTACCACTGGGAATGTACAAAAGGACCACACCCACACCTAACCCACCTCCCAACACAACCATGACGGTAGTCGCTGTAGCAGCATTTGGGCTGGGGAACCTGCAAGAAGGGATTGAGGATGAAGCAGCTGAGAGACAGAGCGGGGCGTAGGTGCAGAAGGCGAATGAGGAACCAGTTGGCCATGCCTAACATCAATGTCCAGAAGATAGCACCCTGCAGGCAGCCACCAATACGCTGCATCAGGGCCTCACCCTGGAACCTGACCCAAGCCAAATCCACACCTTGTACCGGCTTGACAGGGAGACCGTAACACTAATAGTAACCCTAATTCATGACGACATCAGCAGCCTGATAACTATATGGACTGCAATCTCCCCCTTGCTGAAGGTAGTGTTGGTACTGCACTTCCTTGCAACCGGCAAATACCAACACACTGTGGGTGAGCTGCACGGGCGGTTACAACCCTGTTTTTCCAGGGTCTTGTTCCAGGTACTGGATGCACAGCTGCACCATATGGCAGACCACTTCACCCTACCCCGAACAACGGCCAAGGTTAATGCCACCAAAGTGGCCTTCCATGGCCTGGCAGGCATGCCCAATTGCATTGGTGCGTTAGATTGCACCCATGCGGAGTTGGTGGCCAGACATGCCATTGAGGCAGTGCATAGAATCCACAAACACTTCCACTCCCTCAATGTGCAGATGGTCTGTGATCACTCATCACCCATTGCTGTGCACGGTTTCCGTGATCCACACACGACTCAATGGTCTTGCGGAACTCCACATTGCCAGGGTACATGGCATGGCACATCAGAGAGCACACATGGCTGTTGGGTGAGTATAATGACCAATGCATGACCTCTGTGTAGTGCAGGAGGTAAATAGGCACTCGTTAGAGTGCACCTGGCTGTTGGGTGAGTAGAATGACCAATGAATGAGCTCTGGGGTTTATGGTCTTTCCATCGAAAATTATGCATCGAAACTAAAATGCATTGAAACAAATCCAACGAAAACCCATTCATCGAAATCCTATCTTTTCAACATCAAGTACCTATCCATCAACACCTATCCATCGAAAATCATAATATGATTGAAAAAAATAGCAAATAAAAAAAGATGTAAAAGTAACGTTAGACGTACACTGGGATCTGTGGTTTTGTTATGGGGGTCGCCCCTGCAACCCCCCCTCAATCCCCTGGGACTTCACTACCCAAATAACTCTGACCGCCAAACCACACTGTAAATAGTTAACCCTTGTTAGAAGATACAAGTGTAAAGCACCCTCTGTTATGACGTAAAATGAAATTACAGTTACTCCTAACGCCATACTATGAACTGTATGCAGAGTGCTGAGAGGAACGAACTGAATATCAGAGCGATTTGAGAAATAAAACGTTACTGCACACAATTGGTAAGAACGTTTTTTCATAAAATTGAACTAAATATAACGTACAACGACCTCATAATAATAAATTGGCATTTAAAGTACATTTTGAATTATTTGTTTTTACAGCGATTATGACAGAAAAAATATAGTTTATGAACTGAAAAATGGGTAAAAAACAGCTTGCCTATTTAGGCTATACGTACAACAAAGAAAGAGAAAATAACGAACGCATCTACTGGAAAGGCACTGAATACTTCAAAAGTCACTGTAAGTTATGTGCAATTAGTGATGGAGAAAAAAATTATACATCAGAGTGAACACAATAATTTGCCAGATAATACAAACATCATAATAAAAAAAAACTCTAGAAGAAATGTTTTTAAAAAGCTACTGAAAACACAACAGAAGCAAGTGGTTCAGTCATGAACCAAGTATGTACAAAAGTACTGTTTCATGTGGTGGGATGTTGTGATGTAATCTTTCAGCTGTCCACCCGGAGCGAGGAACGCCGGTTTCCGGACGTTCCGTACGAACGTGCCATTGACCCAACCGCCCTCCTCGCCTCCGGGGGCCATACAATAAAGCCCTTCCCCACACTTAATTGGCGTAAGACCTTTTTGTCACATTGGCGACGAGAAATTCCCCGGTGATCCACGCTCCGCGCATCTGGCCCCCGGAGCTTCCTTGATCGCCTGGCTGCCAGCATCCAGCATCAGAGGTGGGCCCTGTGGCTTCCCTGCGGCTCCCCACACTGCCGCTCCTGCTGCCCTCCCCTCCCCAGCCCCTGCAGAGAAAGGAGAGGGGCCGCCGACAGAGCGAGTCGCAGAACGGCACAGCAAGTACATATTTTCTTTACTTTATCGGCCGTAATAGCCACAGCGCTCTACGCGCATCTTATGATTTCAAGCCAACGGCCATGTGAGGAAAGCACCTCACAACGTGCCCTACGTGCCGCCATTTTGCCCACATCATCTTCCACGGCAACGGCGCCGCGGATCCTCAGCTGCTGATCAGCTGACCGGATAGCAAAAAAAAAATAAAAAAAAAAAAGGTCGCGCACCATAGCGTCCCCACTGGCTGCAGGGGGCACAAACAACAAAACAAAAAAAAAATCTGTTCAACTTAAACAAGAAAGCCTGCCATAGACAGGATTTCAGATCTGGACTGGCAAAGGGTGGAGAATAACTAAGCCACGAGCCTCTGCCTCCTCAATGGACATATCCCATTTTGGAACATGGTTGCTAATAAACGCCATAACCACCATCCCAGCGGCCCCAAATACATATAGCCCCACACCACAGCCACTCACAGGTCACAGCAAACAGTGAGCAGAGCACAGAAAGACAATACTAAACACAGAAGAACAGTTCCACTTTTCTCCAAGAGCTCTGTGCACAGGACTATTAGTGCAAATAACAGATTTAAATATCAAATACTGCACCCAAGCACATTTGGCACCACAGAGAGGAGATACTGAAAGGGAGAGTGACTATACCCTACATCCTCCTCGCAACCAACTATGCAGAACGTGCCACACCCCACCAAGTTCCTCCCTTGCCCCGGTACTCCGACATGCCCCTGGGAGCAATGGCTAGACAGCTTCCAAATATATCTCAGAGCCATTGGTGGCGGTAAATTCAATGATGATCTCAAAGAAGCGACCCTCTTGAACTGCATAGGGGCCGAAGGTCTAAGAATATTCAGGGCACTTCCCGAGCCAGATCATGCAGAGGGTGACGGCAACCGGAAATTTGATACAGCCTTGGTAAAACTTACCAAACATTTTGGCAGCAAAACAAACGTAGTTTTGGAGAGGTACAAGTTCTTTCCCCGAAAACAGACAAAGGGTGAACCAGTCGATGCTTACATTGCCTCCCTCAGAGTGCTCATGTCTACGTGTGATTTTACCGGTGTTGGAGATGAATATTTGAGAGACCAGCTGGTACTCAATGTAGCAGACCCCCGCATACAACAAAAACTGTGGCAAACAAAGAATCCTTCACTAGATCAAGCCACCGAAATAGTGAGAAGTATGGAATTCGGGGACCGATGCATGAAGGAGAGACTGGTCATAAAAGAGAGCGTTGAGGTGAATTCCATAGATGGTTTAGATGGTTTCTCAGAATCTGAACATGATGGGGCCTTAGTAGCGGCCGTGAGGAGTGTACCTCAAAGAAACAGAAGTAACTCCAGAAGAGGGAGGGTTTCAGCTTATGACAATCAAAACCCCACGCGTTGTCATAAGTGTGGGTGGTATAAACGCCACAACGCGGGAAAGATGTGCCCTGCCAACAGTGTCGAATGCTACAAATGTGGTTTAATGGGTCATTTCGCCAAAGTCTGCCGCAACATCCGAGGGAGACCAGGAAGATCCGGTAACCCCAACAGACGACCATTCAACAAACATGGGTCTGTGAAGTCAGTGGACTACGACCAAGTGTCGGAGAACATGTTGTCTATCAACCAGACACGTCCACAAGTGCAGATCCTCACAGTGACCTCCCTCCAAGAATCGAGCGGTCCATGGATTAACATGTATGTCAATGATATACCCTTGAAGGTTATGGTAGACACAGGGTCCCCATATACCATGGTGGATCTCGAGACCTTTGTAAAAGTGCTCTCTGGCAAAGTCCATGATCTACGGAACTCCTCCGTAAGAGCCACAGGGTACGGAAAAACCCCCATCGACATCATCGGTTACACATGGGTCAAACTCAAGTTTCACGATAGACAAACGTACTGTAAGTTGTTTGTGGCCAAGAACGGCTCCTCAGTAGTAGGATGGGAAGAACAAGCGACTCTCCAAGTGACGATCCACCCAGGAGAAGATGTTCCTATATTGAGCGTGCTCAAAGGCAACACTGACATCAAGTCCGATTTGGCTCAGCAATTCCCCAAAGTGTTTTGCAAAAATATCGGCCTGCTCAAGGGTTTCCAGCACAAAATCATATTGAAAAGAAGAGCCATCCCAGTGGTCCATCGAGTACGTGGAGTCCCCTTTGGGACTAAAGCAGCACTCAAGGATGAACTCACACGCCTTTGCAATGAGGACATCATACAACCCATAGAGAGTTCTGAGTGGCTGGCCCCCATCGTTCTCGTAAAGAAACCCGACAATTCCATACGGATGTGTGTTGACTTGAGAGACCTAAACAAGAATATATGGGTTGACAGACACCCACTTCCTAACATAGCTGAACTCCTATCGACCATGAAACCAGCAAGCTATTTCAGCACATTAGACCTTTCCTCAGCATATCACCAAATTGCATTAGATGACAGTTCAAAAGCCCTCACCTCATTTGTCACACCTTTGGGAGCATACATGTTCAACAGAATGCCATTCGGGCTTGCTTCCGCCGCGGCGGTATTCCAGAGACTCATGTCACATCTCTTTGGGGGCCTCGATGGAGTACATTGTTTCCAGGACGACATTCTCATATCAGCAAAAACTGAAGAGGAGCACGATGCCAAATTAATGGGCGTATTACAGATAATTCAAAAAAGTGGACTCACCCTCAAACTAGAGAAATGCAATATAAAGTGTAATGAAGTCTCCGATCTTGGTCATTCCATCGACGCCAGTGGCATCCGCCCCAAGAAAAAACTCCTTGACACAATACTGAGTTTAGCTGAGCCCAACAACAAGGAGCAATTGAAAAGCTTCTTAGGAATGACGGAGTACTACTCCAAATTCTTGAATAATTATGCCCACAGAACACAAAACATGAGAAATCTTATGAAGAAATCCAACAGATTTGAATGGTCCACAGAATGTAGGAACGAATTTGAGAACCTCAAGCGTGACATCAACCAAGCTCCAGCCCTTGGCATGTTTGATTATAGAGCCAAAACGATAGTGTCGGTAGATGCCAGCAAGATTGGCCTTGGTGGAGTACTGGAACAACAACAGAACGGTAACATCGTAACCATCGCATTTGCATCCAGAATACTAAGGGGTGCTGAATTGAACTACTCCACCATCGAGAGAGAAGCTCTGGCTGTCAAATGGGCCTTACAAAATTTCAGGAATTTAATATGGGGTCTACCGATCCTCCTCAAGACTGATCACAAACCTTTGGTCAACATCCTACAATCCAAATTGCCACACCTTATATCACCAAGGGTAAGGCGTTGGTTTCTAGACATCATGCAATACAACCTTCAAATTTGTTACAATCCTGGTCCACTAAATCAAGTAGAGGATAGTTTGTCGAGACTATCCACCATTCAAGATAATAAAGATGTCGAAAGTGAGGATCAAGAAGAAGATATCATAGCCACTGTAAATTCTGCCATAACCTCCGACGAATGGATACGCATCACCAAAGCTGACACAGAACAACAGGAAATCAGAAAGGCTGTAATGAACGACAGGGTTGGTGTAGGGAAGGAGTTTGCAAATTTCACACCATTCAAAGATGAGATATCCATGAATGAAAATCACATCTTCAGGGGAAATAGAGTGATTCCAGCCTTGACCCTCAGAAAGAAATTACTTGATTTAGCCCATGAAGGACACCTGGGAAGAAGTTTGACAAAGAACAGGATAAGGAACAGCTACTGGTGGCCCAACATGTGGAAAGAGGCGGAAGAGACAGTAAAGAACTGCAACGCATGTGCTTCCAGTGACAAATCGAAAGTACTAAGGAAAACACCACTTCAGCCTGTAGAAACACCCAAACATGTATGGTCAAAACTGGCAATAGACATCATGGGTCCCTTCGAGAACCTGGAGGAAGTAAAAATATTCATCATCGTGATCGTTGACTACACCTCCAAATGGACTGAATGGGGTGTGGTAGATACCAGCACAACCACAAAAAAATCACTGACTTCTTAACAGATATATTCAACAGGGAAGGTGACCCCAGGGACATAGTCTCAGACAACGGGTCCCAATTCACTTCGTCAGAATTTCAAGAATTCCTTGACAAAAGATTGATCAACCACATCACTACGTCACTGTACCACCCAATGTCCAACGGGTTGGTAGAAAGAATGAACAGGCTGATAAAAAGTGTCATTCAACTGGCCACGGCCAATACTATGCCTTGGAGAGAAACCCTCAAGGAGGCTCTACACGCATATAGAACAACGCCACACTCCACCACCAACGTAGAGCCTTTCACCTTTATGCGGGGCAGAACCGCAACCAACCAACTAAGACCGGCATGGATCTTCTTGGACACCGGTGAGGCGAGAATGAACACAGAACCAAAATTGGACATAGAACAAATGCATAAAACTATAAAGGAGAAACAGAAGAAATACAAAACATACTACGACAAAAGAAATGGAACCAAAAGGGTGTCCTTTCAGGAAGGAGACTGGGTATGCATCAAAGAACCCAGGAAAACTCTAAAAGGTGAATCAAAATTCAGATCTCCACAAAAGATCATACAGTGTCACAACAAGTCTGTCACACTAGACGATGGAGGGAGATGGTCTCACGACGACCTCGTGAAAATAACCAATGACACCAGCAAACCTAGTACTTCAAAAAACCATTCACATGATGCATGGTCAAGAGAGAACGTTAAGAGAACGACCAACGACACTCACAGACCTAGCACATCCCTAGATTTACAGGATGACATGAGATCAAAAGGTGAACATTTCCCCGAAGAGAGATGCCGCGCCAGACATACAAGAAAGAGCGAACCCTGCCACACCAATGGAGGAGAATCTGCCAAGGGCCTCTCGAAAAGGAATCGTAAAATTATCTGCAACTTCTGCGACAACTTCATCTACTATTGATCACATATCAATTTAAATAATGAACCCATAAACTATCCCACCCTGCATATCCTGTTCTTTCCTCCCTCTCTCCGTTCCTCTCTTTCCCATAGATAAGGAGATGTTGTGATGTAATCTTTCAGCTGTCCACCCGGAGCGAGGAACGCCGGTTTCCGGACGTTCCGTACGAACGTGCCATTGACCCAACAGCCCTCGTAGCCTCCGGGGGCCATACAATAAAGCCCTTCCCCACACTTAATTGGCGTAAGATCTTTTTGTCACATGGGACAGATGCAGAAATGAAAACAATACAAAGGCAAATTTATAAACAGAGACAAAAGAAAGACAACTTTCCGAAAATACCGAAAACCTTCAAGGACATTGAAATTCCTTCTGTATTACAAGTGACTGAGAAAAATGGAAATGTTTTACTGTTTAAGGAAATAAGTGACCAAAAAATCCTAATAATCGGTTCCTCTAAAAACATGGACTACCTCAGACAAATGACCATATGGCATGGGGACGCAACTTTTAAAGTGTGCCCAAAGCCATTTTCCCAATTCTATAGTGTACACGCAATGGTGGAAGAAACTCTGGTACCGTTATCATACGTTCTGATGCCCAATAAAACAAAGGAAATATACAAAATTATGTTCAAGTTCATTAAAGACAGTATTAATCCGAACATTCCCCGAATCATGATAGTTGATTTTGAAATTCCACAAATGAAAGCAATCACGGACACTTTCCAATCATGTCAGATTCAAGGTTGTTTTTTTTCATTTTCCATAAGCAGTATGGCGATAATTACAAACACTGGGAATGCAATCAATGTACGTAAATGATTCAGAATTTCAACATAATATTAAACTGTTGTTTGCACTTGCTTTTATTCAAATTGATAATGTCGACAAATACTGTGAACATTTAATTGACACTGACTTTTTTTTTAAACGAACATTGCCTAGAACCACTACTGGACTATTTCGAAAGCACTTGGATTGGCCAACTAACACGAAATGGCACTAGAAGGAGACCAAGATCAGTACAAATGTATGGAACTGTTACAATGCAGTACAAGAAGACATGCCAGAACAAATAACAGAATGGAAGGCGGGCACAACAAGCTAAATAATTCATTTAAAACACCTAATCCATCACTATGGAACTTTTTAAAACAGCTAAAACTTGAACAATCGAGCCAAGAAATGTCAGTTGCACACATTTCGAAAGAAGAAACTCAGCCACTAAAGAAAAAATATGAAGAATGGTTTAAAAAATGAATACAAAATAACATATCTTAATAGCTTAGCATTCAACATAAAGTGCTAAAACAAGTATGCAAACTCACCAAATCCAGTGGTGGTATCCACATATCCAACGAACAGGAATACAATCCATAAAACCACAAAAAAAACGCAGATCCCAAAAAAAAGGTTCAAATCCACTGGAAAACACAATCCAAAAGATCCAAAAGAACGCGAGAAAAAGCCAGAAAAAAAAGTGCTAGAAAATCAATAAAATCCATAGAAAAAGAACAAATCCACAAGAAGAACAACGATCCAGTAGAAAAACCCCAAAATTGAACAAAAAACGGTTCAAAAAAACAAATTGTAACAGGAGCTGCAAGAGCAATATCCGAAACGATGACCTAGACTTCCAAAATGGCGATCACGTCATACGCGTGACGTCATAAACACAACTTTTGAAAAAGAATAAACATTATTTCAATATAAAAAATTAACCAACATTGCCATCTAGTGGCCATTTTAAATATCACATTTTAAAGTTATTCAACAGTTTCTAAGTATAATATATATGTTACCTGTTACTGTTATATATATTTATACATTTTTTAAAAAAATAGACTTATTAAAACTTACCTTTTAAATATGATATAAAAATAAATGTTTAATAAATAAATGTTTAATAAAACTGCTATAATGACATATAATCAACTATTTGCTTCTTCAATATGCATGAATTTTCATTTCTATACATGAAAACATTTCCATTGAATTTTATTCAATGAAAATACATTTTGATGGAAAGTATTTTCATTGAATAAAATACAATGGAAATGAAATCGATGAAAACCCTTTCGATGGAAAGTCTAGATACCGACCTCTGGGGGGAGGGCAGGTAGAAGCAAAGTCAGTAGAGCATGTGGCAAAAGCAACCTCACACAAATACATTGCATCCCTTATTCCAAAGGCATGGAACGCATGTAAGAACCGGGCATATGGATCACACTCAATACCTATCAATTATAAGTCGAATGAGGCAACACAAAACTACCACATGTACCAGAATGCATCAGACAACCTACAAATGTGTCTGCTAAAAGACTATGCACACCCCCACCGTCTGCTTCACAGACAAGTCAAATTAATGCAAACCTATCAGCATTGAACCCCACAGCAGGTATCCAGTACACATGCCTAATCGGATCCTCTAAAAACATGGACTACCTCAGACAAATGACCATATGGCATGGGGACGCAACTTTTAAAGTGTGTCCAAAGCCATTTTCCCAATTCTATAGTGTACACGCAATGGTGGAAGAAACTCTGGTACCGTTATCATACGTTCTGATGCCCAATAAAACAAAGGAAATATACAAAATTATGTTCAAGTTCATTAAAGACAGTATTAATCCGAACATTCCCCGAATCATGATAGTTGATTTTGAAATTCCACAAATGAAAGCAATCACAGACACTTTCCAATCATGTCAGATTCAAGGTTGTTTTTTTTCATTTTCTATAAGCAATATGGCGATAATTACAAACATTGGGAATGCAATCAATGTACGTAAATGATTCAGAATTTCAACATAATATTAAACTGTTGTTTGCACTTGCTTTTATTCAAATTGATAATGTCGACAAATACTGTGAACATTTAATTGACACTGACTTTTTTTTTTTAAACAAACATTGCCTAGAACCACTACTGGACTATTTCGAAAGCACTTGGATTGGCCAACTAACACGAAATGGCACTAGAAGGAGACCAAGATCAGTACAAATGTATGGAACTGTTACAATGCAGTACAAGAAGACATGCCAGAACAAATAACAGAATGGAAGGCGGGCACAACAAGCTAAATAATTCATTTAAAACACCTAATCCATCACTATGGAACTTTTTAAAACAGCTAAAACTTGAACAATCGAGCCAAGAAATGTCAGTTGCACACATTTCGAAAGAAGAAACTCAGCCACTAAAGAAAAAATATGAAGAATGGTTTAAAAAATGAATACAAAATAACATATCTTAATAGCATAGCATTCAACATAAAGTGCTAAAACAAGTATGCAAACTCACCAAATCCAGTGATGGTATCCACATATCCAACGAACAGGAATACAATCCATAAAACCACAAAAAAAACGCAGATCCCAAAAAAAAGGTTCAAATCCACTGGAAAACACAATCCAAAAGATCCAAAAGAACGCGAGAAAAAGCCAGAAAAAAAAGTGCTAGAAAATCAATAAAATCCATAGAAAAAGAACAAATCCACAAGAAGAACAACGATCCAGTAGAAAAACCCCAAAATTGAACAAAAAACGGTTTAAAAAAACAAATTGTAACAGGAGCTGCAAGAGCAATATCCGAAACGATGACCTAGACTTCCAAAATGGCGATCACGTCATACGCGTGACGTCATAAACACAACTTTTGAAAAAGAATAAACATTATTTCAATATAAAAAATTAACCAACATTGCCATCTAGTGGCCATTTTAAATATCACATTTTAAAGTTATTCAACAGTTTCTAAGTATAATATATATGTTACCTGTTACTGTTATATATATTTATACATTTTTTTAAAAAATAGACTTATTAAAACTTACCTTTTAAATATGATATAAAAATAAATGTTTAATAAATAAATGTTTAATAAAACTGCTATAATGACATATAATCAACTATTTGCTTCTTCAATATGCATGAATTTTCATTTCTATACATGAAAAAATTTCCATTGAATTTTATTCAATGAAAATACATTTCGATGGAATGTATTTTCATTGAATAAAATACAATGGAAATGAAATCGATGAAAACCCTTTCGATGGAAAGTCTAGATACCGACCTCTGGGGGGAGGGCAGGTAGAAGCAAAGTCAGTAGAGCATGTGGCAAAAGCAACCTCACACAAATACATTGCATCCCTTATTCCAAAGGCATGGAACGCATGTAAGAACCGGGCATATGGATCACACTCAATACCTATCAATTATAAGTCGAATGAGGCAACACAAAACTACCACATGTACCAGAATGCATCAGACAACCTACAAATGTGTCTGCTAAAAGACTATGCACACCCCCACCGTCTGCTTCACAGACAAGTCAAATTAATGCAAACCTATCAGCATTGAACCCCACAGCAGGTATCCAGTACACATGCCTAATCGGATCCTCTAAAAACATGGACTACCTCAGACAAATGACCATATGGCATGGGGACGCAACTTTTAAAGTGTGTCCAAAGCCATTTTCCCAATTCTATAGTGTACACGCAATGGTGGAAGAAACTCTGGTACCGTTATCATACGTTCTGATGCCCAATAAAACAAAGGAAATATACAAAATTATGTTCAAGTTCATTAAAGACAGTATTAATCCGAACATTCCCCGAATCATGATAGTTGATTTTGAAATTCCACAAATGAAAGCAATCACAGACACTTTCCAATCATGTCAGATTCAAGGTTGTTTTTTTTCATTTTCTATAAGCAATATGGCGATAATTACAAACATTGGGAATGCAATCAATGTACGTAAATGATTCAGAATTTCAACATAATATTAAACTGTTGTTTGCACTTGCTTTTATTCAAATTGATAATGTCGACAAATACTGTGAACATTTAATTGACACTGACTTTTTTTTTTTAAACAAACATTGCCTAGAACCACTACTGGACTATTTCGAAAGCACTTGGATTGGCCAACTAACACGAAATGGCACTAGAAGGAGACCAAGATCAGTACAAATGTATGGAACTGTTACAATGCAGTACAAGAAGACATGCCAGAACAAATAACAGAATGGAAGGCGGGCACAACAAGCTAAATAATTCATTTAAAACACCTAATCCATCACTATGGAACTTTTTAAAACAGCTAAAACTTGAACAATCGAGCCAAGAAATGTCAGTTGCACACATTTCGAAAGAAGAAACTCAGCCACTAAAGAAAAAATATGAAGAATGGTTTAAAAAATGAATACAAAATAACATATCTTAATAGCATAGCATTCAACATAAAGTGCTAAAACAAGTATGCAAACTCACCAAATCCAGTGATGGTATCCACATATCCAACGAACAGGAATACAATCCATAAAACCACAAAAAAAACGCAGATCCCAAAAAAAAGGTTCAAATCCACTGGAAAACACAATCCAAAAGATCCAAAAGAACGCGAGAAAAAGCCAGAAAAAAAAGTGCTAGAAAATCAATAAAATCCATAGAAAAAGAACAAATCCACAAGAAGAACAACGATCCAGTAGAAAAACCCCAAAATTGAACAAAAAACGGTTTAAAAAAACAAATTGTAACAGGAGCTGCAAGAGCAATATCCGAAACGATGACCTAGACTTCCAAAATGGCGATCACGTCATACGCGTGACGTCATAAACACAACTTTTGAAAAAGAATAAACATTATTTCAATATAAAAAATTAACCAACATTGCCATCTAGTGGCCATTTTAAATATCACATTTTAAAGTTATTCAACAGTTTCTAAGTATAATATATATGTTACCTGTTACTGTTATATATATTTATACATTTTTTTAAAAAATAGACTTATTAAAACTTACCTTTTAAATATGATATAAAAATAAATGTTTAATAAATAAATGTTTAATAAAACTGCTATAATGACATATAATCAACTATTTGCTTCTTCAATATGCATGAATTTTCATTTCTATACATGAAAAAATGTCCATTGAATTTTATTCAATGAAAATACATTTCGATGGAATGTATTTTCATTGAATAAAATACAATGGAAATGAAATCGATGAAAACCCTTTTGATGGAAAGTCTAGATACCGACCTCTGGGGGGAGGGCAGGTAGAAGCAAAGTCAGTAGAGCATGTGGCAAAAGCAACCTCACACAAATACATTGCATCCCTTATTCCAAAGGCATGGAACGCATGTAAGAACCGGGCATATGGATCACACTCAATACCTATCAATTATAAGTCGAATGAGGCAACACAAAACTACCACATGTACCAGAATGCATCAGACAACCTACAAATGTGTCTGCTAAAAGACTATGCACACCCCCACCGTCTGCTTCACAGACAAGTCAAATTAATGCAAACCTATCAGCATTGAACCCCACAGCAGGTATCCAGTACACATGCCTACACAACTGGTCAAGTGCTCATTACTGGGCATACAGCCACCTCAAATTGATATGTGAGCACTCAGAAGATGTTGAGTAGCATGGTGAAGTAGGCAAAACACACAACATGAAAGAACAATGCAGTGGGATTGGGCATCACTATGTGAGAGACATCAATGCCAACACGCACATGTACCACATTAGTAGGCCTGCAGGAAGCTTGAGCTTGCCCCTGCTGGGGTTGTGCCAGACACCACACGCCTTACATACACCTGATTTTCCAGTACCACAGGGCTATTACAGGTTTCTGTGGTACAGGAAGCCAGGTGTCAGTAAATTGTAGGTGTCATGGCCACTGGTCGTTGCGCCAGTCCTTCCTCACCCTCTGGGTCTCATTGGACCAAGTCCTGGTGCCTAAGGCGCCAGGCTCATCTTAAAGTGTGCTCTGCATACTCTAGGCCCAGGGCATGTGCAGCTGGGCCGGGCGTGGCCATGGATCAGAACTGGAAGGCACGTGCTACAGGCCCAAAGAAGGGCAAGGTGGAGTTGGTAGGCGGAGCAAATGGAAGGGGCCTGAACCAGTCTATATAAGGCCAGCCTATCCACGTGCCCTCGCTTCGCGTTATTTTGCTTCCAAGCAGCGTAACGCTCTCCGATGTACTCACCGGTGCCTCACTGGGTTTTCTCAGCCTCATCCTGAAGACTCTCCCGAGAACGCTTCTTACCTGCAGTCTTCTGCCCATCTCTGCGAACGTCTTCTCCTCAGCTACAACATCGCTGAGCGCAGCGCACTTCTTACTTGCTAACAGCCGCTCCATCTCCGGACGTGTATCCTCCCTTTCACCAGTCTCAACATCGCTCAGCGCAGCATACTTCTTACCTGCTGACCGCCGTTCCATCTCCGGACGCGCATCCTGCCTTGTACCAGCCTCAACATCACTGAGCGCAGCGCGCTTCTTACCTGCTGACAGCTGCTCCATCTCCGGACGCGCATCCTGCCTTTTACCAGCCTCAACATCGTGGAGCGCATATCTTACCTGTTGCCAGCCGCTACACCGCCGAACGCTCCAGTCACTACAATGCGGAGCGCGCCTCTCACCTGCAACTTGTTGCTGCCTGTGCTGGACTCTTCTTCTTGCCTCCATTCCACCATGGTCGGAAACTTCCTCCTGCAATCTTCATCGCGGAACAGGACACCATTCTGCATCGTTGGCAGACACCTATGAGGACACAAGAACAAACAGGTTAGGACTCATATTCATTCGCATGGCCGCATAAATACAAGAGACTAAAGCTCAATTATAAAGACCATCTACCTGTCACTGTTGGAACTTCATCAGCCTGTAGGGTCTCCCGGACCCTCTTCGATCCAGATTCTCCTCCCGTACCTATGAAATGGAATAAGACATTGCTAGAATAACTTTTAAAACGGAATACAAACACTCCAATCAAACTATTATCATACTAAAGACTTACCTTATACATGGATTGGTCGCAGCTGGTCTGGATCAACACCCTCATGGACCAGTGAAGTAACTTGGTCCACTCAACGCACCCCTCCTAAGGAAAGCAGGACGGATAGCTGTTCATCACGAAATTACAGGTGAGCGTATATGGGAAAGTGCTTGCCCACCGTATTCTGGCACGAAAGGGCTGGGGGAAGTCACGATACCCCCACTCCATACTCATTGCCTCCCCTCTTCACGCAGGTGCAACACCCAGCTCCAGAGCCGCCGGTCCAACCATTCTCAGATTTTGAGGAGCCAGTTTGAGGTTTGACTACAGCCAGGTCCCAACGACCTCGCGGAAGCCAGGTGAGCGTAATAGAACGCAAAGCCAGTCCAAACCTCTGCCTGAGCCTTATGGAAACTTCAGAAACCGACCAGTTAGCCCAGATATTGGGAGAGTTGTGGGCCGAGGTGCATGCCTCCAGACAAGAGACTAATTCCCGAGGAGAGACCTTGTTATAGCCCGAGAACGAACATATGACCTGGCAAGACAGATGCTTCAGGCACACGCAGGACAAGTCCTGTTACCGGGGATTACACCCACACCAGCACCTCAACCCTCACCTCCGGTACAGGTGGTACTCCCAGGGGCCGTTCCACTTGACCCACCCGCACGCTTTTTTGGCGACCCGAACAAATATGCGGTGTTCATGAATCAGTGCCGCCTCCACTTTTTGTGTCGTCCTGGAGCCTTCCCTAATGACAGTGCTAGGGTGGCCTTTGTGCTTTTCTCTTTGGGAGGCTGCGCAGCTGATTGGTCCGTACCATTAGTAGCTCAGGATGATCCAATACTTCGGAACTTTGCAGAATTCCAACGGGAATTGGAAAAACTATTCGCCAGGCACACTCAAGGGAAAGGATTGGATAATGAATTACTGTCGCTGAGTCAAGGAAACCATGACTTATTGACTTACATTGCCACCTTCAACCGCCTCGTAGCACAGACCAACTGGCTGGAGGAGAAAAGGACCACACTGTTTTACCATGGGCTTCGTGGTGAGTTAAAGGATGTACTAGCTCAAGTTGTTAACCCACTCGAATGCTGTGCAGACTATATTAACCTAACCAGGCAGTTAGACCACCGGCTACAAGATCGAGAAATGGACCGCACGAGGGCAGAAGGACAATCAGTGTATGTAAGGCCTCGGGACACTCAGACCAAGGGTCATGAAACCCCTGAACCTATGCAAATTGGGGGACTACGGGCTCCCATTTCTAAGGCCGAAAGAGAAAAAAGAAGGGAACAGCGGCTTTGTTTATATTGTGGAAAACCGGATATTACCTGCGAGACTGACTCACAACGCCCCCCAAGAAGGTGGTAGGTGCCACAGACAATGATAAGCAAGACAAGGAACAGGAGCCGGAAAACTCGGCCGCCCGGCAAGTGTAGAGGTCAACTTGTCGAGCGGAGTCAAGAGAGTTGTAACGACCTCACACCTGGTCATTCCAGTATTGATAATTCACCCCCAACAACCATCGAAAGTGCATGCTTTAGAAGCCTAGATCAATAGTGGTGCAGTGGGTAATTATATCGATCAGGGGTTGGCTGCACGGATAGGCCTTCCGCTTCAGCGAAAACCGCACTCAGAAAATGTCACAGCCGTAGATGGCTCTCAGCTGTCTTCGGGACCTGTGACTCAACATACCGACAAGGTACTGCTGACATGTCAAGATGGTCACCGGGAAAGCATTTCATTTGACATCATAGGAGCCCCCCAGTTTCAATTGATTCTAGGAATGCTGTGGCTGGAAACCCATGACCCCAGGATCGACTGCCGCACCAGAAGGCTGACCTTTCCTCGATTATGCACCAAGAGTTGCTGTCTTAAGGATGTGAGGAGATTACAACACCAGGGGGAACCCATGTTGTGAATCTCAGGCTCATTGCCTTCAGAATATCAAGACTTTGTGGATGTGTTTCCAAAGGAACAAGCCAACACCCTACCACCACACAGAACATACAATTGCCAAATCGATCTGGTCCCAGGAGCACAAGTTCCCTGCAGCAGAATCTATGCCCTAACGGAGCAGGAAATTCAGCACCTACGTACATCTCTTGATCAGTATCTAGCTAATGGATTCATCCGCCCATCGAAGTCTCCGGCCTCCTCAGCTTTCTTCTTCATACCGAAGAAAGAAGGGGACCTCAGAACCTGTACAGATTATAGGGCGTTGGACCAGATTACAGTAAAAAATAGATATCCTCTGCCACTAATTCCTGAACTACTCGAGCAGGTGAAGAATGCTCGAATCTATACGAAACTGGATATGTGGGGCGCTTACCATCTGGTCAGAGTGAAAAAGGGCGACGAATGGAAGACAGCATTCCAAACCAAATATGGGCTCTCCGAGTATCAGGTTATGCCCTTTTGGCTATGCAACACGTCAGCCGCATTCCAGTTCTTCATGAACGACGTACTCCACGAACTGCTAGACGTCTGTGTCCTGGTTTACATCGATGAAATCCTTATTTACTCGGTATCCAAGGAAGAACACGTGGGCCATGTAAGGGATGTATTAGAAAAGCTCCGTAAGAACCAATTATTCGGCAAATTGGAAAACATTTTTTACACGTTACAGAAGTCGAGTTCTTGGGCTTCATGCTTACCCCTCAAGGAGTACACATGGAAACTCGAAAAGCGGAAGCAGTCCTTCAATGGCCATCTCTGACATCAATCAAAGGGGTGCAGAGTGTTCTTGTGTTGGCCAATTTCTATCAGCGGTTCATTCCAGGATTCTCACAAATCATCCATCCTATCACCTCTCTGCTAAAAAAGAATAAAAAGTTTTCTTGGACCTCTGACGCTGAAAAGACATTTCAGGAATTGAAATCGGCCTTCACTTCGGCCCCTATCCTGCGGCACCCTTGACCTGATTTACCTTATGTGGTTGAGACCGACGCCTCCAACGTGGACATGGGGGCGGTGTTATCACAGAAAGACCCTGACACCGGACAGTTGCATCCTATTGCATTCTGGTCCCGCAAGTTTACAGCACTTGAGAAGAATTATGCCATCACCGACAAGGAACTATTGGTAATCAAAGGAGCATTTAAACACTGGAGAAATTACCTCCTGGGAGCTAGGCATACTGTCACCGTTATCACGGACCATCTCAACTTGCAATACTTAAAGACAGCCAATGCCCAATCATCTCATCAGCTTCGTTGGGCTCTCTTCTTCGCAGAGTACGATTTTGTAATCACGTACCAGCCTAGGGTACGGAACGGAAAACCTGACGCTCTTTTGCGAATGGGCGACAACCAAGAAGCATTTATACCGTCAGAACCAGTATCCATTATTCTGGAGGAACGAATTCAGAACCAGATTGCAATAACTGCCTGTTGGGAAGAATTAAAGACCGACCCCCAATCTCAAATGGATCAGGCCGCCCAACAAGAATGGTTGAGTAAAGGAGATCAGTATCTGTCATGGACCACTTACCCTATTTTCAGGGAAGATTATACATTAAGGACAAAGAGATCCAAGACAAGATCATCGCCAACTACCACAACTCGCTAGTGGAAGGACACTCTGGCATAGCTCTCAACTCACACGCTTTTGGCGGGTGTCACCCGCCTTGTAAAGGGCTGACTCACCCGCCAAGCCTCCTGCACTCCCATTCATTCCAATGGGCGTCTCACCCGCCAAAAACAAAATCGGGTGATTTCACCCGCCTTTGCAACACAAATGGTTGAGAGCTATGCTCTGGGATTACTAAAACACGGGCCAAGATCAGAAAAAACTATTGGTGGCCCACCTGGAGAAAAGATGTAGCCCAATTCATTGCAACTTGCGGAGTGTGCGCACAACAAAAATCTCAGAAGACTAACCCTGAATGATTGTTATGTCCCTTAATCATGCCACCGGTTCCCTGGCATACCTTGTCCATGGACTTCATTACAGACTTACCCCCTTGTGAGGGCTTCAATACCATTTTAGTAGTGGTGGACTTATTTTCCAAAATGGCACACTTTATTCTGCTAAAAGAGCTCCCTACGGCTGGAATCCTGGCCACCGTGTTCCTGGAGCAAATAGTCAAATTACATGGTTTCCCCTCTGTATTGATCTATGACCGTGGAACACAATTTGTCTCAGCCTTCTGGAGGAGTTGCTGCAAAATAGCACAGATTGATCTTCATCTTTCTACCAGTCACCATCCCCAGACCGATGGTCAAACTGAGAGGACTAACCAAACACTGGAACAGTACCTGAAGTTCATGCTGCAACAGACTGAGGGATCCTGGAAAGATGTTTTGTGGCTAACAGAATTTGCTTACAATAACTCTATGCACACTAGCACGGGACAAAGCCCATTCTTCATCATGAACGGTTGGCACCCCCGGACATCTTCCTTTGACCCACTTGACGAGCTGGAAATGCCGGCAATTACCTCGCTACATAAAACTATTACTCAAACCCTCAAGGAAGCATCCAAGAGCTTAACTAAAGCCAAAGAACAACAAAAGAAGTTTGCAGACTGGCATAGAAGAGAAGCTCCACACTATCAAGTCGGAGATAAAGTATGGTTAGCGGACAGAAACACCCTGCTGAAAGGACCGCGGGTCTTCCGCCCGGGGTATCTGGGGCCCTATCCCATCAAGACCATCATCAACCCCGCCGCGGTAAAGCTAGAGCTACCAGACAACTTGCGAATCCATCCTGTATTTCACATTTCTCTTTTAAAACCTGTGAAACCCAAAACAAGGATTACACAACCACCAGAACCCGAGATTATCGACGGAGAACCTGAATGTGAGGTTAAAGACGCCGGTCAAGTGGCACAGCGAGGAGAGTGTTCGCTTTGACATCTGTGCAGAGCCTGCCTACGCAGGTTCGAATCCCGGCCGGGCCAAACTCAGCCTTTCATCCTTCCGAGGTCGATAAATGAGCACCACACACAGTGGGTAATAATAAGCAGCGCTCAGATACCTGAGGGTTTGTAGCGCTATATAAATGCGAAATTATTATTATTATTATTATTATTATTGAAGACATTTTGGACTCTAAAGTAGTGCAATCAAAACTGTACTACTTGATCGATTGGAAAGGTTATGAGCCTCAAGATCGCCCTTGGGAAAACGTGGAATTTATCCATGTGCCTCGGCTGATCAGGCGGTTTCATCGCAATAACCCTACCAAGCCAGGGCCAGGGGGAAGATCACCCGTGAGAGGGGCTTTGCGGGGGAGTGCTGTCATGGCCACTGGTCGTTGGGCCAGTCCTTCCTCACCCTCGGGGTCTCATTGGACCCAGTCCCAGGCTCATCTTAAAGTGTGCTCTGCACACTCTAGACCCAGGGCGTGTGCAGCTGGGCCGGGCTCGGCCATGGATCAGAACTGGAAGGCACGTGCTACAGGCTCAAAGAAGGGCAAGGTGGAGTTGGTAGGCGGAGCTAATGGGAGGGGCTTAAACCAGTCTATATAAGGCCAGCCCATCCACGTGCCCTCGCTTCGCGTTATTCTGCTTCCAAGCAGCATAACGCTCTCCGATGTACTCACTGGTGCCTCACTGGGTTTTCTCAGCCTCAGGGAAGACTCTCCCGAGAACGCTTCTTACCTGCAGTCTTCCGCCCATCTCTACGAATGTCTTCTCTTCAGCTACAACATCGCTGAGCACAGCGCACTTCTTACCTGCTGATAGCTGCTCCATCTCCAGACGCGCATCCTGCCTTTTACCAGCCTCAACATCCCCGAGTACAGCGCACTTCTTACCTGCTGACCGCCCCACCATCTCCGGACGCGCATCCTGCTTTGTACCAGCCTCAACATCGCATATCTTACCTGTTGCCAGCCGCTACACCTCCGAATGCTCCAGTCACTATATCGTGGAGTGCGCCTCTCGCCTGCAACTTGTTGCCGACTGTGCCAGACTCTTCTTCTTGCCTCCATTCCATCACGGTCGGAGTCGGAGACTTGCTCCTGCAATCTTCATTGCGGAACAGGACACCATTCTGTGTCGTTGGCAGACACCTACGAGGAAACAAGAACAAACAGGTTACGACTCATATGCATTCGCATGGCCGCATAAATACAAGAGACTAAAGCTCCCTTATAAAGACCATCTTACCTGTCACTGTTGGAACTTCATCAGCCTCTAGGGTCTCCTGGACCTTCTTCGGTCCAGATTATCCTCCCGTAGCTATGGAATGGAATAAGACATTGCTAGAATAACTTTTAAGATGGAATACAAACACTCTAATCGAACTATAATCATACTAAAGACTTACCTTATACATGGTTTGGTCACAGCTGGTCTGGATCAACACCCTCACGGACCAGTGAAGTAACTTGGTCCATTCAACGTGCCCCTGCTAAGGAAAGCAGGACGGATAGCTGTTCATCACGAAATTACAGGTGCGTGTATATGGGAAAGTGCTTGCCCACCGTATTCTGGCACGAAAGGGCTGGGGGAAGTCACGATACCGCCACTCCATACTCATTGCCTCTCCTCTTCACGCAGGGGCAACACCCAGCTCCAGAGCCGCAGGTCCAACCATTCTCAGATTTTGAGGAGCCAGTTCGAGGGAGGGCTCCAGCCACACCCCAACGCCCCGCGGAAGCCAGGTGATCATAACAGCAAGTCCCCCTAATCATGGAGTGGCAAAGTACGCAATGGGGATATGTACATGAGGGGATTGTCACAGTTGAGAAAGTAGCTTGTGCTCCCCTGAGCACCCTGCCTACTGGACCAGCTGTGCACAGCAGTGTCAGGCCTCTTGGGCGCTGAGGGTGTGGTAGGCAGATTGTTATCACTGTACAAGATACAAAGCTCCAAGTAGGCAGCCATGCACCCTTGTTTCCATACAAGCAAAAAAGGTGCAGAAGCATCGAAGGCCATATCATAGTATGACAGCAGACAGTGAACACGCCAAACAGTCTCAGATCGAATGAGTGACCAACCATTTGAATATGGTCATGGCATGGTCAGGGCATTACATGTGACATTTCAACAATCACTAGGGTCATCTGTGGCATGTTCTATGTCTTGTGCTAATTAAATGTGGGAAATGTGTACATGCACACATCACTAACATGGAATTGACACCACAATGATTCAATCCCCATTCTGTCACTCACATGCAGATGATGCTGGATACTCCCTCACGCCATGGCTGATGACACCTGTTAGACGGCCACAGAACATGCATGAAGAGGCCTACAACCGTGCACATATCCGTACACGGGGCACTATAAAACGGACATTTGGACTACTCAAGGAAATGTTCCTTTGCCTCAGCAGATCCGTTGGTGCACTTATGTATAGCTACTTACAAGGAGAGGAAACCCGGTATACTACTGTCTAATCACAATTAGCAGTGTATACTTTGTCTATATCCGGGAGGATAGTAGTCAATGTATAAGGATACAAAGTTATAAAGCAGGTACTAGAGGTGTCAAGCATTAACACTCTTAGTAAAACACTAGGAGGGACCAGTGAAAGTTAAAAAGTCAGTATCAAATTTTAATAACGAAATAAAAAACGTAAAATTTAAAACATCCAATTAAATAGATTGGTCCAAAAATACAGAAATTGTCACTTCCAAATGTACAAAACAACAATAGGGAATACGTAGCAGGCTCGGATGGCCAGTTTAAAACGATGTTACAGAAAAAATACGAACACTGAGGGTACTTGTCAAGCAAATAGTATGGTACCCAACCAGGCATGGATAAATGTGTCATAAGTTTTACTCTCTGTTTACAGTCCAGAGATGTTTCTCGACATGTTTCTGTTCCTTTAAAACAAAGTGTGGAACATTCATCAGGAGGAAATTAATTTACAGTGTAGCCTATTTAACAATTGGAGTGGTAAACAATACAACTAAAGTATCATAGCACCTGCAAAAGATAAAAACAACAGACATCAAAAGGTTAGCTAATCAATAACTAGATACTTTGGCAAGTTCAAAAAATGAGCTAGGCACCATATCAAGGGGAATAATTACCTATCCGGGTGCCAGTGGGGGCTCTCTACTTAGATTAGTAGGTGTAGGGAGGCGACCATCGCGGCCCTACAAGAAATAAAGAATTATCTACAGCAAAAGTTTCTGCTGAAATGAAAAAGCCTCAGAGTACACACAACTCAGCAGCAAATATCGGGAAAGGGACACCCTGTAGGTGTCTTTAAGTAAAAGCATCTCATAGTGAGAGAGGGGGGAACCGTTAACAGTAAGTCCCACCAATATACAAAGAAAAAGAGAAACCGGCAGAGTGAGCGGGGCCTGCATCACAAGAAACACGTGAAACAAGTGACCAAGCCAAGTCTGTGTAGGGCCACCAGGCGGGGAACTAACGGCAGTGACAATCCCTTAATAAGTGTGCAATAGTATGGTGATCGATGGGACCGGAGCACAACTATCCGCCCAGGTGAACAACACTCGGGGAAAAGAATCCCGCGGTGGACGGCGTGTCGGTGATCCATGCCACTGATGACTGCGATGAATGCCAGTCTTTGGCGTCCAGGGGGTCTCGGTCCCGGGGTGGTTCCCGCCATTCCTCTGCCTCTTCTAGGCACTCTCGGAAGCGCCGTCACCAGTCGCCTTCCCTGTCCTAGTCCGAGGACTCCGTCAGACTGCGGGTAGCTTGTCCCAACAAGCATAAATCTCTGGCGGAATGGGACGCTTTCGCAAGGAGATGATGGCGATTTTCGAATGGCAGGGCTCCATTCCATCCGCACCTTCGAGAGAAGCCGTCAAGGAATACGCTAGGGCCACAGCTCTCACGCCTTCAGGCATGGGCAGAGGGCGCGATCATCGGGAGCCGCCGAGATCCCGATCGGACAAGGTAGATCGCTCTAGCCATGCCCGCTCCAGGTCCAAGTCCTCGTCGCCCTCGAGACCATTGGAGCCTGTGAGGCCTTCTAAGAAGGCATCGACGCCATCAGCGCCATGTCCGTCGAGGAGCTCTTTCGAGGCTCTGCCTCCGAGGAAGCCATCGAAGTCATTGGCGCCGAGGCCGTCGAAGGACATGCTCGGGGCTCTGGCCTCGAAGCCGTTGTGGACGTCGTCGGTGTTAGGCAGAATCCTGTGCAGTGCCCTTAGGGACCACCACACACAATTAAGACCACAGGTGGCAATACAAGATATACCTTTGGTACAAGCCTGTACTACTAAGTTATAGTGGTAGCAGTAGCAGAGCATCCAGGCTTATGTCAAGAGTATATGAGCAGTAGCAGAGATTACACAAAGGGACCACAATTACTGTGGCTCAAGCAAACACTGACTCAAGGTTTCAGGTAAAAAATATAAGTACATTTATATTTAAACCATCAGTTATAAACACAACACCTCTATTAAACTTTAAACAAAACCACACGTTAAATATACTACAACTAACCAATTCACTTTGTACAGTATGTCTCAAGGTAAGTACCCTGTGTTTGAATGAACCGGTGCTATGAACATAACACGATAACAAGGATACGGTTGCGATCACTTTTTGACAGTGCGGTCTACTCAATAAACGCTTATCCGTGACATGAAATGCTACCGGGGCAAACACACTTAGCACCTGAGATACCCAGAGGGAGTTGGAGGCAAAAATCACTGGCAATATTTAGGTTAGGCAGACAGTATCGAGAAACTCTCAGAAACAGGAGTTCAAAAGTCAAAGGGTCGGAGACAGGGTTAAGTGACTCCGGAGACCTGTTGCCGAAGATCATACCGTTAAGACAGTTCACGATTCAGCGTAGCCCAAAAGTACTTTGATATTGTCAATGTTCGGAAGCAAAAGTTATAAGAAGGCGGGAAGACAAGGGCGAGCCTTGAGGATGAAGAAAAGGGATTCACCCAGTTTCCTCGAGTAGAGCACAGTACCTTATTCCAATGATGCAGCTGGTGCCCTGGCAGTTGTTCCTGTTGGTTTCCCGCAGACCCACGATTCCTGGAGCTTCGTTGTGAAGGAGGACGTCTGAAGGGGGTCTGCACCACACAGGGATGAAGCCGGCAGCAGCGACAACGAATAAAAATTGCGCTCCTTAAAAACAGGAGAGGCTCGGCAGGTGGCTATCCGGACCACTACAGCAGTGTGCAGCAATTTTGACCACGGCGAAGATCTCTGGCTGAAGAAGATGAGCTGGTTATCCCCACCAGGCTCAAGGGAAGAAGACTCCGGACTGGATCTCCTCTTAGTCGTTGAAGGGTAGATAGCTCAGGACTGCAGCAGGGCTTCACCGGGACGGGGTAGTTGCAGCAGCCATCGTTCTCTCTGCTTCTCTTCAGGTCCTTGTAGTTCCAGAGGCGACTCTGACTTCTAGCCCAAGAGACCTGCCTTTTATGCGCAAAACCCCTATTCACACAGCCTGGCTGTCAATCACGCAGCAGGGGGGTTGTCCAGCTGGGACAACCACCTCAGCCAATCATGGCAAAGTGTGACTTGGGTTTCCTAGGATACCCTGTGCAGGGGGTGACTAGACGATTTGGTCAAGTGGGTTTGTGCTTAAGGCTGCAAAAATAGCCATAAGTATTACCACGTTTATCTAGTATAATCGCGGTAGAAAAGTGAGGGTAGATACCACTGCCACCAGCCAAGTCTAAATGTTAAAAGAGCAAAAAGATGCTCAGGGAGGTACAGACAGAAAAGGGGTACAGGTTACCCCTTTCCAGTACTCCATGTAAGATGGGGTGTACTGGGTCTGTGCTAAAAATGACTATGTAAAGTAAATGGCAACTTTACCTTTCTCTGGGGGACAGTAGTCGGCCCCAGCAAAATGGAGTCAGAGGGAAGTCTTAAAGACAACCCTGGGTTACTGTACTAAAGGTGCTGTGTAAACCATACAAGAACAGGGGCACCTGGAGTGGTGTGCTGCAGTGCCCAAGATCACACAATGAGTAAAAACACATAGGCCAAAACACATGTAAGGGTGGAAAAAGGATGTACACTCTTACCAGGTGGAAAAAATAAACTCCATAAATCCAGCAAAGCTGCTGGGGGACTCACTAGGTGAGGGAAATTATCCCTAGAAGGAGAATTCTCCCTAACACTCGCTCCCTCCAGACTAAGGGACAGGAGGATTTAATCCACTCCTGGATGGATCTCATACCTCTAGTCAGTTACAAACATCCTAGAGAGACCATCAGCATTTTGGTGGTTACTTCCTGCTCTGTGCTCAATGGAAAAATCAAATCCTTGCAGGCAGATTGACCATCTGAGTAATTTTGGGTTTTCCCCTTTCATTTGCATCAGCCATCTCTAGGGTTGGTGGTCAGTCTGAATGATGAAGGTAGATCCATACAATTATGGTCTAAACCTCTTCAGTGACCACACACTAGCAAAGCATTCTCTTTCTATTGTTTCCCACCTTGTTTCAGGATCCTTTAACTTCCTGCTGAGGAAACAAATGGGGTGTTCCCTACCTTTCTCATCCAGTTGACTAAGGACGGCACCTATACCTAGATTAGAAGCATCAGTTTGTACAATGAAGGGTTGGTGGTAGCCAGGAGCTCTTAGGACTGGAGCTTGACAAAGGGCTTTCGTTAGACCTTCAAAGGCTTGATTGCACTCCTCATTCCAACTGACCTTTTTAGGAAATTTGGGAGAGGAGATGACATTCAAGGGAGAAGCTATGGTCCCACAGTTCTCTATGAAGTTCCTATAGTACCCAGTAAGACCTCGGAAGGCTCTTACTTGGGTTTGAGTAGTAGGGGCGGCCCAGTTTTGTACAGCTTGTACTTTGCTAGGCAATGGCCTTATTTCACCTCCTCCTACCTCATGTCCAAGGTAGACCACTGAACTCTGACCAATTTGACATTTGTTTGCCTTTATGGTCAGATGGGCCTGTTCCAGAGCCTGCAATACATAACCTAGGTGTTCAATATGTTCTTTCCATGTAGGGCTGAACACTGCAATGTCATCCAAGTATGCCATGCAGAAGTCCTCCATCCCATTCAGAACTTGATTGAACATCCTCTGAAATGTAGCAGGTGCATTCTTTAATCCAAAAGGCATCACCTTGAATTGGTAGAGGCCAGCTGGAGTAGAAAATGCAGTTTTCTCCTTGGCATGGTCTGTCAGGGCTATTTGCCAATAGCCTGACGTCAGGTCAAATGTGCTGAGGTACTTGGCTGCACCAAGTTTGTCCACCAGCTCATCTGTCCTAGGCAAAGGATGGGCATCAGTCGTGGTGACTGCATTTAGAACTCTATAGTCCACGCAGAATCTCAACTCCTTGGATCCTGCCTTTGGTACAAGCACAAGTGGGCTAGACCATGGGCTAGTAGAGGGCTCTATAACCCCAAGTTCAAGCATCTTGTTGACCTCATTCCTTATGTGGGATCTGATATTGTCTGACATTCTGTACCCCCTGATTTTGACAGGTAAACAGTCACCAGTGTGTATGTCATGCTGGCCCCAAGGGGTCAAGCCTGGTGAAAGTGAGAACAGGGAGGCAAACTGATTTAACAGTAACTTGCACTCATCCTGCTGGTCAGATGTGACACTGGATAAGAGATTACCTCCTTCCACTTGCTCATCTAAAGGTAAGCCTCTGAGGAGGTCAGGCAGAGGTTCACTCTCCTCCTCCTCCTGATCTGAAGCTAGAAGCAGAGAGCTCCTATGTCAGGTCTAGAGACATAAGCCTTTAACCGGTTGGTGTAAAAGACTCTGGGAGCCTCCTTAGGGTTGCCTAAGTCGACCAGATAGTTCACCTCTCCAAGCTTACCCACAACCTTGAAGGGTCCTATCCATTTGTCGTGCAAGGCCCTCTGCCTTGTGGGGACCATAAAAAGAACAAGCTGGCCTTGATTACACTCAACCATGTTAGCCTTCTGGTCATGCCAATGCTTGTCTAGAGCTTGACCAGCCCTCACGTTATCACTTGCCTCTGCCATCATGTGTGACATTCTCCTCCGGAGACCTATCACATAGTCAGTCACTCTGACTGGCTTGGGGGAAGGAGCACTCTCCAACCCCTCCTTAATCAGGGCCAATGGACCTCTGACTGGATGGCCATAGAGAAGTTCGAAGGAACTAAATCCTAATCCCTCCTGAGGAACTTTTCTATAAGCAAAGAGAGGCATGGCAGTAGAAGGTCCCACTTTCTTCTAAGGGGTTCTTCTAAAGCACCTATCATGCTTGTCATAGTTCTGTTAAACCTCTCTACCAGTTCATTGGTTTGGGGTGGTAGGCAGTTGAGAACTTGTAGGTAACTCAACAGGTTTTCCACATGGTTTGCATGTAGTGGGACATAAAATTTGATCCCCTGTCAGATATCACCTCCTTAGGAAAACCTACTCTGGTAAAAATACCAAGTAGGGCCTTAGCCACAGCCGGAGCCGTAACAGTCCTCATAGGTATGGCTTCAGGAAATCTAGTGGCATGGTCCACTACAACCAGGATAAACCTGTTGCCTGAATATGTGGGAGGGTCAAGAGGACCAACAATGTCAATTCCCTCCCTCTCAAAAGGAACTCCCACCACTGGGAGAGGCACTAAGGGTGCCACATTCTTGGACCCACTCTTGCCAGAGGTTTGGCAAGTGTGGCAGCTTCTGCAGAATGTGTCTACGTCTGTACCCATTTTAGGCCAGTAGAAGTGCAGAGATAGCCTTTTCTTGGTCTTCTTAAAACTTAAGTGACCAGCCGAAGGTACCTCATGGGCTAACTGCAGAAACTGGAGTCGGTTCACTAGAGGTACTACCAGTCTTTTGTATCCTCCAGGGGTTGACTCAGTTGGTTCACTGTAGAAGAGGCCATCTTCCCAGTGCAACCTATACTTCCCAGGCTCAATCCCATTGAGCTGAGAAGTGGCCTGTTGGTGAAGACCTTCCAAGGTAGGACACTCTCTTTGTCCCTTGCTGAAATCCTCCCTGTTGGGTCCACCTTTTGCCAGTAAAGACTGCAGCTCAGGATGGTCAACAGGGTCAAGATCTCCTACCAAGGTAAAATCCTCTTCTAGATCTGATTCCTCAGTATCTAGTTTGACCATACATGGTTGGACCTCACACTCAGACTCAGCTGGTGTGGGAGTCACAGGTGTGACTTTGGACAGTCTCGGAGATGTCCTCCTGGGCACAGGAGTGCTTGCTGGTTTCTTTCTGGCAGACTTAGGTTTCCCTTTTGTCTTTTCTTGCCCTGCAATGGCAGTAAGTAAGTCATGTGGACTTGGGGTGATAGATTCCTCTATCATGTCCCCAGGAGAGCTTCTTAAGGTTCTCTCCCTTGCAGACCTTGTGAGCTCCTGCTTCTTTCTACTGGGGGGCCTGGGGGTACTAGACACAACCCCAAGAGTTGTAAGGTCATTACCCAACAGGACCCTCCCAGGTACGTTATTTTACACACTTACAGGTATCCTGACAGTCATGTCTTTACACTGGATGAGAGCTGGTAACTGGGGAACCATTTGCACAGGGCCTGCAGCTAACTTGGTTAGGTGTTTGGGTGCCTTAGCAACATCCTCCACCTTGAAAAAACATTCATCAACCACAGTTATGCAGGCTCCAGTGTCTCTGATGGCAGGGGTCTCCTGACCATTCACAAGAACACTATCTTTGTAATATTCTTGAGTATTATCTGGGATTGAGTTGTAGACATCTAAGTTCTGTTGTTCCCAAAGACCCAAGGACACTAAAGAAACACTAGCTGAGACTCTCACAGGCTCATCAGGTAGTAGCTGAAAGTTTCCACTTGTCCTAGGTACTTCATCCACCTGGGAGAAGGCTAAGGAGACAGTGTTGATCCCTGAAGGTTTACCCTTACACTTGGGATCTCCTTTCACATGGCCAGGCAATCCACAAACAAAGCATTTCCCAAATGCTCTCTGGAATGGGGGCTTGCTTTGACCTCCATCTGGTGTGGAACCAGGTGGGACACTAGCCTGATTCGGTTTACCTTGTGGCTTACCCTGGTTATGTTTGGGGCCCTCTTTTGGATTGGAATTATTGGAATTCTCCATGTTGTCTTTCTTGGACTGCTTTCCCTCTTCCTTCTTCTGAGTTGCCCCATAATCCTTGTTAGTAGCCCTGTTGGCAACCCACAAGTCAGCAGCCTTAGCTAACTTCTTAGGATCTATCTCCTTTGAATCAGCCAAGTGCTGTCTAAGCTCAGGAGAGCAGGCATCAAAAATAGACACCAACATTACAAGATTCCTCAAACCTTCATAAGTGTTCACTTTGTAACCCTTAGCCCAACCATCTAAGTGTTTCAAACAGTCACACACCCTGTGGCCCAAGGGGTACCATCATGCTTTTTGAGGGTTCTAAACCTCTTAAGATACTGGGAAGGGGTCTTCCCAAATCTACCTATTAATGCTAGTTCCACACACTCATAATCCTGCTTATCCTCCTCCCCAACTCCATTACAGCATCACTTGCAACAGGGGGAAGCCTAGAGAAAAGCCAAGGAATCAACTGATTCCCTGAGATACCTTGAATCCCATGATTGTACTCAAACAGTGCTAACCAATCCAAAACATCAAGTTTAGTCTCATACATACCAATCATTTCCTTTGGCATACGGGGTCTCTTAGGACGGGAAGACCTAGAAGACTCTGGGGGAGAAGCATTTTCTAGAGACAGTTTCTTCATTTCTAGTTCATGATTCAGCTCCATTTCTCTGAGCCTTAACTCTTGATGTTTCATGGCAGTTTGGGCATCAATACGTTTCACTTCTAATTCAAGTCTCATTTTCTCAAGTGCAATAAATTCAGGGGTAAGTGTAGGACCTGTGGGGGTCCATGTGGACAGAGGTTGTGCATTCTGAGCAGGCAAAGGAGTTGTACGGTTTCCTAGCAAGGACTCATCTACTTCTTCTAAATTAACACCCTCAGAATCAGAAACATCAAAATCCACATTGGCTGGATTGTTAGGCCCTTCTGCCCCACTCTCCAGACCTTTTCCCATTAACTTTGCAACCGGTTTAGATTTCTTTCCTTTACCAGAGATATTCTTATCTCTACTCATGGTTCTAAGAACCTCAGCAGTATAGAGTAAAAGACTCTCTTCAGTGTAGTTTTTCATATTTGACATGATTTCTCAGTTAAATAGAATTAGTGGTGTTAGCCTTGTGGTTAGTTGAACCCGAGCAACAGCAGTACTCTAAGTGTAATCACTCTACTTTCAAATCCTCACCGATGTACACCAGTGTTAGGCAGAATCCTGTGCAGTGCCCTTAGGGACCACTACACACAATTAAGACCACAGGTGGCAATACAAATTTTACCTTTGGTACAAGCCTCTACTACTAAGTTATAGTGGTAGCAGTAGCAGAGCAGCCAGGCTTATCTCAGGAGTATATGAGCAGTAGCAGAGATTATACAAAGGGACCACAATTACTGTGGCTCAAGCAAACACTGACTCGTTTCAGGTAAAAAATATAAGTACATTTATTTTTAAACCATCAGTTATAAAGACAACACCTCTATTAAACTTTAAACAAAACCACAAGTTAAATATACTACAACTAACCAATTCACTTTGTACAGTATGTCTCAAGGCAAGTGCCCTGTGTTTGAATGAACCGGTGCTATGAACAAAACACGATTTTGCGGATATGATTGCGATCACTTTTTGACAGTTTGGTTTATTCAATAAGCGCGTATCCGTGACATGAAATGTTACCGGGGAAAAAACACACTTAGCACCTGAGATACGCAGAGGGAGTTGGAGGCAAAAATCTCAGGCAATATTTATGTTAGGCAGACAGTATCGAGAAACACTGCGAAACAGGAGTTCAAAAGTCAAAGGGTCGGAGCCAGGGTTAAGTGACACCGGAGACCTGTTGCCGAAGATCACACCGGTAGACAGTTCACGATTCATCGTAGCCCAAAAGTACTTTGATATTGTCAATGTTCGGAAGCAAAAGTTGTAAGAAGGAGGGAAGACAAGGGCGAACCTTGAGGATGAAGAAAAGGGATTCACCCAGTTTCCTCGAGTAGAGCACAGTACCTTATTCCAATGATGCAGCTGCTGCCCTGGCAGTTGTTCATGTTGGTTTCCCGCAGACCCACGATTCCTGGAGCTTCGTTATGAAGGAGGACGTCTGAAGGAGGTCTGCACCATACAGGGATGAAGCCGGCAGCAGCGACAACGAATAAAAGGTGCGCTCCTTAAAAACAGGAGAGGCTCGGCATGTGGCTATCGGGACCACTACAGCAGTGTGCAGCGATTTCGACCACAGCGGAGATTTCTGGCTGAAGAAGATGAGTTGGTTATCCCCACCAGGCTCAAGGGAAGAAGACTCCGGACTGGATCTCCTCTTAGTCGTTGAAGGGTAGATAGCTCAGGACTGCAGCCGGGCTTCACCGGGACGGGGTAGTTGCAGCAGCCGTCGTTCTCTCCGCTTCTCTTCGGTTCCTTGTAGTTCCAGAGGCGACTCTGACTTCTAGCCCAAGAGACCTGCCTTTTATGCGCAAAACTCCCATTCACACAGCCTGGCTGTCAATCACGCAGCAGGGGGGTTGTCCAGCCGGGACAACCACCTCAGCCAATCATGGCAAAGTGCGACTTGGGTTTCCTAGGATACCCTGTGCAGGGGGTGACTACACCCCTTCCCCACATTCAGTCTAACTAGACACCCAGGTGGCAAGAGGAGGGCTTCTCTGCAGAAGCCCACAAAAGACAGTGAACAAAGAAGGCGAACCTAGCTTGCGGCGCAAAGTGAAACACAAGAAGGACTTTAACAAAAAGAAATGGCGAATAAACCCAACCGGAGCCAAAAGAAAGATGATTTGGTCAAGCGGGTTTATGCTTAAGGCTGCAAAAATAGACATAAGTATTACCACGTTTATCTAGTATAATCGCGGTAGAAAGGTTAGGGTAGACACCACTGCCATTGTCTAAATGTTAAAAGAGCGGAACAAAATCAGGGAGGTAAAGACAGAAAAGGTGTACAGATTAGCCCTTTCCAGTACTCCATGTAAGATGGGGTGTACTGGGTCTGTGGTAAAAATGACTATGTAAAGTAAATGGCAACTTTACCTTTCTCTGGGGGACAGTAGTCAGCCCCAGCGAAATGGAGTCCAAGGGAAGTCTTAAAGACAACCCTGGGTTACTGTTCTAAAGGTGCTGTATAACCCATACAAGAACAGGGGTACCTGGAGTGGTGTTCTCCAGTGCCCAAGATCACACAATGAGTAAAAACACATAGGCCAAAACACATGTAAGAGTGGAAAAAGGATGTACACACTTACCATGTGGAAAAAATAAACTCCAGAAATCCAGCAAAGCTGCTGGGGGACTCATTAGGTGAGGGAAATTAGCCCAGAAGGAAAATTCTCCCTAACAGTCGGTGCCTCGCTCGTCTTCGACACCGATTCCGTCAACGCCTTTTGAGGAGACTTTATCTGAGGTTCCCCGCAGACCGGTGGAAACCCTGAGGAAGGCCCTGAGTAAATCGGTGAGGCCTGTGTTTGAGCTTTTTTCTGTACCCTCATCCAGGGATTTATTCCAGCCTTTGGATTACATCTCGGAGGTGGATGAATGGTCAGATGTGGAGGGGTTTGTTCCTCCTGAGGTTCCTGATGACCTGTTATCAGGTCATAGCCAGATGGAAGACCTGCGTCAATACTTACATGATGCCAGTGGTCTGGACACCTCTGCGGAGGTTGAGTTTGGCAGGCCTGAGCCTGGTACACACGCTGAGTCGTCATACAGGCGTCTCATGTCAAGGGTGACGGAGTACTTGGGGTGGTCTGCTCCACCTGTGGATTTTCTGCAGGATGACCTGACAGATATTTTGGACCAAGGTCCACCCAATGACCCGTTGCTGCCATTTCATATGCCCTTACAAAGAAGGGTGGCGGTGGCTTGGACTGCTCCGCAGAGTCTCCCGGCAGTGAATAAGTCGCTACCGAAAAAATACCCTCCAGCCAGTGGCGACCCCGGCTACTTGTCTGTGCAACCCACTCCGGAGAGTTTGGTGGTGCAGGTCGCTATGGCCCCAGCAAAGCAGGCTGCATACCCTACCATCCCTCTGGATAGGGACGACAAGCGCTTTGACGGTTGGTTGAAGAACGTGTTTTCATCTGGGGGTATGGCATTAAAGGCAGCCAACTACGTTTGAGCCCTGGCAAAATTCACTCACACTCTGTGGAATTGTGTATCTTTGGCGGCTGAACATATTCCCGAAGGGGAGGAACGGGATGATTTTCTTCCCCTTGTTCAGGATGGCAAGGATGCCATGTGTGAATCCGTTCAGTTGGGTCTGGACGTGGCAGACTGTGTCAAACGGTCCATGGCGGCGAGCACCATGATGCGCAGGTTTGCATGGTTGCGGAAGTTGGGGTTTGCTCCTGATGTACAGTCCTGGCTTCTCAACATGCCCTTTGATGGTAACCATCTTTTTGGAAGCATGGCTGACGAGAGCCTTGAGAGGTTGCAGACCTCCAGAGGTGCAGCGAAGTCGTTGAGCGCTGCAGTACGCCAACCTCTGCCTTTTTGCCCTAGGGGACAGGAATGGAGGGGAGGTTCCTTTTCGATACTACTCTTCCTTTGGTAGATCGAGGGGAGCTGCCAGTCAAAGGGGCCAATGTAGGAGTACCAGAGGTGGAAAGCAAGGTACTCAAGGTGCCAAAGCTGCTCGGGCAGTTGCCTCTTTGCTCTCAGGCACTGCCGCAGCCACTTCAGCTCAGTCATGAGGCCATGTCCCATGGTTCTCCGGTTGGGGGAAGGCTGGCGCAGCATCTTGTAGAATGGCGGGCCATTACTTCAGATGTGTGGGTTCTGGAGATCATAGCCCACGGCTACTGTCTTCCTTTCTGGCAGAACCCTCACAACAATCCACCGGGGATGCTCTCTTTGAATATTCCAGATCCGCTCTTTGCACAGGAAATCAAATCCCACCTGGAGAAAGGCGCCATAGAACTGGTGCCTGTAGCAGAGAGGAACAAGGGATGGTATTCCCCATATTTTTTGATCCCGAAAAAAGACGGGGGATTGAGACCCATCATGGACTTGCGTGGTTTGAACAAGCTCCTCAGGAAGGACAAGTTCAAGATGGTTACTCTCTCTCGTGTCCTCCAGGCCCTTCAACTTCAGGACTGGTTGGTGTCTCTCGACCTCAAGGATGCTTACTTTCATGTGCGATTCATCCCAAGCACAAGAAGTACCTGAGGTTCACGTTTGGCGACTCGCATTTTCAGTTTCTGGTCCTGCCGTTCGGATTGACCTCTGCCCGATGGTCTTCACCAAGCTCTTGGTGGTGGTGGCAGCGTATCTCAGGAAAGGGGGGATTCACGTCTACCCCTACCTGGACGATTGGTTGATCAGGGCGCACTCTCCCGAGCAAGTCCTGGATCATCTGTCAGTCACCTGCCACTCCCTTCACAGGCTGGGCTTCTCCCTCAACTTAAAGAAGTCCCACTTGACACCTACCCAGCAGCTCCAGTACATCAGAGCAGTGCTCAACACATCCCTGGGGCTGCGTTCGCCTCCCCAGGGGAGGGCTCATCACATTATGCAGATGGTGCACAAGTTTCAACATGCCCAGAGTGTCCCGGTGTTCGAGTTCTTGAGGTTGCTCGGCCTCATGGTATCCTGCATTCTACTGGTGCCAGAGGCCAGGTTGCGGATGAGATCTCTGCAATGGGCTCTCAAGATGCAGTGGTCGCAGTCCTCCGGCAGGATGTCGGATCCTGTTCAGGTGCCGCCCTCGGTCGCCCAGGATCTTCTGTGGTGGGCCGTCGAAGGCAATCTGATGAAGGGGGCTCCATTTTGGCTACCATGGCTGGAGGTAATGATCGTGACAGACGCATCCCTCACAGGTTGTGGAGCTCATGCCAACGAGTTGCCAGTTAGCGGTCGTTGGTCTCCGTCGGAGTCCAGACTCCAAATCAATCTGTTGGAGCTGAAGGCCATCAGGTTAGCCCTGAAGGCTTTTCTGCCGTCTGTGGGGGGAAGAATGTCCTGATTCTGACGGACAATACAGTGGCCATGCACTACCTCAACAAAAAAGGCGGGTCTCTCCCACTGTGCAGAGAGGCGATGCAGCTCTGGTTCTGGGGGCATCCAGCAGGAAATTTCAATCTCAGCAGTTCATCTGGCCGGAGACGAAAATGAGGCGGCGGACGCTCTGAACAGGCAGAGCACAGTCTCTCATGAGTGGGAGCTGGCTCAGGAAGTTCTTTTCGAGATCTTTGCCCTTTGGGGACCCCACAAGTGGATCTCTTCGCCACCAGTGTCAACCGGAAGTGCGAAAGATTCTGCTCGTTGAATTTCCTCTAAAAGGAGCCTTAGGGGACACTTTCGTAGTGGAGTGGTCCTTCCCACTGCTGTACGCGTTTCCTCCAGTTCCCGTCATTCCGCAAGTGCTGCGGAGGTTACGGAGGTTTGGTTCCCGAATCATCCTCATTGCTCCGGCATGGGCCAGGAGAGCATGGTACCCGGACCTTCTAGACATGTCCATCTGCCCTCCACGCCGTCTTCCCTACTGAGACGATCTGCTCTCACGGGAGGGGGGTCGGGTTCTCCATCCAGAGGTCAAGTCTCTCAGCCTTCCTGCTTGGTATCGGAAAGGTTGAGGTATGAGGATTGGGACCTCCCTGAAGACGTGATGGAGGTGTTGCTTTTGGCCAGAAGGCCCGCAACAAAGTCCCTGTACCGTTGCAGTTGGAGAAAGTTCTGAGACTGGTGAAGAGTACAGAATGTGGATCCTTTTTCATGTGCCATTCCTGTGGTTCTGTCTTATTTGCTTTCGTTAGCCCACAAGGGCCTGCAAGTGGGTACCATTAAGGGTTACCTGGCAGCGCTGTCCATATTTAAGAGCTCGTCTGAGGAGTGTTCTTATTTTAAGATTCCTTTGATTTCTCAGTTTCTGAAGGGCTCACTAATGTGTTTCCACCGTCACATTTCCAGTTGCTAGTTGGATTTGAACTTAGTTTTAAAGTTCCTGAAGGGAGCTCCGTTTGAGCCCTTACATTCTTGTCCATTGAGACTGTTGTCTTTTAAGACTGTATTTTTAGTTTCGGTTACTTCCGCTCGCAGAGTGAGTGAGTTGCAGGCACTATACGCCAAGCCACCTTTCACGATGTTCCATAAGGACAGGGTTGTCCTTAGGGTTTGTCCTTATTTTCTTCCAAAGGTTGTGTCAGAATTTCATTTGAGCCAGAAGGTAATTCTTCCAGCGTTCTATCCTCCTCCGCATCCTGGTAAGGAAGAGGAGAGGCTCCATAGGTTGGATCCTAGGAGAGCTTTAAGTTTCTACATCTCACGCATGTTCCGGGTCAGAGTGGACGATCAGCTATTTGTAGGATACGCTGGAAGGCGTTTAGGTCAAGCTGTTTCTGAGCAGACCTTGTCTGTTGGATAATCTTGACAATCTCTGAATGCTACCGTCTGGCGGGTAGGGACCCTCCGGTAGGCTTACAGGCCCATTCTACTATGGGTGTGGCTGCCTCTACTGTCATGACCCACAAAACGCACCCCTTTTGGACTTCATGGTCCTTATCACAACGGGGTATTGCACTCCTTGGTACTTTCAACATGGCCGTCTAACGTGAAACGCCTTCCTCGGTCTTCACATCGGACATAGCGTAATCTACAAATAGACCACGCCCCCGCAGCCCCGCACGTCTCAATGCTATTGCAAGTAGCCTAGACGTGTGCTCCGTAGTTCGCTGAACTGTTATCCTGGTTCCTGGACCTTCTAATTCTATTCCCTTACCCCTCTTCCTTCTTCCTTGCTTCCTGGACCCGTGTGCCATGCTTGCGCACCTTCTTCATTTCCTGGATCCCCGGAGTATCTGAATCCCGGAACTCTGAACGCATGCTGGAGCCAGAAGAGGCTCGCGCGGGCTTATACAAGACCAGGTCCGTGTGTAAGAAGACACCGCCCAAGAAATCCTGCAAGGATCGCTCTCAGGTGAGAAAGGGGGAATTCCGTGACATCTACTGCTCTGCAGAGGGGTGTTCCCATTTGTAATATCTGTGAAGCAGCCACATGGGCCTCTGTCCATACTTTTGTAAAACACTACTCCCTGGATTCTATCCATGGGCAAGATTTAGCCCTCAATAGGGCGCTCCTCTATTCTGCAAATTGATTGGGCATTCTAAAATTCTAAATTCTTTTCCCACTGCCATAAGTTGGTAATGCTTTGGGAGTCTGTCATAGATGTGGAATACGTCAGAGGACACAAATCCCTCGAAGAACAAGTTACTTTCTTACCTGGTAACGTTCTTTCGATGGGATGTTCCTCCGACGTATTCCACATCGCACCCTCCCAGCCTGCCCCTCTACAGAATTTCTTATGCGATTGCAGCTTACGTTTCTGCAAGGCTTTCTGTAGTGATACTGGCAGAAGATTGGTGCCACGCGTTCTGGGGAAAAAACTACAACTGAGGCTACAGTCGGCGTGCGTCCTACATATTACATCTGGTGACGTTGGCGCTCGACGGAGGCCCTCGAGGGACAGCGTATCGATGTCATCGATGCAGGACGCAGAAAAAAAATTCTGAAGCAGCACAGCTGTGGTGATTACTGTCATAGATGTGGAATACGTCGACGGAACATCCCATTGAAAGAACGTCACCAGGTAAGAAAGTAACTTGTTCGTCTTGGGAATGCCGTTCTCAGGGCTCTCATAAGTAGTACAGTCATACACCTCATCATTGTCAGTAATGGGCTCAGTCAAAAAGGTGGATGGATTCACTGTTTTACAATGAACGATATGAATAGATGGGCTTGAGAGAATGACTTCATAAGCAGAAGACCTTTGCATAGTCAAGGTAGATTTCGGCATCTCAAATATTGCAAAAACAGCTTGCTCCAGGTACAATGTTAATGAACAACCCATGTCAATAGTGGCAGATTTCTCAATGGTGAAGGCAACAGCAGCCAATGCCTGTTCAGACGGAAGCTGTCCTAGAATAACAGAATTTAACATGCCACCGTACTAGGCCAAATGTATATGACCCATTGTACTGTGCTGTGTCAATACAGCAGTCATCCTCTGCTCATCAGAATGTGAAAAAAGGTAAAACTCGTTAGTGGAATCAGCTGTTTCTAATACAGGGGCAGTAAAAATGACATCTTTTAATTTGTGAAATATTAGTCACCTTCTCAACAGTCCAAATAATAGTATTTTTTGTTGCTTGTGCCTACTTCAGGGCCTGGAGCAATGGTTTGGTATATGACATGTAATAAAAAATCCACACCATGCAATAATTACAGAAACCAAGAAATGCCTGCATCTTCTTAACCGTCACTGGTTGTGGGGTGGTGCACACTGCTGCAGCATGCTCTGGGGTTACTCTTTAACCATTCACCAAAATCAGCTGTCCCAAATACAACACTTCTTGCTGACAGTATTGCAATTTGTATCTGTCCACATTATAACCCTTGTCAGCCACCAATCACAACAGTGCAATAGAGTCCTCCCTCCATTGGTGCTCTGTGGCGCTATATACTAGCAGATCATCCACATATTCAATTATAGTACTAGGGAGAACAATATTGCCCAAATCCTCTGTAAAATTCTATTTGAGATGTCCCGGCCTCACAGTACCCTTGAGGAAGCCTAGTATGTTGAAATCGGCACCCGACAAACGTAAACGCTGTAAGATTGTCACGTTCCGAGGGTAGTGAGAGGGCCCCACACACCCTAGGAGACAGGTCACTCAGAAGAAGTCTGGGATCCGGAAAAACCAATGACGAAAAGACTTTCCCCCCAAGAGCGCAGCCTGCAGGATTGTAAAACACCTGTCGGGTTAGGGGCTTGAGTGAAAAGGCAGGAACAGCAACAGAGCTAAGGAAAGAAACAACACAAATGGGTTAAATGAGTGTCCACAGTACACAAGAAATCCCAGCCACAACCACCCTTGGTAACCCCACTGTTACCTGCTGTGTGTAATGTGAGGAGGTTGGAAACCTACTTGGTATCACAAGGTAGTTCACCACAGTTGATGATGATGTCAGAAGACCCGAGTCCCCAGAAGAGTGTCTGTTAAAGTGAAGCCTGACCCGAACGGTACGAGGGCGCAAGCTAAAGGAATACAAAAGTCCTGAAGAACACAGCAGAGCATCCTAGAAGAAAGCCCAAGAAACAATCCAATTTGTGACCTGTGTTTGTTTACAGCAGAGCATCCAACAAGTCACTAGAAAGGGAAGTGAAAAGCAGCAGAGCGTCCTTAAAACAAACAAATAGCAAAGTGTGGATCCTGTGGTGAAATCCGTGTGGAAGTGCAGCAAAGTGAGGATAAGAGAAAGGTAAGAAAACTGAACAATATGTCAGCGCGGAGCTGGCGTGCTTTTCGGAGAGTGTCCAAAGTCGGAGCATGGCATTGACACGAGAGCAGAACTCAGAAAGGGATACTAGCACTGGGATATGCGTCAGAAATGAAGGACAAGGCAGGAGAATTGTTGCGGGACATAGGCAAGGGTCGAGTAGCCTGGGGGAGACAATCAAAGGGAGCCGTACGTCAGGAACCAAAAAGGACAAGCCAAGAGCACGGTCCGTGGAAACAATCTGAAGTCAGGTAACCAGGAAGAATACAGGAGACAAAGAAATGCAACTTTTCAGAAGTTATAAACACAACGGTTAAAGAGCACCTGAACCGTGGCTGAGAACAGTGTAAATAGTTACAATGCTGGAAGACGCGGAGGGCACATTACAGGCACGTCAAGTGACTGGATTGAACTGGGCCTGCTGGGAACTGTAGTATGACTACGCCCACGGCCGATCTGGTGTTGGAACAGACACCAGGGCAGCTTCTAGGAACTGCTGGGATTGTCTTGATGTCGAGGTAGGGCAAGCCAGGACATGACAAAGATACTGTGAATCAGGACGCAAGGGTACTGAGAAGAAAGCATTCTTCAAGTCCACCACAGAAAAATGGGTGGCATCAAGACGTATATTGCATAATATGGTAGCAGGATTTGGTACCACTAGAAATTCCGCCTTTAGAATGTCATTGAGGGGGCACTAATGGGGCACAAATCCTGAATCATTCTTCAACTAGCCCCTTTCGCTATCTTCACTGGATAAATAGCTGTATTACAGGGCGAGTTAGATGGTATTATTATACCCTGATGCAAAAGCGCCATTATGGTGTCATACATTCCCTCCTCTGCTGCCTTTGATAAAGGATATTTTTTCTGCCTCGGGCACAGCGCCAGGTTTCAAGGTACTACGTATCAGTGCAACACTCCATAAAAGCCCCACAGATTGCTCGTCCATAATCCAGGTACTTGAGACAAATCTGTAGAAGCAAAAGAAGGAACATTCCCTCCCAATAACATGGGACAAGTGACATGTCTCTACTGTACCATAATCTCACAGGGGACGCACACTTCCAATATTATTTCACATTCATTTTTTCTATTCTCAAATAAGTCCTCATCTGAGACATTTTTCATTTTAATGGTTGGGTCAATGCACAAAACTGTACCCCACTCCCTTTTGTTTGAATCAACTGCTACAAACACAATCCGATCTTCTGTCACTAGAACTGCCTCTATATTAAGTTCAATGATAATTCCTTCAACTCCCTCCTGGGGCTGTGCGGGCCTAAACAAAAACTCGTACTGTACCTGCCAGTATTTGTTCGCTACCTGTGGTATTGCACTAAGTAATATGGTCATGCCGTATGGGAACAAATCTGGTGGCACTGGTATGCCTCTTGCAGCAGATTCAATGCTCAGTGCATGTAAAGTTAACATTACCCTCACGGAAAACATGGCGGGTGTCGAACAGACAACACCTCTTTCCGTAAACAAGATGGTCATGTTGAGCTTACTCAAAATGTCCCTTCCGAACAGGTTGATCGGAGTTGCAGTAGAGTACAGCAAGGGGGCCCACACCTCTCTGCTCCTATCTTGATAGGTCATTTCTTTGTGAAAGGAACCAATTGAACTGCCCCGGAGAATCCCTGCGTTTCCATGACCTTGCCTGATAATGGGAATCCTCCCTCACTAATACACAATCTGGTCACACCTGTATCTACGATGAAAATGAATGTTTTATTTCCTATCTCCATGCCCACCAATGGTTGCTCTCCTAGGTCAGTGGTGACCGATGGGACTGGACATGCTGAGGCTCTCGGTAGGCTGTCTTAGTCTGAAAACATATTCGTCCCTCGAAAGACAAATCGGTTCCCCCTGATCACTCTGGCCCCCTGATAATGTGTCACTGTGCCACCGGGAACGGTAGTATTGTTTGGAATTTGGGAGCCCTGCTGTTGCACTTGATGTACTGTATAATATGGTACATTACTGGAACCAGGGACTGTGGAAAAGAAGGCGGGGCCGCAGGTCCCGGCACACCATAGGGGGCTGCTGGAGGTAGCTGTCCATACCACTGAGTGTATGAGACCGGATCTTCCTGAGGATAGGGGTACATCTGTAGTTGAGAATATGCATATTCTTGTTTACTCCTACATTCACCCGAGAAATAACCCATTCGCCCACACGTCCAACATTTACCTGCTCCTCCTCACGGTCCCATCCCTCCAAAACCTCCTTGCCCTCTTCGGGCACCTGAAAGCCCCCTGTTCCCTGCTGAAATCCCCCTGGAAACCCTCCCTGACAGTGAGGATGATACCCACTGCCCAATTGTTGTCTCCTCCCCATTTAGGTACAGGGGCTACATGCACGTCAGCCTGAATCAACCTAAAATCAGCTGACCCTTCCTCCTGCACTGTCGCTACAGCCCCTGGAAGCACAACCTTTGCAAACTTCTTTTGCTTCCTCTGCTTGCGCTCGCTGCGCAGTTTCCTTCTCCTTTTCTTTCAGCCATTTACAATGATGAATAATAACAGACTGAATTTCCGCCCAACCCTTTGCGTCCATCCCCGCTATCTTGTCGAGCGCCTTCTGTACCTCTTTTGAGAGGCCTCTTTTAGCCACAAAATAGAAAAATTGAATCGTTCGATCCCATGAATCTCCCATCTCTGCTCGTCACATTTCTTGGACATGCAGTATATATTGGGCAGGATCCTCATCATCATGCATCATCCTTTGCATGATCAACTGGAGATCAGGCATATCGGGATACGCACGCCATAGTGCCGCCCATACTTGAGGCCTAATGTTGTTGAAATGCACCCCTTCATGGCTATCGTCACCCAACTTCACACCGGGTACCCTGCTTTAGCCAAGATGTTGTCAGCCTGATTTCCCAAGATCTACACAAACAACATTTTCAAATCTCCTACAGCCAAGGCAGCACCATCTGCGTGCTTTTCAATTGCGTATATCCACTTACCCGCCCCAGCTGTAAGGGACGGGAGTGCCTTTATAAGATGATTTTTATCCATGGTATTGTAATGCTCACCTGATTCCCGCAGAGGCGCCGGTCTTGACTGGGTGAATGCCGTATCTTCAAAGGTGATGTGTAACACACGGTTGGCTCTTTGGGCTGGACCTCTGTGCACTGTATGTCTGACTCGAAGAGTAATATGTCTGCAGATAGAAAATATGGGATTAATGAACTGGGGTTATTGGGTGCCTCTCTCCTCTTCCCTTTCTCTTCTCCTGTAGAACCCCAAAGGTTAACGCCCCCACCTTAGGTAAGTGAACGCCGAGCTCTCCATCTGCCTCGGGGCAGGGTGCCGTAACCAGTTTCTTCACCGGATAAGGGTGCAGGCCTCTTGACCTCAGAGGACTGCTGTCCGTCGTTAACTGCACGAACGGTAGGTTCTGGGCACTTCAAATGTCTTAAAAGTCTTTTGTAATGATATCTCTTGTTTTGCAGGGTTCTGGCGATGGCGGATGGCGGGCTGATGAGAGTTGAGGATCGAACCCGCGTGAGGAATAGAAGCGCCTGGAAGCAAGTAAGTAAGCGCTTGTAGCCTGCTTCACGATGCGCACTAACTGTCCCTTTTATCTTGCAGGTACAAGTTCGGAGCTTTAGAGAAGCTGAAGGGTGCTGGAATACCCACTGGATTCGGTGTGGGAAGGAGTAATGGCACGTGAGTAATAAAGTTGCCCAATGTCTTTAAACGCACCTTCTTTTGTCTTTCAGATGCGGGATGCAGCGCCGAAGGCCTCCGGAGCGTGCAAAGAGCTGGTAAGCTTTTGTCTTTCAGATGCCGGAATGCAGTGCGAAGACCTCCGGAGCATGCGAAGAGTAGGTAAGCCTTTGTCTTTCAGATGCCGGAATGCAGCGCGAGGCGTTGGTGACAGCCGATGGACCAGGTAAGAGATGCGCTGCCACTGAAGACCGTAGTGCTAACCTGTTCTTTCTTTGTCTTTACAGGTGCTGCTGAAGACTGGATTCCAGGATGGTAAGCCTTTCTTCCCTTAGGCCCAGGATCAGAAGCAGAAGACACGATGAGCGTTCTGCTGCAGAGAATGCAGAATAACGCAAAGCAAGATTCATCCATCGGGTGTGGTTTAAATAGCCTCCTGTAGTCCTTAGGTGTCTCCTTCCACAGCCACGCCTAGGTAAGAAAAGAGTTCCTGCTTTCCAGAAGAGTTCCAGTGTTCTGAACCTAGGGAGTGGCTCCTGCCCCACCCAACAGGAAAAGTAGTCCCAAACAGAAGAGGATCAGGGGTTCAACTGGCAGGTAAGTAAGCAGTATGGTCTGCTGCAGGTAAGTCCACCCAAGCATTATGAGCCCGGCGCTTCCAGCGCTGGGACTGGGCATCTTTATGAGCCTGGTGCCACTGGAGCCAGGACAGGGTCCAAAAGTTCCCAATTGGGACTGGCTGGCACTCGGAACCGGGGTTATGGGTCTGCTTCCAAGGGAGTCGGGCAAGTCCTGATCTTTTGGAAGCAGAGATCATGACAGGTATATACTGTTCTCTCCCCAGTCCCTTATGTAGCAATGTAAACTGTGCTCCTACTGCCTTCCCAATGTTCTTCTTTCCCATCACCGATCTCTTAGCTACTGCCATCCTTCCAAACCTATTTCATAGCATAGGTCCCCACAAGCTTTCTACTAGCAGAGAAATCACAAGTGGCTGCTCTTCCCCTTCCAACTCATCTACTGTATCCCACTCTTCTTCTCCTTCGTGTGTATAATCATGCTCTTCCTCTGACTTTGCTGCACCATTATCCTTACTTTCCTATTTCCTCCTCCTGTCTTCCCTCTCTTTCTCTATATGCATATCCTTCATAGCTGTGCAATCTATCTGAAATAGAATATCTCCTGCTCTCCATTCATCCACCCCTAGAGAAGTCTGCTGTCCGTCCCTCCTTTCCATTTTTAATCACACCAATTCAACCTTCACCTTCCTCAATGCATCTATCAAATCTTTTTGTGGTTTCATATTGTTTTCCTCTGATCACTTATCCCTCACAGTGGTTGACGCTGTGGGGTTAGTAAGATTCTGATATTTAACCGGCGTGGGTGGCGAGGGAGCTATGGCGGTCAGAGGGACATGCATAGCATTTGTGTATCCCAATGCAGCATTTGCGGGGTAACACCCAAACGGGGGGAACCGGTCTGTTTCAACAGGGGCCGCAGGGGCACTTGGTACAACAGCCACAGTAATAGTTGTACTACACGGAGTACTCACTTCAAATATCACCTTCACAGAATCTGTAGACACATTGTCCAAATCTTCCACCATTTTCAATGATTCGAACACTTCCTTTCTATTTTTTTGTTCTCGTACTTTATATTTAGCTGTCAAAAATGCATACATATGACTCAATAGGCCTCATTAAAAGCATGGCGGTCTGGGAACTACGGTACCAGTAAGCATGCCGATACTGTAGATCCCGGACCGCCATACTACGAGCTGTGCTCGCGGGTGCCTGTCAGCCTGCCAGGTCTGACCTGGCGGGCAGAGCGGCACCCGCGAGCACAGCACGTCGGATGCACCGGCACCATTCTGAATGGTGCCGGTGCATCCAATGTCCCATTCCCATTCAGCCCTACGAGGATGAATGGGGATGGGACGTCCCTTACTGCCGGCACCTGCAAATGGGCAATTACCGGGTCCGCTGAACTCGGCATGACCCGGCTCTTGCCCATTCGCGGGTGCCGGTAATAATTTAACTCTGGCGGCAGCTGTGCCAGTTTTGCCAGCACGGCTACCACCGGAGATGTAATGAGGCCCAATATCTCCCTATTATTTGTCCCCTGCTCTGGCCATGGCTTGAACATTCCCCCCTTTGTTTCTGCAACCCATTCCTTATGGTACTTGAGAATCTTATCTCGGTACAAAGGAAGGCATTTACACATGTAATCCAATGGGGTTTTTGGCCCCATTGTAAACCCCTTTTCCCTGTAAGTATTTTAGAGTATTGTCAAAACCCCTGTCCTGTCCCAACAAATCGTACCCCTCTCCACTATCCAATTCTTTATATCCCACATCCACCCCTGTTCACAATGCTCTTGCACCACATACACACAAACACACTCCTATCCCACACCTCCTATGTCATACCACAATTGTCCCTCCTCTGGCCACCACTAACCATCACAAAAACAAAAAGCTATAAACACAAAACATTCTACTGTTTCATTCCAACATCACTTTTATATCAGGTGGAGAGATACCAGGCCACTAAGGGCCTCTACCACAACTACTTATTGCTCCCACGCACCCTTTATACTGCACAGATAGATCCCAGATTCACTAAATATACTGAGCATCTATCCATATTCTCTTTTCTTTTAATACACAGTGCTGTTTTCTTCCCTATTACCTTAGGAAAGGTTCCCATTACTCCTCAATCCGTAATATAAAACTCATTACAAATATATACAATACCACGTAGTTTCCTAAATAATTACCCCAATCTCTTCTCACCACACAAATATATCCACTCTCCGTCACACTCAACATCACCCATACTCTCCCCTCATACCTCACTTGTTTTTCTCTGAAGAAGGTTTACTTACGTCTGCATGTTCACAGAAGTCCTCTCTCACAGGGCCCCATTAATGGCGAGCACAATCTGGGGACAGCGCCCCACTCCAAAGAACAGACAGCAATTCTGATAACACGGCTCCTGTAAAAAAAGGTTGTGAACAAAGGGGACTGGTTGCTGCAGGTGGACGTTGGCCCTCTGGATATGAGACCAGGAATCCTCCATCCTCGCAGGGAATACTGGGATCACGTCGAGGGTCACCAATAATGTAGGTTAACTCCCCAGCAAAAGAAAAGAAAAAGGTTGACACAGTATTATGAATCCACTGCCATAGGGCTATCTCATCCTGCGTACAAGACTCAGGTTATAAACACAAAAATGGTCACATATGAGGCACTCGATATACAGTATTAATCCTCCACCCACATTGGCTGACACCTATGTACATGCTAATAATTACCTTTAGCTCATTCTCGAATTGGTTCCACTGTCTTCTCGCCCATCTTTGCCACCCATCGGTAATGTCCTTGTCCATCTTGAAACACTGCAAAGTAATTGGTCATATTCAATGGGCACCACTCTACCATTAATGCTAACCACGTGATTTACACCTGGTTATCAACATGAACTCAGCAGTGGACTTCGAGGTCTGTCTGGTCCTTGCAAACAAAGCAGCCCTTTTTTTCATACCAGACACGTTGGCATGCCCTTCATGCTCTCCCCACTATATGGGCATCATTCCTTGCACAAATCATATATCATGTTGTTCTCTGCTTTCCCCTTTATCTGCTCTCCTCCCCACGAGTAAACCTAGTGTCCCATTAATCAATCCAGTTCACCAAGGATTTAGGACCCATTTCCCTACACATCTGGTAGTTCAAAATAGAATGACCATCATTCTGGGAGGCGCTTGTGTCTTAAATCTTAGTTCATGTTTTGACAACCCAAGAACTCTGCCTCGCTTCCCAGGAGTATGACCTTCATGCTAGGCTGCAGCCATTCCCCTGATCAGCTACACACATTCCTGCCTAATTCTTCAAAGGCCTAGTTGATGTGGGTGTACGTGCATGTTTTCCCCGCCTCTGTAAATCAAAATGTAATGGTCAGACATAGTATGCAGTCTGGTTGTTCTGAGTCTTCAACGCGGCCTGCGAGGATTCAAGCCTACTCTTGAATGCAACACTGCTTTATATTATGACTACAATATATATATATATATATATATATATATATATATATATATATATATAGTACCCTACATAATTATTTTCCCAAACTGATGATTAGTTCCCCCTATGTTATTTCCCACACCCACCAATTAGTCCCACCAGTAAAGAACCCTCCTTCCCCCCACACCACCCGGCACCCATTTTGCATATTTTAATATATTTTCTGCAATCTAAATCATGTGGGAGGGGCGACAATCTGCTTGCATCCTAACACCTCCCTCGTATCCATAGTAGGTTTAGAGGTTTTCCAGTCCCAGACTGGATCATCTGTAAAAATCTCTTTTTGAGACAATGAATTAAGAGGGGAATATAAAGAATCTTTATTCCTTATTTGACTATTGAGATATTTTGTAGTTTGCAATTTTATCTGTGACACTCGAAAAATCCATTCATCAAAATAGTAAACTTCACTACTGTGAAGAATCCTACGGATCCCTCACTGAAACCCAGCCTAAAGTTTCCTCCCATGTGGCCAGGGGAAGGCAGATGCTTCTGACATTGGGGTTGTTGTACTGCAGGAGGATCACCTGGGAGGAGACAAGGCCCAGGGTGGTGAAGAGATCCTGTGAGATGAGACACAGTATTTTTCCTATGGCATGGAAAACTTTTTCAGTTTCTAAAACAGGTAATGGCTTACTGTCATTGTGGTGTCCTTGACCCACATATAGAATCTGGGGTTCTGGAAACAAATATTATGAAATCTGAGAAGGCCTTACCAAAGGAAAGATCCTTTAAAACTATTCAGGATAAAAATGTTCCTTATGCCCAAAGGTATAATGTACAGGAATCTAGAAATGCTGCCTTAAATAAATCATATTTATCTGTACCAGCCAATTCTAAGGGGTTTAAATAACCTTAGGGAAAGTAAATCTACCCTTAAAGTGAAACAACTACTTAAAGGAACTGACTTGTTGTTGGGGAGTATGTGTCCCATAATCCCATAAGTACTGGGAAGAAGAAGAGGGCTGAAGAGGCATTTGCAGTAGTAGTCAAGCAATTAGGACTAATAGCCCACACCTGAAGGAAATGGGAGGCATAAAAGGCCCCCTCAGGTGCAGGCAATAGAGAGAAGGAGAGGAAGGTGCTGGAATGATGACTGGAGTGCTTGTAGCAGTAGCATTAGAAGGAGAAAGAAGAAGACACAGATCTGGCAAACGAAGCAGAATTAGGAGAACCAAAGGGATGCCGGAACGGGAATGCAGCAGATTTCACCTGCTTGTTCTGGGAGGGTCCTGTTACCTCAAACTCTGAAGTGCAGAGGCTGTGTGATGGAAGAAGCGCAGATAGGCTAACTTTCCCCATGGGAGCCTGATTTCCATGGTTGCTGGGAAGCAAACATGTTGGAGACCGAAGTGAGGAGCTGTGGGTGAGTCGCAGGTCTCAGGAGTGACAGGGGCTCCATGGTCGAGTGTAGGACTGGAGACACCTGAGCAGAGGAAGGGTGTGGGTCGCTGAGAAGTGAGAAGTAGCAGCAGTTGTGCCCGAATTATGGAATTCGAGCAACCCGCAGAACAAAGATGCCAGAAGGCGGTGAGTCAAATCTGGTGTTCTGATTCCTTGCGCGAGCACTGCCGGTAACAGTATCCAGTCTGTATTTCACCCGCCTAAGAAGTAGAAACGAGCTGAAGTTGGTTGATGCATTCGCTAACAAGGGAACAATGGAAAGAACACTTGTGTGTGAATGGGAATGTTTTCTTTTACTTGCGTAGAAGCTGGATGTTACTGAAACTCCATTGTCAAACCCTTAAGGTCTTTAACTTTATAAAGGAGTGGACATGTATATCTAATTTTGTTTCCTAAGCAGAGAGTAAACATTACAGATTGTGTGTCTATCATTAAGCCGAATGACCGTTATGAAGCACCATTGTTAAACACTTACGCTTTGAAACTACATGAAAAAGTGGTTGCGTGTGCCTAATTTTGTTTTCAAAGTGCAGAGTGAACATTACCTCTATATTGAAACAAACAATCATTGTTACAGAGAGAAGACAAGTGTTTCATTCAATATTTGGAGTGAGCGCAAGAATTGCCCAAGCCAAGAGTATACCCCTATAAAGAGTGAAGCAGCCTTTCTCAAAGTCAAAAACTATTCTTATAGTCATTGTAAGCCCAATAGAAGATCAGACCTCTCTAAGATACAAGTGTGCAAGTATAAACCGAAGCCAAGAGAGTGGCAACAAGGCTTTTGGGTGATTGTGTGGCTGACATTGGCAAAAGAGGTAAAGGCAAAGTAGGGGAAGGGGAACTTTGCTGCTCAAATACAAGACAGAAGTGGTCATGGTTGTAGACAGACAAGAGAGGCAAAGAGGATGTCCATTTTGAAGAGATATTCTGAGGAAGAGTGCCTTGTCTACTCTGAGGGGTTGCAATGCCTTAAAGTGAATCTTGTCTTAAAAATATAAAATTGCTGAAGACAAACCTTTCTTTACAATATAAAAGTGTTGAAGCCAAACCTGTCTTTAGAAAGGAAGCCAAAACTGTAGTACAAGCGAAGTTAAATTTGTCTTTACAGTTCAAAGCTCTGAAGCTGTGGTGGAATATTTTGGTTGTCAGTGGATGTCAAGGAGAGTACCCTCATGGTAAACTGTGGTAGAAATGAAGTTGTTGAAGTGGAAGCAGCAGAACTGAGAAGTCATCCTGATTAATATACCTACTGTGATTTCTAACCCAAAGAGACAAATAATCATTGTTAACCGAGACTTTTTTTCCATTAACCTTCTGGAAGTTGCATTTCCTTTTGCACTGTGTAAAGTCTGGAAGTAGTAAAAATGCATCATGACAGAGAAAACCATTTATGCTATTCTGAGAAAGTGGACAGTCTTTATTTCAGCAGAAGAGGAACTTTTGTTGTCGTTGGAACTGTGGTTGAGAAATCGTTACCATGATATTGACTTTTCAAGAACTGTTCTGAGACTTTACTACCTACGTGAGTTCTCCTTATATTCTTTTGGTTTAACATTGAAGAGGAATATACCTTGAGTCCTGGGGAAGGGAGTTCTCCCAAGTTGTTAAATGTTTATCAATATATTCTGAATGTCACTGCTGATGGTAACTGAATTGGCATATCATTTCATTTGTATTTGATGTTTAGAGTAAGTGCCAGCATTCCAGTTTTAGATTCTTTCCCCCTTTTCTTTTTTCAGGGAAGCCACAGTTGAGTAGCGCAAATGAGGTATTTTGATAATATTTTTGTACAAAAAAATGGGCATATTTTGAACAAATATCAAACAGTTGTCCGCCTCGCATTGCTGCCCCCTCACACTACACAAGACCAAAGATGTATCAAGATTAGGTATTACTGCCACTAATACCAATACATTCTTCCCTAAAATGGTAACCTCAAGTGTAGTCAAGGGATGTCCTTTCATTTGACCATGAACACAAATGATTTCCTTTTCACCTATGGGTTTCCAATTGGGTGGGGGAATGTTAGTTTGTACAGCAGAACCTTTACTTTCGGTATCTAATTGAGCTGAAATGGTTTTCCCTTTGAATACTACAGGGGCCCGATTACTCTTTTTTTCTCCAGTACAAAACATCACATCTGGTTGATTTTCTACCTTATTTTTAGAATAATTTGTAGATGGTATACTTTCCTCAGATACTTCTTGATTCTCCTCTTCCTACTCATTCCTTATTATACCATGGGTAAGTTGTGACACACATTTATAAACAGGATGTTCAAAACTCCCACATTTTAAACTACTCAACTCAGGAGGAACATTATTTTCTGAAAAGTCTTGATCCCTGAAACATGATATATTTCTCTGATGAGTCTCTAAAATGGACTTCTGAGAGGTATCTAAACCTGGAGATAACACTTTACAATAATTATCTGGTGAAAAAATTGTCTAGAGAGGAGGATTCAAAATCATTTATTATAATCTCACCAAATCTTTTAGCTTCATATTAGGTTGAGAATCTTGTTTATCCTCTGAAATCCATGAATCATCTACATTGTTCTTTGGCAAAGGGTTCAAGGTTGGGACAGGAGCCTTCTCTTTCAATGCAATATAACATATTTTCCTTGTTCTCTTCCTCTTTAATCAATTTACAAGTAATGTCATTAAGTTGGCAGGAAGACAAAAAATCGGCATTCAGTTACAGGTTTTGCAGGTTTCACTTTCTCTACATTCGAAGATTCCCAACCTACATCATACATTAACCTCCCCACTCTATCTCCTCTATGGATTTCACGAGGAGTGGGTGAGCGATTGAGAATCATGAACTTCAATTCCTTACCACTAGAGATAAGGGGATATATTTTAAATCTAGGTCCCTGGTCTGGCATAATATAGGAAGATGGCATATATTCCCTTCTACTGATTGCCTTTTGCGAATGATTTTAAACATTGTTATTCCAATATTCATTTTAAGAGGCCACTGATTATCAGGGATCTCTCTTATCCTCCTGGTTTCTTTGATGGAAAAAGAATCAGCGTTCATTCATTCCCAGTAAGGGAGGTATGAGAACCAGGGGTAACAGGAGATGTATTAGCTTCAACAAAAGTGGACCATGCCAATCCTCTTCTGACGTAATCTCTGTGTGATCTGACTCTGCCATATATATAGTGAATCCTGAGTTTATATGAACTGACTCGTGCCACCATATGTGAGGGGTCAGAAATGTGAGGCGGACTACTTTTAGATGATTTTACAAAATATGCCATTTTATTAAATCATAAGTTTCAGCAAATGCTTCACTAGCCTTACCCTGATGTGAATCTACCTACCTATCATAAACTAAAGTAAACACTGTAACAAAGGATATCTGGCCCTCACACCTATACATGAACTACACAAGATATAATGAGGCCGATTCATGGAATTGATGTGCGCTGAAATTTTTTCGGCGCAAGCGTGCAAAAGCGTGCAAATCGCAGTGCCACTGCGAAAATCGCAGCGAAACCCGCGCACAGCGATTCATGGAAGTCCGTGCATGTGGAAATCCCAGGATGTGCGCCAAAATTCTGTGTGGCGCACGCTGGCGCACACGTCTCCAAACAGCGTGCGCTACGCGCACACCGAAATCGCTCATAGCGCAGCGCACACAACAAAAGTAGGAGGAACAGGGGGCGTGACACGCGGAATGGGGAACAACTCGTGAATATGTGGGCGTCACGGGGGAAGTACAGGAGGCAAATGCGCGGAACGGCCACACGCACGTTCAAAACACGTATTCATGGAATCGAACGGGGCTAACGCATGCACCAAAAAAGACGCGCTAATCCGGAAACACGTACTCCAGCAGAAAGCAGGAGTATGTGGACCAGCGCAGCATAAAAGTGCGCGCAAACAACAAACAAGCTCAGACGCCAGGATGAATATACCGTTCCTAGCAGCAGTGGTCGTGGGATACCGCAGGAGGAGGAGGAGGATAGTCAGGCCCAGAATTTTTACACCCAGACCAGCCTTTTTGGGATGCCTGATGACCAAGTGTATGGGAGGTACAGGTTTCCACCTCACATAATACTCGACCTGGTCAGTGAGTGGGAGGATGACCTCACATCACCCACCCTGTGCTCCCAAGCACTCAGCCCCCTGCATAAGGTCCTCAATGTACTGCACTTCTTGGCCAGTGGATCATTTCAGCAGACAACTGCTATAGTGGGGGGGGGTGTCACAGGCCACGCAGTCACGCTGCCTGCACCAGGTCTTGAACATCATGACTGCACGCCCATCAGTCTGCAGGCACATATACCTGCCCAGAACACCTGCAGAAAGGCAGGCTGCTGTCGAGGATTTCTACGGGGTGGCACAATTCCCCAAAGTTCTAGGTGCCATTGATTGCACCCATGTGGCTCTACGTCCCCTCAGGGCATCAGAGCACATCTATATAAACCGCAAGCACTGGCATTCCATCAATGACCAGGTAGTATGTGATGCCAAGAGAATCATCACCTCAGTATATGCCAACTATCCAGGGTCCACCCACGACAGTTTTATTTACAGAATGTCAACCCTAAACCGGGACCTAGAAGCTGGGAGGCATGGCGATACATGGCTGCTCGGTGAGTATAAATGCCACAGCACATGCATGCATGTCAGATACTGAGTAATGTCACAACCCCACTAATGATACCCATCACCACCTCCCCAGGGGACAATGCCTACCCTCTGAGCACCCACATGATGACGTCAATTCGGAACCCCACCACGCCACCCGAGGTAAGATACAACACAGCCCACATTGTAACCTGGGGCATAGTGGAGCGCACATTCGGAATGCTCAAGTCACGCTTTTGCTCCCTTGACCGTTCTGGCAGGCAGCTGTTATTCGCTCCCCCAGTAGTGTGCAGGATCATAGTGGCAGCATGTGTCCTACACAACATTGCAACATGCCGGGGCCTGCCCGTGGACATGGTGGTGCCCCCACATCCCCAACCACATGCACGGCCGCTGCGCATGGGAGGGGAAAGGGCACGGGGTGAGGCAGCCCGTACGCAGCTGGTGGCTAATTACTTCACCTAAAATCACACCCCTGTGGAGTGCACACAGCCCTGGCACATACCATCTGACAATCAATGATGATGAAATAAGGGACCGTCAACTATCACAACCATACCAGCCTGAGATTGGTCACCTGGAAGTGTTACATTGTGTGCATCCCTACCTACACAAACACCACCAATGCTGTGTCATCAAAAGACACACTTCTATGCTGCTAAATTCATTACCCCCTTGCAAAATACAACATGACAACAGTGCCATGTCACCCAACCCCTCCCCAGCACCGCCACCCAACACACCATGGCATATCATGCTATGTGAGAGCAAACAAAGCAATTCCCAAAACATGACACAAGTGTCACAAAGTACAGTGTCCCTAATGGAAACTGGCCACACACAAAATGCTCCCAGTAATGTAGAACTAACAACACACATGACCAACTACTTACAAACAATACAATGCTGCTACACAACCTCAAACATAGCATAAACATGACAGTACTAAGTTAAAGTAGTGGTAGTCTTACAACCTGATTATGCCAGCACATCGACCACTTCCAACTGTACAGTGTTGCTGCCACGCAAATGTGTAAGTGCACTGCTTACAACATGAACTCCATCTCCAAAGTAGACGGCCTTGTGAAGACGTGAGGAATGAACCTGCAAATTAGGAGGAAGACATGGATGCACAAGCACATATCAATACACCATGCAGTGTACAATACAACAACAATATCCACTAGGAATGTATACACAGTATTGACTACAGACTGCCCACACAGCTCATGGGAATCCAACGTCATTGTGTAAGTCACTGTCGCTTGGGCACACTCTTTGCAAGCCCATGGAAACGGGAAGCAGGAGGGGTGTGTGTCTCATGAACCCAAGCATCTAACCCAAACTCAGGACAAGACTGCATGTGCCCAGCCGGAATACAGTGGATGCCCACGGGAGCCACACAAGACAACACACTGTAAAGAAAAATCAAAAATGGCCATGTGGGGGCCGGGGGGGGAGGCCATCCAGGAGGTCCGAGGACAGGGTGCGCACCAACAGCCACCTGTGTGGATGTTGGGAAAAAAAACACCTCCATGGGGTCATGGCCTGCACGGCTATGCCAATGTGGGAGAACTGCTGCTGTCGCTCTCATTACCCTCTGCTGCTGCCACAGGAGGTGGTGGTGCTATGGGGGGCAGCCCACGCAAAGCCCTGGTATGGTCCTCCATGGCAGCAAGCATGCGGGTGTGGAAGGTCTCGTTCTGGAGGATTATAGTGCGGAGATCCCCATGCACCACCTGACGTGATGCCCGGATCTCCTCCCGAGTTGCCTGCATCTCAGCTGAGAGCACATGTGTGAGCCGCTCCAGCTGCTGTTCTGTCATCAAGTTAGTGGAAGCCTCAAGGTCAACAAGAGTCTCCCTGAGGTGATGGACTTCTACCCTCAGGGCTTCCCTGTGGCCCTGGGACTCTATTGATATCGATTGGCGTAGAGTCTCCAGTGCCGCCCGTCTGTCCCTGTTGGATGCCAACATGTTCTCCCTGTGTGATTGGCAAATCTGTTGCCTGCTGTAGTTGCTCCATCTGCCTTTCAGGGGGGCCAATGGAAGTGGCCACCCTCTCCATTGCTTGAGCCATCATTTCAACTGATGCTGCCTGTTGGGTTGCCATACCGTACATGGATTGTTCCCATGCGGTATTGCCTGGTGGCGTACGGCCACCTTGTCAGTGGGCACCACTCCTGTTTGGGGCAAGGCGATCTGCGCCTTGCTGTGCTGGCACTGCCTGAGGCTGCAGGACTGCATTCCCCCTCTGATCTGCTGGCCCAGGAACAGGATCAGATGTTGTGGAGTGTGACCATGCATCCGTAACCGCCAAAGGCGGACTTACCAACACTGGCATCCCCATAGAGGGTTCTACCCCTGGTGCAGGTGGGTTGGACAGAACAGAATCCCTGCCAGAAACACTTACCTGCGACGCCACAATGGTCTCATCATCCGAATCAGCACCTGAATAGAGGTATGGGGAGGGGCATCCAGAGGCACCCCTGGACAGAATGGTCTGCAGCAAGAATGGGTTCTCACCCACCACCACACCACGTCCCCCACTGGTGCCCAGTCGTGCCTGAGATCCCTCCTGGGTCTGCACCATCTCCTCAACCTCAACAGCATCAAGTGCGTCATCCCCTGCAAAAACATGAAAGACAAAAAATGGAAACAGGCATTAGCACCATAGCACACAAATAGGCCTGACAAGCTACAGAACCAGTACATGATTTACACGTCTCACATGACTATAACCCTCCCATGCATGCACTGTCACTGAGTTGGAAGGGCAGGCAAAAGGCAGACATGATGACACCAAGATGGAAGAGCAACACATTTGCTGCATGCTGGGTAGCACTGCCATCACACATTGGCCTGGGAATGGCATGTCCAATACACATACATGACACATGCCATCACACAGGTGGCATGTACCATAGCCATGGTACATTCCACAAGTACATCCATATGTCAGTGAATGAATACTGTCAGCCATCCATGTGAGATGGACATGATGAGATCAAAAATGCTACATAGTGTGACAAAATAGGCATGTGCCACACACTGCAACACATCCAGTGTACAAAAATACAGTGATTGCAGGCCGATGTACACATCAATGGTTGTGCACTTCAACATGACAGGAAACAACTATCATGTTCCACATTCAAACAGGCCCCAAACATTTATGTGATCAGGCCAATACTCAATCAGCCTGAATGGTCAAATCATTCACCTAACAAGGTAACACATGTGGGCCAATGTGGGGTTCATCAATGACAGAAGCATGTCACAAATGTGATAATAGGGCTGAGGAATGTGTAGCAAAAGTGGGAGAATTGAAACAATCAGCCCGAACGAACACTGAAAAATACAAACAATGTTGTTGCAAGATGCCACTTCAAGGGCAACTGCTGCAATGTTGCGCTAAATTACTACTGTGGGCAGAAGGGATACTGTCACACCCAAATCCAAGGCCGCTGAATGTTTTGGAGGAAGCACATGGGTGACCCATACCACTCAGGCACACACACCCTCACCTGGCACTCAATCAGAACCCGTCACCCAAACAACATATACATGCATTACACACACATGCATGGGCACTCACCGGACAATGCATCATAATCAGGTAGTCCTCCCACACCTTGTAACTGTTCCTCTTTGACGAAGGCCCCAGCACCAGACTCATGTTCAGTGAGGTTGTTGTCCTCTTGTGGAGACCCACCGCCAGTCACCAGAGTAGCGGCATGATTTGAGGCCAGCTTGTTCTTTGCTCTGCGTTTCAGGTCATTCCACCGCTTGTAGCAATCATCAGCTGTGCGCCTCACAAATTCGGCGTTGATCTGCCAGTGTACCTTACATTGACCAGTTGTGGTCTTGGACCCTGCAGTCACCAGCATTTCGTGGCTATGTGCCGACACATAGGCCACAAGTGCATCAAGTTCCGGATCATTAAAGCAAGGCTTCCTTGAGGTACCGGAGCGTGTAGCCGTGTCTGGGGTCTCAGCCTGTCGTGCCAGAGCACCCTTCTTCCTCTTCTTTAAAGGTGGAGCAGAGCCAGAGTGGCTTACGCTGCTCCGGTCAGTAGGGGCAGAATCACCGGTGGACTGGGTAGTAGGAGTGTAGGAATGCACAATGACCATAGGTCTTGGTGCAGGCATTTGTTGCAGTCTAATGTTGGCAGGGGGAACGTCAGTTTGATGGACCTGTACTGACACTGTCCTGGCTGGGAGAGTCAGCTGGGGCGGATGGAGCTGCAGCTGTTCCTACAGCCTCCCCACCCTGCATACTTGGAGCAGCAAATGACATAGCTGCCCCAGATCCACATGGCTTGGTGACAACAACTTGCACCGCCACACGTGGTCTATACAGGCTGACCTGTAAGTCAGCCAGGGAGTCATCCTGTGCCAGGTCAGGTGCCACAATGGGCTGGTCCAACAGGGGCTGAGCTGGGATGGTGTCAGCCACGTTTCCCTCAACCATGGGGGGGCATGGGTGTCCCTGATTGTTCCTCCACACATGGGGGTATATAGGCACCCTGCAAATCCCAGCCACGTCCCCTACTGCGCCCACCACGCCCACCTTTTGAAGGTCGGCCAGATTTGCCTCCCTTACCACTTGGTCACCTCCCAACCATAGCACTGATGTTGTTGTGCGTATGGGAGTTGCAGTAAACTATAGTCCTGGGCAATTGGGGGTCAAAAGGGTAGGATACCAGATGGAATTCGTACCCTAGTGCTCTAACAAGGCTGTCTGTGACCCCTGGGTGAAGATGATGGGTCACGCATCGCACAGGCAGCCCTAAATCAAAAATTAAGTGCACGCAACCCCTCTTAGACCACGTGCGTGAAAAAATGAACCCGCACTACGCTGTGGCACCCAGAAACACAAAACTAAGCGTACGCGTAATACACGCAGCCTACAATGACCTCTGAAGGGGAATGCGACACACAGGGCAAGCACAGTTGCTAAGTACGTGCAGAACTCAAAGTCTGCCTGGAAAAAGAACGTGAAAAATACGCGCGTGTGCGCGTTGGCAACACCCCCGCCATAAGAAGAATTGTACGCTGTCTGAGGAGACAGGACAAAAGGAGAAGTGAACTCTGTTTGAGGAAACAGGCCCAACAAAAATTCAGAAAAAGAGCTGTCAGAGGTAACAGGGAGTACGAACTAGAAACGCTGTGAAGTAATCGCGTGTGAACCGACAAGAAGTACAGATTTCACCCACTCGCTCTCCACGAAAAGCACATACAAGGAAATGGCGTCCTACACGTAGCTTTTAAACAGGCCCACACGTACACATCAGATACGCGTGTACGCGGGCGCTTTCCTCCAATTACACGCGATGACACTCGGACGTGCAGTTTTTCCACGTGTGCTCTGTCATCACGTGCTATGAGGGAAACGCCTGCGCGCGTAATGTAACTTACGCACTTACGCGCTAAGGGCCTTTGGTCCAATGGAATCGCGTGTGTGTGCTGACGCACTTACGCGCTAAAGCCCTTTCCTCGAATTACAGGCTGACGTGCAATTTTTTCACGTGCCAAATCACTCCGTATCAAGCTGGCCATGCGAAAACACACAGAAGACCACGCTCCTGCCCAGAAGGCCGAATTACTGCCCCCCAGAGCCTCGAGCACGCTCCCACCTGCCATCTGCTGCCTGACTGCCTGCTGCCCACGTGCCCTGCCATTTGCTGCCTGCACGTCAGCCAGAGGTGTAGTTGCTGTGACCACCCCTGCTGGAACCGAAGACTCCCGACTGGGATTCCGTCGCTCCACAGCCCAGTCCCAGGACCCAGTTGCCCACCCACTCCTGCCTCTGGGGTTGCCATGTCCGGCACAACACCATCTGGCAGCACTGGCAACCCCCAGCCAGAGAGGCAGAGGGCCACCAGCTTCACTGCCACTGAAGTTGGTGTCCTGGTGGAGCAAGTCCTGGGGCAGTATGATGCCCTCTTTGGAAGTTTGCGCGCCGACAATGAAGGATGGACCAGGATCTGGATGGACATCGTGACTGCCATCAACGCGGAGGGGGTGGCAGTCCGCGACTTACATCATGTCAAGAAGCGCTCAGAGGACTTCAGGTCCAGGACCCTCAACAAGGCCCGGCGCCTCGCTAAGGCAGCGGATGCCAAGGGGCGCTGGGGCCAGCTGTCAAACCATCAAATGAGGGTCCTGGAACGCATATGCCCAGCGCTCTATGTCCAGATCCTTGAGAGGAAGACCCATCTGGAGTCGAGCGGTAAGTGTACATGCCTGTTGATAGTATGCTGTGCGTGTCGTGGTGTGCCAGTAGTGTGCAGGTTGCACATGTGTTTATGTAGGGCCATGTAGGGATGTGTATGAACATGGGCGTGAGGCTGCCACATGTGAGTCCTCTCAGTTGTGAGACGCATTGATGGTGTATGTGTTGGTAAGCATACTGGGCAAATGCAGGTGTGGGAGCACACATGTTTGAATTTCTGTGTATGTACATTGGCATGGTTGTGGCATGGATGGTGGTTCATAATGCATGTATCTGCACTGTGTACATATGCATGTATGTGTATCTGACAAGTGTGCAACTGTGATGCAACATGAGTGCACGTGACACTGATATGTAGAAGGATGAATGGCAGATGTGACATGTATGGGGATCTCATCACTGCAACAGTTGGAGGAGATGTAGACATGCATGTAAGTGTGGTGGCGTGTGTGCATGTCTAGTGCACTCCTTGTGTTTCTTGTGATGTCAGACTCACATTTGGCTGTTCATGCTGTTGTATGTGTATGGATGGTGCTGCCTGGTGCAATATTGCTGTTGAAATGTTCATGTGTGTGAGTTAAAATTACATGTGTGTCGTGGAGTGTGATGCCGTGTCTGTAGTTAAACAATGCCACTCATGTGCAACTGTGATGTGTGTATCAGTCCATTGTACAGTGCCTTGATGCCTGTGTTTTATCTCTCCCTGTCTGCAGCGTCAACTGAAGAAGAGGGCGGAGAGGGTGCTGTGGAGCACAGCAGCAGGGATCATCCCGCCAGCCGGAGATGCAAGGCCCGGCTCCCCTCCCAGGTTGTCATCTTGTCGGGGAGTGAGGATTCCGGTGCCGCGTCCCAGGCCACAGCTGCCGAGGGAAGGTCCAAGAGGCAGAGGTCGGAGTTGGACTCCTCGGCAGCAGAAGGGGCAACTGAGACCCCACAGGGTCCGACGGAGGAAGATGGCACGGAGTGATCCAGGTTGGTGGGGGGTTTGGTGGAGGAGAAGGCCGTGCAAGGGACAGACATGGGGTCTGGAGGTGGGGATTCCACTGGTGCTAGTGGTGCACTGCAGGGGGAGGGACAGGAGGCAGCACAAGCCACCGCAGAGGTGCCTGTGTGTAATCCTGTCCCCGATCCTGTGACTGCATCATCCCGCACCAGCAGGGATGCCTACGTCCAGACCCGTTTTCAGGGAGGGGATCCGCTTACAACAACTGGTCTTCTTCTCCCTGCGGATGTGGCTATCCGGGACCGGGTTGAGCCTGTCCTGGGTGGGGTGGAGTTGCATCAACGGGCCATGCGAGGTGACCTGCAGTCTTTTCATGAGGAGACTGCACGTCTTCTCGAATGGCTCGTTGACCTAGTGGGACAGCTCACCAGGGCCGGATTCCTCCGTTTTCTGGACCTTGTTCCAACCCCCTCCTCAACTGAACCCCCTATGCCCCAGTCGTCCTCCATGCCATCTTCCCACCCATGTATCACCTGGGTACCCTGTGGAGCTGCCTCTGACCCTGCGGCCAGGCTGGTGGAGGACACATCCCTGCCACAGTCGGGAGTCAGACGTCCAGCAGGGTTGGTCACCTCAACAACTGCACCCCAGCCGGAGGAGGTTGTGAAGGCAGCAAGAGCCAGGGCACAGGCAGAGGCACAGCAGCAGCAGCAACAAGGTGGGAGCCATCATGGCTCGGGGCCTTTGACATCGGAGGGGCAGGCATCGGCCAGAGGGCAGGAGGACTGGAAGTGTCTTCCATGTGGCAGCGTTTAGGCCATGCTATAGATGCGGAGCGGCAGCGGGCAGAAGAGTCACGTCTCACAATGGTCAGGGCGTAAAACTCCATGCGCAGGGCCCTGAGGCGGGCCGAGTGCCTCGAGGCAATTCGCAGGGAGTTGGAGAACATGTCGTCGTCCCTGCGAAATCTCGGGGCCACGGAAGAGGACCGCTTCCAGGACATTGAGCAGTAGTTCGATGATGCCCTGGCCCGGGACATCCAAAAGTGAGCCGTCGGACTAGCCTGCTGCCCTTGTAAATAGTTTTTATAGTTAGGTTTCCTTTTTGTTTTCCTTTTATTTGTGGTCAATGGACAATGCCACCCAAATTTGTATATAGTTATATTTTTAGGTAGTTAGTTAGGTAGGTTTCATTTGTTTGGTTGAGATCTTGGACCCTTTACATCCTTGGACAATGGATTGTATATAGTTTCATCATGTATTAATTTTTGGGGTTTTTTGCATTATGGGCATGGAGCAATGGATTTATTTTTTCCGGACAATGGATTGTAAATAGTTGGACTATGGATTGATTTCTCTTTTTTTTTTATTATGAACATGAAGCAATGGAGATTTTTTTTTACATTTCCTTTGGATTTGCGTTGTTGGAGGGTGACTTTGGACTGTTTTTCTTTCAAATTTTTTTGGATTGGTTATCATTTTCATTCAATCATCTTTTTCACATGCTTTTCATTTCATGTTTCATATTTTGGTATGATTTCATTTAATTTTTGATTTCATGTACATAATACATTTTAATTTTTTAGTTCCATGTGTGGGATTCGCTCATTGGGTTGATTTATGTGAAAATGTGGGTTTACACAAGCAATGCCAACCAGTGTATGTGTGTGACGGACATGTGTTGATGTACATAGTTGACTTTTGGTTGTGTCATGAAATTAGCATTTCACTGCTGGGGGGTGCGGGTGCAGGGGACATGAGTGGGGGCCTGCTGCCAGGTGCCCTGCACTGCTGGGGGGTGGTGGTGCAGGGGACATGAGTGGGACATGAGTGGGGGCCTGCTGGTAGGTGCCCTGCACTGCTGGGGGGGGTGCAGGGGACATGAGTGGGGGCCTGCTGCCAGGTGCCCTGCACCGCTGGGGGGTGGGGTGCAGGGGACATGAGTGGGGGCCTGCTGGCAGGTGCCCTGCACTGCTGGGGGGTGGGGGTGCAGGGGGACATGAGTGGGACATGAGTGGGGGCCTGCTGGCAGGTGTCCTGCACTGCTGTGGGGTGGGGGTGCAAGGGGACATGAGTGGGGGCCTGCTGGCAGGTGCCCTGCACTGCTGGGTGGTGGGGGTGCAGGGGACATGAATGGGACATGAGTGGGGGCCTGCTGCCAGGTGCCCTGCACTGCTGGGGGTGAGGGTGCAGGGGACATGAGTGGGGGCCTGCTGGCAGCTGCCCTGCTGGGGGGTGGGGGTGCAAGGGGACATGAGTTGGTGATCAGTAGTGCAAGGTGACATGTGGCTTGGCTGTGGGGCATGCCCATGGTGGATGGGCTGCCTGCAGGACATGACCAGGGGTACAGGGTAGTCCCCTGTGGTGTGGGATGCCTGCAGGGGCCGTGGAGGGTGTAGAGGGAACACCTGGGAGGACCCACACTGCCAATTCACGTGTAGGAGTCCCCGGCACCCCCGAAATACATGTACCCTGCTGAAATCGCGTGTGAGACTTCCCGCGAACCCCAGGAATACACGTACTCCGCTCGCACAGGGCCCTTTCGCGTGTGAAACTTCCCACGAACCCCGTAATACACGTACACTGCTGAAATCGTGTGTGAGACCTCCTGCGAACCCCAGGAATACACGTACCCCGCTCGCACAGGGCCCTTTCGTGTGTGAGACTTCCCGCGAACCCACCAGAGTATGCGACACATGTAGGAACCCACCAACCAGGGCCCCTCCCAGCAGTGCCACGTCACAACGCTGCTCTCCGTGATGGCATGCGTTCTCCGCCCAGGAAGACCGCACATCATCACGAATGACAAACGTGCGCAACGCGACACCAACCAGGACGGAGGCCAAACGTTCTTAGACTGCTCGTCCGCAGGTAGTGGAGAGGCAGATGACATGGCACTCTCCCCTACCTGCGGACGGGCCTGGGACGGGGCCTCCCTGCTGGTGCATGGTGGTGCAGTCACAGGGTCAGGGACAGCGACATGCACAGGCCCCTCCGCGGTGACCTGTGCTTCCTCCTGGCCCTGGACTGCACCACTTGCACCAGTGGAACTACCCCCACCAAGTCCCATATGCGGCTCAGTAGAGGGCTCCTCCTCCTCTGTGGGGACCACCAACCTGGATGTCTCCACACCATCTTCCGCCATTGGAAGCCCCTGTGGGGGCTCACCCGGCCCTTCCGCCACAGCCGTTGTGGCAGACGCAGCACCAACCCCCTCGGTCCCAGATGATGGTAATTCCGGGGAGGGTGGCTGGGCCTGCGTCCCCGCCCAGTGTAGGCATCCCCGCCGCTTGGCTCCACAGCGCCATCTCCGCCCTCTTCTTCACTTGACGCTGCGTAGAGGGAGACATAGAACACAAGCATCAGGGTACAGTACAAAATACCCAAGACACGAAGCAATAACACATGAGTGGCACTGTCAAATGTCACTTCCATCCTGTCATCCTGTCACATGGGTGAATGCACACAACACACATGCAGAAACAGTCCTAGCGCCTGCAATCAACATCAACATCCATGTAGAAGGGCCCCTGTAAACCAACATGTTGCCTTCAAAGTCACATGCATCCATGGTGTTTCAAAGTCACACACACACTTCTCAGGCACACACACACACATGTGCACCATACATGTACATGACATCAGCACCCATTCCTCACCCCCCCCTTCATGTCCAGGAACAGAGACAGCCATGCTTTCATGTGTGCATTCCGCATAGAGCTCCCCATGTTGCATTAAACACATGCACCAACCATGTGGTTCACACATAACTGGTCTCACATGCATGACCATGATGTCCCTGCACACACACATCAATACATGGCCTATGTCACACATACAGGCAAGCATCAGACTACCAGCACACTGCAACATGCCCTGTCTCACACAGCAATGCTTGGTCACTTACCGCTCAACTCCAGACGGGTCTGCCTCCAAAGGATCTGGGCGTGGAGCGCTGGGCCTACGCGTTCCAGGACCCTCATCTGGATGTTACTCATGCGTGCCGACCCCCCTCCGAGGCGCCGGGCCTTGTGGAGGGTCCTGGACTTGAAGTCCTCCCGGCGCTTCTTGACGTGCTTGATGTCGCGGGTTGCCACCCCCTCCGCGTTGATGGCAACTACTACGTCGTCCCAGATCCTCTCCCGTCCTTCCTTGTTGGCACGTGATGTTCCAAAGCGGGCATCATAATGCCCCAGGACATGCTCCACCAGGACACCAACTTCGGTGGCAGTGAAGCTGGTGGCCCTCTGCCTCTCTGGCTGGGGGTTGCCAGTGGTGCCAGATGGAGATGTGCCCGACATGGCAACCCGAGAGGCAGGAGTGGGTGGGCAACTGGGTCCTGGGGCTGGGCTGTGGAGCGATGGTATCCCAGTCGTGAGTCTTCTGTTCCAGCAGGGGTGGACACAGCAACTGGACCCCTGCAGATGGCTGATGTGCAGGCACCAAATAGCAGGGCACGTGGACAGCAGACAGTCAGGCAGCAGCAGATGTCAGGTGAGAGCGTGCTCGGGGCTCTAGGGGGCAGGAAAATGGCATTCAGGGCAGGAGCATGGTCTTCCGTGTGTTTAAGCGTGGCCAGCTTGATACAGAGTGATTTGGCATGTGAAAAATGTACACGTCAGCGTGCAATTCGAGGAAAGGCCTTTAGCGCGTAAGCGGGTCAGCACACGTGCGCCATTTCATTAGACCAAAGGCCCTTAGCGTGTAAGTGTGTCTGTGACGTATCGCGCACGGGCGTTGCCCTTTCGCGTGTAAAACTTCACACGAACCCCAGGAATCCACGTACCCCACTCGCACAGGACCCTTTCGGGTTTAAAACTTCACGCGAACCCCAGGAATACACGTACCCCACTGCACAGGCCCTTTCGCATGGGAAACTTCCCGCGCACCCCCGAAATACACGTACCCGGACCCAATCGCGTTTGTGACTTCCCGCGAACCCCTGTAATAGACGTACTCTGCTGAAATCGCGTGTGAAACTTCCTGTGAACCCCAGTTATACACGTACCCCACTCGCACAGGCCCTTTCGCGTGTGAGATTTCCCCCGCACCCCTGAAATACACGTACCCCGATCCAATCGCGTGTGAGACTTCCCGCGAACCCCAGTTATACAAGTACCCCATTCGCAGAGGCCCATTTCGCGTGTGAAACTTCCCGCGACCCCTGTAATATAAGTACCCTGCTCCAATTGCGTGTGAAACTTCACGCGAACCCCAGTTATACACGTACCCCACTCGCACAGGCCCTTTCGCGTGTGAAACTTCACGCGAACCCCAGTAATACACGTTCCCCGCTTGGCTTTGCTGTTTGGCAGCCCTGTAAACTGGTCCAGGGTTAGTGCAGCCCTTTGCGCTGGATTGGGGATTTTGATGGCTTTTCCTTGCACGAGGGCGTTCTTGGGGGCGTAACTGGCGCTGCTGCAGGGTCGCTGCGCCACTCTGCGCCACGGCTGGATTAGGAGGCTAAAATCCATAAATACGCTGTGCGCGGAAATCAATTTTAGCGCAAGCAGCTGGCGCAGACATTTGCACGTGCACACTGTGCGCCAGCCGCGTGCACCACTTTTGTGCAAAATTCTATGAATTACCCTGTATATGGCAATTCACAACATCAACATTTGCATTTATAATGTTTTAATGTTTTCACAGTCTCTTTTCATACCCTGAGTGACCTCTCCCTTCCCCAGGTTTCAAGTTAGATTTAGTTCCAATGTTCAACAAAAAGAAACAAGGAAATCTGAGTTTATAACAACGTTCCAACACAGTTTTTGGCTTCTTCAGTTTGTCAAAAGAAAGTTCTGGTAAACCAATGTTCAACCAAAAGAAAGTTGTATCTTCCTCCTTGAACAATAAGTTCCACTTCATCAAAAAGAATCAATGATATTCCTGGTCAAGATGCTTTGCCTTGAATGTCAAAGAAAACACAATTTCTTGTCAGATTCAAAGAAATACACCCTCTTGTAAGATTCAAAGAAACACAGCGTCTTGTAAGATTCAAAGAAACAGAGCTTCTTGTAAGATTCAAAGAAACATTGTTTACATCTTTGTCAGGATGACTTTACAGCACCTTTGCTTCTACCTGGTTGACTCTTATACCAGGTCCACTTCTGCGGGTCTTCACGTCTGCCCGATAGTTTTCCACACTTAATAGTGCTTCTGAAGTCTTAAGTCTACTGACAACTAAAGGTTTTACCACAGCTTCAGCAATTTTCAGCTTTGTGACTTTCAACAACTTTTCAGAAACAAGATTCACTTTAGTGCCTCTCAACACTTCCAAGTAGGCAAAGCCCTCTTCTTATGCACATTCACCTTCCAGAAGGATAGCCTCTTTGCCACTTGCGTCTTTCTGCAACACCAACAACCAAAATGCCCTTAAGGATGTCATTCTACCATTCCTCCTTTTGGCTTTGGCAAGGTATGTTTTTTATACCAGCTTTTATAGAACAATCACAATCAACCAGCTTCACCATTTCGTCCCTTCTCTTCATGCCAACCAAAGCAGCTTAATTGTATGCCTTGTTGTTAGTCTCTTTTGGCTTTAGCCAATGCATATACAACTCTTTAGGCTTTTGAAATGCTTGTACTACTCTCGACTGTGGGCAATGCTTGCACCCTTCTTGGCTTTGGGCAATGCTTGCATCACTCTTGGCTGTAGGCAATGCTTGTTCCCTGGAACTCTCAATTATTAAAGTTCAGTCACTTAGGTTCAGTGTTACAATGTTTTAATCTGCTTCATAGATGACTCCTCAGTTAACAACATCTTCAGGATCACTTTTAAGCACACACAGCCAATTTTTCATCTAGTTTCTTCAGATTAGTATTCAATTAGCGTGATTCAAAAGGTTTTACTCACATGTGAGTGCTATTAGAAAGGTTTCACTCATGTGCAAGTGTTACTTTTGTGGCATTCTATTGTCTGACAATTAAGGGTCAGGTTAATAATGCTTTCACTTACTTGCACGCTAGTTATACTCCTTGGCTACAATTGCCTGCCTTTATTTGTGCAAGGGATCAGAATGCTTCGTAACACTCACCGGCTTCTCTCTTCTCTCCCTTTGCGTGTTGCAGGACTTTAACAGCTCTTAGCTCCTTTTGAACAGACACTCTTCCTTGATTAAGTTATTGTCATTCCGGCCATGCAGTTATGGAGCTCGCCTCGCTACTGAGATCCTCTGCTGCACATCAACTTCCAGCCACGGTCTCAGGCACGCTTCCTGCTGCCAGTCACTGCAATCAGGTTCACATGGGGAAAAGCAGTCTTCCTTCACGCTCTCCGCTGCGTAACCTCTGCACTTCAGATTCAGATTCAGGGGGAAAAGGATGCCCTCAGGACAAGCAGCTGGAATTTGCTTGACTAAAGTCCCCGCATTCTTTCCTCCAACATCTGGGTGGACTGCTAACAACATGCTTTCCTTTTGCTGCTGCACCCGATGCTATTAGACTTCCATCTCTTTCTAATGGCCTGCACCCCGGGGGCCTTTTAAGCCTCTCTTCCTCCCTCAGGTGTGGGTGATTGGTTTTATAAACATGCTAGTCATGCAACATTGCTCTCGAACCCTTGTCCCAGTAATTAGAGAATTATGGGACTTGGAGTCCTCAACAACATAATTAGGCTTTTACTCAGTTTTCTACTTTTAAATGTAGGTTTATTTCTCTTGAATGTATTTAAGGAAAATCACAAGAGTTTCATTGAAAAGGGGAAGGATGTTCATTTAAGCCATTATTTACAGGGTTTCTTTCTCTGTACCTCAGGGAGGATGATGTCTAACTCTATAAGTCTCAGACAAGCTTTCCTTTCTTAGGATGTTTAGGGATTTCATATTTTTTCCCATATTAGGAGGTTCAATGTGTGGTTTATATACATCAGAACAATAAGCCATTATTTCCCTTGGTATCTTTAAAAGATTCTTCCCTTTTAAGGATATCCCACGAGATCTCCTCACTACCCTGAACCTTGTCTCCTCCCATGTGATCCTCCTGCAGGATCAGGAAGTGTCTGCCTTTCCCTGCCTTTCCCTGGCTACCTTGGAGGGGACTTTAGGCAGGGGTTTAGTGAGATATCTGCAGGATTCATCACACTGTGGAGCGTTGCTGGTGTAATGCTGCTTTTGGGATTCCTTGGCCAATGAAGTAGCAGGTGTGCATGTGTGGGAAGGAGAGGAGGAAAGGAAGGCTGAGAGAGTGCAGATATCGATGACAAATGGGGATAGCCGGATTGGAAAACGGCTTTGTTTACCCTATGAGCTGGAAGTTGTAGGGCCTCTACAACAAGCGCTGAGGTGAAAAAAAAGCTAACACAAAGAAAAGGTAACAAAGTGATTTTAGAAAATGCAAATTACTACAAGGTAACTTACTTAGATAAAACAATATAGAACAATGAAGTGGGACAACTCTTCATGCACTCCATATTTAAGAATAACCTTCTCTTGTGCTATCTCTGTTTGCCTTATTCTTTCCTTATGGAAGTTCAGCACAGTCTGATATTCCATCTGTGGGGTTGATTACCTAAATATTTGGTCCTTTTTCCCCCTCCTCACGCCTACTCTTATGTGGATCCACCCCTTTTCCTTCCACCAAATTTCATTTTCAGTCATTTTTGTGTTTTGGATTCCCACAGGATTAGCATGGAATTGCTTGCACTGAAGAAAAAAAAATTGCAACGTTTCATTTCTGAAAAGTCTCAATGCTACACATCCCCATGGGAGATATATACATGCTTTTTGAGACTGTGCACACTCCCTTCTATGTCAATTTATTTACAATCTACTGGATGGATGCCCACCAAACCGAAAAAAGGAATATCTGCACAATGATTTGTGCCCAACTTGTTTCTTACACTGCACAAAGCCGGCGGACCCCATAGAGATCTCTAGCATTTGCACCGGCATGAAATTCCATACAGGTGAAAATGCTGGAGCATTTGTATGGCAGAGAGGAAGGGAGGTGGTGGAAACGTTCTGCCCCTCCTCTCCGGCACATAAACGAATGAAAATGGGGGGATAAGATTAATGGAGGGCGTAAAAGCCTTACGCAAGGCTTTTATGCCTTCCAGTCAAGTTATGCCTCCACAGAACATGAGCTTCTTAGTCTTTTTGTTGAGCTCCATTCTCAACCTTTAATCAACCATGCAGAAAATGAAATGAGGGAATTGCTTTTTATTAGAGGTTGGAGCCCCCTCCACAAACAGAATGAGCTGGTGGTAGATCTCTTTGTTCGGCTGGTGCCTCCCTCTGGAACAGCCTCCCTGCCTCCCTAAAACTTGAGGAGAACCATCTCCGGTTCCGGAAGCACCTCAAAACCTTATATTTGCTTCTGCTTTTTCTCCTCCTCGCCTCTGTTGACCTGTGTGTAACTGGAACTGCACTGGCTACCTGGACACCCTCTGATCTCGGGCCCAGGTCCCTCCACCGTCAGCGTCACACCTGCACTGCCCACCTGGCAACCCCCGCACTTGGGGACTGTTTCTGTATCCCTACAGTCCCCCTCCCAGCTCCTGACACTTAATGTCTGCACTTACCCATGCTCTTGCCACATGCTGGCCGTCACTTACTTATTGTTATTATCTATTCCCATATACTGCACTGTCCCTGCCACTTTCCCACGCACTTGCGCCATCTGAATGACACCTGGCCTAGTAGGATCGTTGTCCATCCTCCCTTTGTTCCCCTCCCTTGCCTCGTTGCGCCTTGAAACACGTGTGTATAGGCGTGTTATAAATGCCATATCATATATCATAATTGGCTAAGCTTTATCTCCCTGCGGACAACGACAGATGTTCGCAGAAATCGTAGGAGTCCTATTTCATTTTAGGGTATTACAAGTACCTTGATGGCATGTGTGTGGTCCGCAAACACTGCATGTTTCAGTGAACATCGCACTTGGGACAACTAACTCACTGTGCACTGCTAAGACTAACACACATGCCATCAAAAATGACATCACAAATGTCATTGATGACATCACTGATGACATCACATGTCTGGCTCCATCTTTTTATGTTCACTGATATATCTAGGCCAGGTGGTTTTCTTCACTGACAGTCAGGAACTAAAAATTCAAAAGGTACTATATTTGTAGACCTTACCATTCTCATATGTTCTTACACTACTTTCCTTAGGGTTCAGTCACATCATATGATATATGTACATAGGGGAAGAAGCAAGGCTGAAACACAGCAGTCATTTCTGTGCATGAAGATAATCAGTTAGGTTATGAACACTTTCTGGTAACACTTCTGTTTTTTTGCTTACTTTACTTTCCCTGCATATGCTCACATTTGTATGCGTTGTGGTCTCTTTATGTTTTTTGTGTAGAAATACAATTATGTAGTAAGTGGGGCATTGTTAGCTACTTATTACATGTTTCACAGAACGCAAAAGTCTAAAACAAAAGCATTGATCATTTTACTGTCCAACATGGCAAGATTTTGAATATTGCACATCTATGGTGCATGCTGTAGACAATGCCTACGTTTCTTCATGCGTAGGTTCATGTACTGGAAAAAAGTGTGTAATGTAATGGAATTTATAGAAATGCATTGCTTAATGAACTATGTATCTCATGATAGTTCTACCAATGACCTCTGATAGTTTGCTGCCAACATTATAATGAAAATTGTGGAGGATTTTCATAAAAACTAAATGCACATGTGATGTCATTAGTGATGTCATCAATGACATTTGTGATGTCTTTTTTGATGGCATGGGTGTTAGACTTAGCAGTGCACAGTGGTGGCGTAAGTTATGGTTGCTTAGCTTACCATAACCGGCAAATTTCTGGGGGTTTTCTGTTGTACTTTTGACCATAATATGGATAGGTTGTTATTAGTGCAAAGTAACTATAATGTTCCTTTCATGTACTTGTTGCACTGAATTTGATAGGTTTTTCTAGGGCAACTGAACCATAACGTCCCTGTAACAATGTTTTTGTCAGTGAATTTGATATATTTTTAGTTGGGCAGTTGGGCACTGTAACCAGAACCTTCCATTAGCATAGTTTTTTCAGTAAAGGGGATAGGTTTTTAGGAGCGCAACTTAACCATAACGTCCCTTTAACAATGTTTTTTGTTAGTGAATTTCACAGGTTTCTATTAGGGTACTGTAACCAGAATGTTGCTTTAGCATAGTGTTTTCTGTAAAGGTGATAGGTTTTTGGTAGCGCAACTGAACCATAACATCCCGTTAACAACGTTTTTTCATGGAATCCTTGGCTGCCATCATGACAAACTTGTGGAAAGCACAAATTCTCCTGTGTATGTATCCATTTGTGCTACCCCTTCCCTTTCCTAATAGTGTCTATATATCGTAGAAATTAAAGGTGTACATGTTAAGTGTTGGTGAGTGTGTGAGTGGTTTTTCTTTTTTTTTTTAATAAATCTTTTTTTATTGGTTTGTTAAACAGAGAACAAAAAGAAGAAAAAGAAAGGTAGCACTTTCAGCATGAGTACACAAAAGACATTAGGAGACCTATCATCAAGATCGCAATAGACAGGGTGCTCAACATATTCCTTGACAGTTGTGTGGTTCTGCGGGGGGGGGGGGCTGGGGTTCGAATTCGGAAATCCGCACCCTCCACCCGGCAGCTGCGTAGGGCGTCGCCGCTGTCCCTTGTTTTGGTCTTAGCATTTATAGTTCCCATTTTCCCCATATTTTCTGGAACTTACGGGGGGAGCCCCTTGCATTATAAATTCGCCTCTCCAGGGAGGCGCATCTGTCCATTTCATTGGACCATCTGTCAATGGTTATCCTGTCCCCCGAACCCCATGTGGCTGCCGTGAGTCTCTTTCCAGCACCAAGTGCTACTCCTAGAAACAATCTTTCATACTTGTTAAGGTCAGTTTCGCCCCCTATACCCAGTAGGATAAGCTTAGGGTCTCTCGGGATTGTGGAGCCAAGTATTCTGGAGAGGCGGAGTAAACACGCAGTCCAAAACTCCTGTAGTACCCCACACTCCCATAACAAATGGTAGAAGGTGCCCTCTGCCCTCTTGCATCGACTACATTCTGTGGTTACATCCCCATCCCAACTGGCCATTTGCGTTCTGGAGTAGTAGGACCTGTGCAGAATTCGGAGCTGAATCAGCTGGAGTTTGGCATCTATCCCTATTTCCCTCGGGGACATCAGGGCCTCCACCCACTCCTCCGCCTCTAGTGGCCCTAGGTCCTGTTCCCATTTAGCCCTGAGATTGTCAAGTTCCCTGGATCCGAAGGAGTTAATTGCCTGATAGAGGGTGGAGGTTACCCTATGGGGGATGGGGTGCGGGAGTATGTTTGTTTCCAGGGGAGAGCAGGCAGGTATATCGGCCAGGTTCGGGAGTTGGGTGTTAATGGCATGTGTGAGCTGGAGGTATCTGAAGCGGTCCATGGGTGACAGCCCGTGTCTCGTTCGCAGGGTTTCAAAGTCCATCATTCGCCCCTCCTGGACTATGTCCGCCAGTGTGGTTATCCCTTTCCTCTCCCAGGTTTCGAAATGGCCCATTTTTTGTATTTCGGGAAGGTGTGCATTACGCCAGAGGGGTTGGATCAGGGTTGGTCTGTCTGCCCAGCCTAAGTATCTATGTATCTCCCTCCAAACTCGCTGTATGTGACGGGACCCTGTCGGCGTTGCTCTTAGGTTCCTTGGGCTATCATATAGTACGTGCAGGGGGGATGGCAAGCCAGTGTCCCCTGTCTCTACGCGGATATGTGGTAGCCGCGGGTCTCCGTGTAGCCATTCATTTGCCACTCCCGCTTGTGCCGCCCAATAATATGTACGAATGTTGGGCAGTCCTATACCCCCATCCCACACAGAGCGATAGAGCGTTTTCAGGGCAATGCGCGGCTGTTTCCCTCCCCAGAGAAGTGTGCGGAGAGTCCTGTTTATATCTGCGAATATTGTGGCCGGGATAGGGAGCGGGGCATTTTGGAGGACATACAGAAATCTCGGGAGAGCCAGCATCTTAAAAAGTGCCTCCCTCCCGAGTAATGAAAGTGGGAGGGAGTGCCAGTGGGTGACATCGTTCTCCAGTTTTTCCATTATCGGGTGTAAGTTCAGTTTGGGGAAGTCCTCCTGTGTTTGGTTAATTCGTATACCTAGATAGGTGAAGCCCAGGATTGAAACGGAGTATGGACAGGGATCTGGGATTGCTTCCTCCCCTCCCTGTACCGGGAAGTAGATTGTTTTCTGTGTGTTGACCCGTAGTCCCATGAAGTGTTGGTATTCCTCCAGGGTTCTGGTCACAATCGGGCAGGAGATTATTGGGTTGCTCAAATATATCAAAAGGTCATCCGCGTACAGCGAGACCCGTTCCTCCCCGCCCCGTGGCCAGGCGAATCCTGTCCATCGTGTATCAGTTCTCAACCGGATTGCCAAAGGTTCAATGGCGAGGATAAACAGCAGGGGGGAGAAGGGGCATCCCTGCCTGGTCCCCCTACTCAGCTGAAACGTGGCAGATGATTTCCCATTGACTCTTACAGAGGCCTCGGGGAGGGAGTAAAGGAGTTTAACCCATGACATGAAGTATTGTCCAAAGCCCATGCGTTCCATTATGTCCCACAGGGCATCCCATCCCACTGTATCGAAAGCCTTCTCAAAGTCCACCGCCAGGAGGGCCAGTGGAGACCGGATCTCGTCAGCTCTGTCGAGGGCAATCTGGACCCTCCGGAGATTCATTCGGGTGGACTTGCCGGGCATAAATCCACACTGATCTGGGTGAGTTAGAGATCCAATCACCCCCAGCAGTCTATTGGCGAGGACTCTGGCTAGCACTTTTGCCTCCCCGTTTATTAAAGAAATGGGCCTGTAGGAGGCGCAGTGCTCCGGGGGTTTCCCTGCTTTGGGGATCACCACTATTGTCGTTTTTCGGAGGTCTGGGGGGAGGGTGCCCAATTCTCTGCTACGGAGGAACATGTCGTGCATGTGTTTCGTTGTCGTTGCGCTCAGTTTTTTCCACAGTTCTACGGGGAACCCGTTGGGGCCTGGGGTCTTCCCCGTCTGTAGTTGTGAAAGGGCTTCCCCTACCTCCTCTTCAGTGATGGCAGTGTCTAGCTGTTCTGTCTGAAGTTCAGAAAGGCGGGGGATCGTGATCTCGTCCAGGAAGTTTGGGACGTATATTGTGGGGTCTCGTATTTGTGGGGAGTATAGTTCTCTATAGTAGTTTGCGAATTCCCCCGCGATCTCAGCGTCCCCGGTTAATAAGTTCCCGCCCTGGGTTTGGATGGCCCGTACTTGTCCTTTGCTCTGCTCCCTACATTCCAGCCAGGCTAGTGTTTTGGTAGCCTTGTCTCCTCTCTCGTATATATGGCTCCGGGCCAGCCAGTGGGCGGTTCGGGCATTATCTAAGGCCCTGTCTTTCAGGATTATTTGGGCAGTTACCAAGGCTTCATGTGCCTCCTGGGTTCCCTCTTCGAGGAATTGCTCCTCCCGCCTAGTTACCTGGGCTTCTGCTTCGGAGATTGCCTCGCTATGTTGTTTGCGGTGAGCTGCCACCAAGGATATTGCTTCCCCCCGTATGACGGTCTTGTATGCCTCCCACCTTGTTATTGGGCAGTCCACTGCCTCCACATTTAGGTCGAAATATTCCGATGTTTTATTCTCGAGCCCTTCCAGTATTTCGGGTATCCCTAAGTAATAGGTGTTTAGGCGCCAGGTGGGTTCTTGTTTTGCTGATAGGCCCTTGAGTTTTACCAATAGGGGGGAGTGGTCGGAGATCCCTCTCGCCAGGAATTCTGCGGACAATAGTCGATGGCCCATATTCCTTGGGGTGAGGATATAATCAAGTCTGGATAGGGACCGGTGTGCATTGGAATAGAACGAGTAGCCCCGGTCCATTGGGTGGGCTGCCCTCCATGTGTCAGATAGCCCCATAGTTTCTGCAAAGGTGTGGAGTCTGGTCGGGATGCCTACAGCTCTGTTGCCCACGCGTGTTCTGTCCCGAGCTGTCTCCATGACCTCATTGAAATCCCCCCCAATCGCCCATGAGTCTGCCTGTTCTTCTAGTATTATGTCCTGGAGCTCGGCAAGGAGTTCCGCTGTAAGTGTGGGAGGTGCATACACTGCCACGAGGCCCCACGTCTCCCCCTTCAGTTCACCCAGCACCATCACAAACCTGCCCCGAGGGTCTGCTTTGACTTTCCTTGTAGTAAACGGAAATCTTTTATGCAAGAGGATCATTACTCCCCTAGAGCCTCTGGAGAACCCAGCGAGGTATGTGTGCGGGTAATTTGATTTCCTAAAGAGCCCACAGTTAGTACCGATCAGGTGGGTTTCTGTTATGAATGCAATGTCTGGGGAATGGCGGTTAAGGTACTTGAGTACCAGTTTACGCTTTATGCCCGACCCCAGGCCGTTCACGTTCCAAGTCAACAGGGATATCTGTTTCTTTTGTGTTATATCAGCGTGGGATTTGGTTTGGTGTCATATGTAAGGATGCGGGGTGGTTCCCATTTTCTTCTTTTGCCTGTCGTTCTAAGGTGTAACTGACGCCTGAGCCCTTCTGCCTTGCTTATTTGGTGATCTACTTTGTGTACTTCATGTGCAAACTCTGGAACCCCATCCTGTGAACCATAGGTCCCGTCCGTGCAGGTGGATATGTGCTGGCCAGTGGGGGGGACGTGTCGGTCCCACTCATATCTAGTACAAGACTTTCTGTGAACTTCTGTTTTGCAGCCCACTGTTGCTAGCGGTTGTGACATGAGGCCAGTCTCTTCCTTCTCCAAAAACCCCAAACTCCCCCCACCCCGCACTTCCCCCCAACCTGAAGTACCTGTTTCCCTAACCATTTAAACTACTAAAGAGGCGAAGGCCCCAACTCGGAGGCGGGGGGGGGGTCAGGAGGACCCTACCCCGCAACGTGTGTGGTTCAAAATAACCACTGAACTTAAAGTACAGCTAGCCGTGAAGAGTCCCCCTCCGGGGGTGAAGAGGTGGTAGCCGGCCAGGGCCGCCGGTCGCAAGGATCTCTTCCTGTTTCCTTGTTCCTGTCCCACAGCAGCTGCACATTTTCAGGTGTGTCCTGTGTCTATCGGGGGGCCGGGTTCTCCCGCCTCCCCACGTGGTGGGGTGACCTGTCCAGTAGGGCGGTTGTTGTCTCCATCGTTCCTGCGGGGTGTGTTTCCATCCGGTCTGTTCGGGCGTGGAGTAGAGAGGACCTGTGTTTCCAACCAGTCCCAGGCCTCGCGGGGAGTGTAGAACACTTGGACCTTGCCGTTGTGGTATACTTTGAATGTTGCCGGGAAGAAGAGTGCATATTTGATGCCCAGGGGGGACAGTTTCTTTTTGATAGAGTCGTAGGACTGTCGCGACTTCTGGACCTCCCTCGTGTAGTCGGGGAAGAGCCCGATTCGGTGACCATTGTAGGTGATGGGGCCGGTCGCCCTTGCCATGTGCAGTAGTGTGTCCCGGTCCCTGTAGTTCATGAGTTTTGCGATCACTGTTCTTGGGGGGGCCCCCGGAACTGGTCTGCCCGTCGGAACTCTGTGTGCTCTTTCTATTGAGAAGAATTTAGAGAGCTGCTTGGGAGCCATCAAGTCCGCTAGCCAGTGTTCCAGAAAGAGCTCCATAGAGGGCCCTTCCTCTTTCTCGGGAAGGCCGAGTATGCGGAGGTTGTTCCGGCGGGACCTACCCTCACTATCTTCGGCTCTGTTTTCAAGTGTGGTGATTTTCCGTTCCATTTGCTCAAGGCGGCTTCCCAGGTTTTTAACCGTGTCCTCGGTGTCTGATATTCGTTGTTCTGCTTCCCCAACCCTGGCAGTGAGGTTCCTTAAGTCTTGCCTCACGAAGGACACCTCGGAGGCCAACCCGTCTATTTTGGTCTCTACCGAGGTTCTGGAGTCGTTAATTGCTGCCATGATGTCGGTGAGGGACAGCGTTTGGGCCGCACCCCCCTTAATAGTCTCATTTTCCACCCCACTAATTGGGTCCGGGAGAGCCACCGGGGTGCTCATCGTGTATTTGTCTATTTTGTTCTGGGTCGCTCCCCTACGGGGCTGATCCTTGCCCATCCTGACCCTGTGGGGCGACTCTAGGTGCGGGTGTGTCTCCTTGGGTTGAGGTTCCTTCCTGGATGGTCCTCCGCCCTCCGCTCCGCCCCCGTGGTCCACCGTGTGTCGCTGGCTGGTGGCCTTATCACTGTTTGCGCCGCACTGCTTAGGCCCTCATCTGGCCTTGGCCTGCACAATCTGGTGCTATGTCCCGTATGGCCTAGCGCAGGGCCTGCTTTGTCGTGTGGTTCCGGGGGTGATTATGCCGGCAGAGGGTGGTGTTGGACTTGGCAAGTCTGAGCCTGGGGGGCGGGGGGTGAATCCCTCGTTTCTTCAATACGTGGCGGGTGCTTTTTGGGCTGCCCGATGGCAGGGGGCCCCAGTTTGCAGTACCTGGTGCAGTCCCCCAGCAGGTCCGCTTCGATCCGCTGGTAATTTCACCTCCCCTCCCCCAGCCGTCGCGCGTGCCCCTCCGCACTCGATGTTCCCCCTCGACCCAGGCGGCCCGCACACAGCGGGGGCCGGGGAGGGAGAGCCCGCACGGTTGCCGTACCGGGGGAGAGGAGGCGGCCCCAGTCCCTCGGCACCGGCGGTTACGGCTGTAACGGAGGCCCACGGGGGAAGGGGGAGGCGGGGGGGGGGTCCTCACCTCACGCCTCGCTGGGCGATGATTCCGATCCTCCAGCAGCAGTCCCGTGGCCCGGGGCGGTAAACCCGCAGCGATCTCCGAAGTGCCCAATGTATCCTTGGCGGAGCCGCGTTGGTCGCGCTGGTGTTCGCGCCGACTCACTCGCGCGGCCCGCCTCGCGGCCCCGGCCGGGCTTTCACACGGTGCGGGAGGCTCCGGCAGGTCCGATTTTCCTCTGGATTTTTCGGAGGGGATGCCGGTGCATTCCCCTACCGTGGTGCGAGGTGCTGGTCAACAGAAGGGTCGAAGGAACGGCAGGATTATGGAGGATTTAGGCGGCCCTGGCGGAGCGACGTGAAGCTAGGTCTTCATTCGGCGCCCCCTGGTGGCGAGTCCCTGTGGTTTTTCTTTTTGTGTTAACATTGCATGGTGAGTCTGTGGCGCACATTACTGTCCAAGATGGCTGCAGGTAAGCAATATGGAGGTTTCCAAGGGAGACTTTATCTGGCCAGCGTATGTGAAATCACAATGCAGGTATCCGTAGGACCCTAGTACTGGCCGCAGGGGCGCATCTTCTAATGCACTTTTAATTAGTTGTGGCAGCGCATGTCTGTCCGTTCCACAGCTATGCACATGCGTAGGGCATCCACTGTGTGCTGGTAACCCCGGCCCCGTCGCCAGCCCTACAAATTCATACGGTAGGCTACCACATTTCAAGCAGTCCTGGTGACTACATGGTTTGCTGTGAAAACCTACCAATTCCTGGCTGCAGCACACCTGGCTGTGTGAGGCCCACTGGAAACAAGGAACAGCAACCTCCAGTGTACTTTGGGAGTGTTAAATGTCGCATTAATTTGATTGATGTGCTGCTTGCCTTTACATGACCCGTGAAACAGACACACCGCCTCTGCAGTGAGCACCATGACGGAAAGTGTCAAGGGTTCGCCTGCGGGTCATAGAGTTGGAGAAAACGTTTAACTGCAGGTGTGACAGTCTGTAGTGAGTCTGCAAAATGGCAAAGCTGGTGCGGCTTGGTCACTCACATACAAGTTCATGTAAAGACAAGTAAGCAAACAGCAGATTCTTCGGATCGCAAACAATATCAGTGGTGGTTTGAAAAGTACTGTAGCCGCATGGGGCGCGCTGCATAATTATCTTCCTGCTCCGCGTAATGAAGCTGCGTTTCTCCTTGTTGTAAGCATTCCTGTATTTCAGAATGTATTCATCTGCGTGAATGCTGGTCCTACGGCTAATACAGTACCATGAAGTGTCCGTACTGCATGTGACAAGAACTGAAATCGAAACACAAGGCACCAGTGGGCAGGGTACTGCCCTTCCAACAATGCTGTAGGTTGAATTCAGGTCAAGGACATTCCTGTAGGGCAGCAGATCCTTAAAACATCTCTGCAGACCATATGCTGCGCTGCAGACCCTTACCTGTCAAAGGGCATTGTATTGTGCATGTACTGCTAAGCGCTACTCTACAGAGGGAAGCTACTTGGAAGTGCTTGGGAAGGGTCGGTCCGGGAGCATGACCGTGACTGCTGCCTATTTAAGTAAAGGCCACCAAACATTTCCCTCTCTCTGCACGCGCCATATGTTATCCCTGCCCCTTCCGTACCGGCCCTTACCTTCCTTTCCTTCTGTGTCGTGTGTTACAAGATCAACATAAATAGAAACCAACTGGAAAAGGAAAAAAGTTCAATGAAAAAAGCTCCTTTCAGAGTTGAAAAATGGAATTGCCAATGAACGGCTGCAGGGCGCCACGCACCTTATATGCTCCACAGAATGTGCGCTAAATAAAGGGAGGCGTGGCTTTGTGGAAAACACTGTAGTGGAATTGGGCAGAAAGGGCTGGCTGTAAAAATAGTGTTTTTTCCAGGTTGCTGTATGTTTTGAAGCATTTAAGCGTGCAACAACTACTACAAAAATTCTTCCTGTACTTCCAAGAAGGGCAGCAAGGCATTTTGGATAGGTTGTGCAAAAATCGGAATGGCAGGAATAGTAAGATGAACACTATTTGTGGGCAAAACTCTTCATGCTGTGAAAGGTCATATTCCCATTTCGGAAGTACGACATTGTCACATGTCGTAAAAGGCACAAATAGACTTCTTCACAATGTACCGCGCTTTCTCCATTTCCGGACCAAATGAAAAATAATGCAGCCATATCTGTGTCTGCGTAATGCGATAAGAAAGTATGCAGGAGATCGAAAACATACGCATGACCTGGGCAAGTGCCTCCTTCATCGCAAACGGCACTGAAACTCCGGTAACATGTTGTGCACTGTTCCTTCCACAATGAAGAACAATAATGTTGGCATGATCGTGCGTCACCAAAGTCTTACGAAGACAAACCAAAATCAGTCACTTCATTGCCGGTACTCGATACCAGTACAAATCCACATGATAGAATCCAAAATGAGCAGCCACTGCACAGTGTTTTCCATTCACTTTCAATCAATGTATTCAGAACTCCCCCAAAAACCGTACACTGTGGCTCATGAAACACCAGCCATAACCGCACCTTCTGCTTTTTTGTTGACAAATACACTGTGTACCACAGTCTGTGCATACAAACTACACCCAGAAACCTTATTGAGCAATCCGGTATCCTCCACAGGGCCATTTCTATGGCCGCCATTTGCAAAAGGCCCGGATGTAACACGAGCAACCCTGCAACTATCGCGATGTCCGTGGACTTATCGTGCTGTAAGCACAGGAGTGGGGTAATAGATTTCAACCAGGGTAGGGGATTTCGTTTGTAGTGGTGATTCTGAAAAGAGCCTTTCTTTATTTTATTTTTTAAAAGCTGCTTCCATAGAAACACCTTTTTTCTGGTTTTTATAAGTGTTTTTGTTTTTTGTAGTTCGACCTCACATTCTTACAATAGCATCTTCAGTGCAGCCTGTAGATTGTAAAACAAAATATTATTGCCACTGGTCATCAAAGAAATGCCATTTACTTTGAAAAGGTGCACATATCGAGACCCAATGTTATCATTCTCAGAGGAGAACATCCTAGCAGCACTCAAGAAGTCACACATGCTTTTGTTGATCAGACCCCTTCCGACCTCTGGCTGGCGACAACATTCATTGGAATAGTCCCATACTATTCTTGGTGGTATACATGAGAAAAGCACCTTCGCAGTGGGAAAATGCACTTCACTGCTTTCATCAACTTCTTCAGTTGATGGTACACACGTGAACAACCATGGAACCCTTTCCATAAATTTGTGTCCATCACTACCTCATTGGGTAATGTTAAATAGTCACACACGCGTCCACCAATGGCATCCAAGATGTTAGCATCTAACACTGTCACTTCTGTACAACACTTCATATGTACCGTTACACATTCAGCCTCTAAGTGTCATGTCATCGGAAAGCACGTCCAGTAGAAAGTTCAGTTAAAGAATGCAAGATTTGTGCATCAACATTCATCCACATGAGCACCCATCGCCACAAAGTGGAGGTATAAATACTTTTTCTGCAGTATGTTTACAGCTCCGTTATAAGTGCCTGTGCGCACGGTATAACCCACTGAGAGTCCATTATGTTCTTAAAAAGCGTACTGTTTTTTTCTCCCATCCAATACCATCAAGTGGCACTTCAATTGTATATGCTTGCAACATTTCCATTTACCCATATCACCCATTGTAATATCGAAACAGGAACTCTCTTGTTTCCTTTCAACAATAATACACATTTCTTCCCCCACTAACCCATATCCTACATACATCGTAAAATGATGGCACCAAAACCAGCACTGAATGTATGTTACCAACCTAAAGCAAGGTCTGAAAAGCTCACTGTCTCCACAGCTGTGGTTCTCTTTAGGCTTGACTATTGCAACAGCCTCGTTCTAAATCTGCCTGCATGTACTCTGCGCCCTCTGCAAATCATCCTGAAGATGACTGCGTGCCTTGTCCCTGGCCTCAAGCTCAGGGATCGTATCTCTCCGGGACTGAAATGTCTGCACTGGCTCCCAGTAGCTGCAAGGAATAAGGTCAAAACCCTCTGCATTATGCACAAGGCCTTCTAGGCCCTGGGGCCGCAATACCTGCAACTCTCACTTCCTAAATATCTTTGTGCTCCAGTTCTTCCCTCATCTGCCTCCAACTCCCTCACGGTCACTCGCTTCTGCAAGCAACCAGTTGGTTGTAGATATCTTTCTTCGGCTGGGGCCTCCCTCTGCAACAGCCTCCCTGCCTCCCTGAAATTTGAGGAGAACCATTGCCAGTTCCGGAAGCACCTCACAACCTTTCTCTTTGCCTCTGCTTTTTTCCCCTACTCCCCTGCTGACTTCCTGGCTGCAAATGATTCTGCACTGATTACCTGGCCACCCTCTGATCTGGGCCCCAGGCCACTTCCCCCGCCAGTCGCACCCCTGCACTGGCTTTCCTGCAAACCCCACAATTGGGGACTGTTTTCAGTATCCCTAACAGTTCCACCACCACTTGATGTCTGCACTTATCCTTACACTTGCTACCATTGGGCCATATTTTTACTTATTTTCATTTTTTCTTCTTCCCATGTACTACACTTTCTCCTCCCCTCCCAATGCACTTGGGCGATCTGAGTGACACCTGGCCTAGTAGGTTCATTGTTTCTGTCTCCCCTCTGTTCCCGCTCCTTTGCCTCATCGCACCTTCAAAATCTTGTGTATATGCGCAATGTATATGGCATATCATACAATATCACATCAAACACTCATTGCATTCATGACAACAGGATGCCTGCCACTTACCTTGTACACTTCACAGAATTTTTTTCTGCAGCACCCTACTTACTACAAACTTATGTAAGATTATCGCACAAAAGCAACACTAAGTGTATGTTAGCAACTTCAAACAAGTACATACAGTGCATGCATGCGAACAGGAAGCCTGCCCCTTACCTTGTAGACTTCCACCATAGACTTCTGCATTTCTCTGTACAAAGAGACCTTCTGCCACAGTTTATCTGTACACACCACAACCAGAAACCTTATTGAGCAATCCCTTAGCCTGCACAGTCCGATTTCCATGGCTACCATCCTGAAAAGGGCCGGATGTGGCACGTGTAATCCTGAAACTACAGCGGAATCCACAGAGTTATCGTGCTAGGAAAGCTGGGTGGCGGGGCAGAAGTGTGAAACAGGTTAGGGGAATGGGCGTTTAGTGCTCCCTCAGAAGAAAAGATGTTTTTTTGTTCTTTTTTTCATGCTTACAAAGAACCTTTTTTGTTTTTGCTCTTTATCTGAGTTTCTCTTTTGTTTGCCTTCTTACATTGTTACAGAATTGCACAGTGTAAAACAGTGTAAAACAAAACAGCATTGCCAATGTTGGTCAACAAAATGCCATTTGCATGGAACCAGTGCAAATTTCGCTCATTAATGATGTCATAGTTGGTGGAGAACATCCCAGTAGTGGACATAAATTGACACATGCTTCTGTTAATGAAACACCTTCCGACCTCTGGCTGGGGACAAATTACACCGGCATGGTCCCATGCTCCTCTTTGTGGTATGCTTGAGAAAACCACCTTGGCAGTGGGAAAACTCTGCATCACTTCTTCCATCAACTTCTTTAGGCGACGGAGCAAATGTCCACACAACATGTACCCCAAATGTAGAGCTCCATAATTCAGCACAACCACATCAACAGAGGCCACACATCTGCAAAGGTCATACCGCCAAAACTGCCCTCATAGACAGTGCCCCGGAAGGCCTTCATTCCTTCCAACGCAAAATTAGCAGCCATGCCTCTTTGCGCGGCATACCTGTACAGACCTTGCACAAAGGTATCCCACACTATTAGGACTCTGCGTCTCTCCATCTCTGCCTGCCAACCTCACTACACAAACTAATGGGGAAAATAGTAGCGGCCCTTCCTGTGAGGCACACCCTCGACACCTAATTGGCTAATTCCCACAGTTCCATTTCCATGGCCACCATGCTTAAAAGGGCAGGATGTTGCACGTGCGCTTTCCCCGCTACAGCGAGGGGCGTGCCCCAGTAAAGCAGGGACAGTCCTTCTTCCCTTTCCACTCCAGCCTTGCATCCAAGGCGCTAGGCCCTCACCACACACAACACACCATAGTACACCCTATGGTTAAATGCTCATGTCATGTGCAATGCACTCCCGTTCTGCAATTGAGCCTGCCAGCTTTCACCCTGGCCACATAGTTGCAGGCATGGCTGCATAACGTTGCGTTGGGTGTACTAAACGGTATGTAGGTGGCTGTGTAGATTGTCCATATTTTACATGTGTGATGCTGAGCACTTCCTTTCATGACGCAATATCTTAAAGCACTTCCTAAAGCAAGGGTGTTATAAGGGCCTAACCATAGCAAACGCAAATGGTCACGTGTGGCACCCTAATGTGCAACAGGTGCAATGATCTACACCATATGCTAATTTGCGCATAGCAGCTCACTTCTGCTGTTCTACCAAGTCTACAATGTCCTCCACAACCATTATGTAAAAGTCACCAACTTCAAATACATACAGAGTTACAACTGCATACCTGCATTATTTTGTGGTGGCTGTGGTGAAGGCCTGGGCTCTTGGGTGCATGGCCTACATCCTACGGCCTTTGGCCATGCATCCAACAGTCCAGGCCTTGCCCACACCCCCCGCAACATAACAGAGCCATGCAGGCAAACATGTAGCCAGATTCCAGAATTTACAAAGGCAACATAGGCACCGGCACTTCTACCCAACCACCGCCCCATAATACAGCGAGGCATGCAAACATGTTCCAGTTACCATAATCCACAAACATAACACACTATTTGGCACCCTACCGACTGTCATTCACATAGCATTGTTTCTCCAGCATGGGGTCTGGTATGGATTCACATGCTCATGGATATTCCCCATCGTCAGGCCGGGAATCATCGGTAAAGAAAAAATCAGTATCAGTTTTGATTCTGATCTGTCTTTCTTAGTAGTAACCAATCACTGATCTCTGGGTCACACTGCCCCCAGCCAATGACTGCCCTCTACCCAAGGCCCTCCCCCGGCAGCCATCCTCAGATTTTTACCGCATGTTCAAGTGTTGGGAGTCCTCGTGCTTTAGTTCTCGGGCTTTTACTGAGTTTTCGCGGTTTTTCAGGAGATTTTTCTCATTTTTTCGGTTTAATCGAGCCTCAAGCTCCACCGTTTCTATTTCAGATAACGGCGTTCCGTTTCGTAATTCTTCTACGCCCCTCATGGGTGAAGTTTTTGTCGAGTCACGCTTCTTGAAGGATTCCAGAAGGTCTGTGGCCTACCTCTACGGACATGGCCCAGGACAAGGGAAGCTCGACGCTCGGATCCAAGCTGTTCAGGAGCTGCCCAGGATGCGGATTGCAAAATGTTTTCAAGGAGGACGAGCATTCGAGATGTCTCTACTGCCTCATGAGGACAAGATGCACATGGAGAAGGACTGTGCGTTCTGCAAGAAACTGTCAGAACGGACCAAGCAAGATCGTCGTTCCCGCCTCGCCGCCTGGCTAGAGAAGGGCACAGCAGGTGAGAAGGCAAAGAAAAAGTCTGAGCGCTCTTCTAAGTCCTGTGAGGGCGCCCCGGCAACGTGGGCCCAACAGAAGGCCAAGCACTGCAAGTCCATGGGCACTGGGAGCGACGAAAGGTCAGGCTCCTCGGCTGCCAGGCAGGCCACGACTTCCCCGGCACGATCAACCACGAGCCAGCGCTCTGGTCCGGGGAAGAGGAAGTCTGAGAACGCGGGTAAGCTTCTGGAGAGGCCCCGGACGATCTCGAAGGGAGCCGAGGGGGAGCGAGGCGATGACTCTCGCCCCAAAGCGAAGGCCCAGGACGCACCTAAGTGGTGAGGGCCTTGATCCAATCGGCAAAGGCCTCTATCGAGATTGTCGCAGCGGCCCTGGCGAAGCTGGCAGAGGCTACGCCAGTGGAGGCGGCCTCGTGGCCCAGAGTTTCCCTGCCACCACGGAGGGAGTCCTCTCTCCAGACCATGGTTAAGACCCCCATGAAGACCCCGACGGAAAAAGAGGGGGGGGGGCGGTGGCCATTACGGACTCGAATTCAGCTTCCGAGGAGGATCCGGTGGAAACCGTGAAAGGCCTCAACGAGAGGTTCATAGGCCTCAATGAGAGGTTCGAGATGGTTCGATCCCAGGGGAAGGTTCCCGCTGATGTGATCGAAGATAGCGACGATGGCGACGATGAGGGCCCAGTGGAGCAGCCATCCCGTCCGTCGCAGCCATTACCCGAGCCCCAGGATAGCTCGGCAGCCATTTTGTTGGCAATCCAATCCTTATGTACTGAGATAAGGACGAGGTAACCACGGACCCCGACGGAGGATCCAGAACCAGGCCCATCGGGAAGCCCTCCGAACAAGTGGAGGAGAGTCCGCCCCACTCTACCCTTTGTGCCCGCAAAGCCTGTGGACCCCTCATCCCCCTAGCCGGACCATCGGGAGGATACGGCGACAGATACAGCGACGGGGACGGACGACGACGGCAGTGATGACACGACGGACATCCCCTCAGGCCTCTCCGCCTGACGAAATTGGCTCTTTTCACGCCATGATAGCCAGGGCATCCGAGCTCTTCCAGCTCCGCCCTGAGGAACAGAGAAAGGAAGGTTTTCTTTACCAACGACGAGAGGCCAAGAGAAAGACGGTCCTCGCGGTGCCGTTGCTCGACGACAACTTGGACTAGGGGCTGGCTATCCTCAAGAACCCTTCCACGACACCCGCCAAGAGGGACAGGTACGAGAAGAAGTACCGGGTCCCCGATGCCGCCCTCTTGTGCCTCAGGGCCCAGCCCACGCCGGACTCTGTCGTCTCAGCAGCGGCCAAGAAGAAAGCAGCAGGTGCGGCAGCGTCAACTTCCACTTCCCCGCCGGACAGCGAGGGCAAGAAGTTGGACTCCATGGGACGACGAGTCATCTCGTCGGCGGCGACGACAATTAAGGGGGCCAATGCCTTAGCGATTGTGGCTCCTTACGACAGGGAGCTTTGGTTCAAGATAGCTCCTCTGCTAGACTTCCTACCGGACGACAAGAGGGCGGAGGCCCTACAGATTCTGCAGGAAGGTGAGGTGGCGTCGGATCACGCCATAACGGTGGCAACGGCCATTGCCGATACTGGATTTCGCCAACTGGGCAATAGGGTTTGCCTCCGACGACGAGGATGCTCAAGGCGAAGGACTTTCGCCAGGACGTCCAGACCAGAGTGTTGGACATGCCGTTCGACGGCAACAACCTGTTTAGAAAGACGGTGGATGAGTCCCTCCAGGCCATCAAGACAGACACAGAAACAGCCTGAGCCCTAGGAGTCCTTCAGCAACGGCAGCCCTTTCAGAGCTCTGGAGGCAGACAGGGAGCCTCCAAGGGATCCAGCGGTGGCTCTTCTACTTACCGCCAGGCGGCCCGCTCCTTTTCCCAGGAGGCCTACAGAGGCTGCGGCAAGTAAGGAGGGTCTCGGCTTCGTTGGCAAGGAGGCCAAGGCGGCAAGGCCTCTTCCAAGCAGGACTGAACTGGCCGTAGCGTCGGGCCCCCGCCGAAGCACCCCGGTGGGAGGCCGGCTGACGAAGTTCGTCAGTGTGTGGGAGTCCATCTCCACCGACCTTTGGGTGCTGGACACCCTGGCCCGCGGACACTCGCTAGAATTTCAAAGGAAGTGTCCTCGCATTCCTCCCGTGGCCAGGAAGGAGAATCAGGTCCCTCAACTGCTGTTGGAGGTAAGGGCGATGCTCAAGAAAGGTGCCATCTAGCTCGTCCCCAAGAGGCTCCGGGGCTCCGGAGTATACTCAAGATACTTCCTCGTCAGAAAGAAGACAGGCGGTTGGCGCCCCATCCTGGACCTGCGTCGGTTGAACAAGTACATCAAGGCACAGAAATTCAGGATGGTCACCCTCCAGCATGTGCTGGGACAGCTGGAGGAGGGCGACTTCCTATCGTCACTGGACCTGGAGGATGCTTACTTCCACATCCCCATTCTAAAAGGACACAGAAAGTTCCTCAGATTCGTAGTCCAGGGGCGTCACTACCAATTCAGAGCCCTGCCGTTTGGATTAAAGTTGGCACCCAGGGTATTCACCAAGTGCCTCGCACCTGTGGCGGCGCGGCTGCACCTGCAAGGGATCCACATCTACCCCTACCTGGACGACTGGCTAATCCATGCAACGTCAAGAGAACTCGCCGTCGAACACACAGCGAGGACCGTCCGCCTGCTCACGAAGCTGGGATTTGCCATCAACTACCCCAAATCCCATCTGGTCCCGTCGCAGGTGGCACTGTTTCTGGGAGCGAAGCTCGATACAGTGAAGCGATTGGCATCTCCGTCGGAAGAAAGGACAAAGGCCATTTTGGGCAAGGTGCAGCGCCTGTTAACCACGGATGTGGCCCGAGTGAGGTCCATCAAGTCCCTCCTCGGGATGATGTACTCATGCATCTACCTTGTGTCCCTTTGCAGACTTCGGATGCGTCCGCTACAAGAGTTCCTCGACGCCCGCTGGATTCAAGCCGCGGGCAGCTTCGAAGACGGGATCCCGCTCGACAAGGAGTTCCGTAGGGCGATTCTATGGTGGGGTGCCCGTGTGCACCTCGCGGCAGGCATGGACTGTCAGGCCCTGGCGTATCAGGAGACGGTAACGACGGACGCCTCCCTGGAGGGATGGGGGGCCCACAACGGAGATCTCCACGCAAGAGGCCTCTGGCTCCCGGAGGAGAGGTCTCTCCACATCAACATCCTGGAGCTACGAGCCATGTTCTGGGCGATCAAATCGTTCCTTCCATCCCTCAAGGACAAAGTGGTGAGGATCTTCACCGACAACACCACCACGATGTTCTACATCCGGAAGCAGGGAGGCACCAGATCCCCAGCCCTATCCAAGGAGGCCCAGGATCTGTGGCACTGGCCCGTCGCCCAGGGGATGTTTCTGGTTCCCTTCCACCTGGCAGGTATAAAAAACACCATTGCCGACTCACTCAGCAGGGAGCTGCACTCGTGCCGCGAGTGGGAACTACGCCAGGACCAGGTGGATCGGCTCTTTCAACGGTGGGGCAAACCCCAGATCGACCTGTTCGCGACGGCGGCGAACTCCAAGTGCCAGAGGTTCGCCAGCAGGTTTGCACAACCAAGGAGCATGAGCGATGCTTTCTCGTTCCCTTGGGACGGCCTGTTCCTGTACACGTTCCCTCCATTGCCGTTGCTGCTCCGTCTCATCAACCAGCTCAAGAGGTCCAGGTGCAGGATGATCCTCGTCGCACCGGCGTGGCCGAGACAGATCTGGTTCCCGGACCTTCTGGACTTGTCAGCGTCCCACCTATTAAGCTGGCGACGGATGCAGTTCTTCTTTCCAGAGAAGGAGGCGCCATTCTCCATTACGACCCAGAGTCGCTTAACTTGCAGGCTTGGTTCCTGCAGCACTAGAGTTTGGAGGATACGATATCCCGGCTGACTGCAGAGAGGTTCTTGCAAAGGCCAGGGCGTCCTCAACTCTCAAATGCTATGGACATAAGTGGAAGAGGTTCTCTGTCTGGTGCCGTGCACAGAAGATTAACCCCCTGCGGATTACGGCCCCTCAAGTATTGCCGTACCTACTGTCGCTGGCCAAAGCTGGACTGGCTCATGCCTCCATCAAGATACATCTGGCTGCCATCTCCCGATACACCAGAACTACAGGACGGGCGTCCTTGTGGTCTCATCGTCTGGTGAAGGAATTTATGAAGGGACTATTCCGATCGTTCCCGCCGGTGAAGGCCCCTTCCCTGGCGTGGGAGCTCAACGTGGTGCTGACCAGGCTCATGGGGGCCCCCTTCGAGCCTATGCATTCGGCGCCGTTGAAGTTCCTGTCGTGGAAGACAGCATTTCTTGTGGTCATCACCTCCGCACGACGAGTGGGAGAGATCCAGGCCCTATCTTGCAAGCCTCCATACTTGACTTTTCACGACACGAGGGTGGTGCTGAGGACGCACCCCTCCTTTATGCCCAAGGTGTGTCGGACTTCCACCTCAACGAGCCCTTGGTATTGCCAGTTTTCTTCCCGTCGCCTTTGTCTCCGGCTGAGAGGACTTTGCACTCGCTGGATGTGGATAAAGCGCTGAAGTTCTACGTGGACCGCACAAAGAGTTTTCGGAAGACATCACAGCTGTTTGTGAACTTTGGACCTGTAAATCAAGGGAAGGCTCTCTCGAAGGCTTCCATTTCCAGATGGCTCTCCGGCTGCATCATGCACTGTCAATGGTTGGCAAACCGACCATTGTCCCGCCGTCCGAGAGCCCATTCGACCAGAGCGATCGCTGCTAGTACGGCGTTCCTGTCTGGTGTGCCCCTGCTGGACGTCTGCAGGGCTGCTACGTGGAGGTCGACGCACACCTTCATAAGATTCTACTGCGTCGATCGGGACTCCAGGGTCTGCCAAGCAGTGCTGCGCAACCTGTTCGCTTAAGGTGAGCCTTTGTGAGGAGGTAAGAGAGGCTTAATGTTGAGTTGTTGTATTGCTTAATGTTGAGCCTGTTGCCACCTCCCGTGGTTGTGCATGTGTATACTGCTATGTATTCTTATATTCATGAGCATGTGAATCCATGCCAGACCCCATGCTGGAGAAGGAACAAGTTACTTACCTGTAACTGTTGTTCTCCAGCATGGGTCTGGCATGGATTCACATGCGAACCCTCCCTCCTTCCCCTCTGCGGGTCTTCACTTGGTCATACTGCCACTTTACGTGCTACCAAATCTGAGGATGGCTGAGGATGGCTGCCGGGGGAGGGGCTTGGGTGGAGGGCAGTCATTGGCTGGGGGCAGTGTGACCCAGAGATCAGTGATTGGTTACTACTAAGAAAGACAGATCAGAAACGAAACTGATACTGATTTTTTCTTTACTGAGGATTCCCGGCCTGACGACGGGGAATATTCATGAGCATGTGAATCCATGTCAGACCCATGCTGGAGAACAACAGTTACAGGTAAGTAACTTGTTCCATCAGTGCCAACCAAACCACAAAATCTTCACACCATCGGTCCTGCTCCCAACACTCTAATAACTGCATACAAGCAATAATGCAGAGTGCCGTACATCACTTATTAATCTGCGCAATGCAGAATACCCAAGCACATATAAAATCCACTTCAACCGTACCCTCTGCTATACGGACAGCATTCCAACACTGCACCCAGTGGACATGCTGCAGGACTGCTCACTGCAGCATCGCCAGCCATGCACCGACAACTGTAAAATGTTTTGACAATCACCACACCCATGGAGTCAACAATTCATGCAATGCAGCCAAACCACACACACAAACCAACAATGTCATACCTACTTGGAACCAGTGGACATACTTGTCGGTGCAAGGGCTCCAGCCATGCATCCAACGCAACATAGTAAGGGTCTTATAAGGGGCAAACCCTAGCAAATGGAAATGGTCACATGGGACTCCCTAATGTGCAACACGTGCAATGACCTACACCATATGCTAATGTACGCATAGCAGCTCACTGCTGCTGTTCTACCACATCTACAATACCCTCCACAACCATTGTGTAAAGGCCCCCACCTTCAAAGACATGCAGAGGTACAACTGGATGGCTTAATTGTGTTGTGGTGGCTGTGGTGAAGGCCTCAGCTCAGGATAAGGCTTGCCCACACCCACCACAACATAACAGAGCCATGCAGGAGAACATGTAGCCATGTACCAGAATCCACAAAGGCAACATAGGCACCGCCACTTCAACCCAACCGCCACACCATAACACAGCGATGCATGCAAACATATTCCAGTTACCATAATCCACAAACATACCACAGTGTTTGGCACCGCTACCCACTTCCATTCACAAAGCATTGTATTACTGGCAACCAAACCACAAAATCTTCACAACATTGGTCCTGCTCCCAACACTCTAGTAAGTGCATAGAACCAATACAGCATAGTGCAGTACAACACTTACTAATCTGCCCAATGCAGACTACCCAGGCACATATAAGAACCAGTTGAGCCCTACCCTCTTCTATATGAACATTATTCCAACACTGCACCCAGTGGACACACTGCAGGACTGCTCACTGCAGCATCTCCACCCATACACCGACAACTGTAGGATGTTCTAACAATCAAGACACACATGGAACCAATAATGTATGCAATGCAGCCAAACCACACACACAAAGCAACAATGTGAAACCTACTTGCAACCAGTGGACATACCTTTTCAACCAGTGGACATACTTTTCCGTGCAAGGGCTCCAGCCATGCATTGAAGGGGCAGCAGACTTACCACACACAACACACCATAGTACACGCTATGTTTAAATGTTCATGTCATGTGGAAAGCACCCCCCTTCTGCAATTCAGCCTTCCACCACTCATCACAGAAAGAGCTTGCCGCTGGAGCTGTCATGCCATAACGAAGGCTGCCTGCAATCACCACACAAGGTTGTTGCCTGTTGAGGTAACCGCAAATTGGCGTAGTAGGCACGGATACCGCTGGCACACCACTGTCTTCTTCTAATGAGATATATCAGATGAAACACTTCTCACTCCCCCACCCTTTCCATCCCTTCTTCCCACCACCAGATGCCGTAAAGTATGTGTTCCAGACCCTTTAGTTGCCGCATTGTAATGCCCCATCCATGCACACAATGCCTTAGGGGCTTGGCACACACACCACAACACTATCCTCTGATACACCATGGCAGCGTTTCCCAAAAATGTTGACGCACAGGACGCTTCCCTCCAGCCAACCACTTGCCGCATCCAATGTCTGCCGACATCATGGCGTACTGCAAGCCAATGAGACTTTTGTCCACGGAGCGAACAGGGAAATAGGCCCACGGAGCGGAACCAGATATCACACATTTTTTTAGACTTACATTTCAGTTCTTTGCAACAAAAGTACTGGTCGGATTTCCACCAAACACACAAAAGCATGCTTTCTGAAACAAGCCCCCACTCCTGCCGCAAATTTAGTTAAAATCTGTCCAGCCGTTCGGCCTGTAGCCTTTTTTCCCCATTCAGTCTATGGAGAAAAAAAAATGTAGGGACCTCCCCTATAATTTTGCCCGCCCACCCTGGCCCTCCGCGAAACCTCACCTTTTTGGCAAAGTTTGGTGAAGATTCCTCCATGGGGAGCGAAGTTATAAGCCACAGAAAAAGTGGTCTTCCTATGGGTTTAGCAACTTAACCATAACTACATGCCCGCTACCGCGGACCGTGTAATATATTTATATATATATATTCAGGAGAAAAACTTTAGTTGAAGGTGACACCCCCTTCTACATAAAATATCATTGCACGCCATAACCCCAGAGCCCAAAAAGATTGCATCTCAATGCTTCGTGCCCAAGTTGTTTTGCACCTGGTCCAATTGCATCCAGCAGTTATCGCTGTGCGGTCCGGCCAAAATTGACCTTTTTTGTCTATGAAAAAATGAATGGGGACTAGGCTGAAACTGCTTTTTTTCGTTTTCTTAATAACCTTTTTATTTTTCAATGAGTCTTTACCATTGAAAAATGGCGACTCATGTGTACAACCATACCTGCAATATTCCAGCCAAATTCATCATACGATTCAACATTTATTAGCAATTCTTTTGATTTCCTATGGAACTCACCACTCACCTTAACTAAAGTGCAGTGACCGCTGCACTATAATATGTATATGTATTTTTATTTATTTATTCGTATTTGTTAAGCGCGCATTAGCCCGGGGCATCGTGGCGCTGGTTACAGAGAGAGAATACGATCTTAGTTACACAAAAAAATACATACAAGCATGGTTAATGTGGAGATGCAATGGGAAGAGTGTCATACAGGTGAGGTTGTAGGTTAGTTACAGAGAGAAGTTTTGAGGTTCTTTCTGAAGGCAGGGAGAGAACTTTCTGCTCTTAGGGCAGTGGGTAGTTCGTTCCATAGTTTTGGGGCTAGATAAGGGAAACCTAAACCTCCTGCTTTGGCCTTGTTAATGCGTGGTACAGTGAGTTGGTTGGTGTAGAATAGTCTGGTAGGTCTAGTGGCGACAGGTCTGTGGAGTGTGTCTGAGAGATAGGACGGTGCTGTGCGGTGGATACATTTATGTGTAGTAGTGAGAATCTTGAATGTAATACGCTCTTTGACAGGGAGCCAGTGAACGGACTGTCTTGCTTGAGAAATGTGGTCTCTTTTTGCGATGTTAAGGGCTGCTCTTAGGGAGTTCTTTTGGGTAATTTGAAGTCTATTTATGTTCTTTACAGAGGTGCCGGCTAGAAGTGCGTTGCAGAAATCAAGCTTGGCACCTATGGTCGCTCTAGCTATTGAGAGGCAGTTTTCCTTGGTTAAGAAGGGTTTGATGGCATTGATGACTTGGTGCTTAAGGCAGAGGCGGAGACAATCATGCTGAGCTGCTTATTCATGGACAGTGTTGCATCAATGTGGACACCTAAGGTTTTGACAGATGACAAGACTGGGATGGTACAAATGTCAATGTTGAAGTTGGCATAGAGACTGTCTAGTTTAGCAAGAGTGGACCTTTGGCCAAGAATAAGGATCTCTGTCTTATCCCTGTTAAGGCAAAGGCCGTTGGTGGCCATCCATGCATGAATTGTGGTGTATATTTGTTTTGGTGCTAGGGCATCTTTGTGATATGAGCCTGTTAGGGGGAGGAGCACTTGGGTATTGTCTGCGTAATTGTTATATGCGATCCCAAGTGCATCGAGTTTATCAAAGAGAGGCTTAGTGAAAAGATTGTATAGCGTGGGAGCAGTACATGATCCCTGTGGGACACTGCAGTTTCTGATGGTGGGTGCTGCATTGGATGTGTTTGAGAAAGCTTTCATAGCTCTACCTTCTAAGAATTAAGTGATCCATGAAGTAGCTTCGTCAGAGAAATGTGCTGAGTGGGTGAGATGTTCAGTGAGGGTTTTATGGTCCACTAGGTCAAACGCCGCCGAGAGGTCTAGGAGGAGAAGGAGGGCATGTTTACCTGTGTCTAAGATATTGGTAATTTGGTTTTTTAGCTCCAATAGAGCAGTTTCAGTTCCATGACCTTTACGGAATCCTGATTGTTTGTTTCCTAGTATGGCGTTTGTTTCAAGGTATAGTTGGATTTGACTGTGAGCTACTTTGTCTAATATTCTGTTGTTATAGGTCTGTAGTTGTTAGGCTGAGCAGGGTCTAAGGTCGGCTTTTTAAGGAGAGGGTGTACCCACGCTTCTTTAAGGTTGTCAGGGGACAGAGCAAGTCTTAAAGGAGGCATTGATGAATGCCGTAATAAGAGGAGCGAGTGGTACAGCGCAGTTCTTGATGATCTTAGGAGGGCATACATCGCCTTTGCATAGCGATGGTTTCAGGTGTTTCAGGATGACTATGACTTCTGATTCTGAGACGTCATTAAAGGAACATTTTGGGTAGTTAATAGTTTTGCTTGAGGGTAGTGTTTGTATAGGCTGATTACTCATTGGTAGAGTATTGTAATGGTCAAGGATTTTGTTTTGAAGGAGGTCTATTTTCTTGAGCATAGCGGCTTGAATGCTATTGCACCAGGCTTCATCTTTGACGATCACGTCAGAGGATGTCGGAGGAACTGTAAGTTCCTTAAAGATGGTAAAGAGTTCTTTCGAGTGAGATTTGGCGTCGGTTATACGACGGTTGTAGGCTTGGGATTTGGCATTGAAGATGGCAATTTTGTATTCCTTAGCGATAATTATGAACAGTTCTTTCTTAGCATCGCAGGGGTTGGCCTGCCAGTTTTTTTTAGCCTGGCGTTTGTTGTTGCATTGGGTTTGGAGGTCTTCTGTGAACCATGAGTTTGAGTGGAAGGACTTTTTTTCTTTTTTTTCTTCTAGGGGTGCAATGGTGTTGATTGCATTAGAAAGGGTGTCCTTAATAATATCTGCTATTATGTTAGGGTCTTGTGAAAAGGGCAGAGCTAGACGTGGATGTCAAAAAGGGGCCGTATGTTATTTGAAGTTAGTTTTTTGGAACTTCTTGCCGTAGTGGCGGATTTTTGTATGGTGATTTTAGTAGTTGGCGTTGTGGGGATAGTGAATTGAATGCAGCTGTGATCTGTCCGGGGGTAGAAGGTGTTAGAGGTGAAGGAAGAGTGGCAATTATGGTCAACCAGCCAGTCCAGTATTCTGCATTTGGATTGAAGTCTAAGTCGGTGAGGTCCTTCAGGAATGAGATAGCAGCTTTGTCATTAAGGTCATTAAAGCCTAAGTTAAGATCACCTAAGAGTATGGTTTTGGTGGATTTTCTTATGTTTTTTCACTGAGCAGGCAGGTGATTTGCCCTTGGAAGTCTGCCGGGAGTCTCGGGGGCCGGTAGATGACATGAATGTTGATGGTATTATTCTGGGAGAGAGACAATTTGGCTGATCGTATGTCTGCGTTACCTTCCCATGGGTGGGCAATGGACCTGAGATAAGTGTCTTTAAAGATAAGGGCAACACCCCCCCCGCCTAATTTGTTGGGTCTATCTTGTCTGAGGATAGAGTAGCCTGCAGGAATGGCTAATGTTATGGAAGGGCCGGAGGCCTCATGTAGCCAGGTCTCAGTAATAGCTACTAAGTCTAGGTTCTGGCTAGAGATGAGGTCGTTGATTTCCAGGGCATGGGCGGTGAGAGAGCGGACGTTAAGTAGGGCGCCTTTGAGATGTGGTGTCATGTGGTTTCTGATCGGTTGTGGCTGTTTGGCTGTTATAGGCCTGGGATTTAAAGGTTTGTATGTGTTAAGAATGGGCGGTATATTAGTACAAAGGTGGACGGAGTGTGTTCTGATGTGCGGAGTGTTAAGTTTGCCAGATGTGTGGGTTCCCAGTCTGCCGTTTCTGAGAGTAGCCGGAGTGGAGCGGGACGTGATGATCATGGGCAGGGTGCGCGTTCTAAGTCTGCGGAATCTGGAGCTGCAATTGGGTACATAAGTGTGTATATACGTGGTGTAGAGAGTAGGATGACCGGGCGTTATGATGTTAGTCATGGTGCGGCTCATGTTACTAAGTGCACCTAGGCCGGAGAGCAGTGTCATCCTAACATATAACACTATGGTGATAAGAGAGAGTATAGTGTGTAGAGTACTCCTTGAAGGGAGTTTGGACAACATAGTAATGCAGTGAGTTGAAAAAGTGCTTAGAGATAAGCTCCTTCAGAGTAGGACTGTAACAATATGCCTACTGCTGTCTGATTAGAACATTTTTGGAAGGCAATTATAGTTATTAAGCATACAATTTCAGTAATTACTGAAAGGGCTTTTACAATACAAGAAGTGACCAGGAGAACTAGGCTATTTCGCGATACAGATGAGCTAAGATGATAAGGCTTTCTAGGTGTGAGCTAACAGAAGAGTCTGTGTTAACAGTTAAGCTTTAGCATTGGCAGAAAAACAGGCAATAAATAACAGTATACAGCCGACAGAGGAAAACATACATATATAAGGCATTTGGCAATGGGCATCATTGGTTATGTGCACACAGTAGTCTGTTTACGAGGTGAGGTCTACTCACAGTATATTAGAGTTCGGTGGATGTGGGCCCGAAGAGTATTGGCTCACACGGCTCCTGTGGTGGGCAGGGGCAAACAGGAAGGGGCCTTAATCTCTTTGGCCTTCCTAGAGAGGGCCGGCTTCCGCCTGCCGGCGGCCTTCTGGGCAACATATAACACTTTGCTAGGCAACAATGTAAACAATGATTTTAGGAGGCATTCTCTCTGCGTGCTGGTAATGGAGAATATTTCTAGTGCCTGGGGAAAGCTGGCATGGCGCACTGCACACAGACAGTGGGGAGCATGAGTGAGGCTCACCTACAGAGGCACGGGGAGTGCTTCCAGGTGACTGCTCCTGCAGTGCTGTGGGTGGGTGCATGGCTGCTCCTGCAGTCCGTGTTGGCGGCGGGCGGCGGGCGGCAGATCAGGAGATAAGCATCAGATGCGGATCGATGCCAGAAGGACTCCTGCCCTCTCGAGTGACTGGCTGAAGTGAAATATATATGCATCTTTTCTCTACCTCTGTGTCTATTGCTCTGCATTTCCTACTCTCACTCCCTCCCAATATTGTGTTCCCTCTCTCTCCAACTTTGTCTCTCTTTTGCTGCGACGGTATCATCAGAGTGGTTGATTTTGACCATTCACCCTCCAATCCTTGCATCAAGCAATTCCTCATTCTGTGTCCCTTAAAGGATGAGGTTCCAATCACCCTTTCTCTCAGCTGTCGTCCCTCTTCTGGTAGTTGAATTTGCAGAATTTTATTGTGTGGCGAGTAACTAAATCCCATGTCTGGTGCTGGGTGCCACCAACGTGGTAACTCAGAGGGATGGGTGCAATCCTGAACCAGTGGGTGCTGGTAACAAAAGAAATGCCACAAAACAGCTACCCTTCCTAACACGCACAGGCGTCAAAAGACCACAATCAAAACACTTGTGACATTATCATAACAACCAATTTCGACAGGGGTACACAAAAAATAAAAAGATTTACATATTTTAATGTTTTCAAATATAAATTCATACACAAACATAAACACTTAAAAACCTAGGGATAAATCAGTCTAAGTAAAAAAAAACAGGAACAAAAGAAGTTGTCTCAATGTCACAGCTCAATTTTGACAGATCATTGTGAGGTTAGTACTTGAACGTGAGTAATTCAAGGTGCCTATCAATAATTGACTTATTCATACATTACTTTACTTTTCACGAGCATGTTTGAAATTCTTTTGAAACACATGTGTCGTGTCGACAATTAAATGTGTTTCTGGGACCAATTTCTACAAGAACACATACATGGATGGATCTAGTTGGCGTGTCTCATTGGACATGTCTTCAGGGCACTTCCTATTCATATAGCATATTTTTGTTCACCATATTAGTTGACGCAACTTTCAATCTCCGTGGCAATCTAAAACCAAACATACATATAATATCAGTTGTTTCAAATGTACCCAATTATTGTCATTGTGTTTTGAGTGTGGAATATCACATAACTGACCTTAAATTTCTTTTCAGCGTGTGAGCAACCACATCATTTTTAATTTGTGCAGTTTTTCAATCAGTCATGGTTTTCTTTCCAATCTGAAAAAAGGACAATGGTGATTTGCATTTATCCTTATCATGCCTTTTATTTCATCGGCAAATGTTTCACAAATGGAGACATATTTTTTGCCAGTGATAACTTTTGCAATACATATATTTCAACCGAAATAGTGACGATTTTTGTTTATTTGATGGTCTCAACCCTATTTTGTAGGCAGACCTTTTCTCTCTGCTTAATTGTAACCATTATGATCGACAGATAAAGCATGGTACTATTTTCTTAAGTAACCCCCTAAGTGAGATTAGAATTACATCGGTGTGTTACTCGACACTGAACTCAAAGTTGCATATCACATATCAAGTAACTTAATTTAAAATCGCACTTAATTGGGTCACACGTGTATCTTTGAAGTAGTGTGATTAGTCATTCTTTTTTCGTCCCTTCCGTAGTGGATAAACATGTCACGCTTCCACCTTCTTATTTGAAAAATGGTGTGGTTGCTGCTAAATTACCCAGGGGCTTGTTTCCTGTGGACTGAACAGACCGTCTATATTGATATTATGTTTTCCCCTCATGCAGCTTCGCCGTGCTCTAGAAGTAATATTATTTCTCCAGCATGGGGTCTGGCATGGATTCACATGCTCATGAATATTCCCCGTCCTCAGGCTGAGAATCCTCGGTAAAGAAAAAATCAGTATCAGTTTCGTTTCTGATCTGTCTTTCGTAGTAGTAACCAATCAATGATCTCTGCGTCATACTGACCACAGCCAATGACTGCCCTCTACCTAAGCCCCACCTCTGGCAGCCATCTTCAGATTTTTACCGCACGTTTAAGTGTTGGGATCCTCGTGCTATTGCTCTCGAGCGTTAGTGCTTTTTTTCACGTTTTTTCTCAGAAAAATTTCTCTTTTTTCGGTCAAAAGAGCCTCAAGCTCCACCGTTTCTTCATCGATCAACGGGGACCCGTGTCGGATTCGTCTACGCCCCTCAAGGGTGAAGATTTCCTCGAGCCACGCTTTTGGAGGACTCCAGAAGTTTCTCAGGCCATCTCGGACATGGCCCAGGAGAAGGGAAGCTCAACGCCCGGAAAGCTGTTCAGGGTCTGCCCTGGATGCCAGCTTCAGAATGTCTTTAAGGAGGACGAACACTCCCTTTGCCTTTACTGCCTACATGAGGACAAGACGCACGTGGAGAAGGACTGTGCGTTTTGCGGCAATATGTCGGAGCGGACCATGAAGGACCGCCATCAACGTCTCGCCAACTGGCTGGAAGGAAAGAGCCCATCAGGCGAGAAGAAGAAGAAGAAGTCCGAGCGGTCTTCTAAGACCTTTGAGGGCGCCCCGGCGACAGGGGTCCAACAGAAGGCCAAGCACCGCGAGTCCGCTGGCACCGGGAGCGCCAAACGGTCAGGCTCTACGGGCGCCAGGCAGTGCGCATCCTCCCCGGCGCCATCAACCACGAGCCAACGCTCTGGCTCGGGTAAGAGGAAGGCCGAGCACCCGGCGAAACTTCTGGAGAGACCCCAGTCGTGCCCTAAGGCCCCATCGGAGGGGGAGCGAGGTGGTGACCCTCCCCAAGGAGAAGGCGGTGAGCACACTTAAGGTGGTGAAAGCCTTGATCCATCCGGCCAAGGCCTCTATCGAGACAGTCGCGGCGGCCCTGGCTCAGCCTGTGGAGGCTACACCAGTGGTGGCGACCCCGGGGCCCAGAATCTCCCTGCCACCGCAGAGGGAGTCCTCTTTCATGCCCATCGACAGGACACCCGTGAAACCTCTGACGGAGAAGAAAAAGGGGGGGCAGAAGGTCGTCGTGGACTCGGCCTCAACCTCTGAGGAGGAGCTGATCGAAGCCTTAGGCCACGGCTCTGGTGTGGAAGAAGGCCATCCTGTCGGGAGGGACCCCGACGTGAAAGACGACGAGGGCGTCGAGGATGCCGACGGGGCTCCTGATCGCCCGTCGGATCTCCCTCAACCAGTGCCGCAAGACAACTCGGCGGCCATTTTGTTGGCTATACAGTCCTTATGCTCAGAGATAAGGACGAGACTGCCGTTACCACCAACGGAGGAACCGCTCCCGACGGGGGACCCGGAGCCAGGCCCTTCTGGGAGCCCTCCCCCTAAGAGAAGAAGGATTCATCCTCCACCTCCTTTTCAGCCATTGCGCCCTGTTCAGCCCTCCTCCCCGTCCACGACACGTGGGGATGATACGCAGACTGACACGGCCGCGACGGGTACAGACAACGAGGTTTACCACGAGGATCTCCCGTCGTCACCTCCCACCCGGGCTTCCCCGCCCGAGGAGATTGGATCGTTTCACTCCCTGATCGCCAGGGCATCCGAGCTTTTCCAGCTCTGCCCGGAAGAGAAGAAGAAGGAAGGTTTCCTTTATCAACAGCGCGAGTCCAAGAGGAAGACGGTCCTCGTTGTACCTCTACTGGACGATATTTGGGATGAGGGCCTCGCCCTCCTCAAGAACCCATCCACGACGCCGGCTAGAAGGGATCGGTACGAGAAGAAGTACCGGGTCCCGACCGCGGCCCCCTTGTGCCTTCGGGCACAGCCGACCCCGGACTCGGTCGTCTCTGCGGCGGCCAGGAAGAAAGCGGGGGGGGGGTGCGGCCTCTACGTCAACCTCCCCACCGGACGGCGAGGGAAAGAAATTAGACACGATGGGACGCAGTCATCTCGTCGGCAGCGACGACGATTAAGGCGGCCAACGCCTTGGCTATCGTAGCCCGCTACGACAGGGAGTTGTGGTACATACTGGCCCCCCTGCTGGACTTCCTACCAGATGACAAGAGGGCAGAAGCCCTAGAGATCTTGCAGGAAGGAGAGGTGGCGTCGGACCACGCCATTACGATTGCTACGGACATCGCTGACACTGGATTTTGCCAGTTGGGCAACGGCGTGTGCCATAGGCGGCGTGGATGGCTCAAGGCTACTGATTTCAGTCAGGACGTGCAGACCAGAGTCTTGGACATGCCGTTCGACGGAAACAACCTGTTTGGGAAAACAGTGGACGATTCCCTTCAAGCCATCAAGGCGGACACGGAGACGGCCCGGGCTCTTGGGGTTCTCCAGCAATGGTGGCCGCCCTTTCGGAGCGGCGGAGGCAAACAGGGTGCCTCTAAAGGTTCCAGCGGCGGATTTTCCACCTACCGTCAAGCGGCCCGTTCGTCGTTACAGGAAGCTTACGAGGCAAGTCAGGCGGACCCCGCCGTCGTCGCCAAGGAGGACAAGGCGGCAAAGCCTCGTCGAAGCAGGACTGAACCGGCCGTGGGGTCGGGCCCCCAATGAAGCACCCCGGTGGGAGGCGGCTGGCGAGCTTCGTCAGCGTGAGGGAGTCCATCTCCACCGACCGTTGGGTGCTGGACGCCCTAGCTCAGGGTCACGCGCTCGAGTTTCTCAAGAGGTGCCCATGCGCCCCCCCTGTGGCCAGGAAAGAATATCACGTCCCTCAACTTCTCTTGGAGGTAAAGGCGATGCTCAAGAAGGGCGCCATCGAGCTCGTCCCAAAGAGGCTTCGGGGCTCCGGAGTTTACTCAAGATACTTCCTTGTGAAGAAGAAGACGGGAGGATGGCGTCCCATCCTGGACCTACGACGACTGAACAAATTCATCAAGGCACAGAAGTTCCGGATGGTCACCCTCCAACACGTCCTGGGTCAACTGGAGTAGGGCGATTTCCTGTCGTCGTTGGATTTGGAGGATGCCTACTTCCATATTCCCATCCTAAAGGGACACCAAAAGTTTCTCAGGTTCGTGGTCCAAGGGCGTCACTACCAGTTCAGAGCCCTTCCCTTCGGATTGAGGTCGGCACCCAGGGTGTTCACCAAGTGCCTCGCACCGGTGGGGGCGCAGCTGCGCCGAGAGGGGATCCATGTCTACCCCTACCTGGACGACTGGCTCATCCGAGCAAAGATGAAGGAGCTCGCCGTGGAGCACACGGCAAGGACCGTCCAACTACTCACGGTCCTGGGATTCTCCATAAACTACGCCAAGTCCCACCTGGTGCCCTCGCAAGACGCACTGTTTCTGGGAGCGAAGCTCGACACAGTGTCGCTTCTGGCCTCTAAGTCGGAGAAAAGGACGAGGGCCATCTTGGGCAAGGTTCAGCGGATGCTGGTTGCGGACGCGGCCAGGGTGAGGTCCATCAAGTCCCTCCTCGGAATGATGTCTTCTTGCATTTATCTCATCCGCCTGTGCAGGCTCCGGATGCGCCCGTTGCAGGAGTTCCTGGACGCACGCTGGATCCAGACGATGGGCAGCTTCGAGGAGAGGATCAGACTCAATGAGAGTTTCCGATGAGCGATCCGGTGGTGGGGCACCCGCGCGCATCTGACGGCGGGCATGGACTTCCAGACCCCCGGCCACCAGGAGACAGTGATCACGGATGCCTCCCTGGAAGGGTGGGGAGTGCACACCGAGAATCTGCACGCGAGAGGCCTTTGGCTTCTGACGAGAAGTCCCTCCATATCAACGTCCTGGAGCTCCGTGCAGTGTTTTGGGCCCTCAGGTCCTTTCTTCCATCCCTCAAGGGAAGGTGGTGAGGATCTTCACCGACAGCACCACCACCATGTTCTACATCAGGAAGCAGGGCGGTACCAGATCCCCAGCCCTGTCCAAGGAGGCGCAGGATCTGTGGCATTGGGGCGTCGCCCAAGGGATGTTTCTGGTGCCGTTTTATCTGGCAGGGATAAAAAACACCATCGCCGACTCGCTCAGCAGAGAGCTGCGCTCGTGCCACGAGCGGGAACTACGACAGGATCTAGTGGACCGCCTCTTCCGACGGTGGGGCACACCCCAGATCGATCTGTTCACGACGGCGACGAACTCCAAGTGCTGGAGGTTCGCCAGCAGGTTTCCCCAGACGAGGAGCATGGGCGATGCTTTCACGTTCCCCTGGGAGGGCCTGTTTGTATACGCGTTCCCTCCATTGCCATTGCTGATCCGGCTCATCAACCAGCTCAAGAGGTCACGGTGCAGGATGATCCTCGTCGCACCTGCGTGGCCGAGGCAGATATGGTTCCCGGACCTTCTGGATTTGTCAGCGTTCCCGTCAATCAAGCTGCCAGTGGACACGGATCTTCTCTCCAGGGAAGGAGGCGCCATCCTCCATCACGACCCGAAGTCGCTGAACTTGCAGGCCTGGCTCCTGCAGCATTAGAGTTTGGAGGATACAACATACCGGCCGACTGCAGAGAGGTTCTTGCAAAGGCCAGGGCGTCCTCAACTCTTAAATGCTATGGACACAAATGGAAGAGGATCTCTGTCTGGTGCCACGCACAGAAGATTAACCGTCTACGGATTAAGGCTCCCCAGGTACTGCCGTACCTTCTGACGCTGGCCAAGGCTGGACTGGCGCACGCGTCCATCAAGATTCATCTTGCTGCGATCTCCCGATGCACCAGAACCACGGGGCGGACATCTTTGTGGTCTCATCGTCTGGTGAAAGAATTCATGAAGGGACTGTTCAGATTGTTCCCGCCGGTGAAGGCTCCAGCCCCGGCGTGGGAGCTCAACGTCGTGCTGACAAAGCTCATGGGACCTCCGTTCGAGCCTCTGCACTCGGCTCCGTTGAAGTTCTTGTCGTGGAAAACAGAGTTTCTTGTGGCCATCACCTCCGCACGAAGAGTGGGAGAGATCCAGGCCCTTTCCTGCAAGCCCCCTTACTTGACTTTTCACGACACGAGGGTAGTGATCAGGACGCACCCCTCCTTCATGCCCATGGTGCCGTCGGACTTCCACCTCAACGAACCCTTGGTGTTGCCTGTTTTCTTCCCGTCGCCTTTGTCGCCGGCTGAAAGGACTTTGCACTCGCTGGATGTGGCTAGAGCGCTGAAGTTCTACGTGGACCGCACAAAGAGTTTTCGGAAGACGTCACAACTTTTTGTGAACTTTGGACGCCTAAGGTGAGCCTGGTGAGGAGGTAAGAATTGCTTAATGTTGAGTTTGATGTAATGCCCTATTGTTGAGCCTTTGCCACCTCCCGTGGTTGTGCATGTGTGTACTGCTATGTATTCTTTATTCATGAGCATGTGAATCCATGCCAGACCCCATGCTGGAGAAGGAACAAGTTACTTACCTGTAACTGTTGTTGATCTTCAGATGATATGTGCCGGATAGCCCCGTTCTTTTAGTGTCAACGTGAGGTTTTTGCTGTTGATGTGGAACAATTTTGTCTAATGCGTAGGAATTGTCCATAGGGTAAGTTCTCACTGAGATTTTGAGGGTGAAAACTATTGTATAACAACACATTATTTTTATCTGTCGGTTTCTTGAAAAGTGTTGTTTGCAGTTTATTGTCAGCCCTGTATATTTCTACATCTATAAAGGGGATCTTGTTTTTATTGAGGGTGCTGGGCCAGGGGCTGGTATGGGGAGGATCTTCCAGCCACCCTCCCTTGGTCCCCATCAGTTGTCAGGGTGCAATACCAGCAGCACAGATTCCAAGCCATCATAGACCCTCTCCAGGCTTATATTGAGTTCAAGGATCCTAGACACACTAACTCTCTCCAAATGGGATTGCCTAAAGCTTCCCTCCAGGAAGACCCAAAGTCCCTGGATTGAAAAACACATTGGCCCTCATTACGACCCTGGCGGAGGTCCATGGTGCAATTTGCACCATGGACCATGGCGCAGAGCTGCCAACTCCGCCATGGGGGTTGGCGGACTTACCGCCCCATTCCGACCTTGGCGGGGCGGTAAGTCCCCAATCCCCATTTACCCTTCCCCATTCCCATTTTTGCCCCATAGGGTATAATGGGAGTGGGGAAGGCGTTAATTACGCCACCGTAGAATACGGTGGCGTAATTAACGAGGGGACCCGTAGCGCCATGGACTTTTCCGCCCGGAAAATCCGGGCGTAAAAATCACCATGGCGCTACGGAAAGTCCTAATCTGGCGGAGAGGTACGCCATGCATTACGCTGGCGTAAACCCCTCTCCGCCAGGGTCGTAATGAGGGCCATTACCTTTTAAGCATAGCGAGTTTCATTTTCCAAGCATTCGTCGCCTGACTTCAGATACATTTATTAGTCAACCCGAAAAATTCAGGGAAGTCTTTCCAAACCATTATGAAAACGTGGTGAAGCTGGAAGTCCTTCTTTTAACATTTTGGAAGTCTGCTGCTTTCCAACCGCAGACTTTATCACAGGGTAAATAAAGTTACAAAAGCATTTTGCCACATTAGAACTTTGCCGGCGCCCTTGTGGTAATTCTGCTGGGATACCAGCAAATGATAACACACTTACCGGCACACGGTCCGGCGTTATTCCTGCTGGATTACGAGTGCCGTTAAGGGTTGTAAATCTCCATGGGGGGCTTCAACAGAATTACCGGTACCAGTTACACTGGCTATTTTTGCCAGACAAGTGGTGGAATTACCTCCAGGTGAGCTGGAGGTAATTCCTCCACCCCACCAGCAAACTTGTATTTTGTCGGTGTGGAAACGGTCCAATTTATGTTAATATTAGCACGCTAATTAAGCACTGGCAACGTTATAATGAGCCCCAGTATCTCCTGTCTCACCCTCTAGAGAAACAAAGAGTTATTGCAGCTTAACAGGGGTTTCAACAGGTTTAAATACAGAGGCTAGAGGAACAACACGGGCATCATGAGAGAGGGTCAGGGAAGGGGGAATGAATTCCAAGATGGTGGAAAGGTCAGTTATAGGTTTGTTGTGTTCCCACCTGCCCTGAGGCCCAAAGCATCTCCAGGGGCACTCGGGAGCAACAACCAATTCCAGCCCTGTCCCAATTACAGACAACAGGTTCAGATACTCGCCAAGAGTCCAAAACAAGCTAAAAGGAGTAAGTAGTATAAACCACAGAGACCCTAGTCAGTTGATATTGGTTAGAGGAGCCGGAGGCTCGCGTTTGGCTGTGGCTGGTGATTGGAGAGAGTTGGTGGAAGCGGAAAATCTGCAAAGATGTGGGCAGCTGTAAAGGAGGCAGCAATGGAGTACAGGAGGAGGTGGCAAGGAGGTGGCAAGAAAGGGCATTAGAGAAGACAGTGAAAGCCAAAAGGGTGAATGAAGAGGCGGTAACATCCGAAAGAGAGTGGGTGCAGGAGGAGGTGCTAACATAAGGAAAGAGGGTTGAGGAGAGAATGAAAGTCAGGATGAAGTGCTAAGAACAAAGGAGAGAAGAAGGTGATGACATCAGAGCCTGGAAGTGACATGGGGAAGGTGTAAACATCAGGTGGTGAGAGTGATACAGAGGAGGCGGAAACATCAATGGGCAAATGTGGTGGCAAAGGTGGTACCGAGGAGGTGGGAATTGTAACATTGAGGGGAGAAGTGATACCCCAGAGGACAGAGCAGCGAAAGTAGAAAGTGGTTAGGCGTTTGTAGCAAGAAGTGTTGAAGGTACGGCATACCAGTTGTCAACAGGGTAACAGGAGGTGAAGGATGTACAGCATAGGCGGAGGCAGAAACATTCGGTAGAGAAGGAGGGATTGAGGAGGAGGAGAACAGTCCTCTAGGAAGCCAACAGAGAAAGGGTACAGGGGCAAGTTGCTCCCTAGGCAGGACCAAACAGTAGGATGAGAAATGTGAGGGCACCAGAGATGCAAGGAGAGAAGCAGCAGCGTGCAGCCGGGATGGAGCAGGACTACAGCTCTCACTGCTGGCTGTTCTCAGTCACATGTCTGCTTGCAAGACTATGTGTCTGAGTAAGTCTTGGAGTATAGGACCCTGTGAAGCCTGCAACTAGATCACCAACAGAAATAGGATTGGGGAAACGCAAAATCCATCAATTTATAGGGAGCGTGGTGCCAAAAACCCTTTAGAACTGTAAGGATTGGCACTGTTAATCTAGAGGGCAGGAATGCATAAGAACCTAGGATAGTGGGTAAAGCACTGTAGTGGTTTTCTCAGGAGGAAGAGGCCTGACTACATTAAAGAGAAGAATAAACCAAACAATTTATTTTGAGAAACCCCATTGTTCTTATTTCTGTTGGGATCTTCCTTTCACTAATCCAAGAAAACAGCTGTTGAATTTAATCATATGGTCTTGGTCTCCTTCTTGGTCTTGGGAAGCCCTGTGAGAAATAGAGATGCAGGGTCTTAGCTCATTAATCAAGCAAGTCTGGCTGGCTCTGATATGTTTTATGAGAGTTATAACATTAGATTCACTCCATCATTTGTTGTTTCGGGGAGGAGGGGATCAACGCCTGATTGGAAGAATAGATTAAGGATGCACATAAGAAATACATTTCACTCAGAGTGCAGCTGGTGGGATCAAACCACTGCCCCAACTCACTGCTTCCACGACAAAAAAACAGTCCTTGACTATCATACTTACATTGCTATCCATCATGTGCAGGTCATCTCATTGCCGCCCACAAAAGTGTTCAATGATCTTACACAGGCACCTGACATTAAAGCAAGGAACCATGCTATTGATCAATGCAGTGGAGTAATGACACTACACTACCTAATGGTAAATGAGTGCATATTATAATAAAGGGTTCATACAGGACATGGCATCTTTAGACAGTTACAGTGTATGATGCTAACAATTAAGGGTGTGCTGTAAATTTCTCTTCAAAATGGAAATACCTGTGACCACACAACACGGACGGCTGAAGAGCTGGCTCCCACTTCATTAGTATAGTATGACAGAAAATGGTGGCTCTTGGTGCTTGATAATCTTTATCTCTGGATGGTCTTTGGCGCTGGTATGTTACTATATTACTATCTGAAAGAAGGAAAGGCATCAGGTTAACCGTGATTCCTATATCTGTTTCAAGGTTCAGCCAGAAACATAATGTTGCATTCACTTTTTCAGCTGTAGAAGCAGAGTTTCGGTCTTGTTCTAGATTGTAGGTACAGTATTTAACACAGAGAATAACCCAGTGCAGTAATTGGTGCTACCCCTCCTGGGAGACATACTCGCCAGGAGTGGCATCTTTCTACACCAACTGTGTCGTCCATTAAGGATATTATGATTCTGAAGAGCAATTTATGGGAAATCAAGCTGTGGATTCCAAGAGGGTGTACCAATTAATTTCTTTAGGGGGCTGCAGGTTGCCTATCAAGGTCTGGATGCAGGAATTAGCTAAGCAAGGGGTGTGTTCCTTCTTTATCACCCTCTGGCATGTGCTTAGGGATTTTGATGGACAATCCTCTGTCTTTCAGGTCCCATGTCCATCAGACTGTTATGGCCTGTCATTTTCAACTGCATTCTCTCATCTACTAAACTCTCTATTCCTGGGGTAGATCTTCACAACTTAGTACAGGGATACAGGGATCGCCATCTTGGTTGGTCTTCCTACTTCCACTGATGAGTCCAACGTTTTGGAAATGTGATCATGTGAATCCACTCTCGGATCCGCTCCATTGGCATTCCTTTGAAGAGCACATTACACTGGTTTGTGTACCTTGCAGAAGAGATGTATTTAGGGGGAAATTGTGATCTTCGTAGGCATGAGGTGACACAATTGGAGACACCCAGATGTAGGAAAGCCGTTACCAGGATCCAAATGGTCACTCCAGAACCGCTTACCTCTGGAATAATTTGCCTCTCAGATTGAGATACCTTCCAAACGACTTGTATTTCAGGAAACATCTAAAACCCTGGGTGTGGATCTTTGCTTTTGCTGGAAATTTGTATCTGACAAGGGATCTGTTTCCTCTTGGTTTGGGGTGCCTGTATTTAGACATTCAATTATCTTCTTTGTTTTATCACATCAAATATTTTGATTGCTGTGGCTTGTAGTTTGTATGCATGTTATTATGGTGCTTTGCTCCACGTATGTGTTTTATTTGGACCCCTACACTTGCCGGGGTGGGGAGTTTTCTGATTCCTTGATGGTATCTTCCTTGTCCGTGGCCCCTACCGTCCTCCTCGGTGGCTTCACAGGGCACTCTTTAAGGAAATGACCTGACCTTCCACAGTACAGACATAACTGATGCTGTCTCCTTTTATCCCTTTCCGCTTTAGTCAAGGGGGATCTGACCCCCCTCGATTTGCATTGGTTTTCCTGAACCTTCCGTTGTTGGGGCAGTATTGTCCTTTGAACGCACATACATAGGACGAGGGTCTGGTCTGGTTCGATCTGCTCTTCGGTCCTGCAACCTCTGATCCAGTTGAATAACAAGGTCAATGAATTCTGACAGTCTTTCGGGGGGTTCACTACTTGTGCGAGAACATCCTTAAGCTCCCCCCGCAACCCCCAATGAAATAACGTGGTTCTCTTCTCCACTGGCCATTCTGCTTCAACTATGAGTCAATTGAACGTGGCTATGTCTGTTAATAGGTCTTGATTCCCTTGGCGTAGGGACAGAAGGTCGTTGTCTAATGCCTGCCCATGAGTATGACGGGCGAACAGCTATTCCATCTCCTGCTGAAAGCCCCTGAAGTCATGTAGCAAAGGATCGTCTTGGGCCAGAAAGGGTACAGACCAGTCCGCGGCGCTACCACTCAGGTAGGATAGCACAAAAGTGACCCGTGATTGGTCATTCGAAAAGGCCCCTGGCCTACAAAGGAAGTGCAGGTGGCACTGGTTCATAAACGTTGCAAACCTCTTGGGATCCCCATAAATCGTTCGGGCGGGGCCAAGGGAACTTCCCCAGGAAGGGTTATCTGAACGGGATTGGCTGATGGCGCTGGCATCGAGGGCACGCTTCCCGGCAATGGTGCATGCCCTGCTTGTGACTGGAGAATTTGCCGGCTTAAATCATCAGTGCGTTCTTTGGCTACTATCAGCTCTCTCCTCAGGGTGTTGGTCTCCTGCCTGGCTGCATGTAATTCGGAACATAGCTGCCCCAACATCTGGGCTAACTGGTCAGTTTCTGACGTTTCCATGACGCCCAGGTGGATTTTGATGTGAGGCTTTGCGTTCTGTAACACTCACCTGGTATCCACGGGGATGTCACTCAGCCTGTTCTGACCTCTTATGACCTCTAACCCTTGCCTGGAGGCTATTCGACTGGAGACTGGGCCTGAAACACAGGATTGGTAGAGTTTAACTCCCTATTGTCGCTGTGTGCTTGAACCCCTTCTTCCCCGGGGTCCAACCCTTCCCTTTGATCCATAGCTCACCTTGTTTTCTTGGATAGTGCGCTCTCCATCCTGCTTTCAGCGCGGGGGCGCGTTGATTGATGCGGGCTCATTGCTGCCTAGTTACTTCACTGGCAAGAGTCCGAAAGGTAAGTATAATGAGTCTTTTGAACAGTTCTCCAACTACGTTCCTTTCCTTCCTTAGATGATGGCCGGCGTCCGGGGATGGCGGTGTGCTGCTGAGATGAGTAGTGCTGAAGGTGAGTGAGAGCGTGATGCGCGATGCACCCCTTTCGTATTTGTATTGAACTTAGTTCTTTTTCTGTGTCTTCTAGGTACCGCAACTTTTTCAGCATGGATGCCGGTTATGAAGAGCAAGTGCGGTGAGTAAGCGCGTTATGCGGCGCCTCTAGATGTTTCCACGCTAACCTGGAGTGTCTTTTCCCTCTTGCAGATGGATGAGAAGTTCCGGAGACAGAGTTCCCCCAGAGCGGCTGGGATTCAGGTAAGCGCTTGAAGCTCGAACAGTATTTAAAAATACGCGAAGATGTGCAGAATGCTTACTAATGCCTTTTTTCTGTTCATTTCCCTTTTCCTTAGGAAGCGGTGTGCAGGGATGGGAATGACACCACCGAAGATGCCCGCAGAACAGAAGGAGCGATGAATGATGGGCAGAAACGCTGCAAGGTAAGGCTGTTCCTAACGGTGTTCTTGTTCTTGCAGGAGCTGAGCGCAGAAGAAAGATGCAGGCCTACTGGAGACCGATCCGAACACGTTGAGTGTCACGCTGCAAGTGCAGAAAACACAAAGCATGTTTCTCAGCCTGGGCGTGGCTTAAATAGTCTCTGGGTATCCCAGGTGTCTCTGGGCTGAACCACACCCAAAAGACTAGACTGCACATGCAGTTATGGGAACCGAAATATGTGGGGGCATCCATCTTGTCCCCATCAATGCACTACAAGTCCAATCCCCAACGTTATCCTATGGATAAAACTATGGGAGTGAGTAAGTCTGGTGCCACAGGCGCCAAGTCTGACTCCAAGTGGGTCTTTGGAGGGATGGAGAGGCCTTTGAGGGCCATGTAGGTGATCGTGGCCTGGCTCCAGCCTGACATCTTGGAGGGCTGGGGACATGAGGGGCAGGAATCATGACAGAGACCACAGGGGCTCTCGATGATGTATATAACTCCCTTGGAATTACAGTTTGTGTGTTCTTTCATAGTCCATTTTATGTTCTTGTATTCAAACACTTTCTTTTGCATGGTCAGGGCACAGACAACACATTGTCCGCATTTGTAATGTCCAACTACTGATGGTAGATTCCATACAGTGTTCTCAGTTGGTCGGATTGGTTCCACAAACTTGTGGACTAGTGTGTCTCTTAGATTTTTATTCTTTTTTTGGGCAAAACATGGTCGTTTATTAAGTGTCCCTGCTTGCTTTACCAAGTGCCAATTCTTCATGACCGCCTTTTGGATAACATCACTCAATGGGCTAAAAGTAGTGACACAAATCAATCTGTCTGATTCTTTTTTCAGTTTTGTTTCGACGCAGATCTCTCTCGGGGCATGTGTTGCTCTCTTCTTGGCATCCCTTATTGCCTTACAGGGGTATCCTCTTTCAGTCAGTCTTCCAAGTAGGTCTTCTGCATGTTTTTTAAACTTATCCACGTCAGTGCAGTTTCTTCGAATTCACAAAAATTGTCCATAAGGGAGGTTATATTTGAGACCATGTGGGTGATAGCTTTGGAAATGGAGCAAGCTGTTCCGATCAGTCAATTTGCCGTACAGTTCAGTTCTGAGTAGATCTCCTGTTCTGTATATATGCAGGACAAGAAAGTCAATTTGGTGGTGATCCCACTGTATGGTGAACTTTATGTATTGGTTACGTTGGTTAATCCAAAGATGGAAGTCCTGAAGAGTATGCGGTGTTCCATTCCAAATTAGGATAACGTCGTCTATCTAACGCCTCCATAACACAATGTGTTCCAGAAAGGGGTTTTCTGCGCACTAGATATTGTCCTTTTCATACTGAGCCATATAGAGGTTAGCAATATCGGGGGCAAAAGTGGCCCACATGCTAACCCCTTGTATTTGTTTGTATATCTGCTTGTGGAAGAGGAAGTCATTTTCAGACATCGCAAGTCTTGTGCATTCCAGGATAAAATCAGTGACCGTTGTGGTGATATCATTTCTCTTATCAAGTACTAGCCGGATGGCTTCCAGGCCCTCTCTTTGAGGGATTGAGGTATAAAGTGCCTCGACGTCCATAGTGACGAGAAGGCTATTTTGCTGTAAATGAACATGATTGAGTAAGTTGATGGTACTGGTGGTGTCCTTCAGATAAGATGGCATCTTGTTGACAAAGGGTTTTAGAAAAAAGTCGGTGTATAAGGACAGAGGTTCAAGGAGGGAGTCACAAGCTGACACAATGGGTCCACCCGGGGGTTTTGTGGCATCCTTATGGATTTTAGGTAGGATGTAAAATGCTGGAGTCCGAGGGTAAGCTCTGTTAAGAAAGCGTTGCTCGTCTTCACATATCCAACCTTCCTCAACAGCATGCATGGTAAGGCTTTTGATTTCTTCTTGTAAAGCAGTGGTGGGGCTATAGTTGAACGGTCTGTAAGCTTTCTGGTCACCAAGAAGGCGTAGACACTCGGTATCATAATCCAGAGTGTCCACGATAACTATTCCCCCCACACTTATCAGCTGCTTCTATCGTGATGGTTATATCTGTGCCTAAGGTCTGTAGTTCTCTTCTTTCTTCTTGCTTCAAGTTGTCTTTGTAGAAGTTCTGTTTATGGAGTCCTGTCAGAACTTTTTTCAAGACTAATTTTTCAAAAGCCTCGATTTTGCAAGGAATGGTATGCGGAGGGTGATAGAAAGTGGATTTGGGTTTGAAGCCAGTGGTGTTGTCTTTACTGTTCCGTTCCATTTCGCTACCAGGTCCTTGTGTGGAGGGTAGATGAATCTCAAAGAAGTACTTAAGTCGGATATTTCTGAAGAATCTGCGTAATTCCAGTTCTGTATCAAAATTTTGTGCTTTTTGGGTTGGTACAAATGACAGGCCTCTGCCGAGGAGTCTCTGTTCTGATGCAGTGATTAGGCGTTTGGATATGTTGAAGATTGGCATCCCGCCTGTAGACCCTGATTTTGATACCACTGCTGTGTGCGCATCTGTTGGCTGGGTGGGGCTGGTCTCCTCTTGGGCCTCCCTCTAAGGCCCCCTCTGTGAAAAAAAGGCTGCTGGGGCTGAAAGAACGGTTGTTGCGGTTGTTGTCCCGATGTGCCGGGTAGGCTAAGGTTACTCCCACTACCACTTGATGAGGTACCAGAGAAATTTACGCCCCTATTTCCCTATTTCCACAAACTATACATCCTGCATTTTGCTTAACAGTGTTAAATGGAAACCATTATTGACCGCTTGTTTTGTAAAGCCACAGTTTTTTGACAAAAAATGTTGTTACCAGAATGTGTGCTTTCTCATTGGAAGTCAACAGTGACGGCCCATTTAATTTAGTCCCACAAGTCCCGACACATCTGGTTTCATGACAACATACAGCGTTACACACAGTAGGTCAGTTTCGCTCCAGATTGCTTGTGCAATTGGACATAGTCTGTTTACAATAAGTCACATTACTCTGTGATTTTTCACTGTGTGCTAATATTGGAGCATTGTTTCATCGCGCTCCAGTTACCATGGCAACGAACAGTAACAACGTTGTTTCTCCACATTACTTTTTGATACCTATAATACAAATATATGACATTTACTTTGTAGGTGTTTTTCGCCCATCTTTTCAACGCTTTTAGGGAATTTTTGAGATCCCAGTGTTTCCCGATTCAAGATGGCGCCCGCTATATTTTAGTAGGGCGCTTAGCAACGGCGTCTCCACCGATGTACGCCGTCAGAACTTGGCTACGCGCCCCACTGCAGAATTGATACTGCATTAGCACGGATGCGCCGTAGAGATCGGCAGACTTGCTGGTTTTTCCATGCGCGCCTGATGCAGATAGACACCACAGTAGCACAGAAACGCTATTGAAATCTGCAGATTCAGGTAAGAAGCACACGCTTCATGACTTCACCATGAATTTAGCGGTCAGCACGTTTTGATGCTAGGAGCATCTTTTAACTAATACCAATTACATATATCGTAGGAATTACCCGGGCTGCGCATGAAGACAGTTGCAGCCTTTTGATCACCCTGATGCTGTAGGGAGACGTCTCCTTTGTAGTCTTCTTTGCGGGTAAGCAGTTTTTCTTGCCCATGCTCAACACAGCTATAATGCCTTTGTGATCTGTACTATTTTAAGACAGCTCACACAGACCTAGTGATTATCTATTTTCCCCGTATTTTTACAGCACTGAGTAATCATGCACCATTACAAAGTTGAAGCCGCATAAACTGAGGTTTCCCCGCATTATTTACAGCAGCATCGTGAAGCCTTAATCGACTCTATCGATACTACGGGTACCCCTAATTAGGTAAGATTGATACAGTAGGGTGGTCGAGAGTAATTACTAGGCATAGATGTACACACTAATACATATCTCAACATACAGGGTAATTCCTTTCTTATTTTCTTCACAATAGGTTACCATTACCTTTACTACTTTCACCTGTGGCCTGACTATCGTCCCAACAGGTAAGCGGTGTCTTTCTAAGTAACTGAGAGACATCCAGTGATTTATCTCACACTTTTTTCACTAATATGCTTTGAGCCTTCCCTCATTACTCCTTCATTCCTCTTTCAGCACTTCCTGAACATCTTGACCTCACAGTCCTCCTCTGTCCTAATGAAGGCCCTAGGAAGAAATTTGTCAAAGTACTCAAAAGGGATGAGGGTTTCAATCCCCTCTCCCGAACCACAGAAGCCGAATAGATCGACCCTCCCACCGTGGTTGGCACGGGTGCCTGATATTAACAATACAGGGAAGCATGTGGCAGGCAATGGGGGGAAGACGCAGTTAGGGAAAGGGGATGGATTGACAAAGGAAAGTTAGGGTAGAGAAACATGCATATCAATACAACAAACCTTATTCCAAGACTCCTGTTCCTGTTACACTCTCCTATAACCTGCACCTGGAATTCTACACATGGCATACCCAACATTAACCAAAGAAGATTATTGGTTACACCTTGACTGACATAGCCCACTCCACCCACTCATCCTAGACATAAAGTGCAGATGCAGAATGGCACAAACAAGGGAATTCCCTGTCATGACGTAAACATAGACACACGGCCTCAAAATGGGCAAGCGTAAGCCACAACACAAGCACAGAAATGTATTACACATAATATAAAGTTTCTGAATCACCATTCCACTTGCTATAGGATATTGAGCTGGCTATTGGTGAACCATGTGTGTACTTGTGCATATCTCAGAACACCATATATTGTAAGCATTATTCAGCAGCTTCCGTATACTCAGAAACTCAATGGGCCAGAACCCTAAATCACCAGTCAGGCCACTTGATACATATACTGTGGCAATTATATTACTCAACATTTAACTGAATGCTCGAATGCCTCATAAGGTCATCCGAGCCTGAAAACATGCAGCTTTTTTGTGCTGGATCGCTCCTAACCACCGCCGCGACCCATGTTCTATGCAATGCGAAAATGCTAGCAACTAAAATGCAAATGAGCACTTATCTCAGTGCTCGGATGCCTCGTGAGGCCATCCGAGCTCGAAGGGATGTAGCGGTGAACCCGGCCGCCTCTGTTCCTCACAGCCGTGACCCGGGTAATCTCCAGCACGCTCCTCACACACAGAGTCTCCTACAAGGTCCAAGGAGTGATCCTGCCACGTGCGCCTCACCACCTAGTCCGGTCGCCCTGCTGCCGCTGCCGCCGCCCGTGTTTCATAACTTCAATCAACAGCACCGGAGCGATGGCGGTTGGCGGCTATAACCCCACCCCTTGATTATCTACAGCTGAGTGCCGGCGCAAAAACTGAACTACAATATCATATTGCCTACTGGGAAATGTAGTTTCTTGCTCATCGTTTCTACATATTGCGCCTTCTAGTTACATAACCCTTCATTCTGACAAAATGGCTCACTTAGCCCCTTTATAGGGCTGGAACACCGGGTGTAGATGCATTTCCCTCCAATACACAGTGTCACCATTGTCAACTGTTTGTTCTCAAGATATTTATTATAGATTTGCTGTTTATTTGGTCACTGAATTTTGACCCCTGTCGCCTATTTCGAATAGCGACAGTAGTAACTGTATTATATTTGTTGTTTAATATCACTATGCAAGAACAATATCTTGCTGCTGTTTTGTTCTGACTGTGCAAACTACGATTGCTTGTGTTGTTATTATATATGATGTTCAGAAGTATCTCTTAAAATAATGTAAAAAGTAGATACCAAAAAACTACATAAAATACAAGTTTTTGGAATCATAGGTGTGTTTCTTTACACATCATTGTGCTGAAATGTTTGAATGAACCAGAAGGGAGGAGGTTTTTTCAATAATTTTATTATCAATCCTTTTCACCTGTGTTCTAGTAACTAAAAGCCCTCCTGGGCAGAATAAGGTTGAATCCTCCAGGAGTCCTTCTTTATATCCATAAATCTACATACTCGTACCTTCTGAATGGAGACCGCCTGTGGGGGTTGCTTACTTTAAACACATAGTCCCAGACATGACAGGTCACTGCCCTTGATACTGGGAGGCGGGAGCTGGGTTCTGGTTGACACAGTGCATATCAAACGTTGTTGGGATTTTCCTGTCTTTTGTTCGTCCTGCGGCCAGGCCTCCCGTGGGGTTGCTTGAATTGATTCTGATTAGTATACAAAGGATAGGGCGGATCCATGGTGCCTTTTTTAGTTAATTAGGCTGGCCATAGCAGGAGGAAGCTTTTGCCTTCCCCCTTCTGAGATGCCTTGATGTACTCTTGGCTGTCATATTCCAGCTAAATATGACAGGGGGGGTGGCGTATGTAGGCTATGTCCACCCAGAGTACACAGGTCTATGTGTATGTCGTGCGGTGAGCATAGGAAAATGTGTGCGGATTAGGCTGACACATTTTCCAGAGGTTGATCTACCATCATTCAATTTTATTTAACATTTGAAAAAAAGCCCAGGCGAGTGCACACCCACCATACGGATGCTCAAATTCCTCACACAGGGATGCTGTTGCCTCCTTCAGTCAAAAGATGGTAATGGCTGTATACCCAAAGGAACAAAAAAGGAACATTCAGGGAACCTGTATTTTACATGAAACTCTATACAGCTAAAGAGGACTCAGGCAAACTTAGATAGAACACAGTTGGAATGAAGAAATAGGGAAGTGGAGATGAGTGATTGAGAAGATAAGATGGGAGGAAATAGCAGGCAGCATCAAACAGATCTGTACATTTGGTTACTTTTTATGTTATTTATTATTTGTAAAGTGGTGAACTGCCACTGTTGTGCCCTTCTAGTGTTATGTGACCCTTCAGTAGTGCATTGTTGCACCAAAGTGGATATTTGGTAGGCTATAGTTTGAAACATAGCATACACTATGCAATAGAATACATGCAGAAGCTAGGTTTGTGGAGATGTGGTGGACGGTGTAAGGCTAAATCAGTTGCTATTTTTGATTGTTCAAGGGTTGATGCTGCACACAAAGTGCAAAGCTGTTTGGTTGATAGTGTGCTTGGCATACGCGCAGTTGGCGGAAAATTGTGGGCTCCAACTTTGTTCACTTATAATAGTAAACTCATTTACATACCATTCCGGTGGCAGCCTGGACTGTGCCATCAGTCTTGCAGTTCAGATAGGAAATCAAGAACTTACGTTTCAGGCAATGCCTAGGTGCCACCTATGCTTGGTGCATTTCCACATTGCATTCTACCCCCATGGCTGGAACATCCCATGCCACTTATTGTAACCCCACTCCTTACCTCATTTGTTACCCTCAATGACATGTGCAGTGCTCTCTTGCTTCCTAGCTAGGTTTGTGCTACAGAAAACCAGTGACATTCTTAACAAGGAAATACCCCACTCACCTAAAATGTCTCCCGCATGTGTCTGTGTCAGAGGCAGACATCCTGCTTTTGTTCTCTTCAGTGATATACTTTGATCTATTGATGGACATTGGTTTACAGGTACCAGATATGTTTCCCTGTGAAACGTCCAGGAGGCTGCTGTGGTGATGATGTCATTTAGGATGGAAGTTTTGGGGGAGTGGAGGATGGTGTGAAAAAGTGAGGTGAGGGATTTGTTGAGGGTTGGTACACAGCTGAAGAGAGCTCAATAAGTGGAGTTGGTGGGGGTCAATGTGCCTGAAGAAACCAAGGTGATGCAGGTAACTAAAGCACCTGGCAGTGAGTGGGGGTCAGCATTGTCACTTGTCACAATGGAGCATGGGAAAATGGCTCCTTTGGTCCCTGTGGGGCGCGGATCTTCAGCAGGGACTCAGGAACGTGAAGATCGTGATGAACTAAGGGACATTGTAAATCTTTATCTGGCAGGTGTGTCTTTTGGTGGATTTAGCTATTCTGCACTAGCTTCAGGGGTGTCCAAGGCAGCCAGCTGACATCTTTGGCTCAGTATCTGGCAGGGAGATGTTCTCCAGAAAGCCAGTGTTTGAATCTGGCATCACTTCCTGAAGGTGGCACCTTCTTTTCACCAGGCTCAGGAGATTATTAATGGCTTCTTTTTTTAAAGGACCATCCTACCTGGGCAAAAAGGTATCTGCGATCCATATTTCCAAAATACTGGCTTTCTGTCATTAGGAGAGCTTCTTAGACCATGTGGAGCAGCTGTGCATGATCTGGAAGCATCATTGCCTCCCCGGCCTGGCGAGTTCACTCTACTATTAGGCCGTTTCGTAAGCTCAGCTTCATCTCCCAAGCCAGCTTCTTTCACCAAGGATGTGCGGTCACTTCTTGTGAAGGGTGTCAGGAAGGGGCTGTGATGCCCAACAACAGTCCCAGTGCTACAGGGCCGAATCCTGTTAACGTTGCCGCCCGCTACAATATGGGGTTCACTTCGCAGACCAATGGGTGCTGTCCATTGGATACAAGGTGCTGGCTTTAGTTTTGCATGTTTAATTTCGGTTACCAGACATTTGGTCGAAAAAAAATGGTCGACAGGACAATTGGTCCAAACCATTTGGTCGAAACCAAATGGTCAAATTTTATTTTTATTTTTTACTTTTTTTTTGGGGGGGTCACCCCAACCCCCTTTTTTTTCTAAAAAACCCTTTTTTTCCCTAAACGAAAACCTATAAAATATATATATAAATAAAAAAAAAATTCGACCATTTGATTTTCGACCAAATGTCTTTCGACCAAATGTCCCGACACCTTAATTTCATCTCGATTGACTAAACCAAACAGGTATTTTTGACTGCATTTCAGGAGTTGGTATGTTTTTGTTCAGTTCATTTCAAAGCAACGACATTGCTTTTGTGAATATACTTCCGGGGTAGTATTGACTGTCATGTAGGCAGACATTTCCTTTTCTTTGGGTTGCCAGTCCTGTGGTGTGGGCTCAGGAGTGAGGGAAGGAAGATAGAATATGAGGGTTAATGATCAGCAGTAAATAATCAAGGCCTTAGAGTCAAGGATAGCCTGGCTTATGTTGCACTGACCCCCCTGAGAGTTCTCTACGAAGACAGGGACGTCATTTTCAAACTTCTCGGCATCTAACAAGAAGCCGATACAGCAAACCATCAAGAGTATTCTAGAAAAAAATATTAACATCACTGCATCATTATTAACAGTTTACCTTTGTCGATTCTGTAGACTTCCTTCTTTAATCAACGTTTCTCCCCTAAGGCTTTCATTGTTTTCTAGTAACGTTTCACAGCCACGTCGAAACACCTGTAAGGCAGAATTCCCTTGCCTATTTTCTGATTCAATAAAAAGCAGCTTGCAGAGGCCACTCACAGCAGACAACCTCGAATCTTTTAGAAGATAAGGCCCCGATTTTAATACATTTCTCCATCAAGCTTGTTGCTGCCATGTTTACCATATTGGGGGCTGTAAATTACCACTGTTACTATTATTTAATGTAGTGGTGCTCAATTCATCCAGCTTGGAAGGATGAAGGGTTGAAATATATGTACTGGGGTTCGAGACTGTATCGTGCAGGTTGAATACATACCAAAACAGCAACTGCTTAACTCACTGAGCTATCTGACAGGTTAACATCAGGTAAGGTGGATTTCTGTACCCGACATGCCATGCAATTCTGTAGCTTAGAGTAGGCATGCTTGCATATAACAGGCACAGTGGCTTAACTTGAGATTCAATACAAATGGAAAGGTGGACCCTGCCCCTCGGGCACACTGGGCTACAGTAACTCAGGTTAGTCGGGATGCTGCCCTCGAGTACTTTTTCTGCTGAATAAAAGACACACATGTCAATACAGTGTTTGAAGCCCCTGATTGTAAAGACTCACAAACCAGATATTATTTTATTTAGTTATGTGTTGTTGCATAGAACACATACATCCCAAACAGAAAGCAAAGTCCAGGTCTGATGTGTGCACGTGTGTGGGGGGGAAGGCGTGTGGTGGAGGCTCGAGCTGGTTTGGGAATTTCTAGTCTATCGTTTTTCAGAGAGAATGCAAATGATGCCCGTTTTGTTGCACTTGTATGTTTTACAGGCAAGTGTTATCCTTAACCTCTCTGTGTGTAACTGTGGTAAAGGCAACACCTGTTGTGATTTCCGTATAGAAGGGCGGCCCCCAGTTTTATCATCATCATCAACAAATACCTTTATTCGGATTTCTCCATTAAATCAAGACCAAAACACACAATACAATTAATTATATAGTCGTTTCAATTAGCCCAGAATCCCAGTTGATCAATCCTAAAATAGTATAAAAGAACTCTCAAAACATCACTTCCTAAAAAGATCCCATGAACCAGGAACAATTACTAAGAACCATTTTTCATTAAAACATCCCTTATAATAAAAGCTTCACGGACATACACAGGTTAAAAATACAATCCTCATTATTATAGTTCATTATATCAAGTGTTATGTTTTAAGACGCTGCACAGCTCCGGTGTTGACCTGTTTTAGGCAGCCAGCTCCTGAAGGGGCATCCTTACAATAAAGGGAAGAGCGCCCCAGACCTCCCCATAATGTGTCAGGGAGCTGAGGCTTGGCTCCAGACAGAGATCCCTTGTGTGAGGTGAGCTCCCAGTTTTATGCAGTCGGACAAGTCACTGCCTGCTCTCCACTGTTGCATTCACACTGTGGCTCTCTTCAGAAAGCATGTGGGGCCACAGACACAAAAGTAATTTGTGGTTTATTCACCTAGTTGCAGTTATAGAGCATGCATGTATAGTTGAGGTGAACATAATGTGGGCTTTGGACATTTGGTGAGGCTCCCTTACTATTTCTTGCACCGGACCCGAATTAGGTGTCTTACCAGAGTTTGGTATTATATGTATGTAGTATATATATATATATATATATATATATATATATATATATATATATATACACACACACACACACACACATTCATTTTAAAATGGGCTTATCTAAGTAACTTTACATTAAAACACCATGTACATGACAAATATTTAAAGGACTAAAGCAATGATTGTCCATCTGAGCAGGGGTTTTACTCCAGAGCCATTCCCTCTTTGCCTCCACTGTTTTCATGTTCCACTCAAAACAGAAACTGTTATGTAGACAAGTGCCTCTACCCCCCCCTTGTTCTACCTCTATCCCCCTGGAGGCCTTTATCATAATGAGTAATTCCTACAGGCATCAGTACATGCTGCCAGAGAGGGAAGTTGACCCTGTTCTCCTTGAACCACGGGGACAAGAATGTCATTTCCCCCCTGTGAGTGTTCTGTACGTATTTGTATGTGGTGAGCAAAAACGAAAATTAAAAAAAGGATTGAGTACTGTGCAGTTTTAAATCACAATGCACGACAGGGCCTCCGGCAGGACTGAGGCCCTCATGAAAGGGCCACCCCGAGAACCAAATCCCTTTAAATGACTGACATTTTGAAATATTTAAGGACTGTAATTTGTGCCAGGTTAGAAATGTATAGATTAGACACTGAAATTAAACGTATTGGCCAGGATCGCACCCTTGTGTTAAGGGGTGAATCTGAAATTTGAGCTCCGTCTACAGGTTTAGCCCTTGAATACTTTATTTCCAAGTTATTGTCATACAGCAAGATTCAACTATTTGTGAACATTTTACATCCATGAACTAAAATAATATATGTTTTATAGACCTGTCATGGAAAGTAGGCAAAGCAAATACTAAAGCAACATGACAATGTTTATAACATCCTTTTAGAAGTGTATTTTGCAAGAAGAACATGAGTGTAATTTAATTTCTCCATCATAAAAGGCATTCCACAAGGGCCAGCCTAATTGTTGCAATTGTGAAGATTTCAATACACCCAACAAAACAAAACTGTGAAAAGGCCCCTGGATATCACACACACAAACAGACACAAGTACGCATCATTCTTTTCTTTAATCTACTGGCCAATGAATGTGTCCACTGTGCACTATCTCCAGGGAAGCACACCCTATCCTTGTAAGGTGTACTGTCCCTAGACGAGAGGTGGTGCACCGCCTATCTAATAGATTAGAGGGAAGCTGTCCCTACCACTACAATGAATCTATTAGCAATCCACTAAAGATAGCTGGGATCCTGTCCCATAGCTATCTACACATTGGACAGTTCACGTGGGAATATTTTTTTGTCAGCACAATGCCATTATTTATTCGCCCTACGTAAAGTATGAACCTACTGTGCAAAGAGAATGATTCTCTAAAAAGAAAAGCTAAGACACTTATATTTTTTCGAAGGGTCTTCCTTATAACAATACTTAAATGAAAATTAAAAACTTTCTAATCAATGGGAATATAGCCATTATCCTGTCATCTTGAGAACTGGCATTTATAAGTATTTCAAGAATAGTCACAACGGTCCCTTTCATTGGTCCACCTGATAGGCTTTCGGGTGTGCTTCTGTAGGGATAGTGTATAGTGGACACATTCATTGGCCAATAGATTAAAGAAAAGAGTGATGTGTACCCCTCTCTGTGTGTGATATCATAGTGTCTATTTAACAGGAAAGTCTATACCCCCTTGAGGTGTATCATTTTTAATAATCTTTCTCTGTAGTGGCCTGTGAAAAGGCACCTGTCCATAGTCATTGTTTGACACAGACTTACAGATTTCTGTTCATGACATGAGGAACAACATTTGAGAGACCTTTGACATTTAGCTGGCTTGGCCCTGTCTAAGACCCTGTCTACTGAAATAGCCTAGAGCAGGGCTTTCCAACCTTTAGGTTGGCAAGAGTTACTTGCAGTTAATGGCCAATAGGTGGGAGCTACTTCCGAGAGCTACTGGGGTGGTGATGTCCATGAGTAGGAGAATTTGTACCAAGATTTGTCTGGGCAGTGTATTTGCTCGTTGCATAAAAATTTAATAACATATGCATTTTCCAGGATAATAATAACTTCTAAAACATCTTTATTACATTATTTTGTATTAGTAGCCGTCTCCTAAAAATGATCATGCATATCAGAATATAGGACACCAATCTAGCCATTCAATGTGAATGCAGGAACTGCATGCTATCCACCAGTGCTCAGTAATCTGGAATGTTGCTTGAAACAGCAACAGCACTCAGATGCTGTCAGGCGGATTCAAAGTGTTGATTTCAGGAAGTTTGTCTGAAAAAGGCAGAATCACATAAATAGGCAATCACATTGACTAATAGTGCAGATACCTTCCTTGCCATAGTGTTTGCACCTAACTGCACACCTGACATGGTAGACATAAATTTAGGACAGTTTTTAAAATCTCTTACAACACACTAAGCCACGGGAGCCACTACGTCCTTCACAATTGCACCATCTGTAAAAGTACATTTGTTTTTCATCAAATAATTATCCATTTTGAAGGATGCCTCTCTAACAGCATTTGCATTGCACTGTTTAGTTTACCTACTTTTTACAATTGCAGGCAGCTTCCTTTGGGAACCTTATTTTCATAATTTGTGTCTATTATTGCAAAATGCCTACCAACGTTACACTTTTTTCCCCACTATAACATGGGCACCGTAGATTAAAGATGCACATTTTCTGTTTTCTGTCGAACAAAGAAAATCGGTTTCCCACTTTGGATTGAAAAATGGTACATCTTTTGCCTTTTGTTGGATGGGGCGCTTGCATCTGCATCCAGGATTTCAACAAGGGTAGTTTGTTTCTTTTGGGGCTGCATGTGCAAAAACAATCTGAGGAGTATATCAATCAATGTGTTATACGGTTTAAAAAAAAGTCTGCATAAACCACGTTCTGCTTTGTCAAAAAATACAAACCACTGCTAGTTTAGCATATCCCCAATTCGTTAAAATCGCTCACATACCTGGTCACAGAATTCAGCAAAGCCAAAGTCAAAGCCTACTTTGTTGACTACCCCTAAAAGGTTGTATGTCAGAATGATTGGCAAGATTGAAAAAAATGAACATGTGGCAACCATGTGATCAAGTTATATGCAAACAAAGTGTAAATTACAGAGATAGAGAATTGTAAATTGTATGGTGTTTTGCCCAATTTCTAACAAACACATTGCTCATAAATTGCACCATTTCAATTCAGTATCGAAAGGATGAAAATCCCCTGCAAGAATTCGAACTATGAGTACAGGTTTCCCTCAGACCTCGATCGATCTCCCAGATTGTATATATTGCCAAAGGGGATCAAACCTATTAATTGTTCTCCCATCCCCTCACCTCAACGTTCTCTCCCTGTATTCACCACCCTTTTTTGTACAGTGCTCTGTTACTTAGCAACTAGGATTAAACTATATTAATCCAATACATACCAAAACATATACATACAAACCACTGCTCACTTCTGCCACCTAATTACTTCATTTAGTACTCTTGTTTCATAAAACATAGACTGAAACAGAACTCTCAGATCATGTATTTAAGTCCTGGCATTGATAGCATGTCTCATTTTACATTCTTCTTTAGTTTTATAAATATAAGTAGACAAACTCCAGAATGCAGTGCAGCTAGTAGTTTTCCACATTTACTTAAATGTAAAATTGCCATTAGTGCTTGAATACCTGAATTGACACGCATGGAGGTGGGCTCCTTCATATCACGGCAAATTCCATCTTAACCTTTAATACAGTTGGGGTACTACTGCCTTGAAACAGAGAACTCAGTATCTTCCAATAAAAACAAATACTTCACAGTTTTACCATAAACAGCAACACATAACGCTAGATGAACCTTTTCTCTTGCATGTTGGGACTCCAACATATTTTCTTTACATACACACATACACAAAGAAAGAAAAACGATTACAGATGTAGCTTTCTTTCCCCATTCTGATTGAAAGCCAATTATCAGCATGCAAAGTAATGCTAACCGAAATAAATGCAAAGAAAAACAGTGAGACTGAAACAATCACAGCCGCAGCTTTGTTTCACATGGCATGCTGATTTATGCACACTTTCCCTTTCTAATTAGCCATTATTGCATCTCTTGGTCGAAATGGCCACAGCACACATTTGCCATTTACCTATGTTATTGATAGTTAATCCCTTGTTGGACACTGCCTGGATCCCTTTAAGGCCAGCTGCAGCTCTACCTCTCACCGTGCACATGGCTTTTTACTGTTTGCTTTGCAGGAAGAGGAGAGGAAGGGGTAGGGGAAGAGGCCGAGGGACTTCAGACACCAAAATAAATTCCTAGTACTCATTTTGGTGTCTGATGCAAAGAGCTACTGGGAAGCCTCAGGTGAGCTACCAGTGGCTCGCGATCTACTGGTTGGAGACCCTGGGTCTAGATGAAGTTAACGAGCAGGCAGCCAATTGGCTAAGGAATTCAAAACAGAATGCGAGGAGCACAAGTTTCACCTTAGATAGCCCAGTACTATACAATCAGTGAAAATCTGCCCAGGATCACTATTTTGCCTGGAGGTAAATCTGTGATGCATGCCTCTGGTTTCACTGTCTCTAATTTGACCACCTAGCTACCTCTTGTCACTCACTCATTATGCTTCTTATTGTGGATAGAACATAGACCTGTACCAGACTGATACAATGTTAGTATTTCGAAATTAGTCGTTTCTGTTGAAGGCAGGTTGTTTTGTAGCCCTGTAAGTGCTACTATCAACTGCACAAATATTAGAACAAATAACCTCAGAGAAAGAAAGAGGAACATCTGATCAGGCCTTGCCAGGATTGGGTTCTGTGGCACAGGATGAATTAACACAGTTCTCTGCAACAAATGCCTACCTCACTGAGCTATCTCCTTTACCATGGTTACACTCAAACCTATCAAAATGCAATTAAACTTTGGTTATTGTATGTGATCATTGTTATTACATGTGATCAATATATTCCAAAGAAAGATGAAAATGCTACATAGCTTTTGCTATAATGTGATTGCACATACCGGATTTAAAACAGTGAACATAGACTGCATCACAGATGCAAAATTAGTTTTCATAACCTCATCAGCGAAAATACACTATGCTTAAGTCTTGTTAAAAAAGGATTATGATATCAAATATGTGAAATAGCAGAGGGTCTTATTTATAAACACGTTTTTGTATCGCTTTGTAAATCAGGCCCTTAATCTCGCAGTAGCAGTGTTGCGATTTCAGTTTGCAGAGCACAGCTGAGAGGGTCATGATGAGTGCTGCAGGGCTGGTCTTGAACATGCACCACAAAAACGATAGAATGGTATATAAACTATCACCCTGCGACATAGATGTCTCAATCTCTGAAGACAACAGTATTCCCGTCGCACCTGTAGAGTATGTACACACCTTATGTTTTAAACGATTTCTGAGGTAGCATACTCATATGTTGCTCCAGGAACCTCAAAAGAGTTTCAGGGACTCAATTTAGATCAATATTTCTTTTTAATGAGCGTCTCAAGGACCGTGTTCAGTTTCGTATGTGTGCCCATCTATGTTGACCCGTGTTTCGGCCATCAATGTTTTTCTCAAAACCGGCCTTAATTTTGGAAGAACAAAAAGTCTCCTTCCAATTACGTCACATTCTGTGTGACATTCATTGTATATGCGTAACCTCAATGTATAACCAGACAGAAAGTTAGGGTTGTTCTTAGGTCGGTTTGCTAGGGAGTGAGAAAAACAGCACCATACAATATTAGTTATGCATTTCATTGCAAAGTCCCTTGTACATTCTCGTCAATTATATTGTTTAAAGATGTTATGATCGTTATATTAGTGGGATTATACTGCTTGCGTGCTTAGACTTGACATTGACAAATTACAAATGTGCCTCAGTTGGTGTTTTTTTTCAGCTAAGTGCTCTAGTAATTTAGCTTAACCTTGCATTGCTTCAACGTTCAGAAAAATGATATCTCCGCTGTTGAATTCTTATCCTCATTCGGTGACTTGCTTGCATTATATGGTGAGCTTTTTTAATGGGTTTCGGTCCCTTGTTACTCACCCACAGTTATACTCCAAGCCTAGTATCCATTCTTTCTGAGGATTCTTCCAACTTGTTATATAAGGGTTCGATCCCTAGGTCCTGCAAGAAAAATTCCATGTACATCTACCCATTACTGGGTGAAAGGTGTCCATTGATCTTTTGTTCATGTGTGTGTCAGTTCAGTATATTCAGACTGTAATCACTTTCAAAATTTGTATTACAGCACCATATTCCCTTCCGATAACTCAAAAGCACGAGGCCCCCCTAAATAGTTATATTCTACTAAACCCCTACCCTCATTTTTGCTTACCTTCTTAATTTCCCAGAAAGATTATTACAGCATCCCATGTGCAAATTTCTTCGCGGCAGATGCTATTTTCACTTTCTTTTAATCTAGTAAACATTTGGTGACCCTGCACGTTGAGCGTGCAATATTTTCACCTTATGGCGGCCTAATTTTGGGATAGGAGAGCACATTCGCATATTGGGCACCAATTTGTAGTGGTGGCAAACCAATTTGCCATACTGTGGCAAATTGAAATGTAATTCAACCTTTGATTTTGATATAAATGTTGTTTTGAAAAACTAAACATCCGTGTTAATGTTCCATAATTTATGCTATATAATTGTATCACGTGCTGTATGACTGTGTACCATGCATGACATTTTAACCTGTACAAGTTGCAATCCTAACAAAGTGGCTGTTGTGTTCATCTTAAGTCTGATGCACCCAAAAGGAGAAGGAAGATTAAAGGCTTGTCATGTACAAATTAAACCCACAAATTGAGATGTATTATATTACACTTACTCATTTTCAATTGTCTCCTGCTTGAGTGCTCTATATCATGCAAGTTCATGTTCATAAATCTTTACTTTGTACATATATTAATTCTTATATGCCCTCCACCGTACATGTACCATATGCAACTTGTGCACAGTATTTGTCATAAGTATGAGCTCATATCATAGTCCGTGTTCAGTCCAAATTCCGTAGCCCGCATTCTGTATATCATCCTTGCTACCATTTGTCTCAGTAAACGTTCTTTATCTCCTCCCGTTTTCCCCAGGGAGATTTTCTTTAGACCGATACATCTTTTGTTTTGTAATTCATGTGTAGTTTGCCAGTGCTGTGCCAGTGGAGTGGAAATTTGCAATCCTGGCTCCCAATGGTAGTAAAATGTTGTCTAGTTCTGGTTCTTAATTCTCGAATTGTACTGCCTATGTAGTTTTTCCACATACACATATTATGGCGTAGATCGTAAATTGGTATTTGCAGTTAATATTATGTTGGATCTGTGTTCTTGTTCCTCTTAGATCACTAAATTCCTACATGTATGCAAAATTACACATAGTGCACATGCCACATTTGTAAAAACGTTTTCTATCCAGTTGTATCCATATCAGTGTCAGTTCCACATTTATTCTTGGTAAATAGGATGGACTTAGTTTATTTTTTAAGGTTTTTGCCCTTTTGAAAATTACTGTGGGCCTGTCATTTGGGTATTTTGAAAGGTCCTTATCTAAGTGAAGTAAGTGCCAGTATTTCTTCAACATATTCTTTATCTTGTAATGATTCTTGCAATATTTGGTTACAAACTTGATTCTGTATGCCTCTGCATCCATTGGTCTTTTCTGTTTAAGAGTTTCACTCCTTTGAATCCCTTGTGCTTTTTTCTGAGTGTTATTGATGCTTTGCAGTGAATACCCTCTCTCCCGAAATATGTCGGTTAGAAGGTTAAATTCTTCATCGAAGGTCTCTGTTTCTTCGCAGCTGCGCCTGGCCCTAATACATTCCCCAGTATTCTGAATTACAGATTGGTGTTGACAGTTGGTAGCAAAAAGAGTCAAATGTACTTCCGCTGCTTTTCTGTATGTGCATGTTCAAAGCTTATCGCCCGATACATATATTGCTAGATCCAAAAAGTCTATTTAATTCGGGTTGGAAATACCAGTAAAGGAAATTTCGAAATCATTTAATTATTTGTACGTAAAACGCACATTTGCGCGCCATTCTGCCCAAAAATCCCTGTTGGAGGTATGGGGATTTTCAGGAAGAATGGCATGCAAATGTGCGTTTTACGCACAAATAATTCCATGAATCAGGGGCATAGTCTTACGACAAATTCATCCAAATCGTTCAATCAATCAGCAAGTGGATGAGCTTCAGAGGGGCCAAGGTATGAAAGGATTGACTTTGTGGAAAAGTGCCAGAAGGCACCATGCAGTGTGACGAATCTAGCGATGTCATCGCTGCCTCTCTGAGGAAACTCTGTTCCCATATGGCCAGGGAAAGGCAGCCGCTGCATGATCCTGACCCTGGGGGTGGTTGCATGAGGGAGGACCATATGCGGTATGGGGGCAACCCTCACAAAAAGCAAGGAGACTCACTGGTAGGAACATGGTTTCATCCTTCCCTCTCAGGGTATAACACTAACCCCTTGAATTCTCAAACCTGTGTGGTATATTGTGATATAGATTCCGTCCATCCACTTGAACTGACAGTAGGGCTCCTTCCTATACTTTTTGCAAAATTACTGAGATGAGGAAGAGACACGCTCTAGTCGTTGGATGGATCCGATAGGTGCCCAGATATTTAAAATACAAGCATGGCGGGGAAGAAAGAGAAGCACTACACAGGACATGGGCTCAAAAGCGAGGAAGACGCCAGCTGTAGTGGGAAGCAGGAGAACTCAAACTGGCGCTGTCACGAGAAGCTCAGAGGTCTAAGGTACGCCGCATGGAGGCCTGCAGCAGGAGACATTGTGGAGAGGAGGCCAAGGCATAGCAGGTACCGGAGCACAGACAGGATGCCAACAGAAGGAGGAGGAGCCCCACTGGAGAGACCAAAGCCACCACAAGAGAGCAGTGAGGGGAAATGGGACACCAGAGCGCTTTGCAGCGTATACCTCCTGCCGAGGAGAGACAGTGATATTCACAGGGTGATCCTGACAATGCAAGCTGGGATGCCAAGTGCATTACGGAGTGAAACAAATGGGAGGGGGCAAAGACCCAGTGGCTGAATGAGGCAGAGTGAACATTGTAAAAGCCCTTGCAGGAGAGTATAAAAAGCAACCTGTTGCAATTCTGGGACCCACACCCAATCATAAAGTGAACATTGTGAAAGTCCTGGCAGGAAAGTCTACCAGGCAATGTGATTACAAGTCTGGGACTCGCACCCAATTGCGAATAAACTGAGAGTCAAGAAGAGGAAAGAAAATCTCTTAGGTGTGTGAAATCCAGGGGAAGGGAGCTATTCCCCATGGACTAGAAAGTTGAATATATTGTGAAAGCTAATGAGAGGAAGAGAACCCCTTGTGTGTGTGAAATCCAGGGGAAGGGTACCATATACCCCCATGGTTGGAAAGTTGCATATTGTGGAAAAGCCAGGTGAAGACAGTTAGAATGTCCTGGCAGGAGAAATACACCAGGTGAATTGATTGCAAGTCTGGGACCCACATCCAAATATATAATAGACTGTGAAAGTAAATAACTTTGAATGTGGGAAATCCAGGGGAAAGGGAATGATACACCCTGGACAAGGAAATAGGAAACTGTGGGAAAGAAATCAAGGGAGGATTCATATCCTTTGAACTATTGTGTTTGCAAACTATAAAGTGTCTGAAAAACTCAGTGGAAGGGAAACACCTCCTGAGAATTGTGAGTGTGAACTGAAAAGAATCTGAGAATCTCAGGGGAATGGGACCCCTTCCTGAGGATTGTGGAACTTTGATTATTTATTTTTGCACCTTTTGGAACTTTGTGTTGTGTGTTGGAACTTTGGTAAAAGCTGCAGATGGCCAGTTGAAAGGCTATATCCCTTTGCACTTTATTTTGAGTTTATCATGTAAGGGTAAGGTTAGGATTTTAGACACAGGACGGAAAACTCTTTGCTTTTGGACATTCTGACACCAACATCCTTTAGTTTCATTGAGGCAGGGACACTCCTCGTAGTGATAGGGCGAGACATGTCTTTCTCCAAACCTTCTTTTTCTTTAATAAAAGTCTATAATAACCACCAGAATAACTCCTGTGTCCCAGTCTTACTCATGGTTCCTTATCACAGCTTGGGTCTCTTTTGGCAATGTGTGGGACTGGATGAGCATTGTGGAACTCCAAAGGTTCACGCATGATGCTGGGATCTATTGGGGCGCTTCTAGTTGAGTTGGTCTCTGTTGGAGCGGTAGGATGCGAATAACTCAAGGAATGTTCAGTCAAAACACATGCAAATTGCAAGGATGTTGAGGAGGGATTCATGGCCAATTGTATGGAATGTGGGAGGGAGGACAAGTAAGAAGAGTAAGCAGGTGTCTTTTTTGTCTAGGATTTGTAGAGCATCATCGATAACTTGGACGGTGGTGGCTTCTGTGCTGTATCATGGTCAGAAACATATTTGGAAGCATTGCAACAGATTGTATTGATTAATCCTTTTGTGCAACTGATGGTCTTCTCAATCATTTTGACCAGGAAGAGTAGATGAATGATGGGGCAATAGTTGCCCAGGTCATCTGCGTTTAGTGTGGATTTCTTCAGCGGGGGTTGAGAGATCTGTCCATTTTCAGCAGATCCGAGAACACACCTTGTGTGTGGGAAGTGGATGATGTTGGGAACTGGTGTGAGTGCTTCATCTGTGTCGGTCTCTAGTATGGAGGACGGGAGGATGTTGTCTTCTTTGTAACTGGTGGGTTTGAGAGAGTGCTGTTCTAGTCATCTGAATTAATTTCTGAGTTCAGTCCTTAATATGTTGCAGGCTGTCATAATTGTGACGTCCGGTGCTGTCACTTGTTGTCTTATCTTGTCTATCATGTCTCTGATGATGTTGTTGATGGTGTTACAGTTGTCAGTGGTTTGTGGCATTGCAGTCTGTCATGAGTCTAATCTAGTGTTTCCGGGCTTGGAGGATCAGCCTGCTCTTGTTGGATGCTTCTCTAACGGCTGTTGTGCAGTAGTTTAATTTGGCTGTGGTGATGAGTGTCCACCGTGCTGAACAAAGGATTCGTAGGGTTCTAAAATATAAAGTCAGTCTTGCTTTTCTAAAACCAGGAAATATTAACATAGAAAGTGGCAGTTAAAACAATAAAAGCCTCTGGCTAATTATTTGGTACGTTTGGGGGGTCTAGTGGATAGGTTAAAAGGAAACACATTTACTTCGACATCCATAACAGAAGAAAGACAAGGGTGGAATGGCTGATGCAAACCCAGGTACTTAACAGTACGTTCTGAAAGACAGACTGATGAACATTCACAAGAATGTCTTCAATGGTGCCCTTCTGCAGAACCTCCTGACCCAAACATGGCCCTCCTTTCCTTTCAATCCCTAACCCTCCCTATCACCTCTCTCCATATTCATTTAGCTCTACTCTTAATGCTCTATCCTTCTAAATGCATTCATTGTCTCCCCTTGGTGTTGCATGCACAGTTTCTGCTAGGTTTCCACTATTTAAAGCTGTTACGTGCAATACTTACAACAATTTGACGAAGAGGAATGTTTTACTTTTTGGGTGTCACCTAAAGTAATGCTCACATTGTCTAGTAAAGATCCAAAGTGCACCTCAGGACAGGACATTACATCACAGACTCGTTGATATAACTTGTGCTCCCGTAGATTATCACATCCTATTCAGAGTTGAGGGGCAATTGCGGTCATTCATTTATCAAGATTATGTTAGGTGCTTTAGAGTGATACGCTTCCAACCACATCACATAGAGGGTATTTGCTTATTTGTGATATATAATGTGTCACCTGTAGTAATGGCATGGGTGGCTGGGTGAGGGAAGGAGGAAAGGGTAACAGTGTAAAGTATATCCAGACCATTAGGTCTGCATCAGCAAACAAATGAGTCTGTATTCATGCAACTAAAGACAGTGGGCCTCATTACGACCTCGGCGGTAGCCATGCCGCTATTGGCGGCATGGCTGCCGCCGAAATCGCGTCCGGGTCCGGGTTCCCAGAATGAGGAATTACCGGGCCATTCCGAGTTCGGAGGGCCCGGTAATTCTTCCCTCCAAGGACCCGGACCTTCCCCATTCCCATTGCAGCCCCCATAGGGCTGAATGGGAATGGGACAGGGAACAAACAACGAGCCGATTACGAGTGGCCCGTTGTTTGCTCCCTCTTCCCCTCGCGGGACACCGTAAGCACGCGTGCTTACCGGTTTTACCAGGCGTGCTTACCGTGTCCCGCGAGGGGACCTCGAGTCGTAATGTGGCGGAACGGGTTTAACGGGTCTGCATCCTTTTGCGGCACCCATTAACCCGTTCCACCAGGGTCGTAATGAGGCCCAGTGAAAACAATTAGAAAGCATAATATTGTTGCATAAACTTCAAGACCTAATATAAGTGGAATAAACCAAGGGTGTGTTTAATTGGTATCCAGTGAAAGGGAGATGTAACAAGGCTAGTCAATGCAAGGGTGTTTTCATGGTCTAGGGAACATTCTAGCCAAATATCAGTGTTTTCAGAGCTATTCTGACTTCCAAAGAGTTCATTGCAACATACAGAAATAGAAGACCCCTGGTCTACCGTTGTCAGACATGGCTAAAGCGGCACTCACTTACGCCACTGAACATCTGCCAGTCATGGAGCAGCACAACAGGAATACAAACCATATATCTCAAGGCACACTGCTTCACACCCGTTACACAATCACGCTTCGAGAACTACGTAACCCGAGTATCTTCACTGCAATGCAATAACCAACAGTTAATGACCATTGTCACAATGCCCAGATGAACTGTCCTAGACACAGAGGATGAGAGGGTCACTTTTTCGACACTTCGCTTGAAAGTGTCTCCCTCCTCTTTTTCACGTCCCGCATATCAGGAAAGGTGGTGGTAAAAGTGATTGTAAACTTTTAAAACCACTTTTTCTGATCCAGCTTTTTTCAGGTTTTCAAGCTTGTGGTAATGCAATGGATTCCTATGGAATCTAAATCAAAAGAGGTGCTGACTGGAAGGTGTGGCTAGGGTCTCTAGGTCTAGCAGGCCTGAGGCCCACATCTCGGCATGCCCGTACCACCTGAGCTGACAAAACAAAAGAAAATAAGTGATGACTGGAAGGTTTAGAATTAATCTTAAACCTCTAGCAATTGCTCTGGGCAATCCTCTAGACAATTGTTCATTAGAAAGGGGAAAGAGCATATAAAAATCAGGCTGGGCCCCACCCCCAAAGGGGCAGTCCACCCGAATTGCTAGGTCGCATCCCTACTGCATGACACCACAAACAACCACAGACATTCTTCCAAACTGGGCCTATAAGGCATCAGCAGATATCCACACATCTTAATGCATACTGCATAGAACTGGCAGCTGCAGAAGCTGGATGGCTGGAAAGGATGATGGGATAGGACTGGATGATGGGATAGGACAGGATAATGGATGGGATAGGACAGCATGATGGAAAAGGATAATGGAAGGGATAAATCACTGAGAATGTGGGAAACACCCTCCTTCGCATGACAATATCAACATCAAATTGTAGGGAAGACTCCTATGAATTAAATTATGAAAGAGCTACATTCATTCAACTACATATGTACTACCATCACAAAGTACAGCCGATCATTAACTGTCCATCCAGCAAGCACCAGACTGTCATATTCCACATGTGATGTCACTCAGGATCATATAAGTCGCTTTACAGTGCAGCATTCATGAGTGATGAGGACAAGACACTAACAACTAAAATAGCCACCAAACTGCTTTTAATACCTCTGCCTGGCCCAAACACAGATGCCGTCCTGAACAGTATGTATTTGGTGGCGGCACAAATAGTAAGTCACCCTGCCTCACAAATCATAAAGTAAAAACTGATGCATCAATGAGAAAGTAAAGCCAAGAGGTAATGGTCTAATTCGAAGCACTCTGTAATTTGCCAAGCTAAGCCTGTTAAGATAGACAATCTGTAGGCCTGTGAGACAGCTAAAGCACACTGTGCTGATTCACAGGTTCTCTTCCCTTCTCCCCAGAGGGGAGCACTTCCTTATGAGGTTAGGGAGGTGAGACCACTTCCCAATAGTCCCCCTAGGGGTGGTAAAAAACAGGATTACCTCATATGGAGAGACTCCCATCATCGGGATTCGGACTTCCGTCCTGTGAAAGACCTCCCTAAACCCTTGTTCCCAGACGCCATAGCCCTGTTAACTCCTTCTCCCACACAACCTGAAACTACTACTGTGTGTTCTTGTGAAGTTTCTACACTCTCATCTGTAAGACCAGATAAGACTGAGATGAAGAAGAATCAAAGAAATATACAGAACAACATTAGAAGGGATTACCAAAGAACTGGGACAAGGTGGCCACTAAGAGGCATGAAGATACCTTCTGAGGCACTGACGACGAACGTTGACGCTATGCTGGGGTGGTCCCAGCCATATAAAGTAAAGACAGAGGAAGGACTAGAGTTGTTCGAGAGCAGGATGAGCAGCAAAGGAAGCTAGCGTCAGTCCAGCAGGGCCCGGGAATTTCAAACCCGCGCTGCCTGAAGCATCGAGAGACAGATGGTCTCAGATGGAGAGGCCGAAAGGAACCACACGAGCCGGGGGGTAAACCAGACACGTTGCACAAGCAGGAAGAATCCAGTGGTAATGTGGCTTCTTTGAGGTGGTCCGTGTGCTCCATAAAACACAGCGAGACCACGGCAGCAACAGCTCTTTGGAGCCTCATTGACCAAGGAGGAGGAAAGCAGGAATAGGTGCTGAACAAATGCGGAATCAACAGTGACCTGAGACCCTGGAAAGAACCAGTAGCGCTCCCAGTGAAGATACAAGTAATGGGAGTTGCAGGAAAGCCGGGTGGCGTCTAAGGAGCCCAAAGAGTCAAGTACTGCAACTGCAGCATCGCATTTTGAGTGACGCTTTGGCTGGCTGGCACTTCTGTCAGTCACAGCAGCCTGACTTGCTCATGGCAGCGTGCTCATCTCCCATTGCGTGGTGGTGGGATATGGTGGGTCAGGGCTGCTCAATTCAGCCTCACTTTTTGTAGACTTTCGGGGCTCTGCCGCCGCTGGCCCCAGTCCACTTAAAGCACTGACCCTATTACTTCACCTTCACAACCATGTATCTAGATTCCACGCTGGTTTCCGAGACCGTGCAGAGGTGCACTCCCCTCCAATGGAGAGTAGGCCACCATTGCAGCGGCCGATGGGAACCAGACCCAAGCACTCATAACACAGCTAACTTCGGTTTACTCCCAACGCCCATCCCCCAATAGGAGTATATTTATATGTTGGAACCGCAGGAGTCCTTGGAAATGGAACTCCTCATACTTGCTTGATGGATGGCATACAATGTCATATGCATCTGTTGTAATACGTACAAGGAAGCACCACACTGGATACAAGAGTAGTTTTTTGTGTAGGGTTATTTATGCCCACAGAAATAGTGTGGAAAGGATGTTTGTAAATACTCATTTTCCATGCAAAAAACAAATGTGGCGTTTGAGGGGGGACTGCGTGCACCAATTTCCCAAAATGATTCCATTTCATTTTTAAAAACATGGGGATACATGCCCATTGGTATTCCTTTTTTAATATCAACATGCAGCTCCGTGCTCTAATCTGCTCTGCAACACACAGAGCAGATTAGATCACCGAGCCCCCAGCTTGACCAAAAGAAAAAGACGCCTCGAGCTCAGTGATCTGTGCGCTGCTGAGCAGATTAGCAGGCCGATTCATGGAATTAATGTTCGCCGAAAATCATAGCGCAAGCGTGCGAAAGCCGCGCACATCGATTCATGGAAGTCCGTGCATGTGTAAATCCTGGGATGTGCGCTAAAATCATGCATGGCGCAGGCGGGCGCACAAGTCATCAAATGCGTGTGCTATGCACACAGCAAAAGCACACATAGCGCGGCGCACACAACAAAAGTGGGCGGAACACAGGGCGTAACACGCAGAATGGGGAACAACGCGTGAAAATGTGGGCGTTACGGGGGAAGTACATGAGGCAAATGCGCAGAACTCCCACACGCGCGCCTACAACACGTATTCATGGAATCGAACAGGGGAAATGCGTGTGCCAAAAAAGACGCGCTAATCTGGAAACACGTACGCCAGCAGGAAGCAGGCGTGCGCGGCTCCTCGCAGCATAAAAATGCATGCAAACAACAAACAAGCTCAGACGCTACAATGAATATACCGTTCCTTGTAGCAGTGGTCGTCGGACATCGCAGGAGGAGGAGGATAGCCAGGCCCCACATTTTTACACCTAGGACCAGCCTTTTTGGGATGCCTGATGACCAGGTGTATGGGAGGTACAGGTTTCCACCACACATAATACTCAACCTCACATCACCCACCCTGTGCTCCCAAGCACTGAGCCCCTTGGAAAAGGTGCTCAATCTACTGCACTTCTTGGCCACTGGTTCATTTCAGCGGACAAGTGCCAAAGTGGGGGGGGTCTCACAGGCCATGCAGTCACGCTGCCTACACCAGGTGTTGGCCATCATGACTGCACGTCCCTCAGTCCGCAGGCACATATACATGCCCAGAACACCTGCAGAAAGGCAGGCTGCTGTCCAGGACTTTTACGGGGTGGCACACTTCCCCAAAGTGCTAGGTGCCATTGATTGCACCCATGTGGCTCTACGTCCACCCAGGGCAACTTAGCACATCTATAGAAACTGCAAGCACTGGCATTCCATCAACGTGCAGGTAGTATGTGATGCCAAGGGAATCATCACCTCAGTATATGCCAACTATCCAGGGTCCACCCACGATAGTTTCATTTTCAGAATGTCACCCCTAAACCGGGACCTAGAATCTAGGCGGCATGGCAATACATGGCTGCTTATAGTATAATTGAGTATAATTGCCTCTGCACATGCATGCATGTCAGATACGGAGTAATGTCACAACCCCACTAATGATACCCATCATCACCTCCACAGGGGACAGTGCCTACCCTCTGAGCACCCACATGATGACGCCAATTCGGAACCCCACCACAGCACCTGAGGTAAGATACAACACAGCCCATATTGCAACCCGGGGCATAGTGGAGCGCACATTCGGAGTGCTCAAGTCACGCTTTTGCTCCCTTGACCGCTCTGGTGGGCAGCTGCAATACGCACCCCCAGTAGTGTGCAGGATCATAGTGGCAGCATGTGTCCTGCACAACGTTGCAACCCGCCGGGGCCTGCGGGTGGACATGGTGGTGCCCCCACATCCCCAACCACATGCACGGCCGCTGCGCGTGGGAGGTGAAAAGGCACGTGGTGAGGCAGCCCATACACAGCTGGTGGCTAATTACTTCACCTAAAATACTACCCCTGTGGAGTGCACACAGCCCTGGCACATACCAGATGACAATCAATGATGATGGCATAAGGTACAGTTAACTGTCACAACCATACCAGCCTGAGATTGCTCACCTGGCAGTGTTACATTGTGTGCATCCCTAAATACTTAAATACAACCAATGCCGTGTGAAAAAAAGACACACATTCATGCTGCATGAATTACTAGCCCCTTGAAAAATACACCATGAAAATAGAGCCATGTCACCCAACCCCTCCCCATTTCAGCTACCCAACACACCATGGCATGTCATGCAATGTGAAAGCTACAAAATGAATGCACAACACAAGACACAAGTGTCACAAAGTGCACTGTTCCAAATGTAAACAGGCCACAGACAATATGCTCCCAGTAATCAATAAGAAACAGCACACATGAACAAATACTTACCACCAACACAGAACAGCAACACAGGATGAAACAGTGTGTCAAAATACGACAGTACAAAATCAAAGTAGTGCAAGTCTCACAACCTGACTAAGCCAGCACATCGACCCCTTCCAACTGCAGAGTGTCAGTGTACTGCATACAACATGAACTGCATCTGCAAAGGAGATGGCCTTGTAAAGACATGAAGAAGGTACATGTGAATAAGGAGAAAGACATGGATGCACAAGCACATATCAATACACCATGCAGTGTTCAATCCAACAACAATCCCCACTAGGGATGTACACACAGTTTTGACTACAGACTGCCCACACAGCTCATGGGAGCCCAATGTCACTGTGCAAGTTACTGTCACTTGGTCACACCCTTTGCAAGCCCATGGAAAGGGGAAGCAGGAGGGGTGTGTGTGTCAGGAACCCAAGCATCTAACCCAAAGACAGGACAAGCCTGCATGTGCCCAGCTGGAATACACAGTGGATGCCCACGGAAGCCACACAAGGCAACACACTGTAAAAAAAACAAAATATATACAAAAATCAAAAATGGCCATGTGTGGACCAGGGGGAGGCACCCAGGAGGTTCGAGGACAGGGAGCACCCCAACACCCACCTCCGTGGATGTTGAGAAAAGAAATACCTCCATGGGCTCATGGCCTGCACGGCTACGCTAATGTGGGAGAACTGCTGTCGCTCTCTTCACCCTCTGCTGCTACATCAGGAGGTGCCGATGCTATGGGAGGCAGCCCACGTAAAGCCCTGGTATGGTCCTCCATGGCAGCAAGAATGCGGGTGTGGAAGGTCTGGTTCTGGAGGATGATAGTACGGAGATCCCCATGCAGCACATCACGGGTTGCCTGCATTTCTGCATGCATGGCCTTGCGTGATGCCAGGATCTCCTCACGTGTTGCCTGGACCTCAGCTGAGAGCGCACGTGTGAGCTGCTCCAGCTGCTGTTCTGCCCTAAAATTTCAGGGAGCCTCAAGTTCAACCAGATTCTCTCTGAGGAAATGGAGTTCTAACCTCAGGGCTTTCCTGTGGCCCTGGGACTCTACAGATATGGCTTCGCGCAGAGTCTCCAGTGCCGCCCGTCGGTCCCTGTTGGACGCCAACTTGTCCTCCCTGTGTGATTGGCAAATGGACTCTGTTGCCTGCTGTTGGAGCTCCATCTGCCTTTCAGGGGGGAGAATGGAAGTGGCCACCCTATCATTGCCTGAGCCATCATTTCAACCGATGCTCCCTGTTGTGCTGCTATACTGTACATGGAATTTTCCCATACAGTATTGCCTGGTGGCACACGGCCACCGCGTCTGCGGGCACCACACCTGTTTGGGGCAAGGCGATCTGCACCTTGCTGTGCTGCCACTGCCTGAGGCTGCAGGACTGCATTCCCCCTCTGATCTGCTGGCCCAGGAACAGGATCAGATGTTGTGGAGTGTGACCCTGCAACCGTAACCGCCAAAGGCGAAGTTACCAACACTGACATCCCCATAGAGGGGTCTACCCCCGGTGCAGGTGGGTTGGACAGAAGAGCATTCCTGCCAGAAACACTCACCTGCGACAGCACATAAGTTTCATCATCCGATTCAGCACCTGAATCATAGAGGTCTGGGGAGGTGCACCCAGAGACACCCCTGGACAGTATGGTCTGCAGGAGGATTGGGTTTTCACCCACCACCACCCCACTTCCTCCACTGGTGCCCGGTCATGGCTGAGATTCCTCCTGGGTCTGCACCATCTCCTCCACCTCAACAGCATTAAGTGCGTCATCACCTGCAAAAACATGAAAGACAACAAATGGAAACAGGCATCAGCACCATAGCACACACATAGGCCTGACAAGCCAGAGATCCAGTACATGAATTACACATATCCCACATGACTATAACCCTGGCATGCATGTACTGTCAATGAGTTGGAAGGGGAGGCAAAAAGCAGACACTGAGGACTCCAAGATGGAAAAGCAACACATGTGCTGCATGCTGGATAGCACTGACAGCACACATTAGCCTGTGAGTGGCATAGGCAATCCACATACATGACACATGCCAGCACACAGATGGCACGTAGCATAGCTATGGTACATTTGACAAGTACAGCCATATGTTTCTGAATGAGTACTGTCACCCATCCATGTGAGATGGACATGATGAGATGAAAAAAGCAAAATTGTGTGACAAAATACGCATGTGCCACACACAGCAACACATCCAGTGTACAATTATACAGTGATGGCAGGCAGATGGATATATCAATGGCTGGTCACTCAACATGACAGGAAACGACAATCATGTTCCACATTCAAACAGGCCCCAAAAATCAATGTGAGCAGGCCCTTACTCAATCAGCCTGAATGGTCAACTCATTCTCATAACAAGGTAATAAATGTCGCCCATTTTGGGGTGTAATATATGACAGAAGCATGTCACATATGTGGCATTACGGCAGAAAAATGCGTCAAAAAAATTGGATTATTGAAACAATCAGGCTGAATGAACACTGAAAATTCTGAACATTGTTATTGTAAAATGACATTTCAAGGGCAACTGCAGTAATGTGGGGCTAATTGGCCACTGTGCTCAGAAGGGATACTGTCATACCCAAATGCAAGGCCGGTGACTGGTTTGTAGGAAACACATGGGTGACCCATACCACTCAGGACTACACACCCTCACCTGTCACCCAAGCAACATACACATGGATTACACACACATGCATGGGCACTCACCGGACAATGCTTCGTAATCTGGTAGGTCTCTAATGCCTTGGATCTGTTCCTCTGTGACGAAGGTTCCAACAACAGACTCATGTTCAGTGAGTTGGTCGTCCTCTGGTGGAGACCCACTGCCAGTCACCAGAGGAGTAGAGGCATGATTGGAAGCCAGCTTGTTCTTTGCTCTGCGTTTCAGGTCACTCCACCGCTTGTAGCAATCATCAGCTGTGCGCCTCACAAATCCAAGGGCACTGATGTGGTCCGCGATGGTCTGCCAGTAGGTCCTACGTTGACCAGGCATAGTCTTGCACCCTGCAGTCACCACCATTTCGCGGCTATGTGCCGACACATAGGCCACAAGTGCATCAAGTTCGGCGTCATTGAAGCTAGCCTTCTTGACGTGCCGGAGTGTTTAGCCGTGTCTGGGATCTCAGCCTGTAGTGCTAGAGCACCCCTCTTCTTCTTCTTGTAAGGTTGTGCGGATCCTTAGTGGCTTACGCCGCTCTGGACAGTAGGGGCAGAAGTGCAGGTGGAATGGGTACTTAAAGCCTGTGAAGGCACAATGACCAAAGGTCTTGGTGCAGGCATTGGCTGCAGGGTGATGTTGGCAGGGCCAACGTCGGTGTGATGGACCTGGACCGACACTGTCCCGGCTGGGAGACTCGGAGCTGGGGTGGATTGAGCTGCAGCTGCCCCTGCAGCCTCCCCACCATGGCTACTTGGGGCAGCAGATAACATTGCTGCCCCAGATCCACGTGGCCTGGTGACAGCAACTTTCACCGCCACGCGTGGCTTAGACTTAGTGACCTGGAAGTCAGCCTGGGAGTCATCCTGTGCCGGTTCAGTTGACAAAATGGGCCGGTCCAACAAAGGCTGATCTGGGATGGTGTCAGCTATGTTTCCCACAACCATTGGGGGGGGCATAGTTGGCCCCGATTGGTCATCCACACACACGACTCTAGGGGCACCCTGCAAATCCTGGCCACGCCCACCTCTGTGAGATCGGCCACCTTTGGCTCCCTTACTGCTTGGTCTCCTCCCAACCATGGCACTGATGTTGTTGTGTGTATGGGAGTTGCAGTAAACAATTGTCCTGGGCAATTGGGGTGAAAGGAGTAGGGTACTAGATGGAATTCGTACCCTAGTGCTCTAGCAAGGCTGTCTGTGACCCCTGAGGGAAGATGATGGGTCACGCAATGCACAGGCACCCCAAAAACAAAAGTACAAGTGCACGCAACCCCTGGTAGACCATGTGCGTGGAAAAATGAACCTGCACTACACTGTGGCACCCAGAAACACAAACTTAAGCGTACGCGTGTTACACGCAGCCTACAATGACCTCTGGAGGGGTATGCGACACATGGGGGCAACCACAGTTGGAAAATACGTGCGCGACTCACCGTCTGCCTTGAAAAAGAATGTGAAAAAGACGCGCGTTGGCTACACCCCCGCCAAAAGAAGAAAAGAATGCAGTCTGAGGAAACAGGGAGTACGAACTGGAAACGTTGTGAAGTAATCGCGTGTGAACCGACAAGAAGTACAAGAATCACCCGCTCGCTCTCCATAAAAGGCACGTACAAGAAAATAGCGTGATACTCGTACCTTTTAAGCCAGCCCACACGTGCAACGTCACTTACGCGTTTACGCGCTAAGGCCCTTTCCACCAATAGCACGGTGACATGCAGTTTTCTCACGTGCTGATTCACTATGCACCCGTGTAGTGGGGAACGCCCGCACGCGTAACGTCACTTACGTGCTTACGCGCTAAGGGCCTTTCATCGGATTTCACACTGATGTGCCAAATCACTCCGTATCAAGCTGGCCACGCGAAAACACACAGAAGACCACGCTCCTGCCCAAAAGGCCATTTTCCTGCCCCCAAGAGCCCTGAGCATGCTCCCACCAGCCATCTGCTGCTGCCTGCCTGCTGCCCACGTACCCTGCTATTTGGTGCCTGCACGTCAGCCATCTGCAGGGGTCCAGTTGCTGTGTCCACCCCTGCTGGAACAGAAGACTCCCGACTGGGATACCATCGCTCCACAGCCCAGCCCCAGGACCCAGTTGCCCACCCACGCCTGCCTCGGGGGTCACCATGTCGGGGCAAACACCATCTGAGACCACTGGCGACCCCCAGCCAGAGAGGCAGAGGGCCACCAGCTTCAGTGAGAAGGAAGTTGGTGCCCTGGTGGAGTATGTCCTGGGGCATTATGATGCCCTCTTCAGAATATCTCGCACCAACAAGGAAGGATGGGAGAGGATCTGGGAGGATGTCGTGGTTGCCATCAACGCAGAGAGGGTGGCAACCCGCGACATCAAGCACGACCGGAAGCGCTGGGAGGACTTCAGGTCCAGGACCCTCTACAAGGCCCGGCGCCTCGTGAAGGCAGAGGATGCACAGGGGTGCCGGGTCAGCATGAGCAACATCCATATGAGGGTCCCAGAACGCGTAGGCCCAGCACTCCATGCCCAGATCCTTCGGAGTCAGACCCGTCTGGAGTTGAGCGGTAAGTGGCCAAGCATTGCTGTGTGAGACAGGGCATGTTGCACTGTGCTGGTAGTCTGATACTTGCCTGTATGTGTGACATAGGCCATGTATGCATGTGTGTGTGCAGGGACATCATGGTCATGCATGTGAGACCAGTAATGTGTGAACCACATGGATGGTGCATGTGTTCCAATGCAACATGGGGAGCAGCATGCGGAATGCACACATGAATGCATGCCACTCTCTGTTCTTGGACATGGAGGGGGGTGAGGGATGGGTGCTGCTCTCATGTACATGTATGGTGCACATGTGTGTGTGTCTGAGAAGTGTGTGTGTGACTTTGGAACGCCATGGATGCATGACACATGTCTGTGATGATGTGTAGATTCACTCATGCAGTGTGGTCACCGTTGTATCCACTGGGTCTGTGGTGTACAAGCCATGATGCATGACCCTCCAGTGATGTGTGTGCATGGGGTCAGTGTGAGCCATGATGCTTGTAAGTTTTAAGGCAATATTTTGGTTAAAAGAGGCCCTTGTACATGGATGCTGATGTTGATTGCAGGCGCCGTGCCTGTTTCTGCAAGTGTGTTGCGTGCATTCACCCATGTGTTGTGGAGGGACAGAACGGAAGTGACATTTGACAGTACCACTCATGTGTTATTGCTTCCTGTCTAGGGGAATATTGTACTGTACACTGATGCTTGTGTTCTATGTCTCCCTCTACGTAGCGTCGAGTGAAGAAGAGGGTGGAGACGGCGCTGTGGAGCCAAGCGGCGGGGATTCCTCCACCTGGCGGCGACGCAAGGCCCAGCCACCCCCCCAGGAATTGCCATCATCCGGGAGTGAGGGGACTGGTTCTGCGTCTGCCACTACGGCTGTAGCGGAAGGGCCGGGTGTGCCCCCTCAGGGGCTTGCAATGGCGGAAGACGGTGCAGAGACATCCAGGTTGGTGGTCTCCACAAAGAGGAGGAGCCCGCTACTGAGCCACACATGGGGCCTGGTGGGGGTAGTACCACTGGTGCAAGTGGTGCAGTCTAGGGCCAGGGTCAGGAGGCAGCACAGGTCACCGCGGAGGGGCCTGTGCATGTCGCTGTCCTTGACCCTGTGACTGCACCACCATGCACCAGCAGGGATGCCCCGTCCCAGGCCCGTCCGTAGGTAGGGGGGAGGCCCACGTCATCTGCCTCTCCACTAACTGCGGACGAGGGGTCCCATGACCGTATGGGCTCCGTCCTGATTGGTGTCGCGTTGCGCACGCGTGACATTCGTGATGACGTGCGTGCTTCCTGGGGGGAGCACGCAACGCCATCACGTAGAGCAGCGTCGCGACGTGGCACTGTTGGGAGGGGCCCTGGTCGGTGGGTTACTACATGTGTCACGCACTCTGGCGAACCTCTCCTCCTCTGTGGAGAATATGCGCCAGTCGTTCTCCCTGCCGTCTTCCGGCCCAGATTCCACCAGGGTCCCCTGTGGACCTGGCCTGACCAACACAGCCAGCTTGGTGGAGATCCCATCTCTGCCACAGTCGGGAGTCGGCGGTCCAGCAAGGGTGGACACCACAACAACTGGAGACCAGCAGATGGAGGATGTGCAGGCATCATCGGACAGGGCACATGGACAGCAGCAGAAGCAGCAGGCTCTAGGTGGGAGCAATGATGGCTCGGGCCATCGACATCACAGGGGCAGGCATCAGCCAGAGGGCAGGAGGACCCTGGAATGGGTGTGTCTTCCGTGTGGCTGCGGTTGGGCCGGCGTATAGATGCGGAGCGGCGGCGGGCAGAAGAGGCACGCCTCACAATGGTCAGGGCGGAGAACTCCATGCGGAGGGCACTGAGGCGGGCCGAGTGCCTCGAGGCAATTCGCAGGGAGTTGGAGGTCAACATGGCATCGTCCCTGCGAACCCTCGGGGCCATGGAAGAGGACCGCCTCAAGGACATTGAGCAGGAGTTCGATGATGCCCTGTCCTGGGAAATCGGAAAGTGAGCCGTCGGACTAGCCCGCCGCCATTGTATATAGTTTTTAGTGTTAGGTTTCATTTTCATTTTTCCTTTATTTTGGGGTGTTTGGACTTTGTCCCACACATTTGTATATAGTTTTTTTATTAGGTAGTTTTTTCATAGGTTTCTGTTCTTTCGTTGGGCTCATGGACCCTTGACAATTGATTGTACATAGTTGGACAATGGATATATTTGAACTTTTTCTTTGGATTTCACCATGAATTAATGGATTTTACTTTTTACGTTTCCTTTGGATTTGATTTGGTGGAGGGAAAGTTTGGACTATTTTTCTTTGGATTTCTTTGGATTGGTTATACTTTTCATGTACTCATCTTTTGAACATGCTTTTCATTTCATGTTTGCAATTTTTTTATGCTTTCATTTCATTGCTTTATTTTTGTCCATAATACGTTTTGATATTTCAATGTGTGTAATTTGCTCTTTGAGTTCATGCATTTGAAAATGTGGGTTTACACAATCAATGCCACCCAGTGTGTGTGTGTGACGGACATGTGTTCATGTACATAGTTGACTTTTGGTTTGTGTCTTGAGATAGGCAGGTCAGTGTGGGGTGGATTGGGAAATCATTGCGTCTCAAGACTGGGGTGGCGTGCTGTGGTATTTTGGTGGAGATGTGGGACATGATTGTGCATCTTTATGTCATGTAGGGGGGAACATGTGTCGGGGCCTGCTGGCAGGTGCCCCTCACTGCTGGGTGGGTGGGAGTGCTGGGGAACATGGGTCAGGGCCTGCGGCTCACTGCTGGGTGGGTGGGAGTGCTGGGGAACATGGGTGAGGGCCTGCGGCTCACTGCTGGGTGAGTGGGGGTGCTGGGGGACATGAGTCAGGGCCTGAGGCTCACTGCTGGGGGGTGGGGGTGCTGGGGGACATGAGTCGGGGCCTGCTGGCAGGTGCCCGTCAATGCTGGGTGGGTGGGGGTGCTGGGGGACATGAGTCAGGGCCTGAGGCTCACTGCTGGGTGGGTGGGGCTGCAGGGGGACATGAGTCGGGGCCTGCTGGCAGGTGCCCATCAATGCTGGATGGGTGGGGGTGCTGGGGGACATGAGTCGGGGCCTGCTGGCAGGTGCCCGTCAATGCTGGGTGGGTGGGGGTGCTGGGGGACATGGGTCAGGGCCTGAGACTCACTACTGGGTGGGTGGGGGTTCTGGGGGACATGAGTCAGGGCCTGCTGGCAGGTGCCTGTCAATGCTGGGTGGGTGGGGGTGCTGGGGGACATGAGTTTGTGATCACTAGTGCAAGGTGACATGTGGGCTGGCTGGGGGGCATGCCCATGGTGGATGGGCTGCGTGTGGGACATGACCAGGGGTGCTGGATAGTCCCCTCTGGTGTGGGCTGCCTGCAGGGGCCCTGGAGGGAGTTGAGGGCACACCTGGGAGGACTCCCACTGCCAATTCATGTGTGGGACTCCCCGCGCACCCCGCCGGATACACGCACCCCGCTCTGACAGCGAAATCACACGTGAAACTGCCCGCGAACCCCAGTAATACACGTACCGCGCTCGCACAGGGCCAATCGCGTGTGAAGCTCCCCGCGAACCCCAGTAATACACGTACCCCGCTCGCACAGGGCCAATCGCGTGTGAAACTTCCCGCGAACCCCAGTAATACACGTAACCCGCTCACACAAGGCCAATCACGTGTGAAACTTCCCGCGAACCCCAGTAATACACGTACCCCGCTCGCACAGGGCCAATCGCATATGAAACTCCCCGCGAACCCCCTAAATACACGTACCCCGCTCGCACAGGGAGAATCACGTGTGAAACTTCCTGCGCACCCCCGAAATACATGTACCCCGCTCGCACAGGGCCAATCGCATGTGAAACTTCCTGCAAACTCCCGAAATACACGTACCCCGCTCGCACAGGGCCAATCGAGTGGGAAACTCCCTGCAAACCCCAGCAATATACATACCCCTCTCGCACAGGCCCTATCACGTGGAAAACTTCCTGCGCACCCCCGAAATACACGTACCCTGCTTGCACAGGGCCAATCGCGTTTGAAACTTCCCGCGCACCTCCGAAATAAACATACCCCGCTTGCACAGGGCCAATCACGTGTGAAACTTCCCGCGCTCCCCCGAAATACACGTACCCCGCTCGCACAGAGCCAATCGCGTGTGAAACTCCCCGCGAACCCTCAAAATACACGTGCCCCGCTCGCACAGGGCCAATCGCGTGTGAAACTCCCCGCAAACCCCAGTAATACACGTACCCCGCTCGCACAGGGCCAATCGCGTGTGAAACTTCCCACGCACCTCCGAAATACACGTACCCCGCTCGCACAGGGCCAATCGCCAGGGTCGGACTGGCCCTTTCGGTCTTTCGGCCCGTGGCCGAACGACTTTGGGGTCCCCTGGGGCCGGTTTTCCGGCAGCCACCTCAGGGCCGTTTTTTTTTTTTAAAAAATGTCTTTTTTTTTTTTTTATTGGCAGGCCGGGCCAGCGGCCCCCCGGGCCCGGCCTAGTGTGTGTGTGTGTGCGCTGCAGTGTGCCGAGCCGCGGCGTCGCGAGTATTCGCGGCCTGCGGCTAAATCAGGGGATGGCCGGATTGGGGGGGGGGCTGGGGGGCTGGAGGAGTGAGTCGCCTCGCCTGCCCTAGGCTGGGCGAGCCAGCCAGTCAGTGGAGGGCGGGAGGCGGGAGCCAGGAGGGGGAGTGAGAGTCTGCCCTGCACAATCATCATAGCATCTTGCTTTGATGAGTGCATCTGCATCATGCATGCATCATAATTTATGATGCATGCAGATGCAGATGCATGTGCATAATTCACAGGCCACTGTGGGCCTGGGGCCTGGCCAGGCCGGCGGAATGCCGCCGCCCGCCCAGTGCCACTGCAGGGGGCTGGTGCGCCTGCCGTCAGCTCACGAGCCTCTGGCCTGCGGCTGCGGCGGGCGCGGCCACAGAGAGAACAACTTGTTTAGTTGTTTAATCTGTGGTGGGACTCGGGAGCCGGAGGGAGGCAGGCTGAAGCAATTGCAAACACAAAGCAATTGTAACACCTGCCTCCCTCCTCCCCTCCGAGTCCTCCTGACCCTGGGGGGTGCAGCCTGCCTGCAGGCTGACTGAGGGCTCCGCTGAGCTGGGGCCGAGCCTGGCACTGTAAAACACAGTGACACATTTCACACTTGCTTTCAACTTTGCTGCAGGAAGTAAGTAACACTTCTTTGCAAAGTTGAAAGCAACTGTCTTCAAATTGTGCGCTTGGGGGCTGGCTGGCCTGGGCCCCCAGCCGCCGGCGCCGTGGACGGATCGGACCCATTGACCCAATGAAAATTCGGCTGCCCACCCAATTTGCCGCCAAATCGGCGAAATCGCCAATGCATACATTATGCTACTGGCTGGGCTGCTGCTATATGAGCCCCAGTGCCCCACAAGCACACACCGTCTGCAGTGGACCTGCCAGTGCCCACAGCCACAGCCCACACAGGACAGGAGGACCACAGCAGCACTGAGGCGGCCGGCCAGCAGACAGACAGTGGAGTGCCCAGTGCCAGTGCCGGCCACACAGACAGCAGGCAGCAGCCCAGCCAACAGCCAGCCAACTGAGGTAAGGACTGGACTGGAGTGGGACTACTGTGAGCATTGAGCAACGTAAACATTAGGGCAGAGTCTAACAAGTGCCTGTGTGTCTCAGCCACACCGTCCCTTTTCAGGGGCTTTCCCTGCCATGCCATGCCATGTGAGTGTGCCTGGGGTGGGTGGGGGGTGGGGGGGTGCATGCAGGTCTGCTGTGAAGTGATATACATTTCATACAAGAATGGATCACCATATGTATCATTAATATCAGCGCATATGGGCCAATTTACCAAATTACTGTGAATGCAAGCAGATGTCCAAGGCCAAATGATAATGTTGTGTTATTATATAGCACTTACTTGTAAGAGCTTCATATAGACCAAATATACCTACAAAGTCACCCAACCTGTGTTGGTACTCACTTATCAACCTCAGGAGGATAAAAGGCTGAGTTGACCTGACCTCTCTCTCTGGGAGCTGAACCTGCAACCTGCAGAGCACACGCACATTGCAGCAGTGAGCGCTGAACCCACTGAGCTATCTTACCGGCTATAGCTATCAGAAAACTAGCCACTTAAGAAACACAGAGCCACATGCTGCTGACCACAGCCCAGGAGCCCCAATTTTAAATTAGGGGTAGCAAGGGAGACCACAGGGGTAGCAAGGGAGGCTTCAGGGGTCACCAGGCAGACCCCTGGCAACCCCTACATGAGTTGACATCCCTGCCAGATGTGGTTTGATTTACAAATACGCGTTTCATAAAATGTGTATGCAATGGTCACCATATGTGCAGTGAGATACATAATTGTGTCGGCTGACGCCTCACGTTCGGTTTAGCTATATTTTATTTTATTTTGCACAATGTTTAATTCCAGGGTCCTTCATAATACAAATAGAGTTTGGTTGTGCCGTAGACCAGGGCAATGATGTGTATTATTACATAGCACTTCATGCCGGACACCTCCCTGCTAAGGTGAGAGGCACTGCTGCTGCCCACTTGCTGCCTCTATACACCGTCCCTTTCCAGGGGCTTTCCCTGCCATGCCATGCCATGTGAGTGGGTGGAGGGTGGGGGGGTGCATGCAGGTCTGCTGTGAAGTGATATACATTTCATACAAGAATGGATCACCATATGTATCATTAATATCAGCGCATATGGGCCAATTTACCAAATTACTGTGAATGCAAGCAGATGTCCAAGGCCAAATGATAATGTTGTGTTATTATATAGCACTTACTTGTAAGAGCTTCATATAGACCAAATATACCTACAAAGTCACCCAACCTGTGTTGGTACTCACTTATCAACCTCAGGAGGATAAAAGGCTGAGTTGACCTGACCTCTCTCTCTGGGAGCTGAAAGTGCAACCTGCAGAGCACACGCACATTGCAGCAGTGAGCGCTGAACCCACTGAGCTATCTTACCGGCTATAGCTATCAGAAAACTAGCCACTTAAGAAACACAGAGCCACATGCTGCTGACCACAGCCCAGGAGCCCCAATTTTAAATTAGGGGTAGCAAGGGAGGCTTCAGGGGTCACCAGGCAGACCCCTGGCAACCCCTACATGAGTTGACATCCCTGCCAGATGTGGTTTGATTTACAAATACCCGTTTCATAAAATGTGTATGCAATGGTCACCATATGTGCAGTGAGATACATAATTGTGTCGCTGACGCCTCACGTTCGGTTTAGCTATATTTTATTTTATTTTGCACAATGTTTAATTCCAGTGTCCTCCATAATACAAATAGAGTTCGGTTGTGCCGTTGACCAGGGCAATGATGTGTATTATTACATAGCACTTAATGCCGGACACCTCCCTGCTAAGGTGAGAGGCACTGCTGCTGCCCACTTGCTGCCTCTGATCCTCTGATCCTGGGTTTACCGTGCAGGTCTGCTGTGCCAGTAATGCGCACACACACTCGGCACTCGCACATCCCGCACACCCATTCCTCTTCATTACCCTCGTGCCACGGAGATTAATGCATAATAGCGGCCTCCGGTTTGGACACAGAGAATCAAAGCAATTGGAGAACCAATTCATGACTTCCAACATGTTGGTCAATGGTCAGTTGCCAATCCCTGGCAAAATGGCACTCTAGTAGGCCACTAGCACTCCCTAAAAGATGTGCATCTACGCTGTTTAATAATTATTAGATACTGATGTGCATTATGACAGACAGTGAAGCCCTCTGCAGAAAGGCAACTAACCTCTCTGTGGCACCAAAGGCAAACGTTATCATGCGATCACATGGATCCCATTAACTCAGTAGAACAAGACATAACACAGGTTTCTGATTGGCTTATGAATCCCAAATGCAGGAATGATGTGATGCACCCCCGCTTGAGCAGCTCGTACTGCCCCAGTGTGGTGTGGTCGTGCGGCTGCATCTGCTTGCTGGGTGCCAGCTCCAAGCAACTTGTTTTTCAAACACATTGCAACGCATAACGCCCAGATCTATAGCTTAATATTTAGCCTGGGATTCGCAAACCTTTCTTTAGTCACCATTCCATTATATGTGTAGGCGTAAGCAGCGCATTCCTTTCAATGGTGCATGACGTTACCTGAAGTGCCGGATGGGGCTCCCCCAGACCCTTGGGCTCGCCCCATACTCTGAGCCCCCTTTCTCAAACCCTTTCCTTCCCTCGGTTCACGCGTGTATACCTTCTGTAGACCGTAGACCCCTGCAGCCTGACACGGGGTGGTACCTCTGCCCCAGGGGCTCTCCCCGACACCGGAGCCCCCCTTTCCTCCTTGTTCCCTTCCCCCTCTCTCTCTATTACCCTCTCACCGAACAAACGAGTCGAATCTTCCCGAGTCGGGTAATTCCCCAGTCCTGGTCCCAATTCCAGCTCAAGTCTTTCCATCTTTCCTTCTTCTTTGACCAAAGGCTTTCTGTCCATTTGTTTTAAAATGTTCAATATTCTTCCTTTTCTCTCATCAAATGTTACTCAGTTTCCTCTGCACACCTGCCTTTTATAGTTTCCATCGTCTTTTAATTTCTCTCTCTTCAGACTCACCTTTTTTTGTCCTTAAGCTATCTTGCAAACTTCTGTTTGCGTTTATTTTTCGAATTTTACCTTCTCTTTTGTGTTAATATTTATCAATTTCAAACTATTTTCCTACCCTGCTAAGTCACCAAGTGTTTGTTTCTGATTTCATTTTCCTTTCATTGTGTATATCCCTACTCCATAGTCCAAACTTATTTTTCTTTAGACCCCACCCTTACTGTACACTTCCTCTGCCTGCATACACCCACTCTCTTTTTGCCTCCTGCCTGAGTACCAAAAGCATACCTGTGTTCTTCCCCAGCCCCCACCAGGGCCCATCAATCGCTCTTTTTGCACTTGTTTGCCCATCTAGAACTTACCCTCCTCCCTAGGCTGCATCTCAGGTTCTGCCCTTATTGGCCTGCCTTGCCCCAGCCCAACTCCCCAGGCTCCATCTCTCCTCCTGCCCTTGTTGGTCTCTCTCGTGCCCCAGGGCAGGCTCTATCTCTGTGCATCTCAAATGTTGTGTATGTTTGTGTGTGTCCAGCATGGACTCTGCTATGTTTACACTCTGTTTCCATCATGTGACAAGCTGTTTCTGTAATTCTGCGCCACATTGTAAGTTTGGCGGTATCAACTATGGTAATACCGCTCAACTGAATTCCTCTTACTGCATGCGGCTACGATAATACTACAACTGATTTAGGGTTGGTGCAGTACAAGTTATTGCCCGCTTTTGAGGCCATTTGAACTGCATTGGGGACATGTGGTAATACTACATGGGGCAAGACCTCCATTGAAGATGAGGCAACAAGCAGGCAGCATATGCATGGGCTGCAAAGGCCATTATTGTGTGTTTCGGCAAGATAGGCGCTACTCTGGAATGCCACCTGTTACCACCATACTTATAGTGAGGCCGACAGTGGCAGACTGGCCCATAAGGAACTTGGGAACACTCCAGAGGGGCCTATGCCTCTGGGGACCTGTCTGGGGCTGATCCAGTTACAAGCTTTATTTTTCCACCATCCGACAAGTATGTCGTAATTTTTTCACTGGTCTATTGCAAGACTGAGCTCAGCTGTTCTTGGTGAGGGCAGCAGTCAGAATTAGGTGGCACAGCCAGGGGCCAATGTATTGCCCTACTGCCATGCTTTCATGCTTAGTCTCCCTACCTTTCCGCATCAGTTTCCAGTGTTACATGCCTTTCGAAACGGAGCCTATAGTATGGACATTGTGAGCTAAGGGGGGTGGGGTGGGGCTGGGCATGTTGAAGGCTATAGCTGTACCAGTTCCGGTGATGAGTGCGAGGAGTTTGGGTTGTAAAAGCTACTGGACGTGAGCAGTAGCTCGCTGTCCCTGTTAATGGAAATGGTGTTACCTTGCGCTATATTTTGCCTGACATATGTGGGAATTTGCTCCTCTACCTGGTACTAAATGGGTGCAACAACGTTCACAGAGAATGATCAGGAGCCGATTGTGTTTGAACTAGCTTTACCACAGCTGGGAGCAGGCTGCACCAGTTATGCTGTACGGCTCCTTGGGCATCAGAGCTGGTTGTATTTGTTGGGCAATGTGGGCATGAGCGAAATGTAACTGTATCCGTTTTGGAAGCTGGCTGTACCTGTTCATTGGCATGAATAGTTAGGTAAAGAGTATTGCATGCTGCTACATTGCTCTCAAAGCATTTAGGCTTCCTTGATAGAGATGGATTGTGGCCCTGCCCATGGTAAAACATGACTTTTTTTCTGTGGGTAGGGGTTGCAACTGGGGGAAAAGATGAGGGAAAAAGTGTCAGTACTGAAAAGTCAGTTGAGCTGGGAGCAGCCTCGGACTGGCCTGTAGGACTATAGGCCCAGGGCCAACCAAAAACACAAAATGCTGGTGTGGGACCGTTTTATTGGCCAAAGTGGGACCCTTGTTGGCCCATGTGGGCCAGTTTGATGAGTTAATTCACACTGCGACTAGTAGTTTTGACCAGTGTTGCTTGCTGAATAAATATTCTTTAAAATATACAATTTGCAAGTCACTTTATCAAAAAGCTCCGCCTGGGTACTATTCAAACAGTATCACAAAAGGAATGAAAAGCCATTTGCAACTGCGGGCCACTTTATCTTTGGTGCCTGAGATAATTGCATGGCCCAGTCTGACCCCGGATGATAGCTAGCCTTTGTTGCTGACTGTGTGCAGTTCGGAAGCACCCCACAGTGTCTTTGTCGAGGGCATAGGGGCATTGGTATCCCCAAAGGGGCCACTTTTTTTGAGGCGAGGGGTGGGCCACTTTTTTGAGGCGAGGGGTGGGCCACTTTTTTTTTGTTGTCCGGGCCTATTTCTTGTCCCAGTCCGACCCTGCCAATCGCGTGTGAAACTTCCCGCGCTCCCCCGAAATACACGTAGCCCGCTCGCACAGAGCCAATCGCGTGTGAAACTTCTGGCGCACCCCCTAAATACACGTACCCCGCTCGCACAGAGCCAATCGCGTGTGAAACTCCCCGCGAACCCCCGAAGTACACGTACCCCACCCGCACAGGGCCAATCGCGTGTGAAACTCCCCGCGAACCACAGTAATACATTTACCCCGCTCGCACAGCGCCATTCGCGTTTGAAACTTCCTACGCACCCCCGAAATACACATACCCCACTCGCGCAGGGTATCACGTGTGAAACTCCCCGCGAACCCCAGTAATACACGTACCCCGCTTGCACAGGGCCAAACACGTATATGAAACTTCCTGCGCACCCCCAAAATACACATACCCCGCTCGCACAGAGCCAATCGCGTGTGAAACTCCCCGCAAACCCCAGTAATACACGTACCCCGCTCGCACAGGGCCAATCGCGTGTGAAACTTCCCACGCACCTCCGAAATACACGTACCCCGCTCGCACAGGGCCAATCGTGTGTGAAACTTCCCACGCTCCCCCGAAATACACGTAGCCCGCTCGCACAGAGCCAATCGCGTGTGAAACTTCTGGCGCACCCCCTAAATACACGTACCCCGCTCGCACAGAGCCAATCGCGTGTGAAACTCCCCGCGAACCCCCGAAGTACACGTACCCCACCCGCACAGGGCCAATCGCGTGTGAAACTCCCCGCGAACCACAGTAATACATGTACCCCGCTCGCACAGCGCCATTCGCGTTTGAAACTTCCTGCGCACCCCCGAAATACACATACCCCACTCGCGCAGGGTATCGCGTGTGAAACTCCCCGCGAACCCCAGTAATACACGTACCCCGCTTGCACAGGGCCAAACACGTATATGAAACTTCCTGCGCACCCCCAAAATACACGTACCCCGCTCGCACAGAGCCAATCGTGTGTGAAACTCCCTGCGAACCCCAGTAATACACGTACCCCGCTCGCACAGGGCCAATCACATATGAAACTTCCTGCGCACCCCTGAAATACACGTACCCTGCTCGCACAGGGCCAATCACGTGTGAAACTTCCGGTGCACCCCCGAAACGCCTGTACCCCGCTTGCACAGGGCCAATCGTGTGTGAAACTCCCCGCGAACCCCCGAAATACACAAACCCCGCTCGCACAGGTCCAATCGCGTGTGAAACTCCCCGCGAACCCCCGAAATACCCATACCCCACTCGCACAGGGCCAATCTCGTGTGAAACTCCCTGAGAACCTCAGTAATACACGTACCCAGCTCGCACAGGGCCATTTGCGTGTGAAACGTCCCGCGCACCCCCGAAATACACATACCCCGCTTGCACAGAGCCAATCGTGTGTGCAACTTCCCGCGCACCCCCAAAATACACGTACCCCGCTCGCACACGGCCAATCGCGTGTGAAACTTCCGGCACACCCCCAAAATACACATACCCCGCTCGCACAGGGCCAATCGCGTGTGAAACTCCCCGCGAACCCCAGTAATACACGTACCCCGCTCGCACAGGTCCATTCGCTTGTGAAACTTCACGCGCACCCCCTAAATATGCGTACCCTGCTCGTACAGGGCCAATCGCGTGTGAAACTTCCCGCGCACCCTTGAAATATATGTGCCCCGCTCGCACAGGGCCAATCGCGTGTGAAACTTCCGCGGGACCCGGAAATACACGTACCCCGCTCTCACAGGGCCAATCGCGTGTGAAACTTCTGGCGCACCCCCGAAATACACGTACCCCGCTCGCACAGAACCAATCGCGTGTGAAACTCCCTGCAAACCCCAGTAATACACGTACCCCGATCGCACAGGGAAAATCACGTGTGAAACTTCCCGCGCACCCCCGAAATACACGTACCCCGCTCGCGCAGGGCCAATGACGTGTGAAACTCCCCGCGAACCCCAGTAATACACGTACCCCGCTCGCACAGGGCCAATCACGTATATGAAACTTCCTGCGCACCCCCAAAATACACGTACCCCGCTCGCACAGAGACAATCGCGTGTGAAACTCCCTGTGAACCTCAGTAATACACGTACCCCACCCGCACAGGGCCAATCGCGTGTTAAACTCCCCGCGAACCACAGTAATACATGTACCCCGCTCACACATGGCCATTCGCGTTTGAAACTTCCTGCGCACCCCCAAAACGCATGTACCCCGCTTGCACAGGGCCAATCGTGTGTGAAACTCCCCGCGAACCAACGAAATACACGAACCCCGCTCGCACAGGGCCAATCGCATGTGAAACTCCCCGCGAACCCCCGAAATACCTGTACCCCACTCGCACAGGGCCAATCGTGTGTGAAACTCCCTGTGAACCTCAGTAATACACGTACCCCGCTCGCACAGGGCCATTTGCGTGTGAAACTTCCCGCGCACCCCCGAAATACACATACCCCGCTCGCACAGAGCCAATCGTGTGTACAACTTCCCGCGCACCCCCAAAATACACGTACCCCGCTTGCACAGGGCCAATCGCGTGTGAAACTTCCGGCACACCCCCAAAATACACATACCCCGCTTGCACAGGGCCAATCGCGTGTGAAACTCCCCGTGAACCCCCGAAATACACGTACCTCGCTCGCACAGGGCCAATCGCGTGTGAAACTCCCCGTGAACCCTCGAAATACACGTACCCAGCTCGCACAGGGCCAATCGCGTGTGACTCCCTGCGAACCCCAGTAATACACGTAGCCCGCTCGCACAGGTCCATTCGCGTGTGAAACTTCACGCGCACTCCCTAAATACGCGTACCCTGCTCGTACAGGGCCAATCGCGTGTGAAACTTCCCGCGCACCCTTGAAATACATGTGCCCTGCTTGCACAGGGCCAATCGCGTGTGAAACTCCCCGTGAACCCCAGTAGTACACGTACCCCGCTCGCACAAAGGCTAATCGCGTGTGAAACTTCTGCAGGATCCGGAAATACACGTACCCCGCTCTCACAGGGCCAATCGCGTGTGAAACTTCTGGCGCACCCCCTAACTACACGTACCCCGCTCGCACAGAGCCAATCGCGTGTGAAACTCCCCGCGAACCCCCGAAGTACACGTACCCCACCCGCACAGGGCCAATCGCGTGTGAAACTCCCCGCGAACCACAGTAATACATGTACCCCGCTCGCACAGCGCCATTCGCGTTTGAAACTTCCTGCGCACCCCCGAAATACACATACCCCACTCGCGCAGGGTATCACGTGTGAAACTCCCCGCGAACCCCAGTAATACACGTACCCCGCTTGCACAGGGCCAAACACGTATATGAAACTTCCTGCGCACCCCCAAAATACACGTACCCCGCTCGCACAGAGCCAATCGTGTGTGAAACTCCCTGCGAACCCCAGTAATACACGTACCCCGCTCGCACAGGGCCAATCACATATGAAACTTCCTGCGCACCCCTGAAATACACGTACCCTGCTCGCACAGGGCCAATCACGTGTGAAACTTCCGGTGCACCCCCGAAACGCCTGTACCCCGCTTGCACAGGGCCAATCGTGTGTGAAACTCCTCGCGAACCCCCGAAATACACAAACCCCGCTCGCACAGGGCCAATCGCGTGTGAAACTCCCCGCGAACCCCCGAAATACCCATACCCCACTCGCACAGGGCCAATCTCGTGTGAAACTCCCTGAGAACCTCAGTAATACACGTACCCAGCTCGCACAGGGCCATTTGCGTGTGAAACATCCCGCGCACCCCCGAAATACACATACCCCACTTGCACAGAGCCAATCGTGTGTGCAACTTCCCGCGCACCCCCAAAATACACGTACCCCGCTCGCACACGGCCAATCGCGTGTGAAACTTCCGGCACACCCCCAAAATACACATACCCCGCTCGCACAGGGCCAATCGCGTGTGAAACTCCCCGTGAACCCCCGAAATACACGTACCCCGCTCGCACAGGGCCAATCACGTGTGAAACTCCCCGTGAACCCCCGAAATACACGTACCCCGCTCGCACAGGGCCAATCGCGTGTGAAACTCCCCGCGAACCCCAGTAATACACGTACCCCGCTCGCACAGGTCCATTCGCTTGTGAAACTTCACGCGCACCCCCTAAATATGCGTACCCTGCTCGTACAGGGCCAATCGCGTGTGAAACTTCCCGCGCACCCTTGAAATATATGTGCCCCGCTCGCACAGGGCCAATCGCGTGTGAAACTTCCGCGGGACCCGGAAATACACGTACCCCGCTCTCACAGGGCCAATCGCGTGTGAAACTTCTGGCGCACCCCCGAAATACACGTACCCCGCTCGCACAGAACCAATCGCGTGTGAAACTCCCTGCAAACCCCAGTAATACACGTACCCCGATCGCACAGGGAAAATCACGTGTGAAACTTCCCGCGCACCCCCGAAATACACGTACCCCGCTCGCACAGGGCCAATCGCGTGTGAAACTCCCCGCGAACCCCCGAAATACACGTACCCCACCCGCACAGGGCCAATCGCGTGTTAAACTCCCCGCGAACCACAGTAATACATGTACCCCGCTCGCACAGGGCCATTCGTGTTTGAAACTTCCTGCGCACCCCCGAAATACACGTACCCTGCTCGCGCAGGGCCAATCACGTGTGAAACTCCCCGCGAACCCCAGTAATACACGTACCCCGCTCGCACAGGGCCAATCACGTATATGAAACTTCCTGCGCACCCCCAAAATACACGTACCCCGCTCGCACAGAGACAATCGCGTGTGAAACTCCCTGTGAACCTCAGTAATACACGTACCCCACCCGCACAGGGCCAATCGCGTGTTAAACTCCCCGCGAACCACAGTAATACATGTACCCCGCTCACACAGGGCCATTCGCGTTTGAAACTTCCTGCGCACCCCCAAAACGCATGTACCCCGCTTGCACAGGGCCAATCGTGTGTGAAACTCCCCGCGAATCCCCGAAATACACGAACCCCGCTCGCACAGGGCCAATCGCGTGTGAAACTCCCCGCGAACCCCCGAAATACCTGTACCCCACTCGCACAGGGCCAATCGTGTGTGAAACTCCCTGTGAACCTCAGTAATACACGTACCCCGCTCGCACAGGGCCATTTGCATGTGAAACTTCCCGCGCACCCCCGGAATACACATACCCCGCTCGCACAGAGCCAATCGTGTGTACAACTTCCCGCGCACCGCCAAAATACACGTACCCCGCTTGCACAGGGCCAATCGCGTGTGAAACTTCCGGCACACCCCCAAAATACACATACCCCGCTTGCACAGGGCCAATCGCGTGTGAAACTCCCCGTGAACCCCCGAAATACACGTACCCCGCTCGCACAGGGCCAATCGCGTGTGAAACTCCCCGTGAACCCTCGAAATACACGTACCCAGCTCGCACAGGGCCAATCGCGTGTGACTCCCCGCGAACCCCAGTAATACACGTAGGCCGCTCGCACAGGTCCATTCGCGTGTGAAACTTCACGCGCACTCCCTAAATACGCGTACCGTGCTCGTACAGGGCCAATCGCGTGTGAAACTTCCCGCGCACCCTTGAAATACATGTGCCCTGCTTGCACAGGGCCAATCGCGTGTGAAACTCCCCGTGAACCCCAGTAGTACACGTACCCCGCTCGCACAAAGGCTAATCGCGTGTGAAACTTCTGCAGGATCCGGAAATACACGTACCCCGCTCTCACAGGGCCAATCGCGTGTGAAACTTCTGGCGCACCCCCTAAATACACGTACCCCGCTCGCACAGAGCCAATCGCGTGTGAAACTCCCTGCAAACCCCAGTAATACACGTACCCCGATCGCACAGGGAAAATCACGTGTGAAACTTCTGGCGCACCCCCTAACTACACGTACCCCGCTCGCACAGGGCCAATCGCGTGTGAAACTCCCCGCGAACCACAGTAATACATGTACCCCGCTCGCACAGCGCCATTCGCGTTTGAAACTTCCTGCGCACCCCCGAAATACACATACCCCACTCGCGCAGGGTATCACGTGTGAAACTCCCCGCGAACCCCAGTAATACACGTACCCCGCTTGCACAGGGCCAAACACGTATATGAAACTTCCTGCGCACCCCCAAAATACACGTACCCCGCTCGCACAGAGCCAATCGTGTGTGAAACTCCCTGCGAACCACAGTAATACACGTACCCCGCTCGCAAAGGGCCAATCACATATGAAACTTCCTGCGCACCCCTGAAATACACGTACCCTGCTCGCACAGGGCCAATCACGTGTGAAACTTCCGGTGCCCCCCCGAAACACATGTACCCCGCTTGCACAGGGCCAATCGTGTGTGAAACTTCCCGTGAACCCCCGAAATACACGTACCCCGCTCGCACAGGGCCAATCGCACAGGGCCAATCGCGTGTGACTCCCTGCGAACCCCAGTAATACACGTAGCCCGCTCGCACAGGTCCATTCGCGTGTGAAACTTCACGCGCACTCCCTAAATACGCGTACCCTGCTCGTACAGGGCCAATCGCGTGTGAAACTTCCCGCGCACCCTTGAAATACATGTGCCCTGCTTGCACAGGGCCAATCGCGTGTGAAACTCCCCGTGAACCCCAGTAGTACACGTACCCCGCTCGCACAAAGGCTAATCGCGTGTGAAACTTCTGCAGGATCCGGAAATACACGTACCCCGCTCTCACAGGGCCAATCGCGTGTGAAACTTCTGGCGCACCCCCTAACTACACGTACCCCGCTCGCACAGAGCCAATCGCGTGTGAAACTCCCCGCGAACCCCCGAAGTACACGTACCCCACCCGCACAGGGCCAATCGCGTGTGAAACTCCCCGCGAACCACAGTAATACATGTACCCCGCTCGCACAGCGCCATTCGCGTTTGAAACTTCCTGCGCACCCCCGAAATACACATACCCCACTCGCGCAGGGTATCACGTGTGAAACTCCCCGCGAACCCCAGTAATACACGTACCCCGCTTGCACAGGGCCAAACACGTATATGAAACTTCCTGCGCACCCCCAAAATACACGTACCCCGCTCGCACAGAGCCAATCGTGTGTGAAACTCCCTGCGAACCCCAGTAATACACGTACCCCGCTCGCACAGGGCCAATCACATATGAAACTTCCTGCGCACCCCTGAAATACACGTACCCTGCTCGCACAGGGCCAATCACGTGTGAAACTTCCGGTGCACCCCCGAAACGCCTGTACCCCGCTTGCACAGGGCCAATCGTGTGTGAAACTCCTCGCGAACCCCCGAAATACACAAACCCCGCTCGCACAGGGCCAATCGCGTGTGAAACTCCCCGCGAACCCCCGAAATACCCATACCCCACTCGCACAGGGCCAATCTCGTGTGAAACTCCCTGAGAACCTCAGTAATACACGTACCCAGCTCGCACAGGGCCATTTGCGTGTGAAACATCCCGCGCACCCCCGAAATACACATACCCCACTTGCACAGAGCCAATCGTGTGTGCAACTTCCCGCGCACCCCCAAAATACACGTACCCCGCTCGCACACGGCCAATCGCGTGTGAAACTTCCGGCACACCCCCAAAATACACATACCCCGCTCGCACAGGGCCAATCGCGTGTGAAACTCCCCGTGAACCCCCGAAATACACGTACCCCGCTCGCACAGGGCCAATCACGTGTGAAACTCCCCGTGAACCCCCGAAATACACGTACCCCGCTCGCACAGGGCCAATCGCGTGTGAAACTCCCCGCGAACCCCAGTAATACACGTACCCCGCTCGCACAGGTCCATTCGCTTGTGAAACTTCACGCGCACCCCCTAAATATGCGTACCCTGCTCGTACAGGGCCAATCGCGTGTGAAACTTCCCGCGCACCCTTGAAATATATGTGCCCCGCTCGCACAGGGCCAATCGCGTGTGAAACTTCCGCGGGACCCGGAAATACACGTACCCCGCTCTCACAGGGCCAATCGCGTGTGAAACTTCTGGCGCACCCCCGAAATACACGTACCCCGCTCGCACAGAACCAATCGCGTGTGAAACTCCCTGAAAACCCCAGTAATACACGTACCCCGATCGCACAGGGAAAATCACGTGTGAAACTTCCCGCGCACCCCCGAAATACACGTACCCCGCTCGCACAGGGCCAATCGCGTGTGAAACTCCCCGCGAACCCCCGAAATACACGTACCCCACCCGCACAGGGCCAATCGCGTGTTAAACTCCCCGCGAACCACAGTAATACATGTACCCCGCTCGCACAGGGCCATTCGTGTTTGAAACTTCCTGCGCACCCCCGAAATACACGTACCCTGCTCGCGCAGGGCCAATCACGTGTGAAACTCCCCGCGAACCCCAGTAATACACGTACCCCGCTCGCACAGGGCCAATCACGTATATGAAACTTCCTGCGCACCCCCAAAATACACGTACCCCGCTCGCACAGAGACAATCGCGTGTGAAACTCCCTGTGAACCTCAGTAATACACGTACCCCACCCGCACAGGGCCAATCGCGTGTTAAACTCCCCGCGAACCACAGTAATACATGTACCCCGCTCACACAGGGCCATTCGCGTTTGAAACTTCCTGCGCACCCCCAAAACGCATGTACCCCGCTTGCACAGGGCCAATCGTGTGTGAAACTCCCCGCGAATCCCCGAAATACACGAACCCCGCTCGCACAGGGCCAATCGCGTGTGAAACTCCCCGCGAACCCCCGAAATACCTGTACCCCACTCGCACAGGGCCAATCGTGTGTGAAACTCCCTGTGAACCTCAGTAATACACGTACCCCGCTCGCACAGGGCCATTTGCATGTGAAACTTCCCGCGCACCCCCGGAATACACATACCCCGCTCGCACAGAGCCAATCGTGTGTACAACTTCCCGCGCACCGCCAAAATACACGTACCCCGCTTGCACAGGGCCAATCGCGTGTGAAACTTCCGGCACACCCCCAAAATACACATACCCCGCTTGCACAGGGCCAATCGCGTGTGAAACTCCCCGTGAACCCCCGAAATACACGTACCCCGCTCGCACAGGGCCAATCGCGTGTGAAACTCCCCGTGAACCCTCGAAATACACGTACCCAGCTCGCACAGGGCCAATCGCGTGTGACTCCCCGCGAACCCCAGTAATACACGTAGGCCGCTCGCACAGGTCCATTCGCGTGTGAAACTTCACGCGCACTCCCTAAATACGCGTACCGTGCTCGTACAGGGCCAATCGCGTGTGAAACTTCCCGCGCACCCTTGAAATACATGTGCCCTGCTTGCACAGGGCCAATCGCGTGTGAAACTCCCCGTGAACCCCAGTAGTACACGTACCCCGCTCGCACAAAGGCTAATCGCGTGTGAAACTTCTGCAGGATCCGGAAATACACGTACCCCGCTCTCACAGGGCCAATCGCGTGTGAAACTTCTGGCGCACCCCCTAAATACACGTACCCCGCTCGCACAGAGCCAATCGCGTGTGAAACTCCCTGCAAACCCCAGTAATACACGTACCCCGATCGCACAGGGAAAATCACGTGTGAAACTTCTGGCGCACCCCCTAACTACACGTACCCCGCTCGCACAGAGCCAATCGCGTGTGAAACTCCCCGCGAACCCCCGAAGTACACGTACCCCACCCGCACAGGGCCAATCGCGTGTGAAACTCCCCGCGAACCACAGTAATACATGTACCCCGCTCGCACAGCGCCATTCGCGTTTGAAACTTCCTGCGCACCCCCGAAATACACATACCCCACTCGCGCAGGGTATCACGTGTGAAACTCCCCGCGAACCCCAGTAATACACGTACCCCGCTTGCACAGGGCCAAACACGTATATGAAACTTCCTGCGCACCCCCAAAATACACGTACCCCGCTCGCACAGAGCCAATCGTGTGTGAAACTCCCTGCGAACCACAGTAATACACGTACCCCGCTCGCAAAGGGCCAATCACATATGAAACTTCCTGCGCACCCCTGAAATACACGTACCCTGCTCGCACAGGGCCAATCACGTGTGAAACTTCCGGTGCCCCCCCGAAACACATGTACCCCGCTTGCACAGGGCCAATCGTGTGTGAAACTTCCCGTGAACCCCCGAAATACACGTACCCCGCTCGCACAGGGCCAATCGCGTGTGAAACTTCCTGCGCACCCCCGAAATACACGTACCCCGCTCGCGCAGGGCCAATCACGTGTGAAACTCCCCGCGAACCCCAGTAATACACGTACCCCACTCGCACAGGGTCAATCACGTATATGAAACTTCCTGCGCACCCCCAAAATACAGTACCCCGCTCGCACAGAGCCAATCGCGTGTGAAACTCCCTGTGAACCTCAGTAATGCACGTACCCCACCCGCACAGGGCCAATCGCCTGTTAAACTCCCCGCGAACCACAGTAATACATGTACCCCGCTCGCACAGGGCCATTCGCATTTGAAACTTCCTGCGCACCCCCGAAACGCATGTACCCCGCTTGCACAGGGCCAATCGTGTGTGAAACTCCCCGTGAACCCCCGAAATACACGAACCCCGCTCGCACAGGGCCAATCGCGTGTGAAACTCCCCGCGAACCCCCGAAATACCCGTACCCCACTCGCACAGGGCCAATCGCGTGTGAAACTCCCTGTGAACCTCAGTAATACACGTACCCCGCTCGCACAGGGCCATTTGCGTGTGAAACTTCCCGCGCACCCCCGAAATACACATATCCCGCTCGCACAGAGCCAATCGTCTGTACAACTTCCCGCGCACCCCCAAAATACACGTACCCCGCTCGCACAGGGCCAATCGCATGTGAAACTTCCGGCACACCCCCAAAATACACATACCCGGCTCGCACAGGGCCAATCGCGTGTGAAACTCCCTGTGAACCCCCGAAATACACGTACCCCGCTCGCACAGGGCCAATCGTGTGTGAAACTCCCTGTGAACCTCAGTAATACACGTACCCCGCTCGCACAGGGCCATTTGCGTGTGAAACTTCCCGCGCACCCCCGAAATACACATACCCCGCTCGCACAGAGCCAATCGTGTGTACAACTTCCCGCGCACCCCCAAAATACACGTACCCCGCTTGCACAGGGCCAATCGCGTGTGAAACTTCCGGCACACCCCCAAAATACACATACCCCGCTTGCACAGGGCCAATCGCGTGTGAAACTCCCCGTGAACCCCCGAAATACACGTACCTCGCTCGCACAGGGCCAATCGCGTGTGAAACTCCCCGTGAACCCTCGAAATACACGTACCCAGCTCGCACAGGGCCAATCGCGTGTGACTCCCCGCGAACCCCAGTAATACACGTAGCCCGCTCGCACAGGTCCCTTCGCGTGTGAAACTTCACGCGCACTCCCTAAATACGCGTACCCTGCTCGTACAGGGCCAATCGCGTGTGAAACTTCCCGCGCACCCTTGAAATACATGTGCCCTGCTTGCACAGGGCCAATCGCGTGTGAAACTCCCCGTGAACCCCAGTAGTACACGTACCCCGCTCGCACAAAGGCTAATCGCGTGTGAAACTTCTGCAGGATCCGGAAATACACGTACCCCGCTCTCACAGGGCCAATCGCGTGTGAAACTTCTGGCGCACCCCCTAACTACACGTACCCCGCTCGCACAGAGCCAATCGCGTGTGAAACTCCCCGCGAACCCCCGAAGTACACGTACCCCACCCGCACAGGGCCAATCGCGTGTGAAACTCCCCGCGAACCACAGTAATACATGTACCCCGCTCGCACAGCGCCATTCGCGTTTGAAACTTCCTGCGCACCCCCGAAATACACATACCCCACTCGCGCAGGGTATCACGTGTGAAACTCCCCGCGAACCCCAGTAATACACGTACCCCGCTTGCACAGGGCCAAACACGTATATGAAACTTCCTGCGCACCCCCAAAATACACGTACCCCGCTCGCACAGAACCAATCGCGTGTGAAACTCCCTGCGAACCCCAGTAATACACGTACCCCGCTCGCACAGGGCCAATCACATATGAAACTTCCTGCGCACCCCTGAAATACACGTACCCTGCTCGCACAGGGCCAATCACGTGTGAAACTTCCGGTGCACCCCCGAAACGCCTGTACCCCGCTTGCACAGGGCCAATCGTGTGTGAAACTCCCCGCGAACCCCCGAAATACACAAACCCCGCTCGCACAGGGCCAATCGCGTGTGAAACTCCCCGCGAACCCCCGAAATACCCATACCCCACTCGCACAGGGCCAATCTCGTGTGAAACTCCCTGAGAACCTCAGTAATACACGTACCCAGCTCGCACAGGGCCATTTGCGTGTGAAACATCCCGCGCACCCCCGAAATACACATACCCCACTTGCACAGAGCCAATCGTGTGTGCAACTTCCCGCGCACCCCCAAAATACACGTACCCCGCTCGCACACGGCCAATCGCGTGTGAAACTTCCGGCACACCCCCAAAATACACATACCCCGCTCGCACAGGGCCAATCGCGTGTGAAACTCCCCGTGAACCCCCGAAATACACGTACCCCGCTCGCACAGGGCCAATCACGTGTGAAACTCCCCGTGAACCCCCGAAATACACGTACCCCGCTCGCACAGGGCCAATCGCGTGTGAAACTCCCCGCGAACCCCAGTAATACACGTACCCCGCTCGCACAGGTCCATTCGCTTGTGAAACTTCACGCGCACCCCCTAAATATGCGTACCCTGCTCGTACAGGGCCAATCGCGTGTGAAACTTCCCGCGCACCCTTGAAATATATGTGCCCCGCTCGCACAGGGCCAATCGCGTGTGAAACTTCCGCGGGACCCGGAAATACACGTACCCCGCTCTCACAGGGCCAATCGCGTGTGAAACTTCTGGCGCACCCCCGAAATACACGTACCCCGCTCGCACAGAACCAATCGCGTGTGAAACTCCCTGCAAACCCCAGTAATACACGTACCCCGATCGCACAGGGAAAATCACGTGTGAAACTTCCCGCGCACCCCCGAAATACACGTACCCCGCTCGCACAGGGCCAATCGCGTGTGAAACTCCCCGCGAACCCCCGAAATACACGTACCCCACCCGCACAGGGCCAATCGCGTGTTAAACTCCCCGCGAACCACAGTAATACATGTACCCCGCTCGCACAGGGCCATTCGTGTTTGAAACTTCCTGCGCACCCCCGAAATACACGTACCCTGCTCGCGCAGGGCCAATCACGTGTGAAACTCCCCGCGAACCCCAGTAATACACGTACCCCGCTCGCACAGGGCCAATCACGTATATGAAACTTCCTGCGCACCCTCAAAATACACGTACCCCGCTCGCACAGAGACAATCGCGTGTGAAACTCCCTGTGAACCTCAGTAATACACGTACCCCACCCGCACAGGGCCAATCGCGTGTTAAACTCCCCGCGAACCACAGTAATACATGTACCCCGCTCACACAGGGCCATTCGCGTTTGAAACTTCCTGCGCACCCCCAAAACGCATGTACCCCGCTTGCACAGGGCCAATCGTGTGTGAAACTCCCCGCGAATCCCCGAAATACACGAACCCCGCTCGCACAGGGCCAATCGCGTGTGAAACTCCCCGCGAACCCCCGAAATACCTGTACCCCACTCGCACAGGGCCAATCGTGTGTGAAACTCCCTGTGAACCTCAGTAATACACGTACCCCGCTCGCACAGGGCCATTTGCATGTGAAACTTCCCGCGCACCCCCGGAATACACATACCCCGCTCGCACAGAGCCAATCGTGTGTACAACTTCCCGCGCACCGCCAAAATACACGTACCCCGCTTGCACAGGGCCAATCGCGTGTGAAACTTCCGGCACACCCCCAAAATACACATACCCCGCTTGCACAGGGCCAATCGCGTGTGAAACTCCCCGTGAACCCCCGAAATACACGTACCCCGCTCGCACAGGGCCAATCGCGTGTGAAACTCCCCGTGAACCCTCGAAATACACGTACCCAGCTCGCACAGGGCCAATCGCGTGTGACTCCCCGCGAACCCCAGTAATACACGTAGGCCGCTCGCACAGGTCCATTCGCGTGTGAAACTTCACGCGCACTCCCTAAATACGCGTACCGTGCTCGTACAGGGCCAATCGCGTGTGAAACTTCCCGCGCACCCTTGAAATACATGTGCCCTGCTTGCACAGGGCCAATCGCGTGTGAAACTCCCCGTGAACCCCAGTAGTACACGTACCCCGCTCGCACAAAGGCTAATCGCGTGTGAAACTTCTGCAGGATCCGGAAATACACGTACCCCGCTCTCACAGGGCCAATCGCGTGTGAAACTTCTGGCGCACCCCCTAAATACACGTACCCCGCTCGCACAGAGCCAATCGCGTGTGAAACTCCCTGCAAACCCCAGTAATACACGTACCCCGATCGCACAGGGAAAATCACGTGTGAAACTTCTGGCGCACCCCCTAACTACACGTACCCCGCTCGCACAGAGCCAATCGCGTGTGAAACTCCCCGCGAACCCCCGAAGTACACGTACCCCACCCGCACAGGGCCAATCGCGTGTGAAACTCCCCGCGAACCACAGTAATACATGTACCCCGCTCGCACAGCGCCATTCGCGTTTGAAACTTCCTGCGCACCCCCGAAATACACATACCCCACTCGCGCAGGGTATCACGTGTGAAACTCCCCGCGAACCCCAGTAATACACGTACCCCGCTTGCACAGGGCCAAACACGTATATGAAACTTCCTGCGCACCCCCAAAATACACGTACCCCGCTCGCACAGAGCCAATCGTGTGTGAAACTCCCTGCGAACCACAGTAATACACGTACCCCGCTCGCAAAGGGCCAATCACATATGAAACTTCCTGCGCACCCCTGAAATACACGTACCCTGCTCGCACAGGGCCAATCACGTGTGAAACTTCCGGTGCCCCCCCGAAACACATGTACCCCGCTTGCACAGGGCCAATCGTGTGTGAAACTTCCCGTGAACCCCCGAAATACACGTACCCCGCTCGCACAGGGCCAATCGCGTGTGAAACTTCCTGCGCACCCCCGAAATACACGTACCCCGCTCGCGCAGGGCCAATCACGTGTGAAACTCCCCGCGAACCCCAGTAATACACGTACCCCACTCGCACAGGGTCAATCACGTATATGAAACTTCCTGCGCACCCCCAAAATACAGTACCCCGCTCGCACAGAGCCAATCGCGTGTGAAACTCCCTGTGAACCTCAGTAATGCACGTACCCCACCCGCACAGGGCCAATCGCCTGTTAAACTCCCCGCGAACCACAGTAATACATGTACCCCGCTCGCACAGGGCCATTCGCATTTGAAACTTCCTGCGCACCCCCGAAACGCATGTACCCCGCTTGCACAGGGCCAATCGTGTGTGAAACTCCCCGTGAACCCCCGAAATACACGAACCCCGCTCGCACAGGGCCAATCGCGTGTGAAACTCCCCGCGAACCCCCGAAATACCCGTACCCCACTCGCACAGGGCCAATCGCGTGTGAAACTCCCTGTGAACCTCAGTAATACACGTACCCCGCTCGCACAGGGCCATTTGCGTGTGAAACTTCCCGCGCACCCCCGAAATACACATATCCCGCTCGCACAGAGCCAATCGTCTGTACAACTTCCCGCGCACCCCCAAAATACACGTACCCCGCTCGCACAGGGCCAATCGCATGTGAAACTTCCGGCACACCCCCAAAATACACATACCCGGCTCGCACAGGGCCAATCGCGTGTGAAACTCCCTGTGAACCCCCGAAATACACGTACCCCGCTCGCACAGGGCCAATCGTGTGTGAAACTCCCTGTGAACCTCAGTAATACACGTACCCCGCTCGCACAGGGCCATTTGCGTGTGAAACTTCCCGCGCACCCCCGAAATACACATACCCCGCTCGCACAGAGCCAATCGTGTGTACAACTTCCCGCGCACCCCCAAAATACACGTACCCCGCTTGCACAGGGCCAATCGCGTGTGAAACTTCCGGCACACCCCCAAAATACACATACCCCGCTTGCACAGGGCCAATCGCGTGTGAAACTCCCCGTGAACCCCCGAAATACACGTACCTCGCTCGCACAGGGCCAATCGCGTGTGAAACTCCCCGTGAACCCTCGAAATACACGTACCCAGCTCGCACAGGGCCAATCGCGTGTGACTCCCCGCGAACCCCAGTAATACACGTAGCCCGCTCGCACAGGTCCCTTCGCGTGTGAAACTTCACGCGCACTCCCTAAATACGCGTACCCTGCTCGTACAGGGCCAATCGCGTGTGAAACTTCCCGCGCACCCTTGAAATACATGTGCCCTGCTTGCACAGGGCCAATCGCGTGTGAAACTCCCCGTGAACCCCAGTAGTACACGTACCCCGCTCGCACAAAGGCTAATCGCGTGTGAAACTTCTGCAGGATCCGGAAATACACGTACCCCGCTCTCACAGGGCCAATCGCGTGTGAAACTTCTGGCGCACCCCCTAACTACACGTACCCCGCTCGCACAGAGCCAATCGCGTGTGAAACTCCCCGCGAACCCCCGAAGTACACGTACCCCACCCGCACAGGGCCAATCGCGTGTGAAACTCCCCGCGAACCACAGTAATACATGTACCCCGCTCGCACAGCGCCATTCGCGTTTGAAACTTCCTGCGCACCCCCGAAATACACATACCCCACTCGCGCAGGGTATCACGTGTGAAACTCCCCGCGAACCCCAGTAATACACGTACCCCGCTTGCACAGGGCCAAACACGTATATGAAACTTCCTGCGCACCCCCAAAATACACGTACCCCGCTCGCACAGAACCAATCGCGTGTGAAACTCCCTGCGAACCCCAGTAATACACGTACCCCGCTCGCACAGGGCCAATCACATATGAAACTTCCTGCGCACCCCTGAAATACACGTACCCTGCTCGCACAGGGCCAATCACGTGTGAAACTTCCGGTGCACCCCCGAAACGCCTGTACCCCGCTTGCACAGGGCCAATCGTGTGTGAAACTCCCCGCGAACCCCCGAAATACACAAACCCCGCTCGCACAGGGCCAATCGCGTGTGAAACTCCCCGCGAACCCCCGAAATACCCATACCCCACTCGCACAGGGCCAATCTCGTGTGAAACTCCCTGAGAACCTCAGTAATACACGTACCCAGCTCGCACAGGGCCATTTGCGTGTGAAACATCCCGCGCACCCCCGAAATACACATACCCCACTTGCACAGAGCCAATCGTGTGTGCAACTTCCCGCGCACCCCCAAAATACACGTACCCCGCTCGCACACGGCCAATCGCGTGTGAAACTTCCGGCACACCCCCAAAATACACATACCCCGCTCGCACAGGGCCAATCGCGTGTGAAACTCCCCGTGAACCCCCGAAATACACGTACCCCGCTCGCACAGGGCCAATCACGTGTGAAACTCCCCGTGAACCCCCGAAATACACGTACCCCGCTCGCACAGGGCCAATCGCGTGTGAAACTCCCCGCGAACCCCAGTAATACACGTACCCCGCTCGCACAGGTCCATTCGCTTGTGAAACTTCACGCGCACCCCCTAAATATGCGTACCCTGCTCGTACAGGGCCAATCGCGTGTGAAACTTCCCGCGCACCCTTGAAATATATGTGCCCCGCTCGCACAGGGCCAATCGCGTGTGAAACTTCCGCGGGACCCGGAAATACACGTACCCCGCTCTCACAGGGCCAATCGCGTGTGAAACTTCTGGCGCACCCCCGAAATACACGTACCCCGCTCGCACAGAACCAATCGCGTGTGAAACTCCCTGCAAACCCCAGTAATACACGTACCCCGATCGCACAGGGAAAATCACGTGTGAAACTTCCCGCGCACCCCCGAAATACACGTACCCCGCTCGCACAGGGCCAATCGCGTGTGAAACTCCCCGCGAACCCCCGAAATACACGTACCCCACCCGCACAGGGCCAATCGCGTGTTAAACTCCCCGCGAACCACAGTAATACATGTACCCCGCTCGCACAGGGCCATTCGTGTTTGAAACTTCCTGCGCACCCCCGAAATACACGTACCCTGCTCGCGCAGGGCCAATCACGTGTGAAACTCCCCGCGAACCCCAGTAATACACGTACCCCGCTCGCACAGGGCCAATCACGTATATGAAACTTCCTGCGCACCCTCAAAATACACGTACCCCGCTCGCACAGAGACAATCGCGTGTGAAACTCCCTGTGAACCTCAGTAATACACGTACCCCACCCGCACAGGGCCAATCGCGTGTTAAACTCCCCGCGAACCACAGTAATACATGTACCCCGCTCACACAGGGCCATTCGCGTTTGAAACTTCCTGCGCACCCCCAAAACGCATGTACCCCGCTTGCACAGGGCCAATCGTGTGTGAAACTCCCCGCGAATCCCCGAAATACACGAACCCCGCTCGCACAGGGCCAATCGCGTGTGAAACTCCCCGCGAACCCCCGAAATACCTGTACCCCACTCGCACAGGGCCAATCGTGTGTGAAACTCCCTGTGAACCTCAGTAATACACGTACCCCGCTCGCACAGGGCCATTTGCATGTGAAACTTCCCGCGCACCCCCGGAATACACATACCCCGCTCGCACAGAGCCAATCGTGTGTACAACTTCCCGCGCACCGCCAAAATACACGTACCCCGCTTGCACAGGGCCAATCGCGTGTGAAACTTCCGGCACACCCCCAAAATACACATACCCCGCTTGCACAGGGCCAATCGCGTGTGAAACTCCCCGTGAACCCCCGAAATACACGTACCCCGCTCGCACAGGGCCAATCGCGTGTGAAACTCCCCGTGAACCCTCGAAATACACGTACCCAGCTCGCACAGGGCCAATCGCGTGTGACTCCCCGCGAACCCCAGTAATACACGTAGGCCGCTCGCACAGGTCCATTCGCGTGTGAAACTTCACGCGCACTCCCTAAATACGCGTACCGTGCTCGTACAGGGCCAATCGCGTGTGAAACTTCCCGCGCACCCTTGAAATACATGTGCCCTGCTTGCACAGGGCCAATCGCGTGTGAAACTCCCCGTGAACCCCAGTAGTACACGTACCCCGCTCGCACAAAGGCTAATCGCGTGTGAAACTTCTGCAGGATCCGGAAATACACGTACCCCGCTCTCACAGGGCCAATCGCGTGTGAAACTTCTGGCGCACCCCCTAAATACACGTACCCCGCTCGCACAGAGCCAATCGCGTGTGAAACTCCCTGCAAACCCCAGTAATACACGTACCCCGATCGCACAGGGAAAATCACGTGTGAAACTTCCCGCGCACCCCCGAAATACACGTACCCCGCTCGCACAGGGCCAATCGCGTGAGAAACTCCCCGCGAACCCCCGAAATACACGTACCCCACCCGCACAGGGCCAATCGCGTGTGAAACTCCCTGCGAACCACAGTAATACATGTACCCCGCTCGCACAGGGCCATTCGCGTTTGAAACTTCCTGCGCACCCCCGAAATACACATACCCCACTCGCGCAGGGCCAGTCACGTGTGAAACTCCCCGCGAACCCCAGTAATACACGTACCCCGCTCGCACAGGGCCAATCACGTATATGAAACTTCCTGCGCACCCCCAAAATACACGTACCCCGCTCGCACAGAGCCAATCGCGTGTGAAACTCCCTGCGAACCCCAGTAATACACGTACCCCGCTCGCACAGGGCCAATCACATATGAAACTTCCTGCGCACCCCTGAAATACACGTACACTGCTCGCACAGTGCCAATCACGTGTGAAACTTCCGGTGCACCCCTGAAACACATGTACCCCGCTTGCACAGGGCCAATCGTGTGTGAAACTCCCCGCGAACCCCCGAAATACACGTACCCCGCTCGCACAGGGCCATTCGCGTTTGAAAGTTCCTGCGCACCCCCGAAATACACGTACCCCACCCGCACAGGGCCAATCGCGTGTGAAACTCCCTGCGAACCACAGTAATACACGTACCCTGCTCGCACAGGGCCAATCACGTATATGAAACTTCCTGCGCACCCCCAAAATACACGTACCCCGCTCGCACAGAACCAATCGCGTGTGAAACTCCCTGCGAACCACAGTAATACACGTACCCCGCTCGCAAAGGGCCAATCACATATGAAACTTCCTGCGCACCCCTGAAATACACGTACCCTGCTCGCACAGGGCCAATCACGTGTGAAACTTCCGGTGCCCCCCCGAAACACATGTACCCCGCTTGCACAGGGCCAATCGTGTGTGAAACTTCCCGTGAACCCCCGAAATACACGTACCCCGCTCGCACAGGGCCAATCGCGTGTGAAACTTCCTGCGCACCCCCGAAATACACGTACCCCGCTCGCGCAGGGCCAATCACGTGTGAAACTCCCCGCGAACCCCAGTAATACACGTACCCCACTCGCACAGGGTCAATCACGTATATGAAACTTCCTGCGCACCCCCAAAATACAGTACCCCGCTCGCACAGAGCCAATCGCGTGTGAAACTCCCTGTGAACCTCAGTAATGCACGTACCCCACCCGCACAGGGCCAATCGCCTGTTAAACTCCCCGCGAACCACAGTAATACATGTACCCCGCTCGCACAGGGCCATTCGCATTTGAAACTTCCTGCGCACCCCCGAAACGCATGTACCCCGCTTGCACAGGGCCAATCGTGTGTGAAACTCCCCGTGAACCCCCGAAATACACGAACCCCGCTCGCACAGGGCCAATCGCGTGTGAAACTCCCCGCGAACCCCCGAAATACCCGTACCCCACTCGCACAGGGCCAATCGCGTGTGAAACTCCCTGTGAACCTCAGTAATACACGTACCCCGCTCGCACAGGGCCATTTGCGTGTGAAACTTCCCGCGCACCCCCGAAATACACATATCCCGCTCGCACAGAGCCAATCGTCTGTACAACTTCCCGCGCACCCCCAAAATACACGTACCCCGCTCGCACAGGGCCAATCGCATGTGAAACTTCCGGCACACCCCCAAAATACACATACCCGGCTCGCACAGGGCCAATCGCGTGTGAAACTCCCTGTGAACCCCCGAAATACACGTACCCCGCTCGCACAGGGCCAATCGCGTGTGAAACTCCCCGTGAACCCCCGGAATACATGTACCCCGCTCGCACAGGGCCAATCGCATGTGAAACTCCCCGTGAACCCCCGGAATACACGTACCCTGCTCGGACAGAGCCAATCGCGTGTGAAACTCCCTGCAAACCCCAGTAATACACGTACCCCGATCGCACAGGGAAAATCACGTGTGAAACTTCCCGCGCACCCCCGAAATACACGTACCCCGCTCGCACAGGGCCAATCGCGTGAGAAACTCCCCACGAACCCCCGAAATACACGTACCCCACCCGCACAGGGCCAATCGCGTGTGAAACTCCCTGCGAACCACAGTAATACATGTACCCCGCTCGCACAGGGCCATTCGCGTTTGAAACTTCCTGCGCACCCCCGAAATACACATACCCCACTCGCGCAGGGCCAATCACATGTGAAACTCCCTGCGAACCCCAGTAATACACATACCCCAATCGCACCACAGGGCCAATCACGTATATGAAACTTCCTGCGCACCCCCAAAATACACGTACCCCGCTCGCACAGAGCCAATCGCGTGTGAAACTCCCTGCGAACCCCAGTAATACATGTACCCCGCTCGCACAGGGCCAATCACATATGAAACTTCCTGCACACCCCTGAAATACACGTACCCTGCTCGCACAGGGCCAATCACGTGTGAAACTTCCGGTGCACCCCCGAAACACATGTACCCCGCTTGCACAGGGCCAATCGTGTGTGAAAATCCCCGCGAACCCCCGAAATACACGTACCCCGCTCGCACAGGGCCAATCGCGTGTGAAACTCCCAGTGAACCCCCGAAATACACGTACCCCACCCGCACAGGGCCAATCGCGTGTGAAACTCCCTGCGAACCACAGTAATACATGTACCCCGCTCGCACAGGGCCATTCGCGTTTGAAACTTCCTGCGCACCTCCGAAATACACATACTCCACTCGCGCAGGGCCAATCACGTGTGAAACTCCCCGCGAACCCCAGTAATACACGTACCCCTCTCGCACAGGGCCAATCACGTATATGAAACTTCCTGCGCACCCCCAAAATACACATACCCCGCTCGCACAGAGCCAATCGCGTGTGAAACTCCCTGCGAACCCCAGTAATACACGTACCCCGCTCGCACAGGGCCAATCACATATGAAACTTCCTGCGCACCCCTGAAATACACGTACCCTGCTCGCACAGGGCCAATCACGTGTGAAACTTCCAGTGCACCCCCGAAACACATGTACCCCGCTTGCACAGGGCCAATCGTGTGTGAAACTCCCCGCGAACCCCCGAAATACACGTACCCCGCTCGCACAGGGCCAATCGCGTGTGAAACTCCCCGTGAACCCCCGAAATACACGTACCCCGCTCGCACAGGGCCAATCGCGTGAGAAACTTCCCGCCAACCCCAGTAATACACGTACCCCGCTCGCACAGGTCCATTCGCGTGTGAAACTTCACGCGCTCCCCCTAAATACGCGTACCCTGCTCGTACAGGACCAATCGCGTGTGAAACTTCCCGCGCACCCTTGAAATACATGTGCCCCGCTCGCACAGGGCCAATCGCGTGTGAAACTCCCCGTGAACCCCAGTAATACACGTACCCCGCTCGCACAGAGCCAATCGTGTGTGAAACTCCCTGCAAACCCCAGTAATACACGTACCCCGAACGCACAGGGAAAATCACGGGTGAAACTTCCTGCGCACCCCCGAAATACACGTACCCCGCTCGCACAGGGCCAATCGCGTGTGAAACTCCCCGCGAACCCTCGAAATACACGTACCCCACCCGCACAGGGCCAATCGCGTGTTAAACTCCCCGCGAACCACAGTAATACATGTACCCTGCTCGCACAGGGCCATTCGCGTTTGAAACTTCCTGCGCACCCCCGAAATACACGTACCCCACACGTGCAGGGCCAATCACGTGTGAAACTCCCCGCGAACCCCAGTAATACACGTACCCCGCTCGCACAGGGTCAATCACGTATATGAAACTTCCTGCGCACCCCCAAAATACACGTACCCCGCTCGCACAGAGCCAATCGCGTGTGAAACTCCCTGTGAACCTCAGTAATACACGTACCCCACCCGCACAGGGCCAATCGCATGTTAAACTCCCCGCGAACCACAGTAATACATGTACCCCGCTCGCACAGGGCCATTCGCATTTGAAACTTCCTGCGCACCCCCGAAACGCATGTACCACGCTTGCACAGGGCCAATCGTGTGTGAAACTCCCCGCGAACCCCCGAAATACACGAACCCCGCTCGCACAGGGCCAATCGCGTGTGAAACTCCCCGCGAACCCCCGAAATACCTGTACCCCACTCGCACAGGGCCAATCGCGTGTGAAACTCCCTGTGAACCTCAGTAATACACGTACCCCGCTCGCACAGGGCCATTTGCGTGTGAAACTTCCCGCGCACCCCCGAAATACACATACCCCGCTCGCACAGAGCCAATCGTGTGTACAACTTCCCGCGCACCCCCAAAATACACGTACCCCGCTCGCACAGGGCCAATCGCATGTGAAACTTCCGGCACACCGCCAAAATACACATACCCCGCTCGCACAGGGCCAATCGCGTGTGAAACTCCCCGTGAACCCCTGAAATACACGTACCCCGCTCGCAAAGGGCCAATCGCGTGTGAAACTCCCCGTGAACCCCAGTAGTACACGTACCCCGCTCGCACAAAGGCTAATCGCGTGTGAAACTTCTGCAGGATCCGGAAATACACGTACCCCGCTCTCACAGGGCCAATCGCGTGTGAAACTTCTGGCGCACCCCCTAAATACACGTACCCCGCTCGCACAGGGCCAATCGCGTGTGAAACTCCCCGCGAACCCCCGAAATACACGTACCCCACCCGCACAGGGCCAATCGCGTGTTAAACTCCCCGCGAACCACAGTAATACATGTACCCCGCTCGCACAGTGCCATTCGTGTTTGAAACTTCCTGCGCACCCCCGAAATACACGTACCCTGCTCGCGCAGGGCCAATCACGTGTGAAACTCCCCGCGAACCCCAGTAATACACGTACCCCGCTCGCACAGGGCCAATCACGTATATGAAACTTCCTGCGCACCCCCAAAATACACGTACCCCGCTCGCACAGAGACAATCGCGTGTGAAACTCCCTGTGAACCTCAGTAATACACGTACCCCACCCGCACAGGGCCAATCGCGTGTTAAACTCCCCGCGAACCACAGTAATACATGTACCCCGCTCACACAGGGCCATTCGCGTTTGAAACTTCCTGCGCACCCCCAAAACGCATGTACCCCGCTTGCACAGGGCCAATCGTGTGTGAAACTCCCCGCGAACCCCCAAAATACACGAACCCCGCTTGCACAGGGCCAATCGCGTGTGAAACTCCCCGCGAACCCCCGAAATACCTGTACCCCACTCGCACAGGGCCAATCGTGTGTGAAACTCCCTGTGAACCTCAGTAATACACGTACCCCGCTCACACAGGGCCATTTGCGTGTGAAACTTCCCGCGCACCCCCGGAATACACATACCCCGCTCGCACAGAGCCAATCGTGTGTACAACTTCCCGCGCACCCCCAAAATACACGTACCCCGCTTGCACAGGGCCAATCGCGTGTGAAACTTCCGGCACACCCCCAAAATACACATACCCCGCTTGCACAGGGCCAATCGCGTGTGAAACTCCCCGTGAACCCCCGAAATACACGTACCCCGCTCGCACAGGGCCAATCGCGTGTGAAACTCCCCGTGAACCCTCGAAATACACGTACCCAGCTCGCACAGGGCCAATTGCGTGTGACTCCCCGCGAACCCCAGTAATACACGTAGCCCGCTCGCACAGGTCCATTCGCGTGTGAAACTTCACGCGCACTCCCTAAATACGCGTACCCTGCTCGTACAGGGCCAATCGCGTGTGAAACTTCCCGCGCACCCTTGAAATACATGTGCCCTGCTTGCACAGGGCCAATCGCGTGTGAAACTCCCCGTGAACCCCAGTAGTACACGTACCCCGCTCGCACAAAGGCTAATCGCGTGTGAAACTTCTGCAGGATCCGGAAATACACGTACCCCGCTCTCACAGGGCCAATCGCGTGTGAAACTTCTGGCGCACCCCCTAAATGCACGTACCCCACTCGCACAGAGCCAATCGCGTGTGAAACTCCCTGCAAACCCCAGTAATACACGTACCCCGATCGCACAGGGAAAATCACGTGTGAAACTTCCCGCGCACCCCCGAAATACACGTACCCCGCTCGCACAGGGCCAATCGCGTGAGAAACTCCCCGCGAATCCCCGAAATACACGTACCCCACCCGCACAGGGCCAATCGCGTGTGAAACTCCCTGCGAACCACAGTAATACATGTACCCCGCTCGCACAGGGCCATTCGCGTTTGAAACTTCCTGCGCACCCCCGAAATACACATACCCCACTCGCGCAGGGCCAGTCACGTGTGAAACTCCCCGCGAACCCCAGTAATACACGTACCCCGCTCGCACAGCTCCAATCACGTATATGAAACTTCCTGCGCACCCCCAAAATACACGTACCCGGCTCGCACAGAGCCAATCGCGTGTGAAACTCCCTGCGAACCCCAGTAATACACGTACCCCGCTCGCACAGGGCCAATCACATATGAAACTTCCTGCGCACCCCTGAAATACACGTACCGTGCTCGCACAGGGCCAATCACGTGTGAAACTTCCGGTGCACCCCCGAAACACATGTACCCCGCTTGCACAGGGCCAATCGTGTGTGAAACTCCCAGCGAACCCCCGAAATACACGTACCCCGCTCGCACAGGGCCAATCGCGTGTGAAACTCCCCGTGAAACCCCGAAATACACGTACCCCACCCGCACAGGGCCAATCGCGTGTGAAACTCCCTGCGAACCACAGTAATACATGCACCTCGCTCGCACAGGGCCATTCGCGTTTGAAAGTTCCTGCGCACCCCCGAAATACACATACCCCACTCACGCAGGGCCAATCACGTGTGAAACTCCCCGCGAACCCCAGTAATACACGTACCCTGCTCGCGCAGGGCCAATCACGTATATGAAACTTCCTGCGCACCCCCAAAATACACGTACCCCGCTCGCACAGAGCCAATCGCGTGTGAAACTCCCTGCGAACCCCAGTAATACACGTACCCCGCTCGCACAGGGCCAATCACATATGAAACTTCCTGCGCACCCCTGAAATACACGTACCCTGCTCGCACAGGGCCAATCACGTGTGAAACTTCCGGTGCCCCCCCGAAACACATGTACCCCGCTTGCACAGGGCCAATCGTGTGTGAAACTTCCCGCGAACCCCCGAAATACACGTACCCCGCTCGCACAGGGCCAATCGCGTGTGAAACTTCCTGCGCACCCCCGAAATACACGTACCCCGCTCGCGCAGGGCCAATCACGTGTGAAACTCCCCGCGAACCCCAGTAATACACGTACCCCACTCGCACAGGGTCAATCACGTATATGAAACTTCCTGCGCACCCCCAAAATACACGTACCCCGCTCGCACAGAGCCAATCGCGTGTGAAACTCCCTGTGAACCTCAGTAATACACGTACCCCACCCGCACAGGGCCAATCGCCAGTTAAACTCCCCGCGAACCACAGTAATACATGTACCCCGCTCGCACAGGGCCATTCGCATTTGAAACTTCCTGCGCACCCCCGAAACGCATGTACCCCGCTTGCACAGGCCAATCGTGTGTGAAACTCCCCGCGAATCCCCGAAATACACGAACCCCGCTCGCACAGGGCCAATCGCGTGTGAAACTCCCCGCGAACCCCCGAAATACCCGTACCCCACTCGCAAAGGGCCAATCGCGTGTGAAACTCCCTGTGAACCTCAGTAATACACGTACCCCGCTCGCACAGGGCCATTTGCGTGTGAAACTTCCCGCGCACCCCCAAAATACACGTACCCCGCTCGCACAGGGCCAATCGCATGTGAAACTTCCGGCACACCCCCAAAATACACATACCCGGCTCGCACAGGGCCAATCGCGTGTGAAACTCCCTGTGAACCCCCGAAATACACGTACCCCGCTCGCACAGGGCCAATCGCGTGTGAAACTCCCCGTGAACCCCCGGAATACATGTACCCCGCTCGCACAGGGCCAATCGCGTGTGAAACTCCCCGTGAACCCCCGGAATACACGTACCCCGCTCGCACAGAGCCAATCGCGTGTGAAACTCCCTGCAAACCCCAGTAATACACGTACCCCGATCGCACAGGGAAAATCACGTGTGAAACTTCCCGCGCACCCCCGAAATACACGTACCCCGCTCGCACAGGGCCAATCGCGTGAGAAACTCCCCGCGAACCCCCGAAATACACGTACCCCACCCGCACAGGGCCAATCGCGTGTGAAACTCCCTGCGAACCACAGTAATACATGTACCCCGCTCGCACAGGGCCATTCGCGTTTGAAACTTCCTGCGCACCCCCGAAATACACATACCCCACTCGCGCAGGGCCAATCACATGTGAAACTCCCTGCGAACCCCAGTAATACACATACCCCAATCGCACAGGGCCAATTACGTATATGAAACTTCCTGCGCACCCCCAAAATACACGTACCCCGCTCGCACAGAGCCAATCGCGTGTGAAACTCCCTGCGAAACCCAGTAATACACGTACCCCGCTCGCACAGGGCCAATCACATATGAAACTTCCTGCGCACCCCTGAAATACACGTACCCTGCTCGCACAGGGCCAATCACGTGTGAAACTTCCGGTGCACCCCCGAAACACATGTACCCCGCTTGCACAGGGCCAATCGTGTGTGAAAATCCCCGCGAACCCCCGAAATACACGTACCCCGCTCGCACAGGGCCAATCGCGTGTGAAACTCCCAGTGAACCCCCGAAATACACGTACCCCACCCGCACAGGGCCAATCGCGTGTGAAACTCCGTGCGAACCACAGTAATACATGTACCCCGCTCGCACAGGGCCATTCGCGTTTGAAACTTCCTGCGCACCCCCGAAATACACATACTCCACTCGCGCAGGGCCAATCACGTGTGAAACTCCCCGCGAACCCCAGTAATACACGTACCCCTCTCGCACAGGGCCAATCACGTATATGAAACTTCCTGCGCACCCCCAAAATACACATACCCCGCTCGCACAGAGCCAATCGCGTGTGAAACTCCCTGCGAACCCCAGTAATACACGTACCCCGCTCGCACAGGGCCAATCACATATGAAACTTCCTGCGCACCCCTGAAATACACGTACCCTGCTCGCACAGGGCCAATCACGTGTGAAACTTCCAGTGCACACCCGAAACACATGTACCCCGCTTGCACAGGGCCAATCGTGTGTGAAACTTCCCGCGAACCCCCGAAATACACGTACCCCGCTCGCACAGGGCCAATCGCATGTGAAACTCCCCGTGAACCCCCGAAATACACGTACCCCGCTCGCACAGGGCCAATCGTGTGTGAAACTTCCCGCCAACCCCAGTAATACACGTACCCCGCTCGCACAGGTCCATTCGCGTGTGAAACTTCACGCGCTCCCCCTAAATACGCGTACCCTGCTCGTACAGGGCCAATCGCGTGTGAAACTTCCCGCGCACCCTTGAAATACATGTGCCCCGCTCGCACAGGGCCAATCGCGTGTGAAACTCCCTGCGAACCACAGTAATACATGTACCCCGCTCGCACAGGGACATTCGCGTTTGAAACTTCCTGCGCACCCCCGAAATACACATACCCCACTCGCGCAGGGCCAATCACATGTGAAACTCCCTGCGAACCCCAGTAATACACATACCCCAATCGCACAGGGCCAATCACGTATATGAAACTTCCTGCGCACCCCCAAAATACACGTACCCCGCTCGCACAGAGCCAATCGCGTGTGAAACTCCCTGCGAACCCCAGTAATACACGTACCCCGCTCGCACAGGGCCAATCACATATGAAACTTCCTGCGCACCCCTGAAATACACGTACCCTGCTCGCACAGGGCCAATCACGTGTGAAACTTCCGGTGCACCCCCGAAACACATGTACCCCGCTTGCACAGGGCCAATCGTGTGTGAAAATCCCCGCGAACCCCCGAAATACACGTACCCCGCTCGCACAGGGCCAATCGCGTGTGAAACTCCCAGTGAACCCCCGAAATACACGTACCCCACCCGCACAGGGCCAATCGCGTGTGAAACTCCGTGCGAACCACAGTAATACATGTACCCCGCTCGCACAGGGCCATTCGCGTTTCAAACTTCCTGCGCACCCCCGAAATACACATACTCCACTCGCGCAGGGCCAATCACGTGTGAAACTCCCCGCGAACCCCAGTAATACACGTACCCCTCTCGCACAGGGCCAATCACGTATATGAAACTTCCTGCGCACCCCCAAAATACACATACCCCGCTCGCACAGAGCCAATCGCGTGTGAAACTCCCTGCGAACCCCAGTAATACACGTACCCCGCTCGCACAGGGCCAATCACATATGAAACTTCCTGCGCACCCCTGAAATACACGTACCCTGCTCGCACAGGGCCAATCACGTGTGAAACTTCCAGTGCACACCCGAAACACATGTACCCCGCTTGCACAGGGCCAATCGTGTGTGAAACTTCCCGCGAACCCCCGAAATACACGTACCCCGCTCGCACAGGGCCAATCGCGTGTGAAACTCCCCGTGAACCCCCGAAATACACGTACCCCGCTCGCACAGGGCCAATCGTGTGTGAAACTTCCCGCCAACCCCAGTAATACACGTACCCCGCTCGCACAGGTCCATTCGCGTGTGAAACTTCACGCGCTCCCCCTAAATACGCGTACCCTGCTCGTACAGGGCCAATCGCGTGTGAAACTTCCCGCGCACCCTTGAAATACATGTGCCCCGCTCGCACAGGGCCAATCGCGTGTGAAACTCCCCGTGAACCCCAGTAATACACGTACCCCGCTCGCACAGAGCCAATCGTGTGTGAAACTCCCTGCAAACCCCAGTAATACACGTACCCCGAACGCACAGGGAAAATCACGTGTGAAACTTCCTGCGCACCCCCGAAATACACGTACCCCGCTCGCACAGGGCCAATCGCGTGTGAAACTCCCCGCGAACCCTCGAAATACACGTACCCCACCCGCACAGGGCCAATCGCGTGTTAAACTCCCCGCGAACCACAGTAATACATGTACCCCGCTCGCACAGGGCCATTCGCGTTTGAAACTTCCTGCGCACCCCCGAAATACACGTACCCCGCTCGTGCAGGGCCAATCACGTGTGAAACTCCCCGCGAACCCCAGTAATACACGTACCCCGCTCGCACAGGGTCAATCACGTATATGAAACTTCCTGCGCACCCCCAAAATACACGTACCCCGCTCGCACAGAGCCAATCGCGTGTGAAACTCCCTGTGAACCTCAGTAATACACGTACCCCACCCGCACAGGGCCAATCGCGTGTTAAACTCCCCGCGAACCACAGTAATACATGTACACCGCTCGCACAGGGCCATTCGCATTTGAAACTTCCTGCGCACCCCCGAAACGCATGTACCACGCTTGCACAGGGCCAATCGTCTGTGAAACTCCCCGTGAACCCCCGGAATACACGTACCCCGCTCGCACAGGGCCAATCGCGTGTGAAACTCCCCGCAAACCCCAGTAATACACGTAGCCCACTCGCACAGGTCCATTCGCGTGTGAAACTTCACGCGCACCCCCTAAATACGCGTACTCTGCTCGTACAGGGCCAATCGCGTGTGAAACTTCCCGCGCACCCTTGAAATACATGTGCCCCGCTCGCACAGGGCCAATTGCGTGTGAAACTCCCCGCGAACCCCAGTAATACACGTAGCCCACTCGCACAGGTCCATTCGCGTGTGAAACTTCACGCGCACCCCCTAAATACGCGTACCCTGCTCGTACAGGGCCAATCGCGTGTGAAACTTCCCGCGCACCCTTGAAATACACGTACCCCGCTCGCACAAAGGCCATTCGCGTGTGAAACTTCCGCGGGACCCGGAAATACACGTACCCCGCTCTCACAGGGCCAATCGCGTGTGAAACTTCTGGCGCACCCCCGAAATACACGTACCCCGCTCGCACAGAGACAATCACATGTCAAACTTCCGGCTCGCCCCCGAAATACATGTACCCCGCTCGCACAGGGCCAATCGCGTGTGAAACTCCCCGCGAACCACAGTAATACATGTACCCCGCTCGCACAGGGCCATTCGCATTTGAAACTTCCTGCGCACCCCCGAAACGCATGTACCCCGCTTGCACAGGGCCAATCGTGTGTGAAACTCCCCGCGAACCCCCGAAATACACGAACCCCGCTCGCACAGGGCCAATCGCGTGTGAAACTCCCCACGAACCCAAAAAATACCCATACCCCACTCGCACAGGGCCAATCGCGTGTGAAACTCCCTGTGAACCTCAGTAATACACGTACCCCGCTCGCACAGGGCCATTTGCGTGTGAAACTTCCCGCGCACCCCCGAAATACACATACCCCGCTCGCACAGAGCCAATCGTGTGTACAACTTCCCGCGCACCCCCAAAATACACGTACCCCGCTCGCACAGGGCCAATCGCATGTGAAACTTCCGGCACACCCCCAAAATACACATACCCGGCTCGCACAGGGCCAATCGCGTGTGAAACTCCCTGTGAACCCCCGAAATACACGTACCCCGCTCACACAGGGCCAATCGCGTGTGAAACTCCCCGTGAACCCCCGGAATACATGTACCCCGCTCGCACAGGGCCAATCGCGTGTGAAACTCCCCGTGAACCCCCGGAATACACGTACCCCGCTCGCACAGAGCCAATCACGTGTGAAACTCCCTGCAAACCCCAGTAATACACGTACCCCGATCGCACAGGGAAAATCACGTGTGAAACTTCCCGCGCACCCCCGAAATACACGTACCCCGCTCGCACAGGGCCAATCGCGTGTGAAACTCCCCGTGAACCCCCGGAATACATGTACCCCGCTCGCACAGGGCCAATCGCGAGTGAAACTCCCCGTGAACCCCCGGAATACACGTACCCCGCTCGCACAGGGCCAATCACGTGTGAAACTTCCGGTGCACCCCCGAAACACATGTACCCCGCTTGCACAGGGCCAATCGTGTGTGAAAATCATCGCGAACCCCCGAAATACACGTACCCCGCTCGCACAGGGACAATCGCGTGTGAAACTCCCAGTGAACCCCCGAAATACACGTACCCCACCCGCACAGGGCCAATCGCGTGTGAAACTCCCTGCGAACCACAGTAATACATGTACCCCGCTCGCACAGGGCCATTCGCGTTTGAAACTTCCTGCGCACCCCCGAAATACACATACTCCACTCGCGCAGGGCCAATCACGTGTGAAACTCCCCGCGAACCCCAGTAATACACGTACCCCTCTCGCACAGGGCCAATCACGTATATGAAACTTCCTGCGCACCCCCAAAATACACATACCCCGCTCGCACAGAGCCAATCGCGTGTGAAACTCCCTGCGAACCCCAGTAATACACGTACCCCGCTCGCACAGGGCCAATCACATATGAAACTTCCTGCGCACCCCTGAAATACACGTACCCTGCTCCCACAGGGCCAATCACGTGTGAAACTTCCAGTGCACACCCGAAACACATGTACCCCGCTTGCACAGGGCCAATCGTGTGTGAAACTTCCCGCGAACCCCCGAAATACACGTACCCCGCTCGCACAGGGCCAATCGCGTGTGAAACTCCCCGTGAACCCCCGAAATACACGTACCCCGCTCGCACAGGGCCAATCGCGTGTGAAACTTCCCGCCAACCCCAGTAATACACGTACCCCGCTCGCACAGGTCCATTCGCGTGTGAAACTTCACGCGCTCCCCCTAAATACGCGTACCCTGCTCGTACAGGGCCAATCGCGTGTGAAACTTCCCGCGCACCCTTGAAATACATGTGCCCCGCTCGCACAGGGCCAATCGCGTGTGAAACTCCCCGTGAACCCCAGTAATACACGTACCCCACTCGCACAGAGCCAATCGTGTGTGAAACTCCCTGCAAACCCCAGTAATACACGTACCCCGAACGCACAGGGAAAATCACGTGTGAAACTTCCTGCGCACCCCCGAAATACACGTACCCCGCTCGCACAGGGCCAATCGCGTGTGAAACTCCCCGCGAACCCTCGAAATACACGTACCCCACCCGCACAGGGCCAATCGCGTGTTAAACTCCCCGCGAACCACAGTAATACATGTACCCCGCTCGCACAGGGCCATTCGCGTTTGAAACTTCCTGCGCACCCCCGAAATACACGTACCCCGCTCGTGCAGGGCCAATCACGTGTGAAACTCCCCGCGAACCCCAGTAATACACGTACCCCGCTCGCACAGGGTCAATCACGTATATGAAACTTCCTGCGCACCCCCAAAATACACGTACCCCGCTCGCACAGAGCCAATCGCGTGTGAAACTCCCTGTGAACCTCAGTAATACACGTACCCCACCCGCACAGGGCCAATCGCGTGTTAAACTCCCCGCGAACCACAGTAATACATTTACCCCGCTCGCACAGGGCCATCGCATTTGAAACTTCCTGCGCACCCCCGAAACGCATGTACCACGCTTGCACAGGGCCAATCGTGTGTGAAACTCCCCGCGAACCCCCGAAATACACGAACCCCGCTCGCACAGGGCCAATCGCGTGTGAAACTCCCCGCGAACCCCCGAAATACCTGTACCCCACTCGCACAGGGCCAATCGCGTGTGAAACTCCCTGTGAACCTCAGTAATACACGTACCCCGCTCGCACAGGGCCATTTGCGTGTGAAACTTCCCGCGCACCCCCGAAATACACATACCCCGCTCGCACAGAGCCAATCGTGTGTACAACTTCCCGCGCACCCCCAAAATACACGTACCCCGCTCGCACAGGGCCAATCGCATGTGAAACTTCCGGCACACCCCCAAAATACACATACCCCGCTCGCACAGGGCCAATCGCGTGTGAAACTCCCCGTGAACCCCTGAAATACACGTACCCCGCTCGCACAGGGCCAATCGCGTGTGAAACTCCCCGTGAACCCCCGGAATACACGTACCCCGCTCGCACAGGGCCAATCGCGTGTGAAACTCCCCGCAAACCCCAGTAATACACGTAGCCCACTCGCACAGGTCCATTCGCGTGTGAAACTTTACGCGCACCCCCTAAATACGCGTACCCTGCTCGTACAGGGCCAATCGCGTATGAAACTTCCCGCGCACCCTTGAAATACATGTGCCTCGCTCGCACAGGGCCAATTGCGTGTGAAACTCCCCGCGAACCCCAGTAATACACGTAGCCCACTCGCACAGGTCCATTCGCGTGTGAAACTTCACGCGCACCCCCTAAATACGCGTACCCTGCTCGTACAGGGCCAATCGCGTGTGAAACTTCCCGCGCACCCTTGAAATACACGTACCCCGCTCGCACAAAGGCCATTTGCGTGTGAAACTTCCGCGGGACCCGGAAATACACGTACCCCGCTCTCACAGGGCCAATCGCGTGTGAAACTTCTGGCGCACCCCCGAAATACACGTACCCCGCTCGCACAGAGACAATCACATGTCAAACTTCCGGCTCACCCCCGAAATACATGTACCCCGCTCGCACAGGGCCAATCGCGTGTGAAACTCCCCGCAAACCCCCGAAATACACGTAACCCGCTCGCACAGGGCCAATCGAATGTGAAACTCCCCGCGAACTCCAGTAATACACGTACCCTGCTCGCACAGGGCCATTCGCGTGTGAAACTTCCCGCGCACCACCGAAATACACGTACCCCACTCGCACAGGGCCAATCGCATGTGAAACTTCCCGCGCACCCCCGAAATACACATACCCCGCTCCCACATGGCCAATCGCATGTGAAACTTCCTGCGCACCACCGAAATACACGTACCCCACTCGCACAGGGCCAATTGCGTGTGAAACTTCCCACGCACCCCCAAAATACACATACCCCGCTCGCACATGGCCAATCGCGTGTGAAATTCCCCGTGAACCCCAGTAATACACGTACCCCGCTCGCACAGGGCCAATCGCGTGTGATACTTCCGGTGCAACCCCGAAATACACGTACCCCGCTCGCACAGGGCCAATCGCGTGTGAAACTCCCTGCGAATCCCCAAAATACACGTACCACGCTCGCACAGGTCACATCGCGTGTGAAACTGCCTGCGAACCCCCGAAATACACGTACCCCGCTCGCACAGGGCCAATCACATGTGAAACTCCCTGTGAACCCCAGTAATACACATATGCCGCTCGCACAAGGCCATTCGAGTGTGAAACTTCCCACGCACCCCCGAAATACACGTACCCCGCTCGCACGGGGCCAATCTCTTGTGAAACTTCCCGCGCACCCCCGAAATACACGTACCTCGCTTGCACAGGGCCAATCGCGTGTGAAACTTCCCGCACACCCCCAAAATACACTTATCCCGCTCGCACAGGCCAATCACGTGTGAAACTTCCCGCGCACCCCCAAAATACACTTATCCCGCTCGCACAGGCCAATCGCGTGTGAAACTCCCTGCGAACCCCGAAATACACATACCCCGCTTGCACAGGGCCAATCGCGTGTGAAACTCCCTGCGAACCCCCGAAATATACGTACCCTGCTCGCACAGGGTCAATCGCGTGTGAAACTTCCCGTGCACCCCGTAATACACGTACCCCGCTCGCACAGGGACAATCACGTGTGAAACTCCCCGCGAACCCCAGTAATACACGTACCATGCTCGCACAGGGCCAATCGCGTGTAAAACTTCCAGCGCACCCCTGAAATACACGTACCCCGCTCGCACAGGGCCAATCATGTGTGAAACTCCCGGCGAACCCCCGAAATACACGTACCCCGCTCGCACAGGACCAATCACGTGTGAAACTCCCTGCGAACCCCCGAAATAAACGTACCCCGCTCGCACAGGGCCAATCGCGTGTGAAATTCCCCGTGAACCACAGTAATACACGTACCCCGCTCGCACAGGGCCAATCGCGTGTGAAACTTCCGGTGCAACCCCGAAATACACGTACCCCGCTTGCACAGGGCCAATCGCGTGTGAAACTCCCTGCGAATCCCCAAAATACACGTACCCCGCTCGCACAAGGCCAATCACATGTGAAACTCCCTGTGAACCCCAGTAATACACGTATGCCGCTCGCACAAGGCCATTCGAGTGTGAAACTTCCCACGCACCCCCGAAATACACGTACCCCACTCGCACAGGGCCAATCTCTTGTGAAACTTCCCGCGCACCCCCGAAATACACGTACCCCGCTTGCACAGGGCCAATCACGTGTGAAACTTCCCGCACACCCCCAAAATACACTTATCCCACTCGCACAGGGCCAATCTCTTGTGAAACTTCCCGCGCACCCCCGAAATACACGTACCCCGCTTGCACAGGGCCAATCACGTGTGAAACTTCCCGCACACCCCCAAAATACACTTATCCCGCTCGCACAGGCCAATCACGTGTGAAACTTCCTGCGCACCCCCAAAATACACTTATCCCGCTCGCACAGGCCAATCGCGTGTGAAACTCCCTGCGAACCCCCGAAATACACATACCCCGCTCGCACAGGGCCAATCGCGTGTGAAACTCCCTGCGAACCCCCGAAATATACGTACCCTGCTCGCACAGGGCCAATCGCGTGTGAAACTTCACGCGCTCCCCCTAAATACGCGTACCCTGCTCGTACAGGGCCAATCGCGTGTGAAACTTCCAGCGCACCCCTGAAATACACGTACCCCGCTCGCACAGGGCCAATCATGTGTGAAACTCCCGGCGAACCCCCGAAATACACGTACCCCGCTCGCACAGGACCAATCACGTGTGAAACTCCCTGCGAACCCCCGAAATACACGTACCCCGCTCGCACAGGGCCAATCGCGTGTGAAATTCCCCATGAACCACAGTAATACACGTACCCCGCTCGCACAGGGCCAATCGCGTGTGAAACTTCCGGTGCAACCCCGAAATACACGTACCCCGCTTGCACAGGGCCAATCGCGTGTGAAACTCCCTGCGAATCCCCAAAATACACGTACCACGCTCGCACAGGTCCCATCGCGTGTGAAACTCCCTGCGAACCCCCAAAATACACGTACCCCGCTCGCACAAGGCCAATCACATGTGAAACTCCCTGTGAACCCCAGTAATACACGTATGCCGCTCGCACAAGGCCATTCGAGTGTGAAACTTCCCACGCACCCCCGAAATACACGTACTGCACTCGCACAGGGCCAATCTCTTGTGAAACTTCCCGCGCACCCCCAAAATACACGTACCCCGCTTGCACAGGGCCAATCACGTGTGAAACTTCCCGCACACCCCCAAAATACACTTATCCCGCTCGCACAGGCCAATCACGTGTGAAACTTCCTGCACACCCCCAAAATACACTTATCCCGCTCGCACAGGCCAATCGCGTGTGAAACTCCCTGCGAACCCCCGAAATACACATACCCCGCTCGCACAGGGCCAATCGCGTGTGAAACTCCCTGCGAACCCCCGAAATATACGTACCCTGCTCGCACAGTGCCAATCGCGTGTGAAACTTCACGCGCTCCCCCTAAATACGCGTACCCTGCTCGTACAGGGCCAATCGCGTGTGAAACTTCCCGCGCACCCTTGAAATACAAGTGCCCCGCTCGCACAGGGCCAATCGCGTGTGAAACTCCCCGTGAACCCCAGTAATACACGTACCCCGCTCGCACAGAGCCAATCGTGTGTGAAACTCCCTGCAAACCCCAGTAATACACGTACCCCGAACGCACAGGGAAAATCACGTGTGAAACTTCCTGCGCACCCCCGAAATACACGTACCCCGCTCGCACAGGGCCAATCGCGTGTGAAACTCCCCGCGAACCCTCGAAATACACGTACCCCACCCGCACAGGGCCAATCGCGTGTTAAACTCCCCGCGAACCACAGTAATACATGTACCCCGCTCGCACAGGGCCATTCGCGTTTGAAACTTCCTGCGCACCCCCGAAATACACGTACCCCGCTCGTGCAGGGCCAATCACGTGTGAAACTCCCCGCGAACCCCAGTAATACACGTACCCCGCTCGCACAGGGTCAATCACGTATATGAAACTTCCTGCGCACCCCCAAAATACACGTACCCCGCTCGCACAGAGCCAATCGCGTGTGAAACTCCCTGTGAACCTCAGTAATACACGTACCCCACCCGCACAGGGCCAATCGCGTGTTAAACTCCCCGCGAACCACAGTAATACATGTACCCCGCTCGCACAGGGCCATTCGCATTTGAAACTTCCTGCGCACCCCCGAAACGCATGTACCACGCTTGCACAGGGCCAATCGTCTGTGAAACTCCCCGCAAACCCCCGAAATACACGAACCCCGCTCGCTCAGGGCCAATCGCGTGTGAAACTCCCCGCGAACCCCCGAAATACATGTACCCCACTCGCACAGGGCCAATCGCGTGTGAAACTCCCTGTGAACCTCAGTAATACACGTACCCCGCTCGCACAGGGCCATTTGCGTGTGAAACTTCCCGCGCACCCCCGAAATACACATACCCCGCTCGCACAGAGCCAATCGTGTGTACAACTTCCCGCGCACCCCCAAAATACACGTACCCCGCTCGCACAGGGCCAATCGCATGTGAAACTTCCGGCACACCCCCAAAATACACATACCCCGCTCGCACAGGGCCAATCGCGTGTGAAACTCCCCGTGAACCCCTGAAATACACGTACCCCGCTCGCACAGGGCCAATCGCGTGTGAAACTCCCCGTGAACCCCCGGAATACACGTACCCCGCTCGCACAGGGCCAATCGCGTGTGAAACTCCCCGCAAACCCCAGTAATACACGTAGCCCACTCGCACAGGTCCATTCGCGTGTGAAACTTCACGCGCACCCCCTAAATACGCGTACCCTGCTCGTACAGGGCCAATCGCGTGTGAAACTTCCCGCGCACCCTTGAAATACATGTGCCCCGCTCGCACAGGGCCAATTGCGTGTGAAACTCCCCGCGAACCCCAGTAATACACGTAGCCCACTCGCACAGGTCCATTCGCGTGTGAAACTTCACGCGCACCCCCTAAATACGCGTACCCTGCTCGTACAGGGCCAATCGCGTGTGAAACTTCCCGCGCACCCTTGAAATACACGTACCCCGCTCGCACAAAGGCCATTCGCGTGTGAAACTTCCGCGGGACCCGGAAATACACGTACCCCGCTCTCACAGGGCCAATCGCGTGTGAAACTTCTGGCGCACCCCCGAAATACACGTACCCCGCTCGCACAGAGACAATCACATGTCAAACTTCCGGCTCACCCCCGAAATACATGTACCCCGCTCGCACAGGGCCAATCGCGCGTGAAACTCCCCGCGAACCACAGTAATACATGTACCCCGCTCGCACAGGGCCATTCGCATTTGAAACTTCCTGCGCACCCCCGAAATACACGTACCCCGCTCGTGCAGGGCCAATCACGTGTGAAACTCCCCGCGAACCCCAGTAATACACGTACCCCGCTCGCACAGGGTCAATCACGTATATGAAACTTCCTGCGCACCCCCAAAATACACGTACCCCGCTCGCACAGAGCCAATCGCGTGTGAAACTCCCTGTGAACCTCAGTAATACACGTACCCCACCCGCACAGGGCCAATCGCGTGTTAAACTCCCCGCGAACCACAGTAATACATGTACCCCGCTCGCACAGGGCCATTCGCATTTGAAACTTCCTGCGCACCCCCGAAACGCATGTACCACGCTTGCACAGGGCCAATCGTCTGTGAAACTCCCCGCAAATCCCCGAAATACACGAACCCCGCTCGCTCAGGGCCAATCGCGTGTGAAACTCCCCGCGAACCCCCGAAATACATGTACCCCACTCGCACAGGGCCAATCGCGTGTGAAACTCCCTGTGAACCTCAGTAATACACGTACCCCGCTCGCACAGGGCCATTTGCGTGTGAAACTTCCCGCGCACCCCCGAAATACACATACCCCGCTCGCACAGAGCCAATCGTGTGTACAACTTCCCGCGCACCCCCAAAATACACGTACCCCGCTCGCACAGGGCCAATCGCATGTGAAACTTCCGGCACACCCCCAAAATACACATACCCCGCTCGCACAGGGCCAATCGCGTGTGAAACTCCCCGTGAACCCCTGAAATACACGTACCCCGCTCGCACAGGGCCAATCGCGTGTGAAACTCCCCGTGAACTCCCGGAATACACGTACCCCGCTCGCACAGGGCCAATCGCGTGTGAAACTCCCCGCAAACCCCAGTAATACACGTAGCCCACTCGCACAGGTCCATTCGCGTGTGAAACTTCACGCGCACCCCCTAAATACGCGTACCCTGCTCGTACAGGGCCAATCGCGTGTGAAACTTCCCGCGCACCCTTGAAATACATGTGCCCCGCTCGCACAGGGCCAATTGCGTGTGAAACTCCCCGCGAACCCCAGTAATACACGTAGCCCACTCGCACAGGTCCATTCGCGTGTGAAACTTCACGCGCACCCCCTAAATACGCGTACCCTGCTCGTACAGGGCCAATCGCGTGTGAAACTTCCCGCGCACCCTTGAAATACACGTACCCCGCTCGCACAAAGGCCATTCGCGTGTGAAACTTCCGCGGGACCCGGAAATACACGTACCCCGCTCTCACAGGGCCAATCGCGTGTGAAACTTCTGGCGCACCCCCGAAATACACGTACCCCGCTCGCACAGAGACAATCACATGTCAAACTTCCGGCTCACCCCCGAAATACATGTACCCCGCTCGCACAGGGCCAATCGCGCGTGAAACTCCCCGCGAACCACAGTAATACATGTACCCCGCTCGCACAGGGCCATTCGCATTTGAAACTTCCTGCGTACCCCCGAAACGCATGTACCCCGCTTGCACAGGGCCAATCGTGTGTGAAACTCCCCGCGAACCCCCGAAATACACGAACCCCGCTCGCACAGGGCCAATCGCGTGTGAAACTCCCCGCGAACCCCCGAAATACCCATACCCCACTCGCACAGGGCCAATCGCGTGTGAAACTCCCTGTGAACCTCAGTAATACACGTACCCCGCTCGCACAGGGCCATTTGCGTGTGAAACTTCCCGCGCACCCCCGAAATACACATACCCCGCTCGCACAGAGCCAATCGTGTGTACAACTTCCCGCGCACCCCCAAAATACACGTAGCCCGCTCGCACAGGGCCAATCGCATGTGAAACTTCCGGCACACCCCCAAAATACACATACCCGCGTTTGAAACTTCCTGCGCACCCCCGAAATACACATACTCCACTCGCGCAGGGCCAATCACGTGTGAAACTCCCCGCGAACCCCAGTAATACACGTACCCCTCTCGCACAGGGCCAATCACGTATATGAAACTTCCTGCGCACCCCCAAAATACACATACACCGCTCGCACAGAGCCAATCGCGTGTGAAACTCCCTGCGAACCCCAGTAATACACGTACCCCGCTCGCACAGGGCCAATCACATATGAAACTTCCTGCGCACCCCTGAAATACACGTACCCTGCTCGCACAGGGCCAATCACGTGTGAAACTTCCAGTGCACACCCGAAACACATGTACCCCGCTTGCACAGGGCCAATCGTGTGTGAAACTTCCCGCGAACCCCCGAAATACACGTACCCCGCTCGCACAGGGCCAATCGCGTGTGAAACTCCCCGTGAACCCCCGAAATACACGTACCCCGCTCGCACAGGGCCAATCGCGTGTGAAACTTCCCGCCAACCCCAGTAATACACGTACCCCGCTCGCACAGGTCCATTCGCGTGTGAAACTTCACGCGCTCCCCCTAAATACGCGTACCCTGCTCGTACAGGGCCAATCGCGTGTGAAACTTCCCGCGCACCCTTGAAATACATGTGCCCCGCTCGCACAGGGCCAATCGCGTGTGAAACTCCCCGTGAACCCCAGTAATACACGTACCCCGCTCGCACAGAGCCAATCGTGTGTGAAACTCCCTGCAAACCCCAGTAATACACGTACCCCGAACGCACAGGGAAAATCACGTGTGAAACTTCCTGCGCACCCCCGAAATACACGTACCCCGCTCGCACAGGGCCAATCGCGTGTGAAACTCCCCGCGAACCCTCGAAATACACGTACCCCACCCGCACAGGGCCAATCGCGTGTTAAACTCCCCGCGAACCACAGTAATACATGTACCCCGCTCGCACAGGGCCATTCGCGTTTGAAACTTCCTGCGCACCCCCGAAATACACGTACCCCGCTCGTGCAGGGCCAATCACATGTGAAACTCCCCGCGAACCCCAGTAATACACGTACCGCGCTCGCACAGGGTCAATCACGTATATGAAACTTCCTGCGCACCCCCAAAATACACGTACCCCGCTCGCACAGAGCCAATCGCGTGTGAAACTCCCTGTGAACCTCAGTAATACACGTACCCCACCCGCACAGGGCCAATCGCGTGTTAAACTCCCCGCGAACCACAGTAATACATGTACCCCGCTCGCACAGGGCCATTCGCATTTGAAACTTCCTGCGCACCCCCGAAACGCATGTACCACGCTTGCACAGGGCCAATCGTGTGTGAAACTCCCCGCGAACCCCCGAAATACACGAACCCCGCTCGCACAGGGCCAATCGCGTGTGAAACTCCACGCGAACCCCCGAAATACCTGTACCCCACTCGCACAGGGCCAATCGCGTGTGAAACTCCCTGTGAACCTCAGTAATACACGTACCCCGCTCGCACAGGGCCATTTGCGTGTGAAACTTCCCGCGCACCCCCGAAATACACATACCCCGCTCGCACAGAGCCAATCGTGTGTACAACTTCCCGCGCACCCCCAAAATACACGTACCCCGCTCGCACAGGGCCAATCGCATGTGAAACTTCCGGCACACCCCCAAAATACACATACCCCGCTCGCACAGGGCCAATCGCGTGTGAAACTCCCCGTGAACCCCTGAAATACACGTACCCCGCTCGCACAGGGCCAATCGCGTGTGAAACTCCCCGTGAACCCCCGGAATACACGTACCCCGCTCGCACAGGGCCAATCGCGTGTGAAACTCCCCGCAAACCCCAGTAATACACGTAGCCCACTCGCACAGGTCCATTCGCGTGTGAAACTTCACGCGCACCCCCTAAATACGCGTACCCTGCTCGTACAGGGCCAATCGCGTGTGAAACTTCCCGCGCACCCTTGAAATACATGTGCCCCGCTCGCACAGGGCCAATTGCGTGTGAAACTCCCCGCGAACCCCAGTAATACACGTAGCCCACTCGCACAGGTCCATTCGCGTGTGAAACTTCACGCGCACCCCCTAAATACGCGTACCCTGCTCGTACAGGGCCAATCGCGTGTGAAACTTCCCGCGCACCCTTGAAATACACGTACCCCGCTCGCACAAAGGCCATTTGCGTGTGAAACTTCCGCGGGACCCGGAAATACACGTACCCCGCTCTCACAGGGCCAATCGCGTGTGAAACTTCTGGCGCACCCTTGAAATACACGTACCCCGCTCGCACAGAGACAATCACATGTCAAACTTCCGGCTCACCCCCGAAATACATGTACCCCGCTCGCACAGGGCCAATCGCGTGTGAAACTCCCCGCAAACCCCCGAAATACACGTAACCCGCTCGCACAGGGCCAATCGAATGTGAAACTCCCCGCGAACTCCAGTAATACACGTAGCCTGCTCGCACAGGGCCATTCGCGTGTGAAACTTCCCGCGCACCACCGAAATACACGTACCCCACTCGCACAGGGCCAATCGCGTGTGAAACTTCCCGCGCACCCCCGAAATACACATACCCCGCTTCCACATGGCCAATCGCATGTGAAACTTCCTGCGCACCACCGAAATACACGTACCCCACTCGCACAGGGCCAATCGCGTGTGAAACTTCCCACGCACCCCCAAAATACACATACCCCGCTCGCACATGGCCAATCGCGTGTGAAATTCCCCGTGAACCCCAGTTATACACGTACCCCGCTCGCACAGGGCCAATCACGTGTGATACTTCCGGTGCAACCCCGAAATACACGTACCCCGCTCGCACAGGGCCAATCACGTGTGAAACTCCCTGCGAATCCCCAAAATACATGTACCACGCTCGCACAGGTCACATCGCGTGTGAAACTGCCTGCGAACCCCCGAAATACACGTACCCCGCTCGCACAGGGCCAATCACATGTGAAACTCCCTGTGAACCCCAGTAATACACATATGCCGCTCGCACAAGGCCATTCGAGTGTGAAACTTCCCACGCACCCCTGAAATACACGTACCCCGCTCGCACGGGGCCAATCTCTTGTGAAACTTCCCGCGCACCCCCGAAATACACGTACCTCGCTTGCACAGGGCCAATCGCGTGTGAAACTTCCCGCACACCCCCAAAATACACTTATCCCGCTCGCACAGGCCAATCACGTGTGAAACTTCCCGCGCACCCCCAAAATACACTTATCCCGCTCGCACAGGCCAATCGCGTGTGAAACTCCCTGCGAACCCCGAAATACACATACCCCGCTCGCACAGGGCCAATCGCGTGTGAAACTCCCCGTGAACCCCAGTAATACACGTACCCCGCTCGCACAGAGCCAATCGTGTGTGAAACTCCCTGCAAACCCCAGTAATACACGTACCCCGAACGCACAGGGAAAATCACGTGTGAAACTTCCTGCGCACCCCCGAAATACACGTACCCCGCTCGCACAGGGCCAATCGCGTGTGAAACTCCCCGCGAACCCTCGAAATACACGTACCCCACCCGCACAGGGCCAATCGCGTGTTAAACTCCCCGCGAACCACAGTAATACATGTACCCCGCTCGCACAGGGCCATTCGCGTTTGAAACTTCCTGCGCACCCCCGAAATACACGTACCCCGCTCGTGCAGGGCCAATCACGTGTGAAACTCCCCGCGAACCCCAGTAATACACGTACCCCGCTCGCACAGGGTCAATCACGTATATGAAACTTCCTGCGCACCCCCAAAATACACGTACCCCGCTCGCACAGAGCCAATCGCGTGTGAAACTCCCTGTGAACCTCAGTAATACACGTACCCCACCCGCACAGGGCCAATCGCGTGTTAAACTCCCCGCGAACCACAGTAATACATGTACCCCGCTCGCACAGGGCCATTCGCATTTGAAACTTCCTGCGCACCCCCGAAACGCATGTACCACGCTTGCACAGGGCCAATCGTCTGTGAAACTCCCCGCGAACCCCCGAAATACACGAACCCCGCTCGCTCAGGGCCAATCGCGTGTGAAACTCCCCGCGAACCCCCGAAATACATGTACCCCACTCGCACAGGGCCAATCGCGTGTGAAACTCCCTGTGAACCTCAGTAATACACGTACCCCGCTCGCACAGGGCCATTTGCGTGTGAAACTTCCCGCGCACCCCCGAAATACACATACCCCGCTCGCACAGAGCCAATCGTGTGTACAACTTCCCGCGCACCCCCAAAATACACGTACCCCGCTCGCACAGGGCCAATCGCATGTGAAACTTCCGGCACACCCCCAAAATACACATACCCCGCTCGCACAGGGCCAATCGCGTGTGAAACTCCCCGTGAACCCCTGAAATACACGTACCCCGCTCGCACAGGGCCAATCGCGTGTGAAACTCCCCGTGAACCCCCGGAATACACGTACCCCGCTCGCACAGGGCCAATCGCGTGTGAAACTCCCCGCAAACCCCAGTAATACACGTAGCCCACTCGCACAGGTCCATTCGCGTGTGAAACTTCACGCGCACCCCCTAAATACGCGTACCCTGCTCGTACAGGGCCAATCGCGTGTGAAACTTCCCGCGCACCCTTGAAATACATGTGCCCCGCTCGCACAGGGCCAATTGCCTGTGAAACTCCCCGCGAACCCCAGTAATACACGTAGCCCACTCGCACAGGTCCATTCGCGTGTGAAACTTCACGCGCACCCCCTAAATACGCGTACCCTGCTCGTACAGGGCCAATCGCGTGTGAAACTTCCCGCGCACCCTTGAAATACACGTACCCCGCTCGCACAAAGGCCATTCGCGTGTGAAACTTCCGCGGGACCCGGAAATACACGTACCCCGCTCTCACAGGGCCAATCGCGTGTGAAACTTCTGGCGCACCCCCGAAATACACGTACCCCGCTCGCACAGAGACAATCACATGTCAAACTTCCGGCTCACCCCCGAAATACATGTACCCCGCTCGCACAGGGCCAATCGCGCGTGAAACTCCCCGCGAACCACAGTAATACATGTACCCCGCTCGCACAGGGCCATTCGCATTTGAAACTTCCAGCGCACCCCCGAAACGCATGTACCCCGCTTGCACAGGGCCAATCGTGTGTGAAACTCCCCGCGAACCCCCGAAATACACGAACCCCGCTCGCACAGGGCCAATCGCGTGTGAAACTCCCCGCGAACCCCCGAAATACCCGTACCCCACTCGCACAGGGCCAATCGCGTGTGAAACTCCCTGTGAACCTCAGTAATACACGTACCCCGCTCGCACAGGGCCATTTGCGTGTGAAACTTCCCGCGCACCCCCGAAATACACATACCCCGCTCGCACAGAGCCAATCGTGTGTACAACTTCCCGCGCACCCCCAAAATACACGTACCCCGCTCGCACAGGGCCAATCGCATGTGAAACTTCCGGCACACCCCCAAAATACACATACCCGCGTTTGAAACTTCCTGCGCACCCCCGAAATACACATACTCCACTCGCGCAGGGCCAATCACGTGTGAAACTCCCCGCGAACCCCAGTAATACACGTACCCCTCTCGCACAGGGCCAATCACGTATATGAAACTTCCTGCGCACCCCCAAAATACACATACACCGCTCGCACAGAGCCAATCGCGTGTGAAACTCCCTGCGAATCCCCAAAATACACGTACCACGCTCGCATAGGTCACATCGCGTGTGAAACTGCCTGCGAACCCCCGAAATACACGTACCCCGCTCGCACAGGGCCAATCACATGTGAAACTCCCTGTGAACCCCAGTAATACACATATGCCGCTCGCACAAGGCCATTCGAGTGTGAAACTTCCCACGCACCCCCGAAATACACGTACCCCGCTCGCACGGGGCCAATCTCTTGTGAAACTTCCCGCGCACCCCCGAAATCCACGTACCTCGCTTGCACAGGGCCAATCGCGTGTGAAACTTCCCGCACACCCCCAAAATACACTTATCCCGCTCGCACAGGCCAATCACGTGTGAAACTTCCCGCGCACCCCCAAAATACACTTATCCCGCTCGCACAGGCCAATCGCGTGTGAAACTCCCTGCGAACCCCGAAATACACATACCCCGCTTGCACAGGGCCAATCGCGTGTGAAACTCCCTGCGAACCCCCGAAATATACGTACCCTGCTCGCACAGGGTCAATCGCGTGTGAAACTTCCCGTGCACCCCGTAATACACGTACCCCGCTCGCACAGGGACAATCACGTGTGAAACTCCCCGCGAACCCCAGTAATACACGTACCATGCTCGCACAGGGCCAATCGCGTGTAAAACTTCCAGCGCACCCCTGAAATACACGTACCCCGCTCGCACAGGGCCAATCATGTGTGAAACTCCCGGCGAACCCCCGAAATACACGTACCCCGCTCGCACAGGACCAATCACGTGTGAAACTCCCTGCGAACCCCCGAAATAAACGTACCCCGCTCGCACAGGGCCAATCGCGTGTGAAATTCCCCGTGAACCACAGTAATACACGTACCCCGCTCGCACAGGGCCAATCGCGTGTGAAACTTCCGGTGCAACCCCGAAATACACGTACCCCGCTTGCACAGGGCCAATCGCGTGTGAAACTCCCTGCGAATCCCCAAAATACACGTACCACGCTCGCACAGGTCCCATCGCGTGTGAAACTCCCTGCGAACCCCCAAAATACACGTACCCCGCTCGCACAAGGCCAATCACATGTGAAACTCCCTGTGAACCCCAGTAATACACGTATGCCGCTCGCACAAGGCCATTCGAGTGTGAAACTTCCCACGCACCCCCGAAATACACGTACCCCACTCGCACAGGGCCAATCTCTTGTGAAACTTCCCGCGCACCCCCGAAATACACGTACCCCGCTTGCACAGGGCCAATCACGTGTGAAACTTCCCGCACACCCCCAAAATACACTTATCCCACTCGCACAGGGCCAATCTCTTGTGAAACTTCCCGCGCACCCCCGAAATACACGTACCCCGCTTGCACAGGGCCAATCACGTGTGAAACTTCCCGCACACCCCCAAAATACACTTATCCCGCTCGCACAGGCCAATCACGTGTGAAACTTCCTGCGCACCCCCAAAATACACTTATCCCGCTCGCACAGGCCAATCGCGTGTGAAACTCCCTGCGAACCCCCGAAATACACATACCCCGCTCGCACAGGGCCAATCGCGTGTGAAACTCCCTGCGAACCCCCGAAATATACGTACCCTGCTCGCACAGGGCCAATCGCGTGTGAAACCTCACGCGCTCCCCCTAAATACGCGTACCCTGCTCGTACAGGGCCAATCGCGTGTGAAACTTCCAGCGCACCCCTGAAATACACGTACCCCGCTCGCACAGGGCCAATCATGTGTGAAACTCCCGGCGAACCCCCGAAATACACGTACCCCGCTCGCACAGGACCAATCACGTGTGAAACTCCCTGCGAACCCCCGAAATACACGTACCCCGCTCGCACAGGGCCAATCGCGTGTGAAATTCCCCATGAACCACAGTAATACACGTACCCCGCTCGCACAGGGCCAATCGCGTGTGAAACTTCCGGTGCAACCCCGAAATACACGTACCCCGCTTGCACAGGGCCAATCGCGTGTGAAACTCCCTGCGAATCCCCAAAATACACGTACCACGCTCGCACAGGTCCCATCGCGTGTGAAACTCCCTGCGAACCCCCAAAATACACGTACCCCGCTCGCACAAGGCCAATCACATGTGAAACTCCCTGTGAACCCCAGTAATACACGTATGCCGCTCGCACAAGGCCATTCGAGTGTGAAACTTCCCACGCACCCCCGAAATACACGTACTGCACTCGCACAGGGCCAATCTCTTGTGAAACTTCCCGCGCACCCCCGAAATACACGTACCCCGCTTGCACAGGGCCAATCACGTGTGAAACTTCCCGCACACCCCCAAAATACACTTATCCCGCTCGCACAGGCCAATCACGTGTGAAACTTCCTGCACACCCCCAAAATACACTTATCCCGCTCGCACAGGCCAATCGCGTGTGAAACTCCCTGCGAACCCCCGAAATACACATACCCCGCTCGCACAGGGCCAATCGCGTGTGAAACTCCCTGCGAACCCCCGAAATATACGTACCCTGCTCGCACAGTGCCAATCGCGTGTGAAACTTCACGCGCTCCCCCTAAATACGCGTACCCTGCTCGTACAGGGCCAATCGCGTGTGAAACTTCCCGCGCACCCTTGAAATACAAGTGCCCCGCTCGCACAGGGCCAATCGCGTGTGAAACTCCCCGTGAACCCCAGTAATACACGTACCCCGCTCGCACAGAGCCAATCGTGTGTGAAACTCCCTGCAAACCCCAGTAATACACGTACCCCGAACGCACAGGGAAAATCACGTGTGAAACTTCCTGCGCACCCCCGAAATACACGTACCCCGCTCGCACAGGGCCAATCGCGTGTGAAACTCCCCGCGAACCCTCGAAATACACGTACCCCACCCGCACAGGGCCAATCGCGTGTTAAACTCCCCGCGAACCACAGTAATACATGTACCCCGCTCGCACAGGGCCATTCGCGTTTGAAACTTCCTGCGCACCCCCGAAATACACGTACCCCGCTCGTGCAGGGCCAATCACGTGTGAAACTCCCCGCGAACCCCAGTAATACACGTACCCCGCTCGCACAGGGTCAATCACGTATATGAAACTTCCTGCGCACCCCCAAAATACACGTACCCCGCTCGCACAGAGCCAATCGCGTGTGAAACTCCCTGTGAACCTCAGTAATACACGTACCCCACCCGCACAGGGCCAATCGCGTGTTAAACTCCCCACGAACCACAGTAATACATGTACCCCGCTCGCACAGGGCCATTCGCATTTGAAACTTCCTGCGCACCCCCGAAACGCATGTACCACGCTTGCACAGGGCCAATCGTCTGTGAAACTCCCCGCAAACCCCCGAAATACACGAACCCCGCTCGCTCAGGGCCAATCGCGTGTGAAACTCCCCGCGAACCCCCGAAATACATGTACCCCACTCGCACAGGGCCAATCGCGTGTGAAACTCCCTGTGAACCTCAGTAATACACGTACCCCGCTCGCACAGGGCCATTTGCGTGTGAAACTTCCCGCGCACCCCCGAAATACACATACCCCGCTCGCACAGAGCCAATCGTGTGTACAACTTCCCGCGCACCCCCAAAATACACGTACCCCGCTCGCACAGGGCCAATCGCATGTGAAACTTCCGGCACACCCCCAAAATACACATACCCCGCTCGCACAGGGCCAATCGCGTGTGAAACTCCCCGTGAACCCCTGAAATACACGTACCCCGCTCGCACAGGGCCAATCGCGTGTGAAACTCCCCGTGAACCCCCGGAATACACGTACCCCGCTCGCACAGGGCCAATCGCGTGTGAAACTCCCCGCAAACCCCAGTAATACACGTAGCCCACTCGCACAGGTCCATTCGCGTGTGAAACTTCACGCGCACCCCCTAAATACGCGTACCCTGCTCGTACAGGGCCAATCGCGTGTGAAACTTCCCGCGCACCCTTGAAATACATGTGCCCCGCTCGCACAGGGCCAATTGCGTGTGAAACTCCCCGCGAACCCCAGTAATACACGTAGCCCACTCGCACAGGTCCATTCGCGTGTGAAACTTCACGCGCACCCCCTAAATACGCGTACCCTGCTCGTACAGGGCCAATCGCGTGTGAAACTTCCCGCGCACCCTTGAAATACACGTACCCCGCTCGCACAAAGGCCATTCGCGTGTGAAACTTCCGCGGGACCCGGAAATACACGTACCCCGCTCTCACAGGGCCAATCGCGTGTGAAACTTCTGGCGCACCCCCGAAATACACGTACCCCGCTCGCACAGAGACAATCACATGTCAAACTTCCGGCTCACCCCCGAAATACATGTACCCCGCTCGCACAGGGCCAATCGCGCGTGAAACTCCCCGCGAACCACAGTAATACATGTACCCCGCTCGCACAGGGCCATTCGCATTTGAAACTTCCTGCGTACCCCCGAAACGCATGTACCCCGCTTGCACAGGGCCAATCGTGTGTGAAACTCCCCGCGAACCCCCGAAATACACGAACCCCGCTCGCACAGGGCCAATCGCGTGTGAAACTCCCCGCGAACCCCCGAAATACCCATACCCCACTCGCACAGGGCCAATCGCGTGTGAAACTCCCTGTGAACCTCAGTAATACACGTACCCCGCTCGCACAGGGCCATTTGCGTGTGAAACTTCCCGCGCACCCCCGAAATACACATACCCCGCTCGCACAGAGCCAATCGTGTGTACAACTTCCCGCGCACCCCCAAAATACACGTACCCCGCTCGCACAGGGCCAATCGCATGTGAAACTTCCGGCACACCCCCAAAATACACATACCCGCGTTTGAAACTTCCTGCGCACCCCCGAAATACACATACTCCACTCGCGCAGGGCCAATCACGTGTGAAACTCCCCGCGAACCCCAGTAATACACGTACCCCTCTCGCACAGGGCCAATCACGTATATGAAACTTCCTGCGCACCCCCAAAATACACATACACCGCTCGCACAGAGCCAATCGCGTGTGAAACTCCCTGCGAACCCCAGTAATACACGTACCCCGCTCGCACAGGGCCAATCACATATGAAACTTCCTGCGCACCCCTGAAATACACGTACCCTGCTCGCACAGGGCCAATCACGTGTGAAACTTCCAGTGCACACCCGAAACACATGTACCCCGCTTGCACAGGGCCAATCGTGTGTGAAACTTCCCGCGAACCCCCGAAATACACGTACCCCGCTCGCACAGGGCCAATCGCGTGTGAAACTCCCCGTGAACCCCCGAAATACACGTACCCCGCTCGCACAGGGCCAATCGCGTGTGAAACTTCCCGCCAACCCCAGTAATACACGTACCCCGCTCGCACAGGTCCATTCGCGTGTGAAACTTCACGCGCTCCCCCTAAATACGCGTACCCTGCTCGTACAGGGCCAATCGCGTGTGAAACTTCCCGCGCACCCTTGAAATACATGTGCCCCGCTCGCACAGGGCCAATCGCGTGTGAAACTCCCCGTGAACCCCAGTAATACACGTACCCCGCTCGCACAGAGCCAATCGTGTGTGAAACTCCCTGCAAACCCCAGTAATACACGTACCCCGAACGCACAGGGAAAATCACGTGTGAAACTTCCTGCGCACCCCCGAAATACACGTACCCCGCTCGCACAGGGCCAATCGCGTGTGAAACTCCCCGCGAACCCTCGAAATACACGTACCCCACCCGCACAGGGCCAATCGCGTGTTAAACTCCCCGCGAACCACAGTAATACATGTACCCCGCTCGCACAGGGCCATTCGCGTTTGAAACTTCCTGCGCACCCCCGAAATACACGTACCCCGCTCGTGCAGGGCCAATCACGTGTGAAACTCCCCGCGAACCCCAGTAATACACGTACCGCGCTCGCACAGGGTCAATCACGTATATGAAACTTCCTGCGCACCCCCAAAATACACGTACCCCGCTCGCACAGAGCCAATCGCGTGTGAAACTCCCTGTGAACCTCAGTAATACACGTACCCCACCCGCACAGGGCCAATCGCGTGTTAAACTCCCCGCGAACCACAGTAATACATGTACCCCGCTCGCACAGGGCCATTCGCATTTGAAACTTCCTGCGCACCCCCGAAACGCATGTACCACGCTTGCACAGGGCCAATCGTGTGTGAAACTCCCCGCGAACCCCCGAAATACACGAACCCCGCTCGCACAGGGCCAATCGCGTGTGAAACTTCCCGCGCACCCCCGAAATACACATACCCCGCTCGCACAGAGCCAATCGTGTGTACAACTTCCCGCGCACCCCCAAAATACACGTACCCCGCTCGCACAGGGCCAATCGCATGTGAAACTTCCGGCACACCCCCAAAATACACATACCCCGCTCGCACAGGGCCAATCGCGTGTGAAACTCCCCGTGAACCCCTGAAATACACGTACCCCGCTCGCACAGGGCCAATCGCGTGTGAAACTCCCCGTGAACCCCCGGAATACACGTACCCCGCTCGCACAGGGCCAATCGCGTGTGAAACTCCCCGCAAACCCCAGTAATACACGTAGCCCACTCGCACAGGTCCATTCGCGTGTGAAACTTCACGCGCACCCCCTAAATACGCGTACCCTGCTCGTACAGGGCCAATCGCGTGTGAAACTTCCCGCGCACCCTTGAAATACATGTGCCCCGCTCGCACAGGGCCAATTGCGTGTGAAACTCCCCGCGAACCCCAGTAATACACGTAGCCCACTCGCACAGGTCCATTCGCGTGTGAAACTTCACGCGCACCCCCTAAATACGCGTACCCTGCTCGTACAGGGCCAATCGCGTGTGAAACTTCCCGCGCACCCTTGAAATACACGTACCCCGCTCGCACAAAGGCCATTTGCGTGTGAAACTTCCGCGGGACCCGGAAATACACGTACCCCGCTCTCACAGGGCCAATCGCGTGTGAAACTTCTGGCGCACCCTTGAAATACACGTACCCCGCTCGCACAGAGACAATCACATGTCAAACTTCCGGCTCACCCCCGAAATACATGTACCCCGCTCGCACAGGGCCAATCGCGTGTGAAACTCCCCGCAAACCCCCGAAATACACGTAACCCGCTCGCACAGGGCCAATCGAATGTGAAACTCCCCGCGAACTCCAGTAATACACGTAGCCTGCTCGCACAGGGCCATTCGCGTGTGAAACTTCCCGCGCACCACCGAAATACACGTACCCCACTCGCACAGGGCCAATCGCGTGTGAAACTTCCCGCGCACCCCCGAAATACACATACCCCGCTTCCACATGGCCAATCGCATGTGAAACTTCCTGCGCACCACCGAAATACACGTACCCCACTCGCACAGGGCCAATCGCGTGTGAAACTTCCCACGCACCCCCAAAATACACATACCCCGCTCGCACATGGCCAATCGCGTGTGAAATTCCCCGTGAACCCCAGTTATACACGTACCCCGCTCGCACAGGGCCAATCACGTGTGATACTTCCGGTGCAACCCCGAAATACACGTACCCCGCTCGCACAGGGCCAATCACGTGTGAAACTCCCTGCGAATCCCCAAAATACATGTACCACGCTCGCACAGGTCACATCGCGTGTGAAACTGCCTGCGAACCCCCGAAATACACGTACCCCGCTCGCACAGGGCCAATCACATGTGAAACTCCCTGTGAACCCCAGTAATACACATATGCCGCTCGCACAAGGCCATTCGAGTGTGAAACTTCCCACGCACCCCTGAAATACACGTACCCCGCTCGCACGGGGCCAATCTCTTGTGAAACTTCCCGCGCACCCCCGAAATACACGTACCTCGCTTGCACAGGGCCAATCGCGTGTGAAACTTCCCGCACACCCCCAAAATACACTTATCCCGCTCGCACAGGGCAATCACGTGTGAAACTTCCCGCGCACCCCCAAAATACACTTATCCCGCTCGCACAGGCCAATCGCGTGTGAAACTCCCTGCGAACCCCGAAATACACATACCCCGCTCGCACAGGGCCAATCGCGTGTGAAACTCCCCGTGAACCCCAGTAATACACGTACCCCGCTCGCACAGAGCCAATCGTGTGTGAAACTCCCTGCAAACCCCAGTAATACACGTACCCCGAACGCACAGGGAAAATCACGTGTGAAACTTCCTGCGCACCCCCGAAATACACGTACCCCGCTCGCACAGGGCCAATCGCGTGTGAAACTCCCCGCGAACCCTCGAAATACACGTACCCCACCCGCACAGGGCCAATCGCGTGTTAAACTCCCCGCGAACCACAGTAATACATGTACCCCGCTCGCACAGGGCCATTCGCGTTTGAAACTTCCTGCGCACCCCCGAAATACACGTACCCCGCTCGTGCAGGGCCAATCACGTGTGAAACTCCCCGCGAACCCCAGTAATACACGTACCCCGCTCGCACAGGGTCAATCACGTATATGAAACTTCCTGCGCACCCCCAAAATACACGTACCCCGCTCGCACAGAGCCAATCGCGTGTGAAACTCCCTGTGAACCTCAGTAATACACGTACCCCACCCGCACAGGGCCAATCGCATGTTAAACTCCCCGCGAACCACAGTAATACATGTACCCCGCTCGCACAGGGCCATTCGCATTTGAAACTTCCTGCGCACCCCCGAAACGCATGTACCACGCTTGCACAGGGCCAATCGTCTGTGAAACTCCCCGCGAACCCCCGAAATACACGAACCCCGCTCGCTCAGGGCCAATCGCGTGTGAAACTCCCCGCGAACCCCCGAAATACATGTACCCCACTCGCACAGGGCCAATCGCGTGTGAAACTCCCTGTGAACCTCAGTAATACACGTACCCCGCTCGCACAGGGCCATTTGCGTGTGAAACTTCCCGCGCACCCCCGAAATACACATACCCCGCTCGCACAGAGCCAATCGTGTGTACAACTTCCCGCGCACCCCCAAAATACACGTACCCCGCTCGCACAGGGCCAATCGCATGTGAAACTTCCGGCACACCCCCAAAATACACATACCCCGCTCGCACAGGGCCAATCGCGTGTGAAACTCCCCGTGAACCCCTGAAATACACGTACCCCGCTCGCACAGGGCCAATCGCGTGTGAAACTCCCCGTGAACCCCCGGAATACACGTACCCCGCTCGCACAGGGCCAATCGCGTGTGAAACTCCCCGCAAACCCCAGTAATACACGTAGCCCACTCGCACAGGTCCATTCGCGTGTGAAACTTCACGCGCACCCCCTAAATACGCGTACCCTGCTCGTACAGGGCCAATCGCGTGTGAAACTTCCCGCGCACCCTTGAAATACATGTGCCCCGCTCGCACAGGGCCAATTGCGTGTGAAACTCCCCGCGAACCCCAGTAATACACGTAGCCCACTCGCACAGGTCCATTCGCGTGTGAAACTTCACGCGCACCCCCTAAATACGCGTACCCTGCTCGTACAGGGCCAATCGCGTGTGAAACTTCCCGCGCACCCTTGAAATACACGTACCCCGCTCGCACAAAGGCCATTCGCGTGTGAAACTTCCGCGGGACCCGGAAATACACGTACCCCGCTCTCACAGGGCCAATCGCGTGTGAAACTTCTGGCGCACCCCCGAAATACACGTACCCCGCTCGCACAGAGACAATCACATGTCAAACTTCCGGCTCACCCCCGAAATACATGTACCCCGCTCGCACAGGGCCAATCGCGCGTGAAACTCCCCGCGAACCACAGTAATACATGTACCCCGCTCGCACAGGGCCATTCGCATTTGAAACTTCCTGCGCACCCCCGAAACGCATGTACCCCGCTTGCACAGGGCCAATCGTGTGTGAAACTCCCCGCGAACCCCCGAAATACACGAACCCCGCTCGCACAGGGCCAATCGCGTGTGAAACTCCCCGCGAACCCCCGAAATACCCGTACCCCACTCGCACAGGGCCAATCGCGTGTGAAACTCCCTGTGAACCTCAGTAATACACGTACCCCGCTCGCACAGGGCCATTTGCGTGTGAAACTTCCCGCGCACCCCCGAAATACACATACCCCGCTCGCACAGAGCCAATCGTGTGTACAACTTCCCGCGCACCCCCAAAATACACGTACCCCGCTCGCACAGGGCCAATCGCATGTGAAACTTCCGGCACACCCCCAAAATACACATACCCGCGTTTGAAACTTCCTGCGCACCCCCGAAATACACATACTCCACTCGCGCAGGGCCAATCACGTGTGAAACTCCCCGCGAACCCCAGTAATACACGTACCCCTCTCGCACAGGGCCAATCACGTATATGAAACTTCCTGCGCACCCCCAAAATACACATACACCGCTCGCACAGAGCCAATCGCGTGTGAAACTCCCTGCGAACCCCACTAATACACGTACCCCGCCCGCACAGGGCCAATCACATATGAAACTTCCTGCGCACCCCTGAAATACACGTACCCTGCTCGCACAGGGCCAATCACGTGTGAAACTTCCAGTGCACACCCGAAACACATGTACCCCGCTTGCACAGGGCCAATCGTGTGTGAAACTTCCCGCGAACCCCCGAAATACACGTACCCCGCTCGCACAGGGCCAATCGCGTGTGAAACTCCCTGTGAACCCCCGAAATACACGTACCCCGCTCGCACAGGGCCAATCGCGTGTGAAACTTCCCGCCAACCCCAGTAATACACGTACCCCGCTCGCACAGGTCCATTCGCGTGTGAAACTTCACGCGCTCCCCCTAAATACGCGTACCCTGCTCGTACAGGGCCAATCGCGTGTGAAACTTCCCGCGCACCCTTGAAATACATGTGCCCCGCTCGCACAGGGCCAATCGCGTGTGAAACTCCCCGTGAACCCCAGTAATACATGTACCCCGCTCGCACAGAGCCAATCGTGTGTGAAACTCCCTGCAAACCCCAGTAATACACGTACCCCGAACGCACAGGGAAAATCACGTGTGAAACTTCCTGCGCACCCCCGAAATACACGTACCCCGCTCGCACAGGGCCAATCGCGTGTGAAACTCCCCGCGAACCCTCGAAATACACGTACCCCACCCGCACAGGGCCAATCGCGTGTTAAACTCCCCGCGAACCACAGTAATACATGTACCCCGCTCGCACAGGGCCATTCGCGTTTGAAACTTCCTGCGCACCCCCGAAATACACGTACCCCGCTCGTGCAGGGCCAATCACGTGTGAAACTCCCCGCGAACCCCAGTAATACACGTACCGCGCTCGCACAGGGTCAATCACGTATATGAAACTTCCTGCGCACCCCCAAAATACACGTACCCCGCTCGCACAGAGCCAATCGCGTGTGAAACTCCCTGTGAACCTCAGTAATACACGTACCCCACCCGCACAGGGCCAATCGCGTGTTAAACTCCCCGCGAACCACAGTAATACATATACCCCGCTCGCACAGGGCCATTCGCATTTGAAACTTCCTGCGCACCCCCGAAACGCATGTACCACGCTTGCACAGGGCCAATCGTGTGTGAAACTCCCCGCGAACCCCCGAAATACACGAACCCCGCTCGCACAGGGCCAATCGCGTGTGAAACTCCCCGCGAACCCCCGAAATACCTGTACCCCACTCGCACAGGGCCAATCGCGTGTGAAACTCCCTGTGAACCTCAGTAATACACGTACCCCGCTCGCACAGGGCCATTTGCGTGTGAAACTTCCCGCGCACCCCCGAAATACACATACCCCGCTCGCACAGAGCCAATCGTGTGTACAACTTCCCGCGCACCCCCAAAATACACGTACCCCGCTCGCACAGGGCCAATCGCATGTGAAACTTCCGGCACACCCCCAAAATACACATACCCCGCTCGCACAGGGCCAATCGCGTGTGAAATTCCCTGTGAACCCCTGAAATACACGTACCCCGCTCGCACAGGGCCAATCGCGTGTGAAACTCCCCGTGAACCCCCGGAATACACGTACCCCGCTCGCACAGGGCCAATCGCGTGTGAAACTCCCCGCAAACCCCAGTAATACACGTAGCCCACTCGCACAGGTCCATTCGCGTGTGAAACTTCACGCGCACCCCCTAAATACGCGTACCCTGCTCGTACAGGGCCAATCGCGTGTGAAACTTCCCGCGCACCCTTGAAATACATGTGCCCCGCTCGCACAGGGCCAATTGCGTGTGAAACTCCCCGCGACCCCCAGTAATACACGTAGCCCACTCGCACAGGTCCATTCGCGTGTGAAACTTCACGCGCACCCCCTAAATACGCGTACCCTGCTCGTACAGGGCCAATCGCGTGTGAAACTTCCCGCGCACCCTTGAAATACACGTACCCCGCTCGCACAAAGGCCATTTGCGTGTGAAACTTCCGCGGGACCCGGAAATACACGTACCCCGCTCTCACAGGGCCAATCGCGTGTGAAACTTCTGGCGCACCCTTGAAATACACGTACCCCGCTCGCACAGAGACAATCACATGTCAAACTTCCGGCTCACCCCCGAAATACATGTACCCCGCTCGCACAGGGCCAATCGCGCGTGAAACTCCCCGCGAACCACAGTAATACATGTACCCCGCTCGCACAGGGCCATTCGCATTTGAAACTTCCTGCGCACCCCCGAAACGCATGTACCCCGCTTGCACAGGGCCAATCGTGTGTGAAACTCCCCGCGAACCCCCGAAATACACGAACCCCGCTCGCACAGGGCCAATCGCGTGTGAAACTCCCCGCGAACCCCCGAAATACCCGTACCCCACTCGCACAGGGCCAATCGCGTGTGAAACTCCCTGTGAACCTCAGTAATACACGTACCCCGCTCGCACAGGGCCATTTGCGTGTGAAACTTCCCGCGCACCCCCGAAATACACATACCCCGCTCGCACAGAGCCAATCGTGTGTACAACTTCCCGCGCACCCCCAAAATACACGTACCCCGCTCGCACAGGGCCAATCGCATGTGAAACTTCCGGCACACCCCCAAAATACACATACCCGCGTTTGAAACTTCCTGCGCACCCCCGAAATACACATACTCCACTCGCGCAGGGCCAATCACGTGTGAAACTCCCCGCGAACCCCAGTAATACACGTACCCCTCTCGCACAGGGCCAATCACGTATATGAAACTTCCTGCGCACCCCCAAAATACACATACACCGCTCGCACAGAGCCAATCGCGTGTGAAACTCCCTGCGAACCCCACTAATACACGTACCCCGCCCGCACAGGGCCAATCACATATGAAACTTCCTGCGCACCCCTGAAATACACGTACCCTGCTCGCACAGGGCCAATCACGTGTGAAACTTCCAGTGCACACCCGAAACACATGTACCCCGCTTGCACAGGGCCAATCGTGTGTGAAACTTCCCGCGAACCCCCGAAATACACGTACCCCGCTCGCACAGGGCCAATCGCGTGTGAAACTCCCTGTGAACCCCCGAAATACACGTACCCCGCTCGCACAGGGCCAATCGCGTGTGAAACTTCCCGCCAACCCCAGTAATACACGTACCCCGCTCGCACAGGTCCATTCGCGTGTGAAACTTCACGCGCTCCCCCTAAATACGCGTACCCTGCTCGTACAGGGCCAATCGCGTGTGAAACTTCCCGCGCACCCTTGAAATACATGTGCCCCGCTCGCACAGGGCCAATCGCGTGTGAAACTCCCCGTGAACCCCAGTAATACACGTACCCCGCTCGCACAGAGCCAATCGTGTGTGAAACTCCCTGCAAACCCCAGTAATACACGTACCCCGAACGCACAGGGAAAATCACGTGTGAAACTTCCTGCGCACCCCCGAAATACACGTACCCCGCTCGCACAGGGCCAATCGCGTGTGAAACTCCCCGCGAACCCTCGAAATACACGTACCCCACCCGCACAGGGCCAATCGCGTGTTAAACTCCCCGCGAACCACAGTAATACATGTACCCCGCTCGCACAGGGCCATTCGCGTTTGAAACTTCCTGCGCACCCCCGAAATACACGTACCCCGCTCGTGCAGGGCCAATCACGTGTGAAACTCCCCGCGAACCCCAGTAATACACGTACCGCGCTCGCACAGGGTCAATCACGTATATGAAACTTCCTGCGCACCCCCAAAATACACGTACCCCGCTCGCACAGAGCCAATCGCGTGTGAAACTCCCTGTGAACCTCAGTAATACACGTACCCCACCCGCACAGGGCCAATCGCGTGTTAAACTCCCCGCGAACCACAGTAATACATATACCCCGCTCGCACAGGGCCATTCGCATTTGAAACTTCCTGCGCACCCCCGAAACGCATGTACCACGCTTGCACAGGGCCAATCGTGTGTGAAACTCCCCGCGAACCCCCGAAATACACGAACCCCGCTCGCACAGGGCCAATCGCGTGTGAAACTCCCCGCGAACCCCCGAAATACCTGTACCCCACTCGCACAGGGCCAATCGCGTGTGAAACTCCCTGTGAACCTCAGTAATACACGTACCCCGCTCGCACAGGGCCATTTGCGTGTGAAACTTCCCGCGCACCCCCGAAATACACATACCCCGCTCGCACAGAGCCAATCGTGTGTACAACTTCCCGCGCACCCCCAAAATACACGTACCCCGCTCGCACAGGGCCAATCGCATGTGAAACTTCCGGCACACCCCCAAAATACACATACCCCGCTCGCACAGGGCCAATCGCGTGTGAAATTCCCCGTGAACCCCTGAAATACACGTACCCCGCTCGCACAGGGCCAATCGCGTGTGAAACTCCCCGTGAACCCCCGGAATACACGTACCCCGCTCGCACAGGGCCAATCGCGTGTGAAACTCCCCGCAAACCCCAGTAATACACGTAGCCCACTCGCACAGGTCCATTCGCGTGTGAAACTTCACGCGCACCCCCTAAATACGCGTACCCTGCTCGTACAGGGCCAATCGCGTGTGAAACTTCCCGCGCACCCTTGAAATACATGTGCCCCGCTCGCACAGGGCCAATTGCGTGTGAAACTCCCCGCGACCCCCAGTAATACACGTAGCCCACTCGCACAGGTCCATTCGCGTGTGAAACTTCACGCGCACCCCCTAAATACGCGTACCCTGCTCGTACAGGGCCAATCGCGTGTGAAACTTCCCGCGCACCCTTGAAATACACGTACCCCGCTCGCACAAAGGCCATTTGCGTGTGAAACTTCCGCGGGACCCGGAAATACACGTACCCCGCTCTCACAGGGCCAATCGCGTGTGAAACTTCTGGCGCACCCTTGAAATACACGTACCCCGCTCGCACAGAGACAATCACATGTCAAACTTCCGGCTCACCCCCGAAATACATGTACCCCGCTCGCACAGGGCCAATCGCGTGTGAAACTCCCCGCAAACCCCCGAAATACACGTAACCCGCTCGCACAGGGCCAATCGAATGTGAAACTCCCCGCGAACTCCAGTAATACACGTACCCTGCTCGCACAGGGCCATTCGCGTGTGAAACTTCCCGCGCACCACCGAAATACACGTACCCCACTCGCACAGGGCCAATCGCGTGTGAAACTTCCCGCGCACCCCCGAAATACACATACCCCACTTCCACATGGCCAATCGCATGTGAAACTTCCTGCGCACCACCGAAATACACGTACCCCACTCGCACAGGGCCAATCGCGTGTGAAACTTCCCACGCACCCCCAAAATACACATACCCCGCTCGCACATGGCCAATCGCGTGTGAAATTCCCCGTGAACCCCAGTTATACACGTACCCCGCTCGCACAGGGCCAATCGCGTGTGATACTTCCGGTGCAACCCCGAAATACACGTACCCCGCTCGCACAGGGCCAATCACGTGTGAAACTCCCTGCGAATCCCCAAAATACATGTACCACGCTCGCACAGGTCACATCGCGTGTGAAACTGCCTGCGAACCCCCGAAATACACGTACCCCGCTCGCACAGGGCCAATCACATGTGAAACTCCCTGTGAACCCCAGTAATACACATATGCCGCTCGCACAAGGCCATTCGAGTGTGAAACTTCCCACGCACCCCTGAAATACACGTACCCCGCTCGCACGGGGCCAATCTCTTGTGAAACTTCCCGCGCACCCCCGAAATACACGTACCTCGCTTGCACAGGGCCAATCGCGTGTGAAACTTCCCGCACACCCCCAAAATACACTTATCCCGCTCGCACAGGCCAATCACGTGTGAAACTTCCCGCGCACCCCCAAAATACACTTATCCCGCTCGCACAGGCCAATCGCGTGTGAAACTCCCTGCGAACCCCGAAATACACATACCCCGCTTGCACAGGGCCAATCGCGTGTGAAACTCCCTGCGAACCCCCGAAATATACGTACCCTGCTCGCACAGGGTCAATCGCGTGTGAAACTTCCCGTGCACCCCCGTAATACACGTACCCCGCTCGCACAGGGACAATCGCGTGTGAAACTCCCCGCGAACCCCAGTAATACATGTACCATGCTCGCACAGGGCCAATCGCGTGTAAAACTTCCAGCGCACCCCTGAAATACACGTACCCCGCTCGCACAGGGCCAATCATGTGTGAAACTCCCGGCGAACCCCCGAAATACACGTACCCCGCTCGCACAGGACCAATCACGTGTGAAACTCCCTGCGAACCCCCGAAATACACGTACCCCGCTCGCACAGGGCCAATCGCGTGTGAAATTCCCCGTGAACCACAGTAATACACGTACCCCGCTCGCACAGGGTCAATCGCGTGTGAAACTTCCGGTGCAACCCCGAAATACACGTACCCCGCTTGCACAGGGCCAATCGCGTGTGAAACTCCCTGCGAATCCCGAAAATACACGTACCACGCTCGCACAGGTCCCATCGCGTGTGAAACTCCCTGCGAACCCCCAAAATACACGTACCCCGCTCGCACAAGGCCAATCACATGTGAAACTCCCTGTGAACCCCAGTAATACACGTATGCCGCTCGCACAAGGCCATTCGAGTGTGAAACTTCCCACGCACCCCCGAAATACACGTACCCCACTCGCACAGGGCCAATCTCTTGTGAAACTTCCCGCGCACCCCCGAAATACACGTACCCCGCTTGCACAGGGCCAATCACGTGTGAAACTTCCCGCACACCCCCAAAATACACTTATCCCGCTCGCACAGGCCAATCACGTGTGAAACTTCCTGCGCACCCCCAAAATACACTTATCCCGCTCGCACAGGCCAATCGCGTGTGAAACTCCCTGCGAACCCCCGAAATACACATACCCCGCTCGCACAGGGCCAATCGCGTGTGAAACTCCCTGCGAACCCCCGAAATATACGTACCCTGCTCGCACAGGGCCAATCGCGTGTGAAACTTCCCGTGCACCCCCGTAATACACGTACCCCGCTCGCACAGGGACAATCGCGTGTGAAACTCCCCGCGAACCCCAGTAATACACGTACCACGCTCGCACAGGGCCAATCGCGTGTAAAACTTCCAGCGCACCCCTAAAATACACGTACCCCGCTCGCACAGGGCCAATCATGTGTGAAACTCCCGGCAAACCCCCGAAATACACGTACCCCGCTCGCACAGGACCAATCACGTGTGAAACTCCCTGCGAACCCCCGAAATACACGTACCCCGCTCGCACAGGGCCAATCGCGTGTGAAACTCCCTGCGAACCCCAGTAATACACATTCCCCGCTCGCACAGGGCCATTCGCGTGTGAAACTTCCCGCGCACCCCCGCAATACACGTACCCCACTCGCACAGGGCCAATCGCGTGTGAAACTCCCCGCAAACCCCCGAAATACACTTATCCCGCTCGCACAGGCCAATCGCGTGTGAAACTCCCTGCGAACCCCCGAAATACACGTACCCCGCTGGCACAGGGCCAATCGCATGTGAAACTCCCTGCGAACCCCCGAAATACGCGTACCCCGCTCACACAGGGCAAATCGCGTGTGAAACTCCCGCGTACCCCCGAAATACACGTACCCCACTCGCACAGGGCCAATCGAGTGTGAAACTCCATGCAAACCCCCGAAATACACTTATCCCGCTCGCACAGGCCAATCGCGTGTGAAACTCCCTGCGAACCCCAGTAATACGCGTACCCCGCTCGCACAGGGCCAATCACGTGTGAAACTCCCTGCGAACCCCCAAAATACATGTACCCCGCTCGCACAGGGCCAATCGCGTGTGAAACTCCCCGCGAACCCCAGTAATACACGTACCCCACTCGCACAGGGCCAATCGCGTTTGAAACTTCCGGCGCACCCCCAAAATACACGTACCCCGCTCGCACAGGGCCAATCGCGTGTGAAACTCCCCGTGAAATACACGTACCCCACTCGCACAGGGCCAATCGCGTGTGAAACTCCCTGCGAACCCCCTAAATACACATACCCCGCTCGCACAGGTCCAATCGCGTGTGAAACTCCCCGCGAACCCCAGTAATACATGTACCCCGCTCGCACAGGGCCATTCGCGTGTGAAACTTCCCGCACACCCCCGAAATACACGTACCCCGCTTGCACAGTGCCAATCGCGTGTGAAACTCCCCGCGAACCCCAGTAATACACGTACCATGCTCGCACAGGGCCAATCGCGTGTGATTCTCCCCGTGCAGCGGGGTATGTGTGTTCAGAGGGGTGCGCAAGGAGTTTTAAAGGCGTTTTCGTGGTTGGGGACCTGTATGCTGGTCCACTGGCCTGTGCATCATGTACTGGATTTGTGCGCTGTACATGGCGCACAGGGAGGGGTTGGGGGCGTAACTGGTGCTGCTGCAGGGTCGCTGCGCCACTCTGCGCCACGGCTGGTAATGGATGTTAAAATCCATGAATATGCTGTGCACGGAAATGGATTTTGGCGCAAACGGCTGGCACAGACTGTCGCACGCGCACACTGTGCACCAGCCGCGTGCGCCACTTGTGCGCTGAATTCTATGAATTACCTCCTAGATCTCCAAGCCTGAGGCTTCTTTGTCTGTCGGCGAAGCTGGGAGCTTGGTGATCTAATCTGCTCTCTGCGCTGCAGAGCAGATTAGATCACTGAGTCCCCTTGTTCGACTGACGGTCAAAGGCCACAGTGATGTGGGGAGGGGGCGCGGGCATGATTCAGCCCGATCCACCCACAGGCAACAAACTGACTGTAATTTCCTCTCGCAATACCTTACGAGGGACCGCGAGAGGAAGTTACAGTTAGAGACGCTGTGTGTTTCCTGCAGCTGTGATTGACAGAAGTGTCAGCCAGCCACAGCATTGCGCAAACTGCAACTTCGTAAGGAAGTTGCGCAGCGTGCTCATCTCCCATCGCAGCTGTGGCCATGCCAGGATAATATCAGGTGGGTTTTTGGAGCCTGCCAGTGCTCGATCCTGGCTCGCCATGGCCCACTTGAAGCACTGGCCATTTGCATATTTGTTGTGGTGTTTTCACCTGAGCCGTTTCCACTGCGTTTTAAAAAAAATCCCCTTTTTGTGTGTTTGGGATAGGGGATTAGAGCAGCGGGTAATAGAGTGAGGTGGTGAGGGTGGGTTAGAGGGGAGTTGGGGGACCCTCCCATCAAAAAAAAGCGTCGCAAACGGCAGTGGTGAATACACCACAGCAAATATACAAACTGCTAAATAGCCAGGAGGAAAATATGGGAAACCCTTGGCTAACATATTCTGATTTTCCTGTGTGGCCTGATTCAGTACCAGTATCTCAGAGTCTCTGTACTCAGTTGTGTCCCCTATTGGGCTAGGAACTGGGGACTACTACAATATAAAAAAGATGAATGTTTCTGCCAATAATAATGCTATATATTCCTTCTTCATATATTTGTTCTCTATAATTTTGTCTACGCCTCATGTAATGTACATATGTTTGTAGGTTGTTCTGATGAATGTTTATGAATAAAAGTAATGATTAAAAATGTGCAGGAACATGTATCTTGATTACACACCAGTAGCTCAGTTTTTACTCAGTGGCACTCACAGAATTAGTGAACGAGTGCTTACCAGGGGTGTTCCATGAAAGAAAAGATGCATCCAAGAAGATGGCAGGTGCAGAGCAGACCTGATAACTGTTGCTGTCCTAGAGTTCTGTGAGTCTCACTGAGCATGGAGTGCAGGCCAGGCCAGGGCACACACCATATACTGTTCTGTGGCACTACATAGGGTGAGACCTGCTTTTTTCGAGGCACTGTGGGGTGAAAGACCTGAGGGCACAGTGCTAGATTCTAGCTGCAAACATGCATCAGCTCGGATAAGAGTGAGCAGACAAAGGGCCTCATTAAAAGTAGGGCGGTAAGGGGTAACGGTCACCGGTAACGAGACCGGTGCCGTTAAACCCTTACTGACCTACTACGAGTTCCATTTGCGGGTCCTTCCTTAACGCCTGCTTTTAGTAGGCGTTAAGGACAGGACCCGCAAAGGGACTTTAGAGCTAATAACGGTACCGTAATTTACGGTACCGTTATTAGCGCCTTCCCATTCCCATTGAGCCCTATGGGGGCTCAAATGGGAATGGCGAAGGGCCCTGGTGAATGGGGAATTACCGGTCCCGCCAACCTTGGAATGGACCAAGGGGCGGAATCGGAACGACTTTGGAGGCAGCCATGCCGCAAATAGTGCCGTGGTTACCTCCAAACGGAATGGGGCCCAATCACTTACAGATTGGAAAAAAATATATTTTTTTGATATTGTAACATTCTACCACAATCTCCATTGCAATAGAACGCAACTACCAATGCCAGAGTTGCCAAATCATTTGAAGCAGTTCACGCGTCTGAATGCTGTTGATGATTATCTCACTTAAAGTTCACTTAATAAAGTCCTAGTGAGAGAGACTGTCACATGAGGGACACCTTTGTTGAGCCACATAAAGGGTTCCCACTCTGCTGTAACTGATGCTGTGATGTCCCTGTTCTCCAAAGGAGGTTAAACCTTGGTTTAGAGTATGGTTTGTGTTGCCTTAGCTCTGCAGAAGGTTTCACACATAGACACAGGAATGCATGCATTCCTGCAATGCCTCGCTACTTACTCCGGACCCCCAAAATGTCTGAGGAAGTTACTGCTACAACTCTGTAATTTCTGGCTAGTGGTTTCTCACACCTCACATCCTTCTAATAGCCAGAGGCTTTCAATAACTGTAAAGTGGCCATAGCACTTTTTAGGTTCAACCAGTTGCTTGCATGGCCACACCCCATGTGCCTCCTTTTAAGAAAATGATAATGTGTCATACAAAATCCCTTTTTTAACTGTCTCCAATATTTACATCTGTGCATATTTGACACACCAGAAAGCACTGGGCCTCATTACGAGGTTGCAGGTGGCCTTGCCGGTAAAACCGCCAAGGCTACCTCCAAACTCGCATCCGGGTCCGGCACCCGCAAATGGGCAATTACCGGGCTATTCCGGCCCAGCCGGACCCGGTAATTGCCCTTTCATGAGTGCCAGGCCCGGTACATCCCCATTCCCATTTGAGCCCCATAGGGCTCAATGGCAATAGGGACGTCGGATGCACCAGCACCGTTTACAACAGTGCCGGTGCATCCGACATGCTGTGCTCGCGGGTGCCGCACTGCCCCCCAGGTCAGACCTGGTGGACTGACAGGCATCCGCAAGCACAGCTCGTAGTATGGCGGTACAGTAGCAACAGTGCCGGTAGCGCTACCGGCACCGTTGTTGCCTTACAGCCATACTTATAATGAGGCCCATTGGGCCTCATTACGACCTCGGCGGTAGCCATGCTGTTACATGACCCACAAGCACAACTCGTAGTATGGTGGTACGGTAGCAACGGGGGCGGTATACATACATATATATATTACAGGGCCTGCAGTAGCAGCCCTGTAGTTATGGTTTATTTGCTCAACCCATAGGAAGAGCACTTTTTGGGTGGCTTATAACTTCAGCCCTGCTGGACGAATCCTCCCAAAACTGTATACAAAAAGTATATGGCCCAGTTAGATTGATTCTGCAAAGTTTGGTGAGGTTTTCGTTAAGGAGGGAGAGGGGGGGGAAACTTATAGGAGGGGTCCCAAAATGTGTGATGTTTCCCATAGACAAAATGGAGAAAAGAAATGTCCTCATACCTACAGCCCAAATTGCTGAACGGATATTCACCAAATTTGCAGCAGGAGTGACAGCTTCATCCCGAAAGTGTGCGTTTGTAAATTTAGTGTAAATCCGTCCAGTATTTTTTTTTTAAAACGACCAAAAAGTAGGTACAAAAAGATTTGTGATATCTGGGTTTGTCCGCAGACTCACTTCCATGTTCGGTCTGCGGACGGCCTCTGATTGGCCCAGAGGGCGGCGTGAGGTCCGCGGATATCAGACGTGCCTGCTGATTGGATGGTGAAAGCTTGAGGTGCGTCATATTTTTGGGGAAACCCCACCATGTTGGATTCACGGACAGCGCCCGTTGTCCGTGAACATCGCAGTAGAACCATATTAAAAAACACAACATTGCACTTGTCAAACTAATGAAACAATCTCTGGGATGATGAGGATGGGATGGAATATGGCCATAAAAAAACGAAAAAAATGAAAAAAATTGACTTGTTTCTTCTCCGATGTCTGCAAATAGTCTGGGGCAGTCCTGCAAAGTTTCCGGCGAACATCAGAGATGTTTGGGGACATCTCTGCTTGTTTGTGCATCACAGGGTTGGTGAAAATCAGTTTTTGGATGGCTAATAACTTTGGTGCCACTCAATGAAACTCATTGACATTTTGGAATGTCATTCTAGACCTGAGTCTGAATGGTTCTGCAAAGTGTGGTGCTGTTTTGCCAAGAGGGAACAAAATTAGAGGGGGCGGTCCCAAAATATTTGAAAGGCTTATAAATGTGGTGCCATTTGACAAATCTGGCCATCAGTTTGCAAAAAGATTGTAGACCGAAATATGAATGTTTTTGCAAAGTTTGGTGGGATTTTGTCCAGAGGGGGCAAAATTAGAGGGGGTCTCAACATTTTTAGATTGTTTATAACTTTGTTGCCGTTTGAGAAATGTGGACAAATGTTTTCAGAAAGATTATAGACCCAACCTTGAATGTTTGTGGAAAGTCTGAATGGATTTTGTTCAGTGGGGGCTAAGTTATATGACTATTGTATGTACCTACATTTTGACACTTTTGAAAAAATAAAACATGGGCTGATTTGCAGCAAATTCGTGTAAGGAGCATTGGCAAGGACCTGAAAGCATGGTTTTGCAAATGTGTCTGTGTTTTATTTTCTGAAAAGTGTCATAATGTAGGTACAACAAATAGTGATATACCTTTGGTGACTGAGGTATAGCCTGTGGCCATGGGCAGTGGCCTGATTGTCTGGGGCATGTCCAACAGGGACCTACTATGTGGTCAAGTTTTGCGAAATTGGGATAGGTTTGAATGGGAAAAAAATCTTCTTGTGGGTATAGGTTGAAGTGCTGGATGGGATTGCAGAAATATGCACGAGGAGGGTCAGCAAGAACTTGAAACATGGTTTTGCAAATATGTCCTGTCTTTTTATTTTTTTCAAAAGTTTAAAATATAAGTACACATTACAGTGATTTTGACATTGGTGTCTGGGCAAAGGGCCTGGCCATCAGCAAGGAGAAATGTGTACTGTCATTTGTTTATTGAGGCATGCAGCATGGTGGAAGCGGTATGTTTGAATGGGAAAAAATATTCTGCTTGCAGTAACAGCTGGAAGTGGTGGACTAGATTACAACAAACTTGCGCAATGAGCATTAGCAAGGACCTGAAAGCATGTTTTTGGAAACATGTTGTGTGTTTTATTTTTCAAAAGTGTAAGAATGTAAGTAGAAAAACAAGTGATATACATTTGGTGTGTGGTTATTGGGCCTGGCCCTCGGCAAACACAAATGTGTACTCTGATTTGCTTACAGGGGAATGTGGCATGTCCGAAGCCTATGCCCCATGGATTTGGAAACCGCCCATTGCTGCAAGCCATGAGCACTGACCATTGGTTACATCATTAGGGTATGGTGGTGTGAGAAACCTGAGGGTATGTCCTAAGTAGACCTCTGGAATCCCTTATTCAGGTGTAGGGCTCTCAGATCCCATGGATGAGCGAAGGAGGATCACCTGGGTAGGGGAGCACAGGGTTATGCTTGGGTGAATATCCAAGGTGAGACGCAGTTTAATACCGAAGTGGAAAGTGAGGAGAACAAAGTCCCGGGGGTTTTCCTTGGCTATGCTACATCTACTTCTCTTCCTTCCAATGAAGATCCCTTACTCAAGTCCAGTCACCCCTACAAATCTTGCAAATCCCCTAGAAGCCCATACCCTGTTACTCTCGAAAACCACAACTCCCAGAATCCCTATCTCCCAGTAATTTTCTACCCAAATATTCCCAGTCATTCTCCTTCCCATCCCTTGGAATATTATTTCCCGCACTCTCAATCTGTTCAGACAACACACTACCATTCCCACAATCTCCCCTGTTCAGATCACGGTAAAAACTTTGATCAGTTTCATTTGTTTCACGAACCCTACCAATCTGAATCTCCTTAGTTTAACAAAATCTCTAGGATGAAGCATATCAATCCTCATGTCACCCCCACCTTTTCCAATACGAACACTTTTGAGCACTGTGATAAAAAACAGACTAATGTTAAAACTGTTCACCTGACATGTCCCAACCGAAGGGTCAGGCAGAGTCAGGCAATTGACCAGAATCACACACACCTGATGGCCCTTTCCTTTCCCCACAGGGATAAAAGGTGGAGCACAAGAGCACAGGACGAGCAAGGCAAAAGACGGCACACCATGAGAGGGAGACAAGGAGAGTGTCGACCTTGCCCTCTCCGACCAAGGCCTGTGGAACTGCCACAGAGGGAACGATAAGTCTGCGAACAATAGCCAACGAATATTGCAACAGATGTGCCTGGTACGCAAGACCCTCCTCCGCTGATTACCAAGCCAGAGAGAGGCGCTGGTCTCAGTGGTACAAACCTTGACTCCAAGACATCAGAAAGGCAAGCAGTTCATCACAGCCGGTGAGTCGAAGGGAGTGTCGATAAGAAACTGAACTGTGTTGAATGAAAAGTAGCCAAAGGCTAAATTGAAAAGCAAAAGGATACAATTAAAGGAAGAGGAGGAAAACCAGATACAGAGAATCCTGACACCACATGGGTGTTTACGCAGGAAATTCTGGGTGATTACCCAATGCTAAAGACTACTGAAACAAGAAGGCCTTGGGAAGAGGCAGATAACGGTAAAAGTGGTCATACAGGGGTCCCATAAAAATCCCCTCTACGGTCAAAAGTCTTTGACCGACAGAGAATTATGAAAGCTAATGAAAGTGAGTCCAGCATGGTGAAGATGAGTACAAGGACTGTGTGTTACAAACATTGGCGAGACATCTAAACATAGGAATGTACCCTTACTAATATTTATTCTTTTAAGAGAGTAAACACAGACATGTAGGGTGAACAGGGATCTACTTCTATAAATCTGTCAACTAACTTTAACACAGTAAGGTTTCCATAGTATGGAAATCCTAAGACTAAATCAACCGCAATTCAGAAATTTCCACTCGTGAAGTATACTTGCTGTATGTTTCAACGACAAGCATGTAAATGATAATGACAGTTATTAGCAAATAAATAACCACTAAGAATAGGAAGAAAAAAACAGTTGACTCTAAATTCATAAAAAGTATAAATCATATATTTTTAGCAAATGGTATAACAAAAAATCAATGTGATTATAATCTCAACCAGGGGCATAGAAGGAAATAAATACATCCACATGGTACATACAGTGAATAATTCAAAAAGTACAAAGAAATATTGTAAGACAAACATATGACAAAAGCAGAAACAGTAAACAAAAGAACAATGTCATTTAGTTGATTCACTAAAAAACATATGCAGCAAATGATGGGATGCAAAAAAAGAAACAGATGCCTGATAATGATTCAATAGATATGTAGCATCATGGCTCCCAATGATTGTTTCTGTGCAGAGCAATTAACGCTGCAGGGTCTTTAGGTATAAGATATCTTTTATTCTTGACAATGTGAAGGTTGATTGTTGGAACAAAAGGATGAATTCCAAAGGGCAGGGATGTATGTGTTCAGTTGGGTTCCCAGTCTTCTTCACGTTTCGGCGGTAGTCTATTAAGATAGGTCCGCCTTCATCAGGGCTCCGATAGAGGGACCCTGTGGAGAATATATGGATATCAAATGAGTGGGTTAGGGATGCGAATGCCCGTAATAGTAGGGCATTAGTATACTCATGAAAAACTCTCAGCAACGGTCGGGAGGCTTACCTGCCGGTGCTTCAAATCCCAAGTGCTCAGGTACAGGCCACACGGAGATAGATATCAGGCAACAGAGGCAGTCATGTAGATGGTCACTGGGGTGTTTTAGTCAAAATCACACATATCTGGGTATTTTTAATAGAGGAAAATAGAGCAAAAGAAAGGGGGGAGGGCTTGTTTAGATATAATTCTTAAGGCCTTATGCTGTGCTGTTAATGTGTTGATACTGTGTATCACGTGGTATATAGTTCAAAAGACAGCATTGCAACGAGTTCTAGTTTTGTACATTGGCGAGAGCATACCCGGCAGAGGGAAGCCAACAGCCAAAAGTCGACGAGAATGAACCTGGAGAGGGAAACTGACAAACAGAGGCAAAGGCAGAAAACCTGTTTAAAAAGAAATTAAGATTTGTGAAAGCAAGAAGCATTGTAAAACAAGGGGAAGGAAAGTAAAGGGTCCCCCTTGTTTTCTGGGATCTGAGCCCGGCGGAGGGAGATCCATGGGTGAAAAGTTAGGGAGGATAGCTCAGCGGCAGCGTGCGCATCTTGGAAGCAAGACGACACGAAGCAACACAGGTTCGATCCCCGGGTCCGCGCTTAGAAACCTCTGGGTGTTTAAGCGCGTTATAAATACGTAACTAAGACAAAAAAAAACCACAATAACACAACTAAGAAAAACAAACAATTCCTGTAACATGCCTGCGGGCTGTGTGAGCGCTTTATAAATGTAAAAAAAAAAAAAACAACCCAAATTTCGCTGAGAAAGGAACTGTCTTGTTAATTTGTTGAATACATCTGAAGGGTCAGTGCCCAGAAGAGGGGGACTCATGGGTGAAGCCATCACCCAAAGTATTCGTAGAACAGAACTTTGTGTTTGTTTGTTGAGAGCATCAGGCCTTGACAGCAAGAGACTTTCAGCATAAAAAGACTTAACCATCGAAGAATGTGATAGCTGATACGCAACTGTTAGCTCGTGCTGGGAAGGCTCGTGTGTGTGCTGTGCTCCAAAGTCCCACCTTGTCCTGTGCTAAAACGTGGGGAAGGGATAGCACGAGGCAATCACATTCTGACTTATTCTTTGTGAACACTTTCTTCCGTATTTTGAATACCCTATCCAACACTGTAATTAGTTTAAGGAATTGGCAATAGCTTTTCCTTAGTATAGGCATTTTACTTTGGCAAAACGCCACAAGGACTGCCTTTTTTTCATTTGATGGTCGACACTTGCTCCCATCTTAGATTTAGGTTAGGCGTTTTTCCACCCTGCACTTACAGTTTAATAAACACCCTTGAACTGCGATCACTTGTATCTGTCTTTACTGTTGTCACCATGAGTTCCTTAAGGTGGACACTGTGCTGGGATGCATGATACGTGCAGCGAATAATAGGGGTTGTTTGGTTAGGCTGGGCTCATGGTGGAGCCTTATGCCGTAGGCAATTAGTGAACGAAGATTTCCATCCCCAGCATGCTCTGCTGATAATGACAGATTTAAGTATGTGTTGGAAAAAATATGTTTCTTAAAGGAGGTTTATAGTTCTTTCATATATATGAAAAGAGGAATTATTATTAGTACGCGGTGCAGCAAATTCACGGGATGCACTGAATGTGGATTGGCTCGTTTCAGAGCCATACCACAGTGTAATCCTGTCAATGCACTTACGTTCATCGCGCCGGGTACACTCTTTTTTTTTCTGGCGACCATGGAAAGGGAAAAGGGACCACACGTAGTCCCTTCTCCCTTTTCCAAGGTGGCCAGTGTCCACCCATTCATTAGTAGGGAGCAAGTTGGCCCAAAATGGCGCCCTGTTGCTCTGTACTAATGAAGCAGTATGCGCGTTCTAGTGTTCCTAGTGTTCGTACTGCAATGACACCTTTTCAAACGGCAAAAGAAATGCTGCTTGAAACGGTTTGTCAGCGCATTAGTATTCCGGGGCTCCAAACTCAGGAAAACTAGTATCCCTGAGACTGCACACCTCGGAATACTAATGGCGATAACCGCCGAGCCGGCGGGCCATTACCACCTTAAGGTAATGCCCCCAGGGCCACCGTTAGACCCTCGCTACGCTCAGCCCTGTAACTTCAGGCCCCAGGCAATTACCTTAGGTGGTAATGGTCCACCGGCTCGGCGGTTATTGCAATAATAACTTATATACAGTGATGTACCACCATGAAACATTTTGACTTACAAAACCCTATTAAATTGACAGAGAACACTTTGTTAAAGGGATGGTACAGTTAAGATGCATCCCCCCCCTCTGCTCCAGTAGTTAGCCAGTGGTGCCCCACCTTGGCATCCCTTGGGATTTCACACCTGGGTTCTCATGAGTACTTGCCCATTTGTACTGCCCCTTCTATTTATGTCCTCTTCTCACAGCAAAATGCATATGTGGATGTATAGGAGCATTGTGTACACTTGTTTGTATAAGTAAGGGAAATGGAAATGCAAAGGATTTGTAGAAAATTGTTAAGTAGCAGTTGGTGTGTGGAAGCTTAGAATGGTCATATGGTAATATGTATAGTTTTTGGAAGTGATTGGTGGATGGATGTGTGACTGTTTGAAAGCAGGCATTTAGGGAGTATTACAAATATAAAATGAAAAAGGGTAGAAGGGCTGCCCTGTGCAATGGTGTGCATGTGCCATCCGGGTCTTTTAATGATCCATGGCCTGGAAAGGGGACTGTGGAGACCGTGGAAAGGTATAAAGATTCCTCGATTATGGTCCTTATTGTATTCTAGAGAAAAGTATTTTGGACAGAAAATTGTTTCTGTACTTTTATATTTTTCTCTAGTATACAATTGTCCATTAGCACCCTGGGCGGGGGAACCAGCTAATCAGGTGGCTAGGAATGCAGGCTTGAACCACTGGTACAAGCCTGCGTTTCAAGCCGCCTGATGGCCGGCTCTCCCCGCCACCATCGACCCCCCACCCTGCGTTGCATTTTCTTTTTCACCCTTAGGCCCCCTACTTTCCTTATTTCGGCGGCGGCGGGTGTTGCTGCTGCATTCGTTCATTCTCTTCACTTCCTGCAGGCCGCCATATGCCTTCCTTTTCCATGGTGGCCATCTTGGAAAAGGATTTTCCTTCCAGTGTCTGTTTTGCTCTCCAAATGCGCACGGACACTTCATCGCCAGTACATGAGTAGAGCAAAGAAATATAATTTGAACGCAGGTAGGCGAAGCAATAACTCACAGCCAAATACGCAGCTAGTGAAATAATGAGCACTTATATGGCTATTTATTCATAGCTTGGAAGCAACAAGTGATAACACAGAAATAAATCACAGAAAAGACAGAGAATTCAAAAGAAAATACATCACCGTGGGCGTAAATAAATCCCTCATCTCGCCAGAAGTGGCTGGAAAACCCTGGGTACAGGAAGGCCAAGAGCACAACAACCCACAGGTATGTCGGACAAAGGCGTCCCCCTTCCGACTGAGGTCTTTGTGCTTATCTCGTCTGACCGCTGAGGGGTTCCGCATATATGCACTCCTCAAACAGGGGTGGCAATTTCTTGAAACTTCTAGCAATGCGCTTGCGCATTGATAAGTGACCGTTGGTTGCCAGCTGGGTCAACCAACAGTAACCTCAAGGAGCAAAGCGCTTCACTCCTCTCCTAAGAACAAACACCACGGAAAACAGTTCCATAACTCATAGCAAGACATAACAAAACCAGCTTTCCCAGCAGAATGTCCTTGACTGGCTGCATACCAGGTTTGGAAAGCATGTTTTTTTCAGCAAAGCAAATTCATCTCTCAGCAAAGTAAGTACAGCCTTTCACTGAGGCATGGAATAAATATCCATTATGGCTCTGAGTGCCCCCAGAATGCACTGCGCACCAGCGCCATGTTTTAGCTCAAGCATAACAGCGTCCCACTGTAGGAAGGAAAATCCTTTGATATTTTTTAGACCCTGTGTTCCCATTTTGGGTGCTAATGGCCTTCATCCCCTATTGCACATCATGAAAGACGATGGACAAACACCAGAGCCGTTTACCTGATGTGTCCCAACACAAGGGTAAGGCAAAGTAAGGCAATTGACCTAAATCACACACACAACTGACAGACCTTTTCCCTTCACCACAGGAATAAAAGGTGGAGCACAAGAGCACCAGATGAGCAAGGCAGACCGCACGACGAGACAGCTATCCAGGCATTGCAGTTCAAGAGGAGGAGAAAGACAGCACGAACCGAGAGGGTGACAAGGAGAGAAGCAACCTTGCTCTTTCTGACCAAGGCCTGTGAGACCTCCGTGGAACAAATTGTATGACCACGAACAATAGCACAAGTGTGTTGCAGCAGATGTCAACAGTATCCAGAGCATGCCTAAACTGATAAGCAGGACAGAGGGAGATGCCTGCTACCATGGTACCGGCCTTGACTCCTGATACGGAGAAAGCCAGGCGGTTCATCACAGCTGGTGACTCGAGGGGAGGACCAATAAAGAAACCAAACTGGGTTGAACAAAAGTAGCAAACAGCTGATTGCAGAATGTGCAAAGAACTGTTGATGTAAAAGGGGAAAGCCAGATTCAGATGAGCCAGGCACCACGTGGGTGCTCACTCGAGAAACGCTGGCCGATTACCCGATTGTTGAAACTACTACTACCAGAAGGCCTTGGGAAAGGCGAGAAGAGGATCAAAGTGGTCATACGGGTCTAGTAAAATGCTCTGTGCAGTCAAAAGTCTTTGACCGGCAGATGATCGTGAACAAGGGAAGTGAATCCCACATCGTAAAAAAGTAAAAGGAACTGTGAAATTGGCTAGAGTGAAGTCGAAGGTGGAATGCCGATTAAAAGGGGCAAAGTCTAAGGTCTCAAAGGAATAGTGTGTTGACTAGAGTGAACCCGGCAGAGAGTGGTCCACATTGAATTGCTTGAAAAGACAATAAGATTTGTGAATACCACAGAGGGGTCTGAGCCTGGAAGAGAGGGACCCAAGGGTGAAGGATCGTCACCCCAAGTGCAATCCGAAAGAACTTTTTGTTTGATTACTTGAACTATCTGATCCTCGGAAGCAGCAGAGACAACCTCAGAAGATTCTGATATTGATAGGAACTGTTTGAGGGGTCTGCACCTAGAAGAGGGGGGGCCCAGTGGTGAAAGCATCACCCAACGTACAAGCAGAAAGGAACCTTTGTTGTTATTTTGAACGCATCAGGCCCTCAAGGGCAAGAGGCTTTTTATAGAGCAAGAGACTTGGCCATCGAAGATCCTGAAAGCTGTAAACGGAACTGTTGTCTCAAAACTTGGGGAGGGGAGACCATGACTACTGCCTCCAGACATATTGTTTGTGAACACTTCTTTATTTCTTATGAGCCCTGTGCCATACTCTTTTGTATTTTAGCGTACGTATTGGCAATAGGTTTTTCTTCTTATAGGCCCATTTTATTTACAAGACGCCACTAGGACTACTTTATTTTGATTTAATGGTCGTAGCTTGCTCCCATCTTAGATTTACAGTTTAATGAACACTTTTGTCTGTCTATTCTTGATACCATGCCTTCCTTACAGAGTTCATAATTGAAACATCAGTTTTTCTTATGGGAATGTTGATTGCGTGCTCATTTCTTTTCATTATTATATTCCTTGAAGGAATATCATAAGGATAATTTGAAAGACTTGTGAACTTAGTGTCCTTAATCAGTAACACGTCATGCAATGGATGGGATGCAGAGTAAATCTTACACCAAATAATAAGACAGACTCAGGAAGTTGGCAAAAATCTCATCTGATTGTTTTATTATCAATTATCTAAAACAGGGAGTTACAACGGACATCAACGGACGATCGCTCGAGTTCTCTCAAAGCATTTCATTAAAAAAAAATACTTTTATAGTAAAAATTCATCATACATGATGTCATACTACGTGGCAAATAAGAAAAATGTATGCAGAGTTGTGGTTGGTTCAAATGGAACATCTAAGTATACTTTCTATATGGGAATGGGTTGTGATAGGATATTAATTATCAGATGGACAACTTAACTCTGCCTCTAGTGCAAGTCATCCTCAACACTTATTAAGTACACAGAATATTATAGGTCCTTAAACTATAAGGCCCTTCGTTATATGCCCCTCTACATTTGGTTAACATGCTTCATATCATGTCTGGAACATCCGGCTCACTAGCAGCACTTAAGCTCAGACCCAGGTTCCAGGGGTGAATTTGACATCACCTCCCCACCCAATTAGCCCTGCATCTCTCATCGCCCATGCTTTCTGCCTTGCAGACTTGTCTTTGAACTCTGCCTTGTAGTAGTTTCTCTTCTCTGGGAATATAACGGAGTATGGCTTATCACAGTTCTGTTACCCATGCCCACCTCCTATTTTAATCCTTGGATCACGTGACAGGAGACCGAGATTCGGCCCATTTCATAGCATTTAATTATCTTGAATTAATAAACTTGATACCCATGGTGTTCCTTTCATATGCCTTAATCAAGGGATGATCCGGCTTCTCGTGTTTTCTGCCTTTAAGAACAGAAAACCAGTTCTTGGCTGTTTCCAGTCTTGACATCAGGCCAAGCATCCTTTCTCACTTCCTTCATGCTCCCAGCTAATTATTTGCTGCAACACAGTTTTCGATCCTTTTTCTCCTTGGGTATGAGTTTACTGAAATTGTGACACTGATGTCCAGTTCCTTTATATATATATAATGGCGGCTTCGCCTGCAATCTATTCACTACATATAGACAGCTTCTATGATCACTTAATCTACTTGCGTTATGGCATCTTTACAGTTCTTAAATGGTTTACATTGCCTTCAGTGCGTGACATGTACGCATGCAGTCTTCTTTCCTGCACAGGAACGTTTACTCGGTTCCTTATTTCGTCATCAGATTCCATAGAGTCCATACATCTTCTTCTTCATCCACCTTTCTCAGTGCGTCATGCTCTTCTTCGTGAAGTCACCAGCTTCTCTTCTTCTTGTTTTCATATCCCTTTGGGAACCTTCTCCAAGAGATTATCATCTCTTCGGGCATACATCGGTATGGCTTTCCTAACGTATACCTTTTCTCGAACATTTGTCACGGTATGGTTACAATTACTGGTGTCCAACATGGTGCAGTTTCAGGCCTCCAACATACAGGTAGTAAGGGGGTGGGGCCTCTTGTAGAGGCATTCAGATGCTCCTTTACACTTGGCTTTACAGAGAAATAAAGATCTTCAGAGTCTTAATTGTTATTGTTTGCAGACTTATATTTCCCATTCCTTTGGGAAGTAGGGGAGCATCCAGCTTTATGAGTGTCCCTGTTTTTAAAAGGATTTTTATTTCTCCCAATGCCTGAGGGTTTATGAATGTTTTCACCTGAATTAAGATGTTCCACTTGGGAGAGTAAAAGCTTTCTCTGATTCCAAGCCATTACAGATTTTGGCATCACTGAACTTTCTTCCCTAAAGGAAGACAAATACTTTGTCTCACCAAACAGAGTCCTCTTATTCCCCTGGGCACTTTCTCCTCCCAGGTGATCCTCCTGCACAACACTGCAAGGCCAGGATCAGAAAGCATCTGCCTTTCCTTGACCACCTGGGAGGAGACTTTAGGTGGGGTATTTGTGAGGGAACTGCAGGATTCATCACAACTGCAATTGAGGAAAAGTTTGCCTTCCCGGTCTGATGGGGTTTTATTGTATGTCAGGATTTGTTTCTCTTAGGGTTATGGAATGAATGGAATGATGGCATGATATGTTTGTAAAGGAGGACAAGTAGGGATTGCCCTATGTGTCCTTTTAATAACACTCTGACGCAGCCACAAAAGTGAGCTGAAATGGGGTATTTAGTGTTTTCTTTCACTTTTCTGTCTGAGAAATATGGCACTTTCTTTGGCCCTATGGGGAGGATAGAAGTGATTTCTGCAAGGGGAGGGATATATTAATATATCTTGTCACTTCCTTATGTTTGCCATATTGGGCTTTTGGTGGCTTTTGGTGGTACCCATTGTGACTACTGGCCTCTGTCTTCAGACCCTATGAAGTTCTCAATGAGTTAAAGTTACGCACCCCATTTTCATTGTAATGAAGGATTCTGACTCTAACAAATATACATCTTTAACTGTACAGGACCTCAATGCACCACATAAGATGAAGCCCATCTTTCTGGAGTTAGCATTCTTAGATGCAGAACTAATTTTGTTACAAGAAACGCATCTTAAAAAAGTTGAGGAATATCGTTTGAGTACTAAAATATTTCCTGTCCATCCATTTTCCTCCACTTGAGTATAGAAAAGTGGTATTGCAATTCTATTTAAAACTACATTTGACTTCATGCCTTAAGCACCATAAAAGGAATGAACAGCCGCCTTGTGGGAATCATTGGATATCTGAATGAAAAGATAATTCCCTATTTTAGTGTATGGTGCCAAAGAAAATCAGGAACCATTTCAACAGTTTCTTTCCTGTTATACCTCAATTTGCAAAGGGAACTATGAAAATGGCAGTCGACTGGAATCTTGTCCTACAACCAGAAGGTTCCATGTGTTAATATCCCGCAAAAATATTGCCATACAAGAATGGTGCTGTGTTTTTGCAGTGATATTATCCCCATTGAACCTGCAGGGGACACCCCTGCACACCCCATATTATTTTAAAGGGAAAAGGGGACACCCCCTCAACCCTTGCTCCCATTTAGCCCAAAAATTATCCACACTAATAATATCACCCATGGCCGTTCCCGATGACCATATAAATGACAATATTATTGGTGGGGATAATATTACCTGGTACCAACCTCAATCTGACAGATGTTTGGTCATGGGAATGTGAATGCACTTATTTATCATATGTACACCAATTATACTCAAAGTTATAATATTTTTTTAATTCTTCATGCCATATATCCAGTTTACAGAATACATCCATAGTTGTGCGGTCTCAGTTGTGTGTTCCAAGGACAGCGACAACATTCAACAATATTTTGAAACCAATATCAAAGCTGACATTTTGGGGTAACTACATGGAATGCAGTTATGTTTTCAGAAGGGACTGATTTAGCCTTAAAACTTCTCTTTGCACGGCTAATAAAGCAGAAATTCAGGCACTCAAGGGACAACTATGAAACACTGAAGTCCATAATGACACCTATATGAGGAAAATTCAAAGACCTCAAGGACAGATATAACAGCATTGGTCAAGCAAACAGCAAATCATTTCATTTGTATTGGGCAATAAAACAAGTATGCAAGCTCTATATGTTTAGGCAATTTTATTCTCATCTCGACACTCTAGGGCTCAACAAGATTTTCTATCTGGCATCTTGCATCCCACGATCGAAAGGAATGTAGAGAACATCTAGACAACAAATACCGGAAGAAGAAATGATTAAACCATTAAAGAATTTCCCAACAATAAGGTCTCTTGCCTAGATGGTGTCATTGATGCATTATAGAAAAAGAGTAGAACACACCTTTCACCGTGCTTGGCAACCTTATGTAATAGCTTTGCCTACTCTGACTCTAAATCTCCGTTCATAATAGAGTCAGAGTAGACAAAGCTATTACATAAGTGTCAATTGCGAAGCAAGTTGTTTCCATGATGGAGCCCCCTCTAACTCTACTGGCCACGCTAGATAGGGGCCCAATGTTGTACTTATTTTACAGACCCATACTTTTATTAAACACCAATGTCAAAAAGTATTCCAAAATAATAGCAAACTGTCTTGAATCAGTTATACCGGGAATCATAAATCAGGACTAGTCAGGTTTTACAGTGGAGCAAAAGACATTTCACGATATTCGGAGAGTGCTTGTATAATATATAATTATCAAAAGTCCAAAATGCCCCAGGAACTTTGATACATTGATGCTGAAAAAGCATTTGATCGAATAAAACAATTGGTAGTGTCTAAATTTGTGTTTGGCCCCCAAAGTAATACATTTTGTCTTTGCTAATTTTCAGGCTCCCACAAGGAAAATCAGAAAGAATGGAATGGTAACCTATGTGAGGGTATAGCACTACTCAGAGGTATGAGACAGGGATGTCCTCATCTACTGTTGTTTTTAATTTGTTTTTTCAAGCATTGGTCCAGAAAATCAAGGATAACACTGATATTGAACGTCTGGTGCTTGGATAAAAAGCTCCTAAAACGTCACTTTTTGCAGCTGATGCAATTTGTATGGTCTGTAATCCCATCACTTCTTTACCTGAAATATTCCAGATTCTGATTGTTTGCTCAGATTTATAGTTTTAATGTAAATCTTCAAAAATGTAATGCCTTGAATATTTTTGAGTAATATCTAAAAATGTGAAGGCTGGCTTGTGGCCATTTCTTTAGGTGGGAAGAGATGAAAATTACATATGTAGGTATTAAAGTTACTTCTTCTTTTCATTCTCTATCCAAAGCTCACTATGCTGGAGGATAGCTCAAGGGCAACGCATTTGCCTTAGGAGCAAGACAATGCAGAGCAACACAGGTTCAAATCCCGGTCCCACGCTTAGAGACTGGTTTCTGGTATTAAGCATGTTTTAAAAGATTAATTAAAGTGAGTTGTCCAAGATCAAGAGAGATGGCAGAAGTTGGTTATATGTTTTTATAGGTTTTGTCTACATAATTGCTGACAGGATTTGGAATATGTGTTCATATCAAGAGCTTACTATATATCTGGGCTCTTAAACCATCTAGGGTCACTAAGAGGGTCATGATGAGGTATTTTCCCTAGTTCGCCTAGCAGTCCAAGATATTATTAGAAAGGTTTGAGTGAAACAAATACCGGGTCTTGTCAAGTAGTATAACACAGGTAAGAAAATTAAATCATAGGCCACTATTGAACAAACTTGAACATCAATGTTATTATGACAGTCCATGTACTATGCCAAACAATCAAGTATCTAATATGTCATCCAATGATATATAGAAGACAGCTCTTTAGCCGTGGGTATCCATCAGGATGGCCCATCAGGGTCTTTCTTGGTCCTTACCTTTCGCACATGTTTTTTTAACCCAGATTTTTCTGCAGACATAGAAGTTCCCTACCTCATTAGATGAAAAGATGGAGCCGTGCAGAAAATAATCCAGTTATATGAAAACTGAAGCCCACTAGACTTTAAAGCATGCAAGAGAAAAGTCAATCCTACTGAACACGGCAGGTGCCAATGCTTCTATATTTTTTGTATGGCTTTGCAGCCTGAGATGAAACAAAGAGGTTACTTGAAACATATCTTCTTTTGAGAATATTCTGGAGACTCATCCTCTTCTGAGAGTAGCCTCACAACTGTACACAGATCAAAATAGGGATGAAGTTGAAGTGAAGCTCCCTTATGTGCGTAAATGAGAAAGGGATCTCTGGACCAAATTCCACTCTGAACAATGTCATAACATATGGTTGAGAGCGATGAGATCGGCATCATATGTACAATGGAAGGAGAATGTATAAAGGATGCTCCTACATTCATATTTGACTGCAACTGGATTAGGTACAATCTTACCCAACGCCTCTAAATTATGCTGGAGGGATTGCTTTTAAGGATGAACTCTGGTATATATCTGGTGAGAGTGTCTGGAAATTAAACCATTTTAACAGCACATTGTATTGATAATTAAAGATATTACTAGAATGTGTGGCCCACTTGTCCTACACCAATACTATTAGGTGACTGTGTACCAAACCATGATTTCCTGTGTCATCCTAACCTGAGTTGAGCAATAGGCCACGCTTAGAAATCTACAGACACACCACACAAGCATCGGTGAACAGACCGTGTTTATTAGTTTCTGTGATGTTAGTTTCACTACACAACAGATTTAGATGTTATACTGCCAGATGGATTTGGTTTATGTGGGTTGTGGGGATGCATAGGATGGCCCACATGAGAATATTTCCCTTAATTAATTCACTGGACTGTTGACCTGGGTAGAAACACCAGGTATTCTGATAAGGACTCCAAACTATCAAAACGACTGTGTATTCAAAATATGATTTAAATGTTGCTAACAGAGAAATTGATTTACGTTCTATGTTACAGTACCTGTTCTTAATGTGTGGCTATTGTGTCAAAGACACAGTGCTCAGAGGTAGACACAGACACAAGGATACACGTTTTGAAAACCTTTATTTATAATAATGGGGTTTGAAGAATGCCTAACTTGCCCTATTTATAAATGGGAGTAGTCTCAACCATTAAAAATAAGAAGAAAGAATAGCCCAAAAGTCTGTCCGTCAAAAGAAAAGAATACGTCTGTGTGAAACCTGTGCTTGCCCTCATGTTCTAACTAAACAATGTGTAGGGTATTGGAGAAAATATATTAGTGCCTCAGTTTTAGCGCCAGGTTGCCTTTGGTGTTGGTTTCGCTGTACCTTGGTACGAAAACTTCTAACATAACATCCCTCTCTGTCCCTCTCCCCTGCTAAATTCTACACTGAAATTGCACTGAATCTGCAACTGGGCCACTCTCACCGACCTCGGTCCTGGGCCCAGCCACTCTCCACTTGCACTGCCTCCCTGGCATTGCATCCCCTGCACTGCGGGACTGTCTCTGTATCCCTACAGCCCCCCCTTCCTAGCACTTGGCTGCACTTACCTTGCACTTGCCACCAGCTGGCCCTATTTATTTATTTATTTTTATTCTACTTACTTGTACTGCACTTCATCCTCCCCTTCCCCTTGCACTTTTCCCTTCCCCTACCCCTGCACTTGCGCGGTCTGAATGATACCTGGCCTAGTAGGATCGTTGTCTGTCTTCCCCTTGTTCCCCCCCCCTGCCTCGTCGCGCCTTGAAGCACTTGTGTATAGGCGCGTTACAAATGCCATATCATATCATAACATAACCTAACATAACATAACCTAACATAACATAACAAAAGAATATCAGGACGGTCATGGAGTTTAGTTTCTTCTGTAAGGTACTCATGGTGGCAACAGTAAAGACAGACACAAGTGATCACAGTTCAAGGGTGTTTATTAAACTGTATTATGGGTGAGAAAAACACCTAATCTAAACCTAAATCTAAGATGGGAGCAAGCTACGACCAACAAATAATAATAAGGCAGTCCTAGTGGTGTCTTGTAAAATAAAAAGGGCCTACACTAAAAAAAACTATTGCCAATCCTTACAACTAAGTTACAAAATAGTGGGGGATAATGTTCTCAAGAAAAGAAAGAAGTGTTCACCAAATTATAAGTCAGGTCGGTATGGCTGGGGTCTCCCTTCCCCATGTGTTTAGCACAGGACAAGGCAGGACCTTTCAGCACAGCACACTCCTGGGCCACGCCAGTACTAGGTTACAGTTCCTTTCAACGATGTCAGGACCTTCTGGGGACAACTTTCTTTCCTGCAAAGTCTTTTGCCTTAGAAGGCCTGCTGAACCATAAACAATAAACAAAACAAAAGTTCCTTTGGTAATCTTTCACTTTGGGCGATTGCTCTTCGCCTCTTGGATCCCTCTCAGCAGTGCTATGATCCTTCTTGCAACGTTGGCCTCTCTCAATCGTGTTCACTACGGCCTTTCACTCAAAATCGTATCATTCAAAAGTCACAATGGGCCTCATTACGACCCTGGCGGGGATCGCGGTGCAAAATGCACCATGGAGCACGGCGGAAAGCTGCCGATACCGCCATGGGGGTTGGCGGATTTACCGCCCCATTCCGACCTTGGCGGGGCGGTAAATCCCCATTCCCCATTTTACCCTTCCCCATTCCCATTTTTGCCCCATAGGGTATAATGGGAGTGGGGAAGGCGTTAATTACGCCACCGTAAAATACGGTGGCGTAATTAACAACAAGGTCCCGTAGCGCCATGGATTTCTCCGCCCGGAAAAACCAGGCGGAAAACGGCTCCATGGCGCTACGGGAACTCGTAGTAGGGCGGACGGGTCCGCCGCGAATACCGCTGGCGTAAACCCACTCCGCCAGGGTCGTAATGAGGCCCAATGTCTTTTTAAACAACTATTCATTGTGGACATCCTGGGTTCACATTTGTCGCCACAATGCTCACGGGTATATCACTGTTTGCCCTTAATCGCAGGCATCCCTCTGTCGGGTTCACATTTGCCAGTTAACAACTATTAACAACTAACAACTGTTAACAACTAACAATGTTCACAGGTGTTTTAACACTATGCGAGATTCACTTCCCTTGGTTTTCCATACCCTAGTCAGGCTTTCTCTTAATCCCCAGTAAGGCTTTCTCTTAGTCCCTAGTCAGGCTTCACACATTCACAGTTCGATCAGTTTTCTCCAATGTGTCATAGACTTTCGAATGTACGAGGGGTTTTGCTCGACCCTCGTAGGACCACTTTGACACTTCCCACCGGCCTCTTGGCTCTCGCAGTTTCAACAAAACAACATAACCCAAAAAGGCTTCAGTCAGAGTCCTTCGAATGAGCGCCCCCACGATACCGGACCACTCTGCTTCTGAACCTTTTACTGGGGTATCTTTAAAGATCAATTACACAAGTTCTTTGTTCAACAAGGTTGCCGCCTGCAACCTTGACCCCAGCACAGTTCAGTTTACTACCAGTCTTCTCAGACTCACTGAACTGTTGGAGTTTCTTGTCACGGGAGTCAAGGATGGCCCATCGGCAGCAATCGCTTCACATCTCTTTCGCTATCAGCGCGGGAGGGCCCAGTGTGCCATTGACACCTGTCACACCACACGCCAGTTGAACTTCCTGGTCTCATGATTTCCCTTTCGGAGGCTTTTCGGGTCTGATTTGAAAAGGGTAAGGGCATTTCCCTCCTCGTCATCCCTCCGGGTGTCTCTGACTTTTTCCTCCGTTTGAACTGCCGGTCCGGATTAGCTGCTTCCTCTTGCGCTCAGCCTTGCTCAAAGTGTGCTTTCATACTCTGTCTTTTATCACTGTGGGGAAGGGAAAGGGCCATTAGGTGTGCGTAGTTATGGTCAATTGCCTGACTCTGCCTGACCCTTGTGTTGAGACATGTGAGGTAAACGGCTCTGGTGTTGGTCTGTTGTCTGTCATAGTGTAAGAAAGTGTTTGTGTTGGAAAAGGGGGGGGGGGGTTAGAACTTCTGAATATCCTACGGGGTAGGATGGGGAAAAGGTGTCATATGGAAGGGGGTACCATGTCTCACCCGTCGGTGTCCTACTTCAACTTCCCGAGGATCCCACATCTAGGTGATCCTCCCTCACTGGTCCACCCCCAGGAACTGGATCCAATAGCGATGGTGGTGCCTTGGCCACAAGGATAATAGATCCCCGGGGACTAGCGGGTGAGGCACCTTCAGATTTCTCACACTTCTCAACTCCCTTCAGCAACCTGAAGTCACTCGGGATCTCCAAAAGTTCAGTTCTCTCCAAACAGTTCACAAAAAGGCAGTTCAATAGTTTTCTCATTCAGCACAGTTCATGTACTTCTCTCAGGCTTCCCTTGCTTGATTCAATGCTCTTTAGTATAACACAGTTCTGTTTTAACAATGTTCTCTTCTTCAGGCTTCTCTTGCCTGATTCATGCTTTCTAGCATAACACACTTCTACTTTAATGATTTTCTCTTTCTTAGTCTTACCTCGCCTAAATTAATGCTTTCTAGCATAACACAGTTTTACTTTAATAATGTTCCTGGGTGGATCTTTCCAGTTTTCCTCACTGGAGCTTACATCAACTCTTTAGTATTTTACATTACAACATTTCATCATCTTGATATGGTTTATGTCAAAGACTTTCCAAATTGCACAGCTTTACTTATCCCCATGCCTGACCAGTCCGACACTGTTGCATTCTGGTTATTGTATTCCTTATACTCTTTTAGTCTTTCATCAAGCGTACCTTCTAGCACCACAAGAAGTTCTACTTCCTTGTGTCCATCTCAACCGTGCTCCTTAGCACCCCTACAAGTTCCACTTTCTTGTCAATTCATTTAATCACTGAGTTCTGTTTCATCCAATCCCTATTGGGATCTTGATTTACTCAATATTCTATTCCTTATCCTTTCCCATTGGTTTTCACTTCCATTAACTATATTCAGCTCGCTTTTTACCTCAGCGATACTTTGTTTAACTTTCGCATTTCACAGAGACTTTCCACAGTGCAGTATTCCAAAGGACCACTCTGTTACTTTGTTTCATCACAGTTCAAAACAATCAAAGGTTTCTTTCAATGTGTCTCGCTTCTTAAGCATATCCTTGCTTGTGTCCTTCATGGTTTTTTTATCCGAGGTCAGGGTCTCTCCCCTCCTGCACCTCAGAACTTCCTGGGCAGCTTTCCTGTCCCAGGGAAACAAGCAATCTATTGGCACAATGTTCGTAGAGATTAGCCAGCTTCTCAGCTCCCTTTGACAAACCCTATCAGCTTCTTGGAGACACGGCTCCTTCGCCATGCTTTCTCCTGTTTTAACCTGCAGCCTTGTAGAGTCTCTTCATCCCATTCTCTCAAGCCTGGTTCTCAGTAGCCTCTGCTCAGCTGCTCACCATCTCTTCTTCTCGAACTCTCCTTTGCCTTCCTGGCTTTCTGTGGATCCAAAAGCGATGGCCCTGCCCTGGCCACCTGTTTGGAAGATCCCCGGGAGGTGGGAAGGGAAAAACCCTTAGGCTTTTCACACTATGTATATCTTTGTATCCTTTCTTGTTTACATGTATTCTTGGGGATGTCTGATGTCTTTGTAATTATGATACACCCTGGCATACTATTAATATAGTTAATATAGCCTCATAGCCTGAGGGAAGGGTCATTTTCATGGGGTAATGAATGGCCACCAAGTGACGCCTGAGGCGAAGACGAGTACCATAAGTTGGGGAAGCTCAATATCCCAAGCAATAATGACCCTTCCTGAGGCCTATAAGGGCATAAGCACTCGCTATCACCCTCCATCTATTTCTAGTTACAATTAAACCACTTATTTAAATATTTAGTAGGCCCCAGTAGCACCAGCAAGGCTGTGTCCACTGGGTTATGGAGGAGGTGGAGAAGAGGAGCTGTCTCCAGGGCCTAACATGGGATCAAGAGTCAGTCATCAGGGCCTAGCAGGAGAGGAAGAAATGCCTCACAGCGGGAAGCAGCCCCTTCAGTCAGTCCTGAGGCAGTTGCCATGCAGGAGCCTCCATTGCTGCAATTCTGCAGGTGACAGAACATAGGGTCCTTCTCACAAGGCCAACTCCTGGCTCTCTCACTGTGCACCTTCCTCTCTCCTTCCTTCCTTCTGCGGCTGCTGCCCGAGCGGCTGCAGCTTTCACTTCTCCTGCCTTCTTCTTTGTGCCTGCATGCACGACATGGACTTCCCTGCAAGGTAAGCCCCACACCACTGGGCTACTAAGAGAGGCGCGCGACAGTGCACGGAATTCTGATGAACATTGTTTGAACTTTGCCTGCTTAGACATTTGCACCATCGACAATGTTTGACTTTTTTAGCCTTGATATCGCTCTGTTTCTGTGCCACGCTGTTTTCACCTGCCATCTGTACGTTGATTCCGCCAATCTAAGATGGCCATTTTCATTGGCTGTACCGGATTGGCTGGGGCTTTTTACATTTGGCCCACTCCTAAGGCCCTGTCCTCCACTGTCACCACAGTACAATGCCTCGCTGCCCCCCCGCAATGGTGTGTGTGTGTCCCCTGCCACCCGCACCGGTGTGTGTGTGTGTCCCCTGCCCCCTGCAACAGTTGTGTGTCCCCCCCCTGGTCCCCGCAACAGTGTGTGTGTCCCTCCTTCCCCCTGCAACGGTGTGTGTGTGTCCCTTTCCCCCGCAAAGGTGTGTGTGTATCCCCTGCCCCCTGCAATGGTGTGTGTGTTCCCCCTGCCTCCACAATGGTGTGTGTCCCCTGAAATGGTGTGTTTCCCCGCTACCCCCTGAAATGGTGTGTGTGTGTGTCCTGCCACCGCAACAGTGTGTGTGTGTGTCCTGCCCCCGCAAAGGTGTGTGTGTGTCCCCTGCCCCCCGCATGTTGTGTATGTGTCCTCTGCCCCCCTTAATAATGTGTGTGTGTGTCCCCTGCCCCCGTTAATGGTGTGTGTGTGTCCCCTGCCCCCCACAATTGTGTGTGTGTCCCCTGCCCCCCGCAATGGTGTGTGTCCCCAGGCCCCCGCAACAGTGTATGTGCGTGTCCCTGCCCCCTGCAATAGTGTGTATGTGTGTGTCCTGCCCCCTGCAACAGTGTATGTGTGTCCCCTGCCCCCCGCAATGGTGTGTGTGTGTCACTTGTCCCCCGCAATGGTGTGTGTCCCACCTGCCCCCACAATGGTCTGTCCCCCTCTGCCCCCGCAACGGTGTGTGTGTGTCCCCTGCCCCCACAATGGTGTGTGTTGTGTGTCTTGCCACTGCAATGGTGTGGGTGTGTCCCCTGGCCCCCGCAACAGTGTGTGTGTGTGTGTGTCCCCTGCCCCCAAAATGGTGTGTCCCGTCTCCCCCTGCTATGATGCCCCCAATTTGTCTTTGTTTGCTTCCCCACCCCCATTCACCCTGTGATTGTCTGTTTCCCCCACCCCAATGCTCCCTGTGATTGTCTCTGTTCCCCCCAGCCCCACGCCCCCCGTGATTGTCTCTGCTCCCCCTCCAACCCCCATGACCCTGTGACTGCCTCTTGCCCCCTCCCCCTTACCCCCTTAATTGTCTCTGCTCCCCCCACCCTCATGCCCCTCGTGATTGTCTCTGTTCCCCCACCTTCATGCCCCTGTGACTGTCTCCTTCCCCCCCCACACTTGCCTCCCTTTATTCTCCTTGTGCCCCCCCGTGTTTGTTCTCCATTTTTGTGGTTCTTCCCTCCCTCTCCCCCTCTCCTTCTCCAGCACTTTGCTACTTCTTACTTGTCTATTGTATTGACCTGTATGATGGTTGAATGTCTATGTCCCACTCCCCCTTTTGTTCTTCTCCTTCCCCTCCCCCCTAGCATGACTTGATAGGTTTTCTAACTTTGCATGTTGTTGCTTGCATCCCCTCCTTTAATCCTTACCTACCTTTTCCCTCCTCTCCTCCTCCTCTCCCGCTCCCCCTCCTGTTAATTTCTGGCACTACCATCAATTGCCGTCAGACATAGTAATCATAGCTTCCGGTCGTGCACAGCCACCTGTCGTCTCCTCCCCCACCCCTTCCCCTCCTCTTGTTAAAGCCTGGCACTCCCCCAATTGCCGTCAGGCATAGTAAACATTGCTGCCGGTCTTTAGCGGCCACCTACCCTCTCTTCCCCCCACCCCTCCCCTCCTCTTGTTAAAGTCTGGCACTACCTCAATTGCCATCAGGCATAGTAATCGTAGGCACCTGTCTTTCGCAGCCACCTTGCCCTCTCCTCCTCCCCCCTCCCTTTTATGTCCATTAGCACTTACTCTTATCATTTGTCATGTGATCATTGATAGCAGCTTGTCTTTCTCCCCCCTTCCATCCTTGTCTTCTCCACCCACTCCCCCATCACTATTCTGAATCGTCATTCTGACCTTGTATGATAGTCGTTTGTTTGTTCCTCTCCTTTCCCCCTCACTCAATACCACCCCTCACTCCCCTCCTTGTTATACTCATTCACTACATCAATTGTCATCTGGCATAGTAGTGTTACTGCTTGTCTTGTTCTCATTTCCCCTCCCTTCTCCTCCCTAATTGTTCCTTGCACTGCACTATCGGAAATGTCGCCAGGCTGATTATTTCACATTCTGAATTGTTTCAAGGATTTGTAAGAATGTAATTGTATTCTCCCATGTTCCCTCCCTCCTTGAAGCGCTTTGAAACACATTGTGTATATGCGCTATATAAATAAACAATCAATCAATAAATGCCTGGTGCCGAACTTGCCTGTAGCACTGCAGCCATCATCGCATTCATAAAAATATCCCATCGAGTACAATTTGCACCTCCCACCTGATTGTGTAGCTGAAGTATATTGAATGTGTATATTCTTAAGTTAACATTTCTATGCGATTTAGGCTGACACTCACAATAAATATATTTTGCTGTGTTTAAATATTCCTTCTAGTTGTGGAGCCTCAAATTTCTGTATATGCTCACAATCTTTAATTTGCCAGAACAGTTGTTATTGTGTTGAGTCTGTCTCATTAGGCATTTATTTTAAAATATGTGAACCTTACCAATAGGGCCAATAAAGGCCTAATGAGACAGACACCACACAATAACAACTGTCCTGGTACATTAAAGATTGTGAGCATATACAGTCTGTTTAACATTGGCAGTAGGAAAGTGCTGTATGCAACATCTTCTCTTCAACAGTGTCTTCTCTTCAACAAGCTCTGATGGACCAGTGCCATACCACATAGCACTGATGCTGACAAAGGGGAGATCTGGTTTTCATTCTCAGCTAGTGCAAGTTATTTTAAACAGCAATGTCCAGCTAATCAATCAGGGATTTATAAAAATATAAAAATTAGGAAGTGGACTTGGCATACATTTCGTGAAACCCTTTTTACTCTTAAAGAAAAAGAGTTAAACCTTGTTTTGCCTCAACGAAGGCAAAGTTCATGTCAATCATTAGTAACACATACCGGAATGAAAATATCATGCCATCATCTCAAAATGTTTTCTCTAGTTCAAGGACATTACAGATGTGCTACTTGTTCTGTTAAGATTAGACTTTTTCTCAAATTGTCAAACGCCTTATGTCATCTGTTATTTGAAATGCTCTTGTAATTTAATCTACATGGGGAAAGGCTTTTATAAAGATTTGTGTTAGACCTAATGAACCCAGATCAAAAGTAGGACTAGTAATTTGCAGTGTAAACTTGTGATCCATTTGTTAGCTCATAACGATACAGAAAATGACTTTAAGTTGGACCAGCTAGCCCAGTTACTTGGGGAACTAAGGGCAGAAGTGCATGCAGCCCGTCAGGAAACGAACGCTCTAAGAAGGGAACTGATTATTTCCAAGGAGCGAACAGATGATCTCGCTAGACAATTGCTACAGTCACAAGCCGGACAGACCCCGTTACCCGCATCTGGGGGAAATCTTCCTTCTACATCCTCTATGAATCCAGTGCAGATCAACCTACCTGGGAATGTACCTCTGGCTCCGCCCGAACGAGTTTCTGGTGACCCAAAGAGGTTTGCAGTATTTATCAATCAGTGCCGGTTGCATTTCTTATGCCGGCCAGCAGCCTTTCCAACTGATCAAGCTAAAGTAGCTTTCGTGCTTTCGTACCTTAGTGGCAATGCGGCAGACTGGTCGATCCCTCTAGTAAATCAAGATGATCCGGTCCTCCATGATTTTCAAGCTTTTCAGCTCAGTATGGAAAAACTGTTCGCAAGACATTCACAGGGGCAGGCCTTGGACAATGAGCTTCTTTCGTTGCGACAAGGTAATCAAGACCTTTTGGCTTATATTGCGTCTTTCAACAGACTGATAGTGGAAACTCAATGGCCTGAGGACAAAAGGATTACGCTGTTTTATAGAGGTCTACGTGGAGAGCTCAAAGATGTGTTAGCCCAAGTAGTGAATCCCCCACAAGATTGTTCGGACTATATAGACTTAGTCGTTCAAATAGATCACAGACTGCAGAACAGGAAGGCCGATCGTTCCAAGTTTGATGCTCGAGTATTTTCCAAACCGCCAACTCCTTCCAAAGGAGTAGACTCCGGGGAATCCATGCAAATAGGGGGTCTGAAAGGTCCTCTAACACAAAAGGAGCGGGAAAGGAGAAAACAGTTGCAATTATGCCTCTATTGCGGAAACTCAGGGCACTTTCTTCGAGACTGTCCGGTGAAACCTGCCAAGAAGGCAGTAGGAGCTGCAGTTACCAAAGTTACAAACTCTGAGCAGGGAAACGACCTCGCCCGACAAGAATAGAGGTCCTCTTGCCGAGCGTGAAAACCAGTTCCGTGACCTCGCATTTCGTGATACCTATGGTCCTCATTAGCCCTGATAATCCGGATCGATTACATGCAATTGAAGCTTACGTCGACAGCGGTGCCATCGGCAATTATGTGGATCATGAAATGGTTTTGAGGATGAATCTAACTCTTTGTCCCAAGGCTGTAAAGGACGTCATTACTACGGTGGATGGTACGGAGATAGCCTCCGGGCCAGTAACGCATACCACTCAAGAGGTGACGCTAGTAAGTCAAGATGGACACCATGAGAAGATCGTGTTTGATGTGATCAAGGCCCCTCAGTTTCAGATTATTCTAGGGATACCTTGGTTAGAGAAACACAATCCTCTGATCGATTGGCGAGCAAGAACGGTCCAGTTTCCAGAATGTGTCTCTACTTGTCACCCTCCACCTGGTGTTGCACTGGCAGCAATTTCTTCAGAGACTCCCCAGTTACCTCCCGAATACCTAGAATACCAAGATGTTTTCCGGAAGGATCAGGCTAACTCTCTACCTCCTCATAGGTCTTATGACTGCCAGATAGACCTGATACCTGGATCTACTCCTCCTTGTAGTAGAATTTATGCCCTCACCGAGCCTGAGAACCTTCACCTTCGACAATACCTGGATCAATACCTGGCAAATGGGTTTATTCGTCCTTCCAAGTCCCCTGCTTCTTCAGCTTTGTTCTTCGTTCCAAAAAAGGAAGGAGACCTTAGAACTTGTATAGATTATCGCTCCCTGAACCAGATCACCGTTAAGAATAGATATCCGTTACCTTTGATCCCTGAACTCCTGAACCAAGTCAGAAAAGCATGCATATATACAAAGCTGGATCTTAGAGGAGCTTACCACTTGGTACGAGTAAAAGAGGGCGATGAATGGAAGACGGCCTTCCGCACCAAGTATGGGCTATTTGAATATCAGGTCATGCCCTTCAGACTTTGCAATGCCCGGGCCGCCTTTCAATATTTTATGAACGATGTCCTCAGAGAGCTCATAGATGTGTGTGTTGTTGTTTACATTGACGACATCCTCGTTTATTCTTCATCGGAATCTGAACATCGGAAACACGTGAAAATGGTCCTCGAAAGATTGCGTCAACACAAACTTTTCGCTAAGTTGGAAAAATGTGTTTTCAACGTGACTGAAGTTGAATTCTTGGGATTCATATTATCACCTGGCGGAGTGCGTATGGATTCAAAGAAGGTCGATGCAGTTCTCAAATGGCCATCACCATCCTCCGTAAAAGGTGTGCAAAGCATGTTAGGCTTCGCTAACTTTTACCGCAGGTTTATCCCCCAATTCTCTCGAATAGTCCAGCCCATCACTGCCTTGTTAAAGAAAAACAAACGTTTTGAATGGTCTACCGAGGCGGAACAAGCTTTCCAGGATTTGAAGACTAAATTTATCTGTGCACCAATCTTAAAACACCCTCGCCCCGAACTCCCCTACATCGTGGAAACTGATGCTTCAAGCCTTGCCATGGGGGCAGTTCTATCACAAAAGGACCCGGTAACCAATCAGTTGCATCCCGTGGCATTTTGGTCCCGCAAATTCTCGCCTCCTGAAATTAATTACACGATTACTGACAAGGAACTTCTGGCTATCAAGTCTGCCTTTAAGGCTTGGCGGCATTATCTGCTGGGGGCCCGACACACCGTTACTGTGATTACGGATCACCGAAACCTGCAATATTTGAAAACCGCAAAAGCCCAATCCTCTAGACAACTCCGTTGTGCATTATTCTTTGCCCAGTTTGACTTCATAATTACCTATCGACCTGGTACAAAGAACGGTAAAGCTGATGCCCTTTCTCGGATGGGAGTGGAAGAACACTTGATCAACCCTAAACCTGTACCAAACATTCCCGAACAAAGAATTCTGGGTGTAATCGCCACAGAATCCATAGAGGAAGTTAAGGATAAAGCCAGGCAACTTGTAACTCCGGCAGACATACAGAATTGGCATCTGCAGGGAAAGGACTTTGCAGTAAAGGACAACTTATTGTATTTCAAAGAACGATTATACCTACCCAGCACAGATTTACAGAAAAAAGTAATCTCTTGTTATCACGATTCTTTAATGGAAGGACATCCCGGTATGGCCAAGACCTCAGAAAAGATCAAGCGCTACTTCTGGTGGCCGTCTTGGAAAAAAGATATCAGAGACTTTATAATGTCCTGTGGAGTATGCGCCCAAAACAAGAGTCAAAAGGAAAGACCAGCAGGCCTCTTACGCCCTATTGACATCCCACCTCGCCCTTGGCATACGCTTTCTATGGACTTCATCAACGATCTACCTCCATGCTCCGGATACAATACGATTCTAGTAATCGTGGACTTATTCTCCAAGATGGCGCATTTCATTCCGCTCAAAGGCTTGCCAACAGCAGCAACTCTGGCCCGAGAATTTCTCGAAAACATCGTCCGACTGCACGGTTTTCCTTCGGTTCTAATTTCGGATCGAGGTAGTCAATTTATTTCTCATTTTTGGCGAAGTTGCTGTCGGTCGGCTCAAATTGATGTGAGACTATCGACCAGTCACCACCCTCAGACCGACGGACAAACCGAGAGGACCAATCAAACTCTGGAACAGTATTTACGCTGCATGCTGCAACAAACTGAAAAAACTTGGAAAGACATCCTTTGGATAGCCGAATATGCCTACAATAACTCTGTCCATTCGGGAAATGGGAAAACCCCGTTTTTTCTTTTGTACGGCAGTCACCCTCGAACCTCGGAGTTGGATCCCCTCCAAGATCTTGAAACACCAGCAGTAGACTACCTGCATTCTACAATCACCCAAGCCTTTAAGGAAGCTGTTTCTCACCTTCAAAGGGCTAAAGAACAATACAAGAAAGGAGCAGATCAACATCGGAAGGAAGCCCCTCAATATCAAGTAGGGGATCAAGTCTGGTTATCCACCAAATATCTACCTCTAAAAGGGCCACGCACATTTAACCCAAGATACCTTGGTCCCTATTCCATCACTACCATAGTAAACCCAGTAGCGGTCAAGTTGGACTTGCCCCCGCACATGAAGATACATCCGGTCTTCCACGTCTCTCTATTAAAACCCGTGCAACCTCAAACCCGACTAACTAAATCTCCAAAACCTATCCTAGTTGATGGAGAACTCGAGTTTGAAGTCAAAAGCATTCTGGACTCCAAGATCTCCAAATCTAAACTATTTTACCTAATTGACTGGAAAGGCTACGGCCCCCAAGAGAGATCCTGGGAACCTGCTGAATATGTCCACGCTCCTCGCCTAATCAAAAGATTTCACCGAACATTTCCTGACAAGCCAAAACCCCCGGAGAAGCCCGGTTTGGGAGGGGCCTTGAGGGGGGGTACTGTCATGATCTTTGCTTCCAAAAGGTCAGGGTTTTCCCAACTCCCTTGGAAGCAGACCCATAACCCAGGTTCCGAGTGCCAACCAGTCCCAATTGGGACCTTTTGGACCCAGTCCTGGCGCCAATGGCACCAGGCTCATAAATATGCCCAGTCCCAGCGCTGGAAGCGCCGGGCTCATAATGCTTGGGTGGACTTACCTGCAGCAGACCATGCTGCTTACTTGCCTGCCAGTTGAGCCTCTGATCCTCTTCTGTTTGGAACTACTTTTCCTGTTGGATGGGGCAGGAGCCTCTCCCTAGATTCAGAACACTGGAACTCTTCTGGAAAGCAGGAACTCTTTTCTTACCTAGGCGTGGCTGTGGAAGGAGACACCTAAGCACTACAGGAGGCTATTTAAACCACACCCGATGGATGAATCTTGCTTTGCGTTATTCTGCATCCTCTGCAGCAGAACGCTCATCGTGTCTTCTGCATCTGATCCTGGGCCTAAGGAAAAAGGCTTACCATCCTGAATCCAGTCTTCAGCAACACCTATAAAGACAAGAAAGAACAGGTTAGCATTACGGTCTTCAGTGACAGCTCTTCACTTACCTGGTCCATCGGCTGTCACCAACGCCTCGTGCTGCATTCCGGCATCTGAAAGACAAAGGCTTACCTACTCTTCGTGCGCTCCGGAGGTCTTCACACTACATTCCGGCATCTGAAAGACAAAAGCTTACCAACTCTTCGCACGCTCCGGAGGCCTTCGGCGCTGCATCCCGCATCTGAAAGACAAAACAAGGTGCGTTTAAAGACATTGGGGAACTTTAATACTCACGTGCCATTACTCCTTTTCACATCTAACCCAGTGGGTATTCCGGCACCCTGCAGCCGCTCCGAACTTGTACCTGCAAAATAAAAAGACAGTTAGAGCGCATCGTGAAGCAGACAACAAGCGCTTACTTACGTGCTTCCAGGCGCTTCTATTCATCACACGGGCTCCATCTTCAACTCACTTCAGCCCGTCATCTGCCATCGCCGGAACCCTGCAAAACAAGAAACATCATTACTAAAGACTTTAAAGACATTAGAATTACTCGAAACTTACCGTTCGTGCAGTAAACGACGGACAGCAGTCCTCTGAAGTATAGAGGCCTGCTCCCCTTATCCAGTGAAGAAACTGGTTACAGCACCCTGCCCCGAGGCAGATGGAGAGCACGGCGTTCACTTACCTAAGGTGAGAGCGTTAACCTTTGGGGTTCTACAGGAGAAGAGAAAGGGAAGAAGAGAGAGACATTCAATAACCCAGTTCCTTAATCCCATATTTTCTATCTGCAGACATCTTACCCTTCAAGTCAGACATGCAGTGCACAAAGGTCCAGCCCAAAGAGCCAGCCGTGTGTTACACATCACCTTTGAAGATACGGTATATGCCCAGTCAAGACCGGCGCCTCTACGGGAATCAGGTGAGCGTTACAAATACCTTGCAGGGACACAGGGTCAGAATGGCAGTAAGTTTCCACTGGCGAGGATGCATGGGCAAGGACACGTTTGTGGAGATGAACGAGCTATGTGCTTAGTTCAGGCTGGTTCACATGCAGGACAGTGATCTCAGAGGAAGAGTGATGTGTTACATTTATTAGCTGTTGCAAATACCTCTGGAGTTTTCCAGTCAGAGTGGGAACGAGGGTGGGGGCCATGTGCTCTGCGCAGTGAGGCCTGGTCACCAAGATGGAGTGCAAAGGGGGTACAAAAATGGATGCCCCGTGTCCTGCTCAGTGGTCCCATCTACGCGATTGTCAACCAAAGTTAACATCACATAAGGGCAAGGGGCGAACCCACTACTGGAGGCACTTGGTCCGAGTTTCTACTGAGAAGTAAAGGATGAGAGGGGCCTGATGGCCCCTCGCTCCCACACACTTGCCTGCACACCCCAGGCCCATCCATCCAACCCCCCTCTATCTAAGGCGGTTCGCACCCGGGGATGAGCGCTGGCATGGGGGGCTGTCACGGGCGGAAACGGCCAAGATGCCAAACAGCATGTACACTTCAAAAGGTATCCCACGCCCAGGGGCCATCACTCACATGGCCTCCTCAGACCCGTGTCTCCAGGCAGGCCTCCCCTGAGGCAGGCCACCCCCCTGCAATCCACATAAGTGTGTCTCCATTCAGCAGTCTTCCTGTGCCTTATCTGCACCCCCCAGGCCCATCCATCCCACCCCCCTCTATCAAAGGCGGTTCGCACCCGGGGATGAGCGCTGGCATGGGGGGCTGTCACGGGCGCAAACGGCCAAGGTGCCAAACAGCATGTACACTTCAGAAGGTATCCCACGCCCAGGGGCCATCACTCACATGGCCTCCTCAGACCATGTGTCTCCAGGCAGGCCTCCCCTCTCCAATCCACATAAGTATGTCTCCATTCAGCAGTCTTCCTGTGCCTTATCTGCATGCCCTAGGCCCATCCATCCCACCCCCCTCTATCAAAGGCGGTTCGCACCCTAGGATGAGCGCTGGCATGGGGGGCTGTCACGGGCGCAAACGGCCAAGGTGCCAAACAGCATGTACACTTCAAAAGGTATCCCACGCCCAGGGGCCATCACTCACATGGCCTCCTCAGACCCTGTGTCTCCAGGCAAGCCTCCCCTGAGGCAGGCCGCCCCCCTGCAATCCACATAAGTGTGTCTCCATTCAGCAGTCTTCCTGTGCCTTATCTGCACGCCCCAGGCCCATCCATCCCATCCCCTCTATCAAAGGCGGTTCGCACCCGGGGATGAGCGCTGGCATGGGGAGCTGTCACGGGCGCAAACGGCCAAGGTGCCAAAAAGCATGTACACTTCAAAAGGTATCCCACGCCCAGGGGCCATCACTCACATGGCCTCCTCAGACCCTGTGTGTCCAGGCAGGCCTCCCCTGAGGCAGGCCGCCCCCCTGCAATCCACATAAGTGTGTCTCCATTCAGCAGTCTTCCTGTGCCTTATCTGCACACCCCAGGCCCATCCATCCCACCCCCTCTATCAAAGGCGGTTCGTACCCGGGGATGAGTGCTGGCATGGGGGGCTGTCACGGGCGCAAACGGCCAAGGTGCCAAACAGCATGTACACTTCAAAAGGTATCCCACACCCAGGGGCCATCGCTCACATGGCCTCCTCAGACCCTGTGTCTCCAGGCAGGCCTCCCCTGAGGCAGGCCGCCCCCCTGCAATCCACATAAGTGTGTCTCCATTCAGCAGTCTTCCTGTGCCTTATCTGCACGCCCCAGGCCCATCCATCCCACCCCCTCTATCAAAGGCGGTTCGCACCCGGGGATGAGCGCTGGCATGGGGGGCTGTCACGGGCGCAAACGGCCAAGGTGCCAAACAGCATGTGCACTTCAAAAGGTATCCCACACCCAGGGGCCATCGCTCACATGGCCTCCTCAGACCCCGTGTCTCCAGGCAGGCCTCCCCTGAGGCAGGCCGCCCCCTGCAAACCACATTATACCACGACATACACACGTCATTCTTTCACAAACAGACCCCTGTTTCTAATACTTTATAAACCACTTGATATGTCTCATGAGAACATCTTTGTGCTTTGCAAGTCAATTCCTGAACCTTCTACCTGAGAAGCACTGAGATCTATGCCAATCTACTCGTCGTCGTGTTATCTGTGACCGCTTCGAGCAAACTCGTCAGTGTGCTACCTGTGGCCATCTACCTGTTCTCCTGCAACATACTGCTCGGCCTGCTGAATCCAACTGTTTGTTGGTCAAGGTAAGGCCATGTATCGTAGTCTTATTTCGGTAATTTTTACATTTCAATCTATTTGCGATTACAGTACCCAATAGAGCTATGGTCATTGGTCTCATTGCTATTGACTTGAGTTTCAATTGTTATGCTATCAATAGATCTATTTATTTTCATCTGTGTCAATTGTCATCGAATTGCATCCTTTCGGGGGTCCAGTCTATAATGTAAGCATGTTTCCTTTTCGTGCAAGACAGAACATCCAAGGGACGAGTCACATGGTCAGAGTTTAGTCACATAATTTAAAACATTTCTGTAACTTATGCAAATACTAAGCCGCATATGATGAACTGGTATAGTTCCGGCGACCAAAACAAACCTTGCATTGAGCATGGTATGGTTCATTTACTTTTTTATTACATTTTTATTCATCAAGGTTTTATAATAATCTTGATATTTACTTTTCAAAATTTTCAACAATGCCTGCCTGTTCGATTAGCGGTTGCCCTTCGAAGACCCATGCTAAATCTGAAGGCACTACAATGCATGTATTCCCGAAAACTGTTGATCGAATAAGAGAATGGGTCAGACATTGCGGATATCCACTGGATGAGCTGGAAAGTAGAGTCCAACAAGTCTTAGAAGACAAGAGGGGTGATCGATACCGCATCTGCAGCCGGCACTTTTCCTCGAACATGTACGCCACATCTTGGGTAACAAAGAAGAATAAACGGCGAACGACACGAAAATTGCTCGCAAACGCTATTCCAACTCTATTCGTCCACATTCTACCACTGGTGAGTCAAGTGTCCGGATTTAGCTTTAGGCCTTGCGGTAGTGTGTAGGTAGCCGAATGGATTAAATGATATTTTAGGTGTTGTGTCCCTTGCAATACTCCATTGTAATACTTTCGATATTGATATAAGTGTATAGCTTTTTGAATAATGACATTTATCAATAAATTATTTTTCGATTTTATAACCCCCAAAGGAAATCTATATATGGTCACAGGTAACTGTGCCATATTGCGCCTTTTCAATAGCATTACTCTCAAGTATTCTTTCTCCTTACATGGCAATTTTAAATATTGGCATTTCATTATCAAACAATAATTTACCTTTACAACTTCTTGACTATCCCTTGAATCTGAAGCAAGAACATTCTACTTCCGTGACGTGCTCGCAGTTATCAACCACTTCTAGCGCGTATCAGGTAATCATACTTGGCTATTCCGCTACAGGCTTGTTTTATGCATGTCAAGTAATAGTTTTTATGTATCGTGTGATTATTTTACCAATTGTTTGGTTAGTGCTTTCCAATTGATATACACCTTAGTTGTCGTCCCCTGGTGTTTGTTTTCAGTTATAATTAGTGTTATCCATACTAATGCAAGTACTGTCTTTCAGGGAGATGCTGAAGCGTCCACCACATTGACAACAGCCCTAGATGTTCTTCAGCAGCACGAGATATGGATACTGACAGTTCCATCGACCGTGATCATCAGGACTGGAACACTTATCGTTTGATTGTTCTATACCATGTTTCATTCATGGTTAGCCATTGATATGTACCTGTGCGGTCGACCCCAAGTGTGTGTTGTGTTTTCAATATTGTAATCCTTACTAATGCAAATACTATGTTTCAGGCAGTTGTTGAAGCGTCAACCCACGCACTTGATGCAGAGCCTGACTTTCAGGTAATTCCAGGGGAAGCGGGACCATGTGGATACGAATCGGCGCAACAGCTTTCAGAAGTGCGCACCACATTTACAACATCCATAGATATTCTTCAGCAGCACGAGGTATGGATACTGACAGCTCCATCGAGCGTGATCATATAATGTGATTCCATTTGCTATACTTTCTTCCCTATTAACGCAAGTACTGTGTTTCAGAGAGACGATGGAGCTTCCACTACAATCACAAGATCCCATTTAGATGATGCAGATGTAAAGAAATCAGAGAAATAAGTCGATTAAATCTGATCATATTTAAATATTCCTTGATTCTTTTAGACAATGCAACATTTGTGGTTATCTCTTTATATGTACCTGTGCCGTCGACCCCAAGTGTGTGTTATGTTTACAATATTGAAAACCATACTAACGCAAGTACTGTGTTTCAGGGAGTTGCTGATGCCTCCTCTTCCATACAATCATTCGTGGCAGTCCATGCAATCACAAGATCCCATTTAGATGATGCAGATGTAAAGAAATCGGAGAAATAAGTCGATTAAATCTGATCATATTTAAATATTCCTTGATTCTTTTAGACAATGCAACATTTGTGGTTATCTCTTTATATGTACCTGTGCCGTTGACCCCAAGTGTGTGTTATCTTTACAATATTGAAAACCATACTAATGCAAGTACTGTGTTTCAGGGAGTTGCTGATGCCTCCTCTTCAATACAATCATTCGTGGCAGTCCATGCAGAGCCAGAGGTATGGATACTGACAGCTCCATTGAACTAGGTCATCAGAGCTCGAATACTTGTCGTTTGATTGTTCCACACAATGTTTAAATCGTGTTTGGCTATTGAGATGTACATGTGTGTTTGTCCTCACGTGTGTTTTATGCTAACAATATTTTGATACACAGTAATGAAAATACTATGTTTCAGGGAGTCGATGGAGCCTCATTCCGTGCTGTCTATGCGGATACAGAAAATATAGTTGTTGCAGCGCAAGAGGAAGGGGAGACATGCGGATACGAATCGGAGCAACAGCGTGCAGATGTTGAAGGTCGAGTCAAAAAAGTTGCAAAGAAAAGAAACAAAAATAAGGTTATTTACAAACAGTTCATAACTTTAGACATTTCTTTGTGCTGGGGACTATTTTATGTTTTTTCCAGTCAATTGTACTATACTTTATCTTGTGTTTAAACTGAACATCCCTTTTCCAATCTGTCCTCTAGTTACCCGTGGGTCTACGAACTATAAATACACAGACAGTGAAGCGAATGAGAGATGTTGCTTGCCAGACCATTTACACTATGGAGGCTATGGAGGAACTATTAATTCAGACGCAGCATGTTGAGACTTAGGATGCTCATGTCCAATGGCCAGTACATGAAATGAATGTGTCCGGAAAATCCAGCAAAGTTGTATTGGACCATTGCTACAGTCCGACCGTACCACCGCAACAACATGATACTGGATGTATTGAAGATAGCTCTGAAGTAGTCGCAGATCAATTCACACAATCTACACCCGCCGAAAAATTGCCACCAAAAAAGCTGTCGACATTGTTGTGGTCTCCCATCAATGTTGAGGTAGCATATGTTGAAATGACAGAGAATGAACCAGCAGCAGAATTCACCGACGCATCAGAACTTGATAGCAGCAATATTTCTTTCAAATGTGGTGATATGTCCTCAATGTCACAGGCCGAAACAACTTTGACGCAGGATAACAGTCTAATGAAAGAGGGCAAATACATAGTATTCAACAGTTGTTTGATGGATATTATAAGTATGCTGAAATGTGGGCATTTTCGTCAGAGGGAAAGTATGTGGGAAGCCATTGATTCATGTGACTCGTCAAAAACAAGGCAGTAACGTCACAATACATGCCGCCTGTAGATTACATCATACGTTCTCATGGTCTGCACAACCGATGCTGGGGAAACTGCCAGCAGACAATCTACTGTGTGCAGCTGCATCACTTTTTAGTGGCTCCAGTTTTAGAAAGTTAGAGTCTTTCTTTCAGTTTGTGGGACTTCATTTCATTTAAAAAACGCAGTACTACATGATAACATGATTATCTGTTTCCGGCCATTAGTGATGCTTGGAAAATTGAACAATTGTCTCTAGCAAGTACATTCAAAGGCAAACGATTCAGGCTAGCTGGCGATGGACAGTGCGACAGCCCTGGATTTTCTGCCAAGTACTGCACCTACCACTTTCAGGACATGGATAGTAAGAAAATCGTGAGTTTGGTGGTCGTGCAGGTAACACAATGTACATCCTCAGTGGCCATGGAGAAACTAGGCTTTATAAAATCAGTGGAATATCTACAATCGAGGGGAATGCACATTGACCTCATAGCCACGGACAGACACATTTCATTTGCCAAGACAATGAGAGAGCAGTTCCCACATATTAAACATCAATTTGACGTATGGCATCTTGCTAAATCAATCAATAAGAAAATCTCGGCTGCAGGGAAAAAAAAGGTTTGCAAAGTATTTCAGAGTGGTCCCAGTCTATCAGCAACCATCTTTGGTGGAGCTCCAAAACTTGTGAAGGGTCAGTGGAAATACTACTTGAAAAATGGCGGTCACTGATGCACCACTGTACCAACGTGTACCGCTGGTCAGAAAACCTACATTTCCGCCAATGTGAACATGGCCCTTTGTCCCCAGTGGAGGCACGGAAGAAGAAGTGGTTGAATCCATCTTCACCGACACACAAAGCCATTGAGAAGATTGTTTTCGATAAAACTCTATCAAGAGATTTGAGGGGACTGACAGAATTCTGTCACACAGGAGGTTTGGAGGTGTTCCACAATATGTGCCTAAAGTATAGGCCAAAGCGTTTGCATTTCAGCATACAGGGCATGAGACATAGGACTCTACTTGCCGTCTTGGCCCATAACGAGAATCTCGGCCGTGAACAATCTAGGACTACGGGTAATGTAAGGAAGCCTCGCTACACTAAGGCCTTTTCAAAAAGAAGTAAGCAATGGGTGATCAAACCAGTCGATGAGGAAATGGAGTTCGACTTTGTCAAAAGCCTTATTGTTGCTGTATTAGAGAAGCACAGATATGGAATTTTGAATGTTTCTGTGCAGAGCACTGATCCATTGCCACCCAACATTGCCACTGTGCCATGTCCACCCAAAGGAGAGCTGGTTGTGAAGTACAAATCCCAGTTTAAATAATTGTAATACGATTGTCTTTTTGTAAATAAATGTTATTGTACAGTGTGCATACAAAGTACGCTAACCCTAACCCCTACCTTCACCATCCTGGGTGGCGAACAACCTGGGTGTCATCTTTGAATTCTCTCTCTATTCACCTCATATTGCTGACCTTGTCTATATGTGTATGTATATATTTTTGTTGATGTAACTAATTTTCGCAATCTCTTGTAAATGCTGCGCACTGTTAACCAAGGGGAGGCTTGCGTATTGCAAATAATAAAACAAACAAACAATAAATCTCACTTTCAACTCAACTCCTTGGGTACTTTATACTTTCCCTGACCTTCCACAAAAAATTAAAGTCTCAATAGTTATGGTTCTTTGGGGCTTCAAAGCTCGCAGACAACGATTACAAAATTGGGTGCCATAGAACGCGCCAAGCGAGCCGTTGCAGATGGGAGAGAAGCCAGTTTGCATTTGCACATTGAGGCGCAGTACATAGATGGATTCGAAACTTGAAGTTCTCACAGATGGCTTTACTACGGGATGTTGCAAAGAAAGAATGTATGCTCATTTCTAGTGAAGGTCAGCGGCTTTGATTTTCAGCTCGCGCCCTGAAGATGCCCACAACTCGCACTGGCAGTATAAGGTTCTATTGTTTTTTGACCTTGAGAGACAGGGACCATGCCGAAAGAACTTCATTTGAAGGGGGGGGTGCAATATCGTAAGAGACGATAAGGCAGAAAATTCTGAAACTAGACCGAGTTTCATGTTAGTTCAGTATACGAAAAATCGTTGTGAAGAGCACAGTGGGATTTACGGACTGCATTACGCAGAGACACAATGGAAATTGCAAATATAATGTACCGGAATGAAGAATTAATGAATGGATGCATGAATAAATGAATGAATGAAGAGCTTGGAAAACGTTTGTGGGATCGTCCTTGTAGCGGGCACATGGGCATGCAGGTCCACATTCCACACGCATGTAGACAAAAAGTTGTTTCTCATTGTGTACTAACCTTTATTTCGTTACTTTTCGCATTGATTTTAGAGCCAAACATACTCCATTGCACTATCCTTGAAAGCAAATAGTTTCAGCTCGGCCATAATAAATAAAATGAATAATATTAATAAAGATCGGCTGGTGAGACTAATTATACATTTTGTGTTTTTAAAACAGGTATATCCTTCCCTATTGCTACTGCCACCAGTTTCAGACACCGGCAGATGGTTTTTTCAACCGCCAGCTGCAGCTTAATGTAAACAACTGCACAATTTTGATGAATTTATGGAACGATCGCCAAGGGCCCATATGCCCTTACGCGGTACTAGCGGCTAGAAGCAACATATCAATCTTTACGCTGGCCTAGTGCCTACTTGATGGAACAGCCTTGCGGTTCAACGTGCGACCAAAGTGCTTCTTTTAACGAAAACCAACACCCTCTGTACCATAAAGGAACAGCGCGTGACTCACGATAAACTTTTACGGATTTGCGGATAGAGATAAAAGAAAATAAATGGCATTCGGAGTTCATATGGCAATTGCTGAATATTCTATAAACATTCAATGTCAAATAAATGTACTTTACCAAATGTACTGTGTTGCTGTTTGATTTTAAAGTACAGTTTCATATTCCGAATTGTGGCGCGCTGTGTTGTGAGTTGATCTGTGTTGGTTTCCGGGTTCTGTGTGAAGTCGCATAGAAGACGACTGGGCGCGTTTGCCTACGCAGCACAGAAATGTCATGGAGAGAGGTGGGCAATATGAATGTTTTGATAATGTCAGGCTCAGGGGCGAGGGATATGATTTAGTGCCACAAAAGCAGGTCAGCCAGGGCGATGTGGGAAATGATAGGATTATCACAAAATTGCAGCTCCCTGATGCCTGTTTTCGCATGCGTTTAATGGCCGAAAACTCGGATAAGGTCCATAGGAAATTTTTCTAAAATCGAGCGACTTAGGCTTAAAAACACATGGCCGACCCGTAGGGGCAATAAAAAATTTTGACTCAACCATTCCTTTAATGAAGTAACATTTGTGCTGACGGCTGGAACGTTAATACACTGCCATTGGTCAGCACCACTGAGAACGGAACACGAGACACCCTGCAGCTGGTGGGAAAGGGGACATTCACACAATACCTGTTGTATGATGACCTTTGTGATCTCTGTAGTAGATACTTTGGAGGCTGGCCACCTCCCCAGAGCTTGAGAATTTACCGTCTCCCAGGAATGCCACTCTGACACGTGTTTACTTCCCACATCCGCCTGCCGATGGGCATTGGTGGTCATGTAACTGGTGCACTGGTACAGCGCCACTTCCCCGCTGTTGTGTAGGGCGGCTAGTGTTTCTGACTGCCCTGTAGTTACATCACCCAGTTCTAGCTATGTTAGTTTTCTTGTGATGACCATCTTGAGCCCCACTCCCCTTTTGTAGATCCCTGTAATACTGGTCACATGTTTCAGATCGAGGTTTCCCAGGTCCAGCCCGCCCAAAGGATTTCCCATGATGTGTGTTTATGATGCCGCTATTTTTGTCCTTCCCCTTCTTGGACTATCTATACACCCAATGCATTGTTACCTCCTACCGTTCCCAGTGAAACCCTTTTTACAGGGTGTCTGTGGCTTATAATACCTGGGTCATTTCTGTGTAGCTGCCCCCACCGCCCCCCTTCGTTACTCTCGCAGTTGGTAGGTACGCCCCCCAGTCTGGCGCTTAATTAGCACCTTTAGTACATGAGCATAAAAAAGAGTTGTACACACAGTGCTATATATTAAAAAACAAGTAACCTTTCTGGAGCACAACGTCAACATTGTGAGGAAAAATAACGTCTCACAGGCTGTGTACCCTATAACAAAGAGTAGGGGCCTGGAGCCGATGTCACAAAGAACCAATAAAAGACTTGATTGTGGGAAATAATGTCTTATCTCTGAAGTGCAGTAAAGTCACATCTAGTTTGATGCCTCTTAACATGAGCTCCACAGCCCTAACCTTTGTTTAAAAAAGAAACTAGGAAGAGAGAAAGATTAACTCAAAATCTCTTCCAATAGAAGCAAACCAGAGGGCTTATTTCTGAAGTATATTAAGGCATTTTTACAAGTATGTGCTCTTTGCCATGGTGCAACCTATGATTTCTTCAAATGCAATATGCATGTCAGTGCCCCTTTAAATAGTTATAGGAAGTTTGAGATCAACAATCTTGCTGATTACTGACATGCAATTCTGGGTTGTAAGGGAAAGAATTTTGGGAGACAGTGAAGGAGGGAGAGGGAGAGAGAGAGAGAATAGAGGAAGAAAGCGGGGAACACATGCAAGAAAGTGAGAGGGGAAACGTGGGAGAGAATGTGAAAGGGGCCGGTAGAGGGAGCAAGAGGTGTCAAGTTCCAGAGGTAATTTCCATAAATATCTTTTATGTATGCTCAGTGTGACATATAACGTAACCCTTTTACATCCCGAAGAGTATAATAAGATACATATATGTAGACCCTACATTATTGGGGAGAGAAAGCTATGCACCACCCCCCACACCCTACACCCCACACAAGTCATGGTGAGCTCAAGCAAAACATTTTTTCAGCCCTGGCATTCTGGGCCCTCAGGGGCAGAGCACCCTAAAGATTATTGTTTGGACGCCAGACGCCATATCTTTATTTTTATTTTTTTATTTTTACATTTGTATAGCGCACTACAGCCCACAGGCATTGAGGTGCTTTTGCAGGAAATGTGCATAGTCAAGATTGCGGTTACAGACTGTAGTTGCTTAGTTACAGAGACAAAAATACATGGTGAAGATTACGGTTACAAAGTGGAGGATAAGAGGTGCACAAATGCAAAAGAATACAAAAAAGTTAGGTGAGGTTCAGTGAGCACTGATGTGAACCGATCAAACAAATAGCCTGGTTTTGATGGCTTTGCGGAAGGCTAGGTGAGAGACAATGCTCCTGAGGTGCGTAGGTAAGGCGTTCCAGTGTGTGGCACCCATGGCTGGGAAGCTGGAGCCACCTGCACTTACTCTACGGGTTTTGGGCATGGAGATCAGGTTAGTGTAGGCCAGTCTGGACGGCCTAGAGGGGTTAGGCATGGATATGCGTTGAGCCAAATAGGAGGGAGCAAGATAATGGAGGCATTTGTGCGTGAGGGAGAGAATTTTGAAGATGATTCTCTCCTTCACGGGTAGCTAATGGACCTGTCTTTTGAGGTTGGAAATGTGTCACTTTTGTGACACATCTATGTCACTTTTACATAAACTGCCATTTTCTAAGAAATGCACTGTTTCGTGTGTTTGTGCACATGTGAGTGCACCTGCCTGGTGACTTGAACAAGTGCACAGTGATAGAGTAGTGCTAAAGCAGATTGTTCTCTCTATTTCCACCCCTTCATTCCAGGAGGTCTGCTGGATCTCTCTGACCCATATTCCAATGTCTGCAGTCCGCAGTGCATAGCTCGCGACTCCAATGAATCGAAGTGTGCATAAGTGGACAGGGCTAATTTGCACGCGGCTCGGCTGCTGCTGGAATGTGCAGTATGGCCACCTTCTGCAACATTGGGAGTTTACAGTAGCACACATGCAGTCACACTGACATTGCTCGAGTACCGGTGCTCCAGCCCAGTTTATGTAAATATCGCCTTGTAAGGAAAACAATTGCACCTGGCCCATTGACATAATGGATTTCCTTGGTCAAAAAACACATAGACCTTTTCTATGGTTAAAGAAAAGATACACAATTATTGATTTTTTTATCGTGATTTCTTTTTCTTACAGGTGAAAATACCAAAACAAACATGGACTGGAAGAACTTCACAGTGACTGAATTCATCCTCTCTGGACTTAAAGACTTCCAGGATTTCCGCATAGTCTTCTTCGTGTTATTTCTTAACATTTACTTGGTCACAGTGCTGGGGAACATGACCACAGTTCTTATAATCTGCCTAGATCCACTCCTTCACACACCAATGTACTTTTTCCTGTGCAACTTGTCCCTGCTGGATGCCTGTTACATCTCAGTCACTGTGCCCAAGATGCTCCATGACTTAGTCTCTGAAAATGGAGCCATTTCATTCCCAGGATGCTTTTCCCAAGTTTGTTGCTTGCTCTCCTCTGTGGGGGTGGAGTTTTTCCTCCTGACTGCTATGGCATATGATCGTTATGTGGCCATCTGCAACCCCTTGCGGTACATGGTGGTAATGAACCACAGAGTGTGCATTTTGCTCGCTACAGTTTCCTGGCTGTGTGCGTTCTTCATTTCCTTGATAGAGACTGCACTTGTATGGAGGCTGCCCTTTTGTAGGTCTAACATCATCCACCACTTCTTTTGTGACATCCCTCCGCTGCTGGTGCTGGCTTGCACTGATACCTCCCCTAACGAGCTTGCGATGTTCCTGGTAGGTGGATTTGTTGGCTTCCCCTGCTCGCTCTTCACAATTGTTTCTTACGGGTATATCCTCTCTGCCATTCTAAGAATTCCATCCAAGGTGGGGCAGCGCCGGGCATTTTCCACCTGCGTTTCGCACCTGTCTGCTGTCACCATCTTCTACGGCACAGTTTCCTTTATTTACCTAAGGCCTGTGTCCCGCTACTCCCAAGATGTAGACAGTCTCCTCTCTATGGTTTATGCTCTGCTCACACCTCTGCTAAATCCTTTCATCTATTGTCTCAGAAACAAAGAGGTTAAAGGCGCTCTCAGCAGAACTCTGAGAGGGAAAACGTACAACAAAGGAATGCTGACGTCATGACGGAACGAATGAATGCGTGTTTTATTTGTGGAGCAAATGCACCCACCAGAGAGGCCGCCATTTATTCCTCTGTTCTCTTTCAGAAAATGGATTATTTATGGTGTGTAGGTTTATGTCATCGGAGTTATCCAAATCAGTAATACCTTGCTCTTTTTTGGTGTTTTGAATATTGTATGTGTGAGTAAAAGAATCAGTGTATTTATCTGTGGAGCTGTCTGTCAACTATGCAACTTATTATCAGTGTGCTTTTATTTTTCTTTCATTCATTTCTGTAACACGGATATTAGATCATCGCCCGTGTTTAAAGGTGAATATACATGAAAACAGAATTACTTGCATGCATAACTTTGCATTTTCAATGCTTTTACACACAGTATGCGTGACTCAACAATGTGATTGCATTTTGTGTATGGTATTGATGTATCCTACAGCCAGGCATTTTATTTAAATGTGCCTGCTGTCAAATGTGTTAACCTGAACTTCTCATAACCTGACATTGAATTGTTCATTGGTTTCGGTACGAGAGGACATATTTGACTGTATTATGAACTTAACATAGTGGCATGATTTTTTCAAAATCCTGAAATAGAAATTAATTAATAATAATGACTAGCTGCCAGCACCGTACTCAACGTTCATAAAGCGGCATGTGTCCTGTTAACGGGTTAGGCATAGTTCACTCCGCCTATCCGTCTTCCAGTCTGCAGTAGCTGGGCAGAGGGTGCTTGTTGGGAGGTCTTAGGCAGTAGCAGCAGTTGTGTACGGGTGTTGGTGTGTGTGCTGCCACGCTCTTGTGTTGGTGGTGGTGGTGTATGTGTGTTCTGACATCCTCTGCTTTTGTTTGCCATTCTTTTTTGGTGAGTGTGCACTTCAATCCAGTGTATTTGCTTCGGTGGGTGCTGTGATTTGCGGTTGTATGCCTGTTGCTATCCATTGTTGTGTGCAAGTGTTTGCTTCCATCTTTTGGTTGGTGGATGGGTGTCTGACTCTGTGCTGACATTCAATGTTGGGTGTGTGCTGCCATTTGTTTTTCCTCACTGTGTATGATGGCAGAGGTGGGGATGCCCTGTGAGGAGCAAAGCAGTGGCCGGGGATCAGAGGTTGCACAGACATCCTTAGCCTTTTATATTTATAGGACTCACCAAGGAGCCATGACTGGCCATAGTGCCCAGACTCATATCACTTATGAACCCCTAACTTCGTCATAGATGTACGAGTAATGGGCAAGTCCTAATGGTGGTACACGACAATGGATAGCAACACATTAAACACACCAACAACAAGTGTCAGTTTTCAATGCAAGGGTTCAACCGAAAATCTGGGACTCACTATATAGGGTTTGAGGTTTATTATAAAACTCACTTGTACCAGAGCCTTGATGTGAACTTAATATGAGAATGAGGGACCTTGAAACAAGCTAGGTCACTCCTGTCAGCGGCCAAGGAAACCTATAAAGGTTTGCAGATCGTGCTCGCTTTGAACCGCCTCCTTATAAAGTGGGCGACAAGGTGTGGTTGGCCACGAAGTACTTCCCATTGAAGGGTCCTCGAAGGATCCATCCCAAGTTTTTAGACCCTTACACTGTATCTGTGCTAATGAACCCTGTGGCAATGAAATTGAAATTGCCTGCCACCATGCATGTGCATCCTGTATTTCAAGTCTCGGTTCTCAAACCAGTCCAATCAGGCACTCGAGTTATATCATCACCGATGCAAGTTTTGATTGACAATGAACCTGAATATGAGGTGAAGAACATCTTGGACTCCAAACTCGTCAAACACACACTCTACTTTCTGATAGATTGGAAAGGTTGTGAGGCTCAAGATCGCACATGGGAACTTGCCTCAAACGTGCATGCACCTAGGTTAGGGGCTAGGTTTCACCGAGATTTCCCAACCAAACCAAGACTCGATACCTTGAAGGGGGCCTTGTGGGGGGGTGATGTCATGATCACCAGGGTAGCCCAGAATAACACACACATCAGCACTCCTAAGTCTAACACATCTACAGTAATCAGGGCTAAAAGGATACGGAAGAGTGTAGGCTGGTCATCACTATGGCATAGCTGGTGCTTCAAAATCCATTAGCTTTTAAATACATCAAGAGAGGCCCTCTAGGATGGCCACCACTGGAGGACATGCTTGGTCAACCAACAGGGCTGACAATACTGCCGTTTGCTTCAACACAAGAAAACTGTATAGTTCACATGGGTGGGCCTCCTATTTAAGCCACCCCCATGCGCGCAGCCTCGCTTCGCGTTGTAACTGCGTTAGCAGCTGAATGCTTATCGTCGGCTCCCCCTCAGCAGAGCCCAACTACAGAATCCTGACCCCAGCGATACTTACCAGTTTGATTTCAGCAATCCTTCACATCTCGCTATGCAACAACGCCAGCACATTGACTTCTTCGAAGACTGGCAAACTCCAATGTCAGACCTGAAAGAAAAGAAACAAGGTCTGCTGTACCCGCGCTCATCCCTCATCGCGCGTATTACAGTAAGGCTCTAAAGACTCTGCCGCATAGCGTATAACAGGATAAGGTGCTGAAAGAACTCAGGCACAGACAGTGTTTAATCCCAGAAACAGTACAGTGGATAGCAGCAGATGATTCAAAAACTCAGCGCAAGCAGCACTAAGCACTCTGAATCAGACAGCTCTGAAGCAGAAGAGCACTCCACCCAGTAGCAACAAGAGAGGGCAATCAACCACAGAAGACAAGAGATAGTTAGTAGTTAGAAGCTCGAGCCACAGCAGGTCTGGGCTCAAGCCAGTGAAGTAACTGGAGCAACACAAAAGAACACACCAAATATACGCGTCCCTGCATCTGACAGCAGGACGTAGAGCTCCATAAAGAAAAAACGAAGGTGTGGGAAGCTGGGCTGGCAATGTAGTCACGTACCTGGGGGGAGGAAAGTGGGCTGGCAGTACATGGTACATGGGATAACCAACATTCCTGATACATATATTCTTGTTCTAGGTAAGAGTCCTGAGACCCTAATCAAATGTAGCAGTGACCCTACACAGCAGTACACCATCCAGAGGGGTTCCGTGAGTCCACAGTGCTCCTGCAGAGTCCAAGGTAAGCGTAACACCAACCTGATAGAATGTAAAAGACCCATCTCTACCACGTAAATCTCCTAAAAGAGTGGAAAGAAAATCCTTCCGCTACTACCTCCTCTATATTTTCCTGTTTATTACCCGAGGAGATAGACAACTCTGAACTTATTCCCCAAGAACTATCTAAACAGAAACAAAAAGATTTGGGAATCCAGAACGTGGAAACAGCAGATTTCACCTGCGTGTTCTGAGAGGGTCCTGTTCCCCCCAAATCTAAAGTGCAGAGGCTGCGCAGCGGAAGGCGTGCAGGAGAGCAGTCTTTCCCCATGTGAGCCTGATTGCTGTGGTTGCCAAGCAGTGGATGTGCAAGAGACTGAGGCAAGAAGCAGTAGTCAAGCCGTGGGTCTCAACGTATGGCTGGACCGGAGACACCTTTACAGATGAAGGGACTGGGTCCTTAGCAAGCCAGAAGCAGTAGAAGTTGTGGTAGAAGGCGTGGAAGCAGATCAACCCACAGGGCAATTATCAGAGAAGCTGGTGAGTGAAGCACTGCATTCTAACACCTTGCTCGAGCATTGTCGGGAACAGTATCCAGTTCTCTTTTCACTCACGTAAGAATTAAAGTGAGCAGATGTTTTTTGTTGCAGCCAAAATACCCCAAAAATGGAAAGGTAGCACTTGCGTATACCGTGAATGGGTAATCTGGCACTGCTCAGAGGGAACCAGACAGCCAGTCAGAATGTTAAAACCCATTGTTAAACTGTTAAAAGATTGTTACTACTTGAACAAGTGGTTGCGTGTCCCTAATTGAAGAGAGGAAACATTACCTAACCCTGACAATACAAGTGTTACAATCTTTAAATTGTGAAAACTGCTTTAAAGAATGGTTGTGCATGCCTAATTAGAATTTCTAGAGAAAGACTGAAACCTATTCTTCATCTTAACACAGCATAACTTTAATTTACAAGAAGATAAAGTGCATAACTGTTGAAGAAGAGAACAAGCATTTCCTAAGCTAAGAGTCTCCCCATATTCAAAGTGAAACCTACCTTTCTCAGAGTTCAGAAACAATCTACTTGGGCTGTGAAGTTAATTACAGTGAATTGGCCTAAGATACAAGAGTGCAAGCATTACCTGAAACTAGGAGAGTGGCACCAAGGCTTCTGGGTAATTACCTGGGCTGATTCTGGGTAATTACATGGGCTGATAACTGGCAGAAAGGTTACAGTGAAGCTGAGGTCTATACAACCTTTAGTGCCAGAGACTGTGGAAGAGATAGAGAAGTGAGTATTAAAGGAAACTCCAGGTTTTTATTGTGGCAGACAGACAAGAACGGCAAAGAGGCTGCCCCTATTGAAGAGAGTTGTTCTGAGGAAGTGTGCTTTGCCTACTTGAAATTGTTGAAGTATTTTGAAGTGTATCTTGACGGAGTCTTTCTAGAAGTACAAAACACTGAAGCTGTGGTATTAGTTCCAAGTACTGAAGCAGTGGTGGTTCTATCTGGTTGTCAGTGGATGCAACATTGTGGTAGTCCAAACCAAGTGTAATACTGTGAGACAGAAGCTAATGTTCTCATAGGAAATCCGTAAAAGAAAAGTGATTGAAGTGGAAGCAGCAGCACTAAGAAATCATCCTGACAAATATACCATTGTGAATTCTATATTGCTAATACTTGTGACAATTGCATTTCTTTTGAACTATGGCAAGTCTTCTTGAGGAAGGCTATTTGGTGGAAGTTGAAAGTGAAATATTTCACCACAGAGAAAATACTTGCTTTCATTGGAACTTTGGTTAGCAATCCTTACCTTGACTTTGAAACCTCAAGAACTGAATTGAGACATGTTCTTTCTGGTTGAACAATAACAAAATGGCCTTGAATCCTGGGGAAGGGATTAGCCAGGACATTACGTCATGTGATGTGTTGTTGGCAGCATCAGTTCGGTTAACATTGTTCGCTGAGCTTAAGTGTGCTTTTCGGGTGGTTGCTGTCACGTGCTGTAGTGCGAGACAATGTGTGGTCTGTTTTGTTGTTGCTGTGTAGTGAAGTGCGTGCGGTTTGTTGTGCTTGGAGGAGTGGTTGTGTTTGGTTTGAGTATGAGAGGTGTATGCAGAGGGGTGTGAGTTTTAGTAGGGTTGGTTAATGGTATCACTATCTAAATGTGGCGCATACTAAACATCCCAATTTTATCTAGATGAGACACATGCTAATCTCCAAAATTCTATCTAGATGCGAGTCATGCTAATCCCCAAAATTCTATCCAGATGTGATGCATGCTAATATTCACAGTTCTATCTATATGTGACGTATGCTAATCTCCAAAGTTCTATCTAGATGTGATGCATACTAATCTTCACAATTCTATCTATATGTGATGCAAGAATATCTTCACAGTTCTATCTAGATGTGACGCAAGATTATCTTCGCAGTTCACAGGCCAAAGGACACGAGAAAAACTATATGACACAGCCACGTTTGGACACTAGCCACAGTTAGTAGCCAAATGGAAGCAAATCTTCGCAGTTCTGCCTAGATGTGACGGAGGCTAATCTTTACAATCCTGTCTAGGTGTGGTGCAAGCTGACATTCACAATTCTGTCTAGATGTGACACACTGCTAATCTCCATAATTCTTCTATATGAGTGTGACGCATGGCTAAACTTCACCTGGACAGTGAGAACGCATACATTGGAGGCACAAAAGTAAGTGCAAACCCCCTAGATTTGAGGTATCTGGATAGTGGGAGAATGCCTAAGTATGGGACACAACAGTAAAAAACACCACTGAACGGTTGGTACACAGCAGTGATAGGGGTATTCTTTACTAGCTGGTTGATTTTGGTATGCTATGTTGTGTAGGTAATAAGAGAGGCAGGGCTTTTTGGAATAAATTGCTGTACTCCCCACCCAGACCACACTTATCTTGTCAGTCGCTGCTGGTTGACGGTTGGCTACTGGCTCCTCAGGCGAACAAGGGCAACACAGCCTGGAGCTGCTTATTCAGGAGCTGCCCTTTGCCTTGGGGCCCTTAGCCGAAGGGGCTGCATGGGCAGTGGGCTGCCCTAGGGGGCGTGATTAAGGGCCTACCTCCTGTAGGGAAACAGCCAATCACAGGCAGGTGGTGGGAGGGCCAGGGGAGAGATCACAGGTGCGACAGAAAAATTTAAAATAGACTGCAAAATAACAGGCAGGAAAGCAGGGGAAAGCAGGGGAGGGGATGAAAAAAACGAGCATGGGAAAGCAGGGGAGGGGAGGAAAAAAACAAGCATGGGAAACAGGTGGTAAAATGCATGCTCTCTTGTGTCTTGTGTGTCTAGGAGATCTGTGTAAACGAAAAAGGCACTGTTTGTCTTTTCTTAAATGCTTCCATACATAGTAGCAAGCTGCAATGCATTTACAATGGCAGAGTTCGGGTAGCTACAGTTAGCATCAGTGCACTAAAGGGTATGTGGTGTGGTCTGGAGCACCGACCCCTGATGGTAATGAATCCCTGATTGCCTAGAAGCCCCCTTTTCTACAGGTGGGACATGCTGGATACTCTCAGGACAGGTTCATGTGAGGGTCAGCTAATGTGTGTAAGTTCCCAACTTAGTGCTAGCCTGTCTCCATGCTTTTCTGTCAACCCATGAGTCATGATAGATGATGTTTTGGGGGTTTCAGTGGCTTTCTTAAGACTTGGTCTCTCTTAAGCTTACATTAGGCTGCTCAGGGAAACATCTGCATACACCACAGCTCCTAAACTTCCAGGGATGCTGTTGCCTCCTTCTGTCAAAAGATGGCAATGGGGCTATACCCAAAGGAGCAAAAATGGACAAATCAAGAAACCTGCATTTGGCATGAATCTCTAAAGAGGACTCAGGAGAACTCAGGAGAACTTAGATAGGACACAGTTGGAATGAAGGAATAGGAAAGTGGAAATGAGTGATTGAGAAGGTAAGATGGGAGGAAATAGCTGGCAGCATCAAGCAGATTTGTACATCTGGTTACTTGTTATGTTATTTGATATTTGTGGAGTGGTGAACTGCCACTGTTGTGCCCTTCTAGTGTTATGTGGCCCTTCAGTAGTACATTGTTTTACCTAAGTGGATTTTGGGTAGACTATAGTTTGAAACACAACATACACTGTATTCACTATGCAATAGAATACAGGTAGAGGATACGTGTATAGAGATGTGGTGGACGGTGGAAGGCTAAATCTGTGGCTAGGGTTGAATACGTGAGGGTTGGTGCTGCACAGAAAGAGCAAAGCTGTTTGCTTAATAGTGTGCTTGGTGTATGCGCAGTTGATGGCAAATTGTGTGCTCCAACTTGGTTCACTTATAATAATAAATTAATTTACACACCATTCTGGTGGCAATCTGGACTGCGCCATCTCTCTTGCAGTTCATGTAGGAAATAAAGCCCTTACGTTTCCATCAATGCCTAGGTGCCACCTACACTTAGTGCAGTTCCACATTGCATTGCACACCTATGGCTAGAACATCCCATGACAGTGCATCCCCACTCCTTACTACATATGTTACACTCAATGACATGTGTAGTGCTCTCTTGCTTCCTAGCTAGGTTTGTGTTACAGACAGAAAAACCCCAAATACAAGTGTAGATCTTAACAAGGAAATACTCCTCTTGCCTAGAATGTCTCCCGTCTGCGTCTGGGGCAGACATCTTGCTTTTGTTCTCTTCAGTGATATACTTCGATCTATTGATGGACATCGATTTACAGGTACCAGATATTTTTCCCTGTAAAAAGTCCAGGAGGCTGCTGTGGTGATGATGTCATTTAGGATGGAAGATTTGAGGGAGTGCAGGATGGTGTGAAAAAGTGAGGAGAGGGATTTTTTGAGTGTTGGTACACAGCTGAAGGGAGCTCAATGAGTGGAGTTGGTGGGGGGCCATGTGCCTGAAGAAACCGAGGCGATGCTGGTAACTAAAGCACCTGGCAGTGAAGTGGGGGTCAACATTGTCACTTGTCACAATGGAGCATGGGAAAATGACTCCTTTGATCGCTGTGGGGCGCAGGTCTACAACAGGGACTTAGGAGTGTGTGAGCGTAATGAACTAAGGGACATTTTAAATCATTATCTGTCAGGTGTGTCTTTTGGTGGACTTAAATATTCTGTACTAGCTTCAGTGGTGTCCAAGGCACCCAGATGACATCTTTAGTCCAGTATCTAACAGGGAGATGTCCTCCCGAAAACCAGTGTTTGAAATTGGCATCACTTCCTGAAGTTGGCATCTTCTTTTCAAAAGGATCAGGAGATTATTTTGACTTCTTTTTTTAAAGGACCATTCCTGCCTGGGAAAAAGGGCGTATGCAGTGTATATTTCCAAAATACCCGCTTTCTGTCATTAGGAGAGCTTCTTGTACCTGTGGAGCAGCTGCGCATGATCTGTGTTAGGCGGAAACCTGTGCAGTTCCCTCTGGGACCACTGCAAAAGATTTAGGACTACAGGTGTTTGGCAGTAAACCCACTTGGTAGCAGTCTGTACCACACAGATTCACTTGGTAGCTGTGGCTGAGCAGTCAGACTTCCCTCAAGAAGAGTTAGGCAGTATGTGGAGTATACAATATAGGGCAATTTACACAGTAGATAGAACAAGCAAACACAGAACAAGGCTTTGGTGTAAAGATATATAGTTATTTATTTATAAAACACATCTATGAGAAACACTCGGGCACTAATACAGTAAACACTTCAAGCACAATTACTATAAGAAAAATCAATCCCCCTAACAATAGTTTGACAATTCTAGGTTCAACAGCACCACTAATTTGCAGACAGAGGTGAATGCTTTAACCTAGATGGCACTCTAGTATTCGTTAGGACGGGAGAGAAAGGCAGGGTAAGAAATCAATTCGGTACCAACACTTTTACGAACAAATGCAAGGCAAGTAAGGCAGGGTTCACTGTAGATCGCAAAGTTCAGAGGCCAGGCCCACTCGGAGAGAGGCAAGGCGATATGTCCCAGAAAGTATCACAGTGGAAATGCCCTTCGAGTCTTTGTCGCAAATTGTTATAGAAAGATTGGACCAGTTCAGAACAGAGAGATGAGAACGCTTGGAGGCGACCCAATGGAGAGGCGAGGATTCAGACACCTCACGCTAACCGACACAAGGGAAGCCAGGCGGACACGGTACCTTGTTTGTGGAGAGACAGCTCCAGCGGTGGCAGTTGTTCCTGGTGGTGGATGCACGTCGGGTCTTTGCCAAGAGAAGAGATGATCTCGTTGTCGAAGGAAAGTGGAAGATCGTTGCACCACCAGGGAAGAGACCAGCCGCGGAGTGCTCCGTCACAAGGCACCACCTTTTGGTTGCGGTACAGGGTAGTGGCTATCCGGTTGCCGGGGTGCTCTGCACGGGCAATTCGACTACTACGTCCTGGAACGAAGAAAAGGCAAAGGGGACTGGTTGTTCCCACCAGTCAGGGGAAGAGACTCTCCGGCGGGGAGATCTCCTCTGTCGTCGGGAAGTGGTGAGTCGATTCAGCAGGGCTCCACCGGAGGTGTCGTCGTTGCAGGTTGGCTCAGCTTTACCCTCGTCGGATTCTTAGGTCCTGTGGCGACTTCTGAAGATCCAGTCCCAAAAGCCCTGCTTTTATGCAGAAAACACCCATTCATTCAGCCTAGCTGTCAATCATAACACGCTAAGTGGTGAGGGGGGTGGTTCACCACTTGGGCCAATCACACCAGAGTGCGACTTGAGTTGGCAAGGCAACTCAGTCCAGGGTGCCTAAACCCCCTCCAACACCCCCTTTGGTAACCAGACAGAATGGCACCACTTTGGAGGGCCTCTGTCTAGAGGCCTGCCAAAAGTGGAACAAAGGGCTCAACCTTTGGTGTAAGAGTCAAAGAGACGAACACAGACGCCATTTTAAAAACCGAGTTCTGGCAGAAAATACCAACCGATAGATTTATTTAAGATAGATAAACCAGTGGTATGTTAGAGATTAATGAGGAAAAGTATTAACCTCCAACAATGGGAAGAACCCCATAGGGTTATATTCGGGGTCGAATATAGCAAGTAGTTTCCACTGCCACCAGCCAAAACTCGACGAGGGGGGACAGGACAGTGCCCCCTCGAATAACAGACCTAGGAGTAATCAAATTACCCCTACTAGTATGTCCACAATAGGATGGTGTGTACTAGTTCTGTTAGTAAATTTAGGTCTAGTAAAGCCAATGGTGACTTTACATGCCCGGGGAGACAGTAGTCAGTCCCCGGGTATGGAGTCTATGATGGAGGTCCGCTAGGACGCCCCAGTGCTACGGCACGGAGGGTGCGGTGTAACACACATAGAAAAACATATGAGACCCTATGGAGTAAAAGACCCCATAGCCCATAGAACACATTGACATTCAAAGGAATTACACAGATTCACGTCCAAGAGTGGGAGAAAAAGAGTCTCACTCTTGGCAGGATGGAAAAAAACAAACTCCAGAAATCCAGCAAAGCTGCTGGGGGACTCACTAGGTTAGGAAATTCAGCCTAAACAGAGAATTCTCCCTAACAATCTGGAAGCATCATTGCCTCCTGGGCCTGGGGAGTTTGCTGTACTATTTGGCCGTTTCGTAAGCTCAGCTTCATCCCCCAAGTCAGTTTGTTTCACCAAGGAAGTGTGGCCACTTCTTGGGAAGGGTGTGGGGAAGGGGCTGTGATGCCCATCAAGAGTAGGGACGTTACAGGGCCTAATCCTGTTAACTATGCTGCACGCTACAATATGGAGTTCGCAGACCATTGGGTGCTGTCCATTGGATCCAAGGTGCTGGCTTTAGTTTTGCATGTTTAATTTCACCTTGGTTGACTAAACCAAGCAGGTGTTTTTAACTGCATTTCAGGATGTGGTGTGTTTTTGTTTAGCTCATTTCAAAGCAAAGGCAAAGCTTTTGTGAATATACTTCTGGGGTAGAATTGACTGTCATTAAGGCATATATTTCGTTTTCCTTGGGTTACTGGTCCTGAGGTGTGGATTCAGGACTGAGGGAATGAAGATAGAATATGAGTGTTAAATATTAGCAGTACATAATCAAGGCCTTAGAGTCAATGTGAATGTCCAACCTCTCAGGAAACATAAAGGATTGACCAGTTTATGTTGCACTGACCACCCTGAGAGCTCTGTATGAAGGCAGTGACAAGAAGCCGATATAGCAAACCATGAAGAGTATTCTAGAAAAACATATTAATATCTCTGCATCATTATTAACAGTTTACTGTTGTCGATTCTGTAGACTCCTTCCTTTAATTAACTTTTCTCCCTTAAGGCTTTCACTGTTTTCTACCAAAATTTCAGAGCCACCTCGAAACACCTGTGAGCCAGAAGTCCCTTGCTGATTTTCTGATTCAATAAAAAGCAGCTTGTAGAGGCCACTCACAGCAGACCCCTTCGACTCTTTAAGAAGATAACGCACCTGTTTTAATAAAAACATTATATATCACACTTCTTGCTGGGATGTTTACCTTCTTGGGGGCTGTAAGTTACCACTGTTAATATTATTTAATGTAGTGGTGCTCCATTTATCCAGCCTGGAAGGATGAAGGATTGAAACTAACATACAGGGGTTCAAGACTGTAACGTGCAGGTTGAACACAGAAAAAAACAGCAAGTGCTTATCTCACTAAGTTATCATCAGGTAAGGTGAATTTGTGTACCCGACATACCATGTAATTCTGTAATTTAGATTAGGCATGCTTGCGTATAACAGGTACAGTGGCTTAACTTGAGATTCAATACAACTGGTAAGGTGGACACTGCACTTCGGACACACTGGGCTTCAGTAACTCGTCAAGGCTCACAAAACAGATATTATTTGCAAACACATGCAATAGTCCCTTTTCCTTGACACAAACATTTGGAAATCAATGCTGCAATTTCCTGGGGGTGTGAATAGGGTCCTAAACAATGCAAGCACAAAGTGTGCTGCTCAGTCAGTGTATGTCTTTTCACAAGAGGAACACTACTTAATCGTCAAAGTGAGGCACAGACCCAAGGGAGGAAAATATTCTGTATTTAGCGCACAGAACTGGGTAGCTACTTGCCAATGCTCAGGCTCTATTCACTTATGTGTGAATGAGTGGTAGTTGGGACCAGCAGCATATATCAGGGAAGGCCCTCAATGTGGTAGTCCATGCTCCAGGCAAGATAAAAGATCCTTCACGGAAAGGAAAGTTGTCTTTGCATCTGCAAGGTATGTGCATCGCTCTTGGGTATTGAGGTGAAGATCTATGGGAATTGCTTTTAATAAAGAGGCTGCGAGTGCACTCTCCTCAGAAATGTCCTTTTTTTTCTTTTTTCTTTTTTTTAATTAGTACTTTGTTTTGTTACTGTTTGCAAAGTTTCTCTGTCTCTACATTAAAAATACGTTTGTGTGTAGTGTGTCCTGGTTTTCTCATGTCCTTAAGTCCTATGATAATATGTGTTGTTATTAGCCATTTTAATGGTAGTCAATGGTAGTCAATGTATAGACCTCAAAATTGTTAAGGGCTGATTTGGACTTGCTGGGTTTCAAACCTGTGTTTACAAAGCTAAATAAATGTCTGAGCTAAGCACTTAGCTTCCCGAGATATTTTATGGGCTTAATGACCAGCAACCATCCTTTCTGCACTTGACAAGCTCCTATGAACCCTGAGTGAATCCTCACATGCCCATGCTTCCTACAGGCAAAGTTCTGAGTCTTTGGAGAGAATGCCAAGGCGCATTTTTTCTGTAAATGGCATATTCTCCATCCCTGCATGCACCCATGTTTCCTAGGGTCAACAGTTTGCCCAATTGTGTGAACGCAAAGAACCCAACTTTGCTATAGTTAAGATGGTTTATATCCCTCGATGACTCCTCAGAACTTGCCCTTGCCATAGTTGGGAGGATGTCTGCTCTTGCTCAAAGATACAGAACATGTTGTTTCTCTAAATGAGATGTTTTATATCACTGGGTGAGTGAATCCAAGAAGCAATGTTTCCTAAGGGTGATAGAATGTGTTTCCTTTTTTAATCGCATTAACCCATTTCTTTGTTATCTCTTAATTCCATATTGTAATTGTGAGTCATCCCTGCAAGCCATCCCTCTTGCAGGTGGTCAACTTCCCTGTCTCTGGTAAATCCCCAAAACCCATCCATCCCACAGACCCCTAGTTGATTATCCTGAGACCACTCCCGGGTCAATATTACCTAGAGGGGATTGACTTGCCACCTCTTTGCTAATCCCCAGAACCGACTCTTCCAACATAATGATTAGTTGTATTTGTTTTTACAGGCGTCTATATATAGAAAAATGCCACTGAAAACAGCTACACACCTACACACGTGCTAGGTGTGTCTAGTTGCAACAAGTGCTATCAATCATGTCAGTCAATAGATCTGGACAGGAAAAATAAAGATGAACATATTTTAATTTGTAAATGTAAAAACACTCAAAAAATTACTATAAAACAAGCAACAATGCATTTTCTTTACACAAAACATAAAAAGCATTTTGCGAAAGTCAATGTTTTCAAACAAACCAAAGCGAACCCGGTCGCCATATTTAGACAATGTTGTGAGGTTAGTAAAGGTGAGAGGTAGACATATTGCTGTTCCAAGTATACTCGATTTATTATTGACTTGTCCTTGACTCTGTCGACACAGAGAAATGTGTTTCTGGCTACCAGCGGCTGTTTATACAAAGTAAAACACTCTATAGCTGACTAAAACTGCTATGGGATGTGCGCTGAACCCGTCTTCAGGACGTTAAGTGGTGACATCAAAAGTTGGATGTCAGAAACAAGTTGATTAGTTGACCCTTCACATAATGGCAATCTAAAAACCAAAACACAAAAAAACGTGTTGGTGGCATAGTTAAAAACAAATGAGAGTGTCATATCTCTATAAATGTGCACATGCAACTGTTGACACTAACCTTTTGATTGCTTCATTAACGTGTGTGGCATCGAATTGGGTGGACATGTAGACCAGATTCAATTGTTGGAACTGTAGGTGTCTCACAGTTGTTGAAACTGGAAGAAAAATGTAAGCCTTAACTGCTTGAATTATTTAAATTTTTCACCAACTTGATGTGTGTTACAAAAGGTATGCATAATTATTTTGCTGCAAAAAATAAATCTTAATTTGATATACAGGCGAAGCCTGAGGTGAAAAAATACAGTTTATGCTTCCATCTAGTAATCGATGCTACCTAACATATCATTGCCAGCTATATCGCTTTTGTTTAAAGTCTGCTGAAAATTACTAAAAAGGCAGGAATTACCTTCAGGCAAGAGTGGAAATGATGCCTGCAAGGGGCTTCAATTGCTGCAATGTGAACGTGTTGCGCCCAGCAAATGCGACGTCTGTCGTAGGTCTGGTTTTTAGGTGTAAAGGCTCATGATTAGTCACTCAAAATGTTTTTCTTATCTGTATATTAATTAGATGGGCGCAAACGTTTATGCCCTTACCTCTTCGTGTCTCCCTGTCGTTAGCTGTCCGAATGCCGTGGTCTCGATTCCTCGCTACGGCTGCTGAGTGTAGTCACCGGATGTAACTCATCGGGCATATCGGCAACTAGACTATGACTGCACTATCAATGTGGTCCATTGTGTGCGCCATCTTAGATTCAAAAATGGCGAATATCACTGATAGAAACGTACACAAATGTGGTTGGAACATGATATTTCGATCATTGTGTTAATTATTATTACAAAGGCGTGTGCATGTCTTTTTTTGTTATTAACACACACGTCTTGATAGTAGTCGCAGCACAAACGGATTTGGAGTCATGAAAGGGAAAGGGACCAAACTAATTTGCTGGGTGCGTGAAAAGATAATAATGGAGGCCCGTGTGACATGAATGACTGAAAAAGATGTGTGAATGATTTCGCTAAGATGGAACGCGATGGTCGCACATATAGAGCCGGATGTTATCATATTTTGGCAGACTGACATCTTGCAATAAATGTCACGGATATGCAGTAGTTAGACTTAGTGTTGCCAAACTGGTTAAATGGCCAATCACTAAATTCCCTAAAGGGGAACCAGTGTATCTGATCTAGGAATGTTAGATGGATCATTTATGTAGAAACAAATTCCATTCAATTCTGATATTTAAACCGGCTTGGACAGTGTTCAAGATATAAATCCATTTTTGCTCGAGTTGTCTTAACTTGCGGTCTCTATCCCCCCCACAAGGGTGGGCTGGCACTGTTTGGATTATAAACCACTCTACATCGTTGGCAGTGTGTTTGGCTTTAACGAAGTGGGCTACTAATGGTTTATCGGGCACTGAGTTTTTGACACACGAGCGGTGTTCGCAGATCCTCTGCTTAATGGGTCTCTTTGTCTTGCCGATATATATTAGCCCACAGGGGCAAGTGATGGCATAGATAGCCCATGATGTATTGCAATTCATAAAGTTCTTTAGATGCCAGATAAAACCATTTAAATTAACGGATTTAAGGTTTTTCGTCAAGCCACATACTGAGCAGTTACTGCATTTAAAATGCCCGCTCACTGGGGGCAGTTGCCATAGTGTTGTTTGTTGTGGGGTGGAAGGTGTTTTTGAGACCTTGTATGTGTGTACCAATTTATCACGTAAATTGGGCATACGTTTAAATGCAAAATGTGGTTTCTGCATAGAAAAGTCTTCAGTTTGAATCAAAGACCAATTTTTGAGGATACAGCGGCGCAGGTCATTACTTATAGGCAAAAAAGTGGAAACGCAAGCGATTTTGTCCTCATGTGCCCTAACTTGTTTTTCCAGACTCTGAGATCTGTCAGTTTTGCGTGCCCTTTTCATTGATCGCCGAATAATGTATGGTGGGTATCCCCATTCTTTAAATCTATGGGACAGAGTTTGACTATTGTTGTCGAAATCTTCCTTTGTGGAACAGTTGTGTCTGATGCGCAAAAATTGACCAAAAGGAAGGTTTTCTCACAGTGATTGCGGATGAAAACTTTTAAATGACAACAGTGTATTTTTGTCTGTTGGCTTCTTATATAGAGTGGTGTTTAAATTGCCCGCAGATGTTTTATAAATCTCTAAATCGGGAAAGGCTATTTTCTGATGGTTGAAATTCATAGTGAATTTTATGCAAGGATCTTGTAGATTTAACCACACAAGAAATTCTGTCAGAGTTGTTTCACTACCATGCCATAACAAAAACACGTCATCTATATAACGATGCCAAGCCATAGTTTGTGTTTTGAAGGGATTATTTTCATGGTACACTGAATTTTGTTCAAGATCGTCCATGAATAAATTTGCTAGGTCGGGGGCAAAGGTCGCACCCATGCTCGTCCTGTGTAGCTGTTGGTAAAATGTGTCTTCCACCATAAAGAAATTATTGACCAATGCTATTTTGATGCATTCACATATGAAATCTGATGGAACTGACAGATCTGCTCTTTTTTCAAGATACGTGTGTATAATCTCAATGCATTGCGATTGAGGAATGCTAGTATATGCGATTCCACATCTAGTGTGACCAAAATGTCGCTTGGATTGATAACGAGATTGCTGATAATTTTAATCATCTGAGTGGTGTCCTGGACATATGACTTCATTTTTAATACAAAAGGTCTGAGGAAAGAGTCCGCGTAAATGGACAGTGGTTCTAACAAAGAGCCAATCGCGGCTACATTGGGGTGCCCTGGTGGATTGACGGCGTCTTTTTTTGGAAGGCAGTATAGGGCTGGGATGGCTTGTTGTAAGAAACGCCTTTTCGTCATCATCTATCCAGCCTTCATTAGATGCGTGTAACAGAAGACTGCTGATTTCATCTTGTATGGAATCAGTTGGGTTTCCCCTAAGCTGTCTACAAAACGTTTTGTTTTCCAATTGTCTCTTAACTTCAGCTTTGTATGTGTTAGTATCCCATAGCACCACTCCTCCGCCCTTATCCGCTGGTTTAATAACAAATAGATTGTTAGTTTCTAGACTGTTGAGTGTTAATTTTTCTTCTTTGGAGAGATTGTTTATGCATCTATTTTTTGTTTTGTTAAGGGTTTTCATCTCTCGAAGCACCTTATTCTCGAAACTGATGATCTCAGGTGAAACCATCGATGCCAGCGGTGTAAAGGAGGAGGGTGGTTTAAGGCCTATTGCACTTGTTGTTAATTTAGCCACAGGATCTTTATCTCGAAAGAAATATTTTAGTCTTACAATGCGAAAGAAATTACGCATCTCTATTTCGGTTTGGAACAACTTGGCACTGTTGGTGGGTACAAAGGACAAACCCTTACTCAAAAGATTGATTTCAATTGGAGTCAGATTGTGCTGGCTCAAATTAAAAATCGGAATCCCCAGCATTGGGGTTACCAAGTTTAGGGTGGCAGTTGCCATTGGCGGGTGCGCATCCCGTGATTGCCTGGCTGTCGCATTTTGCCTCTCCTGCCCCGTCCTTGAAAAAACTGGCCTTGTGAGGGATTACCACCTCTGTTGTTGGGAGCATTGTTCGCAGAGCCCGAATCACTACTGTTACTTGAGTTAAAAAACGAGACACATTTTTTGTAGGGTCTTTGCCAATTAGTGCCTCGTGGGGGGCCTTGGTTGGCATTCATTGATTGAAAAAACCCAGGGACCAGGTATGGATAAGTGGTCTCTTCTTTGTAGTTTTGTATGTCTTTTTTTTAATTTCCATTTTTTTTTGTCTATGGTGAATGTTTTACATTTCACCATTTCTTCTTGTAATCTTTCAAGTAGTGTTTTAGCCTCTGGAATAATGGATTCATCTAGGATCTTTTTTTCAAGTATGGCAATTTCTTTCTTTTGTTGTTTTGCCTCCTCTTCTGCCGTGGAGATCACTAGAATTGCCCAGTCTCTGGAGCATTTGTTGCCCACCCCACTGAACCCTACCATGAACTTCGGGTTGTCTAAGAAAACTCGAGGAATATTTGCCACCAACACGATTTTTTGTGTTTTGGTTTTTAGATTGCCATTAGGTGAAGGGTCAACAAATCAACTTGTTTCTGACATCCAACTCTTGATGTCACCACTTAACGTCCTGAAGACGGGTTAAGCGCACATCCCATAGCAGTTTTAGTCAGCTATAGAGTGTTTTGCTTTGTATAAACAGCTGCTGGTACCCAGAAACACATTTCTCTGTGTCGACAGAGTCAAGGACAAGTCAATAATAAATCGAGGATACAAGGAATAGCAATATGTCTACCTCTGACCTTCACTAACCTCACAACATTGTCTAAATATGGCGACCAGGTTAGCTTTGGTTTGTTTGAAAACATTGACTTTCGCAAAATGCTTTTTATGTTTTGTGTAAAGAAAATGTATTGTTGTTTGTTTTACAGTAATTTTTTGAGTGTTTTTACATTTACAAATTAAAATATGTTCATCACTATTTTTCCTGTCCAGATCTATTGACTGACATGATTGATAGCACTTGTTGCAACTAGACACACCTAGCACGTGTGTAGGCGGGTAGCTGTTTTCAGTGGCATTTTTCTATATAGACGTTTGTACCTGGTCCTCAGCCACAAAGCCCCCTAAAAAAGAGAACCTCTTAACTCTAATTGCTTTGTTTACCCTAGTTTTTACAGGAGCAATTTCACATTTTAATGACAGGTTCTCAGTCCGTGTGCTGATCCCTAGAGCCCATTCTTTCCATAGGTAAAAGGTTTTTTAGCCATCCACAAAACCCACAAACACATCCATCCTCCATATGACATGCTCTTTGTCCATGGGCGGAGCTCCAGAACCCCTACTTCTGTCAATGGTCAAGTTGTTTTTATCCCTGAACGAAATCCCCAGAATCCATCCTTCCGACAGGGGAAAGATTCTGGGCCTCATTACAAGAATGGAGGTAGCCATAGTGCTATTAGCTCCATGGCTGCCTCCGTTCTGGGCTCCATTACCGGGTTCCAGAATGGGGCCTTACCGGGTTACTCCGACATAGGAGGACCCGGTAAATCCTCCTTGCAGGAACCCATTCCCATTTGAGCCCCCCATAGGGCTCAATGGGAATGGGGAGGGAGGTAATAACGGGCAGATTACATCTGGCCCATTATTACCTCCCTCTTACCCTCGCGGAACCCGAAAAGCAGGCCTGGTTTTACCAGGCGTGGTATCCGGGTGCCGTGACGGAAAGCTCGTAATCGGTGCTTTGGAATGAAGGGGGCCGGGACTTGTACCGGCCCCCTTCATTCCGGGAGCACCAGCCTTATAATGAGGCCCTCTGTCTCCTTCCAATCCATACAGCCATCTGGCCTTCAGGTCATGTTTCATTCCTGGGACTTGAAAATTCCCTGGAGCCCACTATTTCAAAAGGTTAACATGTTACACATTCTTCCTTTGAGTTAGAACACTGCCAGAATCTAACAGCTGAAATGCACTGTTTTGCCTTTGGACAATGGACAGAATCTATACTTCCTAGCTGTGAAATGAAGTTCCAGTGACAATGCCCAGAATCCCAGAATCCATTTGTACCTATGGTTGAAAGGTAGTTTGTCTATGAGCAAATTGGCCGGACCCATCCACTAAAAGTGACAATTTTCTTTTGCTAGGCAAACTCCTGAAGTCCATCAATCTTTCTGGTGACAGTGCACAGGGCTCCATGAATCCCATTTACTTCTGCTTTCTGAAAACAGTAGGCCTCATTACGAGGTGGGAGTTAATCCCTTACCGCCCTACTACGAGTTCCCTTTGCGGGTCCCTCCGTAACGCCTGGTTTTGCAGGCGTTAAGGACGGGACCCGCAAAGGGACTCTAGAGCTAATAACGGTACCGCAATTTGCGGTACCATTATTAGCGCCTTCCCCATTCCCATTGAACCCTACGGGGGCTCAATGGGAATGGGGAATGGCCCTGGTGAATGGGGAATTACCGGTCCCTCCGACCTCGCAATGGACCGGTAATGGCTGCATTCACCAGGGAGGAGTCGGTAGGGTTTTGGAGGCAGCCATGGAGCTAATAGCTACACGGCTACTTCCAACCTCGTAATGAGGCCCAGTGTCTCTCAAAAAATCATCCTTCCATCGTAAAAGGCAGGCCTCACTGAATCCATCCTTCCTACAGGACATAGGTCCTTTGTTCCTTTGGGCAGCCTGCAACCATGTTGTCTCTGTATGCAACTAATTTACTTTGCAACACTTACTACACATGCATTTTTCAAAGAAATGCTGCTGCACCACACCAACTCTGCAATCCTAAAAGCACCTCTGGCAATATTGAGTCAACCCCAACATAAGAACGGCGGTTGCTCCCCTGCCGTTATGTTCACATTTAGCACATGCTGGTCTGTTATGTATGTGGGGTGGGGGTGAGCAGGGAGGCAGGGCAGAAGGTAGGTTGTTTGTATAGTTGGGCGGGTAAGCAGGTATTTTTGTAGTAGGTGACCAGATGTCAGGTGGGGGATTTCTGTAGTGGAGTTGCGTGGGGTGGCAAAGTGCCATGAACGGTATCTGTGCATTTCTGTAGTGGGGTGACAGGATGTCAGGTGGAGGATTTGTGTGGTGGAGTTGCGTGGGGTGGCAGAGTGCCATGAACGGTATTGTGTATTTCTGTAGTGGGGTGACAGGATATCAGGTTGGGGGATTTGTGTAGTGGAGTTGGTGGGGAGGCAGGACATCAGGCAGGGTATATGTCTGGCAAGGTGATAGGAATTGAATTTGGGTAGTTGTGTGGTAGGAGAGCTGTGTAATGAGGTGGCAGGATAACAAGTCAAGCCTATGTGCAGTGGGATGCCACGATGCTAGAGACAAGTATATGTGTAGTTGGATGGGTGTGGGGGTACAGCGCCAGTTCAGGTTTTCTTTCATGGTGGATAGGGTGGCATGTTGGCAGGCTGCCAGGTAGAGTATTTGTGTACTGGGGTACCATGACACCAGGGGGGGTATTTGTGCAGTGGTGTGGGTGGGTAAGCTGGATCCTAGGTAAGGGATTTTTGTAATGGGATGAGTGAGAATGCAGGGTGCCAGGTAGAGTATCTGTGTAGAGGGGTGGATCCGGAAGCAGGATGACAGGCAGACACAGAAGAAGGATGCCATATAGGGATTATGTGCAGTGGGTGTTTTAGGGTAGCTAGGCATGCAATATAATTGTGTTAAATTAGCCTTAACCCCTTCCTCCATGAAAGGGCGATCTGGAGCTTCCTAGGTCAATCAAAAAAGCATATGTGTTGCCAAATAAAAGTGAAAAGGGAAACAAAGTACTCCTGCAGCCATCTACTGTAAGGTGGTGTATGCTACATTAAAACAAAACAAAACATATCACTGAGGGAAGCAGTGCCCTTGCACGGGTAGTCTTAAGAGATCACCAGTGCCACCAAAATAAACGAACTGAGCCAGTAAGGAAAGCTAAAAAGGCTTTACCCATCTCACAGGTGAGTCATGGGTTCAAGACACAGACAAGATTGCCTTTTCCAGGCACAATTTCAGGGGATTTCAGTGAAATCTGTGCTGGGAAATGCAAAAATTAAAATCTTTCCTAGCAACCGGTTTTTGCCATGGTTTATTTGGGCACAGTCCAATTTAGTAAATAACGTTTCCATTTGCCAACAATTTTCCATTTGTATCTGAAATTATTTTTCGTAAAACCCTCCATTTCAATCTCACTAAATGGCTTGCTTAGATTAAATAAAGAAATATCATGTAATACTATATGTTTTCATTGTTTAATCAATGGTATTGTTGCTATTTGTTCCACCAATATAGAAGATTCATGTAAAGTGATCAACCTATGATTAGGGAAAATCCATAACTCTTCAATCTTCAACAAAAATGTCAGATATAAGGAGAATGTAACTAATGGAGATTAAGAAGACCTCCAAGTCCGGATATTGGGGAATCTGATCTATAATGTTTACCAGGATAGAGTGCCATGATTCTTTAACCTTCTCTCATATCCCTGCTAATGAGGAAAAAAGACTTTGAAAAGCTGTTGGGGGCGTTACAAGGGTTGTGTGATGTCTCATGTAACGATCCATCTATTTTTCAAGGTTTTATTGAGTCTATTTTTCTGATTCATTGTTACAAATCGACTCAGAGCATTTCAATGATGTTTCATATTTTCAGATTCCTTACACTAGCTTGGAGTGGAGTGAAGAGTTGGAGAGGTTATGGTTTAGCCAGCTCTCTTTGAAATCGGTTTAGTTTACATTTAGGAAGGAGTCATTTAAATATCTGGGGTTCATTCTTTTGATTAATGGGTTGGCTATGAACCTCAAGATGATACCAGTAGTAGTCAAATGCCTGATTATGTGAAGGAAGAATCTGTGTATTTTGAGTGTTGCCCCTTTATAAAGGAAATTTAGCCAGAATGAGTCTCATCAAGGGGTTTTGGTGGCATGCACTATCTGGAGAAGCCTTTTTGGCTTTGAAGAAGAGCGTTTACACCAGGGCTTGTTTTGAAACATCCTGACACCTCTAGTCCATTTATTGGGCACTTCTACTGAAATAGAACTATTGGTGCCATGTTGGTGTTCGTTCAGGATGAGGATCATTTAGACCATTTTATTTGTTATCTTTCTTGCAGACTTACTGTCCAGGAGGAATGTGATGAGCTGGCAAGGGAAGGTGGAGAGAGAACAATTGAACAAAACATAAGAAGCCCCGGAGAGAGGGAAATAAAGTCCCAGTGAGGTGCTGACCGTCCCAACCTCTGTTGGTACTCATTTATCAACCTCAGACGGATTAAAGGCTGAGTTGAGGTGTTTAAGAACAGACTAAATCAGTCATTCACCCCCTGAAGTGCACCTGAAAGAAACCTTTAATGAGTCTAACAATTATTGTATACAATTCGAGAAAGACAATTGTGTTATCCCTATTCTTTCTTATTTAGGACCACTGCTCAAAGTGTTACACTTGTAGAACCCCTGTGTTTTTTTTAAGAGGCCTGAACAAGAAAGCCAGCCACTATAGAAACAAAGAGCCACATGGCACAGGCCCAAGCCCAGGAGCTTACAGTTTTTTAAAAAAACATACAAAAAAACACAAAAGAAGTGTAGCAAGGAAGATCACAGGGGTTGCCAGGCAGACCTCAGGGGTGGCAGATGCGACTCCTGGCGACCCCCAAATGACGTACCTGAGTAATCTTACCCAACGCCTCTAAATTATGCTCGAGGATTGCTCTTAGAGATGGACAATGGTACATATCTGGTCAGGGTGTCTGAACATCAAACCATTTTAGCAGCCAATTGTTTCGATATGTAAAGATATTACTAGTATTTGTAGCCACCTTGTCCTACATTAATACTATTAGGTGACTGTGTACCAAAACACAAATGCCTGTGACATTCTAACATGGGTACATTATTAGCTAATTTTCAATTTTGTGCAAGTTGAACATTAGCCAACGCTTAGAAATCTACAGATAGACACCACTTGCGCATTGATGGAACAGACTGTATTCATTGGTTGCTGTGATATTAGTTGTACTCCGCAACAGATTTAGATCTAGTACTGCCCCATGGATTTGGTTTATGTTGGTTGGGGGAGTGCATAGGAAGGGCCACATGAGAATATTTTCCCTTAGATAATTTACAGGAGTGTTGGCCCGGGTGGAAACAGCAGGTATTCTGATAAGCACTCAAACTTACCAGAAAGACTGTGGGCCTCATCATGAGTCAGGCGGTAGCCTTTAAATGCGGCGGTAACGGTATTACTGCTGCATTTAAGGACTGGTCCTTTCACGAGTCTGGCAGCATTACCCAGAATACACCCAGAAAATTCAAATTTATGGTACAATTACTGCTGGCGGTATTAGCGCATGGTAATTGTACTGAAAATGCCCCAGTCCAATGGACCCAATGGGGAAACGGGAGTTAATGCTACCGCCGAACCCGTGATCCGGCAGTAATACTGCCAGACTGGTTGACGGTAGCGCTATTGGCCAGGGTGGTATCCGGCTGCCGGGATGCGCCCAACTCGTGATGAGGCCCAGTTTATTTAAAATATGATGTCAATTTTACTAGCAGGGAAATCGAATTTACATTATATGTTACAGTACTTGTTCTTAATGTGGGCCTGTGTGTATCTTTGTTTTTATCCTTTCTTCTTTCCGACTACCTCTTTCTTGCTGTTTCATTTACTTCATAAATAGATGTGTTATATTCTAAGTTACATGTAATCGTGGGGATGTCTTTGTAATTGTGAAATATCCTGGCATACAGTTAGTACAGTTAATATAGCCTCATAGACCGAGGGAAGGGTCCTTATCACTGGCTAATAACCCCCCACCAAGTTATGGCGTAAGGCGAAGTCAAGGACCATAAGTTGGGGAAGGGTCATTATCCCAAAGAAGAATTACCCTTCCGAAGGTATGAAAGCCTATACCCACATAGTGGTAGTAGGAATACATATTTTGGAGTTTTGGTGTGAAGTAAAACAACGTTACCTTAATAGTGAATACAGTAAATAGGCAAATAGAGAATGTGTTTTATGTTGACACATTTAAAAAACAAGATTGTCTTCACCATTTATAGTCTACAGCATTTTAATTCTAAACTTGGTTTATTTGGAAGGGGTTAACATGCGCATGCACTCGACATCACATAAAAGTATGCGGTTTCTCTATAAGAAAGTGAACGCATTTTCTTATTATTTTAGCTTTCCCTTTTTCGAGATAAATTGGATGTTGCAGCAAAAAATGACAGAGGAAGTGTCTTGATAGCCTGGTAATGACTCGGCGAGGGCCAATCAGAATGGCACTTTCATTCTGATTGCGCCCTCGCCGGGTACTAATGATTCTTATTGCTACCTTCGAGTGCTGTATCCAGATGTTCTCAATTTATTGTACAATGGAAATTCAATAAAAATATTGGTAAAAAAATAGAACGGATTTCGGTAGCTAAATTGAGCTTTCCTTAGAAAAACGCATTTGTCACAGTTCTTATCACCTAAACATTAAAACCTATTGGGGTCTTGTTGTAAACAATGGTTACTCGTATTAACATTCACCGTTAAATAGCTTCTCATTCAAACACTTAGCAGATAACAGATTTTAGCATTTCAACCAGTGCCTTAAGTGTGGTCTAGCAAGGAATCAGTCATGGCAGAATCCAAAAGTTACAAACTCTATCAGGAGTGGACTGGCCTATAGGGAACCCTGGAGATTTCCTGGTAGGCCTCTGCATCCTGGGCCTCTTTTGTTTGGTAACCGATTTTATTTCCAAATGTTGTCATAGGAAAAGAGCTAGGATTGCTGAAAATGTGTAATATGACGCCACTTTGAACATTTTATCCAGGGCCTCTTTTGGTTCCCAGTCCACCTCTGAACTCTATCCGTGGCTCTTCAACCTGATTTCCCTACACAAACAGCAAACGAAAAGGTCAGTGGATGTCACTGTCATCCATGTATAGAATCACATCACCAGTTTCACAGAATCGGGGTTGGATTACATGTTTTGTGATATTCTGAGGAGAAAGTATAACCTAGAAAGTACATCTTGAAACATATTACACTATTTTATTGAGGTATTGGCATTTGAATGATTAAATACAATTAATTAACTTCTACATAATTTATTTGCTTCAAAAGAACTGAGGGAGTATGTGATGTTTGGAATGCCTTTTGGAGGGACAGGGCTTCACACTCCTTGTTCTACAACTTCTCGGTGTGTGTTTTCTGAATGTTTTCTGCCATGAGGATCCGGTCTGGATCCCTGGCAGTGCAGCTCTTCATTTGATCGTTTTGGTGAAAAACACCCTAGGGCTACCGTTATGGCACTCTTGGGTGGTGGTACAACCTTGTGCCTCTTGTGTGTGTTTTTGAGTACCTGTGTGTTACCCAGAGAGCCGGGTATGACTGGTGGCAGCTACATGCTGGCTTGACAGTGGCTCTGAGTATCCTCAATTCTTTGCGATTTCCAGGCCCTGGCATAGGAGTCAATGAATTCCTGATCAAAGGCAAGAAGAACACTGTAGCTGCTGGGTTCCTATTGCCATACTCCTTATTTCTCAAAGTACTGAGAAACCCTGTCTCTGTTTCCCTTCCCTTGAATGGATGTGAAAGGACCATATATGGCTCTAGGGATGTCTCCTGCCAGACTGGCTGGAGCCTTCCCAGGGGTTGTGTGTTGTGGGTACACTGTTGGGGTGGGACCTGTGTGAATGGAGTTTGGAGTCAACTCACATTCTGTGTTGTGGGTGTCTGGTTTTGGTTGTGTGACACAATGCCTGGGCCAGCCCTGACTGAAACTGAAGTGAATGCAGTGTAGTAATCTGAAAGGCTGGGTGTTCCCTCCAATCCAGATTCTGTGTTACGGGTCTCTGGTTTTGGGTGAATGGTCTGAATGCCTATGAGCCTACTTGGTTGCCTGTCTGCATAAATGCACTCATGTGTGATTGGCTGACTGAACCTGGGTCAGCCTGAGTGAATGGGGAACTTATATGTTTATCTGGGGAGCCCTCACTCACCAATTTGTTCAGAAGCTGAAGTCGAAGCTGAAGCAACACAAAGCTGTTCCCTGGAGCCCAGCTGCAGGAAGAAATATGCTGCTGCTACTCTTCATTACAATTGAAAGTCTGCAGTGCTGCTTCAAGGACTGATCCAAGAGAGGACCTTGAACTGGAGGCTCCATCCAGCCCTTTAAGATGAGTAGCGGTATCCTTCTGATAGATGGGGATGCAGATTTTATTCACACATCAATAATCAAGATGACACAAATAGTTTGGCAAACGTTTGTTTAAATATCAGGTATATAATACTTGGAGTACAACGAACATCAGCAATCGCTGGATACTCTGACTCTAACTACTTCATAAAACATTTGGGTTTTTATACACAAAAGTGATCATCACTGATGTGCTGACCAGAGTCATTACCAATGTCATCCTACGTAGCAAACTACAAAAACCTATCGGGAGGTGGGATTGGTTCTAAGTGAATAACTAAGCATAGGTTCTATATCAGTATGCAGTAACGGAAAGAGGTAATTGGATAGTTAACATCAGGTGGGGCAACTAAGCCCTCCCTTCAACATGGCCACTATGAACTTCACTAAATGTACAACGTCCCATTGACTACACACACTATAGGACCCCCCAACTACATGGTCCCCTACAATTGGCTTCTAACCCCGTCACTACTTTTCCACCTATGTGAGCAGCACACAGACTGAACAACCAGGTGCGGTGGGGAGCTCGTCTTTGCACCAGCTTCCCACCAATTAAAATATCATCCATCATCACCTCAATGGTCCAGTGTCAATTAGTACTTTGAAGTTGGCCTTGAGTTTGTACTGTTCTCTGAGAATGTTTAAGGAGTGTGGGCACAAGTCGGCTTCCATGCGTAGGTGTGATCATCTCGTCCGTCCAACTTTCTTCCATCTCGTGACTTGGCACCATGAAATTGAGCCTTTTTGTGCATTTAATTTTATTCTCAATAGTCCTCTGACGTCTTTTGTTTTTGCTTGACCTCTCTGAACAGGAGCTTCTGTTCTTTCACGCTAATTGTATCCAATGTCAGCCAATTCCAGTTTGATAAGACCTTGGCTTTCTTGGCTCAGTGAACACCTTAGCTGAACTTTTATTCTGTTTAATTCAATTGCTTTTCTTAACGGCAACACTGAAATGAGGCCTTCTGTTTTGTTCAGTACTGCTTAACGTAGCGGAAACATTCATCCTTTACTAGTCCATATGTATCTATAGAGGTATGTTGGCGCTTGCTGCGGTCTAGTCTATTTAAAAGCATGTGGCTAGCTTCATGATTGCTTTGCTGCTTGCGTTTCATTGCATCTGTATACGTTTAAACTAAGTATCTTCAACAGGTCTGTGGGATAAGTCTCTTCATCTTGATCCCAAGATGTCACTTATCATTGGTACTTCTTTGTACTTTATAAATCGTCTGCCTCTCTGGTCCGATTATCATTATATATATATATATATATATATATACTTTATTTAACCCTAAGGTTTTTAAAAGATTGTTTTTTGTTTCGTTGGTTAACCAGTCCATTGACCCTTTGACTATTTTCCTTTGTCTATCGTTGATAGAATCAGGTCCAGAATTTTTGCTGTGGCCGTTACCCAGGTTGTTCGACCGCCCCCAAATAGTCTTGACCACCAGACCTCTTCATTAAAGATGTGGGCCGAAGCTAGAACAGGCTTCATATACAGTCTTCTGATGGTTTCGACTTCTGGGCATGATAAGAGGAGGTGCCTCATGGTTTCGACTGCAGAAGGGTCTTTTCAAAATCTGCATTTATTAGAGAGAGCCATACCACGAATCTTCAGAATTTCATTGGTATGTAACAAGTTGAGGCATGCTCTTAGAAAAATGTTTCTCATCTTCCGATTGGGATATTTTGGTACAAAAGTTTGGAGAGCGTGAAGCTTGTGGTTCATAGGCGGCAAATGCGAGACCAGTTTGTAGGATGCAGCTTGATCACAGATGTTAACTCAATCGAGTTCATTTAGTTTTTTATGGATTTTCATGGGGTTTTCAATTAGCTCTTTTTTAGAACACTGGATCTGTTTTAGTTTGACTTCTTGTTGTTCATGCCATTGATTTAGGGCCATACATCGACCTCCCTCCGCCTAGTTGTTTATGGCTTCAAGTAACTTCGGACGGTTTTCCAATAGCAGCTTCCTAAACAGCATCATAGCATTTCTTTCTACTATCGATAGTAGTGAGAGCTGGCTCAATTCTCATCTTATTAAGACCATTGGCGTAGTACTGGGTAAATTTAGAACTTCTCTCCAGTAGTAGCTTTCAAGTTTAAGGCAGGTTTTTTTGGGTAGCCCTGGCATGGCTTCGGCACCGTAGACGAGTGAGGGGACAACCTTAGCTTTATAGTAGTCCACGGTGGGTGATAAAGAGAAGCGACCAAACTTCCTGTCTATCACTTTTGCCTGTGACGTTAGGCTCTTTGTTTTGGATAGCAGGTGTTTTGGCATTGCGTTTTCATGTTGAGAATTGTCAATCGTAATGCCTAAGTATTTGAACTCAGAGACCTTCTCAATAAGTTCTCCCTCCAGGTTCCAGGCAAAGGTGTCGCTTTTTTCTCTCACCTTTCCAAATAATAGAATTTTGGTTTTGGACTTGTTGTTTTCTAGGTCATTTTCTGAGATGTATTCAGCAAAGTTATTTAACTGGCGCTGTAGCCCAATAGCTGTTTGATCAATAAGGATAACATCGTCTGCATACAGAATTCTTGATATTTTTGTATTTCCAAGATGTGGTGGAAAAGCTCTAACTTTATGCTCTGTTTCTTTGTAGTCACCTATAAAGCTCAGAAAGAGCACCGGGGCCAGTGGACAACCTTGCTTGACCCCTCGGTTTGTCGTGATTTCTTTAGATAGGGATCCTTGAAGGTCAAGCCGAACTTGTATTCGGGCGTCCTTATGGAGTGCGATCAGTGGATGAAGTATGGCTGCTGAGCAGTTCCAATTTCTTAGCTTTTCCCAAAGTCTTGATCTATCGACTCAGTCGAACGCTTGGCTTAGGTCGATAAAAGCCATGTAAGTTCGGGGCCCCCCAGCTAGAGACTTGCTGTTTAGGATGCTCAATATTAAGATGTTAGTATTGGTCCCCACGTTCTTTTTTAAGCCAGATTGGAATGGTTCGTTAAACGGTGCTCCGGTTGCCCAACTTTCGAAATGACGAAGAAGCAGTGATCCATAAACTTTGCCAATCACGTTGAGGAGGGTGATGGGCCGAAGGTTCTTTGTGTCGTCTCTCTTTCCTCTCTTGTATATAGGTACTACAACCGTGGTGGTCCAGGATTTGGGTAGTGCCTTCGCTGTTGTTGATATTTGGAACACCTCACTGATAAACTCAGCCCATGCCTCTGGATGCTCTTTCAGGTGCATACTTGTCAGGCCGTCCGGGCCAGGGGCTCTGGAATTTTTCTGTTTTTTCAAAATTTCCACAATGTCTTCATGGTCGTGGAGCTACACCCAAGGCAGCGCACTTTGATCTCGTATAGTTGTTGATGGTGCAGATGAATCATAGAAAAGCTTTTTGAAGTGGGTTATCCAGATGTCTTCACCAATGCCATTTATTAGTGAGTCCGTAGTAGATCTTTCTGTCGAGTTGATCAGTGCCCAGAATTTGGGGGAGTTTTTACCACATACTAGCCTCAGCATTTCCTCTGAGTCTATTGGGCACAAGTAGTGGCAATGTTCTTTTAGCCATGACTTGTATTTCGTCTTCTCGAGTAACCAAGCTTGTTTGTTAACCTCAGAGCTGTCTCTTGCAAATGCTCTCTGTAGTTTCCTGAGTAGGCGTCTTCTAACAACCAGTGCCAGATCGTATGTTGTCAACTGGTTTTTCAATGGCTAATGCACATTTCCATCTTGGTTTTTTGACGACGTTAAGAAGTGCGCTATAGTTAGGTTGAATGCAGGTAGCTCCTGATGTCTCTAGCTGGATGTATTTGCTTGTAAGCATTTTAACGTTGTTTAGGCTCAGAGACAGACGGTTACCTTTCGCGTTTGCTTCCACGTTTGTTTTGAACGTAGCTTTTTCAAATGAAGTAGCTGGTCGTGTTGTGCACAATAAATTGTGGTCACTTGACGACGTTATAACGATGGTGAAAGATTTTATAATTGCCAACAGGAGAGTTGAGACGTAGAATAGTCTATTGTTGCTGATGAGGTACATCCTTCCCATGTTGGTATACGATTTGTGTTGACGAAGATGGTGTCAAGATTGGCAAGTTCTTTCGAGTTCATCATCGAAATCCACCTTTGACCACGTGATTCAGCCTCGGTTTTAGCCGGCCTACAGGACTTCATTGCACAAACTGCATTCAGGTCTCCGCAGATGTATAAACAAGGTTCGGAGAGGTCGATAAAGGCTCTGTCGATTTCTTTCTCCATCATATCCAGGATCTCTTGATCTTGGATGGAGTCTGGATTCCAATAGACATTGATAATTATAGCTGAAGTTTCCACTATTTTATCCAAGACTTCGTTCCAGTAGTTCCACTTCACCTGAACTGTTAGCATGAAGAGGGACGTTATCAGAATTTTAATCAGTTTCAGCCCATTTCCAGTCCTATTGCAGTTAGCAGACCCAAAGATGGTCTACTTTTTGGTCCTTTTTTGGCCGGGGCGAAAGCAATTTCAAACTCATCCAGGACAGGCTTGGTTGTGAGCCATGTCTCCTGAAGACACAGGATATCAAATGAAGCTAAATTTACATCACCCGGTACTGTAAGATGTGCAAACCCTTGGGTGTTCCACGAGCCTAGCTTAATGATTTAGTTAGTTGTAGGCTGTGTCGTGTCCTCCGAAGGATTCTGGATGGACTTGGGTTGCTATTTTCTTTGAAGGGCCAGGGTTTTCGGAAGCTACACCCAGAGATTTTGTAGGGGATTGAGTTTTTCCCTGTTATTGGGCTGTTTGTCGTCTTTAGTCACGTTCTGCGTGCAGGTTCTTTTGATTGTTGTTAAAGGGCCGCAAGGAGTTCTATAACTTTTCTTTTCCACCTCCTCTTGTTGTTCTTTGTGGTTTTTTAAGGTCGAGGAAGATCTTTCTTATTTTCTTGTTGAAGCTGGAACTCTTCCTGCCGTATCCGGGTTGCTTAGCTTCTCCTTCAGTTTTGCTGTTTGTTTCTCGTTGCCACACTTCCCAAAGTAGTTGTTTTGTATGTCATCCTCTGGGAATCTGGTATGCCTGGTATTTTCTTTCGTTTTCCCAGAACTCAAATATTTTCTGCTGCTCCTTGGAAATTCCTTGTGGTGCTGGTATCCGTCGATGCCGATATCTCTTAGATCGTATCCCAGCTTTAGCAGATGTTTCAAAGAAACACGCAGCTTCTGTTTAACAGAACGAGAGGTGATGTACAGATAGGTAGTAGCCTGTCGACCTTCATGAATTGGCTCTACTATTTGCAGGTCTCTCGATTCTATTGATCTAAGTTTAGGAATGCTGTGTAGCAATTCCAAAACTGTTCTTCTTTTGAGAATGACATTTTCTAGACTGTTATAAATTTGTTCAAACTTAAAGGCTGGGTTTCCCAGTTTCCTTAAATGAATTTTGGGTTTAGGTAGGGCTTCGTCTCGTGTTTCCTTGTCATACCCATACCGTTTACTGTCCTCTCTACCATCTTCTCTCCAAGTAACTTTCGTCTGTCGTTCACGGGACTGATCCCTGTTTACTTTTGGACTGCTTGGTATTCTCCCCGAGCTACGATTTGGAGATTGATGCACTTTGGAAATATAATGTCTTCGCAGACCTTCACCGGTTTTGTTATTTTCATTCATCCGCGTCTGATCTGTGCCCCATTTTGCGATTCGAGCAATCTTCCTACAGCTGTCCTCCAGCGACAAAAAGAGAGGTTGGTCTTCTGGTTCAGTTGTATTTGTATTCGGTTCGAGTTCGACATTTTGCTCGTTCTGATTAGCTCCTGGTCGGGTGTCTTCAACGTTGGTTCCGGAATTTCCCTCGCAATGTTGGCTCAAATTTTCTAAAGCTTTCTCCATCAGGAGGTCCTTGGTAGATTTAGAAGTGCTTGAGGAGCTAGATGCCTCCAGTAATTCGATACAGATAGGTGTCGAGCCTTCCTCTGTTGGTTTTAAGGTTGTGCTACTTGGATTAGCGGTTACATTTTGGTACTGCTTTTCGCTCCCCCATCCTGCTTGCTCTGAAGACCAAACCGTTTTCCGGCACAGGTAGGCAGAAAATCCGTTGTTTCTCGCTACTGGGACTGGGAGCATTCGTTGGTTTACAGTCTGCAAGTATGGAAAATTCTTTGTTTGCAGCTGTCTCCTTGACCTTTCGCATAGCTCTCAACCTTTTTTGTCAGCAAGGCGGGTGAAAACACCCGATTTTCTTTTTGGCGGGTGAGAGGCCCATAGAAGTGAATGGGCGTATGAGGGACTTGGCGGGTGATTCATCTGCTTTCAAGGCGGGTGACACCCGCCAAAAGCGGGTGAGTTGAGAGCTATGCCTTTCTAAGGGGTTTTTCAAGGTCAATCGGAAGTATTAGGTCGTTGTCTTTACATGCGCAATTGTGGAGCTTCTTCCCCCCGGCAAGCGGCAACCACCACCCTTCACTTCGTTGTTGCTTGGGGGCATACAGCTTGTCTCAGACAATTGGGCGACTTGTAGAGAGGTCGGGCTGGACTTGTTGTTACTCGTGGTCACACTGCGTGTCTTTGACACCTGAATGGCAGGTTGTGAAGAGGAGCTTGACTTAACCAAAGGCCTCTCCAGACCTTCGGACATTCCAGAGGGTGATTGACAGAGTTTGGGGTCAATAAGCATAGTTTGATACCCCCGCGTCATTTGTGGCGACTGGAATTTTAGATGGAGGTTTTCCCGTAGACACCGGTCGATGAGGGTTGAGTTGTTCTCTTGCTTTTTCTTTTTCTAGAGCTGCAATGTAGCCCTCCAGATAGAGCAGTTTGGAGTGCATCATTGCCGACATAGTACTATGGTCTTTTAGTGTGTCGTTGATAGCCTCATACAATTTTGTAAAAGGCACAAGAGCAACAGTTACTGCTGACATAATTGTCAGGATGTCAATCTTTTTCTTAGGAGATTCGGCAGAAATGGGTTCCGGTAGTTCACTACGTCTCCTATCCTTGAAAGGGGTAGATGCCGTAGGTAGACTTGAGTCCTTTTTTGCAGGTCTTAGGCAGGCTGGGGTAGTGGGCAGGACTGCCTCTTTTTCTTTTTCTTTCAGATCCTTAAAGGTCTCAATTTCCGCTTGCTGTTCCCCTTGGATTTTGACCATGTCAGAGTCAACATTTTCCATGCTGGGAGGCCTATTCAGGTCGACAGGTGATGTCGTAGGAATTTCACCTATGGTTTCTTCATTGCTGTTCCGTGGGATAGGCAGCAGTCTGTCCATCTCCTCGGATGGAGTAGCGGCGTCCTTTTGTGTTGGATCCTTTTTACACTGTGGAATAGAGAGGGCTGGCCCCAATGTTTCGTTGTTTTTTACCCCCAGTGAAATCACCGAACTGAACACTATTTCCAACATTTCGCTGTCGCTGATTTCACAGATGTTTTCATATTTTCTTTTACAGCGCTTACCAAAGAAATCTTTCAAAGTTTGTGAGATTGAAGTATTATTTTCCATTAGTCATTTTGTATCCTTTGATTTTATTATTTGCCTTGTTGTACGTTTGGTTAATTGGTTTATTGCGTTGATAGAGCCACAGAGTTTGTTGTCTTTGTTTCTCGTTGCTTAAGTGGGTTTGCCGCCATGATTTTTTTTTTCAATTTTTTGGAACATGGACCGTCTTCTTTGTTTGTAGTAGGGGCTCTCGTTGGCGAGGGGCCTGAGTGGTAACTTTGGTCTTGAAAATCGGCCCCCTCTTTGATTTGGACAGACTCAATAATCGTGGCTTGTTTTTTTTTTATTTTGATTTTCAGCATCTAAGTGCAGAGGTGGCGGGCATTCATGAGGCACTGGGTGGATTACGGCATCCACCCTCATAGTCTGTCCTCTTGGCAAGCCTCCTGTTAACGAGGCTCTCAGATGGCTCTCTGTAAAATTATTTCCTGGCTGAGTGTAGGGCAGGCCATCCGCAATGAGGCCCTCTTGGACACCCAACACAAACTTTCCTGCTGCCTCGGACCCGCCATTCAGGCCACGGGGCCCCTCCAGGGGGCAAGCTGCAGCGCCAGTCAGCGCACGCTCCAGGTCTGCCTCCCACTCTCCCACCGGCTCCCTCAAACCAGCCCCTCCCCTCTCCGCGTGAATCAGCGCGGTCCATCCTCTGACGGGCCGCGAGGAGACCGCGGCTGATGGGAAAGAGCCAGCCATTACGGGGCCGCTGCAGGAAGCGTCCGATGGTTCGTGGAGGTCCCGCTCTTCCATAGGTGAGTCGGGGTTCATCAATGCCATTTTTGGACCAGTGGACTTTGTTTCAAATATGTTATCAGACCGCTCGTCCACTCGGTCACAATTTGGCAAAGTAAGCATGGTTGTCAAAGTTGTTGTACGCCCAATACAGGCCTTGGTCAGGGTCTGTCCCTGAGTTTTGTTGATATTTGGGTGGGCATCTTCACTGTTCACGGGGCCCTCTGCTGACTGATCTTTTTTTGGCGGCTCGCAGGCACCCCTCGCATCACAATCGGGGGCGCTGTTTGCCTCGCAATTCAAAAATCCACTTTCTGTGTTTCAGAAAACTGTTTCTTCTTGCTTTCAGCTCGAGAGCATGAGCGTGAGCTCCTCTGGGGGTCCTCAGCTTGGGCCCCGGGGCTGAGCAGAGCAGCGTCCTCGGCGTCCATGGCTGCCATAGACTGCCTAAGACAGCTACTCTGCCGCTACTCCGCGGCCGTTCCGCGGTAGACTGGAGCTTTTAGCTGGTCACAGGCAAAAACACTGAAGACAGACTATGGTCTGGTACTGGATACAGAGAGTAGCTTGCAGTCACTTGCCTAAGACTGCTACTCTGCCGCTACTCCGTGGCCGCTCTGCGGTAGAATAGAGCTTTTAGCTGGTCACTGGCTGGTCACAGGTCAAAGGCAAAAACACTGAAGAAAGGCTATGGTCTGGTACTGGATACAGAGAGTAGCTTGAAGTCACTTGCCTAAGACTGCTACTCTGCCGCTACTATATTTTTATATGGGTGTCGATTCAACATTATATGACATCACCATGAATCCTTGTCATTTAGTTTCTTTGCTTCTTCAGGAATCTCGTGCAAATGGCCATCATATTGTCTTGAATGCAAGTATGGTTTCCTCAATGGGTACTTTACCTCCCATATTCTCTTATGTATAGGTATTCTTATGGGTACTGCACAGAGTCTGTTCTCTTCTCTTTGCTGGTTCCCTTGTTCAGTATACGTCACATACTTTGGTGCATATGTTTCACGTAATGTAGGCAGGGCAGATGGAGTGGGGGGTACTTGGCTCCTCCTCTACACTCCCCCCTATGGACGATTTATCGACCACTCTCACATCATCTTCTACATATAGACATCCTGATCTGAAGAAATGCTTCTTAGGGATCCATATTTTTTTGAATCCCTTCATGCATCCAGCTGTTTTCACATGCTCATCCTTGTTCCATGTCATGAGCATGCACTGTCCATTTGGACTGCAATAGATTCATTTTCCCACATATTTCTTATGGTCCTTTGGATTCAGGAACTTTGTTCACTCAGGTGCATGGATACTGGCCTTCATGAAGTCTCTGATTTCCTCATCAGTCAGATCTTAAGGCTTCCATCCTGTTTTCAATCATGATCTTCATCCCTATGGCTTTCTTTGCTGTCTTCTTGCACTGTGAGATTATTATCTTGATCACACAAAATCCAAGCATCATTAATAATAACAAAGCTCCAAGAAATGTGAACATATCTGCCAACCATTGTGGGACCCACGAAAAGAGTGATTGAAACCAGCTGTCATCAGCAATGTCTTCAACTTCTTCTATTATCTGACCATGGAGCTTTGTCAGCATGTCTATGGCCTCTGTCAAGGTTCCGTTCTTGTCATCATAAGAAGGTATAAATGTGCAACATGATTCTCCGATTTTGGCACAAACACCTCCATCCATAGCTGCGATCATGTCAAGGACGTATCTATTCTGGAGGGTCATCAATCTTACAGCTCCAATTTCTCTCTGATGGCATTGAATCCCTTTATAGTAGTATTAATCGTCGGCAGCAATTCCCATCTGGTGATCTGTAGCCACTTGGCATATGCCCAACCTGGATCCTTGGCATGACGATCAATGTGAACACTGAAGAAGTCTGGCTGAACAGTCTACGCTCATACGGAATAGGCGTAATCTTCTATTGATTTGGCTGAAAAGTAGTTCTCACTCTTCATTAGTTTTATCAGCCCCACAAATCTCTTCTTCCTTAGATAAGCATCTGCTTTTGGGAAACTATCAATGTTTAGGTCACTTTTAGGAATCACCAACGCAGCAAGATGGACGTTCACCAATGTGCAGATTCTTCCCCAATCTTTAGGCAGTCTGATGTAGGCCTTGGATCCACAAGCCCAGTAATGATCCATAATTACTGCTGTTCCGATATTCATTCCTGGTGCATCGAAGATTTGTTCACAGTTCTGATTCTCCCCCATTTTATTTGTACCATTGTTCCTGAAGCATAATTTAGAACTTTCCATTGTTGGTTGGTAGTGACCCATTATTACCCAGTCCCTGCAGATTACTACTCCTTCCTCCCAGCCATCTGGTGATAGGACAGTTCCCAAAATCTATTCTGGCCTCTGTTTTTCCATCTACGGATGTCTTTTGTAGAGTGTCCTGGAACTTTCAGTTTTTAATATAATTCTCTTCTTATCCCAGTTCCTTTTACTCCACGCTTCTCGTATTTGATCACAATATTCTTTGTCCTGGCATTGTTTCTTGTCTTTATGTCTTGAACATAGTCATCTTCATTTGGATCTGTCCCTTCAGTTGCCCACTTGAGAGAGGCTGTTCGACCCATGAACTGGCCTCTTGCACTACAGAAAGCTAGTTGCACTATGCAGTGTGCAGTTAGGACACCTATTTCTATAGCTATGAAGATCTTCGACTTCCCCATGCTGTATGGCAGGAGTGCCCATACAAAGCATTCTTCTTCTGACGTCCTTCTTCCAACTTCTTTCATGTGTTGGTACCATATGTTATATCCGAAGTTTGCTGTGATGTCCAGATAATCATTCAGTTCATAATTATTTTTTTGGTTCTAAAACTCTTCATGTAGTTGTCTATCACTATGTTTCTAAATCATCAACATAGCTTCTTCTGGCTGGTTTGTTTGCAGGAACATCCATCCTGGTTCCCTGTGCAGACGAAGGTTCAGCAAGTCTTTCTTTATCCATCTGTCTTTTTCTAGCACCAGCTAAAAACTGCCATAACGATTCTGCTATAATCTCTGCACGTAACCTTTCCTTGGGACTCGTGCTTGGGCCTTTTGTCACTGAACCAGGTGTGTCTGCATATATTGTCTCTGTAGGCCCAACCTTTATTGACTCCTTATTTGGTCTGATCCGCCGACCCTGTCTCTGGCGTTTAAAAGCAACTTCTGAAACAATTGCTGTGGGTGATTGGTTACTAACAAATCCATTTCAAGCTCAGGTATCTTCCCATTTTTTATTGGGACAGGAATAACTATGTAGGGTCTAGGCTGCCTTGTAGTTGCCTCGCTTCCTTTTTCCTTTTGCTCAGAAACATATACAGGAGTCTTTGCCCCATTTGCTCCTATATAAAATGCAGTTTCTTACTGTCAATGAATGAACTATGAGTATGAATATAATGCATGTGTAGATGATGCAGTGAAATGTGAGCAAACAGCATCTACTTCTTGGACAATGGGTGCGTCTGTTCTCATGGGGCAACACAACGTTGCTATTAAAGTTCCCCATCTCGATCATTTGAGGAAGGAAGGAAAAACAAAGTTTAATGGCTCTGCATTTTTAGATTACTTTCTGAAAGCTGTTGTCTTCATTCAGTATTCGTCCTGGATCAACTATCTGCTTTCTGGATGCTAAGAAATAACTTTATCTTTCTTTTTGGAACCAATCTTTTCACCAGTTGGGATGCAAATGTTCCTTTATCATGAAGAAAAATGTCCTCTGCAAGTCTATACGAGCTCTGCTTCATATATATGGTCCCAATCGATGCCTCAAATCTGCTTCAGTCCAGATGACATGTTGCTTCCCTATCAGCATGAACAAAAGTTTCATCTTTTATTTTCTTCCTCGATCTGTCCCTTGAAGGAAAGTTTCTGCACCGCTCTGTGATTTCTTTCCGAATGGATGCTCACCTGGATTATTATGCCTTCCAGGATCCCATTCAAGATTGCAGTGTTTCTTGTATCTCTCAGAAAAGTTACCACATACGTGCATCTTCCAACGAGATGCAGGTATTCTTCAATTAGACGAAAGAACACCACACTGATCAGTCTATGTGCTGCATCGTTTGATAAGGGCATTTGTGTTTCATTCACTGTACTCAGGCAACTTCAAAAATTCTTAAGTGATGATTATGAGCAATCTTCTTATGAACTTTACATTGTCAGGATTTTGAATAAAAGCTGGAATGCTGCAAGTTCTCCCCACCAACGTAGGATAAGAGCGTAACACCAACTTGAAATATGTACGTATGTGCCTAGAAAGGTCATCACTGGGTAACACCATGAGTAGAACCAAACAAAAACTCTGTTTAGAAGGAATCAGGGTATGGTACCCTTTTCCAACTGCTGTGTCCACGATCAGAATCTGGCATATCCTTATTCTTATCAAGGCTTAAACATGCCTCAGTCCAAAGTCAATAAACCTTTCTCACTTTTCTTGTTATCAAAGCTTAAGCATGCCTCTGTCCAAAGTCAATAAGCTACTGTGGCTTTAAGAAAGCAGATCTTCCCTTAACCCTGCAAGTAAGATGCACAGAGTGTTCAAATGTGTCCTGATAAACCAACTTGTGTTTTATACCAAGCAACAAGCTGATCTGCTCAAAAACTGTATTAACAAAATGAGGTCCATTATCCGATCTCATTACTTCACACACTCCCCATCTAGGAAACACTTCCTGCACTAAGAACCTAGCTGCACAGGTAGAGTCTGGGTGTGTGCATGGACCTGTCTTTATCTATCTAGAAAAAGGACACACTACAACAAGCAAATATCGGTATCCATTTCAAACTTGTATCATGTCGACATAGTCAAAATGCAAGTGCTGAAAAGGACCATTGGGTCTTGGGGTGACTCCCCTCACTATGCGCAGTGTATGCCTAGCTGTGAATTGTTGGCAAACAATACAATTTACCATAAAAAATGCAACATGCTCCATCAGGTTCGGTACAAACCAATCCTAAGCAATAGTTACAGCAAGATTCTCCCTAGTTGTATGCGCTGGGTAGTGTAACTGTTCTAGCGCTACCCTTAATAAGGCTATAGGCATCACGGTTTACCAGTGCTGTCTTGTCACCACAATGCTTCAGAGGGGTTTAAAGCACACCCTCTTCGCTTCCACAAATGTTTTTCTTCTTGCGGTGCCTCCCCTTGGAACTCCACTCTCCGTGTTTTTGACATATGATTATATCCCTCACTCGTAATCATCATCACATTCATCCTTTCATTCACGTTCATGGTTTCAATATTCATCATCCCTGTATCTGTATTTGCTATGCGCTTGGCTTCAGCGTCTGCTGCTGTGTTACAGCGTGAGATAAAATCTGTCCCTTTCGTGAGAGCTGTGAATTTAACGACTGCTATGCCCACTGGGTGTTGTAGTGCCTTCATAAGCCTGTCCAATAAGGCTGCGTGCTGCAATGGCGTGCCATCCATTTGGAGGTAGCCCCTCCTTTTCCAGCGCGTTAATCCTGCGTGCATTGTCGACGTCACGTAGGTGTAGTCGCTGTACACTGTCACTTCCTGGTCTGAGTGATTCTCAATCGTGAGTATCAATGCCAATAATTCGGCAGCTTGCGCTGAATAATGAGATGGCAATTGAGTACTCAGGAGCACTCGGAATTCTCCATTTGCCAGAGGTTTTACTACCACAGCACCTCTACATCTTTCCCTTCCATTTTGATCGATTCTTGAAGACCCGTCAATGAAAACAATCTCTCCCCCTGCGAGTGCTTTCTCCTTTACTCTAGGGAGCTGATCACAAAACTCTTCATAGTTTGTGCAATCATGCATGGGCTCTCCTTCTGTGATTGGCTTAGCTATAAACATAGCTGGGTTCACTATTTTACATCTAACTATTTTAATCGCTGTGTTCTATATCACTACCTCATAGGCAGAAGCCCTTTGAGAAGTCAACGTGCCTTTCGGTTTTTCCAAAATGGCAAATAGTGTGTGTTCAACAAACACTGTCATAGAACATCCCATCACTATGCTTGTAGCCTTCTATGGCAAACGCAGCGCCCGCCAAAGTTTGTTTGCAAGGAAAGTGACCTCTCATCACTGGGTCCAAAATTCCACTGTAATATGCAAGGGGCTTGTACTCCAATGTGGTTGTCTATGTGAGTACTGCTGTCATAAAGGTACCATCTGTATGCAAGAATAAAAATAATTCCTCTGCATAATTGGAGATCCCTAGAACTGGGGCTGTGCAAATTGCTTTTTTCAATTCATCAAACTCTGCTTCCTTTGCTTCAGTCCACACGATTATTTCAAGCGTTGCCTGTGGTTTCTTTAAGGCCTGTAAGAGTGGCCGTGTATATGAGCTGTAGTCAAAGACTCATGCCCTGACATAGTTGCATAATCCTAGAAAACTCTTCATCTGTTTTATCGTGTGTGGTTTAGCTGTTTTCAGAATAGCCTCAGCTCTTTCAGGAGTGACCTTCTTTCCCTCATGTAAAATCAATTGGCCTATGTACAACACTTCTTGTTAACAATATTGTAACTTTTCCTTGTCAACCTTATATCCTTTGTCAGCAAGTATAATCATCAGCTGAACAGAATCACGTCTGTACTCTTCCTCTGTGGTGCTGCAAACTAAAATGTCATTTACGTATTGCAGCACAACGCTTTCTAAAGCAATATTGCTCAAGTCCATCTGTAGGACTCTGTTAAAAATTGATGGGGACTCACAGTACTCCTGGGCAGCCTTGTGCTTTTTAATCGCACTTGTCTAAAGGTAAACAATGTCAAATCTTGTGAGTCTTTGTGCAATGGGATTGAGAAAAACACATTTTTTCAAGTCAATCACCGTGAAATATCATGCATCAACAGGTATATTACATAGAATTGTAGACTGGTTCGGGACTAAAGGGAACTCGGCCTCTACAATTTGGTTTATTGGGCAAAGGTCTTGTATTAGCCTCCAAGACCCCCCCGTTAGATTTCTTGATAGGATAAACTGATGTATTTCATGGTGACTCTGACGTGACTAAGATACCTTGGTCCATCATCTTGAAAATGCCTTCATCTGCCTCTCGAGACATGGGATATTGCTGTGCTCGAGGTAACATTGCTCCTGGTTTCAATTTAATCTTCAGTCCAGCAAACCATTTCAGTAGGCCTACGTCCTAGGGGCCAGTGGTCCATAATGAAACTCACACTTTTGCCATATCTTAAATATTCAGGACGCTTCTTTGCTAGCATCATTCTCTGCGGAACATCTCTCTTGATTGCCTTTACCCAATAAGTAATGCACATTTCAAATATTACAAAATCATCAGATTGGTAATCTCCAAACAATCAGTTAGGTCAGTCACTCTGCAGCCTTCCTCAATGGCAATTATTTTGCTCCATCGTCTACCTTATCATCACTTGCATCAAGCAAAGCCATATTTCCTCGGACAATAGCTGGTTCTATGTCTAAGGAAAAAATGTGCCCCTCCTCTTCGTCCATGGGTATCTGAGGCCTGAATCGAAACTCATCTGGTATTCTCATGGTTCTGCCTACTAAACCTGGTAGCCATGTCAACAGAATACATATCCCATAATGGAACACCTCGTGTTCAAGCGGTATTGGTCTAGGCGCTAGGCATGAGGATTCAGCGTTACAGATAGGACTGAACACATCAGATCTCCCAGTGAGCTGTCCTATTTCGGGTACAGTCTCACTCCATCACTCGTGAATGGATTTCCTCCATCAACAGTGACACCTCCTATTCTCTGGATCATAGGTGATTCTGTGTTTGCGTTCTGCTGAAGTTGCATAGGAGATTGCTGCGATTGTCCTTGCGGTTGATTACCTGTCACTTGCTGTGATGGCAAGCCTCGCTGCAATCTCAGTGCTTGCTGCTGCACTGTTTGATCTTACGCAAATCCATTTCCGCTCTGCTGCAAATAAGAAGGTGGATTTGGCATTCCCTGTCTAGAAAACTGATCGTTCTGCACCATCCATTGGCTTCTACACATTCGAGCCATGTGCCCTGTCATTCCACATGTCGAACATATGGGCGGTGGTCTCCCCATCTCCCCATATTGCATGTTCTGGTTACCGTTTTGCATATTCAGAAAACCTCCCTGATTATTCTGCCAATTCCCTTGATTACCTTGCCAACCTCTTCCTCGAGATCCCCTTCCTCGCGAAGCATATCCATTATTTGTCTGATCAAACTGTCTTTGGTTATTTATCTGTGGCATGTTAATTGCCTTCTGCGAATTTGATACGCCTACGCTAGTTAACATTGCCCCTTCAATGGTGTACTTGGACAGATTTTCGGAACTAATTTAGCTTCCTCACCTTTTCGCGTATCGTCCTTTTTGCGATTCTTTTCCTGCAGTAATCTGTAGTAATGTGCGATGGTTAACTGGATTTCTGACCACGGTTTGGCTTCAATCCCCACTAATTTCTTGAGCTGCTTCTGTACTTGCTCTGGCAGCCCTTTGCATAATATGTGGTAAAACACAGGTATAGACTTCCCCCAAGCCTCGCGAGTTTCAAGTGTCCAAGCGTCTTGAAAACTTTGAATGTAAAGCAACGGATCCTCTCCCTCTTTCATCTTTCTTGTCATCATATCTCCCATATCGGACGTTTCCGGATATAGCACTCGAAGCGCTTTCCAAATTGCTGCTCTACAATTGCTAAACAGTGCTCCATCATGAGCACTGTTGACTGTAGTCACACCAGAGTAACCTGCCCGTGTCCATACGTCATCAGCTCTTCCACCAAGTATGGCGATTAGAAGACCTTTAATATCCCCTATAGCTAATGTGTTCCCTCACGTAATTTTTTGTAACTCATGTATCCATTTTCCAGCGCCGGAAGTTAAACTCTGGAGTTTACATTTGAAATGATCCCTGTCCATCTGGGGCCATGGTAAATACTGCGGCCTGGCCACTCCCTTTTCTTACAAGGGGAACTGTGACGCTCCAAACTCATTCTCATCTCTCATCATTTGTCTATCTACCGCTGGGGTAATATTCGCACATCGCTGTCTGCCAGGTAATGATCTTAGCCTGCTTACATGAGGCGGTGACTCCCCCCTCTGACTGTGGGGTTGCCCCTTATGTTGGTCTGACTGTGTCAGTGGCTCTGATGCTTTAGACATAGGTATTTTTAAATCTGACCATCTTACTCCTTTATCCAAAGGCGAATATCCCCCTGGATCACATATATCACTTCTCTATTCCCTCTGGAAGGTTTCCCTTTCTTTGTCTGATACTTCTTGTGCCCAACTTGTGCGACTTCTCTCATTGTCATCTCTATTCAATGTTAGTCTGTCTAAAGACAGTTCCTTATGTGTCGTACTACAGGAAGCTTCCTCTGTGTCATCCCACTGAGTGCTTTCGAGGCAATCATTTTTTCCCTTCCCTTGTGATTCTTTCTGGGCTTGCATTTCGTGGTAAACTTTATCAATCATTTCCCCAATACTCTGTGAGTGAAATTCGTCTTCTAGATTTACTGTAGACGTGCCTGGTAACGACTCAGATTCGGGAAAGAATTCTTCTATGTCTTCCCATGCTACCTGTGGATTGGGATTTCTTACTTCCCTTTCCAAATACTCAAGATCGGGTGCTCTCTGTCTTCTTTTACGTTCCACGTCGTCATCAACTTCTCTGCACTTTCTCGCTTCTTCTCTTACTCTATTTTACTCTTTCTTTTTCATATCCCTTCGTTCATATGCCCTTCATATTCCCTCGTCCCTTTGTCTCTGTATTCTTTTTTCTCTTATCCTTTCCTGTTCATCATCTTCTATTCTTTTTCTGTTGTCACGTTTTCTTTGCTCTTCTGCTCTCTCCTTTTTTTTAGCTTGCCCATCTTGATATAATTGTTCTCGTCTTTGTCTATCCTTTCTTTTTGCTCCTTCATTTTTTTATCGTTCCTCCCTTTCTGTCACAGGTCTCCCCCTTCTCACCTGTTTGTATTGTTTGCTCGTGATCTTCGGAGATGTCTTCTTTCGCACTATTCAGGATTTATATAACCATGTGCGTGTGTCCTCAGAATCCAGCGTGCGGTTCGTGACCCAGCTCCAGGATACGCTCCGATGTCCGGTTCGAAGACCAGGAAATAATGAGGTTCGCACTCGGAGAACCGAATGCGATGGAAATCCAGGATATGCAAAGATAAGGTAAGGGGGAAGGAAGAAAGAAGAGGAATTCCAGGGACCGGGAACCAGGAATCAAAAGTAAGCGCTGAACAAGCTCCAGCAACACACGTCCGACTACTGCAAGCGGTAGCTTTGGGACCCGCAGAGCAGCGGGGGCGTGTCTGCTTTGTAGAACGTAGAGCATACAATGCGGAGACTGGAAAACAGCGTTCCACGTTCAGCAGCCATGTTGGGAGTACTACTGAGTTCAGTCCCCTATGGGTCAGGGACCACGAAGTCCAGAAGGGACGGAAACGGCGGTTCATGACAGCATGCCTCCTCTGAAACCCAGCTCCTCCGGGTTTACCCAGATGTATAAGGTGGTATCTCCGGAGCAGTCTTGGGGCATTCATATTTGAGACGGGTTCCCAGGTGCGTTCACTGGGAGGGTACCCTTTCCACTCGACCAGATACTGTAGCTGACCACGTCTGTACCTGGAGTCACATATTCTGGAAACCTCATATTCTAGCTGATCATTGACAATCACAGGGGTAGATCTTGGAGCAGTTCAAGAGGACTGGACGTATGGTTTCAACAGAGAAGTGTGAAAGACCTGGTGGATCCTCTTCCAAGATTCTGGTAGTCTGAGTCGAAAGGCCACTGGGTTAATGACTTCCTTTATGGAAAAAGGACCGTAATACTGGGGAGCCAATTTATTTGGTCGTAGGTGTCGGGGTAGAAGTTTTGAAGGCAACCCAGACCTTATCACCTATTGAGTATGAAGGCCCTGGTCTTCTTTTGGAGTCAGCATGATGTTTGACGTCTCTTTGGGCATTTCTAGGTGTTCTTTTGCTTCTTTGTGTACGTTGATAAGGGTTTCAATCCAGGAGTCAACTGTAGGAACTGGGGTAGGATGTGGGAGAATGGATGGTAGAGCCGAAGACCACAGAAGAAGGGAGTGGTTTTGATAGCCGAGTGATCTGAATTGTTGTAGGTGAATTCAGCCACAGGTATTAAGAGTGACCAATCGTCCTGGACCTTGGTGGCGCAGATATTGTTCCAGAGTTTGGTTTACACGTTCAGTAGCTCCATTGGTCTGTGGGTGATAACCTGAGGATAAGGCACGTTGGATTCTCAGTATACAACATAATTGTTTCCATAACTGAGATATGTGCTAGGATCCTCTGTCAGATATGATCTTGGAGGGTAGCCCATGGAGTCGGAATATGTGTTCCAGGAAGATTCCGGCAAGTTCAGATGAAGATGGCAATTTATATAATGGTGTAAAATGAGCCATGTGAGTGAACAAGTCAATGGTAACCATGATAGTTGTGTGGTCCCTGGAAGGTGGTAGTTCCACAATAAAGTCCGTGGCGATGAATTCCCAAGGTCTTGTTGGCAGCGCTGGTTGGAGCAGGAGACCTGCCGGTTTCTTGTTATCATGCTTGTTTTGATTGCAGACTGCACATATTTGGATATAATGCTGGACATCATCCTTCATCTTCGGCCACCAAAACTGTCTTTGTATTAGACGAAGGGTGTTGGTGATACCACGGTGTCCTGAGTGAAGGGTATCATGGCATAGGCTTGTGATCTTTTGTCGTAGTCTCTGAGTGGGAATGACCAGGCAATTATCCTTGAATAAATATCCGTCCTTCGTTTTGAGGTTCCATCGATTATTACCATTAAACTCCTTCCAGGTTTCAGAGGACTGAGTTTGAGTCTGAATATCCTCCAGGAGATTGATTGCTTGGGCAACAAATATTGAGTGGGGAAACATCTTTGGGAAGGATCGATCTTCAAGGATTTCGTAGTCAGGACGTCGGGATAAGGCATCGGCTATTATGTTGTGTGTTCCAGGAACATGATGGATTTGAAACTGGTATTGAGCAAAAAAGAAGGCCCAACGGGCTTGACGACTGTTCCTACATTCCAGGGATTGCCGGACTTGAAGATTCTGATGGTCCGTGTGGACCTGAACAGGGTGTTTTGCTCCCAGGAGTAGATGACACCAATCTGTGAAGGCTTGACGGATGGCTAGTAATTCTTTTTCCAAAACAGAATAGTGGGCTTCTCTAGGAGTTAAGGTGCGAGAAAGATAGGCAATGGGGTGTTCTAGCTTGTCATCGAATTCCTGTTTCAGGACTGCCCCGAAGGCGTAGTTGGAGGCATCAGTTTCCACAAGAAATGGTCGATCAATGTCAAGTTGGGCTAAGATGGGGGCTTGTGTGAACTCCGACTTTAACCGTTGAAACGCCTCATCTTGGGCTGCTGTCCAGTGAAAGGGGGTATCTTTTTTTAACAATGTAATTATCAGATGTACAATCTCTGAAAAAGAGGGTATGAATTTCTTGTAGAAGTTAGAAAGTCCCAGGAAGGATTGAATTTGTTTTACAGTAGTTGGAACAGGCCAGGATAGAATGGAATCTACTTTCGAGGGGTCCATTCCAATTCCTTTTGGGCTAGGGACGAATCCAAGATAGTGAACAGTAGACACATGGAAAAGGCATTTCTCGGGTTTAGCCAGGAGCTTATGTTCACGTAGACATTGTAAAACTGCCTTAACATGTTCTTCATGCTTCAGATGGTCCTTAGAGTATATCAGTATGTCGTCCAGATATACAATGACGAAGAGGAACAGCATATCGGAGAACACCCGCTCCATAAAACGTTGGAAGACCGCTGGGGCATTGGCAAGTCCGAAGGGCATAACCAAGTATTCAAAATGACCAAAGGGTGTTCTAAAGGCTGTTTTCCATTTGTCACCTTCTTTTATACGGATCAGATGGTAGGCACCTCTGAGATCTAATTTTGTGAACACTACAGCTCCTCTTACCGCTTCCAAGATATCCGAGATGAGGGGCAATAGGTAGCGGTCCTTGAGGGTGCATTGATTAAGGCCACGATAATCTAGACAGGGCCTAAGCTCCTTGGTATCTTTCTTGGGAACGAAAAACAACGAAGCTCCCGCCGGGGACTTGGATGGTCGTATGATACCATTTTCCAAGTTAGTATCCAAGTATTCTCAGAGGGCTCTTTTCTCAGGTTCTGATAGAATGAACATCCTCCCAAAAGGAATCACCTCTAAGGGTTCAGTATCGATGGTGCAGTCCTCAGGTCTGTGAGGGGGAAGAGCTTGAACTATGGCGGTCGAAAATACATCTGTATAAGCCTGGTAGGCCCTGGGAATCTGGATGATATTTGAGACAGTGAGTGGACCTTGCTGGTGCATTTGCGAGTCTTCGGGGGATCCTGACGAGGAGTCTGGGCATAAACAGTGGGACATACAATGTTCTGAACCAAGAAACAAGGATCCTGCTGCCCAGTTGAAGTAGGGTTATGCTTCTGTAACCAAGGCATGCCCAGAACCATTGGGTAATAGGCAGATCTTATGATGTCGAATTTGATTCTCTCTTGATGGTGGTTTATAGAAAGCAGGATCTCTTTGGTTTGAAGGGTTATGGGTCCTGAAGAGAGGGGTCTTCCATCGATAGCCTCTACAGGTTGCATGTTGTCTCGAGTTTCATATGGAATGTTATGGGTAGTGACCCAATCATGATCTATGAATATCCCCATGGCCCCACAATCCACTAATGCCAGAATGGGGTAAGATGCTTTCTTGGAAGGCGATAGAAAGGCCTGCAGAATCACAAGGTTGTTCTGTCCAGGAGAGTTCAAGGATGGAATAGATGTGGAGCAAACATGTCTCTCCCGAAACTGTGCTCCATCTAGTATCGGGAGCTGGCGTTTCCCGAACGCCTTGGAGGGGCAATAGGACACTCTCTCACAAGATGTTTATCAGAGGCACAATACATGCACATACCAGTGTGAATCCGTCGCATCCTTTCTTGCAGGGTTATGGGTCAGCGGAAGGCCCCAAGTTGCATGGGTTCTGGGTCCGTGGTTGGGGAAGCTGCTGGCTCAGGTCTAGAAGGATGGTCTGTAGAGGCCTTTTGGAAGGGTGATTTAATTTTCTTCTTTTCCGCCTTTCGTTCCTGGATACGAAAGTCGATCTGCAAGGAAAGATCCATGAGAGCCTGGAAGGAACTTGGGCGAGCTACCCTGGCTAGCTTGTCTTTTATCTCTTCATTCAATCCTCTTCGAAAGAGGGTGAAACAGGCCTCTGGAGACCACTCTGCTTCCTTGGCAAGTTGTTTAAAGCGGGTCACATAGGTAAGCATATCCTGGGATCCTTGTTGAAAGTCCAATAAACGTTCTTGAGCACTGTAAACCTGCTCTGTGTGATCAAACATGGTCTTTAGCGCCTGCACGAAACCATCATAGTCATCATCCAGGAGGGCGTTGCCCAAATTAACTAAGGCAGTTGCCAGGTCAAAGCATTCCCAGTGAGATGTGAGATCATAAAGCCCACCTTTGCCCTGGGAGTGGAGAAGTAGGAGGGTTTAAAGGTGAAGTGCACTAAACATGAATCGAGGAAGGCACGAAGAGTCTTCGAAGAGCCATCATATTTATCCACTACTCCTCCCAACAACACACTTTCCTTGGTTGCAGTGTCACGTGACAAGACCAGTTGTTTCAATGCAGCATTTTCGGCTTTAAGATTTTGGACTTCTGTTGTTAACTCCTGCATGCCTCACATGAGATCTTGAACTGCAGCCTCCATTTCTGTAACTTTATCAATTTGTTGGCATCTCAAACTGTCACAGGTCTCCCCCCTTCTCACCTGTCTGTATTGTTTGCTCATAATCTTCGGAGATGTCTTCTTTCGCACTGTTCGGGATTTATATAACCCCGTGCGTGGGTCCTCAGATTCCAGCGTGCGGTTCGTGACCCAGCTCCAGGATACGCTCTGATGTCCGGGACGAAGACCAGGAAATAATGAGGTTCGCACTCGGAGACCCGAATGCGATGGAAATCGAGGATATGCAAAGGTAAGGATAAGGGGAAGGAAGAAAGAAGAGGAATTCAGGGGACTGGAAACCAGGAATCAAAAATAAGCACTGAACGAGCTCCGGGAACACACGTCCGACTACTGCAAGCAGTAGCGTTGAGACACGCAGAGCCATGGGGGCGTATCTGCTTTGTAGAACATAGAGCGTACAACGCAGAGACTGGCAAACAGCGTTCCGCGTTCAGCGGCCATGTTGGGAGTACTACTGAGTTCAGTAACCTATGGGTCAGGGACCACGAAGTCCAGAAAGGACGCAAACGGTGGTTCATGACACTGTCTTTGTCTTTTCTATCTTGTTCGTCTTGATCTGACCTTTGTCTTACCTCCTCGATGCCTTTACCATCAAGTTTAAGGAAAATCTGACCTTCAATCCATTCATTCTGTAAGAGCGCCTTCTCATCAGTTTTATCCTTGTCTCCTATCCTTTCTCTCCTTATATCTAGAGATGTACCTGCTCGATCACTTCTCTCCTTATCGCATCTCTCCTTGTCCCTCGGGACTTTGGGGGTTATATCTTTCACAGTATTTTTCTCTGGGCCCTCGTCACTACTTTGTGTAGGTGACTCATATGACAGATTACTATATCCTGTCGCTGCTTTAAGTTCCCATAATGGGTATAACCCTTTGTCATTTTTAGTTTTGTCTTTTGTATTTCAGACGGGGTGGGCAGAGCAGAAGGCTCTTCACCCCACTCTTTGCATATATTGAGTATCCAATCTAAAGGAGGCTTCTCCTCCTTTTCGTGTTGATACATTTTCCAAAGTTCTAAACTCGGTAGGCGCTTTTCTAACTTTTTTCCTGTAGATGCAGCATGCAAGTATGTCATCATATCCTGCAGAACAGTTCTTGATAATGATCTGCCTTGTGGCCATGGCATAAACATTTTGTCTGCGGTCTCCTTAACCCACTCTGCACTGTATTGCTTAATTTTAAGCACATGTTGGTAGCTGTTTACAGAGATGCACTAATGGAGTAACCTCTTCCATTTCTAACCTTCACTTTTCTTTTTGCTACCACTCGCTTATGTTTTAGTTACAGTTTCTCAACTTCACGCTTCTACTTTACGTAAAATGTTCTTCTTTCAACTCTGACGTCATCACATCCCTTTTAATCACATAAAACAAATAGACAAACTTGACAGGCCACATGTACTACTCACAATCTTTTCATAAGACTCGTCTTACCCTCTAAATCTGCTCCGATTTGGAACTTAAGCGAATTGTCTCTAACCAGTCTCGTCTTCTATATGTCGCACTAAGGGGCTCTGAATTAAAGCTTCTGCTAGCACTCTTTAAAGTCTAGGAACAGGGCGTATCCTCATAGCGTGGCCACACTCACAACTATTCTTCTTCAAATATTGCTCGGCCACCCTCAAGCCAATATCTTATTCCCCATATACATATATATATTACACTCTTACTCTAACATTATATTGTATCCCGCCTCCCTCCGTTGCCATCCGATATTCACTATGCATGCATCCCTTTGCCACACTTTTTAGTCTATTCACTCACCGTTCATGTGTTTTTCGTCTTCGGACCCTCGGGATCAGTGCCTTTATTACTGCCTCTTTGAGCCGCTTTCTGATCCGCTTCGCGTAGATGTGGGAGGGGTTTGTATCTTAAAATAGGGGTCCCGTCAAACCTTCCCTTGCAAGGGGTTTTCCTATTCTAACCACTTCTACGGGGAGCTTCACGTCCTGTCAGCCAAATGGCAAAGGTTGTGCGATATTGCAGAGACTCAAAAGTTACTTATGTCGACGCCTGATGGTTTATCTTATCTAACTATCTCTGCTACCAAGTTAACTGCAGGCTCCGTCCAGCCCTTTAAGATGAGTAGCGGTACCCTGGAGATAGATGTGGATGCAGATTTTATTCATACATCAATAATCAAGATGACACAAATAGTTTGGCAAAAGTTTGTCTGTTTTAATATCAGGTATATAAAACAGGGAGTACAACGAACATCAGCAATTGCTTGATAATCAGACTCGAACTACTTCATAAAAAAGTTGGGTTCTTATACCCAAAAGTGATCATCACTGACGTGCTGACCTGCATCATTACCAACGTCATCCAAAATGGCAAACTACAAAAACCTATAGGGAGGTGGTATTGGTTCTAAGTGAATAACTAAGCATAGGTTCTATATCTGTATGGAGTAACGGAAAGAGGTAATTGGATAGTTAACATCAGGTGGGGCAACTAAGCCCTCCCTTCAAAATGACCACTATCAACGTCACTAAATGTACGACGTCCCATTGGCTACACACAATATAGGACCCACAACTACGTGGTCCCCTACAATTGGTTGGCTTCTAACCCCTGTCAGTACTTTTCCACCTAAGTGAGCATCACACAGACTGAACAACCAGGTGCAGGTGAACTTGTCTTTGCACCAGCTTCCCACCAATTAAACTATCATCCATCATCACCTCAATGCTCCAGTGTCAATTAGTACTTTGAAGTTGGCCTTGAGTTTGTACTGTTCTCTGAGAATTTGTAAGGAGTATGGGCACTAGCCGGCTTCTGTGCATAGGTGTGATCATCTCGTTCGTCCAACTTTCTTCCATCACGTGACTGGACACCATGAAATTGAGCCTTTTCGTGTATTTGATTTTATTCTCAATAGTCCTCTGACGTCTTTTGTTTTTGCTTGACTTCTCTGAACAGGAGCTTCTGTTCTTTCACGTTAATTGTATCCAATGTAAGCCAACTTCAGTTTGATAAGACCTTGGCTTTCTTGGCTCAGTGAACTCCTTAGCTAAACGTTTATTCTGTTTAATTCAATCGCTTTTCTTAACTGCGACACTGAAATGAGGGCTTCTGTTTTGTTCAGTACTGCTTATATACGTAGCGGAAACATTCATCCTTTACTTGTCCATATGTAGCTATAGAGGTATATATCTATATGTTGGCGCTTGCCGCAGTCTAGTCTATTTAAAAGCAGGTGGCTGGCTTCATGATTGCTTTGCTGCTTGCGTTTCATTGCATCTGTACATGTTTAAACTAACTAAGTATCTTCATCAGGTCTGTGGCATAAGTTTCTTCGTCTTGATACAAAGATGACACGTATCCCTGGTACTTCTTTGTACTTTATAAATCGTCTGCCTCTCTCGTCCGATTATCTTTTTATATGGGTGTCGATTCAACTTTATATGACGTCACCATTCATCCTTGTCATTTATTTTCTTTGCTTCTTCAGGAATCTCATTTAAATGGCCATCATATTGTCTTGAATGCAAGTATGGTTTCCTCAATGGGTACTTTACCTCCCATATTCTCTTAGGTATAGGTATTCTTATGGGTACTGCACAGAGTCCACGCTCTTCTCTTTGCTGTTTTACTTGTTCAGTATACGTCACATACTTTGGTTCATACGTTTCAGGTAATGTAGGCGGGGAAGTTGGAGTGGGGGGTACATGGCTCCTCCTCTACAACCTGGATAGGTGACCTCTTCCTACGCTGTGAGGGATCATCATGAAACTGCTGCTCTGCATCGGAAGTACTCTTGAAGCCAGTCCTGTGTGCCTGCCGTCCGGAGAACGGGTCTTCGTGAATCCAGAAGAAGAGTGCCTGGACATCATGATCTGAAGAAGTCCATTGGTGTCACCCAGGATCCGGAGGAGTGTTCGTGACCGCTGGAACGCAGGTTGCTGCATATCGCCCAGAAGAGGGGGTACCCTGGCATAGTGCTGCTTGACACCCAGAGCTGCAAAAGTTCCAACTGATTGAAGAATCATTTGAGGGACATCCTTTCCATACTAGCTGAAGAAAATGATTCAAGGGTCTAGATTTGGTGGAGGTACACAGTGCAGTCCAGTGGTTGTGTCCAGGTCACCAGAAGCCATTCAGAGGTCCGTGCTGCAGTGGCAGCACCAAAGAACTGAAAGTTGGTAAACTGCAAAATCCTGAAACCCTACTTCTGTTACCACACCCGTCACCACTGAAGATCATCCAAGGCCACGGCAGTTCTTATCTTCATCAGCCAAACCCTGTTGCAGTCTACAGCAAGTTTTACCTTTGTTGGAAATCCACAGCCATCGTAACGACCTGCCAAACGAGACCACTGCGAAGACCAAAAGTGCTGCCTTTCCGAGACTGCTTGGTTCCATTCCTTCCCTTCTACTTCTTGACAGCGACATCCCAGCGACTCCCTCTTCCAAGGTGGGTCCATCCTTCTGGGGTCCTGTCAAGTAAAACCAAGAAACTTCACCACTTTACCTACAAGGGACCAAAAGTAATGTGACAAGGAAGAGTATCTTCCAGCCTTAGCATTCAGCCAGGGGTGCAAGATTCACTGTGGATCCTGTTCTCCCGTGGGATCCCAGGTACTTTGGGGTGGTCAAACCTGTAGAAAGCAAAGCAGGCTGTTATTAGACATATTTGGACTGGGCGTAATATCCAGGATAAAGTTCACCTAACCTCTCCCTTACAAGTTGCCCAGGTGTGGGATCCTCACACAGTATCACTTATTCGACCTCATTACGAGGTCGGCGGTAAGGGGTTAACGGCGCCAGTAAGGATGCCCGTGCCATTAACCCCTTACCACTGCATTACGAGATCCTTTAGTGGGTCCCGCTAAGGGCGGCTGGTAAAAACAGCCGCCCTTAGCGGGACCCGCTAAAGGACCAGGGAGCTAACAACAGGTCCGTTAATAATGGGCCTGTTGTTAGCTCCCTCCCCATTCCCATTGAGCCCTATGGAGGCTCGAATGGGAATGGGGATGGGTTCCCTGAATGGGAAAACTTGGGGAAATTTGAACATATCTGCCAACCATTGTGGAACCCACGAAAAGAGTGATCGAAACCAGCTGTCATCAGCAATGTCTTCAACTTCTTCTATCATCTGACCATGGAGCTTTGTCAGCATGTCTATGGCCTCTGTCAAGGTTCCGTTCTTGTCATCATAAGAAGGTATAATTGTGCAACATGATTCTCCGATTTTGGCACAAACACCTCCATCCATAGCTGCGATCATGTCCGGGACGTATCTGTTCTGGAGGGTCATCAATCTTACAGCTCTCAATTTCTCTCTGATGGCATTGAATTCCTTTATAGTAGTATTAATCATCGGCAGCAATTCCCATCTGGTGATCTGTAGCCACTTGGTATATGCCCAACCTGGATCCTTGGCATGAAGATCAACGTGAACACTGAAGAAGTCTGGCTGAACAGTCTATGCGCATACAGAATAGGCGTAATCTTCTATTGATTTGGCTGAAAAGTAGTTCTCTCTCTTCATTAGTTTTATCAGCCCCACAAATCTCTTCTTCCTTAGATGAGCATCTGCTTTCAGAAAACTATCAATGTTTAGGTCACTTTTAGGTATCACAAACGCAGGTAGATGGACATTCCCCAATGTGCAGATTCCTCCCCAATCTTTAGGCAGTCTGATGTGGGCCTTGGATCCACAAGCCCAGTAATGATCCATGATTACTGATGTTCCGATATTCATTCCTGGTGCATCGAAGATTCGTTCACAGTTCTGATTCTCCCCCATTTTATTTTTACCATTGTTCCTGAAGCATAATTTAGAACTTTCCATTGTTGGTTGGTAGTGACCCATTATTACCCAGTCTCTGCAGATTACTACTCCTTCCTCCCAGCCATCTGGTGATAGGACAGTTCCCCAAATCTACATCTGGCCTCTGTTTTTCCATCTACGGATGTCTTCAGTAGAGTGTCCAGGAACTTTCAGTTTTTAATAAAATGTTCTTCTTATTCCAGTTCCATATACTCCAGGCTTCTCGTATTTGATCAGAATATTCTTTGTCTTGGCATTGTTTCTTGTTTTTGTGTCTTGAACATAGTCATCTTCATTTGGATCTGTCCCTTCAGTTGCCCATTTGAGAGAGGCTGTTCGAACCATGAACTGGCAGCTTGCAATATAGAAAGCTAGGTTCACTATGCAGTGTGCAGTTAGGACATCTATTTCTATAGCTATGAAGATCTTCGACTTCCCCATGCTGTATGGCAGGAGTGCACATACAAAGCATTCTTCTTCTGACGTCCTTCTTCCAACTTCTTTCATGTGTTGGTACCACATGTTATTTTCCAAGTGTGCTGTGATGTCCAGATAATAATTCAATTCATAATTATCTTTTTGGTTCTAAAACTCTTCATGTAGTTGTCTATCACTACGTTTCTAAATGCATCAACATAGCTTCTTCTGGCTGGTTTGTTTGCAGGAACATTCATCCAGGTTCCCTGTGTAGACGAAAGTTCAGCAAGTCTTTTTTTATCCATCTGTCTTTTTCTAGCACCAGCTAAAAACTGCCATAAAGATTCTGCTATAATCTCTGCATGTCACCTTTCCTTGGGACTCATGCTTGGGCCTTTTGTCACTGAACCAGGTGTGTCTGCATATATTGTCTGTGTAGGCCCAACCTTTATTAACCCCTTATTTGGTCTGATCCGCCGACCCTGTCTCTGGCGTTTAAAAGCAACTTCTGAAACAATTGCTGTGGGTGATTGGTTACTAACAAATCCATTTCAAGCTCAGGTATCTTCCTATTTTTTCTTTGGACAGGAATAACTATGTAGGGTCTAGGCTGCCTTGTAGTTGCCATGCTTACTTTTTCCTTTTGCGCGAAACATATACAGGAGTCTTTGCCCCATTTGCTCCTATATAAAATGTAGTTTCTTACTGTCAGTGAAAGCACTATGAGTATGAATATAATGCATGTGTAGATGATTCAGTGGTATGTGAGCTTACAGCATCTACTTCTTGGACAATGTGTGTGTCTGTTCTCATGGGGCAACACAACGATGTTATTAAAGTTCCCCATCACGATCATTTGATGCTAAGGAAGGAAAAACAAACTTTAATGGCTCTGCATTTTTAGATTGCTTACTGAAAGCTGTTGTCTTCATTCAGCATTCGTCCTCGATCAACTATCTGCTTTCTGGATGCTAAGAAATAACTTTATCTTTCTTTCTGGAACCAATCTTTTCACCAGTCGGGATGCAAATGTTCCTTTATCATGAAGAAAAATGTCCTCTACAAGCTCTGCTTCATATATCAGGTCCCAATCGATGCCTCGAATCTGCTTCAGTCCAGATGACATGTTGCTTCCCTATCAGCATGAACAAAAGTTTTGTCTTTTATTTTCTTCCTCGATCTGTCCCTCGAAGGAAAGTTTCTGCACCGATCTGTGATTTCTTTCAGAATAGATGCGCACCTGGATTATTATGCCTTCCAGGATCCCATTCAAGATTGCAGTGTTTCTTGTATCTCTCAGAAAAGTTACCACATACGTGTGTCTTCCAACGAGATGCAGGTATTCTTCAATTAGGCGAAAGAACACCACACTGATCAGTCTACGTGCTGCATCATTTGATAAGGGCATTTGTGTTTCATTCACTGTACTCAGGCAACTTCAAAAATTCTTAAGTGATGATTATGAGCAATCTTCTTATGAACCTTTCATTGTCAGGATTTTGAATAAAAGCTGGAATGCTGCAAGTTCTCCCCACCAACGTAGGATAAGAGTGTAACACCAACTCGAAATATGTAAATATGTGCCTAGAAACGTCATCACTGGGTAACACCATGAGTAGAACCAAACAAGAACTCTGTGTAGAAGGAATCAGGGAATTGTACCCTCTTCCAATTGCTGTGTCCACAATCAGAATCTGGCATATCCTTATTCTTATCAAGGCTTAGCATGCCTCAGTAGTTCAAAGTCAATAAGCTACTGTGGCTTTAAGAAAGCAGATCTTCCCTTAACCATGCAAGTAAGATGCACAGAGTGTTCAAATGTGTCCTGATAAGCCAAAGAAAACTTGTATTTTATACCAAGCAACAAGCTGATCTGCACGAAAACTGTATTAACAAAATGAGGTCCATTTTCCGATCTCATTACTTCACAAACTGCCCTTATAGGAAACACTTCCTGCACTAAGAACTTAGCTGCACAGGTAGAGTCTGGGTGTGTGCATGGACCTCTCTTTATCCATCTAGAAAAAGGACACACTACAACAAGCAAATATCGGTATCCATTTCAAACTTGTATCATGTCGACATAGTCAAACTGCAAGTGCTGAAAACGACCATTGGGTCTTGGGATGACTCCCCTCACTATGTGCAGTGTATGCCTAGCCGTGAATTTTTGGCAAACAATACAATTTACAATAAAAAATGCAACATGCTCCATCAGGTTCGGTACAAACCAATCCTCAGCAATAGTTACAGCAACATTCTCCCTAGTTGTATGCGCTGGGTAGTGTTACTGTTCTAGCGCTACCCTTAATAAGGCTATAGGCCTCACTGGTTTACCAGTGCTGTCTTGTCGCCACAATGCTTCAGAGGGGTGTAAAGCACACCCTCTTCGCTTCCACAAATGTTTTTCTTCTTGCGGTGCCTCCCCTTGGAACTCCACTATCTGTGTTTTTGATATATGATTATATCCCTCACTCGTAATCATCGTCACATTCATCCTTTCATTCACATTCATAGTTTCAATATTCATCATCCCTGTAACTGTATTTGCTGTGCGCTTGGCTTCAGCGTCTGCTGCTTGGTTACAGCAAATCTGTCCCTTTCGTGTGAGCTGTGAATTTAACGACTGCTATGCCCACTGGGTTTTGTAGTGCCTTCATAAGCCTGTCCAATAAGGCTGCATGCCGTCCGCTTGGAGGTAGCCCCTCCTTTTCCAGCGCGCTAATCCTGCATGCATTGTCGACGTCACGTAGGCATAGTCGCTGTACACTGTCACTTCCTGGTCTGAGTGATTCTCAATCGCGAGTATCAACGCCAATAATTCTGCAGCTTGCGCTGAATAATGAGATGGCAATAGAGTACTCAGGAGCACTCAAAATTCTCCATTTGTCAGATGTTTTGCTAACGCAGCACCTGTATATCTTTGCCCATCATTTTGATCGATTCTTGAAGACCCGTCAATGAAAACAATCTCTCCCCCTGCGAGTGCATTCTCCTTTACTCTAGGGAGCTCATCACAAAACTCTTCATAGTTTGTGCAATCATGCATGGGCTCTCCTCCTGTGATTGGCTCAGCTATAAACATAGATGGGTTCATTATTTTACATCTAACTATTTTAATCGCTGGGTTCTATATCACTACCTCATAGGCAGAAGCCCTTTGAGAAGTCAACGTGCCTTTCAGTTTTTCCAAAATGGCAAATAGTGCGTGTTCAACAAACACTGTCATAGAACATCCCATCACTATGCTTGTAGCCTTTTCTATGGCAAACGCAACACCCGCCAAACTTTGTTTGCAAGGAAAGTGACCTCTCATCACTGGGTCCAAAATTCCACTGTAATATGCAGGGGCTTGTACCCCAATGTGGTTCTCTATGTGAGTACTACTGTCATAAAGGTACCATCTGTATACAAGAATAAAAATAATTCCTCTGCATAATTGGGGATCCCTAGAACTGGGGCTGTGGAAATTTCTTTTTTCGATTCATCAAACCCTGCTTCCATTGCCTCAGTCCACACGATTTTTTCTTGCATTGCCTGTGCTTTCTTTAAGGCCTGTAAGAGAGGCCGTGTATACGTGCAGCAGTCAAAGATCATGCCCTGACATAGTTGCATAATCCTAGAAAACTCTGCATCTGTTTTATCGTGTGTGGCTTAGCTGTTTTCAGAATAGCCTCAGCTCTTTCAGGAGTGACCTTCTTTCCCTCATGTGAAATCAATTGGCCTATGTACAACACTTCTTGTTGACAATATTGTAACTTTTCCTTGTCAACCTTATATCCTTTGTCAGCAAGTATAATCATCAGCTGAACAGAACCGCGTCCCTACTCTTCCTCTGTGGTGCTGCAAACTAAAATGTCATCTACGTATTGCAGCACAACGCTTCCTAAAGCAATATTGCTCAAGTCCATCTGGAGGACTCTGTTGAAAATTGATGGGGACTCACAGTACTCCTGGGCAGCCTTGTGCTTTTTAATCGCACTTGTCTAAAGGTAAACAATGTCAAATCTTGTGAGTCTTTGTGCAATGGGATTGAGAAAAACACATTTTTTCAAGTCAATCACCGTGAAATATCATGCATCAACAGGTATATTCCATAGAATTGTAGACGGGTTCGGGACTAAAGGGAACTCGGCCTCTACAATTTGGTTTATTGGGCAAAGGTCTTGTATTAGTCTCCAAGACCCACTCTTAGATTTGTTGATAGGATAAACTGACGTATTACATGGTGACTCTGACGTGACTAAGATACCTTGGTCCATCATAGCAAAAATCGTCTTGAAAATGCCTTCATCTGCCTCTCGAGACATGGGATATTGCTGTGTTCGAGGTAACATTGCTCCTGGTTTCAATGTAATCTTCAGTTCCCCACCCCATTTCAGTAGGCCTAGGTCTTAGGGGCCAGTGGTCCATAATGAAACTCGAACTTTTGCCATATCTTAAATATTCAGGACGCTTCTTTGCTAGCATCATTCACTGCGGAACTTCTATCTTGATTGCCTTTACCCAATAAGTAATGCACATTTCAAATATTACAAAATCATCAGATAGGTAATCGCCAAATAATCAGTGATGTCAGTCACTCTGCAGCCTTCCTCAATGGCAATTATTGTGCTCCATCATCTACCCTTATCATCATTTGCATCAAGCAAAGCCATATTTCCTCAGATCATAGCTGCTTCTATGTCTAAGGGAAAAATGTGCCCCTCCTCTTCGTCCATGAGTATCTGAGGCCTGAATAGAAACTCATCTGGTAATTTCATGGTTCTGCCTTCTAAACCTGGTAGCCATGTTAACAGAATACGTATCCCATAATGGAACACCTCGGGTTTAAGCGGTATTGGTCTTCACGCTTTTTGCCCTGCGAATGCCATGATCATTTCGAACACGTTTAAATAATGCATTCCCGGTGTTGAGCATATTATGCCTTCCATATGTAAACAAAATGGTCATATTCATTTTTGTCATTAAATCTCGTCCTAATATATTGGCAGGTGTTTGCCTCGAATAAAGCAGTGGCACCTTCATATCGTATTCTCCTATGGAGACTGGTAATTCTTCTGTAAAAGGAACTTGACTTGTCGCTCCTGTAAAGCCCTGAGTATTCATTGCATTGCCAGACATTGAAAATGTGGCCTAACATAAACACAAGGAAGAAGGAAAAATCTTTGCCGCCTATATTTATGTCTATCCTCGGTTCCTCATGAGTATTCAGCATTGCAGATAGGACTGAACACATCAGATCTCCTAGTGAGCTGTCCTATTTCGGGTACAGTCTCACTCCATCACTCGTGAATTGATTTCCTCCATCAACAGTGACACCTCCTATTCTCTGCATCATAGGTGATTCTGTGTTTGCGTTCTGCTGAAGTTGCATAGGAGATTGCTGTGATTGTCCTTGCGGTTGTGTCACGATGCCCGCTCCCGGGGAGCCGGCTCAGGCCCTGCGTCCCCGAAAGCGGACATCAAGTCCCCGGGGAAGGTCCCAACAACCCCTTATAGGGGCCCTTTGGACAGCGTCCTGGCGCCTGTGGCGCCAGGCTCATAGAGAACTTCAGTCCTGGCGCCATAGGCGCCAGGCTCATTATGAAAGTGTTTGGGTGCACTTATCTGATGCAGACCATGCTGCAGAACCCCGGCCTCCTTGAGGCCTGAAAGGAAGTACTTTACCTGTGGGACTCATTTACCACCCGGGCGTGGTCAGGGAAGGATACATACCTGATTGGAGGAAGGACACATTCTAGGAACTTCTTCCAAGGCTATTTAAACCACACCCGATCAGCCACACGTGCTTCGCGTTGTTCTGCATCTGGCAGCTGGACGCTCACCGTGTCTGCTCCTGCATCTTGACTTCTGCCACACCTGCCAGCATCCTGAATCACCTGCAAAGGAAGGGAACAAGAGAACAGAAGAAGGAAAAGGCCTCACCTGCTAAATCTGCATCCCAGAGACATTTCGCCGACAATCCTGAAAAGGAAGAAATTTATTTTTAAAAGCACATCGCATCGATCGCTGCAGCGCTGCATTCTACTCACCTTTACAGGGCGCCTCCATGTTCAGCAGCGACCATCCGGATTCACAGTCGCGCCCCCGCGCCTAGGGAGAAAAAGACAAGAACAAAGGTGAGAGAAAGAAGGGAAAAGGGAAGCTAAAACTCCATGTCAAGACTTACCTGTTGGGTCATTCCCTTTTCATTTCGGGTCCGCGCCGCATCCAGGCATTTTTGGACCCCGGCCCCTAAGGGGAAAAAGACATCAGCGTTAATGAGTGAATGAAAAGACATTACCAAAACACTCATTAAAGACTTACCTGATTTCCACAAGGATTTCACCGCTCACCTCGGGTCGGTGCCTGTTCCCCGGCATTCCGTACCCCGGCCCCTATGGGGAAAAAGACACTAGCATTAGAACATTAATGCATGGACACAAGGGGAACCACTTATAGAAAAACTTACCTGGAAGCCAAGCAAGTTTGGTTCTCACCCATCCGAAAATCCAGTGACGTAACTGGATACCAACGCGCCCCTGCAACAGAAGCAGGATGGAGAGCTCGTCCTTCCAGACCCTAAGGTGAGACGCTACGGGGAAGCACAGAAGGGTTTTGAGGAGGGTGAGAGGGGTAAGTGGGAGGCCGATTGCATTACCCCGCAGACAGTTAACCCCCTATTCTCATCTACAGAAGGATACTTCTGCAAGTCAGACAAGCCAGATCTGGGGCCCGGTCCAGTCCGTCTTCCGAACCCTGCGCATCACCTTAGACGAGGTCACAGCAGCGCGAACCAGGCCAGCGCCCCCGTGGGAGTCAGGTGAGCGTTACAGGTTGATTACCTGTCACTTGCTGTGATTGCAAGCGTCGCTGCACTCTCGCCACTTGCTGCTGCACTGTTTGATCTTACGCAAATCCATTTCCGCTCTTCTGCAAATAAGCAGGTGGATTTGGCATTCCCTGTCTAGAAAACTGATCGTTCTGCACCATCCCTTGGCTTCTACACATTCGAGCCATGTGCCCTGTCATTCCACATGTCCAACATATGGGCGGTGGTCTCCCCATCTGCCCATGTTGCACATTCTGATTATCGTTTTGCATATTCAGAAAACCTCCCTGATTATTCTGCCAATTACCTTGATTACCTTAGTTTAGTTTATTATTTATAATGCGCACCAGACCCTGGGGCATCAGGGCGCAAAAGATAGTAATATGTTCAGCTTAGTTACAGGGTACAAAGGTACATGGTATACAATGAAAATACAGGTAGATCAAAAGTGCAACAATATACAGATATATACAATGTGAATTGGGTGATCAAGATGACGTGGCTAGGTAACAGGGTGCCTGTGTGCAAGATAGTCATAAGGAATATACAAGAATATCTAAACAGGTTACAATATACAGTTATGTACAGTAGTGAGTAGAAGAGGCACCATGTTCTTACTGTGTAGATTACCTGATCAAGTCGCATAGTATTAGGGTGAACTCAATACATCCGTAATGTAGTACAAGCACATAGTAAGCGATTCAAGGAGCAGAGTGGTAGGCGCCAAAGGCGTCAGGAGAGAGGTGATGGCCTACGTGGTTAGATATCATTTACTCTTAGCCAGTTGGTTAGATTCTGTCTGAATTTAGAGGGCTGAGGTTGTCTAATTACAGGGGGTAGGGAGTTCCACAATTGCGCAGCCTTAACTGGGAAGCTATGGCCTCCTATGGTAGAGAGTCTGAAATGCGTAACTTGGAGGCAGTTTGTGTTGGCTGTTCTTGTTGGTCTGGATGAAGTTTTTTTGCATAATCTGTCCGTGAGGTAAGGTGGTGCATTATTATTGAGGCACTTATGAGTGAGGGATGCAATCTTAAAATGGATTTTGTCAAAGGTGGATAGCCATTTGTATTCTCTTCTTACAGAGGATATATGCTCATTTCTGTTAATCTTAAGAGCTGCTCTCAAGGCATTGTTCTGGAGAACCTGTATTTTATGGATAGTATGTTTGTTCGCTCCAATGTAGAGTCCATTACAATAATCCAATTTGGAGAGTATAAGGGCTCTGGCGAGCGTAATGCAGCTGTCTGTGGAAAGGAATTGTTTACTAGCTCTAATGAGTTTGCATGTGTATGCAGTTGCAGAGGCTAGTGAGTTGACTTGTTTAGAGAAGTTCAAGGTGGTGTCTAGGTAAAAACCTAGGGTCTTCACTTTTTTGGCTACTTTGTTGTTGTTGCCATCGATGATGAAGTTGGCATAGTCCGGGCTGAGTTTGGATATGTAGGTTGGAGTGTCTAAGATAATGAGCTCGATTTTGTCGTCGTTCAGGCATAAGCCATGGGAGGCCATCCATGCCTGAACAATAATGTAGATTTTATTCACTAGAGCCAGATCAGCGGCATAATCTCCTGAAAGCGGAAGGAGGATCTGGGTATTGTCTGCGTAGTTTGTGTAGGCGATGCCCAGATGATCCATTTCGTCAAAGGGGGGCTTAGTGAATATGTTGTAAAGTGTGGGTGACACACAGGATCCCTGTGGTACACCGCAGGTTATAGGGATCTGGTCTGCTGAGGCCAACGGAAAGAAGACTCTCATGGTCCAGTTACTCAGAAAGGACTTGATCCAGGTTATAGCCTCCTCAGAGAAATGGGCTGCGGAATCTAGATCGCTACATAAGACTGTATGGTCAACCAAGTCGAATGCAGCTGAAAGGTCTAGAAGGAGGAGTAAAGCTGCTTGGCCATTGTCTCTACACTCGTCTATTTGGGCCTTAAGATCAATTAGAGCCGTCTCCGTCCCATGTTGCGGGCGGAACCAAGATTAACGGGATCCGAGTAGGCGGTTGGATTCTAGCAAGTTCTGTATTTGCATATAGGCCACTTTGTCTAAAATTTCTAGAACAAATGGCACAGTCGTGATAGGCCTGAAGTTTGTGGGAATGGCCGGATCAAGAGTTTGCTTCTTTAATAATGGCAGAACCCAAGATTGTTTCAGATTGTTTGGAAAAGAGCCTGTGGTGAAGGAGGAGTTGATCAATTTGGTTATAAAGGGCGATAATTCTCTGGCGGCATCCTTAACCTTGCCAACCTCTTCCTCAATATCCCCTTCCCCGGTGAGCATATCCATTATATGTCTGATCAAACTGTCTTTGGCTATTTATCTGTGGCATGTTGATTGCCTGTTGCGAATTTTATCCGCCTACGCTAGTTAACATTGCCCCTTCAATGGTGTACTTGGACAGTTTTTTCGGAACTAATTTTTCTTCCTCACCTTTTCGCGTATCGTCCTTTTTGCGATGCTTTTCCTGCAGTAATCTGCAGTAATGTGCAATGGTTAACAGGATTTCTGACCACGGTTTGGCTTCAATACCCACTCATTTCTTGAGCTGCTTCTGTACCTGCTCTGGCAGCCCTTTGCATAGTTTGTGGTAAAACGCAGGTATGGACTTCCACCAACCCTCGCGAGTTTCAAGTGTCCAAGCGTCTTGAAAACTTTGAATGTAAAGCAACGGATCCTCTCCCTCTTTCATCTTTGTTGTCATCATAGCTCCCATATCGGACGTGTCCGGATATAGCACTCAAAGCGCTTTCCAAATTGCTGCTCTACAATTGCTAAACAGCACTCCATCATGCGCAGTGTTGACTGTAGTCACACCAGAGTAACCTGCCCATGTCCATACGTCATCAGCTCTTTCACCAAGTATGGTGATCAGAAGACCTTTAATATCCCCCATAGCTAATGTGTTCCCTCACGTCATTTTTTCTAACTCATGTATCCATTTTCCAGCTCCGGAAGTTAAACTCTGGAGTTTACATTTTAAATGATCCCTGTCCATCTGGGGCCATGGTATATACTGTGGCCTGGCCAATCCCTTTTCTAACAAGGGGAACTGTGACGCTCCAAACTCATTCTCATCTCTCATCATTTGTCTATCTACCGCCGGGGTAATATTTGCACATCGCTGTCTGCCTAGTAATGATTTTAGCCTGCTTACATGAGGCGGTGACTCCCCCCTCTCACCGTGGGGTTGCCCCTTATGTTGGTCTGACTGTGTCAGTGGCTCTGATGCCTTAGACATAGGTATTTTTAAATCTGACCATCTTACTCCTTTATCCAAAGGTGAATATCTCTCTGGATCACATATATCACTTCTCTTTTCCCTCTGGAAGGTTTCCCTTTCTTCATCTGATACTTCTTGTGCCCAACTTGTGCGACTTCTCTAATCGTCATCTCTATTTAATGTTAGTCTGTCTACAGACAGCTCCTTATGTGTCGCATTACAGGAAGCTTCCTCCGTGTCATCCCACTGAGTGCTTTTGAGGCAATAATTGTTTCCCTTCCCTTGTGATTCTTTCTGGGCTTACATTTCGTGGTAAACTTTATCAATCGTTTCCCCAATACTGCGTGAGTGAAATTCGTCTTCTATATTTACTCTAGACGTGCCTGGTAATGACTCAGATTCGGGAAAGAATTCTTCTATGTCTTCCCATGCTACCTGTGGATTGGGATTTCTTACTTCCCTTTCCAAATACTCAAGATCGTGTGCTCCCGGTCTTCTTTTACGTTTCACAACATCATCGACTTCTCTGCACTTTCTCGCTTCTTCTCTTACTCTTTCTTTTTCATATCCCTTCATTCATATGCCCTTTGTATTTCCTCATCCCTTCGTCTCTGTATTCTTTTTTCTCTTATCCTTTCCTGTTCATATCTTCTATTCATTTTCTGTTGTCACGTTTTCTTTGCTCTTCTGCTCTCGCCTGTTTTTTAGCTTGCCCATCTTGATATAATTGTTCTCGTCTTTGTCTATCTTTTCTTGTCGCTCCTTCATTTTTTTTATCATTCCTCCCTTTCTTTGTCTTTTCTATCTTTTTCGTCTTGATCTCTCCTTTGTCTTACCTCCTCGATGCCTTTACCATCAAGTTTAAGTAAAATCTTACCTTCAATCCATTCATTCTGTAAGAGCGCCTTCTCATCAGTTTTATCCTTGTCTCCTATCCTTTCTCTCCTTATATCTAGAGATGTAACTGCTCGATCACTTCTCTTCTTATCGCGTCTATTCTTGTCCCTCCGGACTTTGGAGGTTATATATTTCTCGGTATCTTTCTCTGGGCCCTCGTCACTACTTTGTGTAGGTGACTCATATGACGGATTACTATATCCCGTCGCTGCTTTAAGTTCCCATAATGGGTATAACCCTTTGTCATTTTTAGTTTCGTATTTTGTATTTCAGACGAGGTGGGCGGTGCAGAAGGCTCTTCACCCCACTCTTTGCATATGTTGAGTATCCAATCTAAAGGAGGCTCCTCCTCCTTTTCGTGTTGATACATTTTCCAAAGTTCTAAACTCGGTAGGCGCTTTTCTAACTTTTTTCCTGTGTATGCAGCATGCAAATATGTCATCATATTCTGCAGAACTGTTCTTGATAATGATCGGCCTTGTGGCCATGGCATAAACATTTTGTCTGCGGTCCCCTTAACCCACTCTGCACTGTATTGCTTAATTTTAAGCACATGTTTCGGTAGCTGTTTGCAGAGATGCAATAATGGAGTAACCTCTTCCATTTCTAAACTTCGCTTTTCTTTTTGCTACCACTCGCTTATGTTTTAGTTACAGTTTCTCAACTTCACGCTTCTCCTTTATGTAAAATGTTCTTCTTTCAACTCTGACATCATCACACCTCTTTTAATCACATAAAACAAATAGACAAACTTCACCGGCCACATGTACTAACCACAATCTTTTCATAAGACTCGTCTTACCCTCTAAATCTGCTCCGATTTTGAACTTAAGAGAATTTCTTTAAGATTGTCTTTAACCAGTCTCGTCTTCTATATGTCCCGCTAAGGGGCTCTGAATTAAAGCTTCTGCTAGCACCCTTTAAAGTCTAGGAACAGAGCGTATCCTCATAGCATGGCCACACTCACAACTATTCTTCTTCATATATTGCTCGGCCACCCTCAAGCCAATATCTTATTCCCCATATACATATATATATTACACTCTGACTCTAACATTATATTGTATCCCGCCTCCCTCCGTTACCATGCGCAATTCACTATGCATGCATCCCTTTGCCACACTCTTTAGTCTATTCACTCACTGTTCACATGTTTTTCGTCTTCGGACCCTCGGGATCACTGCCTTCGTTACTGCCTCTTCGAGCCGCATTCTGATCCGCTTCGCGTAGATGTGGGAGGGGTCTATATCTTAAAATAGGGGTCCCGTCAAACCTTCCCTTGCAAGGAGTTTACCTATTCTAACCACTTCTACGGGGAGCTTCACGTCCTATCAGCCAAATGGCAAAGGTTGTGCGATATTGCAGAGACTCAAAAGTTACTAATGTCGACGCCCGATGGTTTATCTTATCTAACCATCTTATCTCTGCTACCAAGTGAACTGCAGGCTCCGTCCAGCCCTTTAAGATGAGTAGCGGTACCCTGGAGATAGGTGTGGATGCAGATTTTATTCATACATCAATAATCAAGATGACACAAATAGTTTGGCAAAAGTTTGTCTGTTTTAATATCAGGTATATAAAACAGGGAGTACAATCAACATCAGCAATTGCTCGATAATCAGACTCTAACTACTTCATAAAAAAGTTGGGTTCTTATACCCAAAAGTGATCATCACTGACGTGCTGACCTGCATCATTACCAACGTCATCCTACGTGGCAAACTACAAAAACCTGTCGGGAGGTGGTATTAGTTCTAAGTGAATAACTAAGCATAGGTTCTATATCTGTATGGAGTAACGGAAAGAGGTAATTGGATAGTTAACATCAGGTGGGGCAACTAAGCCCTCCCTTCAAAATGGCGACTATCAACGTCACTAAATGTACGACATCCCATTGGCTTCACACACTATAGGACCCCCAACTATGTGGTCCCCTACAATTGGTTGGCTTCTAACCACTGTCAGTACTTTTCCACCTACATGAGCAAAACACAGACTGAACAACCAGGTGCAGGTGAGCTCGTCTTTGCACCAGCTTTCCACCAACTAAAATATCATCCATCATCACCTCAATGCTCCAGTGTCAATTAGTACTTTGAAGTTGGCCTTGAGTTTGTACTGTTCTCTGAGAATTTGTAAGGAGTAGGGGCACTAGCCGGCTTCTGTGTGTAGGAGTGATCATCTCGTCGTTCCAACTTTCTTCCATCACGTGACTGGACAATTTAAAATTGAGCCTATTCATGTATTTGATTTTATTCTCAATAGTCCTCTGACATCTTTTGTTTTCGCTTGACTTTTCTGAACAGGAGCTTCTGTTCTTTCATGTTAATTGTATCCAATGTCAACCAACCTCAGTTTGATAAGACCTTGGCTTTCTTGGCTCAGTGAACTCCTTAGCTAAACTTTTATTCTGTTTAATTCAATTGCTTTTCTGAACTGCGACATTGAAAGGAGAACTTCTGTTTTGTTCAGTACTGCTTATATACGTAGCGGAAAAATTCATCCTTTACTTGTCCATATGTAGCTATAGAGGTATATATGTATATGTTCGTGCTTGCCGCGGTCTAGTGTATTTAAAAGCATGTGTCTAGCTTCATGATTGCTTTGCTGCTTGCGTTTCATTGCATCTGTACACGTTTAAACTAAGTATCTTCATCAAGTCTTTGGCATAAGTCTCTTTGTCTTGATCCAAAGATGACACGTATCCCTGGTACTTCTTTGTACTTTATGGGCCTCATTACACGGATGGCGGAGAAACGTGGCGCTATTAGCGCCATGGTTCATGCCGGTAAAATACTGGCACCGCCTTGGCGGAAAGGGGAATTACCGCCCCATTCCAAGGTTGGCGGGGCGGTAATTCCCCCTTCCGCCATTGCCCTTCCCCATTCCCATTTTTGCCCCATAGGGCATAATGGGAATGGGGAAGGCGCTAATTACGGTACCGCAAATTGCGGTACCGTAATTAGCTCCATGGGTCCCTTTGCGGGTTGGTTTTTAACGCCTGCAAAAATACCATATGGTGTTTGTTTTGCGCCAAGCTCAAATAAACCACATTTGAGCTTGGCGCAAAACAAACACCATATGGTATTTTTTTAAATCAGGAAGACCACCCTTTCCATGTTTTATTGATTAAACAAAGGGTAGAGGCTTTATAATCCTCTGTACTGACCCACGCAGACTATAGACGACTCAAACGTGGTCCATGGTGACTTCTTTTGCTACCTGCGTAACCCAGCCCATGATCTCCAAACAGAACATCTGAATTACTTGAAATCCCTTAGAAACATGCTAATAAGGACACACTTCACCGCAAATCCTCAACGACGACTTAGCATGCCTACATACATGCAAGGAGAAGTATTTACATCCGACATCATGTTTGCCAGGACCTAACAACCCCAACTTCCATTTTGAGCAATGTACCTTATCTCAATAACTTGAGTGCTTGTTCAAACCCTGCATTTAAGAATCAATGGAATCTCTCTGGGTTGTTGCTGTAACATGGGAATTTAGGCTCCCACAATGAGAGTGTGGGGGGGGGGGCTACATAGATGAGATGTGATCTTCTTCTCATCCCTCTGTAACCTGACGAGAGCATCCAAAACAGGCTAAAGATCTGTGCTGGAATCTCCTTTCGAGGAACACAATGTCAACGTACATTGGTGTAGCATGGATAAGGCAGGGGAAACAAACTACACTTCCCAGCAGTTGGGCACCAGGTCAGGGAGCATTCATGCATTGAAATATGCGTCTGCCCTTTCTCCGATGCTTGTGATTGAGAGGAAAACGCTAAGAGGCAAATGTGCTCGAGAAAACCGAGTGCAAAAGACCTTGACACATTTTCGCACCCCATGGGTAGCGGCGGTGACACATTGAGCCCTTCGCTCATGTCAAGGCATGTGTACACTTGCAGAGCAATGTGACCCACCTCGGCTGTGGTCGTGAATACAATGCGACAACCACAGTGGAGTCGGAGGCCGCTTACTGCATGACTACTTTTGCCTCTGGGCTCGCCCATGGGTCCAGAGGCCTCAGATAAGTGCTCTAATGATTACAACATGTTTTCTGGGTGAAGCAATTATGAGAACGAGAGTGTCTGTGTTATGTTCCATATTTTTCCTTTCTTAAATGAACGTTTTGATGATTATGGACTGTTGAAAAGTTCTGAACACTGAATCAAAGTGTGCATAAGAATAAAGGACTCATCTGCACGAGGACGGCCGCTACTGGACTGTGCAATAGGGCCACCTTCTGCAACAATGTGAGTTTACAGTAGCACACATGCAGCCACGATGACATTGCTCGAGTACCGGTGCACCAGCCCAGTTTAAATTAATGTCACCTGATAAGGAAAACAATTGCATTACAGGTGAAAATAAATTTAGCAAAAACAGATATGAACTGGGAGAACTTCACAGTGACTGAATTCATCCTCTCTGGACTTAAAGACTTCCAGGATTTCCGCATTGTATTCTTTGTGTTATTTCTTAACATTTCTGGTCACCGTGCTGGGGAACATGACCACAGCTCTTATAATCTGCCTAGACCCGCTCCTTCACACACCAATGTACTTTTTCCTGTGCAACCTGTCCCTGCTGGATGCCTGTTACATCTCAGTCACTGTGCCCAAGATGCTGCATGACTTAGTCTCTGAAAATGGAGCCATTTCATTCCCAGGATGCTTTTCACAAGTTTATTGTTTGATCTCTTTTGTGGGGGTGGAGTTTTTCCTCCTCACTGCAATGGCATATGATCGTTATGTGGCCATCTGCAACCCCTTGCGGTACATGATGGTGATGAACCACACAGTCTGCGCTTTGCTAGCTACAGCTTCTTGGTTCTGTGGGTTCTTCAATTCCTTCGTACAGACTGCACTTGTATGGAGGCTGCCATTTTGTAGGTCTAACATCATCCACCGTTTCTTCTGTGACATCCTTCCGCTGCTGGTGCTGGCTTGCACCGATACCTACCCTAATGAGCTAGCAATATTCCTGGTAGGCGCAGTAGTTGGTGTCGCCTGCTCGTTCTTCACCATTCTTTCTTACGGGTATATCCTCTCCACCATTCTAAGAAGTCCATCCAAGGTGGGGAAGCACCAGGCATTTTCCACCTGTGTTTCACACCTGTCCGCTGTGACCATCTTCTACGGCACAGTTTTCTTTATTTATGCAAGGCCGGTGTCCAGTTACTCCCAAGATGTGGACAGTCTCCTCTCTATGGTTTATGCTCTGCTCACACCTCTCCTAAACCCTCTCATCTATTGTCTCCGAAACAAAGAGGTCAAAGGTGCTCTCCGCAGAACTCTGAGAGGGAAAACGTACAACAAAGGAATGCTGCTGTCATGAAGGAAGGATGAATGTGTGATTTAGTTGTGGAGCACGTGCACCCACCGCAGTGGCCGCCATTTATTCCTGTGTTCTCTTTCAGAAAATGGATTACTTATGGATTACTTATGGTGTGTTGGCTTATGTCATGTGAGTTATCCATTTGGATAACTTCCCGGGAGTTATCTAAATCAGCAATCAGGAATCCCTCGCTCTTTTTTGGTGTTTTGAATATTGTATGTGTGGGTAAAAGAATCAGTGTGTATATCTTTGGAGCAGATTTACAATTATGCAACTTATTATCATTAATGGGAGCAACACGGTTATTAGAATATTGCCATTGTTTAAAGGTGTGTACACATTAATACAGAATGACTTGCATACATAACATTGCATTTCCATTGCTTTTACAAACTGTATGTGTGACTTAATTTGAAAGCATTTTGTATATGGTATTGCAGTGTCTTACAGCCACCTCCTTTATTTGGGGGACTTCAACCATTGGGCGAACAATCCCTTATACAAACAGGCATCCCCACTCGTCGACTCCCTGAATTCCTTAGGTATGGGCATAATTTTAGGGGGGGACAGGGGGGTTTGTCCCCCACAATTTCATGTCACACCATTTTGTCCCCATTCATTCGGCTGGGGCACCTTTTCTTCAGATGTCATATGTCCCCCCCAACATTTTCAGCAAAGTTACTCCACTGTCCTCAGGGCTCACAAAATGGGTGAAGGAGGTCACACATAGAGGTGGTCACACGCTTTACTGGCTGTTATGTCAGCATTCACCTGTGTCACATACCGAGGTATAGCCATGAGGATGGTCAGATCACTTTATGATTCACACCACCGTGCATCTTTCCACACCACCAGCAAAAATGAATACACTACCAAGAGTCAAAAAACTATCACACAACCTTAAAAATGCCACCCCTGTTACTTTCACTGCCCTTTTATCATCCAGTCTTATACCACTTGCCAATTTCTGTGAGTCCTCCCATCTAGTGGAACACCTTATGTCATCCATAAAGCAAGTAATTTGAGTTCTGGCACCAATGATAAGCAAAATAATCAAACCTGGGGCACCCAAAAACACACAATGATATCATCACCATTAGACAGACAAAGAGAGCATGTGAAAGAGTCTGGTGCTAGAACACTAGCCCAGACACACTAGTGCACTGTAAACAAGCAGTGAAGGAATTTAAAACTGCCATAATTACTTCCAAATCCACCTACTTCAACAACAGGATTAACAATAAACGCTCCAATACCAGTGAACTATTTAATATCCTGGCAGATTTTCAGGACACCTCGTCCTCCAACCCAAATCTAATAAAGGACTCTGCATGGTGCTGGGAAATCCATGATGGTTTTCTAGCCAAGATTGCGGTTCACAGACAGACTATTAGCAACATACAGACCCCATCACAGGGATTTCCGTTCTCCCACTACGCAGAGGAACAAGTCTCCAAAATCATTTGAAATCTCAAACCCACCTCATGCCTTGGTGTTTGTTGTCCGGCAGATGTACTCAAGCACTCTCTGGAGCTAGTGTTCACCCTGGATGACGAAACTCATTAATCTCTCCTTCGATGAAGGCGTGGTCCTGTCCTCAAGGAGGCTTGGACCACACCATTACCCAAAAAGGCCAACTCAGACCCTTGCCTTATTGACAACTATCGACCCATCACAAATGTGCCATTCGTCCTTAAGATCATGGACAAACTAGCATATCTACAGCTACAGAAACACATCGAAGACTACCAGATTCTTGGATCACACCAATCGGGTTTCAGAGCTCAGCACGGGATGGAAACCACAATGCCAGATCTTAAATCAACCTTGGCTGGCATAGCGGATAGAGGACATCCCACCTTGCTGATGCTCCTGGATCTCTCTGCCGCCTGCAACCTGGTGGATTATTCTCTACTGGTGACAAAGCACAGGGCAGTGGAGTAACTTTGCTGAAAATGTTGGGGGGACATCATGATAACTGAAAGAAATGGGCCAGGTCGAGTGGGCGGACGTTGCACTTAGGGATAAGACTAAACTACTACAGGACAAGAGTCCATATGCGACGCGCTCAGTTATAACTTTCATAAGACTGATGCCAGTCTTTTGAAATTTATAATACCACAGTTGGTCTTTAGAATTCACTGCATTGACAACAGAACAAAGGCTGATCCACCTCTACCTAAAGAGCGACTGCAAGCAGGCTGCAGGGAGCTGGTATTTTATTATTGCCACCAGGGCACTGACTCAAACAAGCATATAGACATAATGTAAAATGGATGCCTGCAAGATTTTAAAACCGCGCATTAGGTTGCTTATTCTGATTTCATTAATCACTTGCAACATCTTTTATTTGATTTGTTTTAGATGTAGCAACAGTTTACACGAATAGAGCGCATCCCTGATTATTTGCATTTTATTTTATGTATAGAGCAGTAAACGCCAAAGTGTTTAACAAGTCAAAGAAAATGTACAATTTAATTGGAAATCAATGAAACAACCAAATCAGCAAGCAAGCAATTGTGATTTGAGACGAGAATTGAAGTGTGGAAAAGAGTAGTGAGAGTGAAGGAGAGGCGTGCATTCCAATGTTTAAGAGCCAGCAAGCAAAAGGAGTAAAAGCAAGACATGATATGATAAGATATGGCATTTATAACATGCCTATAGTGTTTCAAGTCACGACGAGTCAAGGGAGGGGGAACAGAGGGAAGACAGAGACAGCGATCTTACTAGGCCAGGTGACATTGAGATTGCGCAAGTGCAGGGGAGGATTCATGTCAGAGTCCACATAACAAAGATAGATGCTTTCTTGTTCCTTTCCTGAGCAGTCCTGAGTTGCATCAACAATACCAGAATAATACATTGAGCTGCAGTACGATGGAACTGATTATTTCATGACTCATTGAACAGATGATTTCATTCTGTATTGCTGGACTGGTGTAGTCTTGCTTTCACTGTAGCCACATTTTGAAAAGTTTAATTCCCTTCACAGCCACTGAACATTTTTAGTATCTCATTGTAATTTCCCTCCTCCAGTTGATGACCCCGCAGTGGCAGTCCTTGTCTGACCAGATGTTAGGGAGAATTCTCTGTTTAGGCTGAATTTCCTAACCTAGTGAGTCCCCCAGCAGCTTTTCTGGATTTTTGGGGTTTATTTTTTCTCCTGCCAAGAGTGAGACTTTTTTACCCTCACTCTTGGACAGGACTTGAGAGTGTTTCTGTGACTTGCTATGTGCTTATGGGCTAGGGGGTATTTTTTCCCCATAGGCTATCATTGGTTTTTGAATGTGTGTTACACAGCACCCTCAGTGCAGTAACACAGGGGTGTCATAGAGACCCCCAAACATAGACTCCACACCCTGGGACTGACTACTGTCTCCCTGGGTCTGTAAAGTCACCATTGACTTTACTAGTCTTAACTTAGGAACTTAACCAGTACAAACCATCTTACTGTGGAAGTACTGGTAGGGGCAATTAGATTGCCCCTGAGTCTGTTGTCGAGGGGGTACTGTCCCGTCCCCCCTCGCCGACTTCTGGCTGGTGGCAGTGAATATCACGGAAATATTCCACCGGAATATTTCCCAATGGGATTTCCCATTGTTTTTAATGCACCACTTTTTGGTGCAATGTTAAAGATACCGCTGGTTTATTTATTTAATATGAATTCACCGGTTGGGATTTTTTGGCAGAACTCGCCGCCAAAATGGCGTCTAGGTTCACTTCAGTAAACCTGAACCCGAGTCGAGCCTTTGTTCCACTTTTGGCGGGCTTCTGCACAGACGCCCTCCACAGTGGTGCCATTCTGTCTGGGTACCACAGAGGGTGTGGGAGGGGGTTTAGGCACCCTGGACTGAGTTGCCTTGCCAACTCATGTCGCACTCTGGTGTGATTGGCCCAAGTGGTGAGCCACCCCGCTCACCACTTAGCATGTTTGAGTGACAGCTACGCTGTATGAATGGGGGTTTGCTGCATAAAAGCAGGATTTTTGGGACTGGTTCTTCAGAAGTTGCCACAGGACCTAAGAAGCCGAAGAGGGAGAAGCCGAGCCGACCTGCCAAGACGACACCACCGGTGGAGCCCTGCCGAACCGTCTCACCACTTTTTCCGACGACAGAGGAGATCTCCCGCCGGAGAGTCTCCTTCCCTTAACTGGTGGGGACAACCAGTTGCTGCCTTCTTTTCGCCATCCCGAAGCATCTCGTGGCCACCTTGCCTGTGCCAAGCACCCCGGCAACCGGGATACCACTTTTTAACTCAACCGCGAAAGAGGGGTAAAATCCTTTGTGACCGGAAAACGCCACGGCTGGTCTCATACCTGGTAGTGCAACGACCTTCAGCTTTCCTCCACGTCGAGATCACCTCTTCCTCTGGACGATGCCGCGACTTGCACCCACTACCAGGAACAACTACCACCGCTGGAGGATCCTTTCCACTTTTAAAGGTACTGGGTTCCGCCCGGCTTCCCTTGCCACCTATTGTACGGGGTAGATTTAGCCCTCGGCTCTCGAACCTGGGTAAGCCTGGGACACCCTAACTAAACTTTTTCTAAATTCAGTAAAACCTTTTCTACTCATCTGCAAAAACTTGTGACATTGTGTGATCTTGGGCATATTTTCGCCTGGCTCTCTCTAAAGCGGGCCACGAACCAATTCTCCTTGTTCCACAATTGACTGCCTTTTCTAACCTTTTGTGAAAAGTGTTTTACCTTGCTGCTTTCATTACTTCTGCTTTTTCCCTCCCTTTTCTAATAACTTGTTGGAGTGCCATCTGACGTTAAGCGCTCACCTCTGTTTGCAAATAAGTGGTGTTAACTTAGACTTGTCCAACAAATGACTAGGGATGTAAATATAAGTAATAGTGACTGTGTTTTGACTTACTTACATTTTTCTGTGCTAGTGTAATTTATGAGTGTGCCTTTAAAATAAAGAAGTATGTACTTTTACACCTAGCTCTGGTCAGTGTTTGCTTGTACTACTGTGCCTCTGTACCTATCCTGTATCCTCTATATACTGCCTAACTCTTCTTGAGGGAAGTCTGACTGCTCAGCCACAGCTACCACAGTGAATCTGTGTGGTACAGACTGCTACCAAGTGGGTTTACTGCCAACACCTGTAGTCTTAAATCTTTTGCAGTGGTCCCAGAGGGAACTGCACAGGTTTCTGCTTAACACTGGTGTACAGCGGTGGGATTTGTGTTGAGTATACACTTTAGTGTACTTTTGAGATACCTTAGTGCAACTAACCACAAAGCTTAAGCACAAGAAAGAAAAAGTCATTTTCTAACCTGTCTACTATGGAAAGTTATAGTCAAGAATCCCTTGCTACAAAAACTGCTGATTGTCTAAGACTTCTCTGTAAGCATAAGAATCTCATGACTAAAGGAAAGAAAATGGAGCTAATAGAAAGGTTGTTAGAAAACCAAAGTCTGGATGATGGTTCAGAGGAACCTATCACTCCAGCAAATGTAGAGAACAGCAATGATATTGATATTGAACAAAGTATTCATGATCTTGGGTCAGAACCAGAAGAGGAGGATGAAACTGTTGTAGATGTTCCCTCTAGGCCTCTGTCTGCTCTACCAGCTGTACCTACTGGACCTTTGCCAGGTCCCACATTTAACCCTCAATACTTTGAACTGGAGAAAATGAAACTTGAATTAGAGTACAAGAAACTTAATGCTCAAACTGACAAAGAACTAAGGCTAAGGGAAATGGAGCTCAAGTATGAGCTAGAAATGAAAACAATTGTCTGTTGAGAATGCTTCTCTCTCTGGCTCCTCTAGAATTTCCAGTCCTAAAAGACCCCGGATGCCTAAGGAATTGATTGGTATGTATGAGCCTAAATTGGATGTGTTGGATTGGTTGTCTATGTTTGAGTATAATCATGGGCTCCAGAACATCACAGGTAATGAGTTACTCACCTGGTTGTTCCCTAGGCTTCCCCCTGTTGCAACTGATGCGGTAATGGAGTTGGGGGAGGAGGATAGGAATGAGTATGAATGTGTGGAACTAGCTTTGAAAGCTAGGTTTGGGAAGACCCCTTCCCAGTATCTTAAGAGGTTTAGGAGCCTCAAAAAGCATGATGGTACCCCTTGAGCTACCTGGGTGTGTGAAGGGTTGAAAAACTTAGAGGGATGGATTAAGGGTTACAAAGTGAACACTTATGAAGGAATGAGGAATCTTGTAATGATGGAGTCAATTTATGATGCCTGCTCTCCTGAGCTCAGACAGCACTTGGCTGATTCACGGGAATTAGATCCTAGGAAACTAGCTAGGGCTGCTGACTTGTGGGTTGCCAACCGGGCTACTCACAAGGATTCTGGGGTAACTCAGAAGAAGGATGAGGGAAGACAGCCTAAGAAAGACTCCAAAGAGAATTCTAATAATTCTAATTCCAAAGAGGGCCCCAAACCAAACCATAAGGGTAAGCCACCTGGGAAACCACAGCAGAGTAGTATACCTTCTGGTGCTAAACCAGAAGGAGGTCAGAACAAGCCTCCATTCCAAAGGACCTTTGGGGCCTGTTATGTTTGTAAGGCTACTGACCATGTGAAAGGAGATCCCAGATGTAAGGGTAAACCTTCAGGGGTCCAGCTTGTCTCCTTAGCCTTCGCTCCAGAGGAGGAAGTCACTATGGCAAGTGGAAACTTTCTACTACTGGCTGATGAACCCACTGGAGTCTCATCCAGTGTTTCTTTAGTCTCTCTGGGGTTGTGGGAACAACAGAATTTAGATGTGTATAATTCTATCCCAGATAATACTAAAGAGTATTATAAGGACAGTGTCCAAGTGAATGGTCAGGAGACTCCTGCCATCAGGGACACTGGGGCCAGCATAACTGTGGTGGATGAATCATTTTTCAAGGCAGAGGATGTTGCTAAGGCACCCAAATGCCTCACCAAGTTAGCTGGAGGGCCTGTGCAGATGTGTCCCCAGTTACCAGTTCTCATCCAGTGTAATGGTATGGCTGTGAAGATACCTGTCAGTATACAATGTGAAGTTCCAGGAAGGGTTCTGTTGGGAAATGACCTGAAAGCTCTTGGAGTTGTGTCACATACCCCCAGACTTCCTAGTAAAAGGTTACAGGATCTCACCAAACCTGCAAGAGAGAAAACCCTGCGAGGTTTATCTCAGGAGATGATGACAGAAATCACTCCTCTCCCACTGGAGCAACTTACTGCAGTAACTACCAGATCAGGAGCAAAGGGGCAACCCAAGACTCTTAGGAAAAAGCCTACAGCAAGCACTCCAGTGCTTCCAACAAGGACTTCCCCGAGGTTGTCCAAAGTTACACCTGTAACTCCACCTCCAGCTGAGGCTGAGAGGGAGGTACAACCCTGTCTGGTTGAACTAGACTCTGAAGAAGAGCTAGTAGGAGGCCCAGAATTATTGGAGACCTGGACCCGGCTGACCATCCTGAGCTGCAGTCTTTACTGGCAGAAGGTGGACCCAGCAGGACAGCTTTTCGTAAGGGACAAAGAGAATGTCCAACTCTGGAGGGTCTCCGCCAACAGGCCGCTTCTCAGGCTGATGGGCAAGAGCCTGGGAAGTATAGGTTACTCTAGGAAGATGGCCTCTTCTACAGTGAACCCACTGAACCTGGAGCCTACCAACGCCTGGTAGTGCCCCAAGAGAACAGACAACAGTCCTTGCAACTAGCCCACGAGATTCCTTTGGCTGGTCACTTGAGTTTTAAGAAGACCAAGGAAAGGCTCTCCCTCTACTTTTATTGGCCAAAGATGGGGGCTGAAGTAGATAGATATTGCAGGAGCTGCCATAACTGCCAGACTTCTGGTAAGGTCGGTTCCAAGAATGTGGCACCTTTAGTGCCTCTCCCAGTTGTGGGAGTCCCATTTGAGATGGTAGGGATTGACATTGTTGGTCCCCTTGATCCTCCAATCTCCTCAGGCAACAGGTTTATCCTTGTTGTAGTAGACCATGCTACTAGGTACCCTGAGGCAATTCCTATGAGGACTGTTACAGCTCAGGCTGTGGCTAAGGCCCTCCTTGGTATCTTTACCAGGGTTGGGTTTCCTAAGGAGGTGATCTCTGACAGGGGGTCAAATTTTATGTCCAACTACATGAAAGCCATGTGGAAAACCTGCGGAGTCACCTACAAGTTCTCAACCGCATACCACCCTCAGACAAACGGGTTGGTAGAAATGTTTAACAGAACTATGAAGAGCATGATAGGTGCTTTAGAAGAACCCCTTAAGAAGAAGTGGGACCTTCTACTGCCATGCCTTCTATTTGCTTATAGGGAAGTCCCTCAGGAGGGAGTAGGTTATTCTCCCTTTGAACTTCTCTATGGCCATCCAGTCAGAGGCCCCTTGGCCCTCATTAAGGAGGGGTTGGAGAGTGCTCCTTCCCCCAAGCCAGTCAGAGTGACTGACTATGTGATTGGTCTCCGAAGGAGAATGTCACACATGATGGCAGAAGCAAGTGACAACTTGAAAGCTGGCCAAGCTCTGATCAAACATTGGCATGATCAGAAGGCTAACATGGTTGAGTTTAATCAAGACCAGCTAGTTCTAGTTATGCTACCAACAAGGCAGAGGGCCTTGCAAGACAAATGGATGGGACCCTTCAAGGTTGTGGGAAAACTTGGAGAGGTCAACTATCTGGTGGATCTGGGCAAACCCAGGGAAGCTCCCCGAGTCTTCCACACCAACCGCCTCAAAGCCTATGGGCCTCATTACGACCCTGGTGGTAAGGGGTTTACGCCAGCGTTAGCTGCGCCGACCCCTTACCGCCAATTACGAGGTCCCTTAGCGCCATGGCGCTTTTAACACCTGCTCTTAGCAGGTGTTAAAATCCATGGCGCTAAGGGACCATGGAGTTAATTACGCCACCGTAATTTACGGTGGTGTAATTAACGCCTTCCCCACTCCCATTATGCCCTATGGGGCAAAAATGGGAATGGGGAAGGGTAAATGGGGATTGGGGACTTACCGCCCGCCGACCTCTGAATGGGGCGGTAAGTCCGCCAACCACCATGGCGTAAACCTAGTTTACGCCATGGTGGTAAAGTCACGGCCCAGGCGGTAACTTACCGCCTGGGTCGTAATGAGGCCCTATGTCTCTAGACCAGAAGTAGGAGCCTTGCTTCTAGCTTCATCAGAAGAGGAAGAGGAGAGTGAAGCTCTACCTGACCTCCTGAGAGGCTTACCTTTGGACGAAAAAGGTTGAAGGAGTTAATCTCTCTTCAGATCTGACCCCTGAGCAACAGGAGGAGTGCAAAGCGATGTTAAATCAGTTTGCCCCCCTGTTCTCACTTTCACCAGGCTTGACCCCTTGGGGACAGCATGATATACTCACTGGTGACTGTCTGCCAGTCAAAAGCAGAGGATATAGAATGTCAGAACATGTCAGAACCCACATCAAAGGTGAGCTCAAGAAGATGCTTGATCTCGGGGTAATAGAGCCCTCTACTAATCCATGGTCTAGCCCAGTGGTGTTAGTACCAAAGGCAGGATCCAAAGAGTTGAGATTCTGTGTGGACTATAGAGCTCTTAATGCAGTCACCAAGACTGATGCCCACCCTTTGCCAAGGACAGATGAGTTGGTGGATAAACTTGGTACAGCCAAGTACCTCAGCACACTGGACCTTACGTCAGGCTATTGGCAAATAGCCCTGACAGACCATGCCAAGGAGAAAACTGCATTTTCTACCCCAGTGGGCCTATACCAATTCAAGGTTATGCATTTTGGACTGAAAAATGCACCTGCAACATTCCAAAGGATGGTGAACCAAGTTCTAGCTGGGATGGAAGACTTCTGCATGGCATACTTGGATGACATTGCAGTCTTCAGCCACTCCTGGGAGGAACATGTGACCCACTTAGGACATGTTTTGCAGGCTCTTGAGCAGGCCAATCTGACCATAAAGGCAAGCAAATGCCAAATTGGACAGAGTAAAGTGGTCTACCTTGGACATGAGGTAGGAGGTGGAGAAATAAGGCCTTTGCTCAGCAAGATTGAAGCTGTGCAAAATTGGACAACACCTACTACTCAGACCCAGGTGAGAGCCTTCTTAGGCCTCACTGGGTACTACAGGAATTTCATTGAGAACTATGGGACCATAGCTTCTCCTCTGAATGTGATCTCCTCTCCAAAATTCCCTAAAAAGGTCAAATGGAATGAGGAATGCAATCAGGCCTTTGAAAACCTGAAGAAAGCTCTTTGCCAAGCTCCAGTACTCAGAGCTCCTGACTACCACCAAACTTTCATTGTACAAACTGATGCTTCCAATGTAGGTATAGGTGCAGTTCTTAGCCAACTGGATGAGAACGGTAGGGAACACCCCATTTGCTTCATCAGTAGATAACTGAAGGATCCTGAAACAAGGTGGGCAACAATCGAAAGAGAATGCTTTGCTATTGTGTGGGCACTGAAGAAGTTTAGGCCATACTTGTATGGTTCTACTTTTGTCATTCAGACTGACCACCAACCCTTGAGATGGTTAATGCAAATGAAAGGGGAAAATCCAAAACTATTGAGATGGTCAATCTGCCTCCAAGGGTTTGATTTCACCATTGAGCACAGGTCAGGGTGTCACCATCAAAATGCTGATGGACTCTCTAGGATGTATGTCATCGACTAGAGGTATGAGGTTCATCCAGGAGTGGATTAAATCCTCCTGTCCCTTAGTCTGGGGGGGCGAGTGTTAGGGAGAATTCTCTGTTTAGGCTGAATTTCCTAACCTAGTGAGTCCCCCAGCAGCTTTGCTGGATTTTTGGGGTTTATTTTTTCTCCTGCCAAGAGTGAGACTCTTTTACCCTCACTCTTGGACATGACTTGAGAGTGTTTCTGTGACTTGCTATGTGCTTATGGGCTAGGGGGTATTTTTTCCCCATAGGCTATCATTGGTTTTTGAATGTGTGTTACACAGCACCCTCAGTGCAGTAACACAGGGGTGTCATAGAGACCCCCAAACATAGACTCCACACCCTGGGACTGACTACTGTCTCCCTGGGTCTGTAAAGTCACCATTGACTTTACTAGTCTTAACTTAGGAACTTAACCAGTACAAACCATCTTACTGTGGAAGTACTGGTAGGGGCAATTAGATTGCCCCTGGGTCTGTTGTCGAGGGGGTACTGTCCCGTCCCCCCCTCGCCGAGTTCTGGCTGGTGGCAGTGGATACCACGGAAATATTCCACCGGAATATTTCCCAATGGGATTTCCCATTGTTTTTAATGCACCACTTTTTGGTGCAATGTTAAAGATACCACCGGTTTATTTATTTAATATAAATTCACCGGTTGGGATTTTTTGCCAGAACTCGCCGCCAAAATGGCGTCTAGGTTCACTTCAGTAACCCTGAACCCGAGTCGAGCCTTTGTTCCACTTTTGGCGGGCTTCTGCACAGAAGCCCTCCACAGTGGTGCCATTCTGTCTGGGTACCACAGGGGGTGTGGGAGGGGGTTTAGGCACCCTGGACTGAGTTGCCTTGCCAACTCATGTCGCACTCTGGTGTGATTGGCCCAAGTGGTGAGCCACCCCGCTCACCACTTAGCATGTTTGAGTGACAGCTAGGCTGTATGAATGGGTGTTTGCTGCATAAAAGCAGGGTTTTTGGGACTGGTTCTTCAGAAGTCGCCACAGGACCTAAGAAGCCGAAGAGGGAGAAGCCGAGCTGACCTGCCAAGACGACACCACCGGTGGAGCCCTGCGGAACCGTCTCACCACTTTTTCCGACGACAGAGGAGATCTCCCGCCGGAGAGTCTCCTTCCCTTAACTGGTGGGGACAACCAGTTGCTGCCTTCTTTTCGCCGTCCCGAAGCATCTCGTGGCCGCCTTGCCTGTGCCAAGCACCCCGGAAACCGGGATACCACTTTTTACCTCAACCGCGAAAGAGGGGTAAAATCCTTTGTGACCGGAAAACTCCATGGCTGGTCTCATCCCTGGTAGTGCAACGACCTTCAGCTTTCCTCCACGTCGAGATCACCTCTTCCTCTGGACGACGCCGCGACTTGCACCCACTACCAGGAACAACTACCACCGCTGGATGATCCTTTCCTCTTTTAAAGGTACTGGGTTCCGCCCGGCTTCCCTTGCCACCGATTGTACGGGGTAGATTTAGCCCTCGGCTCTCGAACCTGGGTAAGCCTGGGACACCCTAACTAAACTTTTTCTAAATTCAGTAAAACCTTTTCTACTCACTTGCAAAGACTTGTGACATTGTGTGATCTTGGGCATATTTTCGCCTGGCTCTCTCTAAAGCGGGCCACGAACCAATTCTCCTTGTTCCACAATTGACTGCCTTTTCTAACCTTATGTGAAAAGTGTTTTACCTTGCTGCTTTCATTACTTCTGCTTTTTCCCTCCCTTTTCTAATAACTTGTTGGAGTGCCATCTGACGTTAAGCGCTCACCTCTGTTTGGAAATAAGTGGTGTTAACTTAGACTTGTCCAACAAATGACTAGGGATGTACATATAAGTAATAGTGACTGTGTTTTGACTTACTTACCTTTTTCTGTGCTAGTGTAATTTATGAGTGTGCCTTTTAAATAAAGAAGTATGTACTTTTACACCTAGCTCTAGTCAGTGTTTGCTTGTACTACTGTGCCTCTGTACCTATCCTGTATCCTCTATATACTGCCTAACTCTTCTTGAGGGAAGTCTGACTGCTCAGCCACAGCTACCACAGTGAATCTGTGTGGTACAGACTGCTACCAAGTCGGTTTACTGCCAACACCTGTAGTCTTAAATCTTTTGCAGTGGTCCCAGAGGGAACTGCACAGGTTTCTGCTTAACGCCAGATAGCGCAAAGCGATGACAAGCTTATGTAAGCACTTCCTTGAACGTTCTTGTGACTTCCTTGACTGATCTTGCAGAGTAGCTCCAATGCTGTGTCAATGTAGGGCATGTACCATTTTCCAAGACGCATGCTGGCGAGTGTCAGATGATTGGTGAGCTGCAAACATTTAACGTGCCTTCTTCCAGTTGGAAAATCCTACTGAAGAAAATGTTGGCTCACGTCTCTTTGACAAGGCAAGCAAATCCATTTCTTCATTTTTTTGCGCAAGTGAAACACAGCACTTCCTTCAAATCAGGGCTGAAATGCAGCCACTCAAATTCTTTGTACCAGGCACTTTAAAATTGCAGACTTCCTTGACCACAGATTTGTGGAGGTATCTCCTCAGTAGGTGGTTGAACAGGCTCTTGCAAAGTAAGGCATGACATCTGCGTTACATGGTCAACTGGAGACTGACACAGTGTGCTATTTGGTGTAAAAGAACTTGTTGTAGCAATGTCATTACCAGCAAACTTTGTTGGTTGTGACTGTGAATCAACTTGGGCTTCTGATTCATGCTCATAGTTACACTCAGTATGCATTTCTTCTTCATAAGGAGCACTAATTGATAAAGATTTAGTACGATCTGCAGGGTTACCGCCCAGTCTTTTGAAAAAGTCTTCAATGGTAGACTGTCCTTCCCTTTGGCGCTTCATCTGCACTCTTTCTGGCTTGGATGGATGTAGTGAATTGCTCTGAAATGTAGACATGTAACATAAAGTGTATCGCTAACTAGTCAAATACACTGTTCTATCAAAAACAGACTTGCTCACCAAGTACATTTTAAGATTATAAATCAGTACAATGTGAGTAGAGGTCTGGGCATCCGCAGGCCAAGAATACACTAAAGAATACACAGAGCAGGTTATGGCTCAGAGCTGTTCTTATTTCACTTATCTCAGCTTCTGCCTTACCTGTGTCTCCTCTCTCTGCCCTGATATCTTTCTTGTTCAAGAAGGATGTCCTTGAATGGGGACAGAGTGGTGCCGGAAGGATTGCTGCTAGCACTCGTTCTGTCCTCCTCACCTAAAGATTATTAAAAAAATAGATGTATGAGCTACTTTAGTGCATGTGATCCAAATGTAGTTCAATACAAATCTTTATTCCGGAGTTGCAGATGGCAGGTGGTGGGAGTTGTGCTCGGTTGCTTAGACTCTGCCTTTCATTATATGCGCAGGAGCCAAGCATAGGTTATGTAAGAAAGGCAACAGTGCAGTATAAGAAACATAAAATAGCTGCGCTTTAAACTCCTACTTACAAAGAAGAAACTGACATAGAACCTTGCTGTGTCAGGAAATTGGACTGGTATGTGAGAAAACACAGCACCTCACTGTGTGAGAGAAGGGGCCAGCTGAAACAAGGTGGCGACTCGAGGGTCAGAGAATGGAGTATTGTGTGAGTAAAGTAGAAACCGTTTGACAAAAATAGAGACTGAGTAGGGCGAGCATTGTGTAAAGGGGCAGGTTGTGAAGGAAGGGGCCGGTGTCAGGCTTTAATAGCTTCGACGGCCCTTGTTTCTGTTACACATCTTTTTTCAAAGAAAGCCAAAAACAGACAACATGCATTTTTGCAGCGTATAACCTTAATATGCCAAGTCAATTTGTTGGTTTTAAGCACCAAAATCCTTTCTTTAGGCAGTCCCAGTGCAATTGATACAGCCTTTATGGGATGCAGCAGGCTATTTACAAACCTTACCTCCTTGCATGCCAGCAGCAAGGGGGACATGTCTAAATCCACTATTTTACCTGTGATGGCTGATCCCAAGGTCTGATCCCCTGATCTCACTATGCTGCAGGGACTGGGCTGTGTGCGATCAAGTGGGCTCAGTCTGACCTATACGGCAATGCATGCTTTTTACACGACTTTAACTTCAATGTATGCATAGTGCTTATCAATGATGTGGCTGAAGGCAGACCTGGTTTATCATGTGCTAAAACTACAGTTGTGCATCACACCTTTCAGTGTTTGGGTCGAGTTGACACACAGTTAAGAACCTGGGGCGCAGGCAGATTCTGCAGCATGATGAATCACCAGCAGATGAACCACAGGAGGAAGACAACCCCAGTCTCATAGGGTTGATGGCTTGGGGACAGTTAATCTCAAGAAACATGGGACAGGTGGCTCTGAGAGCACGAGGCACTGAACGGTTTTTGTTAAGTACAGTAAAGGGTGTAAGCATTCAGGATATTTAATTTAGCAGAAACCGTCAAGGAGCAGCCGCTCCTAGGGCAACAAGGAGGGGGACATCAAAGCGGACCGCAAGGCGGAGGACATGGTGGGGGCAACAATGCCGGCTGGTGGGAACACAGTAAGGGAGGGCAGCGAGGTGGGATGCATGTGGGGAGAGGTCTGGGGCAGCAGCCAGGGCCACAAGACGAAGAATGGCACTGTGGAATCATCTTCTTTATTAAAAGGCCGCCAAGAAAACCCCTGCCTTTGCCGTTTCCAGCACCAACTGACTAGAGGAACCTCTTATGGCTCAGGGGCAACGCGCTCGCCTTGGAAGCAAGATGACGCGGAGCAACACAGGTTCGATCCAATAACCAATTATAAAAAAATTATAATGATCAGAAGTAAATACTTCTTGTTCTGCAGCCAGTGCAGGAACTGTGTAAAGAATGTTGCTGTACTAGGCATTCGCGAATACTGTCATGGAATCACTTAGTTAATACATATCATCCCTCTCAGGTCTTAGACCTGCAATGGTGGGGTTTGCATAGCCGATTGATTGACTGTCCAATATTCACTTTAATCCTCAGGGCTTTTTCTATAAACCAGCAGGTGAGGACAATTGATTGACTGTCCAATATTCATTTTAATCCTCAGGGCTTTTTCTATAAACCAGCAGGTGAGGACAATGCTAGACGATTTGGAACAGGCTTGGCTGCAGACCGTTCCAGACCAGTTTGGATAACCATAGGATGTCAGCTGGCACTTCCACACGTTCTGGGGGACTGTCACTGGGTGTTTTGCACCAGATCACACAATTTCGAGTGATCTCACAATTTCGAGTAGATTTAATTGTCTAAGGGACTTGAAGGAGATTGACTGGCAGGAGGCTCAACTTAAAGATGGTCTACCACTGGTGGCCCTTATATAAATAACCTATCATAACCTATCATAACCAACAGTAACCAAAGGTATAGTGAAGACTCAGAAATTGCTGGGGGTATTAAGGGGGGCTTAATGACTTAAAGGGGAGTGCTTTTAATATCCCAAAGGTAGTCCAAGTAGGCCTGCTGGGTGTTAAGATTATGTTATGGAATACTTCAGGCCTTAATAGCAAACTTCAGGATTCTGCATGGTGGGATTTTTTTAAGGACCACACCAGGTCATTATGTTTCAGGAAACCTGGGCAATTGATCCTATTTATCTTCATGGGTTCGAAGGCTCAGTTAGACACGGATGCTAAATGTCAGAATTTAGCAGCTGACTTTTCAACCCATTTCCAAATGACCCTAGCACATGCTGACCGATGGCAATTTCGGCTGTAATAACTCTTGCAAATGTCCCACATTCACAGGTACTGCGCTGTGAACGTGTGACATTTTGTTTTGTCTTACTTTCTATAAAAAAAAGATTTGATTTTGCAGTCTGTAAAATGTGAAAGTGAATCTGCCTGCATTTTCTGCAAGGCAGAATACAGGCAAAATCGTCGTGGATACATATATATCAGTATCTGCAAAAGTTATGTTCAATATTACGTACATATACACAGGGTACTGCATTATGTTACCTTCTGACATTCCTATATTTAGAAACAGGCTTTCTACTTTAAATATTTGGGTACAGACACAAAACATGGCATGAATGGAGCAATTGCGGTGTGCAAATAGCGCAATACTGGTAAGGCTCAGAGGTTCTAAAATTCCCGTGAACCAGGATTGGCCGTGTATGTCCGTAGGAAACCATATTTGTGGAACAGGTTCCAACAAAAACCTGAGTGGGCAAACTTTAAAGCATTCAATTAACCTGGGACAATTCGGTGCTAGAGAGCGTGACAGTCAATGTGACCACACAATTAGCACTTGAGACCAATTAGGTTTCCAACAAAAGTAATTTATGGACAAATCTTTATATCCCACATGTAGCAAAAAACAAAAGCAAGCAATGGCCCGATGGCTCCGCGAGTACCAGTTATCTGTAGGCATTCCCAAATCAGTTTTAGAATGCAAATCGGCATTCTAAAGGACACAGCGTACCCATGGCTGTACTGCATACTTTAGTTGGCACTCAACACTTACAAATATGCACAACGGCCCCACAGACGTTCAAGGACCCATCAAAATACATCCCGACTTAATTGACCAGGTCTATTTGTAGTTGGAGTATAAAAAATGAGTTTGTTATTGGTACGATCCCTTAGATGGAATGGGCTCTGCTGCCAAAAAAGATTAAAGGTGGGAGGCTGTGAATTCCCAAAAAGACCCAAAGGCCACCCGTAAAGGCCTATGTGAAATGAAAGGAAAAAGGGGGGGGGTTTCTTGGGTCCTAGGGTGTCAGCGCTCTTTCCTGCTATATTTACTGTCACAGATACTAAAGTCTGATAAATTAAATACAAGGAATCAATTTACATTAATTATAGAGCACAATTAGCAGCTGTTCAAAGAGGTTTTAATGATTCCATGTGGTATGTATCATGTATATCAGACTTTAGTATTTGTGACAGTAAATATAGCAGGGAAGAGCGCTGACACCCTAGGACCTAACAGACCCACCCCCTTTTTTCCTTTCATTTCACATAGGCCTTTGGTATGCACATGGAATCATTAAAGCCTCTTTGAACAGTTTCCAATTGTGCTCTATACTTAATGGAAATTGATTCCTTGTATTTCATTTATCAGAATTCAGTATTTGTGACAGTAAATATAGCAGGATCCAACAAAACCCCCCTTTTTCCTATTTTGTATTTGTATTTGTATTTATTGTATTTATATAGCACCTTAATTCAAGGCGCTTGTTGGGTGTATACATATCCCGATGGGGGTGCGTTGGGAGGCTGTAAAATGGCCAAACCCTGGCTGCCATGTGAGCATAACAAAACTCCTGGTGCCCCCCTATAATTACACCTATGCTCCATAATCCATATCAGGGTCTCCAAAACCCAGGCTCCAGGTAATGTGAGCCTCGTGAGGTAGTGTTGTAGTGCGAGTTGAGGTATTGTGTAGGACTTGAATTACTTGGGCCTCAGTGTTGGTCGTGCCAGCTGTCTATAGGTAGCAAATGACCAGTGCTGTAGGTGCAAGCGGCAGGTTCCTTTTCCGGGCCATATTGCGTCTCCACCCCCGGAGTAACCAGAACGTACTCTGCTGGGAATAAGAGGCAATGAATATACAATCACCCCAAGATGTGCAGCTGCAGTATAGAATGGGTACACATGCACTGTGGTCCAATAAAGTGCCTGGAGGTTGCTTTGGGGACACAATAGCTAGCAGATAGTCCAGCAACTCAAGCGCTCAAACCCGCAACCAGAATGCAGCAGACAAACGTGAACCCCAGCAGAACCGCCTCGGGTCTTCATCCTTACGAGGTCAATGAATGGAGTCAAATTAAAACAGTTCACAATTACAGCTTTTTTGCAGTGCTTGAAAGCAGGACGAATCTAGCTCAAAGAAGCATGGCCACACTCAGTATCACTTACCGCAGGATATGGGTAGGTTGCCACGTTCAACTAGAGTGGACGGCTTTCCAGCTTCTACGACCAGCGATTGCAAGGCCATCTTTCCTTCATGAAGCCAAGTTTATAAACAAATGTCCTGTCGCAGGTCTTCAATGACGTGTTGGGCCCACCCCAGAGGGCGCAATAGTGGGGTAGGTCACTCCTGGGCAAGTAAATAGTCCCAAGACAAAGATAAGGACCTCTTATGTGGGCAAAAGCCTCATGGCACCCACATCTTGATGGTAAGGGGCGTTCATTAACTCAATGTATAACTTTTCTTGTTTTCTTATTCTAAACTTGCATACTATTGTTACTAAACACAAACCAAACAGCTTGTATTCTTGCCCAGAGATGGCCCTTATTTTCTTTCGGCCCTTTTGTGACCAATACTTCTGCAGTAGCTTTCATTGACAGCATATATCAACGTTGTGGTGTGTTCCTAGTCTCTCGTGGCTAGGACTGAGGCTGCAAACTGATGTACTTCAGTTTGGCTCTATTGAGCACCAGAGGGCAAAAGAGATTAAATGCTCATTTCATTAATTGCTGGAGAGTGGAGGTTTTACTGAATAAGACCCTTTTTTACACACTGGGATGGTTAAAATGAATCATCAATTGAGGATTATTGGGCTGTTCTGTGAAGGTTTCAAACTCGCATGATGACGTTAGGAAACGTAATGCTGAGACACTCTCGTATGACCTCACCCCAGTTGAGATGTCTGGTATGAATGTGGTGCTTTTCCATCACAACGCTAGCTTACACCAAAAATATTTGTGGCCCTGAATACTGTGTCCCAACATGACATTGATTTTTCTTGAGCGACAGACTGCCCCCACCCACACTCCCGCTGAGCAGAGCAGCTCTCGCTGGCACAGGATGGAGGCCCCAGCAGCCGCCGAGGTGATGGCGATGCAATCCTTGGGAAACGGCTCTAGTTGTGTGATGAAGTCATGCTCGCAAGTGAGGGGAGGAAGGAGCGACAGAAAATATGGAGTGGTCGTTTTATCCATTTCTGGAAAGGAAGCATTTCTCTCACAACAGAGAATAAGAATGGAACCGCTCCAGACTGTTATCCTTCTCTCGCATGGCACAGCATCAAGATCTTCCCCAGATCACACACACCTACAAAGAAACATTTTGTAGAATGGATCATGGATGGGAAAAAAAATAAACTACCCTCCCAATGGCAGCAAGACAGCCATCAAGGTGACGTGTGCGCACATCCCACGGTGTTCAGTGGGGGCAGGTGTGCGTGTGAGCCGAAAAGGGAGAACATTGGGGTTCATTACGAGTTAAGAGGTTGCCATGCCGCTACTAGCGGCATGGCTACCCCCTTACCGGGTACCGGGTCTGGGTTCCTTAAATAAGAAATTACCGGGCCATTTCAACCTTAGAGGTCCCGGTAATTCCTCATTCAAGGAACCCGGACCCGGTACATCCCTATTCCCTTTCGAGCCCCCATAGGGCTCAATGGGAATGGGGAGCATGCTAACAACGGGCCTGTTAATAACGGACCCGTTGTTAGCATGCTGGTCTCCTCGCGGGACCCGCTAAGGATGCCTGGTTTTACCAGACGTCCTTAGCGGGTCCCGCGAGGAGACCTCGTAATAGGGTGGTAAGGGGTTGATGGCTCCGGCACCTTTACCAGCTCCGTTAACCCATTGCCGCCCTACTCGTAATGACCCCCATTGTAATGTAATATACAAACAAGGCCCTCCATGCCACTTAATGTTGCTTCATGATGTTGTGGAAAAAAACACTGAGACAGAGGACAAGAGAGGGAACCCATGTACAGAAGGTACGGGCACCTTTGAAATATGGGACATGAGAAAATACAGAAAATACAGAAAATCCCGCTGCAATAAAAGAGGGTGAGAAATTCTTACCTGCTGTATGATTGAATCTTCGTTCGTTTGCCCGCAAGGTCGCAACTTAGGCATGGATTAGTTAGGCAGAAGTCACACACCGACCGTCACCATGAGGGAAACACTGTGCACGTGCCTCTCAGGGACCAGGGTGCCTCAGAGCTCGCCTCCACAAGAACACTCCAGAAGGTTGCCACCCACGTGCATGCATGCGCTCAGAAGCGTGCCCGTCATTACCCCACACACACTAACGAATTTCATTAGCTGACAAACAGCCACTGAAATACCGTACAGTGTAACTATCCAGAAACTGAAAGCCTACACTACAGAAAACGGGCCAACCCACGCACTATGACGAATTTCATTGGCTGACAATCAGCCAATAAAATATCTTACATGCAGTGTTACTTTCCAGAAACTGAAAGCCTACACTACAGAAACCGGCCCGGCCTGCCGCAACGCCACACAGGCACTCACAAGCAGAAAATAAAACAAAGCTCAGCCAGCCCACCCCCAATTACACAGCCTGAGGTCAAAATGCGTCCCCCGGCCCTCCTGCCAAAAGATGGGGGGGACAAAAACACATGCCACAAAAGTTGGGGGGGACAAAACCCTGTCTACCCCTATAATTACACCCATGGCTCGGGGTGATCGCTCACTGCTCTGATCAAGCATCCCATTGGATATCCTCATTCCTCGGTTCTCTATGAAGAAAGCTCTCGCCCAGTCCTTCAAACATGTGGCGTTCCCCAAGGTTCCTGCTTATCGCCTACACTGTTTAATGTATACATCAGGCCCCTGCTGGACTTGCTGGACACCCTGGGTGTCCAGTATACACATTTTGAGCTCAGCAGGAAATATGAGCAGTATCTGGCTGCCATAAATAAAATCTACAATGCCATCCAGTGATGGCAAGCAACTCACTTACCTTGAACTGTAATAAAACAGAGCTCCTGATCGTGACATCCAGAGCCTGACTTAGCAAACTGGCCCTGGCACATGCAAACTTATGCATCGCGGGCCTTGAACTACAACAAAACAGAACTCTTGATCATGGCATCCGGAGCCCGACTTAGCAAACTGGCCCTGGCATATGCAAACGTCTGCATCGCGGGTAATATCATCATGGTCTCCAAGAAAGTCAAGACTCTGGGGGTCGTCTTGGATGAGGAACTATCCATGAGACTGCATATCGCCTATATTCGATCCTCCTGTGGCCTTGTTGCCAAGTTACTAAACCACATCCGCCCGTTTCTTACTGCCAAGAACTGCATACGATTAGCCTCTTCATTGATACATTCCAGACTTGACTACTGCAATAGCCTCTCGCAGGTACAAAACGCTCTAACCTACAAGCACCACAGGTTCCCCAGAATTACGCTGTCCGGGCTATGAATGGTATCTCCAAATGTGCTCATGTATCTGACGCCAGAAGGACATTGCGTTGGCTGCCTGTTCAACACAGGATCACTCACAAGATCCTGACGTTGGAATTTAAATGCCATACCAATACCTGTCCAAAATATCTAATTGGTCGAGTGAAGTCCCACACAGCAGAGAGACAGCTCCGGTCCTCCACCTACCCTACCCTCGCACAGCCCAGGAACAAGCTGCCGCATTTTGGGGGGACATCATTTGACATCCAGGCTCCACTGCATTGAAACTCACTTCCCGGACATATATGTCTGGCTGACAATCTGACAATATTTAAGAAGTAAATAAAAACATACCTATTCAACCTTAACCCAGGCTGAACCCAACACTCCCTTGCTCTCTGTGAACACTGATCCCCTGCTGCCTGCCCCTTGTCTGTCTTCAATGTGCGCTCTGAGGCCCATGGGCATTCGGCACTGCTTCCTAAAGTAGCACATGCACAAAGTGAAGTCTGTGAAGATGTTCATATACCTCTTAGTTATGCCACAGGGGTCGTTGAACATGCATTCCAAACTAATTGAGAGAGAAAGCCAAGTAAAGCTAAATGATCTTTGAAGATGGGCAAAGCCCATCATATGAAAGAGAGAGCTATTTTTTAAACAGACACTCATACTCAAAGAACTATATGCCAACATTGGGCAAATATTGTTTAATAGATAAAAGGAAAAGCATTGTGTGAAAGTCCTGGCAGGAGAGCACACCAGGTGAAGCTAAGTGTTTATAAGTAAATTGTGTGAATGTCCTTGCAGGAGAGTAGACCAGGTGAAGATAAGTGTTTATAAGTCAATTGTGTAAATGTCTTAGCAGGAGAGTACATCAGGTGAAGATAAGTGTTCATAAGTAATTGTGTGAAAGTCCTAGCAAGAGAGAGTATACTAGGCAAAGTCAACTATGCATAATACGTTACAGAAGGAAGAGAATCTCAAGCTAGATCCATGCCCATGAGATTGTGAAGAGTGAAGAAGCACCTGGTAAGGGAAGTGTGTGTAATAAGTTACAGAAGGAAGAGGATCTCAAGGAAGTTCCATGACCTTGTGAAGAGTGAAGTTTTATAGTACTTCACAATCTCAAGCTCTTGCCTGGCAAGTGAGTATACCAGGTGACCTGCAAGTCTGGGACCTGCCACAAACCATGATACAGAAAAAGAAGAATCCCTAGGAAGTTACAGGCTTTTAGGACTGTAAACTAATTTGAAATGTGACGAGAAACCTGGGGAAGGGAGTTATTTCTCTGAGAACTGTGAATGCACCAAGAGGAGGGAGCTATCCTCTTGTTCACAAGGAAATTGGTTATTCGTTGCTTGAACTTTTCATATTGATACAAGGAACCTGTGGAAGGGAGCCATTCCCTGCAACTGTGATCATTATCCAATGGGCACTTTTTGGTTAGATTTACATTGTTGTGTTGAATTCGAACATTTGTGCACCATGAGATCCAGATACATATCCTTTTCACTTTAGAGCTAGTTTTTAGATTGTGAGGGCCAGAATAGGATTTTGGACACAGATTGTATATCTGCTTTGGAAATCTTGACAAAGGACAGACCTCTTCATTTTTGTTGGAGGTAGGGAAATACCTCCTAGGTTAGGAACTGTGAGGCACTTCCCAAACCCTTAATATTTTGAATAAAAGTGTATAGCCCAAACCATGAGTACTCTGTGTCGGTGTCCCATTCGTGGCTCCTCACATAGGTTTATTATATAACTCACTTGTACCAGAGCCTTAGGATGAACTTAATATAAGGATGAGGGTGCATTAAAACAGAAAATAGGCAACATTTCAGCTTGCTTCAAGATATTAGTCCATCTGTCTATCCTTCACTTCTGTGCTGTCTTCATTCCAAGAAGAGCGTGTTCCCCCTGAGCTATCCTTCGAGCTGTAGTTAACAACCCACACATTTGGGACCACTTCACCTCTCCTCCTGTCTTTATTACCCTCCTCCGTGTGATTCTGGCTTTTCACTCCTTGCCGACACGATCTGACATAGACAACAACATTTATATTCCTGCGGACCCGTTCCGGAGTGGGCAAAAGTTCAGGTATAGTCAACTGTTGTTTGTGGCTCGCTGCACACAGAGATTGGCTGTGGGAATTTAAATGTAAACTCTCAGCTGGTGTCCTTAATTTGTATTTGCCAGTGCAGCTCTGTCAGGCGCTACATTAGTAAGTGCACCTGGCATATTTACAATACTGCAGTACAGTTGGATGAGTTTTCCACTGCGAGCTGATATCCAGTGTGGCGCTTACGGGACACTGTGGATACCTCTGCTGTGCTGCTGTCTGTTTTACCCAGAAAGTTTCATGCCACTTGTCTTGCTGCTTACCACTAGGCAATATCTATTACAATTAAACAAACAATGTAGTTATGCATTCCTTGGTTCTTCAGCAGTACAGGTTGACGACAACTGTCACAATGATCCTTGGGAACTTTCTCAATTGGGGCTCTTCAGACTAAGACTTCAGCATGCCTTTCAGGGTGTCAGAGTGCTGGGACAAAAAATACCCCATGGGTTCTCCTGGGAAACAAAAAGTCTGCTTCTTAGGGTGGAGTTCTCTGGTTTTAGGAAACATATCTGACACCAAAGGTGATTTAAATTGACCTGCTCCCGAAAGTCTATTTCCCTGTCTTTGGTAGCAATTTTGGATATCCTTAAATATGGCATGATCTCCCAGGTTTTGGTCCTTTCTTGCCATGTCTCACCCCTTTCCAGGATGCCCACCTTTTTAGTCGTAAGATCCCCTAGGCTTTGATACAAGCCTCGTCTGACCCTGACAGCTGATGGGCACACTCGTTTCCTTCTCAGGGCCATACATCACACAGTGGGTGGTGGCTCCTGATCTATATGGTTCCTCCAGCCCCATCATTCAGTCCCAAATAAATGACTTTGCCTCCCACATATACACCCCAGCAACATGACAGACACACATACGATATATGGCAGCTCACACACACACATATAGCCACAACAATGGTTGACAGTACCAATGGATGGCATCAATCGCATAAACGCACGATGACGGATGGAAAAATGCATGACTACTGATTGAAAAACACACACAACCAGGAATGGCTACACACACATATAGACACTTCCCACCCAATCGGGCTGCACTCCACTAGGAGGCGCGTCTCCACTAATTAACGTGATGCTGCAGCGCTGCAGGAACGGCTAGACGCACCAAATCCAGTCAAATATTTCAATCGGGGTGCGTCAGCCACAATCCAATCCGAACGCAGGCAACTCGCGAGTGAGTCTTTGAAGCTGTAGGCTGCACGCCGGTACCCATTTACATTTGCCAAAGTGTGATTTCACAGCCGTATGTTGGCGGGCGACTTTAGAGTATGCAAAAGGTGCGCTCCTTTAACCTCGCAAGCATTTATTATTGGGACGATTAGTTACTCCTGACCAATTCAAGGTGCATTTTTAACCGTGCCTTATGTGTGTTCAGTCCTTTTTTGGCAGTGCAGACTCGAGCCATTAATGTAACCTAACAATGAGGTTCGGTTAGCCTGCTGTCTATGACTCCGGCACTGCATACACTGACAAGTGACTGACTACGAGTTCAGACATATTTAGCTCCATTGCACGCCGACCAAGGTAGGCGGCAAGCAAATGCCAATATTATTGTCACTGTTATACATTTTTTACTTTGTCATTGCAATTCTGCGGTTTCACCCATGCTTCATTCCATGTTTGAGTATGATTAATTCATATTAAATATATTGGCCCTCATTCCGAGTTTGGAGGTAGCCATGGCGATATTTGCGCCATGTCTGTTGTAAGGGAAAAAGGACAGAGCCCCTTTAAGAGGGAGAGCTCGAGACTATGGGAGGGAGCGGGAAGCGGGAGGAAAGGGAGGGGCAAGGGAAGAGGAAATCAGTTACGATGTTGAAGGAATAAAGGAAGGTTAAAAGGGAAATGGCTCCGTTGTTTTATGAGGTATGGATGATGACGGGCATTGAATGACACCCCAACAATGTCTGCCTCCAAAACCGGTTCCGTGTCAGGTCTGGGTGAATTCACCCGACCATTCTCCAGTAAGCGCATAAGGGCTCAATGGGGAAGGCGCTAATAACGGGGCCGCGAATAGCAGGCTCGTTATTAGCGCCCTGGTCCCTTAACGGGATCCGTAAGGGATGTGTGGTCAGACCACACGTCCTTTATGGTTCCTGGTAAGGGACCTTGGAATTGGGCGGTAGGGGATTACCGGCACTGGTCTCCTTACCGGTGCCCGATATTCCTTACCGCCCAACTCGGAATGACCCCCATTGAATCATCGGTACATTTTTTATACTGTTTTTTTACAGGGGAATATTCCAACTTCTACTATGACGTCACTTCCATTCACTGTATGATTGACCGTCACCCCTGATCAATATGACCCCCCTACCTGCTTACATCACGACCAGGTATTGTGGACACGATTTCTTTTGCTCCACTCTCATTCATTGATTTTCTTTTTTCATTGATGCATAGTCCAAACTTACTGCACCACCAACTGCAAATAAATGTAACACTTTCAAGCATTCTGTGTTGCTTATTACTTTGCCTATCAAGCTTAGAATAATACAGGGTCCAACTTTCTCCTGTCCACAGAGAATGTCTTTCTGTGTTCCTCCCCGTCACGTTGGAGTTGTACTATTCAGGATCACTTTGGCTTACTTCCTTTCGTGTTCTGCCCTGGGATTTTCTGGGTAAGCACCATTACAGTCTAAAGAATTGGCAGATGCCAATGTGGCTCTATATAGTCTAAAAGTAATCATGAAACTTAAAATTTAGAAGAAAAACTCCTGTTTCTTTTTAATTTCTTCCAGCTTTAATCAGTCTTCTAAACTTGAATTGTTTGTATCTGCTCCCACATAGGTTCCAGGTGTGTCTTTTTCACCCCGAGGAAGGCAATTGCTCGACTTTCTATGCCAAGCAGGTGGCTTTATTGCCGAAACGTGTTCCAGATGTCCATTCTGTTTATTAATCTCATGGAATCAAACCTCTGAGTGGCCCGTACACGTAGGCAGACCTGCTAAAAAAACGTGTCAGCTACTTTTTTCAGAAATTAAAGTAGTGGCTGTTTACAAAAAGCGCCACTAGTGTGTGCTCTAACAATTTATGTTGTTGCTCAAATGCACCATAGCTAGGTGCTCATGTTTTTGCTCATGTTTTTGTATTTTGTCTTGTAACTACGTAAAACATTTCTTCTTTTGTTATTGCCTCACAAACTAGATTGAACTATGTGATTTCCGTTTAGCTCTTTGTTCTTTTATTTTTTGTTATCAATTTTGCCTGTGCATTGTGTTTTGTATCATAAGATTCACGACAATAAATGTCTATCTCTACAGTAAAAGTTTTGTGACTACTTTCAGAACTCAATATAGCCAGAATTTCAGAAGTGATATCGATAATGATACACCCTACAAAAATTGTTTAATAAAATAATCACTACGAATCTTAAAGCAGCTTGGACTACATTTTTTATGTTTAGTTTGATGTTCCACTCCATTGCTGCACCTGGGACACCCCCCTTTCTCTTTGTGTGAAAAATACGCACACATTTACACCAAGAACAGTGGTAGGCAAAATACACCACCCAAACAACCAACAACAGATGTCAGCACACACACCAAAGAGAGCAGAACACACACATGAATGCACACACAAACAACAGTTGGCAGCACACCCATAGCAACAACAGATGGCAGCACCCATAGCAACAACACATGGCAGCACACAAGCAACAATAGATGGCAGGGTGCACACGCACACACACAGCAAAAATAATAGGTGCCAACACATAATAGAGTGGATGTTAGCACACATACATGCAACGACAGAGGGCATGTGCACACCCACACACACACCCCAGAAAATATTGCATCACACACCAATAGCAGATAATGGCAGCACTCATACAAACATACCACAAACACGGATCGCAAGGTATACACACAGCAATGGATCACAGCTTACACGCAGATGAGATGGCAGCACACAAACCATAGAAATGACATATGGCAGCTTACACTAACCAATAATGGATGGCAAGCTCACCAACACACAACAATGTATGGCAGTACATAAACAATAACAACAATGTTTTACAACAGCACACACAACAGGTAGTGGAAGTGCACACACACACACCGCACAAAATGGCAGCAACATGACAGATGGAAACACAGACAAAAACGAATGGAAGATCACATACACACACAACACCTATGGTAGCGCACAAACAGGCACACATCCACCCTCAAAAATGTATGTCAGCACACACACACAGACAAGCCCATCCATAGCAATGGATGCCAGTACACACATCAACTGAGAATCGTAACAACAACAATCACACATAGGCACATATATACATGTACCCCCTACTAAATACCCTCTGCACAGTTGCTGCAGACCGGGAGCTGTTTAGTAGATCCCAGGCATGGCAGACCCCCAACAGAGCACATCCAGCTAGATCAACATCTGGTGTACCACAGACAGCTAGTCTATATTTATTATTTTACATTTTTTTTGCAAAGGGAAGTCACCCAGTCAAGTAGAATCAACATCGGCTTTGCAAACCACGATAGGAGAAAACATCTATTGAGGATACTTAAAAAATGGTTTACTAATAATAAAAAGCCGATTACAACTCCTCTCAATATTTCAATCCCTTCTATCCCCGCCTCCTCTTCAATCTCCATTAGCCTGCAGGCAGCCATATGCTCAGATGGATCGATTGTCTTGGATATTTTCCAGTCCTGGGGGAGTCTTGCTTCAAACAGGGTTTGGGGAGGGTTCAGAGGTCTCCCCTATTATCCCATTCCTGTCTCAGTTCTTCTGCTGTTGCAAAACTGTTCCTCTGTGGCCTGTCTGGGGTTGGTGTGGTGGGTGTTGGGTTATTCATTCAGTTTGGGCAGGGGAAACTCTAGTCCATTCCCATTTTTATAACGACTCAATTCCTCCCGCTTCATGCTGAGTTTTGTTGGTTGTGCAGACATATATTAGGATAATTCAATGTTTCCTTTACGTGGATTGCTTCCCTGAATTCGTGATACCTGCCAGACTTCTGTGGGCTCAAGTACTTGCTGGATTTTGGGTTCTGTGAAAAAGAAAGAAAACAAACCTGGATGGGTATTGTTTCCGAGAGAACGGGTTCAATGTACAGATTCATACACACCGGGTAGCTGGAGACTAAGGTCTCCCTCAACATCCACCCACACTTGAACAGGCTCACACCGCTCGCCCTGTCACATCTGTGTAGATTTCTGTCTTCTGCCCCTTGTCTTCAATCCTGAGGGAAGGTTTGAATACCCTTTCCTGAGTCTTAGGGCCCTACCTGGGTGCCATGTCAGCATAATGGCAGAAGCTAGGACTGGATAACACTAGGCTAATCCTCAAGCTTTTCACCAGGCCGATAGCCAGCTGAGCTTCCCTGCTGGATCGACCAGGGCAAGAGGATATGGTGACAGGCCCCAAGTCCTTTGCCCAGATGCTGGCCAGTTAAACTTCCCAACGCGTTAGGTCAGACTACCTTCCCCTTTTTTGTCTTACGCTCCTGGTTCTAAACTTTGCTCTTGGCTACCTCACAGGGATCAGTGGATCCATCCTCCGCCTTCTGTCCTCTCCTCTCCACGATCTCCTTCATCTTTTATGCCTTGTCACATTTCTAACTCTCTCCTTTCTCTCCACCTATCTTTTCTCCCACCCCCTACTTAGTGTCTTCTTCAGCCATCGCCTATATAATCTCCACCTCCTTTTGCATGATATCGCCTCAAATCACCACTTGAATGCACACCTTCTTCCGCCTTAATGTTTCCTTCTGTTGCCATTGTACCTGTCCATCCTTCCTCTCCCTCTATAGCTTTTAGCCAGCCCCCACCCTGCTCCTGATGCTTCTATTCCACACCTGTGTTCTGTTCTCCTCTCACTCTTCTTGGTATTGCGTCCTTTTGCAGACACCCGTTTTGCCGACGGGTGTTTTGCCGCAGTTTTGCCGAAAATGTCCATCGAAATCTTTTGGGGGAAAGGGGCAAAGGGTAGATAAAGGGTTGGGGGAAGGGAAATACAAAAAATAATTAAAAACAAATTTCGATGAACGTTTCTGGCAAAACTCCTCCGGCAAAAAACCCGTCTGAAAAAAGGGGGTTGGCTTGATTACATGGAACCCTCTTCTTCTCTGCTTCTCTGGCAACCTCTCTCCAGACTCCTTTCTCCATCGCTGCATCCACCACTTTGCACTTCCACATCCAACTATCACCTTCCAAAACTGCCCACACTCCCCTCAGAGAGCACCCTGGCTATATAGGGGGCTGGCCCACACACCCAGGGACGTCCTACTCCTAACTGCACTCAGTGTTGGGATATGTTTAAATTGCAAAACTGGTTGCTTCAATTGTGTCTGATATGGGGTTCCCAACATTCTATCAGTGCCACCCACATGTCCATGGAGGTGTGGCCTGCACCTTGGTCACGTCCAGCCACCATTTGGGACTTCCATTCCATGCATGGTTAGCGCAGGGCTGCTGTCTTCTAGCTCTGATGTCTATGTGCACACACAGGTCTGTTCAGCGGTGATGAAATAAGCATTTCTTAGTGCATGGTTACCAACCCACATTGTGTTACGGCAGGAAATATTTCCCATATGGACCATGTGTTTTCGGGTTTCTGGCACTTCTGCAGGAACATTCTCCTAGCAGTCAGGACTCAGTAGACCCTTGGTCCCAGGCAGGTTGGGATTGAGCTAGGAAGTGCCATACAAAAATGCCCCACAAGAGATGCATTTCCTGTGACCACTTTAGGCAGCAGGCTTTGGTAACAGTGGTACCACAGGAGAGCCTGTGGGATGGTTAAGCTACACCAGATTTCAGCCACCATAATAGGGGCTGGTCATGTTTCAGGTAAAACTAATCATCCCCTGCTAAATGCCCATGTCAAGGTAGAGTGGCCAAGAGCTCTTCCCCATGCCAATCCGGATGCACAGCGGATGGTAGCACCCCGTCCCCATGGCCACTACCTCTGACCCCATGAGCCAGGCAAGGGTCTCGTCACAGAGAACAGTCTGGCTAAATACTCACATTTGTTTTGACCACAAAAAAATGCACCATTACCCTCCCTTCAGTAAAGAGGGAAATCTGATATATAGAGAAACCACATTAAAGTTCCTTGCTCAAAATTCACAAAATAGATGCTTAGTGCGCCATTGTGAGGGCTGTGTTAGAGGAGCAGCTATTCTTCAGAAGCCAGGGATACTGTGTACGTTGGGGGTTCGTGGTACAGTTGTAGCAATTTGCCTCAAAGAGCTGTTGTGTGTTTTTGGCTATAAAAATATCAGCAATTACAGCTTGTTTCTAGGTCGAACGTTGCTTTTAAGCATGTCTTCTTTCCATGCAGTGTGTACATTAATGCTTATTTCGTTTCTAATATTCTTATTGATATTTTTATTAATAATGCATAGCAACGTAACAATGTGTAAAAATAAGTCTCTCGAGAAACACCATAAAGAAAAAATGTGAATAATATCTCAGAGCTTCCACCACATTACGTTGTACCGGTGACCGTTAACCCTTACCGCCTGATTACGAGGTCCCTTTGCGGGTTGGTACTTTAACGCCTGCTTTTTAGCAGGCGTTAAAACCCAACCCGCAAAGGGACCAGGGAGCTAATTACGGTATCTCAATTTGCGGTACCGTAATCAGCGCCTTCTGAATTCCCATAGAGCCCTATGGGGCAAAAATGGGAATGGGGAAGGGCAATGGTGGAAGGGGGAATTACCGCACCGCCAACCTTGGAATGGGGCGGTAATTCCCCTTTCCACCAAGGCGGTGGCAGTATTTTACCGGCATGAACCATGGCGCTAATAGCGCCATAGTTCTCCGCCATCCGTGTAATGAGGCCCATTGTCCTTTATCTCCCTAGGGATGAAGATGGCCCACGAGCACGTGAGGATGAAAAAGTCTGTCCTGGAAATCCTACTGGTGGTCAGTAGACTGTTCCAGAAACTGTGTTAAGTCCGTGAGTTACGCTGCTTAACGTGTTATAGTCTATGCGATTGCTTACCTAGTGTTTTCTTGTTCCCTTTGCAGGTGCAGCTGGTCGGTGTTAGCTGATGAGCGGTTTCCAGACTCCTACAGGCTGCCGTAGATGAAGATCCGTGAGGATGCTGCGCCGGAAGATGGCCCAGTGTTGATGGGAGTTCGGGACAAGTAAGGATGCTAGGCGGCACCCGCGGAGGACTCAAGAAGACTGGTAAAATGGGTGCGGCTGCTGCAGAGTCAGAAGCGGTAGCAGTGCTTCTTCAAGCGATGGCGAGGCTGACTCAGGTAAGATGCGCGCGGAGACTCAAGAGTCGGAAGCATGTAACAGGAGTTCCAGCGATGGTGTGGTCATCTCAAGGTAAGATGCGCGCAGTGGCTGCGGAGGGAAGCAGATGGAAGTGCTTCTAGTGATGGCGTGGCTTCAAGGTAAGATGCGTGCAGCGGCTGCAGATGGGAAGCAGATGGCAGTGCTTCTAGCGATGGCGTGTCTGATTCCAGGTAAGATGCTGGAAGGTTCCGGAGACTGAAGATGCACATGCTGAACCAGGTAAGAGTCTTCTGGACAGCAGTAAGCGTTACGCTGCTCTAGCAGATTAACGCGAAGAGCCAGCAGGCGGGTGGGGCCGGCTTATATAGCCTGGCCCCAGCCACTCCCCTTAGGCCCCGCCTTGTGGCCCCACCTTGCCACTCCTCCTGCCTTCTGCACGTGCCTTCCCTGTATTGGTAGGGCCCCGCCCGGGCTAGATGCACATGCTCTCTGTATTCTGTGTGCAGAGCACACTTTGTAATGAGCTTGGTACCATAGGCGCCAAGACTGGGTCCATTGGGACCCTGCAGGTGGTGAAGTAATTGGCCCTTGACCAGTGGCCATGACACACAGGCTATGATCCACTTCATCCTTTACCACATCAAACTCCTCCTGACACTTGCTGGACCATTCAAACCTGACACACTTCTTAAGCAAAGCTCTCATGGATGCTGTCTTTTCTGCATAATTGGGGATAAACTTCACATAATACTCTGTTAACCCTAAGAATGACCTTAACTGATCTTTGTTTGTGGGAGCGGGCGTCTCCTTCATAACTTTGACTAACTCTGATTTGGGACTGACACCCCCAGCACTAAGTGTATGCCCCAAATACGATACACTAGACAAGCCAACCTGGCACTTCGATAGTTTCACTGTGAGTCTCTTCAGGCTTAGCACCCTCATAACTTCATGCACCCTCTCATCGTGTTCTTCACGGCTACTGCCCCAAACCAGGATATCATCCTGGAAGTAACTCACACCCGTAACACCACCAAACAATTCCTGCATGAGACGTTGAAATACCGCAGATGCTGACGCCAAGCCAAAAGGCATGCAGCAAAAGTGTTAAGCACCAAAAGGAGTTATGAAAGAAGTGAGGGGTCGTGAATCCACATGTAAGTTGATCTGATGGTATGCTGCAGATAAGTCAAACGTTGAAAACCATTTCGCTTTGCCCATGGTCAACAACAACTCATTGATATTTGGCAAAGGGTGGCGATCCACCCAAATGCTACCATTTAACTCCTGAAGATCCACACACATCCTCAAACCTCTGTCTCCCGTCTTCACTAACACCACCGGAAACAGCCATTTAGAGCACTCTATTTCTTCAATGATTCCCGCAGTTTTAAGCTTCTCTAACTCACACCTCATACCTTCTCTGGCAAGTACCGGAACACTCCTAACCTTGTGCACTTTGGGTATTGGACACTTCTTGAGGACAATGCGGTGGGCAAAACCGTTAAGCTTTCCCAGCCCATCTGAGAATAAATTGGGATATGTACTCTTCGAAGACTTTGCGGTTAACCCTCCCCCATCTTCACATGGACCCTCCTGAATACTCAACACAGGCACTTCCTTTCCTGGGTGAATCTCAATATTGAGAGCAGCTTGCTCATCCCAACCTAAGATACTAGCCCCTTTGAGTGTCACATACAACTTCCCCTCAGTTTACCGCCCTTTGAATTCAATACAAGCCTGCTCATAACCTAGCACTCTAATGGGGGCTTGGCCATAAGCACTGGGACTTATATCGGAGGGACACAGAGCTCTATGTTTCAGGTGATATCATGGTATATGGTGAACCTGAATCCACCAACATCTCTATAGGTTGTCCATTGACTAATACAGTCTCCCACGGTCCCTTTCAATACAAGCCTGCTCATAACCTAGCATTCTAATGGGGGCTTGGCCATAAGCACTGGGACTTATATCGGAGGGACACAGAGCTCTATGTTTCAGGTGATATCATGGTATATGGTGAACCTGAATCCACCAACATCTCTATAGGTTGTCCATTGACTAATACAGTCTCCCACGGTCCCTTTCGTATTGTGCCATCCACATGTAATATCACCCCTTGATTGAGTTTATCAAATGCCCCGGTATCCTGGCACAGCAAACCACCATCAGACACTACCATACCCACTTGCCTTTAGTTTGCACACCACTGTTAACCTTACACATAAGTGCATAGTATCCCTTGAATTTGCATCGCCTGCACTCAATACTGATGGCAGGACACTCTTGCGCACCAGTCTGATGACTGAACCAACCAAATCTCCTGCAGGGCTCTCTACCTTTAGACACCCTCCAACCCTGGTTGCCCCCTTTTTCAGGTCTCTTCTTCATATCTGCACCGCCCCTCCTATACTGAGGCAACACAGCTTGCATCGCGTCCTTGGGGCATTCCTTCTCCATGACGATCTGCACACTGGCCCTCGATGCCTCAATAGCCCTAGCGATTTCCACCACTTTGTCTAAGGATGGGGCACTCCAAATCCAGAGTCTCTCTCTAATTTTTGGATTCCTGGTTCTCATCATGATCTGGTCCCGTATATATTCTTCCAGGATGCCAGTAAAGTTGCATGTAGACATTAATGTTCGTAATGCCGTAACATAAGAATCAATGGACTCTCCTACCCCTTGTGCTCTTGAAAAGGACTGATAGCGTTCCAAGACCACGTTGACCCTTCTGCCAAATCACCCCTCTAGTTTTTTCAAATCGTTCTTGTAGGCGCTTACCACTCTATCGCCTTCAGCTCCACCAGGAATGTACACCTCTTCGCCTGGTAAGTGACGGAATATTTGCAGGCCCTCCGTGCCAACACAATTTAAAAGCTCAGCCTCCTTCTCATCGTCACTAAAATGTGCACCCCCAGCTGCTCTCAGGTATACTTAAAAAGCATCAATCCACTGATCCCATGGAGATGCTGGTTCAGTAGACTGTTCCAGAAAGTGTGTTAAGTTCGTGAGTTGCGCTGCTTAACGTGTTATAGTCTATGCGATTGCTCACCTAGTGTTTTCTTGTTCCCTTTGCAGGTGCAGCTGGTCGGTGTTAGCTGATGAGCGGTTTCCAGACTCCTGCAGGCTGCCGGAGATGAAGATCCGTGAGGATGCTGCGCCGGAAGATGGCCCAGTGTTGATGGGAGTTCGGGACAGGTAAGGATGCTAGGCGGCACCCGCGGAGGACTCAAGAAGACTGGTAAAATGGGTGCGCTGCTGCAGAGTCAGAAGCGGTAGCAGTGCTTACCGACTCAGGTAAGATGCGCGCAGAGACTCAAGAGTCGGAAGCATGTAACAGGAGTTCCAGCGATGGTTTGGTCATCTCAAGGTAAAATGCGAGCAGTGGCTGCGGAGGGAAGCAGATGGCAGTGCTTCTAGCGATGGCGTGGCTTCAAGGTAAGATGCGCACAGCGGCTGCAAATGGGAAGCAGATGGCAGTGCTTCTAGCGATGGCGTGGCTGATTCCAGGTAAGATGCTGGAGGGTTCCGGAGACTGAAGATGCACGTGCTGAACCAGGTAAGAGTCTTCTGGACAGCAGTAAGCGTTAAGCTGCTCTAGCAGACTAACGCGAAGAGCCAGCAGGCGGGTGGGGCCGGCTTATATAGCCTGGCCCCAGCCACATCCCTTAGGCCCCGCCTTGTGGCCCCACCTTGCCACTCCTCCTGCCTTCTGCACATGCCTTCCTTGTATTGGTAGGGCCCCGCACGGGCTAGATGCACATGCTCTCTGTATTCTGTGTGCAGAGCACACTTTGTAATGAGCTAGGTGCCATAAGCACCAAGACTGGGTCCATTGGGACCCTGCAGGTGGTGAAGTAATTGGCCCTTGACCAGTGGCCATGACACACAGGCCATGATCCACTTCATCCTTTACCACATCAAACTCCTCCTGACACTTGCTGGACCATTCAAACCTGACACACTTCTTAAGCAAAGCTCTCATGGATGCTGTCTTTTCTGCATAATTGGGGATAAACTTCACATAATACTCTGTTAACCCTAAGAACGACCTTAACTGATCTTTGTTTGTGGGAGCGGGCGTCTCCTTCATAACTTTGACTAACTCTGAATTGGGACTGACACCCCCAGCACTAAGTGTATGCCCCAAATACGACACACTAGACACACCAACCTGGCACTTCGACAGTTTCACTGTGAGTCCCTTCAGGCTCAGCACCCTCATAACCTCATGCACCCTCTCATCGTGTTCTTCAGTGCTACTGCCCCAAACCAGGATATCATCCTGGAAGTAACTCACACCCGTAACACCACCAAACAATTCCTGCATGAGATGTTGAAATACCGCAGATGCCGACGCCAAGCCAAAAGGCATGCAGCAAAAGCGGTAAGCACCAAAAGGAGTTATGAAAGAAGTGAGGGGTCGTGAATCCACACGATCTGATGGTATGCTGCAGATAAGTCAAACGTTGAAAACCATTTCGCTTTGCCCATGGTCAACAACAACTCATTTATATTTGGCAAAGGCTGGCGATCCTCCCAAATGCTGCCATTTAACTCCCGAAAATCCACACACATCCTCAAACCTCTGTCTCCCGTCTTCACTAACACCACTGGAAACAGCCATTTAGAGTACTCTATTTCTTCAATGATTCCCACAGTTTTAAGCTTCTCTAACTTACACCTCATACCTTCTCTGGCAAGTTCCGGAACACTCCTAAGCTTGTGCACTTTGGGTATTGCACACTTCTTGAGGACAATGCGGTGGGCAAAACCGTTAAGCTTTCCCAGCCTATCCGAGAATAAATCAGGATATGTACCCTTCGAAGACTCTGCGGTTAACCCTCCCCCATCTTCACATGGACCCTCCTGAATACTCAACACAGGCACCTCCTTTCCTGGGTGAATCTCAATATTGAGAGCAGCTTGCTCATCCCAACCTAAGATACTAGCCCCTTTGAGTGTCACATACAACTTCCCCTCAGTTTACCGCCCTTCGAATTCAATACGAGCCTGCTCATAACCTAGCACTCTAATGGGGGCTTGGCCATAAGCACTGGGACTTATATCGGAGGGACACAGAGCTCTATGTTTCAGGTGATATCATGGTATATGGTGAACCTGAATCCACCAACATCTCTGTAGGTTGTCCATTGACTAATACAGTCTCCCACGGTCCCTTTCAATACAAGCCTGCTCATAACCTAGCATTCTAATGGGGGCTTGGCCATAAGCACTGGGACTTATATCGGAGGGACACAGAGCTCTATGTTTCAGGTGATATCATGGTATATGGTGAACCTGAATCCACCAACATCTCTATAGGTTGTCCATTGACTAATACAGTCTCCCACGGTCCCTTTCGTATTGTGCCATCCACATGTAATATCACCCCTTGATTGAGTTTATCAAATGCCCCGGTATCCTGGCACAGCAAACCACCATCAGACACTACCATACCCACTTGCCTTTAGTTTGCACACCACTGTTAACCTTACACATAAGTGCATAGTATCCCTTGAATTTGCATCGCCTGCACTCAATACTGATGGCAGGACACTCTTGCGCACCAGTCTGATGACTGAACCAACCAAATCTCCTGCAGGGCTCTCTACCTTTAGACACCCTCCAACCCTGGTTGCCCCCTTTTTCAGGTCTCTTCTTCATATCTGCACCGCCCCTCCTATACTGAGGCAACACAGCTTGCATCGCGTCCTTGGGGCATTCCTTCTCCATGACGATCTGCACACTGGCCCTCGATGCCTCAATAGCCCTAGCGATTTCCACCACTTTGTCTAAGGATGGGGCACTCCAAATCCAGAGTCTCTCTCTAATTTTTGGATTCCTGGTTCTCATCATGATCTGGTCCCGTATATATTCTTCCAGGATGCCAGTAAAGTTGCATGTAGACATTAATGTTCGTAATGCCGTAACATAAGAATCAATGGACTCTCCTACCCCTTGTGCTCTTGAAAAGGACTGATAGCGTTCCAAGACCACGTTGACCCTTCTGCCAAATCACCCCTCTAGTTTTTTCAAATCGTTCTTGTAGGCGCTTACCACTCTATCGCCTTCAGCTCCACCAGGAATGTACACCTCTTCGCCTGGTAAGTGACGGAATATTTGCAGGCCCTCCGTGCCAACACAATTTAAAAGCTCAGCCTCCTTCTCATCGTCACTAAAATGTGCACCCCCAGCTGCTCTCAGGTATACTTAAAAAGCATCAATCCACTGATCCCATGGAGATGCTGGTTCAGTAGACTGTTCCAGAAAGTGTGTTAAGTTCGTGAGTTGCGCTGCTTAACGTGTTATAGTCTATGCGATTGCTCACCTAGTGTTTTCTTGTTCCCTTTGCAGGTGCAGCTGGTCGGTGTTAGCTGATGAGCGGTTTCCAGACTCCTGCAGGCTGCCGGAGATGAAGATCCGTGAGGATGCTGCGCCGGAAGATGGCCCAGTGTTGATGGGAGTTCGGGACAGGTAAGGATGCTAGGCGGCACCCGCGGAGGACTCAAGAAGACTGGTAAAATGGGTGCGCTGCTGCAGAGTCAGAAGCGGTAGCAGTGCTTACCGACTCAGGTAAGATGCGCGCAGAGACTCAAGAGTCGGAAGCATGTAACAGGAGTTCCAGCGATGGTTTGGTCATCTCAAGGTAAAATGCGAGCAGTGGCTGCGGAGGGAAGCAGATGGCAGTGCTTCTAGCGATGGCGTGGCTTCAAGGTAAGATGCGCACAGCGGCTGCAAATGGGAAGCAGATGGCAGTGCTTCTAGCGATGGCGTGGCTGATTCCAGGTAAGATGCTGGAGGGTTCCGGAGACTGAAGATGCACGTGCTGAACCAGGTAAGAGTCTTCTGGACAGCAGTAAGCGTTAAGCTGCTCTAGCAGACTAACGCGAAGAGCCAGCAGGCGGGTGGGGCCGGCTTATATAGCCTGGCCCCAGCCACATCCCTTAGGCCCCGCCTTGTGGCCCCACCTTGCCACTCCTCCTGCCTTCTGCACATGCCTTCCTTGTATTGGTAGGGCCCCGCACGGGCTAGATGCACATGCTCTCTGTATTCTGTGTGCAGAGCACACTTTGTAATGAGCTAGGTGCCATAAGCACCAAGACTGGGTCCATTGGGACCCTGCAGGTGGTGAAGTAATTGGCCCTTGACCAGTGGCCATGACACACAGGCCATGATCCACTTCATCCTTTACCACATCAAACTCCTCCTGACACTTGCTGGACCATTCAAACCTGACACACTTCTTAAGCAAAGCTCTCATGGATGCTGTCTTTTCTGCATAATTGGGGATAAACTTCACATAATACTCTGTTAACCCTAAGAACGACCTTAACTGATCTTTGTTTGTGGGAGCGGGCGTCTCCTTCATAACTTTGACTAACTCTGAATTGGGACTGACACCCCCAGCACTAAGTGTATGCCCCAAATACGACACACTAGACACACCAACCTGGCACTTCGACAGTTTCACTGTGAGTCCCTTCAGGCTCAGCACCCTCATAACCTCATGCACCCTCTCATCGTGTTCTTCAGTGCTACTGCCCCAAACCAGGATATCATCCTGGAAGTAACTCACACCCGTAACACCACCAAACAATTCCTGCATGAGATGTTGAAATACCGCAGATGCCGACGCCAAGCCAAAAGGCATGCAGCAAAAGCGGTAAGCACCAAAAGGAGTTATGAAAGAAGTGAGGGGTCGTGAATCCACACGATCTGATGGTATGCTGCAGATAAGTCAAACGTTGAAAACCATTTCGCTTTGCCCATGGTCAACAACAACTCATTTATATTTGGCAAAGGCTGGCGATCCTCCCAAATGCTGCCATTTAACTCCCGAAAATCCACACACATCCTCAAACCTCTGTCTCCCGTCTTCACTAACACCACTGGAAACAGCCATTTAGAGTACTCTATTTCTTCAATGATTCCCACAGTTTTAAGCTTCTCTAACTTACACCTCATACCTTCTCTGGCAAGTTCCGGAACACTCCTAAGCTTGTGCACTTTGGGTATTGCACACTTCTTGAGGACAATGCGGTGGGCAAAACCGTTAAGCTTTCCCAGCCTATCCGAGAATAAATCAGGATATGTACCCTTCGAAGACTCTGCGGTTAACCCTCCCCCATCTTCACATGGACCCTCCTGAATACTCAACACAGGCACCTCCTTTCCTGGGTGAATCTCAATATTGAGAGCAGCTTGCTCATCCCAACCTAAGATACTAGCCCCTTTGAGTGTCACATACAACTTCCCCTCAGTTTACCGCCCTTCGAATTCAATACGAGCCTGCTCATAACCTAGCACTCTAATGGGGGCTTGGCCATAAGCACTGGGACTTATATCGGAGGGACACAGAGCTGTATGTTTCAGGTGATATCATGGTATATGGTGAACCTGAATCCACCAGCATCTCTGTAGGTTGTCCATTGACTAATACAGTCTCCCACGGTCCCTTTCGTATTTTGCCATCCACATGTAATATCACCCCTTGATTGAGTTTATCAAATGCCCCGGTATCCTGGCACAGCACACCACCATCAGACACTACCATACCCACTTGCCTTTAGTTTGAACACCACTGTTAACCTTACACATACGTGCATAGTGTCCCTTGCATTTGCATCGCCTGCACTCAATACTAATGGCAGGACACTCTTTTGCACCAGTCTGATGACTGAAACAACCACATCTCCTGCAGGGCTCCCTACCCTTAGACACCCTCTAACCCTGGTTGCCCCCTTTTTCAGGTCTCTTCTTCATATCTGCACCCCCCCTCCTATACTGAGGCAACACAGCTTGCATTGCGTCCTTGGGGCATTCCTTCTCCATGACGATCTGCACACTGGCCCTCGATGCCTCAATAGCCCTAGCGATTTCCACCACTTTGTCTAAGGATGGGTCACTCTCAATCCAGAGTCTCTCTCTAATTTTTGGATTGCTGGTTCTCATCATGATCTGGTCCCGTATATATTCTTTCAGGATGCCAGTAAAGTTGCATGTAGACATTAATGTTTGTAATGCCGTAACATAAGAATCAATGGAATCTCCTACCCCTTGTGCTCTTGAAAAGGACTGATAGCATTCCAAGACCACGTTGATCCTTCTGCCAAATCACCCCTCTAGTTTTTTCAAATCGGTCTTGTAGGCGCTGACCACTCTATCGCCTTCAGCTCCACCAGGAATGTACACCTCTTTGCCTGGTAAGTGACAGAATATTCGCAGGCACTCCGTGCCAATACAATTTAAAAGCTCAGCCTCCTTCTCATCGTCGCTAAAATGTGCACCCCCAGCTGCTCTCAGGTATCTATCTATCTATATTCTTGTATAGCGCCACCAACCCATAGGCCTCAGGGCGCTCACAAAAGAAGGAAAGGGACAGAAACAACAAAGAAACAATGGACAGACAAAGGACTAAAGAAAAAAAAAAAAAAAAAAAAAAAAAGACATGAAGACTTGGTAATAACTAAGCCTCGTAAGGCCAGCAGAAGGGGGAGGAGATAACGGAAATTAAGTTCAGATGCCGAGAGGTCTACGCTAAGAAGGCAGAAAACGACCTAGCCTTTATCGAACAGGAAGGTCTTCAATTTCTTTTTGAAGATAGGCAGAGACTCACTATTAGAGAGGTATTTAGGGAGAGCATTCCAGAGAGCTGGAGCCCAGGAATTAAAGCTAATACCCCCAAATCTTTTTAGGATAGATGGGGGCTGAACCAAGACAATGTTGCTACTTGAGCGCAAGAGACGGGTGACAAGTTTCTTTTTGATCCTGGTAGCGAGATAGGATGGAGCTTGGCCATGAAGGCATTTAAACACAGTAGTAAGGCCTTTGTGGTGTAGGCGCTGTTTCACAGGGAGCCAGTGAAGGCTACGCCTGGCGCCAGAGACGTGCATATTGCGCTTAAGGCCCATTACAGCGCGTGCTGCGTTGTTTTGTATGATCTGCAAGGTTTTGATGTTGGCCTGGGAGGTACCGATCATAAGGCTGTTGCAGTAATCGAGCTTGCAGTTTACAATGGCGGCTGCAATCAGAGCAAGGTTCTCTTTCGACAGATAAGGACGGATCTGCCATAGGAGCTGGATGTAATAGTGACACGAGGATTTGAGATAATTGGCCTGACGGGTAAAAGATAACTGCGGGTCAAAGTAAACTCCTAAGGTCTTTACTGACTTAGATACGGGAATTGTATGTTGTCCAATCAAAAAGTTGTCGTAGTTTGTGTCTAGTTTCTTCAAATTTTTCTGGGTGCCTAAAATCAACAACTCTGTTTTCGCATTGTTGAGGGCCAGTGAGTTTAAGGCCATCCACTTCTGGATTTCAGTGAAAATTGAGTTGATGTGCTCAACATCTTTTTGATACTCACCAGTGAGTTTAATAACCACCTGCGTGTCGTCAGCATAGTTGGCAAAGTAAATTCCTAGAGCTGACAGGAGGGCACAGAGAAGACGAGAGTAGATGTTAAAGAGAAGAGGCGAGAGACATGAGCCCTGTGGAACACCACATAGTAGTAGGGAGGCCATGGAGTGAGCATTATCCTTAGTAACTCTCATGTTCCGTGGTCCCAAAAATGATTTGAACCAGGCAGAGGCTTCAGGGGAACATTTGCCGATTGTGATTAGTCTATCCGCCAGTAGTTGATGATCGACTAAATCGAATGCAGCGGATAGGTCTAATAATAATAACAGGGCAGTATGTCCTTTGTCAATAAGGCCAGCAATGTAGGATTTCAAATCTAGCAGTGCAGTCTCAGTCCCATGATTGGGGCGAAACCCAGATTGTTGAGAGGCTAGAATATCATGTTCCTCGACAAAAGTTTGGTATTGACAATAAGCGATCTTATCTATGATTTTCAGCAAAAAGGGAACATTAGTAATTGGGCGATAGTTTCCTGCCTCTGCAGGATCCAGATTTTCCTTCTTAAGCAAAGGAGTAACCCATGCTTCCTTTATGTTTTCGGGGACGTATGATTCACTGAAGGATCTGTTGACAAAGGTAGTGACCCATGGGGCAAGGGTGTGGATATACTTAAAAAGCATTAATCCACTGATCCCATGGAGATGCTGGTTCACCCGGGGCCGGCAAGAAGGTGGGGGGGGGAGTCTGGCAGCAGTGTGCAACATGGTTGCAAAACAATAAGTAAAACACGAAACAGCCGTGTAGCTCAGTATATATGCCACCTTCACTCCAGAGCACTAACCTGCACTTGGCTTGGGCGTTCCCCAGAGTGCCCTAGGAATGAGACTTTTAAAACTGCTACACTCCTGGCAAAAGGTGTGGGGTTGCGCTAATGACTTAAAATCAAACAATACCTGTCAAGAAGCACTACTTGTAGTCCTGCGTGCTAAGTGCACCCCTCGCCGTGTCGAGGCGCACGCCTAGCAAAAGTCCACACACTTGGCAGCTATAACATAGTGAGGAAATCCAAGCCGGATGCTTCTGCAAATTTGTTCATGCTGGCCCGGTATCGGTCCGATGATTTCCAAGACTGACGTAAAGACACACCCACGCCTCCTTGCTAGTGGGCAGTATGGTATGCAGATCAGGAACCGCCATACCTCCGGATAACCAATCCGGGCACGACGAATCAAAGCTACACCCACACCTCCTTCCGAGTGGTCTATCGAATAGTGTATCCAGGGATTTCTGAGCCACAGATCACCAATGGGAGCACGTATTGACACGCCCCACACGCCTCCTTGCTGCCGTCTGTTATGAGCAGCGCACACGCCCCTGCACCGCCCCCTGCACCCCGAGCCAAGGGACGAAACGGTGCACCTCAGGGCAGCGACAAACAGCGTGCCAGGGAATGCAGAAAAAAGATTAATGGCAGGGACGCGGGCACTGCAGGCAGCGCCGATACCTCCCAGTGCGGAATTGCCTGCACGCATGGGGGAGCGGGGTGCACAAATCCTCATTGCCAGTGACACAATCCAAGAAGACGGTAAAGTGGTAACAGCTTTATTGTGGACCCCAATACAGCAGCAGCCAGCCAGGCCTCAGCAATGCAATCAACTGACACGCCTGGAATGTTGCTCTCCAAAGTAGAACAACATTCCACGCGTGCCAGACTACGACAAACTACGGTCTGTAAAATGGGCACTACTAACAGAGCATTCACCATGATGCATTCTTCTGCATTGATATGATTGACTGGCAGAGAGCTAAAAATGGGCTGACCTAGAAACAATCTGTGAATACTGTCATTTCATTAGCCAAAATTTGAGGCAAATTTCTAAAAGTGTACCATGAATCCCCAACTTTCACAGTAGTCCTGGTTTATAGAAAATAGCTGATCCTCTAACATAGCCTTCACCATGGCGCACTAAGCACCTATTTTACGGATATCCAGCAGGGAGCTTTAATGTGCTTCCTCTACATAACAGATCTCCCTCTTTAACTGAAGGGAGGGCAATGGTGCATCCTTTTGTGGTCCAAACAAATGTGAGTTTTAGGCGAAATGCGACAACTTGGAATCCCGATCACGCAGAAACAACATTTGCATTATTGGGGTGCCCGAAGACGCACTCAAGGCGAAGATGGAGTTGGCGACTGAGAACCTGCTCAAAGACCTGCTGGGCAACCCAGATCTGACCCCTTTCTTCACAGTGGAGCAAGCCCATCGTGCATTGGCCCCGCGCCCTAAACCTGCAGACTTTCCTAGGCCTATAATTGCAAAGATTTTAAGCTACCGACACAGGGACCACATCCCTCGCTTTGCGGGGAGAAGACAGAACTGAGGCTAGGGTCACAGACCATCAGGATTTTCTATGATTTTTCCACGTGTGCAACAGGAGCGATGCCGATTCCTTGGGGTAAAGAAAATGCTCAGGGAAAGAAATGTGCAGTATGCCATACTATTCCTGGCATGCCTCAAGTTCACTTTCAGAAACAAACTCTATTTCTTCACCGTTCCTGACGAGGCGGTGAAATTCATAGAGGTGCACATCCTGCAGCATAACCCTGCTGAGGAACTGATGGAAAATGAATGAGGAGGGAAAACAGCCTATCCGAAGGGCAGGACTCGCAAGCCCTTTATCCTGCTGGCTGTGTGTTGATAGTGGCATAAGCAAATGTTAACCGCCCGACATATGTTATACTGTGTGGTGGTACACCACTGATCCTAAAATGCCTTGTTAGAGGTTCCTATAACTTTGCTGGCCACGAGTTGATAGTGGCACGTGTTCATATCAATGCCCACCATATATTGCAATGTTTGTAATGACTGAACGGAGAGCGTGTTCTGCTTAATGGTTTTGCTTCTGAGTTCTACTATTGTGTTTCTCATGAGTTGATAGTGTAATGAGGAATATTAACCGCCCAAAATATGTAACAATGTGTGGTGGTACACCACAGCTCCTAAGGTGTTGGTTGTGTGGCAGCAGCGCACCCCACTGCGGCTGCAATGGCTGCTCTAGAGGTTCTGTTGTATGCGAGCACCTGTTGGGCCTGTGACACAGGTGGGCCAAGTTGAGGGCAGCTCACAGGTAACTGGACTAAGGGAGGAGGAAGTTACATTGCTTGTTGAGTAAGGGCAGTGAGGGAGGGGGGTGGACGTGTTGGAAAATGTTATATCAAAAATGGCAAAGGTGACGCGGCATTGCACATATCTAGTGAGCAACATGGTGATACTATTGACGCAGTGCTATATGCACATAGGTGTGATTGCTGGGATGTCCCCTGAAGCGACGACATGGCTATACGGCTAATGTCATGGAATGTTTGTGGGATAGGTCATTTCATGAAGGCCCGTAGAATCACTGCATGTACCCAGATACACGGAGTGAAGATACTCCTGCTGCAGGAGACCCACAGCCAGGGTCGCCTTGCATCAGGCCTAGCACCGTCCTGGGGATCGAACAGATTCTATAAGACATATTCCACAGAATCCAGGGGAGTCTTGGCGTTAATTCACAAGTCGGTTAAATTCATACTGAAAAAGAGCTATATAGACTCAGAGGGCAGATATGTCATCCTGCATTGTACAATAGCAAACGGAGAGTACCTGGTTGTGAACACGTATGGACCCAATGTGGATACCCACAAGTTTTTTGACAACGTAGCTTCCATACTCATGGGATACTTTGGGGTTCCGATCATTTTGGGAAGTGGGGGGGCACATGAATTTGATACTAGACAATGACATTGGTAGGACGGGAGCTGCGCCTAGGACCCTGTCGCGTGTGGCTCAGAGATTACACATGCACATGGCATCACTTGTCATGCAGGACACCTGAAGGGTCCTTAACCCTCAGGAGTGAGAATACACATATTATTCATCGGTGCATGATAACTCGTCCAGGATTCACCTATTCCTAACATCGGGTGAACTAATTGGCAAATTTGAAAATGCTCAGATACTCACTCGCACATTATCGGACCATGCCCCAGTGACATTGTCTGTAGCGTTGGGATCATCTCCACCTATCCGCACCACCTGCCGCTTCAAGTTGGAAGCTCTGCTGGACATAGTGTTCAAAGCTGAGATCCTCTCAGATATAGAGACCTTAATTGAATGCAACACACAACATGATACAACAATGGGGGTCTGCTGGGAGGTCTTCAAGGTGTACATAAGGGGCATGTCCATCTCAATAGAGGCGGGAATACTAAAAGTAATAAGGAATAACCTGCACTGTTCTGAGGCCAAACTTAAAGATTTGGAACGAGAATGTGCAATGGCAGCTACCCTTGCCAAGCTAGCGCAGGCAAGGGAGGAACTGGAGGTTTTTGAATCACATGCCCTGCGAGAGATACGTTACTTCGCTCGCGCACAGGAGCAAGGAAATATGGGGAAGGCGAAAGGCCAGGGAGAACACTGGCTAGATTGGTCTGTATGGAGGGGGGTCATTCCCAGATCGAATGTATCAGAGATACACAGGGCGTCCGGCAATGGACAGACCAGTAGATACTTGAAGTTTTTTCAAAATTCGACATCAACTTGTACATGCCACACCGAGAACACAATATACAAGACATACGTGGGCTATTTTACCAGGTCCCTATGACGTGTATTGCCCAATCAACCAGGGATCAGCTCGATAACTCGATCACACTAGATGAAATAGTCAAGGCCATTACTGATCTCCCAAAGGGTAAGGGCCCTGGGCCGGATGGACTCACTTTGGAATTTTATCAGGAGCATATAGCGCTCCTTGCACCAAAACTGCTGGAGGTCTGGTCCGAATCACTTTGTGAATCCACTATCCCTCCTTCTCTATGGGAAGCTATCATAACTGTTCTTCTTAAGCCTGGCAAGTCTAGAGACGAATATGGTTCCTACAGGCCCCTGTCGCTCATGAATACAGACACAAAGATATTCGCCAAGACAATAACAAACAAATTCCTGCCGATCATGCCATACCTGGTTCATGAGGACCAGGGCGGCTTTTTCCCTGGGCGGTCGACAGCACTTAACATCAGACGGCTTCTTAATGTAATGTCCAGGTTCGATCAAAATGCAGAGGCTGTGGCGGTCACGCTGGATGCCAAAAAGACCTTTGACATGGTGTCATGGCAGTATATGTGGGAAGTTTTGGAGAAAGTGGGGGTGGGTCGAATATGATTCAGTATATCAAATTATTGTACACATGCTCCGCGGCTAGAGCCCTGGTCAACTCCCTAACCTCAACATCTTTCGCACTACTCAGGGACACCAGACATGGTTGCCCATTTTCTCCTATCCTTTTCGCGCTGGTGATCAAACCTATGGCGGACTATATTAGAGCGTGACATACACCTAAAAGAAACTCCTGAGATAATATCACTATATGCGGACACTGTGCTGCTATATGTTAGGAACCCAGCTACCCATCCTGACCCCATTTTACAGGACGTAACAAGAATAGGCACCTTCTCCGGCTTCACGATTAACTACTCCAAATCTGAGATATTCCCGCTCACCAGCGTGACTCAGCAACCTGCGTGCGAATATCCTCTCTGCTGGTCTCTGGGGGGTATCAGGTACCTAGGGGTCCAGGTGTCATTGTCCAAACTGACCTTGTTAACTGGAAATTATATTGCTGCTGCACAATAAACCGAATAAAAAATAACGATATGGCGCTCCCTCCCGCTTTCGCTAGTGGGGAAACTCTCACTGGTTAAGATGATCCTGGTCCCTAAACTTCTCTATATTTTTTGCGAACGTGCTGGCCTGGCCAGGGAAACAATACTTTGACAGATTACACAAAGCGTGAGCGCAATTCCTGTGGCATGCCGGCGTGGTACGTAAAAAGTGGATACACATGGCTTTACCATATTAGAGAGGGGGTATTACCGCCCCCAATCTGACACTTTACTGGGTTGCGGCACAAGCCCAATACGCCACATACTGGTAGACAAATCCAACTGTTCCACCTCATTTTAAACTAGAAAGACTTGCAGTGGCCGAAGTAAACATCATGTCACTAATCCTCCATCGCAACTACGAGGTCGACACTCCATCTGACCCCATTGTGACCACACTGTTGGCATGGAATTGACTACTACATTCGTTGTCAGAACTGCGCCCCTACTACAAATGGCTCCTTATCTGGGGATTCCGTGGGCTCGAACCCACGCACAACAAACTTCTATCTCAGCGCTGGCTAATTCTGGGATACCAAGTGTTGACCGATATATTCCCCGAGGGGAAGTTCATTACTCCACAGACATGGCGACCTGGTCATTCTGGGTTGGCACTGGAGATGCTGCAATACTATAGACTTCGGGCGGCTGTTCGTGCTATGTGGTCATCCTACCCGGACCAACCCCCTGATACATCCGAAATACATTACATAGCCAATTACAGCAGTGCCCGCGGGGTGGTCTCCTCCCTATATAAAATACTGCTAGCGAAATCCCCAGACCAACCCCCTAAAGCATGTAATGAATGGGCTGATGAGCTTGTCCTTGAGATCTTGGATGACATGTGGAAGAAACTGTGCTCCCACACGCGCAGAGTGTCCCTTAACTTTAGGTTCCGCTACAATACAAACTATTGAATAGATTGTGTTACAACCCCCATAAACTTACTAAGTTCACCCGGAACCGGATACATAACTGTCCAAGATGTTGAACTGAAAGTGCCGACCACATGCACATGTTTTGGTCATGTAACAGACTCAATGGTTTTTGGGGTGAGATTGTGAGGGCTCTTTCTGATATTGTGGATACTACAGTGGGCCCAGACCCGATTGGTGTGCTGTTTGGAGTGTAGAGCAGTGACAGTGCCACGAAATGTATTCTACAGTGTTGGAAATGCTCCTCGCCCTAGCTTTAAAATGTGGCTGAACGCACTCACCTGGACTCAGACCTGTGAGGAGGAGTACATCAACTCCCTCCCTGCGTATTCCCGCCCTAAAAATGTATGGACTGCATTCTGTAGCTACCTTATCAAGCAAGCCGAAAGTGACTCGAGATCGCCCACACCCGGGGCTCCTCAGGGGTAACCTGAAATACGAGGTGATCATGCAATCCTGTGATATGTAAAATACACTTAAACGTATCATCTACGACTGTGAAATGAGAACTGTGTCTATGTAATTGAATGGCAAATTTTCACTGATTGTGTATGCTGTAAACATCCGCCTATAAATAAAAGTAAAAAAAAAAAAGTGAATGTTTAGCCATACATCAAGGACTATCCTGTTCCCTCCCTGTGAAGAGGCCCCCTGTCTGGCTCATGTGGGTAAAAGTAGTGGCCATGGGGATCGGGAGCTAACATATGCTGTGCGATGTTGGGAACGGATCAGCGTGGGGAAGATCTATTGGCCACTATACCTTGACATGGCCATTTGGCAGAGGCTTTCCAATTTGACCTGAAAAATGTCCTAGACCCTTCAAGGAGGCTTGTAGTGGTGTAACCTAATCATCCCACAGGCACTCCTGTGGTATTACTGTCCTCAAAGCCTGCTGCCTAAAGTGGTCACAGGAAATTCATCTCTTGTGGGGCATTTTTGTATGGCATTTCCTAGCCCAATCCGAAGACTGCCTGGGACAAAGGGTGTACTGAGTACCTTTCCTAGCCCAATCCGAAGACTGCCTGGGACAAAGGGTGTACTGAGTACCGACTACTAGGAGAATGTTCCCACAGAAGTACCATAAAATAGAAAACACATGGTCCATATGGGAAATATTTCCTGCAGTAACACAATGTATGATAGCAACCGTCTACTAAGAAATGCACTTTGCAAATGCCTCCGGGCCTCTGCACTATGCTCAGCACTACTGCACTTTCAACATATGTTCCATGAGAGGGATAATCTCTCTGCACTTAACTCAGGACCCTGCTGGACTGGGTGCACGTTTTCCCCCTCTCCCTCCCTTGCATTCTGTCTGTACACTTGCATGGCCTGAATTTACTAGGCCTAGTAAGTTCTGTCTTGTCCCCCCTTTGTCTCCCCTCCCTAATCTGGTTGCGCCTGAAACACTTCATGCACTACAAGAAATGCCGCCAGGCCTAGCACGCTAGTTACTTCTTTGTTAAATCATTCGGAAACTAAGAATGACTACTGTATTCCCTTGCTCCCTTCCTCCCTTGAAGAGCTTTGAAGCACTTCACTTGTGTATAAATGCTGCACAAATAACCAATACATAAATAAAGAAATAAAATGCTTATTCCATCACCACAGAACAGACCTGTGTGCGTACACAGGGCTCAGAGCTGAAAGACAACAGCACTGCGCTAAACATGTATGGAATGGAAGCCCCAAAGGGTGGCAGGCCATGACCAAGGTCAGCCCATAGCTCCATGTGGGTGGCACCGATAGAACGGTGGGAACCCCATTTACAGACACAATTGAAACAATCAGTTTTGCAATTTAAACATGAACGAACACTGATGGCCTCACTATGAGTATGGAGGCAGCCATGCCCTAAATAAGGGCATGGCTGCCTCCATACTGGGTTCCAGTACCGGGTTCCTCCAATGAGGACTTACCGGGCTATTCCAACCATGGAGGACCCGGTAAATCCTCATTGGAAAAACCCATCCCCATTCCCATTTGAGCCCCCATAGGTTTCACCAGGCATTCTTACCGGGTCCCGCAAGTGAACCTCGTAATAGGGCGTCCCGTAATGAAGGGTGCCGGTCCCGTACCGGCACCCTTCATTACGGGAGCGCCGTGGCCGTAATGAGGCCCTGAGTGTGGTTAGAAGTCGAAAGTCCCTGGGTGTGTGGCCCAACCCCCTATATATCCATGAATCTCTGTGAGGGGAGTGTGGACTATTTGGAAAGTGACACACTGGGCCTCATTTGGAGTATGGCAGTAAGGCAACAACGTCGGTGGTATCGCTAGCGGCACCGTTGTTACCGTATCACCATACTACGAGTTCTGCTTGTAGGTGCTCTAGCAGCCACCTGGTATAACCAGGTTGCCGTAACGGCGCCCGCGAGCAGAACATGATGGTAGCAATGGAACCGTTATGAACGGTACCGCTGCTACCATCCTCCCCATCCCCATTGAGCCCTATGGGGGCTCCAATGGGAATGGGGGCGTACCGGCTCCGGCACACGTGCAAGGAAAATTACCTGGTCTGCCGAGGTCGGAATGGCCCAGTGATTGCCCTTTTGCGGGTGCCGGAGCCGAGTTTGGGGGTAGGCATGCCGGCAAAACTGTGATGTGGTACCAAATGTGGGGGGCGTAAACTAGAGCTGTGAGGATAGCTCAGGGGCAAAGCGCTCTTCTTGCAAGTAAGACAGTGCAAAAGTGAGAGATAGGCAGACAGACTAATATCCTGAAGCAAGCTGAAATTGGGCCTATTTTATGTGATAATGCTCCCTCGTTTTCATATAAAGTACACACTAAGGCTCTGGTGCAAGTGAGTTATATAATAAACCTGTTTAAACCATATCGAGTAAGTTCCGAATTTTCTGTTAATCTCCCACAGTGAAAACGTACATCTATTGTTGGTGTGTGTAGAATGCTGCTATCTATTGTAGTGCATAACCACTAGTATTTGTCTATTACTCGTACATCTACGACAACAGCAGGGTGTGTGAGCGATTTGAGTCTGGACACTATGGACAGTCATGGCTCCTTGGTGAATCCTATAAATATAAAAGGCTATGGATGTTTGTGCAACCTCCGACTTCTAGACACAGCTTGGCTTCTCACAGGACATCCACAGCTCTGCCATCATACACAGTGAGGAACAACGAATGTCAGCACAAAGTCAGTCACCCACCCACCAACCAACGGATGGCAGCAAACACATGCACGCAACAATGGATGGCAACAGGCACACAACAGCATATCACAGCACCCACAGAAGCAACAACAATGGATTTAAGTGCACACTCACAAAAAAGGAATGGCAAACAAAAACCGAGGATGTCAGAACACACATACACCAGCCAAAGCGGATGGCAACCCACACCCCACCACCACCAGAGGATGGCAGCACACACACCAACACCGGTACACACCTGCTGCTACTGCCTAACACCTCCAAGCAAGTACCCTTTGCACAGCTACTGCAGACTGGAAGTTGGATAGGCAGACTCAACTATGCGTAGCCCCAAAACAGGACACATCCAGCAAGAACAACGTTGGGTACGGTGCTGGCAGCTAGTAATTATTATTAGTTAATTTCTATGTCTGGATTTTGAAAAAATCATAACAATATGTTAAATGCAAAATGCAGTCAACTATGTCCTCTTGCACTGAAACCAATGAGCAATTCAAGGTCAAGTAATGAGAAGTTCAGGTTAACACATTTGACAGCAGGCACATTTAAATAAAATACCTGGCCGGAAGATACAGCAATACCATATACTAAATGCTATCACATTGTTCAGTCACTCATACTATGTGTAAAAGCATTGGAAATGCAATGCTATTCATACAAATAATTCTGTTCTCATGTGTATACACCTTTAAACAAGGACAATATTCTAATAGCCGTATTACATACATTAATGAAATAAAAATAAAAAGCACACTGATAATAAGTTGCATAGTTGACAAGCAGGCCAAAAGATATATACACTGATTATTTTACTCACACATACAATATTAAATACACCAAAAAAGAGCGAGGGCTTACTGATTTGGATAACTCTCATGACATAAGCCTGCACACTGTAAGTAATCCATTTTCTGAAAGAGAACACAGGAATAAATGGCGGCCACTGCGGTGGGTGCACGTGCTCCACAAGTAAATCACACAATCATTCGTTCCTTCATGACGTCAGCATTCCTTTGTTGTACGTTTTCCCTCTCAGAATTCTGCTGAGAGCGCCTTTGACCTCTTTGTTTCGGAGACAATAGATGACAGGATTTAGGAGAGGTGTGAGCAGAGCATAAACCATAGAGATGAGACTGTCTGCATCTTGGGAGTAACTGGACGTTGGCCTTACGTAAATAAAGAAAACTGTGCCGTAGAAGATGGTGACAGCGGACAGGTGTGAAACGCAGGTGGAAAATGCCCGGCGCTTCCCCACCTTGGATGGAATTCTTAGAATGGTGGAGAGGATATACCCGTAAGAAACAATGGTGAAGAGTGAACAGGTGAAGCCAACAACTCCACCTACCAGGAGCATTGCTAGCTCATTAGGGTAGGTATCGGTGCAAGCCAGCACCAGCAGAGGAGGGATGTCGCAGAAGAAGTGGTGGATGATGTTGGACCTACAAAATGGAAGCCTCCATACAAGTGCAGTCTGTATCAAGGAATTGAAGAACCCACACAGCCAGGAAGCTGTAGCCAGCATAGTGCACACTGTGTGGTTCATTACCACCATGTACCGCAAGGGGTTGCAGATGGCCACATAACGATCATATGCCATAGCAGTGAGGAGGAAAAACTCCACCCCCACAGAGGAGAGCAAGCAACAAACTTGGGAAAAGCATCCTGGGAATGAAATGGCTCCATTTTCAGAGACTAAGTCATGGAGCATCTTGGGCATAGTGACTGAGATGTAACAGGCATCCAGCAGGGACAAGTTGCACAGGAAAAAGTACATTGGTGTGTGAAGGAGCGGATCTAGGCAGATTATAAGAGCTGTGGTCATGTTCCCCAGCACGGTGACCAGGTAAATGTTAAGAAATAACACGAAGAAGACTATGCGGAAATCCTGAAAGTCTTTAAGTCCAGAGAGGATGAATTCAGTCACTGTGAAGTTCTCCCAGTCCATATTTGCTTTTTCTAAGTGTATTATCATCTGTAAGAAAGAAAAATCATGATCAATGTAACAAAATAATTGTGTATCTTTTCTTTAATCATAGAAACAGTATATTCATTTTTTTGACCAAGGAAATACATTCTGTCAATGGACCAGGTGCAATTGTTTTCCCTATCAGGCGACATTTATTCTGGGCTGGAGGACCGGTACTCGAGCAATGTCAGTGTGACTGCATGTGTGCTACTGTAAACTCCCAATGTTGCAGAAGGTGGCCCTACTTCACAGTGGAGCAGCGGTAGAGCCTCGTGCAGATGAGCCCTTTCCTCTTATGCACACTTCGATTCAATGGAGTCGCCAGCTATGGACTGCGAACTGCAGACATTGGAATATGGGTCAGAGAGATCCAGCAGACCTCCTGCAATGAAGGGGTGGAAATAGAGAGAGCAATCTGCTTTAGCACTACTCTATCACTGTGCACTTGTTCAAGTCATCAGGCAGGTGGCCTCACATGTGAACTGACCAATGAAACATCAGCGTATTTCTTAGAAAATGTCATTTTATGTAAAAGTGATGCAGATATGGAGTTCAAAAAAATAACCTTTAGGGCCTTCTGCACCTGAGGTCCCAGTATGCCAGGGTTGAAAAATGTGTTTGCCTGGGCTCATCATGACTTGAGTAGGTGGGGGGGGTACATAACTTTCTGTCCCCAATAGGATGTATGCCCTGAGGTCAATGCATGACCACTTTTTAGGGTCTACGTATATGTATCTTATTATGTTCTTGTGGATTTAAAAGGGTTAAGATATATGTCACACTGGACACACATAAACGATACTTCTGGGAATTACCTGCAGATCTTGACACCTCTTTCTCCCTCTACCGGCCTCTCTCACATTCTCTTCCACTCTTCCCATCTCACTTTCTCATGTGTGTTCTCTCTCTTTATTCCTCTATCCTCTCTCCCTCCCTCCTTGACTGTCTCCCAAAATTCTTTCCCTTCCAACCCAGAATTGCATGTCACTAATGAGCAAGATTAATGATCTCAAACTTCCTAGAACTATTTAAAGGGGCACTTACATGCATATTGCATTTGAAGAAATCAGAAGTTGCACAATGGCGAACAGCACATACTTGTAAACATGCATTAATATGCTCCAGAAATAAGCCCTCCGGTTTACTTCTATTGGAAGATATTTTAAGTTAATCTTTCCCTCTTCCTATTTTCTTTTATACACAAAGGTTAGGCCTGTGGAGCTCATGTTACCAGTGATCAAAGTAGACGTGACTTTACTGCACTTCAGAGATAAGAATGTATTTCCCACAAGTCTTTTATTGATTCTTTGTGACAGTGGCTCTGTGTCCCTATTCTTTCTTATAGGGTACACAGCCTGCAAGATGCTATTTTTCAACACAATGTTGACGATTGTGCTCTGGAAAGTATTTTTTTAAAGTATTTGCACTGTGTGTAGCCGAAAAGATTGCCTTGAAAATCCTGCCACTATTATAACATGCAGCAGTTTAGCAGAAGGGTTTAGCGAACTAGCGAAAAGTAGACTTTGGGTAGCACTTCAGTGTCTGGCTGGCTCTGATGATAGTGGTGGATGGGCTATGTGTGTTGTAAGTGCGATCCATACTCTCAAGGTAACCACAGAAGCCACATGTACACAACAACGCCCACCGTGGTTGGCACGAGAGGCCTCTTTATATACAAAGGTTGCATGGAGGCAACCAATGGGAGGGAAGAGATTGTGGATAGGCAAGGGGAAGTAGGGAAACAGGAACGCAGATTAGGGAAAACACATTGGATAAGTGTGAGTGAAACGCAGGAAAATATACCACCTGCACACTACACCTGACCACCCTTACATTCTTGTAACATAGCACATTGATTACACTCTTAAACACATTGTGCTCTGTGACCAACTGCTTAACAAATCATAACCTATACTCTTGTGACTCCTACTTGACTTAACATGACTTATACTCTCATGACTCTTGCCATGCCATGAATGATACGTACATGGCTTATCATTCTTGCATAAATGACATGTGTGAACTCTCATGACTCTTGTAGAATGTGACATGACTTAATAACAAACTAGGCCAAAGACCATATAGCATCACATCATCTTTCAAAACTTTTCAACAGTCCATAATCAGCAAAACGTTCATCTAAGAAAGGAAAAATATAGAACATAACAAAGACACAAGGTCAATCTCTTGTTCTCTTAATTATTTGTTGCTTCACCCAGAAAATATATTGTAATCATTAGAGCACTTATCCGAGCCCTCTGGACCCACGGATGAGCCCAGAGGCAAAGGTAGGCATGCAGTAAGTGGCAAGCCGGCAATCAGCACTACTATTTATGACCGCAGCCCAGGTGGGACGTATTGCTCTGCAACAAGCGTACAAATGCCTTCTTAGCTAATGGCTCAGTGTGTCACTGCCACTACCCATGGTGTTGCGAAAATGTGCAGAGGTCTTTCTACAGTTAGTTTTCTCGGACGCGTTTACTTCTCAGCATCTTCCTCTCAATCACAAGCATCGGAGAAAGGGCAGACCACCCTTTTCAATGCATGCATGCTCCCTGACCTGGTGCCCAACTGCTGGGAAGTGTAGTTTGCTTCCCCTGAATGATGTTCCATGCTACGCCAATGTGCCTATTCCTGACAATGTGCTCCTCTAAAGGTGCTTCCAGCACAGATCTCTATCCTGCTTTTTTTGGATGCTCTCTTCAGGTTACAGAGAGAAGAGAAGAAGATCACAGCTCATCTTTGTTACCCCCCCCCCACTCTCATTGTGGGAGCCTAAATTCCCATGTCACGGGAACGACCCACAGAGATTCCATTGATTGTTATATGCAGGGTTTGAACAAGCACTCAAGTTATTGAGATAAAGTACATTGCTCAAAATGGAAGTTATGGTTATTAGGACCTGGCAAACATGATTGCAGATGTTTTTAAGGGATGTCATTTAATTGAGATGTTCTGTTTTGGGATCATGGGCTGTGTTAAGCAGGTAGTAAAGCTTTTGAGGCATCTATAGACTGCATAGGTGGGTAGTGAGAATTATAAATCCTCTACCCAGGGTTCAATCCATACAAAATTCTAATTATTATGAGTCAAATTGTGTAACTCTAAATCTGATAATTAAACACACACAAAAGTGATTAAATCGATAAAGAAAATTGTAATCACTTAGATGAAGATAAATAATGTTGATCTAGCTATTTAATTCAGAAAACCTATAATATTTACTTTTATCATACATAACAACCTAATTGTACACAAAATTGCAATGACCGATATACGAAATGAAAACAGAAAATGAATCTACATATAGTCCAAATACTATGAACAGTGGTGAGTTGAGGCTTTGTGGATATCACATCTGTTGGGTCTTCTCAGTTTATATTTTACGAACAAAAGTTCTTTCTGAGTCAATCCCTGTTATATAAGCATTTATGTTTCAGTTATTTGGGGTCATTATGAGTTGGGCAGTAAGGGATTACCGGCACCGATAAGGAGACCGGTGCCAGTAATCTCCTACCGCTCAATTTCGAGGTCTCTTAGCGGGAACCGTAAGGGACGTGTGGTCGGACCACACGTCCTTTACGGGTCCCGCTAAGGGACCAGGGCGCTAATAACGGGCTTGCTATTTGTGAGCCCGTTATTAGCGCCCTCCCCATTCCCATTGAGCCCTATGGGGGCCCCCTATGGGGGCTCAAAAGGGAATGGGGAATGGTTTGTTCAATGGGGACTTACTGGTCCCTCCAAGGTCGGAATCGACCGGTAAGTCCTCATTGAGCAACACCGGTGCCGGACCCGGTATTGGAGGCAGACATGGCGCAAATAGCGCCAAGGCTACCTCCAATCTCGGAATGAGGCCCATAGTCTTTTCCTCAAAACTCCCATCAGGGTGATTACAATCGGAATCAAAATGGACTGTTATAAGTCTTTCACGGTTTCCCCTTTTTCTCATATCACTGGGCAGCATCAACTGAAACACAATGTATAAACAAATATAACACTGTAATGTGAAATGTCTTTATATTTACAACACTTCATCTAACTGTAAAGGCAATATTGTTTTTATTAATGATTGTGAAAAGCATTTAATGAACTGTCGATCTATCATTCTTTCTCAGTGACCATGTATCTAGCCCCAGTGAAAAGATCCAGCAATTATTTTGGTCATATGAATACGGCAACCTGAATGCATCAGTTTAATTGAAAAAACACAAACAAATGTTTTACTGTAATTTAAGTTATACTATAATTTTTCTTAGGAGAATCTAAACCACCATTGCTCACAATCTCGTTTACATTCCATCAAAACTGTATCAACGCTCTTTTTTTTTCTTCATTGAAATCCTCACTATTACAAGTGCAAGTCTATTAAAAAAGGACGAGCATACTCGTCCTTGGCACTTAAGGGTTTAAGAAAAATAAAACGTCTGCTATAAGACCAACTGGAATCAGGTGTTCATTTTTCATTGGTATAACTTTTTTAAAAAACTTTTATTTATTGATTTTCTTCCGTAACAAACAAATCAACCAGTTCGCAATTCCAACTCAACCCTAGAATGCATTCCCCCATCATCTCTCTCCAAGTCCCCCTTCTGCCTCCTGCTCTCCTCCATCTAATGCAACTTCAATATCAGGTTATTCTGGTAGGGTCCCATATGCTCGGTTCCATGTGTTAAAATCCCTGCAAAAATATCCATATGTTCTGCGGTTGTGCCTTTACCGGCAGCTGTCTGATATATGCCACTTCCATATCATGGCAATACGCGACGTCCAACAGCCAATCTACTATTTTCAGAGCCTGCCCTTTCCTCCATGCCACGGCAAGTCTACTGAGTGCTATAACAATCAGCAGAACCCCCTGTTTCTCTGAATGTTTCTGGTTAGGCCCAGCAATGCTATCAGAGGTTTCAAATCCAGTGAGTCCACAATCATATCGCTCACAGCAGACAATACCTCTGACCCAAAACCCAGCACAGTTTGGCAGGCCCACGCTAGATGTACAAAGCCTGCATGTGCCTGTCTGCACCGGTTGCATTTGTGTGCCGCCTCTGGATAGTATCTTCTCAATCTTTAAGGCGTGTAATAGATCCGGTGCAGATAATTCAAGTGTAATGAACTTATAACTAGAGTTTAGTGAGACTTTCTTTTTCTGCTGAAGTATCATATGTACCACCAGCCCTCATCCGGCAATGCCCCACCTAGGTCTCTTTCCCATCTGCATCTGGCGCTCTGTCCCCAGTCATGTGTAGTCTGCAGTACCTTCTGATAGAGGATTGATATTACATGGCCACCCCCCCATGCCTGGATCATGTCTTGCAATATTTTGAAGGTGGGGGGTTGTATCGGGAATGTGGGAAATTTCGCCTTGAAGGCATTTTGTTTCCTAAAATACATGAAAACGTCCAGGGATGTCATACCCCCCTTTTCTTTAAACATGTGTGAGGATAAAAAAAAGTATTTTTGGGGACGAAATCTCCTAGAGCAGTGAACCTTAGCTTCGTCATTGTATTCACGTATATTTTCTTATGAGTTATCTCCAAACCCACCACATATTTAGCAGGTAGCAAAGGGGAGTACAGATAGGGCACCCCCAGTTTTCCCACCAGCCTATGCCACTCCTTTAGCGTACACGTCACTTCATTTAAGTCCCTTGATCGGTTGCTCTCCACAGACATAATTGCTGAGCTTAGTAATGAGGGAGCTGCCAGGGCCTGTCCGGTGCTATAGAGTAGCAGCGGGCAGATATTGGGCCTGGGCCACTAAGTAGTACAATTCAAAATCGGGCAGTGCAAGCTCACCCATGTCAGGGGGTGCTGTCAGTTTACTCTAGCTGACCCTAGAGTCTCCAGGGGTCTGCAACCTTTGGCTCCCAGATGTGTTTGGACTACCATTCCCATCCGGCCTGTACAGCATAGTCAATGTCAGGAGATCATGGGCCAGTCCAGAGAAATGCCACCAGTAACCCCTTAAGGCTCAACAAGAAGGGGCTTGATAGGACCACTGGGAATTTGGGAGTACCACCATTTTGATGAGTGCTAGACATCCTAACAATGATAGCGCTGGTCCCCGGCACCTTTACAGCTGCGCCTCTAGGTTATCCAGCACTCTACCATAGTTTTCCTTCTATAATATTTCCGGGTCTCTGGTAATTTCTAGTCCTTGGTACGAGGTACTAAACATTTCCCATTTAAATCCAAGCACATCGGGGTAAATTATCTGTCAGAGGAAATATGTCTGTCTTGCTTAGGTTTATATGCAGTCCGGAATGTTCCCCAAATCTCTGCACTTGCTGCATTATTGGCACCACATTCTCCCTTGGTTCCTTCACCATCAGCATCATGTCATCAGCGTACACAGATGTAAGCAGTCGGTGCTCATACAGATGTATCCACCAGTGCACATGCTTCTCGCTCATCAAGGCTGCCAATGGTTCTATCGCTAGTCGAACAGCATCGGTGACAGTGGACAGCCCTGCCTCGTCCCCTTTCCCAAGGAGAGTGTCTGAGAGAGACATCCATTGGGCCTCATGATGAGTTGGGCATTAGCTCTTAAATGCATCGGCGATGCTATAACTGCCGCATTTAAGAGTTGGGTGGTAAGTGGGAGTTTTACCCCCAGCTTCTTTGCGGAGGTAAAAATGTCCCCTTACTGCCTGTTTTTGGTGGTATTACCGCCAGTGCAATTACCGCTGCAGTAATAGTGTCCCCCAATGGGAAATGGGAACTTACCGTTCTACCGCTACTCATGATCCTCCCATAATAGCGTTAATACCGCTGAGATACCGCCAGACTCCTGATGAGGCCGATTGACATTTATGATGGCTCTGGGCTGATTATATACGATTGAAATCATGTTCACAAACTTGTGCCCTAGCCTCGGTTTCCACAATACTGCAAATAAGAACCGCCACTCAATGGAATCAAACACTTTTCCAGCATCGAGGAGAACCGCTATGGCCGAAATCTCTGTTTTCCCACCTTTGGAAACCCAAAAACCCTTCTGAGCCCATATGATGCATTCCTCCAAGGGGATGAATCCCGATTTGTCCAGCAACATACATTTGTGCACCCATGGTAGCAACCTATTCTCCAGAGTCTTAGCATACGTTTTATTATCCACGTTGGTGAGGGATATGGGGCGATATGAGGAGCACTCGTCTGGACTCTTCCTTGGCATACATAACAGAATAATTGTGGCCTCCCCCATAGTGCTCAGCATGATTCCTGACTGGCTAGCCTTCTGATTAACTGCGGGCCCGTGAGGCCACCATACGCTTTGCAAAATTCCACTACTAGCATATCTGAGCCTGGCGCTTTGGATCCCGGGAGACCCTTTACAATCCCCAGTATCTGTTATTTCCCTGCCCAGCACCTCCCTAACCTGTTCTGGTAACCATAGCATTGCAATGTCTGGCAGATACTGATCTATCTCAGATTCTGTTGACACATCATTGGGTGAGCATAATTTCTTATAGAACTGCACTAGTTCCTCCACTATGTCATCGGTCTTGTACTTGGGATAACCATGCCGGTCTCTGATAATCTCAATATAATCCTCTTTTCTCCCTGCCGTAAGCAGCCTCGCCAGCATCGCTCCTGGTTTTTGGCTCTCTCCATATTGCCATATCTGATGATGTCTGCCCAGAAATTTGATTTCCCGCGCCACATTTTCTCTGAAGGTGCACAACCCTTTCTGTATTTTATCTAGGGTGTCTTGTTCCTTTAAGTCCTCATATGCTCTTTCCAACTCCCTAAGATTGAGTTAATTCTTCCTAAATTCAGCTCGGATCGCCTCCCATAGCGTTCACGGAGACTCTACCATCCCCATGTTCCGCTCAAAAAACTATTTAAATTTCATCCCAAAGATTTGGTTCAACCACCACATCTTTAAGGGCATCCAGTTTAAAGCGCCATCCAAACCTCCTATACTGCCCATCTTCTAGGTCTGCATCTATCATGACCGGCGAGTGGTCCGACAGCATGCAGGTGAAAATATTGCTCTGCACAATGTCATTTGCTACGGTTTTCAATACCAGAATATAGTCTATGTGTGAGGAGGTGTGGTGTAGCCATGAATGGAATGTGTAGTCCCTCATCTGTCGGTGTTGCAGTAACCATATGTCTACCAGACCATATATATCACACAGTTTTGTTATTCTAACCACTGCCCTGGAGTCCGAGTGCACCTTGATTGTGGACCTATCGACCCTCGAGTCCAGCACCATATTAAAATCGCTGCCCTAGATGAGAGTGGAGTCACTCACTTTGTCCCGAGAGTCCAGTATCTAGATTTGGGCTACAACATGTAATAAACGTGAACTGCCTATTGTCTATAAACCTGTTGACTGATAGGTATCTCCCATCCTTGTCCCCACCCTTCAAATGCAGCCCAAATCTAAGGGAGCTGTGTATCAGTATAGCTACCCCTCTAGCACAGGCCAACATGGACGAATAGTGTCTGAGGCAGTCCCATTCTCAAGCCAAGTGCTCTTCAGTCTGGTGGGTTAGGTGTGTTTCTTGTATAAATGTGATTTCTATGTCGTGCCTGTGCATATACAACATAATCTGTCTAGCCTTAATCATGTGATTACTACCCCTCACATTCCATGTGGCTATCTTCACCTTGTCCAATGACCTCTCCTCCACCTCAGCCTTCCCACTTTCCAGTGTATGAGCCATATATGTTGCTGTTATGTCTTCCCCACTGATCTCCTGCTATACGCCCACCTAAAACTATGTGGCACCCCTCCCCTCTCAAGTGTGCAATCTTTGCATCAGCTGGACCCTGTAGCTCCTCACTACCAACCATAGAACCATCCCTCTGAACATCATAACCGCTATCCCAACACGTCCGCCCACCCCAACAGGCAACCCCAATTGGCCCACTCCTCCAACATCAACTTGTGGTTTGTGCACAGAGACTCTCAATCGGCTAGATCTCCAGCCAGCCTGTTTGTTGGAAACAATCAATTATGCTGGTTTAGACATTCAATTAGTCCCCCATTTATGCACTCGCATAGTCTGCATGTACCCTTTCTGCTCAGTCGAGCTGAAATAGCATCCCTTCCAAGAAATGTGTGCTCCTTGCCAGAGTCTAACCAGGACTCAGATGGTTCCTTGTCCTCCTTGCTGCAGCACCTTCTCCGGTCTCACCAGATGTAGTTTTTCAGTGAAGACACCCTCCGCCTCTAGAGACAAAAATATGGGGATCTTGCCATCATGTACTACCCTCAATTTCGCTGAGAATATCATAGAGTATTTCACTTTATTTTCATGCAGCTTCCCCTGGACTCCTTGAATGTCTTCCTGGAGGCCTGAACTTCCACAGAGAAGCCCAGGAAGAACTGCACATGATCGCAGTCATGCTGCATGTCACCGTTTTACCTGGTCAGCCTCACAATGGTGTCCCTGGCACAGTAGTTGAAGAATTTCGCAATAATCACTCTTGCCAGCGCTTTCGGGAAGTCAGTATTCTGTGAGCCCTTCAACAATAAATATTGACAACAGCTCTTCTCGGCCAAACAGTTCTTTACATAAATGTTCTACATACTTCTCCATGGGCCCTTGTGTCACCTTCTCGCGTATGCCCAGTATCCGTGTGTTGCTCCATCGTGCTTGGTTTTCTAGGTCATCATTCTTTGCCACCACCTCTTTTAAGGCCTCTTTGAGCAGCTTGAGCTTGGAGGCCATGGACTCTGATGTATCCTACAGCTCTGAAATCCTTTTCTCACTTTCGTCCAGTCTGGTCTCATGCTGGTCGAGTGTCTCTTGTATTAGATGTACCTTCCCGACGAAGGCATCCATCTTAGATTCAAGTTGGTTGATCCTAGCCTGGAGCTGCAGCATTCATTCTTTGAGGTCCGGCAGCGGTTCCACCACCGGTTGTCCACTTTGTTCTAAACTGGTCGGCTCAGTGGGCACTTGCATTGCCATTTTCAATTTTTTGTTAAGCTGGGGTCCTTTCAAAAGGAAGCTTCTGCTGGTGTTTGTCCCCTTTACCATTTTACTCTGCCAGCTGTCTGCACTCTTTTCTGCCTGCACTGACAGCATTGTGCACTTTGGTATATTCTGGGGTTCCTGTGCCCTCTGTTCTCGCTATTCCAGAGCTTTGTGATGTTTTCCAAGGACAGTCTCTACAAGTCGCTTCAGATCGAGGCCCTCCAATCTTCCACATCTGCACTAATCACCATGAAGATCCCCAGCTCTCTCGGCCTCTGGAGCTTGGGACTCACTGAGCGTCCTTGCAGTTTACGGCCCGCTTGTCAGACTCTCATTCCCCCGGGAGGCCAGGAGCTGTCCCTCACCTTCCACTGTTAGCTGCACCACTCTATACTGCATCAGAGCTGCTGACTACAGCTCTGGCTCTCCGATCTGTTGCCAGGCACTCCTGTCCTTCCTCCTACTTTGTCCCCTGCAGGCCCACCACACAAATTTTAACCAGGTCACCACCCCTTTGCATCCCAGTCTATGACTCCCTCCCCTGCCGATTCCTGTACTGTTGTCTGGTTGGAGGGCCAGCACTGGCCAGGCCTTGCTCCCGCCAACCTCGCACGCCTTACCAGGGAACAGCTGCACCACTCTTCGTCCCTAGCCTCTGACAATCGTATTGCCTTTGCCGATACTGTTGTTCGTCACTACGTCAAAGTCGTAGTGCAATGCGTCCCCTAGTAACTGCAGGATCCTGAAGGATTCTAAGGTTGGGTTTGCAGTGCTCACACGAGCAATGCCATCTTAGCCGGGAGCTGGCCTCTCGAGTGCCTCCCCTAGTATAACATTTATAAGGTTAACCTCACATCTGCATCAATGAAGAATTTGAGTGCTTATTCTTTTCTGCATTGTCAAAACAGTGTGTTTCTTTTGATACTTTTCAGACATTCCTAAAATAACATATATATTTTTGACATTGCCATATGTTGGGGCCTTGCTCTCCATAACCCTTTTTCACATACATGGCGACATAATCAATCTAGCTGCTTATATTAGCCCACAGAATGCACAGTCCAACTACACCATAGATCAAGCTCTCAAATGTGGAGATTCTATTAGGAGAGCTCTGAAACAGTCCCAAAGGAGTTCTGAAAAGCTGACTGGTCATCATCTAGAAAACACTCTCATTGGACAACACTCCAAAGGTTGTGCTCTTTCTAGTTCAGCCAAAAACCAGAGGGTTTTGAGAGCAGTATCCTTTCTGGTCCTCATGAACATAACACACTGATAAGTTGTCATCTAGAAATAACTTTTATTGGACAACACTGCAAAGCACATGTCCTTTCTGATAAAGCCCCATAGAGCTGTGAGTTTCCAAAACCTCATCTTTTCTGATACTCACAAGCTTAACACACTGGTAGTCATCTAGAAACAAATCTCATTGGACAGCACTCAGGAGTCCATGCTCTTTTCGGTTCAGCCACCATTCAATAGAAAGCATTTCAAACAGCTCCCTTTCTGTCATCATGATCTTAAAAGACGCGTTGCTTTTACTACTTCTCATTCAGACCCAAGTCTATTGAATCTAGGTCCAAAATCCATTACTGTTCTCTGGTTGCAAGCAGAGTATCTGCATCACCTCCTCTCCCATTTAATAGTATTTTGCCCAACATGTCCTCTGTGTGGTTATGAGCTAGGAAATGGGTCACCATTTGGACTATAAATTACTAGTTGTCAATTTTGATCTGGATTCATTAACTCTCACACAAATCCATCTAATTTCCTTTCCCCATTTAGAATAAATTAAAAGGGCATTTCAAATAATCGATGACATAAATAGATTGCCAATTTCAGGAAAAGCCTAATCTCCAATTAATATGTGTATCATGTCAATTAATATGTGTACCCATAGACAGAACAAGTAGCACGTCTTATAATGTCCATGAACTTAAGATAACTTTCATAGTCTATATTCATATGGCAGGGATTTTTGATCCCTTATGTTTTACTAATGATTGATATAAACTTTGACTTTCTTGAAGGCAAAAGAGTTTACGCCGTAGTGTCCAGGATATCCTCAATAAGGTTCAAAGTATTTTTAATGGTCTTCTTAAACATATTTGCCAGTGGATTCATGGTCAATACACATACCATTCTGTCTGTTGCTCTTTTTCTTTAGGAGTAAGAAGGGTTTGACGAGATGTATACCAAGTCTGCTTCCTAGCTTGTCTAATTATACAAGATGGATCATTATGAATACCTGATTGGCTGGACATTGTTGTTTAAAAGAATCCTGCACTGGCTCCGAATGAAAACAGGATCTCTCCTCTGTCAGCAGCAGTGTTATGGGTTATGGCACTAGTCCATCAGACCTTGTTGAAGAGAGGACGCTGTTGAAGAGAAGATGTTGCATACAGCACTTTCTTGCTGCCAATGTTAATGATGACTGTGTATGCGCATAATCTTTAATGTACTGGGACAGTTGTTACTGTCTCTGCCTAATTAGGCCTTTATTTTAAAATATTCGAAGCTTGCCGTTAGGATTTTACTACTTGCACACCTTTGTACACAGCACTGGGACACTTATCCTCAAGTCCAGTGTCTTCTCTTCCTGTGAATACAGGAAATTCCTTAAGGAAAATGCTACTTTTATGATCTGAATGTCTCATGGCCTATTAGGATCGATTCTCCCCCTCCCCCCGAACTCCCCTCCTGCATTGCTGCGACTCGAAACACTTATGTATAGGCACATTACTAATGAACAATAAATACAAAAATACAAATATCCTAACATCCCATCAGCAAGTTAATGTGCAAATTTGAGGCTCCACAACTAGAAGGGATATTTAAAATCAGTGCATATAAATTTGCCCTTCAGAATGTAAGTCGCCGAACATGCACATTCAATGTACTCCAATTGCACAATCAATCAGATGGGAGGTTTTATAAATGCAATGATGGCTGGAGTGCTAAAGGCTGGCTTGGTGCCAGGCATGGACCCTATGTGCTGTCAACTGTGGAATTGCAGCAGTGGAGGCTCCTGCATGCCAACTGCCTCAAGAGCGTCTGAAGGGGCTGCTTCCCAGTGTGAGGCTCTTCTTCCTTCCCTGCTAGGCCCTGATGACTGACTCTTGATTCCATGTTAGGCACTGGAGACAGCTCATCTCCTCCACCTCCTCCACGGCCCAGCAGACACAGCCTTGATTGTCCCACTGTGGCCTAATAAAACTTTAAATCAGTGGTTTAATTGGGATAAGAAATCGAATGAGGGTCATAACAAGTTGTGAAACAATATTTGAGGATGGCCAAAAATGTTTGTTGTGTGGCATAAGAATTTCAAGTGGCAAAGGCATTTAAAAATACGTGTGACCTATGGAACCAGACGAGTGGCCGAACAGGCTTGGTCAGCGTTCGAAGTTGGCATGAAAGCGAGTACAATTTATTTTTAAAGGTAAGTAAATATAATATAATTAATTAATCAGCAGTCAAAACATAGACTATGAATATGAAAATATCAAAATGTAGAAATGCAATGAAATCGTAAAAGGCAAATGTGGGTTTCTAATCCCTCAATTCTTTTGAAATAAATAAATGATGATTTAATTATTTAATGTTATTTAATCATTATAATGACAATACTTAAATTCAATACTGTAATATGCTGCAAGATGTAATTTCTTTTCAGAATATCACAAAACAAATACTCTAACCCTGAACGTGTGAAACTGGTGATGTGATTCTAAACATGGATGACAGTGACATCTACTGGGTCAGAGCAATATTGCCATTCATCTTTTCATTCACTGTTTGTGTAGGCAATTGTTATACGTGCTCCTCATTGTCTTGTAGTGCATTTATGGGTTTTGGATTCAAATACATATTGTTGTGGGGTATCAGAGTAATACAATTCACGTTCAACATGATTTGAAGTAGAAATTAGATCATACAAATTGAAGTCAAATAAAGTTTAAAACGTATATGAAGAATATTATTGATATAATAATACATACCAAGAAATATTACAATGAATAATTACATCCTGATAAATACATTTAAAAAAGTAATTTATTTTGTTAGAGAAATAGTGCTTAATTAAATGAATTTCTGTTTATATGTTTTTTTAAATGTATATATTTTCTTAGTGTATGCAACGTGAAGTATGCTGTTAAAGTGGTATCCCTGTCTTGTGCTTTTCTGCAGCCAAATGTATGTTGTCATTATTGAAATACACATTTTGTTCGCGTGGAAGATGAACTTGAAGTCTTATTGTTGTATGCATAAGGCAACAGCTCCCTCTAGCGGTGATAACAGGCGAAGCGGGCAGGACGGCTTCAGACAAACATACATCTGGCCTTTTATTATATAGTATAATATGATGTTAATACAAGTGAGAAATGCATTGTTCTAAGGAAAGCTTATACAGATCTCCATTTAGCTACCGAAATCTGTGCTATTTTTAAACCAATATCATTATTGAATTTCCATTGCACAATGAATGGAGAACACCTGGATACAGCACTCCAAGATAGTAATAGGAAGCATCCGTACATGGAGACCATTATTGGCCTACTCTAAACCGATCAGAATGTTCAGAGTACAGTCAATAACTACTGGTATTGACTACGTTCTGAACATTCTGACATAAAAAACAGACACTGAAACAATAATTAAACATTAACACCCCATTAGTCCCCAGGCTGATAACATGTGATCCGGAGCGGGTGTTAATGATATTAGTAGTTGCCAATACGGGGTGCTGAGAGCATTGTGTTTTCATTGAATTAATGGGATGCCTTGCAGCGTCCCGTTCATTCAATGAAAATACTGTAGCAAGATGGCTGCCACAGAGATGGATCCTTTTAAGATATTAAGGATTTAGCCCCGTCTTTCACGTATCTATTTATATTACACATGTGCACTACAAATTCTACAGTGAAAAAAATGCAAAAAAATACACATCAACCATATGCTCAGCAATCATGCCACTTATACGCACAGCAGCTATAACCACACCCAGCACAGGCACTAACCCCCTAGTGTACAAATTCTAACGTGCACATAAACAAGATAATATGTCATTCCAGCCACGATATTCAGCCAACATTAGCATGACACCACACAGCATACACACTCGCCCCACTGGGTATGCATTTCAACATATACTTAAGCAGGAAAATATGTAATTCCAGCAACAATATTCAGTCAACATTACAATAACACACAGCATACCCATTTAAACACACACAGCATACACGCGTGCCCCCACTGCGTACACATTCATAATTCCAGCATCAATATTCAGCCAATATTAGCATAACCAGACACATCATAGTCACTAACCCCACTGTGTATGCATTACAAACATACACTCAACCCTCACAGTGTACACACTCAAACATACACTCAAGCAAAAAAAATACATAATTCCAGCAACAATATTCAGCCAATATCAGCAGGACCACACACAGCATACACACTAACCCCCACTGTGTAAACATTACAAACATCCACTCAACCCCACAGCATACACATTACAACGTACACTCAAGCAAGACATAATTCAGAGAACAAGATTCATCCAACATTCCTATAACCACTCACAGCATACGCACTTACCACCCTTACCTATGCGTCATAACATTCACTTAAGCAAAGAAATACATAATTTAGGCAAGGAAAGACACAACAATGTATTCATAAAAAACAATATCTTATAGAAAACAATGGAAGGAAAAAATGCACATTACTGTAAAACATAAGTTAGGCCATCAGCGATATTGCCTAAAAAACGATTCCCTAATTCGTCCAATGTAATCCATCCAACCAGTAAAATGCTGTCAATTTGACTCTTAAGGTTCTGGCGAAAAGTAAAATGTAGGGCATGTTCAACTGATGATGTATATATACATCTGTCTAGAGTTGTGCAAGCTTGATTGATTTCTCTATGATTCACACTTCCCCGCATCCACATTTTACTGATGCCAAACACAAGAACATAATTTATGTTTCAGAAAATAATCCTGCTAAGCGTAGCTCATCAGTTTTAATATGAAAGCAAATTTCTGCTCCTCTTCTGTAGCCAAGATCATTACCACCAGCGTAGATTAAAAAGAAATCTGGCGGCTTCACAGCACTGTCACAGATAATTAACATTTTGTGAAGAATTTCTTGCAATTTGTCTCCTTGATAAACAAGCCATTCCACCTTCATATCACCAAAGGGTGAAACAGTGAGAGTACTTAATGCTCCAGCCAAATCACCCAGGAATCTCCAAAAACAAACAGTTTAAATAACCACACACACGAATAGACACATGCATAAAAATATACAAACGAGCAGCCAAAAAATAAACTACAACAATTGGTATTACATACAAAACAACATATGTGTAACCATGCCTAACTTCCAATTCACATAAATTCATATACAAACATTATGCACATGTATACTGTAATAACACTGCACCTATACTTATACTCCAGTGGGGTGATATACTATGGTAAATAAGTAGCTTAAGTAAGACTAAATTTGCTAAGCTAACAAAAAGTGTAAGTAGACAAAATGTTTTAGGCACATACTTAAGCTACTTATTTAACTTAGTAAATCAGCCCCACATATGTATGTTATGTTATGTTATGTTACCTGAATGTTTAGAGCGCAGCATCCACCAAAAAGGCATCTTGGTGCTAAAAAACCCGAAACAGCACAGCTGTCAAGCCCAGAGCTAAGATAATCTAAAAAAGACATCTTTTAAATAAGCGTCTAATAAGAAGATGGTTCTCTGTGGCCAAAAGAGAATGTGGAAGCTGATCTCACAATCTTGCTGCCACCACTGAGAAAGCTCAACTCCCACATTGGCAGTATTTGACACAAGGAACCTGAATAAGATAGGCATCTGAGAGCGAACGACTCGAGAGGGCACATAGGGTGGAATTTCAGTGGAAGATATTCTGCACCCCTGCCATACAAAGCATGGTGTAGTATACAAAAAGATTTTAAAGTAATTTGTTTAGGTACCAGGAGCCAATGGAGTGACTGAAGCATAGGGGAGGTAAGGACTCCAAAATGAGATTCAGTGGCGACTCTAGCAGCAAGATTCTAAAGAACTTGACGACGACGAATGAGGTAAGCAGGTTGTGCTAAGAAGCAAGAATTGCAATAATCATAAAAGACAAAGACCAAAAAAGCCACAACAGGGGGTCCATAGTTGAGATGGCAAATGCGGGAGAACTGCCGGAAGCACCTTCAGTTGCAAATGACCAGATTGGCACACTGCACTCACCTGGGCTTCAGCTGACAAGGACGCTGAAATATTGAAACCTAAATCCTTAACCATGCGGGCCGGGAACAGGAACGGGCCAAGTGAGGAAGCCAAAAAGATGGTATCCAAGGAAGTAGCTAGAGGGGGGCCTCTACCAGCACCTCTGTCTAGTCACCGTTCAACTTCAGCCAATTGTTACTGATCCAATTTCCCATGGTTTCCAAGTAGGATTTCATGCAGGCCGCTGTTTCAGATTGAGCAAGATCCAGGCAGACAATGATCTACATGTCATCCGCATATGAGTAGAACAGCAAACCGTGGGAGTGGATGGGTTTTGCCGGAGACTGAATGTAGACGTTAAATAGGATGGAAGAAATAGCGGAGTCCTGAGGGTCCCCACAAGTCAAAGGTGCTGATGGAGAACAAAAAGGAGACAGAGTTTTTGTGACCAGTCAGTTAAAAAAGGCATTAACCAGAACAACACTGAACCCTCTCGCTCCTCCCCAGCCAGGCGATCCAACAAGGCCGAATGATCAATGGTGTTGAATGCAGCTGATAAACCAAGAAGAATCAGCACCCCTGCACCACCCTGATCACGCAGCTCTTCCAGGTCATCAACGACTACAATGAGAACAGACTCAATGCCACCCCCAACGCAGAATCCAGATAAACAGGAGTCAAAAAAGGATGAATTTTCTAAGAAAATTATTAGCAGAGGAGTAACCAGGGACTCCAAAAGCTTAATTGAAAGGGCAATATGGACATGGGCCAAGAATTAGCAGGGTGTTACGCTCATCTGGTCTCTGCGGGGACGGTGAGGCACGGTTGGAGCCCTCCCTGGATCGATTCTCGCCCCCTGCTGCTGCCCAGTACACTGTACTGGATGCTGATGCTGCCCCTGCGGGAACACGAGAGGTAATAAGAAGGGGGTGGAGGTATCGTGACTCTCTTCGTATCTTTCGTGTCAAAATGAGGTGAGTAAGCATTTACCCAAGTATGCTCACCTGGTATTTAGTGAGGGCAAGCTTTCTGTCCTGCTTCTCATCAGCAGGGCCGCTTCCTGATGACCCAGTTGCTTCACTGGTCCGTTGATGTGGTGGCCCAGACCGGCTGTGACCGAACCACTTTGAAGGTAAGACTTTCGTTTTGATTATTGTTCCTATGAGTATTAATTCCATGTCACATGATTTAAATGCGTTCTCTTATAATGTCTCTTTCTCTCCTACAGGTGACGGCGACCCAGCGGAGCCGTTACGCCGGTGCAGTACTTCGAAGTGTTCCCCAAGAGGATGACAGTTGGAATCTTAAGGTAAGCGCGAGATGCAATGGCGCGCGACCTTAAATAATGTCCCAATCAGGTTTCTAATCTTATTTTTTCTTTTCTCCTGCAGGGATGGTCTGGCAGCATCCTGAGAAGAGTTGCGGAGCGCGGACCTGATGGCAGTGAAAGAAGTCTGTGACCGCGATGAAGCTGACCGGTGAGTTGGTGCTCGAATAGAGAGTCAGTTAAGTGCGCTCTGGCTGTTCAAGGATGGAGTCACTGCGAGCCGGTAAGAGGCGCTTCAACAATGATTCGGCTGGTTTTGATGGTGAAAAAACGGGTAAGTGCGCCTCCGCGATGGTTTTGCTGACTCTGCACGTAAGATGCTTCTCCGCAATGGTTTTGCCGTTTCTGCAGGTAAGATGCTTCTCCGCGATGGTTTTACTGTTTCTGCAGGTAAGATACTTCTCCGCAATTGTTTTGCTGTACAACAGGTAAGTGGTTTCTCCGAGATGGGTCGTTGGAGAACAGGATGGATGCTTCGCTGAGATGGTTGCTCAGGAACATAGGTAAGGTGCTTCTCAGGCGGAGGTGAGCGTTACGCTGCTTGGACAGAATAACACGAAGCCTAGGCCTGCGGGCGGGGCAGGCTTAAATAGCCTGGTCTCGGCCACGCCCCTTGCTCTGCTAGATGGTTCCACCCTGCCACTCCCAAATGCTTCTGCACGTGCAGCTTCTTGGATTCCAGTGGCCACGCCCGGCCCAGATGCGAGTGGCTGACTGAGATGGAATGGAATAGCACGTGCCCAGGGGAAAAGGTGTGCAGAGCACACTTTCTTATGAGCCTGGCGCCAGGACTGGGTCCAGCTGGACCCTTTAGGGGATGAGGACTGGGGTTCCAGTCCAGTGGCCATGACACAGGGACTGTGGGATCCACAGAAGCTTTTTTTAAACTAGGGATCACTGAGGCATGTTTTAGATCAGGTGGAATAAACCCTGATGTGAAAGAGCGATTAACTACCTGCGCCACCAGTGGTGCAATAGTAGGCATAACCTCTTTACTTGTTTTATTTATTGTTGTGCATTTTTTAGGCACCTATACAACAAAATTGTGTTTTGAGGTGCCACACGGCAAGAGGGGAGGGAGCAGGGGGGAGAAAAATGGCAAAAACTGTTTATATACAATGGTGGGCCTACTAGGATTTATGACATTCGGGCCTGCAAGTGCTGTGCAGAGAAGTGCTGGAGGTAAGGCAGGGGGTGGGTGGAGGGAGGAAGGTGTAGGCAAGTGCTGGTGGGAGCCCAGGAGGGAAGTGCCTCGGGGAGCCAATGGATGAGGCCACTGGTCAAGTGCTGGGGAGGAGGAGACGCAGGGTGGGATTCCCAACCGACAGGCAGGGGCCTGCAGGGGCGGTGCCGAGGGCCCTGCAACGGTAGTGCTGAGGAGTTAGGAGGGGGCTTGTGTCGACTAGGTATTGGGCCTGGTAACCTGTGGTAGTCAAGAAGAACCAGACTGCCAGTCTCAGTGGAAGTGGATGATAAGTAGGGAAGGGAAAGAGGGAAAGAGGTAGAGAAACGCAGAGTTTTTAGGAGTTTCCAGAATTTAAGGAGGTCCAGCTAATGTCTGAGAAGAGCATGGAGGCTGTTCCAAAGGAAGGCACCAGCCGAGGAGAGAGCGCTGCCCCCCACTGTCTGTTTGGAGAAGCGTTTGACACACAGATTGTTGGAGTTAGAGGAGCGGAGCACTCTAGCAGGACAGAATTTGGGGAGAGTAAGTTAGAGATAGCATGGTCCCAGGCCCCAGAAAGCTTTGCAGATGATGAAGCGGGTCTTGAATTTGATCCTTTCAGCCACTGGGAGCCAGTGGAGAGATTTTAAAGCTGGAGAGATATGGTCCCTGGGCTTGTGGCCAAGGGTACGTCTTACAGCCCTGTTCTAGAATAGCTGAATGGGGCGTAGGGAGGAGAGGAGGAGATTGAGGAAGAGGCGGTTGCAGTCGTCCAGCCTAGACAGGACCAGAGCTCTGGGGACATTGAGCTTATGGGGAAAGGTGAGGAAAGGGAGAGTTCCTCTGAGGAGGTGAAGCTGTAAGTGGGCCTTCTTGGCAAGGTCTAAGATGTCAGGGGTAAAGGAGAGAGAGGAGTTAAAGTTGCTGTGTGTGAGGGCAGCCTAAACCAGGCTGCCCGGCCATGCCCCTGATGGCCCGCCTCGTGGCCTGCATGACAGGCCCTTCATAAAAGTCTTCCCAGGCTGCGAGTGCCAGGCACAGTTCAGGAGGTGAAGCGTAGAGATCAGACAAGCCTGCTCCACTCAGGTTGGTGGAGCAGTCAAGATAAAGTCCTGGTGGGCGCAACAGTGATTACTGACGGACCCCCACTCATGCAGGGGGCGCCCAGGACATTCATAAAGAGTCCAGGCTGCGCAGTGAATGTGGAAGGCCCGCTGTGGTGGACCTGGCCACCCTGAAGAAAGAAGACGGGCCAGGCCATAAGAGTAAACATGGGGAGAGAACCGTCCATTTATTAGCAGGGGACAGACCCCTAAGGACACCAGCACAGCAAACAGCAAGACTCCACCCAGCTTTATCACCAGCACTGAGCCAGCGCCACCAAGGACAGACCCATTAAGGTACTCTGAAGGGGGTGACTGACTGCAGCAGTGAACCCATTGTGACATAGTGTTTTGATATATATATATATATATATATATATATATATATATATATATATATATATATTTTAATTAAATGTTAAGTAGGGATTCGTTTTTTTATATCAATGTTATGTTATTATTTATTCTTCTTCTTCTTATTATTATTATTGTATTTATTGGCGGATAAGTAGGGGTAGGACGCTTAGTACAAGGAATGATTTTACATAGAAAAAAGGGGGTTGAGGGGTGGTTCCCTGGCACGAGGCAGTGGGATAGTGTGGTGGCCTGCCTAAGGCCACCTAGCAAAATGGAACCAGCCAGGTTTGGCCTCACATTCCATGTGTGTGGTAGTACCTAAGCATAGGTAATGGGCCTATTGTGCCAAACTCACCCTAAGGCTCCCCAAGACCCCTCCAAGGCAGGATGAGTTGACGTAGCAGGTCCCCATTTAGAAGGAGCTCATGCCTAGGCAATCCTAGGGGAAAAGTGGTTAGAGGTATAAGTGTTTCCTATAAGTAAAACGGGGACTCCATTGGGATCCCTATACAATTCTCTCTGGTGTCTGTGTGTCCATTAGTGATCTAAGAACTCAGGGTGCAGCCCATCTCCTTTTATCAGCAATTGTATGTGGTAGGTGCAGCACCCCTCCCTATCCAGGTGGACTGATGGGTGGGAATGGTGGTATCCATGGGAACTGTCCCTGTTCCAGGGGAAGGGAAGAGTGCACCCTTGCATGGACCAAGGCCAGGAAACAGGAGCTTCATGAACATGATAAGCGGCATTGAGGCCCTATACTGCAGGCAGCAGCCTCATGAAAGCCCTTTCAAGTGGCGGTGAAGACATAATATGTGGTAGAAAACATCATGACTGTATTTTCGAGTAGGCATCTATTGGAGTCACCAGCTTCATGATTGTGATGTATATAGGAAATGATGGCGTATTGGGTGCTCTGGTATCATGAAACCTCCCGACAGCATTTTGAAATAGTGGCAATGATACTTAATGGGGGCACTAACATCATGAATGTGATTTAAAGTGTCAATGATGACCTACATTGTGGGACACAGCTGAACAGCATCATGAAAGCCATTTACAGTTTCACTGATGACACTGAGGGCCTGATTTACGAAATCATTTTTGAATGGGAAAGTCCCATTCAAACACGCTTTGTAGTGGATTCCAGATCCATGAAACTTTTATAAGGTGGAAATGATGACCTATATTGGCGCCCAGTGCCATCATTGTATGTACAAGAATAGGTGCTAAACTACTACACCCTTTTGGCATTGTTAGGACGGAAATGAGGTAGACTTCATTGTCGCACTGTAAAAAAATTAATTGAGCTTGTTTCACAATACCTCCAAATGTATTTCATAAGTAGGCCAGAAGATGGCAGTGAAGTCCGATCTAAAAAGAAGATACCACAAGCGCCAGTATATACACAGCTATACTGCTATTGCATAATACATTTATGTACATAAATAAAGTGCTGTACTTCAAACCTGTTGGTGAAAAGCTACTGCACTTTTCTCAGGTTGCCAGATTTCTTTTTTTTACAGAAATTGCTACCAGGATCTTCCTGCCTGCAGAGTTCCTTTTGTGCCTTGAAGCGCTGATGGCACTACACCTCCCCATCTCTCCAACGGACACCATCAGCATGGTGAAGGAAGGATTCAGACGGGGAACGTAGTTTTTTGTGAACCACTCACTGGCCATCACAACCGTGCCCTTTGACGTGATTAATAAAAATACTACTAATGTGTGAGAACTATGAGAGCGTGACTCCTGGATGATTGCACTTGGACCAAATGTTCCCACTAGAATGAAAACACCTCATAATGTAGCTGTTGTTAAATCATTCGTTCATGATATTTTACAAGTTGCAAGCAGACACCTCTCAGTATCAGGATTTGTGAAGGCTCTCATGGAGAAAGTCTTCATTTGGAATTGGCATACAGGACAACTCTATACTCTAAGAACAAGTCATATGTTTAATTCCCACGTTGCTTGTGTCTAATGTTAATGGCACACCTTTTTAATTTGGAAGAGTAAACTGTAGGCACGGTCTGTATCAAATCCCGTATTGCTGCACACCAGTGTGATGAAACGCCTAATGCTCTGCAAGTGTACACGTGTGAGTACTGGCTACGCCGACCATACAGTCCTCACACTACTACAAACCAATAGTGATCCCAATCATGAAGGTGATACAGGCCCAGTCAAGAGACATTTCCACCAATAGCATGTTTCCTTATGCTTTGCTAAATCTTCTGAATTCATAACAGGATGTGCTCAAGCAGATATTTTTTCATTCCATCTTTGGTGCTATTTTCCGTGCAAATTTGCTGCCATACCCTGAATATTCTTTCACGTATCTCTGTCCAGGGCACTGTTGTAATATGAGCTGTTCTTGAACTTATTTCTTTTTCATGGTGTTGGTTGGCAGACTGTGAGATATGCAGACGGTGCACTGCAAGGTTGCTAGAGGTGGATATTTCAAGCCAGATATCTCTACAGTTAAGCCATGTGGAGAACTATAAAACTGAAAATTAGAAACCTCCTAATGGTATAAAATTCAATTATGACTTTCCCAGATGAATGTCCAGCAATAATTAGCATATATGACAGAAACGGATCTATGTAACCACATAGATCCGTTTCTGTCCTGTATGTCCGATATCCCATTGACTACAGATAGTTTGTGGTCTTCACACGCACACAAACGCACATGCACACACACACATCTATAAAGAACAAAAAAGAGTCAAACAGAAGACCACAAAATAAGTGTGATCATTGGAATCAATGCAAAAGGACAGAAACATGCATGCAATTAAATAAATGCTGAATTTATTTTGTACTATAGTGCAATTTGTGGTGTATATATCAATGTATTTCTTCTAATATGACATGAATTGATTTTTTAATTGAAATTAATTGATTTTTCATTGTTAATCAAGTAGTGAGGGATACATTTTGTTCAAGATATATATATCTTAGTAACATTTGATAGATTTAGGCAAATGTAAGAGCGGGAGGAGTTTTACAATCAATTGTAATAGTGTGATGAATCAATGAGTTATTTTAAGATTATATATCTTTTGTAATAATAAAATGATATGACATGATATTTTATTTATAGTGTGCCTATACACAAGTGTTTCAAGGTGCGACGAGGCAGGGTAGAACAAGACAACAATCTTACTAGGCCCAGTGACACTGAGATTACACAAGTGCAGAGGGGAGGAGGGGAGACGTGCCAGGGGTAGATGAGGAGGAGCAAGTGCAAGACATAGGATCAAACATCGAAAAAAGAAAGTGCGGCCAGCAGGTGGCAGTGTAGGGTTAAGTGCAGAAAACAAGTGAGGGATAAGTGGAAGTAGGGGGGTTTGTAGGGTTGCAGATACCGCCCTAAGTGCAGGGTTGCCAGGAGGCAGTGCAGGTGTGCAACTGGGAAGACAGGGACCTTGGCCCGTGATTCAGAGGGTAGCCGGGTAAACCAGTGCAGTGCAGTGCAGGACAGGAGATCAACAAGGCAACAGAAGAGAGAAGGCTCAAGCAAAGAGGAGAGTCTTGAGCTGCTTCCGGAACCAGAGATGGTTCTGTTCGAGTTTCAGAGAGGCAGGGAGGCTGTTCCAAAGGGAGGTGCCAGCCAAAGAGAGAGATCTGCCCCCAACTCGTTGCTTGGAAAAGCGGCTGACCCTCAAGGAGTTGGAGGTGGAGGAGCAAAGTGCTCGAGTAGGAAGATACTTCAGAAGAGAAAGCTTGAGGTATTTTGGTCCCAGGCCCCAGTAGGCCTTGTGGACAATGCAAAGGGTCTTGAACTTGATCCTTGCAACCACTGGGAGCCAATGGAGAGATTTCAGTGCTGGAGAAATACGATTCCTGGGCTTGAGTCTAAGGACAAGTCTTGCAGTCCTGTTCTGGATGAGTTGCAGAGGATGGAGAGTTGAGGTAGGCAGATTTAAAAAGAGGCTATTACAGTAGTCTAGCCTTGAGAGAACCAGAGCTCTAGATACAGTGAGCTTCTGGGGGAAGGGGAGGAAAGGAAGAATACCTCTGAGGAGGTGCAGTTGGTAGTTTGACTTCTTAGAAATGTCGTAAATATGAGGAGAGAAGGAGAGTGAGGAATCGAAGATAACCCAGAGGTTCTTGGCCTCAGAGGTGGGAGCCGGAGGCGGGCCAAAGGAGGCTGGCCAGAGAGTGGCAGGAAAAGAGGGTGTAGAGAGCGATGAGGAGGATCTCTGTCTTGCTGGCATTCAGGCAGAGATCATTGGTGGTGCACCACTCCTGGATTGCAGTCAGACAGTCCAGGATGAGAGAAGGAGAAGAAGTGGCAGAGGGGAGCCTGAACGCGAGCTGGGTATCGTCCGCATAGCATTGGAAGTTGGGGCAAAGAACAGCAATGAGATGGGCGAGAGGTGCCAGGTATTGGTTGAAAAACCAGGGAGAGAGGTTAGACCCCTGGGGAACACCACAGGTGGAGAGACAGATGGAGGAGAGGAAGGACCAAAGTTGGACCTGGGAGGGTCAGTCAGAGAGGAACGAAGTCAGCTGGGTTAGAGCCTGATCAGTGATACACAGGTTATCACGGAGCTGGTTGAGCAGGATAGCATGGTTGGCCATGTCGAAGGCAGTAGAGAGGTCAACTAGGATGAGGACAGAGGGGAGATTAGAATCAAGGTTGGAGAGCAGGTCTTCACAGATGTTCAGGAGAGCAGTTTTCATGCTCCTGGATGTTCTGAACCCAGACTGATGGTCATGGAGACAACCACCAGATTCAGTGTGTAGATTGAGCTGGGAGATGACCAGCTTTTCAAGGAGTTTGCCCACGAAAGGAGTAATAGAGTTTGGGCGATAGTTAGATGGAAGGGAGGGTTCATCTGTGGGTTTCTTGGGAAGAGGGTGCACAAGAGAGTACTTCAGCGGGAAGGGGAAGGTTCCAGAGGCAAACAAGTGGTTGCAGAAGTCAGCCAGGGCTGGAGCGAGGGTGCCAATGTGGTCTTTGATGGTTTTAGAAGAAGAGGGATGAACCTGTTTTTATGAGGTTCCATAGATCAGACTTGTCTAGAAACCTCATCAGGGGAGAAGAGATGGAAGGCAGCAAAGGGGGGAGGGGAGTTGGCTGCAGGGCGACCGAGGGAAGCAGTAGAAGCTGAGAGGGTGACAGGATACCATGAGTTTTTGATATGAAAGGAGAAGCCAGGGCTGAACAGAGGGCCTGGGAGGGGACAGTAGAGGTAGACACTCTGGCAGGATTGGCCAGCTCCTTGCAGATTTTAAAGGGTTTGGCCGAATTGTTAGCTGCAGCAGAGACGCAGGCTTGGATGTGCGCCCTCTTCTTAGTAAGGACAGAGAGTCGGTATTGACTTTGGAGCAGGCGGCAGGCCAGTTTGTCAGAGGATGAACAGGAAGCTAACCATTTCTTCTCAGCCACCCTACACTTGCGTTTAAGGTTGACGAGGTCAGAATCGTACCAGGTGTTGCACTTGATTTTAAGCTTCATGAGGATCCTCATGACTGGGGTAAGCACATCAAGGGTGTGTCCGGTGAAAGGTTCGACACCAAAAGGATCGAATGACCAAAGGGTCGAGGTAATAAGAATGTTTTTTTTTAAATATATATTTTTTTGGGTTTTCGTATGGTAAAAAAAAAAGTGTTTTTTGCACCAAAAACATGGGTTTGAGGGAGGACCACCAACAAAAAAAAAAAGACTTCCACCCGTTTGATTAGACCCTTTGGTCATTCAATCCTTTTCATTCAAACCTTTGACCTATAACCACATCAAGGGTATCAGAGATAGCAGAGTGGAGCATGGAAAGGGATGTGTCAGGGTGTGAGTCAGCCAGAGGTGCAGGAGGTGGAGAGAAGGATGCGGCAAAAGCCTAAACTGACACACGCTTCATGTGTCGAATAACTGAGAAGTAGATGGCAGTGTGGGGGTAGGTTTGGCCTGAGGAGTAGAGAGAGAGAGATGGGAGGAGAGGAGAGAGTGGTCACTCCAGGAGAGAGGAGTGGTCAGAGGGTTGGAGATGAGGATGTCTGAGGCGATCATAGCATCAAAAGTGTGCCCTGCAGAGTGAGTTGGGCAACAGGGAAGAATGGAGAGAGAGAGAGAGAATCGCAAAGCTCGCAAAAAAGTCCCGTGGTGGGACAGGAAGCATCCAAATGCATGTTGATGTCTCTGAGGAGTAGGAGTTGAGTGGTTAAGGCAAAAAGGGAGGAGGAGAGGTCTGCCCACTCAGAGAAGAAGGGGAGATCAGACCAGGTGGTCGGTAGATAGTGGCCACAGTGAGAGAGTGGCCAGGAGCGAGAGAGAGCCTACAGACCAGACACTCAAAGGAGGAGTAGGTCTGCATAGGGATGACAGAGGCAGGAATCCACTCTGGCAAGAACAGGGCTACACCCCTACCAGAAAGGTTGGTTCTGGGCTCAGATAGGATCCTGTAGCCGTCAGGAAGGAGAGTGCTGAAGCTCATGACAGAAATGGCCGTGAACCATGTCTCGGTAAGACCAAGGTCATCAAAGTCAAGTTTGTTCTTCTAGGAGACGGCAGATGTCAGAGGAGTGTTTGACAGCTAAGCGAGAGTTAAGAGTGGCTAGGTGGAGAAGGTTGCCATCCTTGAAAGACTTCCGGGGAGGGGTACAAATCAGAGGTACTCCCTGCAGAGATGGAGAAGGAGCCCGAGGGTGGGCAGAGGATGTAGGAGGGAAATGGAGTTATCTTTGCTTTTTATTAAATTGTCTTAATTGAGGTTGGATCATTAATTGTATTCTTTTTTCCCCTTCCCTTTTTGGTTAAATATTATTGAGTGCAGGATGATAAAAGATTCCTTGTTCCTTGTTAAAAGATTGAAATATGTCAGATAACCACTTTGGGATGCTGCTAAAGGTACAGTGCTGTTGTGCACTAAAAACCAGTTTACTAGAGGTCATAGAGTGGTAAAAGTGGGTAACGGATAGTGTTTGTGATGTTGGAGGATGGTAAAAGGTGGAGTAATGAAAGTGTTGTGAGAATTGATGGTGATGTACATGGAGTGATGCAAAGTGTGATCGAAGGGTAAGCAATTTTGTGAATTGGAGATTTCATTTTAACTAGATGAATGGTAACTCAACACTGGCCATAACATCCACATCGGGGGTCTTCCATTTGTGGCTCTTTGTGCGCTTTGGACTGCAACTCCCAAGATTGGTCACAATAGATTATTTTGGCTAGTGCTGATGGGAGTTGCAGTCTAAAACATCTGGAGAGCCGGAGGTTGCAGATCCTTGATCTACAGTATGGCTTCTGGGATAACGTGATTTTTGCAACCTTGATTTACTAACATGGTTGTATAAATACTAGTGTTATATTTTATGTAATCATTTTCTTTTGTATAAAAGGTTTTGATAACAATAATGTATTTAAAAAATGTGTGGCTACTGTATTTACAGTGTGCAGTTTCTCTGAAAGGTCTACTTGTACTGCACATTAGGCTTACATTCTCATTATCTTTGGTTTCTTTCAGAACATGTGAAAAGACTGAAGTCCCTCCTTTGCCACCTTGGCCACCCCTGAGATATGCAGTGGCTGGCTTCAGAGTTGGAGTAGTTCTGGAGGATGTTCAGAATTCTGAGACACCAAGTGTGCATAGTAGAGTACTGTTTAGATATGATGGAGAGCATTGGGGAGCCTGACAACACCCTATGGTTGTATGTCCTCATTGAGCATCATGGGGTGATTATGATGATAACCCTGACCCCACCTTTCAGACCCCTTTCTTCACCCTTCTTGAATACTGCAGCTCACTCTTGCCTAACATGTACATCCCACTTATATCAAACTGATCCCCATATCGGGGTCAGCCAACATTATGCCTCCTTTGGGACTCTTTTATTTTTTCAAATTGTGTGACGTGTCTGCTCCTAAAGGCCCCACACCCCACCAGCCCCAATGCATGACTCAATGGAAGAAGGGTGTTGGAATCAACAAATGTTATAAAAAAAAATCAAAATATGGAAAGGCCAAATCCCTGACTGCCCCTCTGCTCAAAGCCCCATGCCCAAGCCTGCCACCCCTTGACACCTGACAGATCCCTCATCCCTATAGCACCAATGGCTTATCGCATTTGCCCCTTAAAACTGGGTTTTAACACCACCCTATCCTCTGTGCCTTGACACTAGCCTGTCACCCACACCTGTCCACACATCAATAGCTCCCTGCCAACATAATCAGCTTTGCACCTCTCCAAGCTGAACACCATGCACATCACAGCCTCAAGTTCCACCTCTCCTGCCTACCAAATTGGCACCACCTCTTGTGAGACATGGCCCTCTCTTCGGTAAACAGCCATCCCCGACACTCCTTAGATTGCATCCCCAAATTAATCATTTGTCATGACTCGTTATGTCCCTCCTTGGTTTCTGATCCAATTTAAAGCATTGCACATAATGAGTGTCACTGATCTACAGTGTCCTCAGTTTACATGTTTGTTGACGCAATCACATTTTAAAAAATTGCAAAGAAAGTACCAGTATGTATTTCTTGGTTACATTACAAACTTAATGAGAAGAACCTACAAATGCATGTACAGTACTCTATATTCACACCAGAGGGCCATAAAACTAAGCAATACTCCATGTATCTGTTTATTACTCCACCATTCTGCTCAAGCATGACAGGGTCTTTCTGGACATAGGGCCTCATTATAAGTTTGCCGGTCTGGAAAACAACGGTGCAGATAGGCTCACTGCAGGGCGCAGTGGCCACGGTAGGCAGACTTGTCACGGGAGCACCAGCACCATTTTAAACGGTGTCAGTGCTCCCATGTCCCTATTCCCATAGAGTCCTACAGGACTCTATGGGAATGGGGACTTACGAAATTGTTGGCGCCTGACTTCCCGGCCTCCGGGGTTGAAATACCCTGGTGTTACCGGGAAGTCAGTCACCAGTAATTCATTCTGAGTCCAGCGGCAACCCGCCAGTAGCACCGGCAGGGTTACCGCCGGACTTGGAATGAGGCCCATGGTCTATAGTCTGCAGTCAGGTGTCAGTCTCTTGAACCAAAATGTAGTGATCCCGTCAATCAGTAATGGATTATTGGTGGGATTATGGACATGTTTCAAGTTCCCTTTGAGATGGGCCGCAGAAAATTTTTATTGTGTTTAGGTCAGAAGATTAGTGATGGGTTTTCACCCAGTTGAGCTGCCATAAACCAACCGATACAGAGTGCTTAAGGGGAATGACCCATCATTTGTGGGTGTGCTTGGGGATATGGCATTGTGCATACGGCAAAAGGCATCACGCTATACTGTTTTCTTTCAAAAAGGCAGTATTCCCCCCCAAAAAAACTGGCCCTGGCCCCCTCGGTTGCTATCTTACCAGGCTGCTTTACACAAGGCTTCCTGGAGTACTGTACCTTCCTCCAGAATGTCATTAGGTTAAACTTTTCAAGGGCAACAATAGTCTTATCTGTAAAAAGGATGTCCTTGAAGTCTTCCATGGGCCCGTCAAAGCTTTAACCTTGTGTAACCACTTTATTTTGTTGACATCACAGATCATAAACAGATCATGTGGGCGAAGAAAGGTCATGTCATATTTTGTTGAATGCAACAGTATAAACAGAATCAACCATTAGAACTGTAAGAGACCAGGGACACAACAAAAGAAAGATTAACAAACAGGTGACTTGCAAAGGTAACATTAACCTAGATGACAAGTCTATCATGATAATATTTAGGGTACTTTCAATTATTTATATGTTTAATATGTTCATTTCCTCTTCTCCTTCCCCCCTCTTTATTTTTTGACATATCGACCAACTTACTGTTGTTTCTATTTTAATGTTCCATTTGAGTGATCTTTGTACTTCACTTACTGTTATTCTTTTTTGGCTGAAAAACCAATAAAGTATACTAATAAAAAAAGAACTGTAATTCACCAGGGACAAAACAAAAGATTTAAAAAAAAAAGAGGTGACTTACAAAGGTAACATTAACCTAGGAGGACAAGTGCTTCAAACTTCAGAGGAGTACTGTACACAGTGCTTGAGATAAGATTTTGAGGTGGGTGTATTTTAATCCCCATTTTCAAACTTTTGAGAGTAAATGTGATTTTAAGAGAGTAAAAATGACTTTTCTCCTTTGTAAGAGAGTAAAATGTATGTGACATACAGCCGACGTGTGCAAAAACTATATGGAAATCATTACTATGCGGCTGCTTTCTGCATTGTGACAGAATACACCTTTCATGATTTCTTTACGGTCTGGCCATTTGATCTCTCCTGTATATATGTAAATGTTGAAAACACAAAAACCTAGTCAATTACATATTAAAGCAAGCATGAATTGTATTGTGTGTTTTGAGGTTCGATAGCAGAATTGTCTTTTGATGTTTAATGAAAATCCTTGTTTCCTGGAGCTATTACTACCTAATAGTATGCCAATGTTATGATGCAACAGTGCAGAGAGGCAAGGACTCATGCTAAATTCTATACGTAATCTCATGGTCAAATGGTTATTTATATAGCGCTTTCGGCAAAGCGCTATACATAGAACATATTTATCACCAAACCGAAGTTGTAACTGCTTTATCGACCTTGAATGGATGAAAGGCTGAGTTTGCCTTGCTGGGATTCAAACCCTAAAACCTACAGATCACGCACAGATCGCAGCAATGAGTGCTCATCCGGCTGAGCTATCTTATTGGCTAACATCCTTCAGAAGTCGGTTAACTGAGTATCGACTGAGGTATAATAATCACAGTGTCTAGATGTTGGACAAACCATGTATGAACCGCTACATAAAGTTAAATACGTATCTGATTTATCACAGGCACATGTTTTGCTGAGTATCTATTTCAATTACAAATGTAATTTTCATTTGTTTAGTTTTGAAGAGTGCTTGCACTTCCTGGAGAGTCAGGGTTTGGATGTTTTAATTGTAGTTTCTGGTATATTTGAGAGGTTAGAACACCTGTGATTGGTGTAATTACAATCACTTACCCTTGAACAAAGACTCTGCTGTCACTGACCATTTATAGTAATGTACCCCATTGACTGCAAGGTTGAATGGATGTAAACTAGACCGTGCATAGTCATTATTTTACACACTGTTTTTATAATTAGACTGTAAATTAAATTATAAGTGTAAAAATGATCCGTCTCCGCATGATTATGCACACAGCACAGGAACTCTGAAAACTACAATTGTGCAATACTGCTTTGCTTTCACTGGAAAAAAACATAATTTGTTACAAATTATTAATTCTCAATTGCAAGTTTTCCATCTTATTAATTTTACAATCCTAAAATTGCTAGGAAAATAAATATGCACAATGCTTCTGTTTGCTCCATTAGCAGCAACACAGTAGAAGTGGAATAGGAAGAAACCACTCCTTTTAACCTGGTGTGCAGTTTCTTTTTGTGAAAGGCTTCAGAGAAATACATTAACCAGCAGACCAACCGATCTCACTCAGAGTCAATAGCCTTCACCCCCCACCATTTACCCACACCCACAGTGGGCACTAATCCTGATGTGAGCACCCAACCCCATAACCCCACAGCACCTCTCAAGGCTGCCCTGATCAACACCAGATCACTTACAGCACACGCACTTGATGTGGCCGACCTTATCACCACTCACAACCTTGACTTCATAACTGAAACCTGGCTCCATGCAGCTTCAGGCCCACTCCTATCTCTAGCGATCCCTGAAGGTTATACTATTATAAGAAGTGACCGCAACACTGGTCAATCTAAAGGAGGCGGCATTGCCTTCACACACAAAAATACCATTAGTCTTCGTCTCTCCGCTGCGCTCCAAATCAGCTCAGCTGAACTACTCTCAGTGAAGCTAGCCATCACCCCTAATCAGACTTTTACACTCCACCTTATCTACAGACCCCCCTAGTCCCTTATCCACGTTTGCTGAAGATCTCTCCCACATCCTTACTGATAACACCAAGACGAAGTCCCAAATCATCGTACTTGTTGACTTCAATCTAGGCTACCCAAACCCCAATGATGCCTCTGCACACGACATCAACAACCTGCTACGTAATCTAGGCTCCACACAACAGATCAACCTGCCAACACACACCAAGGGCAGGATTCTCGACTGGATAGCTAACCTAAACTGCGACACTAACATTGTATCTAACCAACCATGTGCCTGGACAGACCACCACCTCATCACCTTCAGTATCCCCACTAAAATCATCCACACCACCCCTTATATCGCACCTGCTACTGCCACAAGAAATAAGCACAACATAACCTGCGTTAAATTACTCCCACTCATCCTCCCTGCTCTCAACGATCTATCCCTCTCATGTTCTGACCCTACTGCCATGGTAGACACGTACAATCAGACCATGCTGAAAGCACTTGACCTCATCGCGCCCACCAAACTTATAAAACCTAAACCTCGGGCCCACCTCAACTCATGGTTTACGCCACAGCTGAGATCCCTTTGCAAAGAAAAAAGGATCTTCGAATCACGCTGGAAAAGTCACCCAACTGAAACAAACAAAGCTAGCGTTACTCTAGTTACTTTAAATTACAAAGAGGCCATACTTCAGGCCAAAAGAGATGAGTACAACAAACGCATTGAACTAGCCCAATCAAACACCAAAGAATTATTCAGAATCTTAAAGGAACTGGAGTCGCCTGCTGTTCCCCCTGACACCTGCTCCAGAGACAGTACCTGGTGTACTAACATTCCAAAGGCCCTCCTCTGCAAAATCGCCACCCTCTAAACTAAAATCAATGACAAAAAAAACATCTTGCAGACTAGTCTGCAGCAAAAAATCCTTCAGGTCAGTACCAACACTAAACTCGATAACCTCAAACCATTCAGCTTCTCACCCTTATCCACTTCTGAAATTGAGCATTTCATCAATAACCTCAAACCTTCTAACTGTCAGGGCGACCTTTGTCCTGCCTCCATTATTAAGGAAGCCTTGCACAGTCTAGCACCTTTCATTACCACGCTCATAAATTCATCATTCAGCTCGGGGACTGTCCCTGACACCCTAAAGGATGCCTGGGTCATTCCTCTCCTTAAAAAACCTACTTTGGATGTTAACATACCCACTAACTACAGGCCCATCACCACGGTCCCTTTCCTTCTAAAAATTCTTTATCGTGCTGCTTACCCGAAGTTCCAAGATTACCTGGAAACTAATAATCGCCTGGGACTAAGACAATCAGGTATCCGCCCCCGGCATGGCACGGAAACTGCCCTCTTAGATCTTAAAACACAGATTGAAGACCTAAAAGATAAGGGCAAGCTAGCCATATTACTCCTTTTAGATCTCTCTGCAGCCTTCGATTTAGTAAACCACCAAATCCTCTGCCGTTACCTTAAAACTGCTACCCACTTCTCGGACAAAGCCACGGCCTGGATCACCTCCTTCTTGGAAAATAGATCCATGAGTGTCTTCTCCCCTTCTGCCACCGCCAACCCTGCGGGGTTCCACAAGGATCGTGTGTTTCCCCAACACTCTATAATTTGTTCACAAAACCACTCTTTGACATATTGGACTATCTGGGTGTCACATATACCAATTACGCTGATGACACCCAGATACTCATCCCTATCACAGGTGACCACAAAACTGACACTCTAGCTATCAACTCCATTTACCAAGTTATCCAGGCTTGGATGGCACAGCATGAATTGTGCTTGAACGATGAAAAGACTAGATTCCCATGTTAGGCTCTCACCAAAGACTTAGTAAGCTAGATCCCTCCTTCAAATCCTTCACAATTGACGGCATTACCATCAAAGTAGCCAAAGATACAAAAACGCTTGGTATCTATATCGACTCCACTCTCTCACTTTCTAGACAAATTAACGCAGTCTCCTCTGCCACATCATATACATGCAAGCTCATTACGGCATGTCGACCATTCCTATCACCAGCCAACTGCACCACATTATCCAGGACCCTGGTCCTGTCTAAGATCGACTACTGCAACGCCCTCTATCTCGGCACCAACCAATGCAACATTAACAAATTACAGATCATCCAAAATAATGCCATTAGAGCGGCACTAAACATCCCCAGGAACCTCCACATCTCAGACTCTATACGGAGTCTCCACTGGCTCTCAGTCTCCCAAAGAGTTTCACTTAAAGCGTTATCCCTAACCCACAAAAGCCTCACAAACCAAGCACCCAGTTATTTGGCCAGTAGATTTTCTCTACACACTTCTTCAAGACCACTCAGAAGTGCTCAAGCCAACTGTCTGTCCATTCCCCGCTTCAACCTCCAGAGATCAGGCGGGAGCAGTTTCCCAGTCCTTGCTGCGAAACTATGGAACACATTACCCAATCCACTCAGAGCAGAACCGTCCTTCTTGGCCTTCAAGAGCAAAGCCAAAGCTTGGTTGTCAGTCCAAGATCAGCCATGATTCTTAGCATCCACTATTCACTCAACCTGCTACACCAGCGCCAACTTGTTAGATGCCTTTCCTGATTGATTGTTAATATGTATAGAATTTGTATCTTATCCTAAATCACCTCTTTATTGTACTGCCTGCATTCCCTCCCTTATGTATTCTTCTGTATGTAATCTGTATTATGCCTGTAACCTAAGTGATGCGCCCGGATGCCCTTGGGCCTGGTGTGCTTTATAAATAAAATAAATACAAATACAAATACAGTTTTTCAGAGGCATTTATCCATGGCTTGCAATTACAACCATGTAGATACAAATCAAAAGAAGCCTTCTGGTTTATGTCAAGTAACCTGACCTTTGCACTGGCCTCTGCTCTAAACTTGTGTGCAAATGTACACAGGAAAATAATAAAGCTCTTGTATTTACAATATTTTCATGTATAAAAATTATCTCCTTATCGAGGCCTGACTGTACACATTCAAAAATTAAACATGTACTGAGACAAGAGCACAAACCTCACTGTACAAATATGTAAAATTGCATATGCATTGCTTAAATATCACAGAACTCACTGTGGGGGCATATCTAATAGCGACTACACATCCCAGCATACATTATGTCAGGAACACAAAATGCACTGTGGGAACATGTCTGTCAAAGACTACACGTCCAACCATGCACTGCTGCAAGAGCACAAAACCTGTTGTAGACATATACAGCATTATACATGCACTGCTTCAAGAGCACACACATAACGTTTGCACATATCTGGCAGTGATTACATGCCCCAGCATGCACTGCATTAGGCAAATACTCAAGTTAATTGTGGCATAAATGTGAACATTGTGCGCCATAAAACGTCTGCAGTCCAAAATTGTATTTATTGCAGCATTTCTGCGGCACATTTTCTATTATCTGGGGTTGAGAGAAAGCCTGGGGTTAAGAGAGCCAGGTTGCAAAAAAGAGGCAGTGTGTCTGAGAATTCAAGAGAGCCAGGTTGTCATTATTTGCATCTTTTGAATGTTGTTGCTGCTGTCTATTTAATAGCAAGATACCAAGATGTTGCTTTGTTTGCGGTTTCTCTTGTGGATTCTCTTACGCGGTACTGGGATCTTTTGATTATCAGTCTGTGTAGGCTAATGGGCAGCTTGGCCCTGCTTTGGTTGTCGATTATCTGGCAGTCTTTCTTACCCTGTTCTGGGGTCTTCTGATTATCAGCCGCATATGAGCTACTTTCGCCAGAACGTTCTCGAGCAGCAGAGTTCTTTGCTGATACCTTTGTATTCTGTACAATTAAACCTTGTTATCCTTGCAAGAGATCTCTTGGCAATTTTCCCAAGAGGGTTGTATTCTTTCTGGCATGAGCGTGAACAGGGACTTGCCTTCATTTGGTGACCCTGCCGACATGATCTCAATGCCCCCGTACCTGCGGAGGTATCCAGGCGGCCTCCCTGGACGGGCCGTGCCCACCTACAGCGACCAGCCCCAAAACGCTTACCCCCGAGTGGGCCTGCAGGAGCCGTCTTTGCAGAATCCTGCCTGCTCTTTGGAGCGCGGTGCGGCCCCAAGGAGAAGTGCAGGCTGGTATTGGATCCCTGTGAACGGAGGAGTTTGGGTAAACACACGCACATGAGTATAGCCTGCAAGAGGGTCCGGTGTATGAAGGAGTGGTTTTTGTTTTTTATAAATCTTTTAAGAATATTAAGGAAAAGGAAAACAGAAGAGAGGGAACCTCCCCAAGTGAGGGGGGAAGGTGGCGCCACACGCATTCAATGAGGAAAAGCACAGGCATAAATACAGGAGCTCCGTATAATTAGAGCGCTCAGGAATAGTAGTGGTTGTTGTTTTAACTTGTTATTTTAGTTTGTTTTGTTAGTATTTAATGGTGTAAGAGGGAGGCCCAGGAGAGGCATGAATGTGTTGTGTGTGGGGGTGTGAGGAGCGCATGAGGTGTGGGTGTATTTACAGAGCTCTAAATGGGAGTACAACAAACGATTTTGTCTTAGGGTCTTTCTTGATGACATTAAGTTGCATTGTTTTTTTTTATAAAACATTTTTTATTGTTTTCTACAACAATCACAACAAAACTAAGAACAACAAAAGGAAAAAGGGACTAGCATGTCCAATCATAGGCTGATGTTAGAACTTGTATCACTAATCGCCAAAAGCATTTCCCATAACAGTGCACGTATTTTTTCAGAGTCTTACCACCCTTGTCTGTGGGTTCTAGGACCCTTCCTCTTCCCACCTCCCCCATATTTTGGAGGTCTTGGTAGGGCAGCCTCTTGCGTTATATATTCTATGCTCTATCATAGCACATGTGTCCATGTCCATTACCCATTGTTCCAGCTTCGGGGATTCTGGGCTCCCCATTTTTGTGCAATATTGTGCTTCATGAGTCCTGTTGCAGTAGTCAAGAACAGCTTTTCCCATTTATTAAGATCACTCTACTCCAGTATGCCCAGGAGTAGGACCTTTGGGTCCTGTGATATGGTATGGGTGAGGATCCTAGCATGATCCAGCATGTGTTCCAGAAGGTTTGGATCCGGGGGCATATCCATAAGATATGAAAGAAAGTCCCTTCCTCCTCCCCACACCGGAGGCAGTTCGGGTACGAGGCCCGCCTCCAACTGAATAGGGTCGTTCTAGGGTAGTACACTCTATGCAAGATTTTAAGCTGCACCAGCCGGAGTCTAGAGGAGATGGCGACCTCCCCCAGTTGCATCAGCGCCTGAATCCAGTCTTCTGGGTCTATCTCTCCCACATCCGCCTCCCACTTAGCCTTCAAGCTTGTCAGTTCAGGAGTGGTGAAGGATGAGATGGCGTTGTATAGGATAGAAGTGCTTCTGGTGGGGATGTATGCTGGTAGCATGTTGCGTTCTATCGGTGTGTAGTCCGGGATAGTAGCCTCTACGGGTATATGAGTTTTCAGGGCATGGGCCAGTTGCATGTAGTGGTACTGTTCCGTACCCGGGATTTGGAATTTTAGTTGCTTACATTCAAACGAGGTTAACTTCCCCTCTTCCAGGATGTCTTTGACTCTCAAAATCCCAGCCCCCATGGCTCGAGTTTCCCGATTTCCATTAAGTTGCTGTTTTGCCATAGGGGTTGTGCAGTGGTTATTTTGTTTTTCCATCCTATAAACACATGTGCTTGTCTCCAACAACAATATGCACCGCGGTTGTAGGCGGGGGGGGGGTCTCGTGGGAGTTCAGTATAACAGAGGAAGTGGGTCCGAGTTGTGTATGGCGGCGATTTCTGCCCTAATGTGGGGTAGTTCCCGGTCCCCATGAAGCAGGTCGTTGACCACTGCAAGTTGTGAGGCCCAATAGTAGGTTTGGCGGCGGGGCACCCCTATCCCACCCTCCCAGATCAATCTTTGGAGCGTGGTCAATGCTATACGTGGTTGGCCTCCATGAGTTCCCTGAGGAGGGTCTCCACCCGGTCAAATTCGGAGTCTGGGATCTTGAGTGGGGCATTCTGTAAGACGTATAGAAATCGTGGTAGGGTCATCATTTTAAAGAGTGCAGCTCTACCTAGGAGTGTCAGGGGGAGACGTTTCCAATGCTGGACATCGCTAACAAAGCGGTCAATGATCGGCTGGAAGTTATGTACTACGTAATTAGTGCGATCCCCGGATATCCAGATTCCTAGGTATCGGAAGCCGCTCTGCTCCATTCGGTATGGGCAGTCCTGGGGGTTAGCCAGCACTCCACCCTTCACCGGTAAAAGAACGGACTTCCCCCAATTAATTCTCAGTCTGCTAAATTCACCAAAGCGGATGAGCATCTGTGTTACTATAGGGCAAGTCCGGGATGGGTCCCACAGATATATCAGAAGATCGTCTGCATATAGAGAGATCCTGTCCTCATGCCCCTCAGGCCATCTAAATCCCGTCCAGGCTGCGCTCTGGCGAAGCCACAGGGCGAGTGGCTCAATCGCGAGGGCGAAGAGGAGGGGGGAGAGAGGGCATCCCTGTCGCATACCCCTGCCGAGAGGAAAGGACCGGGAGGGCCACCCATTTACCCTGACTTCTGCCTGGGTATTCGTGTAGAGTAATTGTACCCATTTTAGGAAGTTGTCCCCAAGCCCCACGCGTCTCATAATTTTCCAGAGGCTGTCCCATCGGAACGAATCAAAGGCCTTTTCAAAGTCAATTGCTAGTAGGGCAAGTTGCGTATCTATGATGGGAGCGCGTTCTAATGCCAGGTGGAGCCGCCGCAGATTCTTTCGGGTTGATTTATGTGTTATAAAGCCGCATTGGTCTGGGTGGATCAGGGTGTGAGCAACCGATTGTAGTCTGTTCGCTAGGAGTTTGTCAAGGATTTTGGCTTCCCTGTTAATTAGTGAGATGGGCCTATAGGAGGCGCATCTCTCAGGCGGTTTGTCTGCTTTGGGAATGACTACGATGGTGGCCTTGCAGAGATCTGGCAGAAGGGTACCCTGCTCACGGGCGTAGAGCAGCATTTTATGAAGGGTGGGCGCAATTCTGTTCCCGCCTAGTTTTTGCCAGGTTTCAGCCGTGAACCCGTTAGCACCTGGTGTCTTCCCCACCTGGAGTTGTGTTAGGGCTTCAGCTATTTCTATTTCAGAGAGGTCAGAGTATAGTTGCTCTCTCTGTTGTGCTGACAGAGATGGGAGCGTTATGTCGTTTAGCAGGGTTGGGTCTAATGAAGAAATTGGGGCCAGATATAGTTCGGCGTAGAATTGGGCAAAGGCTTCCGCTATTTCGGCGGCTGACTGGCACCTCTCATTTTGTGGGGTGACAATTTCCCAGACATGGCGTTGCCCCTCATCCCTCTTTTCCAGCCAGGCTAGCATTTTGTCTGCCTTGTTCCCAAATTTGTATATCCTCGCTCTGGAGTCCCAATGGGGTTGTTTAGCGTTATCTAGCACCATATTTCATAGGCGCTCCATGGCTCGTTTAAGAGACCCTTGAGTCTCAGGGGTCGGGTCGAGGGCATGTTTATTTTCCCACTAGGTCATCTCTTTTTCGGCTTCAATTATCTTTTGGGGTCTTTCTTTCTTTTTGTTCGCTGTCCAGGCGATTATCTCTCCCCGCAGCACCATTTTATAGGCCTCCCATATTATTACTGGGTTGTTCACTGCGGCTTCATTGATCTCAAAGTATTCATTGGAGACATCGGTAAGGTGGTCCACCAGTTCGGGGAACCGAAGATGGTAATTGTTCAGCCTCCACGTTCTGGGGGGGGGGTTGTGCCTTGCATCCGCAGTTCCACCATCAGAGGTGAGTGGTCCGAGACACCATGGGTAAGCAGGTCCGATGATGTCACCCTATGTAGGTCTGTGTTTGGGAGAAAGAGGTAGTCCAGCCTGGACAGGGAGCCTTATGACGTAGTTAAAGTCTCCCCCCAGAATCCACCTATCAGGTTAGTGCCTTCCCATAAGCGTGGTCAGTTGCTCTTGCAGGTCTTGCCCCAGACCGGGTGGGGAGTACACTGACACCAGAGCCAATTTCTCACCCCAGAGTGTTCCCACGATTAGTACGTATCGACCCCGAGGGTCCTGTTCTACGACCTGTAGGGCAAATGGGACACGTTTATGTATGAGGATAAGAGTTCCCCTGGATCCCATTGTGTATCCCGTAGGATGTGCGGTCCAGTAGTTGGTTCTCCGAAAGAGGGTACAATGTGTCCCCGCTAGGTGTGTCTCGGTTAGCAGGGCCATATCGGGAGAGTGTCTGTTCAACAGCTGCATGATCAGGCGTCTTTTGATCCCGGAGCCCATCCCGTTCATGCTCCAGGTGAGCAGTTTGAGAGATTTGGGGCGGTCAGCCAATACTAAGTGGGATTGTGGTGGTGTCATTTAGAGAGCATTTTAAGGGGTCTACAGGATGTTTTGGTCGGGAGGAGAGCAGCCTCTCTTCGGTGTGTGTTGCAGGGGGTAGGACCCCCTTGTGTGGTAATGTGAAGTGACGTATGCAAAGGGTTGTGATTGGATTGTGGTGCGATCATGCTATAGCCCCAAACTAACAAGAAACCATATAAACATAAACATTCCCTTCCCTCCCCCTCCCTATACTCCACCCCAACCTGAAGTACCTGTCTCCCAAACATTGCTGATCCTCAAAAACTTAGGGTGTCAGCACCCACAACAAGTCCCAGTGGGCCGGGGGTTTGCGTCCGTTCGAGACGGCTGCTTTTTTGTATTCATTCATAACGAGCATTTTGCTGTGTTTCTTTCGTACGTCAGGTTATCTCAGCCACACCAGCAACGGGTTTAGATCATGCTGCATGGCGCCACTCATCGTGTCAGTCTTCCCCTTCGTGTGGTGGTAAGTTCTGTTCCTGTCCTGGCAGTTGTCCAGAAGGGGGCTCTCTATTCGGCAGGGCTTCAGGGCCCCACTTCTGTTTCTCCGAGTGGATCTCCAGTCGCCATCAACGTGCAGTTCCGCCCACCTCCAGGCTTCTTTCGGATCCATAAAGTGGACCGTCGTTCCCTTATGGTAGATCTTCAGTTATGCTGGGAACACTACACCTTATTTTACGTTCAGGGAGCGCAGTTGCTTTTCTAACTGGTCAAACGACTGCCTTGCCTTTTGCACTTCTCTTGTGTAGTCTGGAAAGAATACTATCTTCGAGCCGTTGTGGGTTATTGTACCTTATGTTCGTGCCATTTGCTGCAGGGCATCCCAATCTCTGTAATTTAGGAATTTGGCCACCACAGTGCGTGGCACGGCACCAGGTATTGGCTGTCCAGTAGGCACTCGGTGGGCCCCCCTCTATCGAAAGAAATTTGGAGAACCCCTTTGGGTCGAATACATCCACCAGCCATTGTTCCAGGAACAGCTCCATATTTGGTTCTTCAGTTTTTTCTGGTAGACCTAAAATTCTTACATTATTTTGCCTTAACCTGCCTTCCCCTTCATCCACCCTTCCTTCCAGTACCTTTAGGCGGGTTGTGGTTCTATTCAGCTGCTGTTCTAGGTTTCTCAGTCTGTCTTCCGTTCCGGAGATGCGCTGTTCTACGTCCCCAGTGCCGGATGTTAGTTTCTGAAGATCGTTGCGTAGGAGTGAGACATCTACACTGATGCCATCCATTTTCTGCTCCATGGAGGTACGTGAGTCGGCGATTGCAGCCATGATGTCCTTCAGGGATATTGCGTCCCCGCCATTATTTCCAGATGGTTTTATTCTGTCAGTGTGCTTGCCACGGGTGTGGTGAATTGATCAATTCTGCTTTGCGTTCCATGTTTTTTAGCTCTGTCTTTGCCCATATTAGGACTGTGTGGTGATGGCCAGCGGGCTTTTGTCAATCTAGTGTCTGGGCTTGTTGAAGAAGTGCTTATTTTGCTGCCGCTTTCAACTGTTGGTTGTCGGTTTGGTGTTGCTTATGTGGGTTATCCTCTGAGTGTTTCCATATGCCTGCCGTCCCTGCCGTCCCTAGTTGGGGTCAGCTGTCCCTGCTGGACCGTTGGGGCCCCTACCGCTGCTTTTGCAGGGTGTTTGTGACTTCTGGCTTGGTGCGCTGTCTCTGGCGTGTGCAGGTTTACCCCTCGGGGCGAAGCCATTAGGTTGGTCGCTGCACCCTCTTGGCGACGGGTGCTGGTGTTAGGCAGAAATCTGTGCTGTTCCCTTAGGGACCATTGCAAAAAGTTTAAGACTACAGGAGATAGCAGTAAACCCAATTGGTAGCAGTCTGTACCACCCAGATTTACCTGGTAGCTGTGGCTGAGCAGTCAGACTTCTCTCAAGAAGAGTTAGGCAGTATACAGAGCATACACAATAGGGCAGAAAAACACAGTAAAACAAGCAAACACTGACAAGAGCTTTGGTGTAAAAGATATATAATTATTTATTTAAAAACAAATCTAAGAAAACACACTGGCACTAATATCAAGCAAGTTCAAAAACACAGTTACTAAAGTATATACACTCCCTTAAAAGATTATTAGACAAGTCTAAAGTAAAGCACCACTTATTTTCAGACGGTGGTGAGCGCTTAACGAAGATGGCACTCTAATAAATCGGTTTAAAAGGGAGAGAAAGGCAGAGCATAAATTGAAATAGATCCCAACACTTTCAGTAGAACACAACAAGATAGGAAGGCAGAATAAAACCGTGAAGTTAGAGTTCAGAAAGCCGGACCCACTTTAAGAGGATCAGAACGAAATGTGTCCAAAGTCACACGGTTTAAAAAGTGCATAAAAGTCTTGTAAAGGTTCAGAAAGAAGTTGGACGAATAGAAAGAGACCAGTTAGAAGGTCGAGTGACCAACCCAGTATAGAAGGCTAAGGAGTTACTGTCACCTTGTAGCAATCTGTAGAAAGGGAGGCCAGGCGGACATAATACCTTGAAAGGGTGAGAACGCTCCAGCAGGGGCAGTTGTTCCTGGCAGCGGGTGCAAGTCGATGCTTCGTCAGGGGGAAGAGAAGATCTCGTCGTGGAGGAAAGCAGGAGGTTGTTGCACTGCCAGGGAAGAAACCAGCCGCAGAGTTCTCGGGTTAAAAGGTACAGTCCTTTTATTTGCGGTTCAGTGGTAAGTGGCTATCTGGTTGCCGGGGTGCTTGGCACGGGCAATTCGACCACTAGACGTCCTAGTAGGCAAAAAGAAAGCAAACTGGTTGTCCCCACCAGTTCAAGGGGAAGAGACTCTCCTTGACGAAGATCCCCTCTGTCGTTGGGAAGTGGTGAGACAGTTCAGCAGGGCTCCACCGGTGGTGTTGTCGTTGCAGGTCGGCTCAGCTTCTCCCGCTTCGGATTTTCAGGTCCTGTGGCGACTTCTGAAGTTCCAGTCCCCAAAGCCCTGCTTTTATGCAGAAAACCCCCATTCATTCAGCCTAGCTGTCAATCAAACATGCCAAATGGTGAGCGGGGCGGCTCACCACTTGGGCCAATCACGCATGAGTGAGACTTGAGTTGGCTAGGCAACTCTGTCCAAGGTGCCTAAAACCCCTCCCACAACCCCTGTGGTACCCAGACAGAGTGGCACCACTTTGGAGGGCTTCTGCGTAGAAGCCTGCCAAAAGTGGAACAAAGGGCTCGACTTTGGTTTGGAGTTACAGAGGCGAACACAAACGCCATTTTAAAACCGAGTTCTGGCAAAAAGACCCTACCGGTGAATTAATATTAAATAAATAAACCGGCGGTATCTTTAACATTGCACCAAAAAGTGGTGCGTTTAAAATACATGGGAAAATCCCATAGGGAATATTCTTAAGGAATATTACGCGTGGTAACCACTGCCACCAGCCAGAAACTCGACGAGGGAGGACTGCACAGTACCCCCTCGAAAAACAGACCCAGGGGCAATAGAATTACCCCCACCAGTACTTCCACATTATGATGGTTTGTACTGGTTCTGTTATTAAATGTGGGACTAGTAAAGCCAATGGTGACTTTACATGCCCTGTGAGACAGTAGTCAGTCCCAGGGTATGGAGTCTATGTTTGGGGGTCACTATGACACCCCTGTGTTACTGCACTGAGGGTGCTGTGTAACACACATAGTAAAAACACATGAGACCCTATGGAGTAGAAGACCCCATAGCCCATCAAACACATAAACAGTCAAAGGAACACCTCAAATCATATCCAAGAGTGGGAGGAAAAGAGTCTCACTCTTGGCAGGAGAACAAAACAAACTCCAGAAATCCAGCAAAGCTGCTGGGGGACTCACTAGGTTAGGAAATTCAGCCTAAACAGAGAATTCTCCCTAACACTCAACCCCCCCCCCAGACTAAGGGACAAGAGGATTTAATCAGCTCCTGGATGAATCTTATACCTCTAGTCGATGACATACATCCTAGAGAGACCATCAGCATTTTGGTGGTGACACCCTGACCTGTGCTCAATGGTGAAATCAAACCCTTGCAGGCAGATTGACCATCTCAATAGTTTTGGGTTTTCCCCTTTCATTTGCATTAACCATCTCAAGGGTTGGTGGTTAGTCTGAATAACAAAAGTAGAACCATACAAGTATGGCCTAAACTTCTTCAGAGCACACACAATAGCAAAACACTCTCGTTCAATGGTTGCCCACCTTGTTTCAGGATCCTTCAGTTTTCTACTGATGAAGCAAATGGGGTGCTCCCTACCTTTCCCATCCAGTTGACTGCGGACTGCACCTATTCCTAAATTTGAAGCATCTGTCTGCAAATGAAAGTTTGGTGGTAGTCAGGAGCTCTGAGTACTGGGGCTTGGCAAAGAGCCTTTTTCAGGTTTTCAAAGGCCTGATTGCACTCCTCATTCCATCTGACCTTTTTAGGGAATTTTGGAGAGGAGATGACATTCAGTGGAGAAGCTATGGTCCCATAGTTCTCTATGGAATTCCTGTAGTACCCAGTGAGACCTGAGAAAGCTCTCACCTGGGTCTGAGTAGTAGGTGTTGTCCAATTTTGCACAGCTTCAGTCTTACTGAGCAAAGGCCTTATTTCTCCACCTCCTACCTCATGTCCAAGGTAGACCACTTTACTCTGTCCAATCTGGCATTTACTTGCCTTCATGGTCAGATTGGCCTTCTCAAGAGCCTGCAAAACATAGCTCAGGTGGTTCACATGTTCTTCCCAGGTCTGGCTGAAGACTGCAATGTCATCCAAGTATGCCATGCAGAAGTCCTCCAGCCCTGTCAGAACCTGATTTACCATCCTTTGAAATGGAGCAGGTGCATTTTTCAATCCAAAAGGCATAACCTTAAACTGGTATAAGCCAACTGGGATAGAAAATTCAGTTTTCTCCTTGGCATGGTCTGTCAGGGCTATTTGCCAATAGCCTGACGTCAAGTCAAATGTGGTGAGGAACTTGGCTGAACCAAGTCTATCCACCAACTCATCTGTCCTTGGCAAAGGGTGGGCATCAGTCTTGGTGGCTGCATTAAGAGCTCTATAGTCCACACAGAATCTAAGTTCTTTAGATCCTGCCTTTGGTACTAACATGACTGGGCTAGACCATGGACTAGTAGGGGGCTCTATTACCCTGAGATCAAGCATCTTGCTGACCTCATCTTTGATGTGGGTTCTTACATTCTCTGACATTCTGTATCCTCTGCTTTTGACTGGCAGACAGTCACCAGTGAGTATATCATGCTGTCGACAAGGGGTCAAGCCTGGTGAAAGTGAGAACAGAGAGGCAAACTGATTCAACATAGATTTACACTCTGCGTGTTGCTCAGGTGTGAGATTTGAAGAGAGATTTACTCCTTCAATCTTTTCGTCCAAAGGTAAGCCTCTGAGGAGATCAGGGAGAGCTTCACTCTCTTCTTCCTCTTCTGATGATGCTAGAAGCAAAGCTCCTACATCAGGTCTGGAGACATACGCTTTTAGTCGGTTGGTGTGGAAGACTGTGGGAGCCTCCTTGGGATTGCCCAAGTCCACCAGATAGTTGACCTCTCCAAGTTTACCCACAACTTTGAAGGGTCCCATCCATTTGTCTTGCAAGGCCCTCTGCCTTGTTGGAATCATAACTAGAACTAGCTGGTCTCGAGTAAACTCAACCATGTTAGCCTTTTGATCATGCCAGTGCTTGACCAAAGCTTGACCAGCTTTCAGGTTATCACTAGCTTCTGCCATCATGTGTGACATTCTCCTTCGGAGACCTATCACATAGTCAGTCACTCTGACTGGCTTGGGGGAAGGAGCACTCTCCAACCCCTCCTTAATCAGGGCTAAGGGGCCTCTGACTGGATGGCCATAAAGAAGTTCAAAGGGAGAATAACCTACTCCCTCCTGAGGGACTTCTCTATAAGCAAAGAGAAGGCATGGCAGTAGAAGGTCCCACTTTCTTTTAAGGGGGTCCTCTAAAGCACCTATCATGCTCTTCATGGTTCTTTTGAACCTTTCAACCAACCCATTTGTCTGAGGGTGGTATGCGGTTGAGAACTTGTAAGTAACTCTGCAGGTTTTCCACATGGCTTTCATGTAGTGGGACATAAAATTTGACCCCCTGTCAGAGATTACTTCCTTAGGAAACCCAACCATGGTAGAAATACCAAGGAGGGCCTTAGCCACAGCCGGAGCTGTAACAGTTCGCATAGGAATTGCCTCAGGGTACCTAGTAGCATGGTCTACTACAACAAGTATAAACCTGTAGCCTGAGGAGGTTGGAGGATCAAGGGGACCAACAATGTCAATCCCTACTCTCTCAAATGGGACTCCCACGACTGGGAGAGGCACTAAAGGTGCCACATTCTTAGAGCCAACCTTACCAGAAGTCTGGAAGGTGTGGCAGCTCCTGCAGTACTTGTCTACTTCGGCCCCCATCTTTGGCCAATAAAAGTAGAGTGAGAGCCTTTCCTTAGTCTTCTTGAAACTCAAGTGACCAGCCAAAGGAATTTCATGGGCTAACTGCAAGAACTGTTGTCTGTTCTCTTGGGGTACTACAATTCGTTTGTAGTCCCCAGGTGCAGACTCTGTTGGTTCACTGTAGAAGAGACCATCTTCCCAGTGCAACCTATATTTCCCAGGCTCTTGCCCTTCATCCTGATAATCTGCCTGGTGGCGAAGACCTTCCAGAGTTGGACATTCTCTCTGTCTCTTACTGAAGTCTGCCCTGTTGGGTCCACCTTCTGCCAGTAAAGATGCAGCTCAGGATGGTCAACAGGATCCAAATCTCCAATGAGTTCCTGGCCTTCCACGATCTATTCCTCAGAGTCTAGTTCAACCACACAGATTTGTACCACCCTCTCAGTCTCAGCTGGAGGGGGAGTTACAGGTGTAACTTTGGACAACCCCGATGAAGTCCTTGTTGGCTGCACTGGAGTGTTGACTGCTGGTTTCTTTTTAGAAGTTTTAGGTTTCCCTTTTTCTTCTGGTTGCTTGGATACAGCAGCTGTCAGCTCCAGTGGAGTAGGAGTGATCTCTTTCTTCATCATCTCCTTGGGAGTACCTCTCAGGGTTCTCTCCCTTGCAGGTCTGGTGAGCTCCTGTAACTGTTTACTAGGAGGTCTGGGGGTATGTGACACTACTCCAAGAGTTTTCAGGTCATTACCCAACAGAACCCTTCCTGGTACCTCACTTTGTATGCTGACAGGTATCTTCACAGTCATGTCATTACACTGGATGAGAACTGGTAATTGGGGAAGCATCTGCACAGGCCCTCCAGCTAACTTGGTGAGGCGTTTGGGTGCCTTAGCAACATCCTCAGCCTGAAAAAACGATTTGTCAACCACAGTTATGCTGGCCCCAGTGTCCCTAATGTCAGGAGTCTCCTGACCATTCACCTGCACACTGTCCTTATAATACTCTTTAGTATTATCTGGGATAGAATTATAGACATCTAAATTCTGTTGTTCCCACAAACCCAGAGACACTAAAGAAACACTGGCTGAGACTCCAATGGGTTCATCAGCCAGTAATAGAAAGTTTCCACTTGCCATTTGTACTTCCTCCTCTGGAGCGAAGGCTAAGGAGACACGTTGGACGCCTGAAAGTTTACCCTTACATCTGGGATCTCCTTTCACATGGTCAGTAGAGCCACAAACAAAGCATTTCCCAAATGCTTTCTGGAATGGTGGCTTGTTCTGGCCTCCTTCTGGTTTGGCACCAGAAGGTACACTAGACTGATGCGGTTTCCCTTGTGGCTTACCCTTATGGTTTTGTTTGGGGCCCTCTTTGGAATTGGAATTATTAGAATTCTCTTTGGAGTCCTTTTTAGGCTGTTTTCCCTCATCCTTCTTCTGAGTAGCCCCAGAATCCTTGTGAGTAGCACTGTTGGCAACCCACAAGTCAGCAGCCTTAGCTAGCTTCCTGGAATCTAATTCCTTTGAATCAGCCAAGTGCTGTCTGAGCTCAAGAGAGCAGGCATCATAAATTGACTCCAACATTACAAGATTCTTCATTCCCTCATAAGTGTTAACCCTGTAACCCTTAATCCATCCCTCTAAGTTTTTCAAACTTTCACTCACCCAGGTAGCCCAAGGGGTACCATCATGCTTTTGGAGGGTCCTAAACCTCTTAAGGTACTGGGAAGGGGTCTTCCCAAATCTAGCTATTAAAGCTAGTTTCACACATTCATAATTCTTCTTATCCACCTCCCCCAACTCCATTACCACATCAGATGCAACAGGGGGGAGCCTAGAGAACAGCCAAGGAAGTAACTCATTCCATGTGATGTCCTGGAGCCCATGATTATATTCAAACAGGTTCAACCAATGTAACACATCCAACTTAGGTTCATACATACCCACTAATTCCTTAGGCATCCGGGGTCTTTTGGGACTGGAACTCCTGGAGGAACCAGAGGAGAGAGAAGCAGTTTCCACTGACAACTTTTTCATTTCAAGTGCATGATTAAGCTCTATTTCTCTGAGCTTCAGCTCAGCTTGCTTCTGCTCAGCTTGGGCATTGATTCTTCTGAACTCTAACTCTTGATTTTGTTCAGATTGAGCCAGAAAACGTTTGTACTCTAATTCAAGCTTCATTTTTTCTAGTTCAAAATATTCAGGATTACATGTGGGACCTGGTATAGGTCCAGTAGGTACAGTTGGTAGAGCAGACAGAGGTTCAGGGTGGCTAACTGCATTAGGCTCACTTTCCTCTTCTGACTCATTTTCATGATTATCAATACTTTGATCCAAATCAATACCATCACTGTTATCTACATTTGCTGGGGGGGGCAGATTCCTCTGTACCACCCAGGCTTTGATTTTCTAGCAATCTTTCTATAAGTTCCATTTTCTTGCCCTTCCTAGAGAGGTTCTTATGTCTACTCAATATTTTTAAGCAATCAGCAGTTTTGGCAGACAATGATTCTAGGGTATAACTTTCCATAGTAGACATGTTTATAAAATCACCTTTTTAGTGCTAAGCTTTGTGGTTAGTTGTCCTAAAGTATTTAAAAGCACACTAAAATGTATACTCAATACAAATCCCACCACTGTACACCAGTGTTAGGCAGAAACCTGTGCAGTTCCCTTAGGGACCACTGCAAAAAGTTTAAGACTACAGGAGTTAGCAGTAAACCCAATTGGTAGCAGTCTGTACCACCCAGATTTACCTGGTAGCTGTGGCTGAGCAGTCAGACTTCTCTCAAGAGGAGTTAGGCAGTATACAGAGCATACCCAATAGGGCAGAAAAACACTGTTAAACAAGCAAACACTGACCAGAGCTTTGGTGTAAAAGATATATAATTATTTATTTAAAAACACATCTAAGAAAACACACTGGAACTAATATCAAGCAAGTTCAAAAACACAGTTACTAAAGTAAATACACTCCCTTAAAAGATTATTAGACAAGTCTAAAGTAAAGCACCACTTATCTTCAGACAGCGGTGAGCGCTTGACGAAGATGGCACTCTAATAAATCGGTTTAAAAGGGAGAGAAAGGCAGAGCATAAATTGAAATAGATCCCAACACTTTCAGTAGAACACAACAAGATAGGAAGGCAGAATAAAACCCTGCAGTTAGAGTTCAGAAAGCCGGACCCACTTTAAGAGGATCAGAACGAAATGTGTCCAAGGCCACACGGTTTAAAAAGTGCATAAAAGTCTTGTAAAGGTTCAGAAAGAAGTTGGACCAACAGAAAGAGACCAGTTAGAAGGTCGAGTGACCAACCCAGTATAGAAGGCTAAGGAGTTTCTGTCACCTTGTAGCAATCTGTAGAAAGGGAGGCCAGGTGGACACAGTACCTTGAAAGGGTGAGAATGCTCCAGTGGGGGCAGTTGTTCCTGGCAGCGAGTGCAAGCCGATGCTTCGTCCGGAGGAAGAGAAGATCTCATTGTGGAGGAAAGCAGGAGGTTGTTGCACTACCAGGGAAGAAACCAGCCGCGGAGTTCTCGGGTTAAAAGGTACGGTCCTTTTATTCGCGGTTCAGTGGTAAGTGGCTATCCGGTTGCCGGGGTGCTTGGCACGGGCAATTCGACCACTGGACGTCCTGGTAGGTGAAAAGAAGGCGAACTGGTTGTCCCCACCAGTTCAAGGGGAAGAGACTCCCCTTGATGAAGATCTCCTCTGTCGTTGGGAAGTGGTGAGACGATTCAGCAGGGCTCCACCGGTGGTGTCGTCGTTGCAGGTCGGCTCAGCTTCTCCCTCTTCGTATTTTCAGGTCATGTGGCAACTTCTGAAGTTCCGGTCCCCAAAGCCCTGCTTTTATGCAGAAAACCCCCATTCATTCAGCCTAGCTGTCAATCAAACATGCTAAGTGGTGAGCGGGGCGGCTCACCACTTGGGCCAATCACGCAAGAGTGCGACTTGAGTTGGCAAGGCAACTCAGTCCAAGGTCCCAAAACCCCTTCCCACACCCCTTGTGGTACCCAGACAGAGTGGCACCACTTTGGAGGGCTTCTGCGTAGAAGCCCGCCAAAAGTGGAACAAATGGCTCGACTTTGGTTTGGAGTTACAGAGGCGAACAGAAACGTCATTTTAAAACTGAGTTCTGGCAAAAAGACCCTACCGGTGAATTAATATTAAATAAATAAACCGGCGGTATCTTTAACATTGCACCAAAAAGTGGTGCTTTTAAAATACTTGGGAAAATCCCATAGGGAATATTCTTAAGGAATATTACGCATGGTAACCACTGCCACCAGCCAGAAACTTGACGAGGGAGGACTGCACAGTACCCCCTCGAAAAACAGACCCAGGGGCAATCGAATTACCCCCACCAGTACTTCCACATTATGATGGTTTGTGCTGGTTCTATAACTAAATTTGGGACTAGTAAAGCCAATGGTGACTTTACATGCCCTGGGAGACAGTAGTCAGTCCCAGGGTATGGAGTCTATGTTTGGGGGTCACTATGACACCCCTGTGTTACTGCACTGAGGGTGCTGTGTAACACACATAGTAAAAACACATGAGACCCTATGGAGTAAAAGACCCCATAGCCCATCAAACACATAAACAGTCAAAGGAACACCTCAAATCATGTCCAAGAGTGGGAGGAAAAGAGTCTCACTCTTGGCAGGAGAAAAAAACAAGCTCCAGAAATCCAGCAAAGCTGCTGGGGGACTCACTAGGTTAGGAAATTCAGCCTAAACAGAGAATTCTCCCTAACAGCTGGCAGGGTTCATGCCGATCTGAGGCGTTCTTATGTTTGCCCTCTGTGTTAGAGCCTATACCAGGCCTTCAGTTATGGGGTTTGCTTGCCGTGCCTTATAAGGCTGATCAACTTTGGTCTTTTGAGCGTTGGGTGGTTGGAGCCTGTGGACAGATTACTTTCTTTAATCTGGGTCGGGTCACACCCTGTTGCCCCAAGCGGCAGCTCCCATCCCCCACCAGCGCAGTGATGGCCCGTATTCCAGCACTCAGGGTGCCCGCACCGGCTGCTGCCTGTTCCTGGCTGGCTCCCTGGCTCCTCTGTCACTGTAGCAAGCCCACAGCGGGGTATGGGCGGGATGCGCTTCTGTATGTGTTTCTGTTCCCTCACTCAAGTGCGCATCCACCAGCCCTGTATTCTCGGCTTTCACTCTCGGTTTGGTGGTGCCGCCCGCATTTGGCCTTCTGCAGTATTGGCTGAATATTATGGCCAGTACGCACGGATCAGGCGGAGGCGCCCCTCCTATGGCGTGGTGTGGCTCATCCCCGTTCTCCTGTGCAGCAGGGGTGTTTATCCTGGGCCGTGCTCCCGATACAGCAGGCCTGTCTACTGCACGGCGCCGGGGGGGACCTCCGTCCGCAGCTGCAGTGCTGGGCACAGTGTCAATGGGGTAATGCTTCTGTGTCCCTCCCTTCCCCGGCAGCACCGAGCGGCTCAGCCACTCCAGGTCAGCTCTTCATGCAGCGTCTCACCTGCACACACTCCCTGCAGGCTGTATGTCGCTGTTTGGTGTCTCTTCTGCACCACCAGTCTTTTCGGATGCAACCGGGCACCCCAGCCGTTTCCCGTTCGGGCTTTTCCTCGCACAGGAGTGCTCACCCCTATGCCACATAGAACGCTGCCATTTTGGATTTCTTTCCTCAATTGCGCACCAGGAACTTTTTGTGGTCGTCTGCAGCTTTGTTCTCTCAGTAATCACGGTGATATTTCACCAGTGTGTGCGGCAGTGGTTCTTCTCTTGATAGAGCTGATTTATGTCTCGATCCGTTATGGGTGACAGGTTTTTTAGACAGGATTTATGTGGCGGCTGTGGGAGCTCAGAGGCTCACGTCCGCATTGCTCCGTTGCTAGACACACCCCCATTAAATTGCATTGTTGACAAAACTGAACTGTATATTTCTTGAATGAGTTATTGTATAACAACTGAAGCGTGGCAGCATAGGCATAGCCCCACTACCAAACACATGGGAGACGTGAGTATGGGGGTAGAAAAGCCCTTAGAACACATATGCAAGGCCCTTCCCTTGTATTGCGAAAATATTAAGAAGTATCACAACCAGTGGGTGACTGAGACTAGAGGAAGGGGAATTCCCCACTACTGGTCAGATCAGGGATCATTTGACAGAAGGGTGTTGGAACATATGTCTAACTTCCTGATGGAAAAATATAAGGGGAGACCATTGCAGAATAGAAGGAAAGTATTGAACCTCTGGAAAATGTTTGAGGACACAGAGGATCCAAAGAGGGAAGGGGCGACACACGACAGTAGTAAAGAGAGTAGTTCAGGAGAAAATGGGAAGAACGCAGAGGGGAAAAAAGGAATATATCCGCTAGCAACTCACCCAGCGGAAGGGTACACTACTCCAACAAATGTATCAACAGGCACCATAGTAGCAGCACCAGTCACAGCCCCACCTCCATCTTATGTCTCACCTCCGGCAGAGGTGTTACGCTCACCAGGTTCCCACAGGGGCGTCGATCGGACCCGGACAGCTGCGGTCTCCACCAACGTGATGCGTAGTGCCGAGATGACTGTCTGGACTGGCCCGCCTAATCTCGTCTGCTTGATCCATAGAAGTATTCTCCTGCAAGTGGAGAAAGGGATTTAGCCACCCGTGGATCTTAGTGATAGCCCCCTCCCACTGTTCTCATTCTCCCAACTTGTCACCTCCGATATCCCCTTTTAGTAACCTCACCTTATGTTTTTAAATGATGAGCTCTCCATCCTGCATGGCATGCAGGGGTGAGTAGATACGTAGGTACTGGAGAAGTTCCGGAGGAATATTGACTCCGGGGTTTATAAAGTTCAAAGAGTTCAATATGTCCGATGTTCACTCTTGTTCCATTCCCTTGTTGAAGTCTATTCTAAATAAGAAGTCTCCCAACTTCCACTCATCCCCCACTGGTAGCACCGGTGCCCCCATAGGTGGCATGGGTGTATCTGCCTTAGTTACATCACATGCTGCCCTTAGTCTAGCCAACTCTGTCCGTGTCAATGCCAGTGCTATTTCTAGATCTTGTGCACTCACCCTGATGTGTGCAGCAACCTCCTGTCATGATGCCTACCCCCGGGCATCCGGATCGAGTCCGTCAGCCCCGGGAGCAGGCATCCAGATACTTGTTAAAACCCCAGCAGCCCCGGCTAGGGGCTGTTTGGGTTCAGTCCTGGCGCCTTAGGCACCAGGCTCATAGACATTTACCTCATGCAGACCATGCTGCAAATGAATCCAAGCCAACGTGAGGCCTGGATGGGACTATTTTGTTACAGGGACTATTTTTTACTCGGGTGTGGTTCTGGGGAACTTCTTACCTGGAACTACTTTGGAGGCCATTTAAACCACGCCCAAACAGCAGCACACGCTTCGCGTTATTCTGCATCCTGCAGCGTAACGCTCACCGTGCCTGCAAGTCAGCATCTAGTCTTCTGTCACGCCCGCCTCGAATCCAGAGCTCCTAGAAAAAGGGGAAAAAGGAAGAAAAGGTTAGATCACGGACATTATTTTAATTCCTTACCTGATTCCAGATCCAGCTCGTCTCCGAGCCTGGAAAGGACATTATTCCAGCACGCGTCGCTTCGCCAGCAGCAGCAGCGCGTTATACTCACCAGTCCACAGCATCTTTCGACTCAGCGCTGCCTCCTTCATTTTCTTCGTTGAACTCCAGCACTTGGGGGAAAACAAAAGAAACAACAAGGTGAGCCAAGAGAGCCGACAAATACAATCTCTTACCACCATAGGCTTACCTGATTTACCACCAGAGGCATTACCCTTTAATACGCCTCATCTTCATATGCCGCACCTATAAAGGGAGAGAAAACAACAAGTTCAACTCATGCAACTTTTACCGGACAGTGTTGGGTAATACAGACGCTTACCTGAACGCCATCAGCTGCCTCCAGGCAACATTCTTTTGAACCAGCTGCAATTCAAGGTATTCAATATAGTTCATATTCATTTAGGATCATGGACCGTTACTTGCCTGTGTCCTCTGACAGTCACCGTCTATTCGCATCTCCACAGCGGCAGTTCCTGCTGCTCCCGCTCACCTTCTATGTAGCCGGGAAGCAGACTGCTGGGGCTCTGCTAACTCGCCAAGCACTTCTCTGCACACGCTGGTATCCTAAATGGATGCAGATCGCGTCCCTTCTGCTTCTCAGATGTTTGGCAGCTCCAGCTGCACGCCTTCTGATTCGAGGGACCTGGGTCCTGCAACCACCACACGACTCTCTCACTTTGCGTCCTGCAGTTCAAATGTCCTGGTCTAATTCCACCACAAGGTTTTCCTTCTTTCACTTGCTTGGATCTCCTCCCTATATACACCAGAGCCCTATTAGGGGGCCTCAGGTGTGAGTCACTGGCTTGTCCTGCCTGACCATAATGAACCTGATCATTGGGACATGCCTGACCTTCAGTATTGGATGCCTCCATACCCCTCTTCTTGGTCTCAGTACCAGAGTGGTGTTGGTAATAGGAAGTGTGCATTACTCCAAGTTGCTTCTTCCTCTTCTCAGTACTTGGTGGGTACTTACAGGGAAAAATAGGGCATGAATGGAAGTAGCCCATGAAGGCTGAGGGAAGGGAGGGTAAGTCAGTGTTAGGGAAGGGGGATACCATGTCTCGCCGTCCGTCACCTTCTCCCCAATCCCAAAGGATCCTCCCTTGCTTGTCCGCCCCCAGGGCTGGGATAGAAAAGCAATGGCCCTTCCCATCCACCTGAGCAGAAGATCCCTGGGGAGTGAATGTGTGAGTACCTTCAGGTTTCTTACACTACCGCAAAGGTATAATGGTTACTTATTTTTTCCCTATTATTTTTTGTTCCTCTAAATCAGTACTTTCCATACTTCTGTGAGAATCACTGGGTTAGATTCACCATTACTTTGGGTACCTTCAATTGCCGTCAAACTTACTTTAATATTTTTGAAGTGCCTCTATTTTTCCCTTTTTCAGCCTGTTTTATCTTTTTCCCTCTACCGAGCTGAATGGAAATTGTGGTTTGAATGAAACCACGTTATTTTGAATTCTGAACTGAATGGAAAGTGCTATGTGAATAAGACCAAGGCATATGGAATACCATACGAACATTTAAAGTTAAACCGACATGTTGAATGTTAGACTGTATGTAAGCAACACTCAGAGCAGAACGAAAGCATATTGAAAATTGAACAATCACTTGAGTATGCTAATAACCCATGTGAGAAAGAACCATTACTCTGTGGTGAAGCAAAAGACTGATGAAGAAGAGTGTTACACTAACCAAGGAGTATATAAGTGTGATAAGTCAGAAGCCCGAAGCAGAAGAGCCTGTGAAGGCGCCAAAACAACGCTAAAGATAACTTATGGTTGCACGACCTTTAATGGGTGGACTGTGTGGTCTGACAACTGCACCTAAATCAGGGAGTTCTCCACTGTGAAGATGACAGACATCACAAATCAAGTCAAGGAGAAGAATAGGGTTCCTGGTTGCGCAATGTGTGATGGGTGGACCGTGTGGTCTGACAACTGCACCTAGACCAGGGAGCCCTAAATGTTGACAAGCAAAAGACCTTGTGAATAACCCACAGAGAACTGTGAATTGAATGCTAAAGTGCGGGTGAAGCTGACCTATTGTATTCTTATAGTGAACATTGAGCCAGTGAAAGAAGTATAAGTGCTAGAGTGATATCTTGGGGAAGGGAATCCTGAGAACTGAAGGAATTGAGAAAACACTGTTTTGTTGAAGGGAACCTCAAGACTTAAAATTCTTGTGAATAAATCACAGAGAGCTGTGAAATGAATGTTGAAGCAAGCTAGAAGGCGGGTCAAGTGGACCTATTATTTTATCATAATGAACATTGAGCAAGTGAAAGCAGTATAAGTGTTACAGTGAAATCTTGGGGAACGGAACCCTGAGAACCAAAATAATTGAGAAACACTGTCTTGGGGAAGGGAACCTGAAGACCTTCCTTTTGTGTGAACTATGCTAGATTGAACTTGGGGAAGGAAACCTGAAGACCTGGCGGAACATTGGTGAGGCAAACAGCTATTGGAACTGTATTGGACTTGGGATAGGGAACAAAAGAAGAACAGATGAGACTTTACTTTTGAACACTATTGTGATGGCTGAAAAGAACCCAACACCATGTTTATTTACATATATGAGGACAAGCATAGGTTTTGAAACAGACAAACCTTTGATTCAGACTTACGGACACAGACTTCCCTTCTTTTTCTTTAAGCAGGAGAAATCCCTACCTTAGTTATAGGGCAAGTTAGGCCTTACACCACCGTGATATTGAAATAAAACATTCTTTGAAACTTGACTTCTTTTGTCTGTGTCATTTCTCTTGATACCATGCCTGCCTCATAGTATCCACTGGAAGAAAGCAATGGATTACTAAATTATGAAGTGAGTGAGAAACCTGAGGGAATCCTCACATCTACTCCTCTTGGTCTTCTCAGGTGGCCAGGGAAAGGCCATCGCTTTTTGATCCTGACCTTGTGGGGCGGAGAAACAAGGGAGGATCACCTGGGTTGAGGGTCCTTGGGAAATGTGGATGACATGTCCTTAGGCAAGACATGGTATTCCACATTTCCATTTCAGGAAGAACCCTCTATCCCAGAGGCTGTTATGGGGTATTGCTATTCATGCCCCACTCACCAGGAAAATGTCAGGAAATATCACCAATCTACAAACACCAGAAAGAGGGTGAAGAAGAGAGGGGTAATGGTGAGACAGGCGAGACTTGGTATTCCCCTTTTCCTATTGAAAACCAACCTAACCCTTTATAGGCTATTGTAAAACATCTCCACTCATTTCCCCACGATTTCCCTATGACAGTACTGGGACGAGGAAGAGGCAACTAGGAGTAGTGAACATCAGTAACTCCTTTCACCACTTTAGAACTGGGACAAGGAAGCTGCCTGCAGTGTACTGTGAAGGTCAGGCATTTGCCTTTAGCTAGGGTCTTGTAATTCCATTTGGGAGCCCACACCTGCAACCTGTCAAGTGGTTGCAGGTGTATAAGAGGAGACCAAGAGAGCAGCAGGAAGACGACCAATGGGGAGGCCTGTGTGGGAGAGACCAGCAGGGTGACCCTGCTTGTGAGGAGGCAGCCGTGGTGGCACCTGAGAGGAAATCAGGATACTGGCAGACGACCCTTGGGAGACTTGCGGAGCCCAGGAAGAGTTGGGCTGCTGGAGACCCAAAATGGAAGGAGCCTCCGTGGTTGTGAAGGAGCAGCTGGAGCTGCAGACCAAGGAGAATGAAAAAAGGATGCAGTCCTCATCCCTGGAAAGGAAGTGGAGCTGCCGGCGAGGGCAGAGCAGCACCTGAAGTGCAAGCGGGGCTCGCAGTAAACAGCACGTCAGCCAGCAAAACAGAAGTGAAGACGCAAAGCCACTGGAGAGGAATGTTGATGACCGGTGGGTTCAGGGGTATGTCACTCAAAACCGGGGTGGTCCTAAGGGCTATGTATAAGGGCTGTATTAACCAAACAGAATGCTGAATGAGATGACACGATCAGATTGAGATAAACCCGAAGCCAAGGGCTGAATAAAAAGTAAACAGTAAAGTAAAAGCCTCAATTTTGACTATCGAACTGAATGAAAACTTTGTGATATTGAATACTGAACTGAATGAAAACTTTATGATATTGAATACCGAACTGAATGAAAAGTTTGTGAGAAAAGCTACAAGCTGATGAAAGTTGAATGGGAAAGTGCCCATCTGAAATCAACATGGGAAATACGAGCATAAGTGTGAAAGAGCATGAAAGAAAGGTGGGGAATGATCAAGACCACCACAAAGTGCATTTTGTGAATAAATACAGTGTGGTAAGGCCCAAGAATGACATAGAAGGTGTGACACATTGTGGCAAAAACAAGAGGCTACCAGGATAAACCAGAAGAGTGGAACCTGCCCATAAACTCAAGAGGCCAACATGGAAAAGCTAAGTGAAAGTGAATTTGTACACATGGGTAAATACAGAAGAACCTGTGTGGGCTGAAGAGTGTAGGGTTCCTGGTTGCGCAACCTGTGATGGGTGGACTGTGTGGTCTGACAACTGCACCTAGACCAGTGAAAGCCAAAGACATTGTGAAACAAGCCAAGAAGAATCACTGTAAGTGAACTGTTAACTTAATCCAGAAGGAGTGTCAAGTTGACCTGAAGTTGTGTGTAGTCTTGAAAGACTGAAACAAGTATAAGTTGCTACATTGAAGTCTTGGGGAAGGGAACCCTGAGACTTGATGAATTAAAATGCTGTCTTGAGGACGTAGCCTCAAGACCATTTTCGTTTAAACTGTGTTGCCTTGAACTTGGGGAAGGTAATCTCAAGACGTTTGTGGAACTTTCTTGAACTTGGGGATGGGGGACTGGAAAGGAGGCTAAGAGCTGGAAGACACTCAGAACTTTGTGTTGATCACCATTTCTTTTATTATTTACATCCATGCACATTATTTAGCTTCTGTTATGAGGGCAAGGATAACTTTCTGATTCAGACTTTCCTTATTTTCATTCAGGTAGGGAAATCCCACCTTTGCATAGGGCAAGTTAGGCCTTTAACCATCCTGATATTTGAATTAATAAACCATTTATTTTTGAACTTTAGGTATGTTGTCTGTGTCTTGCTTCATGATGCATTCACAAGTGGAAGATGCCAAGTTGACTGCAGTTCATCAAAAAGAGGAGGTTAAACATTTATAATAATGTATTTAATGTGATACCGTACGAATTTAAACTTTTCTCATAATTAAATACATACATACATATATCAATCTTCAATTCATTCAATGCATTTAACGCCACAACAATATAATACATACATAAAAGCGACCATAAAAACCATAACATCTAAAACACATAATTTGTACTAAACAGTCCTTAATTACTCCCTTCATTTACACAAATCCAAAGTTAAAAAGTCCATTAGTGACTCTAAAAATAATGCTTTTTTACCTATATCAAGATACACAGTAAAGTGCAATGTGCATAGTTACTGAGTTGGTATTAAGTCAGTAGTTCCACATTTCCTGAGATTTAAAAGAATCAAGATGATGAACCAGGTTGCCCAAAGTTACCATGTACAATGTGCCCGGTGTCAGGAACTCGGTAAACACGTGTTTCACTGTCTCTTTTTTTTCTGGTAGCTGGCACATTCTACAGTACCTTAACTCACTGGTCAGTTTCCATCTGGCCTCATGTGAGGCTTGCAGAGGCAATTGGATTGTGTGCATTAAAAGTCGCATCCTATGCACTGCTGTATCAGGGCACATCAAAATATACGGCTGGGCCTCTTGTAGGCATGGGTAACTGTGGCCATGGGGCATAGCTGTGTAGTTTGACCACATGCTCATAATTACATACCCAGTCCAATCTTTCCCGTCTTCTCGAGAGAGCACCCCTAACCACGTCGGAGCCCTTTCCCAGATCCAAATCCGGACACCAGTGTAGGATCCCAAAGAGTTCATTATTCAATTTCGTGAAGGGGGCTCTCTTTGCAGACAATTATTTTCTAAAGGTTCGTCACATCAATTCTAACAATGCATATTGCGGGGCCAATCCAGCTTTAATAAAAAAATTGACTCTCCTTTTCAAGGCCATAGCTTTTAATGAAATAAATCCCACTTCCAGTCACAGATATTCCATGGGAGTGGATTGGGTCAGACCTAAAATACTGAGCAAAAATAATCCTGCAATTCTAGTGAGCCAGTCTAAATCCCTACATGCAAGTGCTTCGAGACCATATAAGATAGCGGGACAAAACCACTGGTTATATGACACGAGTATTCCTCCCAGTGAATATCCCACATTTTGTCCCATAAATGTACGTACCAATGATGTTATCTACTTAATTTTCCTGGTCTTAGAGTCTATAATAAACTCATATTTAGAGCAATTATTTATCTCGAGCCCCAGATACCTATTGGAGTCTGTTTATTCAATTACTCCTAGTGATGTTTTCAATACTGGTTTATTGACCTTTTTTGAGGAGACAAGCATACCCTTGTCTTTCCCAAATAAACTGATAGCTCGTTAGCCTCCACATACCGGCCTAGTTCATTCAACTGATCCTTTATTCCAGAAAAGGACTGGTTGAAAACAACCAGATCGTCCATGTACAACATTGCAGTGTCTGGCATAGATCTTATTTTAGGGGCACAATTGGCTTTACATGCTAACTGCTAAATACAAATTGAAAAGCAAGGTGGCCAATATACACCCCTGCCAAACCCCTTTGTTTATGTCGATAGGGCCAGATAACATCCTGCTTGTGCCCAATCTTATTCTCGCCGAAGTTTGGTTATGAAGGGCTATCAAAATTTGAAGCAACCAGTGAGGGCACCCTATTCCCTTTAACCTATTCCAAAGCAAATTTTGATTGACCGCATCAAATGCTGCACGGAAATCAACGTATGTAATATGCAAGACTAGATTTCACGTATATTTGGCTCGACTAATCAGAATATCAGGTAATCTCAGGAATTTTATGGGTTTCACAAACCTTGGTGAATAACAAACACAATAACCTCGCTCAACCCCACGGGTCTCCCTTCAACACTGCTGCAGACAATCCACTGGGGCACAGGGTTCTAGAACTTTGTAACTTCTTAATTCTTAGGTGCAAACCCTCTACACTGTACTGCATAGGCCAAATGTGGCCAACGTTTAATTCCATAGCTGTTATATGAGTAATTAAAAAAAAGTTTTTCATCAATGTGACCTTTCCAAACAGACTCAGCGATGGGGTTCACCATTTTTGTGTCACCAGGGCCCTGTGTCAAAGTAAGCACTTTACACATTGTTCTTGGGTGCTGACATTGCACGGCATGTATCAATTTCTGCCACTTTATAGTCAATCCCCTTTCATTCCGTCTTTTAAGCATGTTTAAATAACTATTCCTAGCCTCTCCTATCTCCATGGGTGTTAGCGGGCGATCCCGCCGCCCCCGTGAGCCCCCACGCCCCCGTGCACACAGAGACACACGGAGACCGATGCTGTTCGTGTGGGCTCCCCGGTGGCTCTGCTGCCGCCGGGCGACGCCCCTTTATTTATATGGCACGCGACGGAGTGAACGTCACTCCGTCGCGTGCTTGCCCTTAAAGGGGCCACGCCACACTCCTCCTTTTCCATAACAACAAACACAAAGGAGGATACAATTGTTCTACGTTCTACAGCACACAAAACTGACTAATCACTACTTTACAGCACACACATTAGGAATCCCCCATTTATTGGCAACCACCCTGGATCCCCAGCGGTGCCTTCACACAGTCCGGCGACCCATCGCCAACATGACCCCAGATCAGTCCGTCACATAGTCACTCAGGTGGGCAGGTTTCCCACGCCCTGTTCTCAGGGGGTACCTCCTGCCACTGTCCCTTACCGGAGTACTTGAGTCGGTTCTTCCGCGAACAGGCGAGTCCATGGTGGGGACATCTCCTCCACTATCGTCGGGTAGTTCTTCGCCAGCCTCTACTCGATTCGCTCCCGGGTCACCCAGTCTCCTAAAGAAACTGGCATTTCTGGTCACCGACGATGTCCCATCTGATGCAGTCACCATAGACCCCTTCACCGCTACAACATCCAGGGGGGCGGGCTCGTATGTGAGGGAGAGCTTGCCCTGCGGATGACGGTTCCTCACTAATACCTCATCCCCTGGGGCAATGTTGGGTGGCTTCAGACCTCTTCTCATGTTCTCCGCCCGAGTTCTTGCCAGCCGATCTTCCTCCACCTGCTCATTGTCAATGATGGCGGGCTCTCGGGCCCCTACCTCAGGTACGACATCCCGAGGGCACCTCTGGAAGAGGGCCTCCGCCGGTGCTACTCCCGTCGATGAATGGGGAGTGGTTCTGTATCCCCGTAGGAATACATACAGGGCCCTCTGCAGACATTCACCCTTGCCTTGGGCGATCCGGAACACCTTGTTAAGGGTGCGCATCATGCGCTCGGCCTCCCCGTTTGCCCTGGGCCAGAGGGGTGTGACCTTCCTGTGCTGAATGCCATAGTTCTTTAAGAGTTCAGCAAAGCTCTCACCCTGATACGGTGCGCCATTGTCAGTGCACACAACCGATGGAAGGCCATGGGTGGCGAAGATCTTTTCCACGGCGATCACCACGTCACCAAACGCCAGCGACTCCACAAATTCCACCTCCGGGTATTGCGACCACTCGTCGACCATCACTAGGAAGTGCGTCCCTCTAGATGTAGAGCCGAAGTCAGCATGCACTACTTCCCATGGCTTGGTTCCCCTAGGCATTGTCTCAATGGATGGGTCCCGCTGGGCTGGGGATGCGGCCTGACACCACCGACACGAGGCCACAAACTCTTCTACCCTCCGCTCTAGCTCCGGGAACCACACCTTCTGGCGAAGCCGAGCCTTTGTTTTGGGCGCCCCTTGATGGCCCTGGTGGGCGAGAGCGATTATCTGTGGGATCTTCGTCTGTGGCACCACAATTCTGTCGCCTCTCAGCAGGAGTCCCGATTCCGAGAATGCAAGTTCTTCCCGCACCTTCCAGAGCTGTTCCAGTGCCACCCTGGCTTCGCATGTTCGACGGTCAAGCGCTTCAAGCACCGTCTTCCACGCACCTTGTTGCATGGCCAGTCTTAGAATGGCGAAGCACTCGTCATCATTCGACGCCAGCTCCAGCTCCTCCACCTGCATGGAGTTGGGGGTGGCAGACTCAACGACGAGACGAACGTGTTCATCAGCCTCCTCCGCGGACACAGACGCCCAGGCATCCCCACATGGGTGACGTGACAGATAGTCTGCAGCGTTGCTTACACCAGGCCGATACACCAGCGACACGCCGTATTCAAGCAGGGCAAGCATCCAGCGCTCTATCCTTACTGGTGGTCTGGAGGAGGAGCCTGCCATGATGGGTAGCAGTGGTTTGTGGTCAGTGATGACAGTCACAGGACGCCCTAGAATGTATAGGCGAAAATGCCTGCAACCCCACAACACCGCCAGGGCCTCCCTCTCGATTTGCGAGTAGCGTTGTTCAGTGTCCGAGAGTGCCTTGCTCGCATAGGCTATTGGCCGAACTTCCTGCTCGCGCCCCACTTGAGTGAGGACCGCCCCCAGACCATAGGGACTGGCGTCCACAACTATTTCCGTCTGCAGGCTAGGGTCAAAGAACGCCATAGTGTCTTCTGCCGCTAGGGCACCCCGGATGTCATCAAATGCCGCCTGCTCGAGGGGCCCCCACTGCCACACGGAGTCTTTCTTGGTTAAAGATCTTAGAGGCTCAGAGCGGGACGCTAGATTCCTGATGAAGCGGCCACAATAAGTGACCATGCCCAAAAAGCTCCTCACCTCAGCGACGTTTTCAGGTGGGCGGGCCTCTCTAATGTCCTTCACCTTACGGGGGTCGGGTGACACCCCATCCGCTTTGAACACGAACCCAAAGAACTCGATTGTTGTCCTGAGGAATTCGCATTTCTCTTTGTGTAAGGTGAGTCCCAAGAGACGGAGGCGCTCAAATGTCTTTGCAAGGCGGGCCATGTGTTCTGCCTCTGACTTGGAGTGTACTAAGATGTCGTCACTGATGTTGATGACCCCATCCAGATCTGCTAATGCCCCTCTTATGATGTTTTGAAAAACTTCCGCTGCAGAGGACACTCCAAAACTCAGCCTCTTATACCGATACAGGCCCCGATGGGTGGTGAAAGTGGTGATGTATCGGGACTCAGGGTGCAGAACCACCTGATGATATCCTGCCCTCAAGTCCAGCTTGGAGAAGAATCTCGCCCCCTGTAATTCTGCAATGATGTCGTCCATGGTGGGGGTTAGGTGTCTCTCTCTTTTGATCGCCTTGTTGGGCAGGCGCATGTCGACACAAATCCTTACTGCATCTGGTTGTTTGGGCTTCCGTGCGACGACAATGGGTGAGACCCAAGGAGTGGGGCCGTCCACCTTCTCAATTATGTCCAGCTGAACAAGGTTGTCCAATTCCTGGTCTACCAGATCCCTGAGGTGAAACGGTATGCGCCGGTGCTTCAGAGCCACCGGTTGTATGGACTCATCAATGTGCAAGCGGACTGGTTCCCCCACTAACTGTCCAATGCCTTCAAAGAGGGATGTGTGTTTCTCCAGGAGCTCCTGGATGTCGTCAAGATATACGTTGTATGCGAATGTCACAATCCCCAAAGCTTCAGCAGCTGCGCAGCAGAGGAGCGTGTTGGTGCTCACCGGCGTGACGTAAAACCTTGCCCGAATGCCTGAGTTGCCATATTGAGTGTCAGCCACAAACACACCATCCAGTGGGATTGGATGGTTGCCTCCAAATGTGAAAATGCGCGCTCTCGGTGCCGCCAGCGGTGGGGGTGCCTGCATTGCATCATAGTGTTGCCTGGCCATCACGTTCACGGACGCCCCCGTGTCCACCAACATGGGTACTGAATCCCCATTGACCAGTACGTCGCATCTCGGCTGTCTCTTGGAGTGCGATTTCAGCATTCTTACGCATGACACGAAGAAAACATTCTCTTCATCTTCTTCTTCCTCCTCACCTTCTTGAGGGGGGCCATCGTCGGCCTGGTCCACCTGGGCAACGTTGGATGTTCTCTGGGGGCGGAAAGAGCCAGCCCGGACAGGTCCCCTGGGGACCATTTTCGGGACCGTCGATCTGCACACTCTTGCAAAATGGTCTGTGCCCCCACATCGTCCACACTTCACTCCCGCTGCTGGACAGTCTGCTGGGTGCGGGAGGTCATATCCACATTTTAGGCACGAGGACTGCGCCACTTGGGGCCGTGGACTTTGAGTATTCATGGGGCGTCTTGATCTGCGACCTCTTCCGACTGCGCATACCTCTTCCACCCTACCAGGGCGCACACCCGCTTCCATCCTTGATGCCCGCAGCTCCGACACCTCGTGGCACCTCCCCAGTTCTAGGATGCGGGGTAGTGTTATACCAGGCTCGCGCAGGATTTGACGCCTCAGCTTACCAGAGGAACAGCCCTGAATGAGGTGGTTGCGAATCATATCATCAGGGTCATTCCAAGCACAAGGTGCCGCCAGCCTGCGCAGCCGCCCATAAAACACATCCAAAGTCTCGTCATCTTTCTGTCTGGTGTTGCCCATTAGGAACCGTTCGTAATCCACATTGGCCATGGGCAGGAAGTGATTGTGGAGCGCAGTTTTGGCGGCATCAAAAGACCCATCCGCTGGTTGCAAGGACAAGAAGATCTCGTGCACAGCAGGGCCTGCAGAATACAGGAGAGTGGCCAACTTACTGTCGTCACTCGTCTCCATCATGGCCCTGAAGTAAATTTCCAGCCTGTCCATCCACATCTTCCACCTCTGTCCCAGGCTTGATGGCGTGCCCGAGACATCAAACTCTGGCATTGGCTGCAGGGTACCGGGAGGTCTCTGCAATGGTCTTGGTGGAAGGGCAGGCGGGTGTTGGGCTGGAGCAGCAGCCTGCTGTTGGGCCACGGCGGCCGCTGCACCTTGATCCATGGTGTAAAGCGCACAGGCACCCCGTGATGGGGCCGCAACTTGGACACCAAACACAACCAGTACCTTGATGAGGATCCCAGCCCCTCAGGTGATTCAGATGATGTCCAGGTTCGAGGGTTTTCCAGGCAAATGTAGGACCACCAGGTTCCAGACTTCAGCCGGTGTAGGATTGAAGAATCCAAAAAATCGAGCAGGGTAGGCCCCAGTGTGCATCCAGTAGGCCTCCAGGTAGCTCCACCCTTAAACTCGATGAAAAACAGTGAAAATGCAAATGACTTGCATTTCAACCAGCACGTGTTGCAAGCAGTGACTGTCCGCCACTGGAATCTCCAAAAATTGGGTCCGGATCTCTCACAGATGCTTCGTTATGAAGCCGTGAGTTTCCGAGGCCTTGTAGTCAAAATGGCCGCCGGCCACGCGTGTCTCTCCCCTCTCCGCGGCCAACATTCACGGATGCGCTCACACGCGATCATCTGCGCATCTCGAAAGCGTTGCCACCTGTCCCAGGGATCGATCCGACTTCGTCGCCATTGTTAGCGGGCGATCCCGCCGCCCCCGTGAGCCCCCACGCCCCCGTGCACACAGAGACACACGGAGACCGATGCTGTTCGTGTGGGCTCCCCGGTGGCTCTGCTGCCGCCGGGCGACGCCCCTTTATTTATATGGCACGCGACGGAGTGAACGTCACTCCGTCGCGTGCTTGCCCTTAAAGGGGCCACGCCACAATGGGGACACTGCTCTGCAACACTCCGAACTTCTTAATTCAACAGATCTCTTAGCAGAGTACTCATTTATCCGCCTGTATTTCAGGATCTTACAAACCAGCCCTCTTCTTTTCCAGACCTACTAGTGTCTTACTGTGGATTTGCCCTACTATGAGCCGTTGTGCAGAGCCATACTTCAATTCCATTCCCCAAATACTAAAGCAGCGTATCCAAGGCACCAGTTAACATGTCCCTGACTGCTTAACAAGCCTTGTTTATGTTCCCCTGGTACCAACATAGTCAGTTACCTGCTCGATTTACTTCAATACCACCAACCCCATATTCCTTACTCGTCCCCTCCCATTTCAAATGCAAACTCAATTGGGCGTGGCCACTAACGTTGTTAGAGCACACATACAGATGGCAAACCTGCTCCAGCAACAGATTGTTCCCACACAGACAGTCTAAGGATGCTCGTTTATTTCCCACCTGCCAAGCAGGCTTACCCAGGATGTCACTCCTGGCCCTCCCATTTAGGATAATGAGCTCCCATTCATGTAAGAATCTAACCCATGTGCGACCCCTAATGTTTGACTCTTTCAAAATCAGAGCAAACATGGTTAGCCAATATGTGCGGGTGTGATGCTGGCAGTGATGTCTCACTGCACTGCATTGTCACCTCCTAATAATATCATATCACTGTCAGCAGAACACCCCCACAATGTAATAGTCTGATCCACATAATGTAATATGTCTTCGGTTTCTGATCCACCAGGTGGACAATAAAGGTTCAGAGCCAGCAGCCGTTTCATCCCTTAACTAGCCACAACCGTAACGTCCACGCCCAGAACATTATCTGAGGCATCAATCAGAGTAAACAAGGCAGACCTAAGATCATGCCTAACTCCGATCATCACATCCCCAGATGGATGACCTTTGGGCCTTTCTTTGCATATTACTGGCAGATTGAAAAAAACATCTAAATGAAAGGGATCCACCAACCAGGTTTCCTGTGACGTGAATATATGATGTGCAAGCAACCAATTCAGAGAATTACCCTTTCCCACCATGAAATGAGAGGGGCCCCTGGTATTCCAAGAGGCAACCTTATAAATTCAATCCTCAAGGGACTCCAAGCCAGGTATTAAACTCTTCAGCCAGTTCCAACCCTTCACGTTATCATAACCGTTGACTACCTTTTTCCCCTTTAGTCTTGTAGGAACCACCATAGTCACCTTATTTGGCGGCCCCTTGCAATGACTGCAGCATTCTGTGGAAAATCTTGGCTCAGGCTACCTATCAAGGTCATAACGCAAGTGTGCCAAAGAACCCCCCTTAGCACTTTCCAAGGATGCGGTGGAGGGTAGAAAACAATTAATCTTGGTCAAGTTGCCACGGTCTTTAACCAGTGGTTCCACAAAATCATAATCGGATGAATTCAGGATCCGCAGTGCAGGAATATTTACAAATAATGTTAATGATGTGTTATTTATATAGCGCCTTAATCCAAAGCACGTATTTACATACAATATCACCCAACCGAAGTTGGTACTCAATTATCGACCTGGAAGGATGAAAGGCTGAGTTGGCCTTGCCGGGATTCGAACCTGCGACCTGCAGATGACGCTCAGATCGCAGCAACAAGCGCTCAACGCGCTGAGCTCTCTTACCAGCCGGTTAACAGTGATGAGCGATTTAGTGCCTTTACTGTACTATCTTTCGACGTCACACTGATCATAAAGGTATCTAAAGGCACCATTCAAGCACTTTTAGTAGGCACAACCTCATCACTTACAGAAGCCATTGGGGTAACAACTATTTTTGAGTGCACATGAATTGCCTTATGGGCTGGAGTTGTGCCATCTTCACTCCCGCACTCAGACCAATTACCAGCATTGCCATACATTTCCCCACAATTTGCTGTGTTAGAGGTATTATCCCTTAATCGCCAACTAGTCCAAGTTCCTGTTGATAGTTGCTGGCGTTTTGTACGTCGTGATTCTATCTTCTTCCCTTTCTTTGACTTTTGGTGTGCAAGTGCCTCGGTTATAATGGTAGAGTTCAGTGGTTGATCTGTCAACACACACAATTCCACTGCTGGTTTTTTAGAAACACCAGCATTTGCCAAGATTTTACACTTTCACAAGCGTCTCTGTTCACGCGTCAGATAACTTAAAGGTGACAGAAGAGAGACAGCCAAAGGATCTGCTTGGGGTGATGCTTCCTGGGATTCCATAATCACAATGTAATAACTCATAGGCCACAACCTTTCCTCGGAGCTAAGAAGAGGGGGACCTTCCTGTGCATTGGTCTGCTGGTTCTTTTCGTTGCACAAAGTACTTAAAAGACCAATCGCTAACCCCTGTTTAAGTACGTCCTCATGGATACGGCCACAGAATTTTTGCAATATTTTGATGATGGCAAATTGAAAAACATCATTATTTACTAAAATCCCTGTTCCGGCTGTGGTGTTTGGTCTACTGTTATTAAAATTACCTTCATTAACACCCATGACCGGGTTTGCCGTTACATGGCTAGTTGTAACAGGTGTGATAGGCCACAGATCGGGGTGAAAGATAGCCGCTGCTGTTGAACCGTTACAGTCAGGTGCCAAGTGCATTCCCTCAATTGTTTCACTGGTGGTGCCAGTAACAGGAGGTGCAATGCTTCCCTGTTGCACAGGGAATATCACAGAAAAGAGAATTGCTGCCGATGTCGCCCAGCCATAACTGATGTTCTTGAGGGGCAGAATGGCCTGTGTATGTCCCCTCCGTGGCAGCACTCACAGTTTGCTCAACAACCGCTGTACTCGGAACATGGTTTTTACCTGTTTTGAAGTATGTGGTGATTTTTTCATTGTCAGAATTAGCAGGAGGGATTGAGCAAATCACAGATTCTTCAACGTTTGATCCCCCCCATTAGAATTAAGATGATCCATTTCCTGATGAGAGAATCGTTTGTAGCCGTTGGCTTTTCCGTAAGGTTTGGGCTTTCTCAGGTTATAATTACTGGGCTTACTTGGAGCTTTCCTAGTGCACCACCTCACCAGCCACCAAGAACTTGCCACCCCGTACCACGAAACATTTAATCAATGAAAGTGTGCATGAGAGAAACAGAGCCAGCCAGGCTTACCTTAACAAAGGTAGATGGGCTGACGTGTGGTGGGCCCACTGACCCACCCGACGCCAACGGACCACGAAAGACCACTCAAGCTCCCACTCCACTCTGCCCGTTTTCGCTGAGTCAATGGAATCAAATGCCCACAAAAAAAACTCTTCACTCCTGGACTGGGGGGGATGTATTGATATTAAAAATCTTTGATATGGTATCTGTACATTTTAAATCTACAGTAGTGGTACAATGGGTTATGTCTGAAATTGAATAATTCTTGGTACTAGGTTAGGATTTGTCTATCATTTATAAAGATAGTGTTATATGTTCTCAATGGACATTTGGGAACATTCATTTGGAAAGGGTCACATCAGATGAACAGGACCAAGTATGAAAGTTTGTTTGCAGCAAGATAATAGGAAATGAGACGTTAAGCTGTTGGGGTTTGTAAGGAAGGCATGGTATCAACAGTAAGCCAGACACAAGTGACAACAGTTGAAGGGTGCTTATTGAACTTCAAAAGGGGTTTGAAAAACACCTATCTAATCCTAAATATACAGATGGGAGCAAGCTACGACCATCAAATAATAATAACGCAGTACTAGTGGTGTCTTGTCAAAATAAAAGGTCCTATACTAATAAACCTATTGCCAATCCTTACCTCTAAATATAAATAGTGTGGGAAACAGTGTTACGAAAAAGAAATACGTGTTCACAAAATGATATGTCAGGATGTTCAGGCCGTTGGCCTCTCTTCCCCACGTTTTCAGCACAGGACAAGGCAATACACTGGAGCTTAGCACAGTCTCTGGCTTCTCTAGCACGAGGATACAGTTCAATCATTAGCATCAGGGGCTTCAGTGCCCAAGTCTCTTTGCCTTTTAAAGTCTTTTCTTTTTGAGGGCCTGATGCAACAAACAAACAGCAAGTTATTTTCCTCTTAAGATTTCACAAGTACTCAATTTCTCAGGCGATTCACTGTTCACCTTGGATCCCCCTCAGCCGGGCTCAGATCCTCTTTAACACACGGTTCAATTAGTCTCCCTCTGCTGGTCTCGGACCAATTTCGATGTAACTTTTAAACACAAACTTGCTTTAACCAAAAGCTCTCAGCTGATCAACTTCATTTAGTTTGTCATAGATTTTCTTTACGCTATTAACATCGAAAACATTTTATTGTGCACAGGATTTTGCTTGACCCATTGCAGAACCACTTTGATTCACAATTTTTTGTCACTCTTTTGCTTTTGCACATTTCAGTTGGATAATTTACAGAGACTTTCGAATGAGCACACACGCGGTGCCGGTCCACTCTGTCTAAGGTATCGTATCTTGGCTTCAAAGTTCAATCACTCATCTGTTGTTCAATTTTACTTGCGCTGATTATCACAAAGTTTCATACACTGTTTACTTCAGTGTTCACTATACAATGTTACCACTTGCAACCTTGGTTTCAACACAGACCGGTCTGGTATCAGTCTCCCCAACTCACCGGCTGTGCTGACTTCACTGGTGCTTCTTTGTTGTAGGAGCCAAGCACAGTACCATTTTGGGAAAGGGGGTGTTAAGTTCCTAAGTATCCTACCTGGTAGGATGGGGTAAAGGTGTTACAGGGAAGGGGATTCTGTGTTTCACCATTTGGTGTCCCACTCCTACTCCCCAAAGACCCCTAACCCAGGTTATCCTCCCGCACTGGTCCACCCCCAGGAAACAGATCCAAAAGCGATGGCCTGGATGACAGATCCCGGGGACTAGCCGGTGACACACCGTCAGGTTTCTCACAGGTTTACCAATCAGAAAACGGACAATTGGGGTGTGGTCTGGCTGAGTCTGATGGAGGACTGAACCTTCTGAGCTCTGTATTACACGTTCAGAAATATGCGTTCTATCTGTAGATAATGTTGAACAATTAGCTGAGGCCACCCAGCCTGAAGCGCTGAGAGTCCAAAGTGGATCTCCACTGAATATTTTCTTATGAAACGCAAGAATTTCGCTGGAGTGGTTCAGGGCCGATGGCTGTTGGAGCTTCCCAACATGGCGGGTTGCTGCGCATTGTGGTGAGGGATGGACACCGCAGCCATGCATCTCAGGCCTCCCTGCAGCTGGAACAAGGAGTGGGGGATACTGCATGCCACAATGTGTCCGTCCTCCCTGCAGCCAAAAGACAAAGTGTGCATCTGCTCCCCCCTGCTGCGATCAATCAATAGTCCTCAGCCCAGCATCAGGGACTGGTGACTGAGATCTCTGGCAAACCCGCCATCCCGGCTTGTGAAGGTAAGTGGTGGGGTCCGAGAATCTCACTGCTCTGCTGCCTCAGTCACCGTAGGAGAGGGTGTGAGCACTGCCATGGCCAGATATCAGTCAAGCCTCAGTCTAGGCATTCACCTCTCCTCTCCCCTCTCTCTGGGTGTCCCATTCCTGCCAAAGTGGCAAACACCATCCAGCCTTTCTTCAGGCGGCAAAGACCCCGGGGTCAGAGGCACTGGGAGAAGACATTCGCACTCCACACTCCATGCTCCAAGGTCCACATTGGTGAACCGAGGCCGTGCGGGGAGTTATGGAGTGGTCATGTAGTGCACCGTATCTGTGACCATAACCCTGATTTGTACCCTTCAGGCCCCAGCTCTCAGCACAGGCTTACCTTGCAAGCATCACCTGCAGACTTTCCTCTACATATAATGAGAGTCTTCACCGATCTCAAATACTTACACCAGTCTGTACAGTGGGTTATTATCTTACCAAGTAGCCACACCAGTGCAGGGTGGATTTCTACACGAGTCCCTCCAAATCTACAGGGGGTGGTGGCCCACCAACAATTGAAGCAATTCTGAAGGCTGTGAAAGAGCCAATGGGAGGACCGGCTCAGGATTCAATGGCTGGCGGGGCGAGGCAGGACAATGATGCACTGCAGGCCATGAGGGGTGGTACTGCAGGTCTATTGTGGTCCTTTAAACAAGATATGATGGCCTCCATGCAAGAAATAAAGGAGTCCATGGAAGATCTTAGCCACATTTCCCAAGTTACCGAGAAACAGCTTACCGATCTAGAAACAAACTTCTGCGAGCACGCTCACAATCAGACTATCCTCGAGCAGCGGGTACTGGCATTTGAGACAACACCGGATGGAAGATAAGCTGGAAGATAGTGAGAATAGAGGTCGAAAAAACAACATTAGGATTCAGGGAATACCAAAAGGGGTCTCCAATCAAGATTTGGAGAATTATGCACAGCCCCATTTAAATCAATAGTAGACACCACAATGAAAAAGACTTGGTGCTGGACTGGACCCATAGAGTATTTATTTATTTATTATTTTATTTATTTATTTTGTTTTTCAGTACAAAAAGTACATTTACACAAATGTTTATACAAAACTCTATCATGTGCACTATCTCACATTTAAAATAAAAATATAAGATAATATAACAAAAGAAAAGAAAAAAACAGAGCAATAATATACACCTCAAGCATAACATTAATTCAGGGCTGACGAGTATTGTGAAGTGTTACCTAAAATGCCACAGAGAACTCACACAATCTAACAACATCAGTCCATGAAAGTTCAATCATGCCCTGCTCCAATACCCATGTAATTTTAGAAAAAATATCCATCAACATCCTAACCAAGGCTAAGGTAAGGGAGACGAGAGAACCAGTCATAAGTCTACCCCGTAGATACTTGATTAAAATCTGGGAAGTTGAATGAACAAATCATCCCAAAATTTCGATTCTCAGGTCAAGAAAGGCAGGGCAGAGGGTCACAAGATGAAAAACAGTCTCAAGACCCTGGCCACATACTCTACATACCAAACTTAGGGCCGATAAACTCTAGGGTTGGGAGGCATCTTAATCTAAATTTCAGGTACCAATATCAATGCGTTGCTGATGGAAATCTAACTAAATAAGGTCATATGTCAGTTAGCGGTAAGTAGAAGTGTTCCTTACCCGAGTAAAGTTTTAATCTCCTTAGATCCTGAAGATCCATCGGACCATCCCAATTTTTAATCTTTTTTTTAGAACACCATCTGGTTCCATATCATTCAAATCCATGATTGCATGCACATTTTTACATCTCCTCTTATTATATATTTAGATATGGATTAGAATCCTTTGCCAGTAATGCCCTTATATAGATTCCCAATGAGGATTTGCTCGAGTGCTCTAAAGAGATCAGCTAAGAGATGCTCCTTCTGATGTACTGGGACCACCATGAGGTCAATACCAGCTCCCTTCTGATGACACTGACTGGAATAGAAATTGGGAGCCTCAGAGCACTTTTAAAAATGTCTAACTCCATAGCATCCAAACTATTTCTTGTCATCAACATTCCACAATTCACAACCATAGAGAATAATAGGTGTGACCTTAGCTCTATTAAACTTTATCAATGGAATTAGTGAGTAGGCACATAGTTTCCTTTTGGTAACCTTCAGCAATGAGGTGTAGGAGTGAATCTTCTCATCCAATCATAAATTGAGATGCACGCAATACTTCTTTACAAATATTGTGAAACCCAGATAGCGAATTGATTCAACTCTCTGGAGTCAATTGTTTGTTAATTTCCAAATGATGACATAAGATTTCTTGGAATTGATCAGGAGATGATTTTCAGTTTAAGTCATTTACTACACCCATAAGCAGACACTGCAACCCCACCGGTGTAAAATCCATCAGAGTTAAGTTGTCAGCATATGCAATGCAGCTCATCCCGAGGCCCGGCCACAAGGGGGGGCCACAAAGGGACATAACCCCCATCTCACCACTATTTGCCCAGAGATCGGCAAGATATAAATTAAATAGGGTGGGTGCGAGGACGCACCCCTGGGGCAATCCCCTATTCAAATTGATACTTGTTGATAACTCGCCTAATGCATTCAGTCAGACCTTTGTGGAATTATTAGAGTAGAACAGTTGGATCAAATGCAATAGACCTGAATCTATCCCTCAGCTGGATAATTTGGACCATAATATTGAAATGTCCATGTTGTCAAAAGCTGAGGATAGATCTATTGTTGCAACATAAAGTGATCTACCAGTCGTAGACCCCGTGTCGGACAAACAGGCCGTCAAGGCCAGCCCACTCACCACCGTACCGACACCCATCCTGAACCCTGTTTGTAGCAGGCTCAGGAGATTGATCTTCTCTGCCCACATGGTTACTTCCCTTAGTACCTGTGTGGCAGAGATTTCTGATGTTGTGTCAATCAATGGGATGAGCCGGTAACTGGCAGGATCTTCCCAACAGACTTAAAAAAAAATTGGAACCAAAATCGAGGTAGACCAAGAAGGAGGACACATATAATCTTTGACAATGTGAGTAAAGAGATGATGCAGGATATCGGACCAGAGTGCCGGGTTATTCTTGACAATGCGGTTCATCACCACATCCGGGCCTGACGCTCTTGAGTTATTTAATTTATTAATAACAAACTCGATGTCAAGTCAATGGAAAGGAAAGGACAAGGATGACGAACCAGCATTGGTCGTACTCACAGAATTAAGGGTCTTACACTTTGCATAGTATTTATCATTGAAATACTGAACCCAAACCTCTTCCGTTATTCCCGAGGATTGGGTCAAAGATTGATTACTATCTTTATTATTGAGTGTCCACCAAATAGCAGTAGTATCCTGGGAAACGATTTTACTCAATAAGTCCTCTTTTTTTTACATTTTATTTCTGATGTTGATGTAGTCTGCACCAATTCCTGTAGTGTTGTTTCACCACCCTTTTCTCTCTTTCCTTTTCATTCCAAGTTTTACCCGTACATTCATCAGGATCCTAATTTCTTTCCTCATCTGACATTTGTTTTTAATCTCTCCATCGAAATTACCGTATTTACCATAGAGGAAGATATCATGCTGTGCTGATGCAATCACTTTATTAAAGTTATTTTTAGCTTTGACAGCAAATTTGAGAATGCACCCGGGGCTGAGTAGATAGCTTTGTCTTCCTCCATCAGGTTTCTCGACCAATTAGACAGGGCTACATTAACTTGCTTAAAATTGGTGCTGCATTGAGTGACCGTGCTACCCTGGTCCAGAACCACCAGAGACCACTATTCATAAAGTCAGCCACTTCAAATGGGGTCTTGGAGCGTAAGGCTAATTTTAACATTACATGGTTGCTTAAACTCGTCTTTTCTATCTCAAGTTGCAGTACCTCTTCCACCTAAAACTTCTTTAAAAAGATGTAATCTATAGTTGTGGATACAAAGGCATTCGGCCATGTTGGAATCTCCTGAAGAGAACCCTGAAACATCAGATTAGACTGTAAGAAGGTCCAACTTGAAAGAAATTTGGACCAAATTCTCCCATTGTTATCTCTGCCTAGCATGTAATTAGATGATGTAACACCGGTATTGTTATCAAGCTCCTCCCACCCGCCATCAGTTACCCAAACATTTACAATTAAAACCACCTGCCAAAACAACAGGACCATCAGGATGAACTGTGAACCAATCAATCAAAACATTATCAATCTCATGAATAATAGAATCTAGATCCATAGTAGATGGATTGAAATAGATATTAATTATCAAAGTATCTACTTGATTCTTGGTTTCTCTAGTATCCCCCACCTTTATTATCAACATTGCATCAGAGTATGTAGATACCTTCACAATTGTGGGATTTTCACAGCAGTTAGTAATCCTCCATTGGTCTCCTCCCCTTAACCTCTTTTTTAGCTATTATGTAGTAAGTTGAATATTCGTCCAATTTGGGACACATCCTGAGCCACGTCTCAGGCAGAAGGATAATGTTGAAATTATTGAACACCTTGTTCGTATCTTCAGTCAAGAAAGAATGATGACCCTGTGAGTTCCAGCTCAATAATAATAACCTCTCCCATGAATCCTGGATGAACTCCTGTTGAAGCTAGGAGAGCTGCTGAAAGCCAACCCCAACTCAGAGAATTAGACTGGTTGGGGATATATCTTTGCTGATCTGCATCAAAGTAACATCTCACCGTAAGGTTGGGCCTATAATGATCTTTCAGAGGGGTCCTTCCAAGGGACGCCCTGTGCCATTCAAAGCCTTTCAAAAGGATTTTCTCTTGTTGATCAACCACCAACTTCTCAATCATTTTAGAATTAAAGTGTACGGCACATTTCCCCAGACAGGCTCAATCAAAAAGATGGGCAAGCTTCATATCCCACGAGTAGATCGAGCATAACTCTGGGATCGACCTCAAAAAAGCCAACAACCTTTGTCGATTTAGAGGGATATCCCACTCATCTTTAAACAGAGGTTCCAACATTAAGATTTGACCAGTGCTATGTTTAGGAGAACCAGTATGAGCACTGGGAGTGTACATTATCCCTTTTTCCTTGTGTTGCCACCAAGCTGACCTCCTCTCCCCAACCCACTGGAAATCTTTAGTTACCATTGCTTCAATTGGGTGTCAACTTTTCCTGTGAAGCTCAGAGGACAATATTGGGATTGCCTACCCCCAGCCATTGGCTCCCACATTACCACATCTGTCAAATCCTTCCTTACAGCCCTCTTAATTTTTTTCATCTTGAGGCTAGGTCCGGAGCATCAGGGAGGCGAGATGTGCCTTGGAGGAAGCTCATCTTGTTTATCCGTACCAACACCCGTGGGATTTGCAGTTCTGGTGGAAGTCATTGTGTCATTAATAGTTATCACACTTTCACATCCATGTGCACTGTGCTTTTCTTTTAGAGCGGCTTTATTTTCTGCTAAAAGAATTTGACATAAGAACTTCCGGGATCCTTTATTTTTGGGTTTAGACCCCACTTTCATATTCTTGGATTTCTTTTTGTTCCAGGAGTTAGAAGTAGGAAGATTCACAGATTGATCAACCAGTATTACTGCGTCATGTTGCGTATCTTTGATAGTTGCATTTTCATCATGCGTAGGGTTGCTGGATTTAACTGCCTCTGTTGGTTTCAAGTCAGGGACTTTGCAACCCGGAAGATCACAAATGCAGTTACATAACTAATTTCTCTCCAGGAATAATGTTCTTATCTCATTTAATGTAGCAGAATTTGTTCTGACTTCATGAGCCACCGTATCATACAGGCGTAAAATGATTGCAGCACTAACGCCAGTATCCAATGAATCCTGAATATTGGAGTCATCCCCCAGAAACTGTAAAAGCATTTGTTCCCTAGTTGAGAAGCTGTCATTTTGAATACAGGTTGCAGGTATTATTGTGTCAAGGATAACTTCATCGAGTGAGGCCTGAGTTCAAAAAATATGTGGCGACACGCTCAAACAATCATGTATGAGCTCAATGGCTTGCATTTCTTTTTCTAGGCTCACGCAGGCATCAAATGTGGAAGTATTTACGTCGTGCTCTACTGACGATAGAACAGGACCCAATATGTCACATTCTGCTGCCATCACATTAACTGCTCTAACCAAGGTATTATCCGAAATCAAGCCATCCCCTTGCGTCACTGGAGAATACATTTTCTGCGATTTCACAGTGAAGAATGATGAGATTTTCCCATTCTCAGTAGTAGTCGCATCCTGCTCTTGCTGTATGGCAGTTGAAGTAAAAGCAAGTTCTGAAGGAATTACATACTCACTCCTGAGGTGATATCGTTTACTTTTCCCTCACATTGTCAGCTTAAATTGCCCACGAAGTTGAGTCAAAGGGAAATTATCCCAACAGTCTCCAAAAATAGCTGGCAGTTTATATGCTGTTACTCAAAGAAAAATAATCCTCAGGGTAATCAGGTGAGTTGCCAAACTAGCAGCTTTGCAATAGTTCACAACATCCAATATTGCACTCACCAGCCATGTGGAACACAAGTAGATGTCAGGAAAGCAAGAACAAGGAACACCTCACTAGAAGAACAGCTTAGGGGTGATTAGTAGTCAGGAGCAGCATTGTGGTGACAAGACAGCACTGGTAAACCGTGATGCCTATAGCCTTATTAAGGGTAGCGCTAGAACAGTTACACTACCCAGCGCATACAACTAGGGAGAATCTTGCTGTAACTATTGCTGAGGATTGGTTTGTACCAAACCTGATGGAGCATGTTGCATTTTTTATGGTAAATTGTATTGTTTGCCAACAATTCACAGCTAGGCATGCACAGACTGCACCGACTGCCTCACTCTGTTCACTCCGCTCCCCTTTGTGGACTCCCTAGGTTTTTGAATGCATGTTCGCCTCCAGTGGACAGTGGGCAGCGAAAACAGACCAATGAAGCCGTTCAGCAAAACAATTCTTCCCGACTGCACCAACTGCCTCACTCTGCTCACTCGGCTCCGCTTCGCAGACTCTCTAGGCTTTTGAATTAGAGTCTGCCTCCAGTGGACAGTGGACAGCAAAACCACAACAACGAAGCGGCTCAGCAAAACAATTCTTCCCAACTGCACTGACTGCCTCACTATGCTCGCACCCCTTTGCAGACTCTCTGTTTTTGAATGAGAGTCTGCCTCCAGTGGACAGCAAAAACAGACCAACAAAGGCGCTTATAAAACAATTCTTCCTGATTGCACCGACTGCCCCACTCTGCTCACTCCGCCAGGGTATTTACGAATTACCAGCAGCGTAAAGTCCTTTCCCAGATGTGCTGACTAGGGTGCATTTCTACAAAAGAAAAGAACTGATCTTGCAGATGGAAAGATCGCAAGCAGCTCTATACTTCAGAAGTTCTTTGATCCAGTTATTTCAAGATTTGGCTCTGATTACTATGTTCTGGCATCCACAAATGAAGTCCTTGGTTGGAGGGTTGCAGGAGAAGTCAATCTTGTATCGTGGGGATACCCCTTTACAATCATCTTCACCCTCTAGGGAGTACAGCATCAATCACTCCTCTCTGCAGGCTGCTACGGACACACTTACAATTCCCAGCACAGAGATATCCTTACCTGAATCTTTTGGCCGCTCTGAACATCCCACTGCATGGTCCAGGACTAGTTCCAGGAAGGAGAAACGGCATCATCGGCGCCGGCCGGCCTTCCTTAGCTTCTTAGTTCACTGTTCAATGTGTAAGAAGTGTGGACGCCTGTGAATCTACCTAAAATCTGAATGGTACACAGTGGCTGACGCTATTGGTCGCAGATTCTGTTGGGTCGTAATTGTTGATTATGGTTGGGTGAGCTCAATTATTATGTGAATAGTTGCTATTGCAACTGTTCTTTACTAATGATTTCATATTACAGTTACGCATGGCAGCGGACGCACACATCCTCAACTAGATTATGCACCTAATATCCCCGAATGGAGTGTGGTTTGATTTTTAGTTGAATCAGGTTTTCAGGTCACAATGGTTGATCTTCAATTGATGGAGAAAGATAGACAACTTTCTGTCCCCTGGTTTCTTAGTCCATCTACGAGGGGAGGGTGTCATGGGTGGGTCGACCAGCTCTCAATCAGTTTGCAACATTTGACCGTAGTAACAGTCAGACCGGCTTGGTGTAATATATTGAGGTGGTCATTAGGGCAGATCATACATTGCATTAGCGGGCGGGCATGATCAAAATTGGGTCTTGAGTAGATGCGTAACTCTTCATTGTGGAATCAATACTAGGGTAAGTGCACAATATAGATCTTAAAATAATCTCCCTGAACAGGTTCAGGGATTAAAGTCTCCATTGAAGGGTAAGAGTATTATAGCCAAATGAACACAACTCAGAGTGGATATAATAGAAACGGTTCTTCTTAGGAAAGACTGGCCCAGGCTTCGCTCACCCAGGTTCCCCCACCAGTTCCTGGCCTCTTCTTTGGCTGAAAAGGCAGGGGCTGCTATCCTAATTCACAAATCAGTCACATTCACCAAGTTAGTAGTGACTAGAGATAGTAAAGGGAGGTTTGTGGGCAATGTTGTCTGCTGTGGGGATCGGGAACTAATGATTTTTCAGTGTACGGCCCAAACCAGCATCATGCCCAATTCTTCGCTTCTCTATCTCCACAGATAGCTCAATTTCAAAGTGGGGACCTCATTTTTGGAGGCGATTGGAATGTGGTAAAGAATGATACCTTTGACAGATCCAGAGGCATTAGCATGGGCGAATCGAACCCACCTCTCCCCTTGCGGCAGGCCCTAATAGATCTGCAGCTAATAAATATATGGAGGAATCTTAACCCAACACACAGAGAATATAAGCATTCCTCTCACATCCGCCGGACATATGCAAGATTGGATTATTATCTAATCTCACACACTTTGCTCCCACTGGCAACAACCTCTTTGATTGAACTAGCTGCAGTCTTGGACCATTTTCCCATCTCACTGCAATTGGCTTTGGGTTCCCAGCCCATTCATAAGCTATTTCCATTGGGCCATTAATGATGCTCTCCTTTGGGACCGGGTTTATCATGCAGCAATCTCTACGAGAATTACTCAGTATTTTCAGGATAACACAGCTGAGGGCACATCCATAAAAATGAGGTGTGAGGCTTTTAAACCTACCATTAGAGGTGAGTTTATCAATCAAGCTTCGCAAAGAAAAAAAGTATTAGCAGCAAAAAGGAATTGGAAAAGAAAGTACAGGGTCTTGAAAGACAATATAAACAACAGAATTCAAGATTGGTCTCAGGCAGCTACAATCCACAGGGTATAATTTAAGGCCTTGTGGGCATTACAGATGCTATAGCACATGCTAAGAACCAAACACCATTACTTTAGCACTTCTAATAAAGCAGAACGACTGTTAGCTTACAAACTGAAAGCTCAAAGAGCACAGAACACTATCACTACACTCTTAGATGCATAAGAGACAGCACACACAGCAGGATCAGACACATTACAAATTCTCTAACAAAATGATGGTGATGATACAAAATACAATATTATGGTGATGTGTTTCGGACTGACAGTCTGGAAGGAACACTCCAGGACTCCTTTATATAGCCAGCCAACCTCCCTAAACTATCAACTCAAGATAGAGAAGCCCTAGAAGCCCAAGAAATCTCACATGTCATACGGGAACTGTCAACAAACAAAGCGGTAGGCCTTGATAGCTTCTCTTCAACCTTTTATAAACAGTTCTCTTTGTATATGGTCACGGTATTTAACAGCTTTATAGCGAGAGCAGCAGTCACCCCTTCCATGGGAGAAGCAAGCTTGTCACTATTATTGAAGCCTGGGAAAGATACCACAAGCTTCAGGTTTTACAGGCCATTCTGTGTACTGAACTAGAATGCCCGAATATTTTCTGAAGTACTGGCACATAGATTGGCACCAATACTCCCAACCCTTATTCTCTTTAACCAAACCAGCTTTATTCCGGGCAGGCACATTTATGATAACATCCGCAGAGCTATTGATAAAATAGATTGGGCAAAACAGAATAATTCCTCGCTAGTAGTGCTATCTATTGATTCAGAATAGATTGATTCGGGTGGATTGGACATTCCCCCAGAAAACACTATGAGAATTTGGATTTTGTCCCAATTTTATAAAGTTCGTATTGACCAGTTTTGCTCTTCTGGTCACAAATATTAAAATGAAGGGCCACCTGTCTGAACCAATTTCACTGACAAGGGGTACCCGACAGTGTTGACCCCGCTAACAGTTCGGGTTCATAGATCTATAGGTGGTATAAAAATCAATCAGATATCCTACAAGCGCATTATGTGGACGATTTGTTACTTTTTATGCATGACTCAGTTGCAATACTACCCTGTATTGTTTCCTTGCTAGAACTATTTTTTCGGGTATTCGGATTCAAAATAAACTATACTAACTTGCATATCCTTAGCATTACAGAACCAACATGAGTGGGGAATACCTTGAAGGCGCAATGTGATTTTCAATGTAACCACTCTACTCTGTACTAACTAGGTTGTCACTTAACTATTTCACATACACACCTGTCTCAGCACAAAATCCCTACAATATGTAAAGAAGTGAAAGAGGACTTGGCATGATGGCACACCAAGAAATCGCATGGCAGTATTACAGCTATACAAATGACCCTACTACCAAAACTCTTTTATGTTAGAGATCCCTCCCCGTTATAATCCAGAATTCTTTTTTACAGGATCTTCAGGCTCACATTCTACACTTTATTTGGGCTGGGAAATGTCTCAGGGTGTCTTGACACACATTGATGGTGACTAGAGACAAAGGGCGCATGGGAGTCCCAGACCTTGAAAGCTATAACTACGCATCCCAACTGACCCCATTTCCTCTTCAGATACTTAACAATGGGTGGGAATCAAACAGATTGCACTAAGGTTACTGATGCAAGAATGGTGTTGGATAGCCCCTTAAATCCCAGGTTCATGCTCAATGGATGTTGCCTGCCACTAAAATGGCGATTTACATCTGGGACCTAGTGTATAGAAAATACATCACATCATCTATCCCCGCCCCTCTTATGCCTGTCTTATCAAACCCAGCATTCCTGCAGGTCTGAACTCCTTTTCATTTACAGCATGGTCAGAAGGATGGCTAAACAGTGTTGGGAGAATGAAATCCTTCCATGAATGTAAACAAATGTTTCTCCTCCCAGATTCAGCTAAATACAGCTCCACCCAATTGAGCCACTTGCTTAGCACTCCTAAAATAAGCTGTGCTGGGGGCAGGGAAACCACAAAGTTTGAGGATCTCTTTACAGGCGACCATCCGGGTCGAAAGGTTTCTACTCTGTGCAGGATTCTCAATGGTAGTCGTTTCAGTCCTCCACATTCCTATATGTCCACAGGGGAGGAGGACATAGGGGCTCTGATAGGCGATTTAGCATGGTATAATGTATGGACAAGGGCATCCAGGTCATCTTGTTGTGTGCAGTTGAAAGAGAATAGTTACAAGCTACCGTTTAGCTGGTATCTAACCTCTAAGTGGCTTCATCACGTGAATCCATCCGCATCCCCTAGTTACTGCCGTTGTGGACAATCACAGGCACTTTGTTCCACATATGGTGGTCCTGTGAACCTATACAACATTACTGGATATAGCTGGTGTGGACCTTCCATTTGATACCCTCACAGAGCTATTGGGCAATGAAGACCCAGGGGGCATAAATAAACTGTCCAATAAGAATACAAACCTAGTACCAAACCTCTTGGTAGCAGCCAGAACCACACTGGCCCACTACTGGAAAACCTCTTCACCCCCAGATATGCAGGAGTGGTGGGCAAGGATATGATTCCTTGTAGCCATGGATAAAACTGATGCGGCCAACAGGGTTGTGATGTCAAAACATTTTGGACGGCTGGTACCCTTCTAATAATTATATACAACAACACGACACTATAAACCCCATGACATGCATTCCTTCAAATTGATATGATAGTTCCCTCCCTCGGTATCTCCCTGCAGCAACATGTTGAGGGAGTGCTCTGAAACGGACCTGTTCCCTCCTCCTTTTTTAAATAATTTTTTGTATTCATTTTTTTCCTTTTTCTTTTCTTTTTCTCTCTTCTTTCCTCGTTTTCAGTTATACATTGGTTATACCGTGGTTCATGCAGAGATGTAAGTACATAGCTATACAAACGGATCATATGGTTATGCATTTATATCGATCTGCTATTGATGATAAGCATTCAGCTTGTAAAATATATGGCTGATGTTCTCACCATTCATTGAAATTTATAAAAGTTTGATACAAAAAAAAGGAAAAGAAAATGGAAAATTGAGCTTGGTTATCACAGTTGTTATCATTGACCCAAATACCATGGCCCTAATAATGATCAATCTATTGATATTGTGTCCTGGAATTCCATGTGGTTTGATAGTTTTTGAAATAATTAAATAATTCATTATTGGCCATGCCCTTGAGAGGAGAAGTTGTTATTTGCCTTCAGGAAACATGGTTAAGGAATTACATTTTGATTGATGGTTATACATGCTAGAGCGGTCTTCCGTCTGGTGGTGTGTTGACCATGATAAAAAATACAATGATTTCCACACATTTGTACAGCAAAATAAACAGCGGTTAGCAGTAGTGGTGTTTGATGGACTGATACCATGGCTAATAATTAATGTCAATAACAGCCCAAGCCAGGGCAATAAGAATCATGTCAGAGAAGCAATAGGGGACATATTGGAGGACTGGTGTGCAAATACTAAGTCAAATATGGCAATAATGATGGGGGATTTAAACACAAAAGATGCCCTGACATAACAACAGGGCAAATAGTGTACTTGAAAGGGGATTTTGATGATTGTACCCTGCAATGTATTCCATATGCCCAGAAGGCGAATGAAGCAGGTCACCTGTGGGCGGAGTTTCAATGTGCATGGGATATGATTATGTTAAATGGAAAGTTAAAAGGGGATGTTTCATGCACATGGACTTGGTCTGGGGAAAATGTGTTACACATTGGATTATGTATTTGTATCTTTCTTAGCATTTGACTCCATATTAGAGTTGGATATTAACAGAACAAACCCAAGTGATCATGAAAATGTGTGTTTAAAGATTATTTTTGGCACCGCAATGTGTAAGGGAAATTATGATACTGGCAAATTAATTGTGAAACCCTTGAAAAATAGAATGAAATGGTCAGATCCCATTACTTATACATTTAAAGAGGAAATAGAGTGGTGGACGAGGGAAATCAGAATAAGGGGAAATTATCATCCTCAAACTGACCCAGAGTGTTTCAAATAAGGTAAAAATGTGTCACAAAATTGAGGATACCTAGTCATGACACACATGTCTTTGTGAAAAGTGTAACATTACATCTTGATCCGGACATTCAAGAAAGGAAAAGGTGGTTGAGAAAGGTAACTAGAAGGTTAGAGATGTCACATCGATGAAAAGAAGTGGACAAAGTCAGGGAGGAAAAGAGAAGACTGTACCAATCATATAAAAATTGGTTAAAAATACATAAAAGCTCACTGTATAATGCAAGGTGTTGAAAGTTACTCAAGTGTATCGAAAGAAAGGACTGTGTTGGATTTTAGTAACTACAGCAACAGGACTGGGTGCACAGGAAAAAGATCAAATCAACCCAACAAAAGGAGGAAATATGGGTTAATTTTTTTGTGAATACATATGGAACTAATTAATTAATTAAGACTCTGTTGAACATTAATAATCTGCCAAATTGGAAGCAATTGGTTTTTGGAGGACGAAATAAAAGATATAATCATGAAATTGAAAAATTCAAGAGCAGCAGTTCGTGATGGTTTACTTGCCCAGGTGTATAAATCAGAAGTACATTTTTGGAGAGGGAATCTGGCAGTTTTGTTCTATAAACATGTGTAAAAAAGTTGTTGTACCCATACTGTGAACCACTAATCCAACTATTCCCGTTTTTAAAAAGGGCTTGAGAATTCAACCTGAGAATTATCAGCCAATTGCCCTAATAGACATCGTTGGTATACATTTTGCAGTTTGTATTCTGAAAAGATTACAGAGCTGGACTAAGGAAAATGATGTCCTTGATAGCAGGCAGATAGGATTTAGAAAGAGGTTGGGTACCCAAATATGTTGTTGAATTATTTAAAGCAAATGTTTTGTATAGGCAAAGGAATGGGCCTTTGTGTGACATTTTTAGAATACAAAGCCGCATTTGATAATATAGACAGAAATCTATTATGGAAGAAATTGCTGGATAATAATATCCCCAAAGGCTTATTAAAGTTGATAATGTTACTTTATTCAAATACTTTCTTGTAAGTAAGAATTAATGAAAATGGGGAATACTCACTGTGTATACCCACAAGTAGCAGTTTAAAGCAAGGATGTCTCTGGCACAAGGCATTTTTAATCATCAGATTTGGGGAGGGTCCTGGAACAAGCAGATATGAACCCACCTAAATTGGGCTTGTTACCATTGTCTTGGACGGCATAAGCAGATGATATTATTATTTTTATTTAATAACAACTTTACATTGGAATTTTCAGTGAGGGATATAGATGGCTGTGTTCAAACAAAAACATAGAATAACTTGCATTCCTGTCTTTTAATATGGGACGCACAGGCCTTCATGAAAAAGGAACAGCAAACTTCTCCCACCTCCCATCCCCAAACCATCCCCCTATTCCCTACTATAACCCGCCACTCCCCACCCACTCTTGGCATCTGGTCACACCCCTTCCCTCCCCAACTAATTCTCGGCTCTGTTGACAACTACACTTGGCTTTCACTCTTCTTCATTGAGTCACAGCCACTTTTCCCACATCTTAACATGTTTTTGAGGGCATCCTCTGTTCTTATAGACCAGTTTCTCTCTGCCCATGAATCTATTCATCTTCCCACACATGCAGCGTCGGACTGACATCCCCATCCCATCGCAAAACCCCTTTTGGCCAGCACCAACTCCTGCCCTACCAACGTCCTTTCATGTGCAGAGAGAGAGATGTCCCCCCATAGCTCCAGGAGACACATTGCTGGGGTCCATAACGAGATCTTCCTCCATGAAAGTGTTTATCACTTCCAACACCTCCCCCAGAACAGATATATCTTGGGTCACGATCAGACCATGTGATAGAAGGTTCCCAGAGCTATATTACATTTAGGGCATATATCGCTGTCCCTTCTTCCCATTCTATGTAGTACCAGGGGGTTGTAGTAGACTCTGTGTAAGATCTTGTGCTACATTGCCTGCAGTCTTGAGTCAAAGGACGTCCAGTTGGTAGCCCCTAGGGCCCATTCCAAATCCCCCTCCCCCAGAGGACCTAGATCAGCCTCTCACCTTTCCCTCAGCCTTGTGAGGGGTTTTGTTGGAGTACTAGATATCCATCTGTAGGCCCTGGAGATTGGCGTAAACCTTAGTTCCTCTGCTGCAACTTGTCTCAGTATTGGAGAACCCCCAAGGAGCTCAGGCCATTCCCAAAACCACAGACTGAGAGCGTGACGCAGTTACAAGTATTGAAACAACATTGCAGACAGTATATCGTAAGTGTCTCTCAGCTCCTGGAACAATGTTATGCCGCCACCTTCACAACATCCCCTACTGTCAGTACCCTTTTGACAATCGAGTCCCGGTTTTCCTGAACTAGCGTAAGTTCGGAAAGTAGCCTATTTCCCACAGTGGTTGATCTAGCGCCAGCTCGTTTCCATCCCCACTTTTCCTCATTAGAATATGGCAGACATTTGCCACCAGCATTCCCGTCTGGGGAAAGTCCCCCAGGCATCTTCTTCCATAAAGGACTTGGGGTCTCATTACAGGTTTGGTGGTATGGTGATGTTTGTCTCCATTTATGGAGTCCCTGGGGGTTTTGAAGGAATTACTACCAGCGGTAATTCCGCTGGTGTTAATTCTTCTGATTTTGCCAATTTTTGGCAGTGAGGCAGTTATCTCCATTTTGCCACAATCTTTGACTACAGTGCTGTATTTATAATGAGGGACTTGGTCGAGTATTTGCCTCCCCATACCAGATTTCCATAAGCTAATGGCTGCATCACCTCCCAACCCCACAAAAAATAATAATTTGCAGCCACCAACTGAATAACTGAAAAATACTTCTGCAAGATTGGTAGATTCGACCCACTGTCCCAGGTAGAGTTAATTAATGTACCAAAGCTACCCTGGGTGTAGCAGAGCCCCACAACATTTTCCTGAGTCATCTGTTCAATTTGTCAAAATATGCTGTTGGTATCTTAAATGGAGTACAAAGACTTAAGAAAGGCTTTCATTCTGAAGAGGGCTGCCTTACCTACCGCCTTACCTAGGAGCAATAACGATAGATTTGCCCACCTCCCAACATCGCTGAGAAAATGGACAACTACCTGGTGCCAATTCAACCACGTTGGGGCTATGGCACCACAGAAATTGCTGTACCGCCCCTCGTCAATCTTGTCCGCCAGCCGGTTCACATTCCAGGACATTAACCTCAATGTTTTATCCCCATTCCACCTTAAGGTCTATACATTTTTCTGCAGATCCCGAATCTGAGACTCACACCAACAGCGCATGCCTGATAGCCTTTGCTTTTCCAGAGCCATAATGGCTGAATGCCCATTTGGCCCCTCGCTTTCACCAGAGACCTTAATGCCCCCTATCATGCCCTCTCCCCACTCTTTCAACCCCCAGAAGCATCTGCCGGCCACCTGTGCCCCTTAACCCTAGCCCGTAGTCCTGCCCCTTGCACCCACGCCCTCTCCCACACCAAGTAGTCCAAGGAACCAAACCTCTCCCCTACAACCTGTCAACAGGACAGAATAATGTAGCACTTAATTAGAAGGAGACTGCTCCTTAATGCCCCAGCTCTTGCTGTTCTTGTGGCAATAACTCCCGCTGTCCCCTTCTTTAATTCCCGTCTTCCCTTATTCTACCCTCACTGTGCACCGGCATCAAATTGGTGCTTCAACATGTATCACATTCCTTAACCAGGCATAACCATCAACAGCCTTTCAGGACCCTTTATCACAGAAGTCTGCCGCTCACCCAACCCAGAGGGAGGCCCACAACTCCTGCATACAGTTGGATGGCTACCCCTTGTGGTATCAAGTTTCTTCAGTTGAGTGGTCAAGCCCCAGAGACCCATCTTCCACCACCCTTGGGATGATATTATTTTAATTGATAACACTCTGAGGGGCATACAGCACAACCTAGAACTGATAAATCATTATTCAATAGTTAATGCTTTAGAATCGAATTTTGACAAAGCTAAAATCATGTTGCTGGGTAGACCTAAAATAAAGAAAAGGTAATATAATTGGGTTTTGAATGGTAACTTAGACACCTTTGTACATTTGGGTTGTCCAGTTTGTACAGGACTATCCCCAAAGAATGTTATTCGATGTCAAGACCGGAGGCAAGCATTATGCTTAACTTTTCAAAATTGTTTAAACTTCTTTCTTTTTTTTTTACATCAGCCACTGGCTGTAAAACAAAATCTGTATATAAACAAAAAGAAGAGAGAAGACAAACTACAAATCCCCATGGTCCTCTCTAGTCTGGTACTTCTGTGACTCTGTCTCACTCCTCCAATCAGGGCTCATCAATAGCTACATAACCCTGTTTCCCCAGGCCCTTTCCTCTTTTTTGCTGCTTCCCAACAGTTAAGTGACCCATATATTTTTTCCTCATATTATACAGTGCGAAATGCTAATGACATACTCTTAGCACGAGAGCATTTGTACAGGGCAGAGCACGCATTTGTTTATCTAACGTAGAAGTCATATGCAGCGCATTCTTTTATTCTATCCCTCGTTTGCGACGTAACCCGAATGCAGACATCATTTTCCTCAGGCACAACAGTACATTTCCCATGCAGACCGGGCCCGCGAGTGAACTCGCTCGCCTCAGGGCTCCAGTCTGCATATGTGTTTGGAAAGGCACCAAACCCCAGTTCCCCTCACCCTTTCATTCTATACGGCCATCTAATGGCATTGCTACAAGTAGCACTGTCAATGAAGCAGCATGACACACTCATCGCGAAATATGCATGCATGAGGTAATCGCATTCGATGAGCCAGCAAGAAGCCGTGAGCGCATTGCTCAATTGTTGACGCTTGTTAAGCAGTATTAGAAAAAGAAGTGAAACGCTAGCAGCACGCCCCAGTAGATACCTGAACACACTTTATAAAAAATAAAAAAAAGGGGATTAAGAAAGAATCATCCTCACACTGAATCATTGTGCCAAGGCACTCGAGTAGTGGAAAGGGAAGGTGAACTTTTCTGTCTAACCTGCACTAGACTGCCATGGAAGCAACTATGGCATGTGATAGAGGGGACTACACATGGAGCGAGAACAGCGAGCAGGACATGGGCGAGGAAGAAGCTGACCTCTCACAGAGCTTTGAAAAGTACTGGGTGACTCCTTAGTAAAAGCAGTCACCCAAGGAGTGAAGCCACTGCAGGTCAGGTTACAGGTCCTTGAGACCATTTTGGGCAATAGAGCTGGCAATCTAGACGACCCAGGTGAGGGACCTTCCACAGAGCAAGCCCTAAAAGAGGGAAATAAGGGCAGCAAAACAGCCCGGAAGAGAAAGGCCTTTTCTACTCCCCCGGGCTTGAAGATGGGGATACAGAAGAAGCCCCAGGAGGCGCTGACGCCTTCAATAGGCTTAAGAATACCTTTCTATTAAAATCAGCCATGCCCAGCCTCTCACCCCAGGGGAAACACAGTCATTATTAGAAAAGAACGATAAATATGAGGAAGAAGATAATGATGATGATGATAATGTGAGCACTGACACATAGCGGAGGACTAACTGTGAGCCTAGAGCCAGCAATATGGAGGTTCCCCATGACAAAGATGATAGGTCAGACATGTTCGAACCAGACTCTATTAGACACCCAGGTTTACTGATTGGGCCCTGTCTCCAAGGTTGGCACTTTACATGACGCAGAAAATACGAAAACCCCTGTAAAAAGAGACCAGATTCTGCCTAAAACCAGAGTGTCCCAGACCAGAGCTCGTAGGGAAGGTGGCATATACGCCAGTGCTTGACCCTAAAATGCTCACTTTTGTGACCAAGGCAGGAGAAGATACCAGGAAAGGCATGGATCAGGCTTGGAGATCCTGTCAAGATAAGATCTTAGACTTAGCCAGCCCCATAGCAAAGATTATGGACCTCGCAGAGAGGGCAAAGGATACAGTAGAACCGGTAGACCCTCAAGTGCTAGCAAGCTAGGCTCAGTGAGCTGTATGAATGCTAGGGAAAGCAAATTGTGCAATCTCATCCGAGAGGCACAGGACCATACACCTGAAAATAGATAACAAGCTGGGAGATCTAGCCGTATATGAAGCAAGGGAAGGAGCTCAAGGATTACTCTTTAGCAAAGCTTTCGTCAAGGAAATGAACACATTTGTAGGGACTTTCACAGTGCTAAAGAAAGCGCAAGCCTCCATCCGGAAGGTTTTCCCCGGTAGAGTTTTTGCAGGGGCCAGCCAACACAGGGGCCATTCGAATGGCCGCTTCAATTCCCAGATAAGGGCCCAAGGTCCTAGAGCACAATATTGGGAATCGAGACAACAGGATGCTATCTTCCCCAACAGAAGTCGAGGTTATAGAGTCTGCAGAGGTTGATGATATTACAGACAGCAAGGAATTACCTTATGTGGGAGTGTGCAGCACAAACTATCCTCCAGCGGGAGGGAGAACAAAATTGGCATGAGCTGTCTTCCAACGTGTGGCTCTTGCAAACTATAGAGGGGTGCAGACTAGACTTTTTGGAGGCTCGCAGACAATCTTGTCCTCCCCCGCGGCTATGCATTTCACAAGCAGAAAGCATCCTATTAGATACGGAGGTACAGCTGCTAGCGCAGTAGAAGGCTATAGAAAGAGCAGACTCAGACACAACGAATTTTCAGAGCAACATGTTCATAGTACACCGCAAAGGCAATGTTTGTTTAGTAATACATTTAAAACAACTTAACAGTTGGCTAGTGTACAAGCATTTCAAGATGGAAGGGATCCATCTGCTAGGAGACATGCTTAGGAAAGACGACTGTTTGGCACGTCTAGATCTGAAAGACGCATACCTTACGATACCCATGACAGCTGAGCATAGGTCCTAATTGAGGTTCACTTGGAGGAGACAGACCTGGCAGTACAGGAGTCTTCCGACCAGTCTCGCCTCAGCCTCTTGGGCCTTTACCAAACTGATAAGGCCAGTAGCCACTGCGCTACGAGAACAGGGCATTCGGATGATCATCTAGTTAGACGACATCCTGTTCATGGAAAGCAAAAAAGAAAGGCTCACCAAACAGGTAAGGTGGGTGATTTCGATAATATCAGTTTTAGGTTCTCTAGTAAACGAGGAGAAATCCGCTCTAACTCTGACCAGGAGGACAGAGTTCTTAGGCTTCACGATAGATACCCGGAAGGCAACTTTAGAGCTACTCACGCCCAAAATGAGAGCGATACTGAAGGATCTGAGAGAAGCTCTCAAGAGACTGGTTATATCGCTTCGGAATCTAGCCAGAGTAGTTGGCCTACTCGCAGTATCTATCCAAGCAATTTTTCCCAGTCCCCTTCACTAATGAGCCCTCCAGAGGCTCAAAATCAAATATCTTCAAAAGGGTATGCAATACCATTAGTTAGTACCGCTAGATGAAGACAGCAAGGCACAACTCCTTTGGTGGCTTCACAATATGGAAGTGTGGAATGGCAGAGCCATCTTTGGAGACGTTCCAGAGCTTGTCAAAGAGTCCGACGCTAGCAGATCAGGCTGGGGCGCCAGATGTGGTCAGACAGAAATAGGAGGGAAATGGTACCAAGCAAAACTCGATCTACATATCAACTGCCTGGAGCTTCTAGCAGGCTCCTTCGCAGTGAAAGCCTTTGTCAAGGACAAAGCACAGTGTTGCATGCTTCAAACTAGGGGGGACAAAATTCAAGATGCTAGCAGAGCTAGCAAAAGACTTCTGGCATTTCTGCCTGGAGAGAAAGGTCTCAGTCACAGCAGAGTATCTGCCGGGAGTTCCTAACACAGTAGCAGACTGGAACTCCCACTATCTCCAAGACTCGAGCGACTGGAAACTACACAGGCCCGAATTCGAAAAAGTTACAGCAAGTGTGGGGTCCATTCCACGCGGACCTCTTTGCCTCGAGACTCAACGCCCAGCTGCCAAAATACTTCAGTTGGAGACTAAACCCGGAAGCCATAGGGACAGATGCCTACCTACACAGTTGGGAGGAGCAAGTCCTTTATCCGTTTCCCCCATTCATGATGCTGGCGAGGGCACTAGCAAAGGAACGCAGGGACAAAGCAGAGTTAGTGATAGTGACACCAGAATGGAGATTGCAAGCCTGGTTTCCAGTTCTGATGGAACTTTCTTTGCATTTCCCCCGGAGGATTCCACAGAGCACAGATCTCCTGACAGATACGTCAGGATCTCCTCACCCTCTAGTGCAGGGACAGATGCTAACATTAATAGCATGCAGAGTTTCAGGGACAGATGGTGTTTGCCAGGACTTTCAGAGGAAGCTACATAGCTCATCGGAGTATCCCGGGCTCCTTCCACCATTCAGAGCTATAATTCCACTTGGCAAGCCTGGGAATTATGGTGCAGGGGGAGGAGTGTTCCTCCCATTTCAGCCCCTACTATAGAGCAAGTAATAAACTTTCTAGCGAGCTTGCCCAGTCAGGGTAGCGCATTCAGAACAGTAGGGGTTTGTAGGTCAGCCATCTCAGCCGGACATGAGTTAGTAGATAGAGTGCCAGTAGGAGAACATCCAGCCATAGCCAGATTATGATATGATAGGTTAATACCCAGGGGATTCTAAGCATGGACACGGGGATCAACCCTGTGTTGCTCCGTGTTGTTTTGCTTTCAAGGCGAGCACGTTGCCCCTGAGCTATCCTCCCGAGACAAAAAGAGTGAAAGTGAGCAAACCACCTCAGACAAAATATTCCTCATTTTGGGACGTTAACATGGGTACTAAGTTTGTTGGGAAAATGGCTGAATAAGGACCTCCTGTTGGGAAAACAGTTATCAGGAAATGTAGCCACTTTACTTTGCCTAGTCTCCGGCAAAAGAGTTTTGGATGTAAAAGCTTTAGAGATTGACAGAAAAGTCTTTTACCCAGAGGTGGTGGCATTCTATATTGTGCAGCACACAAAGACCGGCTCCTCTGTCATTTCCTACCTATATTTTCCGAATAAAAGCAATGTATGCGTAGCTCAATGTATTAAGAGTTACAAGAGAGCAACAGCAGCAGTAAGGCCGCAGAGAGTGAAGCAACAAAAAGGAGAGAGATGTGTAAAAAATATGTATTATACATCTTAGAAAGTTTGGAAAATATATTGATATGAAGAATATATTGATGAATTTATTTTGATGTGCGAATTTGAATGTGTGTGTTTACATTTGATAGCAGAGGTTTGTTGAAAACCAAAATTGCTAATAATAAATATTGGTTTGCAACAAATTAGTGGGATTCATTGTGCTCTGTAAATAGCTGCTGAAAAGTTGCTCTGTTCAGAAATGGACACTGCAGCAGGGCACTGAAAGGAGGGTAGGGAAAAAACAGGCCATTGTTAGAATTATTAAGGAAGGCCGTTACCTTATTTGTTTTTTATGCTGATGCAGGTGACACCATATGGAGAAATGTAGTGGGTGATAATGTAATACTGATTCAAACAAATTGAGAGAAAAACGTGTGTAGGCCAATCAATGTGTTTGGTGAGAGAAAAGACATATAGACCTAATGGATCCTATATTGACAAGGCTTTATTGAATTGGGCAGACAAGACACCACAGAGTGCCAGGTGGAACCCCAGCGGATGTTAAGAAAGTAACACAAAATGGAATCGCCCATTATATGTGTACAATTGGGCCTCAAAACCTTTGGTAGGCTACCTAGAATGCCACATACCTAAATATTCTAGAAACAGAAAGATGCCCATGTAAGTAAGTAATTTCTGAATGTTTCACATACAGAAAGAGGAAGAAGGAAGAGAAAGGTGCAAAGGAAGAGAGATACAGAGGGAGGATCGCCAGAAAGAGAGAGGGCCCTGTGAAAACAACTCTGTGCGTCTTTACTTGCTTGGTAAACGTTATCAAAGTTACGCTAATGTAACTGGGCAAATGTGCTTCATGGCTTTAGTCAGTGGATTCTGAGATTTTCTCCCATGCCATTGGAACCATCCATAGCCTAGAATGTCTGTGTATCTATGCTAATGGTGTCCGTTGTGTTTGTATGTAATGTCAATGGCCAAACCTGAGCTTTCTCATGCCCCAAGAGGAAAGGTGTCACCCTACTTTTTCGTTAAGTATTATGGTGTGGATGGTTTGCAATGTTTCATGACAGGGGTTGTCTGCTGTGAGCCTGGTGCCCCTCTTTCTGCATGGGCATGCCAGGGATGACCTGGCAGAAGGGAGGTGACTGTCCATCACCTCCATAGGACACCTTGACTCGCTGTCCTTGTCTCTCCCTTGGGGAAGTGCTCTCTCTTTGTCTCTCTCTCTCTCTCTCTCTTTGATTTCTCGTGTTAGAGAAGGAAGAGGTTGTTCTGCTCTTCAGGTCCCCCAACTATGACAATATAGGGATCCTTCCTGGAAAACACCTTTAGTTGCTGGTCTGTCGATATAAGCTTGCCCTAGCATCGGAGGTTTCTCTGATTGCTTAGTTGGCCTTCATCGGCCTGATAAAGCAATTTTGTGTTGGAACGTTATTGTTTAAATCTGCGTCTGGTACAGTTTCTAATCATGAAGTATGAATGTAATAAGAGCATCTTGTGTAAATCCAGCCACTTTGACTGTTCTTTGGTGACTCACATTATTCCTCAAGACCGGTTTTAAGGTAATGCCAGGCAAGATGGACTTTTCCAGACATGATGAGAGGGATGTCGGTTTGCAAGGACCTATTGCTCAGGGGACATACATAACAAAGAGGTCTTTAAAATCAATGGACTCATGCCCACTCTTTTAAACCTAATGGCCAGGCTACAGGGCCTTTTCAATGCAGTTAGGTTTTAACCATTGATGCAGAAAGGTATCTATTACATTGCACCATTAATGCCCTGGGCGAGAACACCATTAAAGTCAAAGGATTGGTGTGGTGCAGATATAATTTCACTGCCATATAGAGCATACACTGAGGAATAATCACTCAATTTCTTTAACAGAAATGTTGATGCCTACTTTGAACTTATCTTTATTTTGGAGGTATTTTGCATTAAATCATAAGGATCGTGACCATTTTTGTTGGAACAATGACTTCAAATCAGATATCTATTTATTTGTGCTAAAGATAAGTCTGTAGGGTCCAAAATGTTACCCTACGGTACCAACCTTTTCAATAATTGATCATGGTGCTTTTGCTTCAGTATGCCCTTGTTGCATAATGTTAATGTGCTTTCTACATTTCTAAACACTAAAAGGGTTACACAATAACACTGTATTGCTGAATTCCTCCTTGGCAGATATGTTATTTGATACAGGAAACTGGTTCCCTAACCTGAATTAACTCTTGGCTGGCTCTTTCCTAACCTGAATTAACCTGAGGTCCCAGCTGCCACCTATGTATACATTTGCCAGCCTGCTCCTAAACATTGATACATTCCCTTGGTTTATCATATATCTGAAGAGTGCCTGGGCTTTCGATCCATGCAGCCCTGGGTCACATAGGGCCTCCAAACCTAGTCTGCTTTGGGTGCTACAACAGGATGATCTGTAGAGATTGAATCACCACTTTCCGGTGGGCTGTGGCTCCATGGCTGCCCCTCACACAAAACAGCATGGCTCCAGCAAACTCTGAAGGTGAGTGGAAGGATGCCGAGTTTGAGCTGTCCCAGCTTCCATTAATGACACAGACCTTGACCATGACCAGCATGACACCAACCTCTCCACCATATTCCACGTTCTGCATGAGATTTCTGCCTCCCGCTGTGGCCCTCTTGGGGGATACACCATCCCCTTCCTGCATGGAGCACCACAACAAGCTCTGGCCAGGCCTTCATTCCCTGCCCACTGTGCATGAGAGCACTGGTCATCTCCCTTCTTCTGGCTGCACCTTACGCCACACCTGATTCTTTCCCGGGCTATCCCACTGAGATAATCAGGGACTCCATCTTCACCTGGGATACTCTTATGTCACTGTGGCCTGGGTCTTTGCTGCTGCTGCCCCCCCTGCTGCTGCCATCCCCCAGCCTTATCTGCATATGTGGCCAGGCACTGCATCTTTGTCTGGTTGAGCACTGCAGCATCAGTGCTTAACAGATTCAGCCCATGTGCTCGGAGGGCCACCTCGCCTCAGCAACTGACTAGGACTTTATTTCTCTTTCTCTTCTTACCTTTTGTTCAATGTTTCTCTGCCATCTCTTGCCAGCTCGTCATATTCCTCCTGGCCAGTGAGTCTGCAAGAAAGATAACAAATAGAATGGTCAAAATTATCCTCATCCTGCATGAACACCAAAGTGGGACCCATAATTCCATCTCAGTCGCACTTCCCATGAAAGGGACTAGAGGTGTCAGGGTGTTTCAAAGCCAGTCCTTGTGTAAAGGCTTTTCTTCAAAGCCAACAAGGCTTCTCCAGGTAGTACAGGCCACCAAAACTCCATGATGAGACTTATTCTGGCTACATTACCTTTGTAAATGGAAACACTCAAACTACACAGATTCTCCCTTTACATTTTCAGGTATTTGACTACTGCTGGTATCTTCTTAAGGTTCACAGCCAACCCATTGATCAATAGAATGAACCCCAGATATTGAAATTACTCTTTCCTAAATTTAAAATCAACCAATTTGAAAGAGAGCTGGCTAGACCATAACCTTTCCAACTCTTCACTCCACTCCAAGCTAGTGTAAGGAACCAGAACATATTAAACATCATCTAAATGCTCTGAGCCAATTTGCTACAATGAATCAGAAAAATACATTCAGAAAAACGTTGCAAAATGGATGGATCATTACATGGGACATCACAAAACCCTTGTAACCCCCCAACAGCATTTCAAAGGCTGGTTTCCTCATATCAGCTGCCCGGACATGAAAGGGGGTTAAAGAATCATGGAGGTCTATCCTGGTAAACACTATAGCTCACATCACGTAAAATCACGACTCAATGGTGACAGTATAGATTCTTAAGCAGCATGAAATGTAAATCATGATGGTTCACACATGGCTGTAAATTGGAGGTCGTCTTAATCTCCATTAGTTACATTGGGCCTCATTACGACCCAGGCGGTAAGTTACCGCCTGGGCCGTGACTTTACCACCATGGCGTAAACTACGTTTACGCCATGGTGGTTGGCGGACTTACCGCCCCATTCCGACCTAGGCGGGGCGGTAAGTCCCCAATCCCCATTTACCCTTCCCCATTCCCATTTTTGCCCCATAGGGCATAATGGGAGTGGGGAAGGCGTTAATTACGCCACCGTAAATTACGGTGGCGTAATTAACTCCATGGTCCCTTAGCGCCATGGATTTTAACACCTGCTAAAAGCAGGTGTTAAAAGCACCATGGCGCTAGGGGACCTCGTAATTGGCGGTAAGGGGTCGGCGCAGCTAACGCTGGCGTTAACCCCTTACCGCCAGGGTCGTAATGAGGCCCATTCTCTTTATATCTGACATTTCTGTTGAAGATTGGAGGGTTATGGATGTTTTTTTTTATCATAGTACTAACTTTTATGTTGATAGCTTTAAATAAATCTTCCATATTGGTGGAACAAATAGACAACAATAGCATTGATTAAAGAATACAAACATAGGGTATTATATTATATGTATGTACTTAATCCGAACAAGCCATTTAGTGAGATTGAAATGGAGGGCTTTGCGAAAAATAGTTTAATTATTTATTAAATTGGTATGTGTCCAAATAAACCATGGCAAAAACCGGTTGCTAGGAAAGATGTGTATTTTTGCATTTTCCAGCTCAGATTTGACTGGAACCCCCTGAAGATGGTATCTAGTGATAATGTTGCTGTGAAAATGGTCGCTGGGTGACGACATTTCACAAAAAATGCATCCTCCAGACAATCACTTCTCCAAATATTCTCGGACTGGATGTAATAATATATAATTATACCCCTCCTAGAATATTTGGTGAAAGAATTTGAGGGCTCAGGGAAAAAAAAGTCACCTACCTGGCAACTTTTGCACAGTGACATTATCAAATGGAACCCTGAAATTGTGTCTGGAAAAGTCCATCCTGTCTGTGTCTTGAACCGATGACTCACTTTTGATCTATGTAAAGCCTTTTTTAGCACTGTCGATCTCTTGAGACTACCAGTGCAGGGGCACTGTTTCCATAAGTCATATTTTTGCTTTGTTTTAATGTAGCACACACCACCTTACAGAAGTGTGCTGCAGGAGTACTTTGTATGCCTTTTTCAGTCTTATTTGGCAATAATATATATTTGCTGATGTACCTAGAAAGCTCCAGATCCGGATTTCAAGGAGGAAACGGTTGAGGCTATTGTATTGCGTGTTTAGCTACCCTAAAACACCCACTACACTATCTGGTATCCTGCTTCTATGTCTACCTTGCACCCTGCTTTCCGATCCACCCCTCTACACAAATCCCCTACCTGGCACCCTGGATTCTCACCCATCCCATTACACAAATCCTCTACCTAGGATCCCACTTCCCTGCCCACCCCGCTGCACAAATAGCCCACCTGGTATCATGGTACCCCACTACACAAACACTCTACCTGGCGCCCAGCCAGCCTGCCACCAAACCCACCACAGTATGAAAGAAAACCTGAACTGGTGCCATGCCCCCACACCCACCCCACTACACAAATACGTTATCTAGCATTGTGACATCTCACTACACATAGGCTTGACGTGGTTTCCTGCCACCTCACTACACAGATCTCCTACCACACAGTTGCACACATTCCCTTTCTATCACCCTGCCTCTCCGCCCACCCCACTACACAAATCTACCTGGCATCCTGCCTCCCGACCAACCCCACCACACATGTACCCTTCCTGGCACCCTGCCTCCACCCCATCCTAATACGCACATCCCTCTAGCGGCCATCATACCACCCCAAACATTTCTCACCTGTCAACCTGCCTGCTCACCCCATGCCACTACACAAATGGAGAAGGAATCTTTCCCCTGTAGGAAGGATGGATTCTGTTTTTTTTTTCAGGGACAAAAACAATTTGACCCTTCACAGAAGTAGGGTTTCTGCCGCTCCGCCGCTCCACATGCTTTCTCATGAGAATCAGAATTTGAATGCAACAGTGGAGAGCAGTGACATGTTCGACTTCATAAAACTGAAAGCTCACCTCACAAAAGGGATCTATCTTATTTTATTCTAGCAAATGCTGTGGATTTTAATTGATTTTGTGATTCTAATGACATGCGCCAAAAGTCAAGTGTGTTTACTTTTGGCTATTGTACAATACATTTAAAAAATTTAAAAAAAGGTAATTCTCTCTGGAACCAACCCTGACTTCCCTCACACATTATGGGGAGGTCTGGGGCTCTTCCCTTTATTGGAAGGGTGCCCCTTCAGGAGTTGCCTTCGTAAAACCGGTCAACACCGGATCTGTGCAGCATCTTAAAACATAAAACTGGGGCCACCCTCACTAAGTGGCAACCACAACAGGTGCTGCCCTTACCACAGTTACACACAGAGGTTAAGGATAAGACTTCCTTGCAAAACATACATATGCAACAAAACGGGCATAATTTTAATTCTCTCTGAAAAACGATAGACAAAAAATTCCCAAACCAGCTCGAGCCTTCCCCACACGCCTCTCCCCCACACACATGTACATTGCAGACCTGGGATGGTAAACATGGCAGCAACAAGCGTAAGATAGAAAGTTGTTATTAAAACCGTGGCCTTATCTTCTTAAGGAATCGAAGGGGTCTGCTGTGAGTGGCCTCTGCAAGCTGCTTTTTATTGAATCAGAAAATCAGCAAGGGACTTCTGGCTCACAGGTGTCTCTGAAACGTTGGTAGAAAACAGTGAAAGCCTTGAGGGAGAAAAGTTAATTAAAGAAAGGAGTCCCCAGAATCGACAACAGTAAACTGTTAGTAATGATGCAGCGATATGAATATTTAAAATACTCTGGATGGTTTGCTGTATCGGCTTCTTGTTAGATGCCGAGAATGGTGCCAATGACGTCAACATAAACCAGGCAATCCTTCGTGTTTACTGGAGAAGTTGGACATTCACATTGACTCTAAGGCCTTCATTATTTACTGCTGATCATTAACACTCATACTCTATCTTCCTTCCCTCAGTCCTGAGTCCACATTTCAGGACCTGCAACCCAAAGAAAATAAAAGGTCTGCCTTCATCAGACAGTCAATTCTACCCCGGAAGTATATTCACAAAAGCAATGTCTTTGCTTTGAAATGAGCTGAACAAAAACACACCAACTCCTAAAATACAGTCAAAAACATCTGTTTGGTTTAGTCAATCAAGGTGAAATTAAAAATGCAAAACTAAAGCCAGCACCTTGGATCCAATGGACAGCAGTCATTGGTCTGCAAAGCAAACCCCATATTGTAGCGGGCGGCAATGTCAACAGGATTAGGCCTTGTATCGTCCCTACTGTTGTTGAGCATCACAGCCCCTTCCCCACACCCTTTGCAAGAAGTGACCACATATCCTTGGTGAAAGAAGCTGGCTTGGGAGATGAAGCTGAGCTTACGAAACGGCCTAAGAGTAGAGCGAACTCCCCCGGCCGGGGAGGCAATAATGCTTCCAGATCATGGTGCAAAGCTGTTCCACATGGTGCAAGCAGGCTCGCACAATGACAGAAAGCTGATATCTTTTAAATATACATTGCAGATGCCCTTTTTCCCAGGTAAAATGGTCCTTTAAAAAAAGAAGTCAAAATAATCTCCTGATCCTTGTGAAAAGAAGGTGCCAACTTCAGGAAGTGATGCCAGTTTCTGGAGGACATCTCCCTGATAGATACTGGACGAAAGATGTCAGCTGGCTGCCTTGGACACCATTGAAGCTGGCGCAGAACAGCTAAGTCCACCAAAAGACACACCTGCCAGATAAAGATTTAAAATGTCTCTTAGTTCACTACAATCTTCACACTCCTGAGTCCCTGCTGTAGACTTGCGCCCCAGAGCGATCCAAGGAGCCATTTTCCCATGCTCCATTGTGACAAGTGAAAATGCTGACCCCCACTTCACTGCCAGGTGCTTTAGTTACCAGCAGCACCTTGGTTTCTTCAGGCACATGGACCCCGAACAACTCCACTCATTGAGCTATCTTCAGCTGTGTACCAACCCTCAACAAATCCCTCGCCTCACCTGTTCACACCATCCTACACTGCCCCAAAGGTTCCATCCTAAATGACATCATCACCACAGCAGCCTCCTGGACGGTTCACAGGGAAAAATATCTGGTACCTGTAAACCAATGTCCATCAATAGATCGAAGTATATCACTGAAGAGAACACGAGCAGGATGTCTGCCCCAGACATAGACACTCACGGGAGGCATTCTAGGTGAGGGGGGTATTTCCTTGTTCAGATTTTCACTGGTATTTGGGGGTTTCTGTAGCACCAACCTAGCTAGGAAGCAAGCCAGCACTGTACATGTAATTGAGGGTAACATATGAAGTAAGGGGTGGGGTTGCAATAAGTGCCATGGCATGTTCTAGCCACGGGGGTGGAATGCAATGTGGAAATGCACTAAGCGTACGTGGCACCTGGGCATTGACTGAAACGAAAGTATCGGAATGGTGTGCACATTAATTTACTATTATAAGTTTAAAAAGTCAGAGCCTACAATTTGCCACCAACTGCGCATGCACCAATTACACTATCAAGCAAACAGCTTTGCTCTTTGTGTGCAGCACCAACCCTCACGTATTCAACCCTAGCCACAGCTTTAGCCTTACATTGGGCCTCATCACGACCCAGGCGGTAAGTTACCGCCTGGGCCGTGACTTTACCACCATGGCGTAGACTACGTTTACGCCATGGTGGTTGGCGGACTTACCGCCCCATTCCGACCTTGGCGGGGCGGTAAGTCCCCAATCCCCATTTACCCTTCCCCATTCCCATTTTTGCCCCATAGGGCATAATGGGAGTGGGGAAGGCGTTAATTACGCCACCGTAAATTACGGTGGCGTAATTAACTCCATGGTCCCTTAGCGCCATGGATTTTAACACCTGCTAAAAGCAGGTGTTAAATTCGCCATGGCGCTAAGGGACCTCGTACTCAGGCGGTAAGGGTCGGCGCTGTTTACGGCGCCGTAAACCCCTTACCGCCTGGGTCGTAATGAGGCCCATTGTCCACCACATCTCCCCACACCTAGCGCCTGCCTGTATTCTATTGCATAGTGTATGCTATGTTTCAAACTATAGTCTACCCAAAATCCACTTAGGTGCAACAATGCACTACGGAAGGGCCACATAACACTAGAAGGGCACACCAGTGGCAGATCATCACTTTACAAATATCAAATAACATAACAAGTAACCAAATGTGCAGATCTGCTTGATGCTGCCAGTTATTTCCTGCCATATTACCTTCTCAATCACTCATCTCCACTTCCCTATTTCTTCATTACACCTGTGTCCTATCTAGGTTCTCCTGAGTCCTCTTTAGCTGTCGACAGATTCATGTTAAATGAATGTTCCCCGATTTCTCACTTTTTGCTCCTTTGGATATTGCCCCATTGCCATCTTTTGACAGAAGGAGGCAACAGGATCTCTGGAAGGAAACATTAGGAGGTGTGGTGTATACAGATGGTTCCCTGAGCAGCCTAACGTAAGCATAAGAGGGGCCAAGTTTTGAGAAAGCCACTGAAACCCCCAAAAAGGTAGCTATCATGACTCACCGGTTGCAAGAGAAGGAAGGAGACAAGCTAGCACTCAGATGGGAATTTACCAACATTAGTTCACCCTCGCATGAAACTGTGCTCATGGTATCCAGCATGTCCCACCTATAGAAAATGGGGCTCCCAGGCAATCAGTGATTCATTGCCCTCAAGCCCCGGGTCTCCAGACCACACCACATACCCTTTAGTGCAGTGATGCTCATTGTAGCTCCCTGAACTCTGCCAATGTAAATGGCATTGCAGCATGCTGCTGTGTCTAGAAGCATTTAAGAGAAGCCTAAAAGTACCTTTTCGTTTACATAGATCTCTTAGACACACCAAGGGAGCATGCCTTTTACCACACTTACAGAATGAATGTTATATGTTTCAACTAGGTTTTCTTCCTCTGCTTGTATGGAGCACACTATGCTTCGGCTATAATGAGTGTGTTTTATATGAACTTAGCCTGGCTATTGTCAAGTTTCTGCCTGCTTAACTACTTTATGTACCCATCCTTGTTTAGCAATTTCGGGAACCCCTGCTGCCCACGTTTTTCCCCTACTGTCATCTCCCTCCCCCTTATACGACCCTTCTTTTTTTAAATGTTTTATTCTTATTCTTTTTTGGTTCCAAATGAATTTCCAATCCGCCTTGCAGAAATTCAACAAAACATAATTTTCTTTTGGGCTTGGCTCCCATCCCTCATCGGATGCAAGGAATAGTTAGGCTCTTACCCATCTATCATTCCTGATTGGCTTGGGGAAAGGAAAAGCATATATTCTGAGGAGTTCCCAGCACAAGTCTACCAAATACCTTTTGGATGGAGATATTGGTTTGCCCGAATATGTTTCCCGGTTACCTGACAGACCTTTAGTTGCATAGTAGTATTTTCTAATTGATCCCAAATGTTTTGTATTTGTGTTCTTCTTTGTAAATCCATGTGCCAGAAGCTATCTCTACTGGTTGAACCCCCACACTGCCTTAGTTCAGGACCTACCTCACTTCATTGGTTTCCAGCTCATTCAATGGCACATTCACATTTGTAAATACACAATAAGCTGATGGTAAGGGTAGCCTGGTCCCACCCTTGAATGTTCTTCTTTTCTCCCCTTTTTTGTAAGGTCTCATGATTAAGCTTAGTGGACAGAGTGCAGCCATATATAGTTGCTGGGCTCACTTTGAATCCGTGTTGTAAAGCATATGACAGCTACAACGAAAGATAGCCGGACAAGCACCAGAGGGCACGAATATACTTCCGTGCTACTGCACCAGGTCCAACAGGGTTACAAGGCTTTCAGAGCCAATGTAGAGTTTTGGGCATCAATATTGTGAAGTTCTCTCTGCCTGTGCTGCCGGCGGAGAGAGAAACAAACAGGGCCTGCATCGGATGGCCCTGCTGAGGTGATGCATAAGCTCACAAAGAAGATACAACACGCCTGGATGGGTTTGGGCCCGGAACTGCCTGCCTTCCGGCAGGGCGGGCCCTTTATTTAACATGCGCCTCACGTCACCGCGCATGCAGGACGTGAGGCAATCCAACATTCCTCCTTTTTTCCAACAGAATATAATCAAACACACACACATAACCACATCAAACAACACTAACAAAGCAAAAACTAACTTTCCTGTGCAAATCCAGTCCAGCACAGTTACACACTCTCCCCCGAGGCATTTCACAACTCATAGTATTTTAGGCTCTTTGGAGCCTTCAGGGCTGCCCGTAGGTTACACCTGCTGGGCCTTTACCTGGAGGCTGCCTCAGGGCTATATCCCCCCCTCTACCTCCATGTTCTGGATATGCCCACTCAGATCCTTCTGATTGCTCCTTGGGCTCACCATTCGGTGCCGCTTCTCCCTCGCCTCAGTGGTGGCGGATCTGACTTCACCTGGGTCTGTCTGTCTCCGTCAGTCCACATTCACTGGGGCACCCTCTTGAACAAAGAAGCATTCCTGGCGATCGTCTGTTGTCCTCGTTCCACTGTCACCATCGTTCCTTCTGTTCGGGTCACTGTCCAGGGTGCACAGTCACAACGTGTTTCCAGCTAGTACTTTGTAGGGTTTCGCAGCACCAACACATGATCGCCAACTTTGTCTCTCGACCTTCTTGCATATCTCCTGTCGCTCATGTACTCGTTTGCTGCAACCTCCTTTGTTGGGTGCGGTCGCTGTTGAAAAGGTCTACTCCCCTGGTTGGGTGATGTGGTATGGTTGAGTTTACCACAGTCCCGTACATGAGATCCACCGGGGGTATGTTGGTGGAGATGTGGGGCGTCACACGGTAATTTTGTAGGAATCTGTATAGATCCACTCCCCAGGGGCTGTTTTGAGCCCTGGATATGTGCAACACTTTGATAATTGTTCGCATAAATCGCTCCACATCGCCATTCGCCTGTGGTCACGGGGGCGTGATGTGGTGATGTTCGATGTGCAAATCGTCCAGGTATTTCCTGAGCTCCGTCCCCTGGAATGGTGGTCCATTGTTGCTCCTGATGCGTCTTGGCAGTCCATGTGTTGCGAACATCTTCTCGCGTGCAGGTATTATGGTCTCCGCTGCTGTCGAGGATATGATCTCCACTTCTGGGTATCATGAGTGGTCCTCAATAGCCTCGAGCAGATATGTTAATTCCTGCACTGTGCAGAAGGCGATGCTGATGGCATCCCACCTTGATGACCCTCGCTCTGCCTATTGTATTGGCTCAGGATTTGGAGGTGCTCCTGTGATTTGACAAGGAAGGCAGGATGTAATGACTTGCTCTACTTTGGTGTCAATGTGAGGAAACCACACCCGGTGTCGTATTCTGGCCTTTTTTGCTGACCATTCCCTGTTAGCCTTCGTGTGTCAGCGCCACGATCCTGTCCTACAGGCTGCTGGGGATCACTATGCGGGTTCCCCTCAGGATCATCCCTTTGCTGGTGACGGACAGTTTCTGTCGTACTGAGAAAATGTCGGTAAGGAAGTCTCTGGCCACTTGCATGAAGTTATGGACATGGCGGAGGAAAGAATTCCAATCACCAGATATGATGGTGTTCTCCACTATGTCGTAGCAAGGGTCATTGTGCGTGGCCTCCACGATGCCATCGATGCCGACTGACTTTCGCTTCATGGTGTGTATGATTTGAAATATGTGCTCCTCCGTTTCCTCGGCTTCACTCATTTCCTCCAGGGTCGCGGCCCTCGGGTACCTCGATAGGAAATCGACCGAATTGGCCTTGCCCACTTAGTAGGCCAACTCAAACTCATACTGCTGAAGGTGGAGAAGCCACTTCCTAATTCTGGCCGTAGGGTGTGCTGATGACCCTGTGAAGATCGGGATCAGTGGCTTGTGATCTGTGTAGGCCCTGAATTTCCGGCCATAGAGGTAGAGGTGGAAATGACGGCAGACCCAGAGCACCGCTATGGCTTCCTTTTTCATATGCGAGTATTGCTGTTTGGTGGGCGTGAGGGCTCAGGAGGCATATGCGATGGGCTTTGTTTCGCCTGTCTGTGATTGTAGGACCAGCAGGATGGCCCCAAGGCCAACTGGGCTAGCATTGGCATATAGTTCAGTCATCAACATTGGGTCGTAATATGCCATTGTTGTTTACGATGACAGAGACGTCTTGATTTGCCCAAACGCCTCCTGGCATTCAGAGCTCCAGTTCCATTTGGTGTTCGACCTGGTGAGCTCCCTGAGCGGCTCGGACATGGTTGCCAGGTTTGGGATGAACCTACCGCACTAAATTGCCATCCCTAGGAAACTGCGTACCTCTGTCGGTGTCGTTGGGGATGAAGCCTCCTTTATGTCTGCCACCTTTTGTGGGTTGGCCGATACCTCACTGTTGAAAATGTACCCAAAGAATATAATCTCTTCTTTCAAAAACTCACATTTGTCCCGGTGGATGGTTAGGCCTGCGTTCGCCAGCCTGCTAATCACCATCTCAAAATGACGCATGCGCTCCTGCCTGTTGCTGCCGTGGATGAGGATGTCTTCACTGACATTCAGTACTCCTGGGATCCCCTGGATCATGTCCTGGATGGCTTGCTGGAACACCTCTGCCGCTCAGGAGATGCCAAAGCTCAGCCTCTTGTACCGCCGCTGACCCAGGTGGGTGAAGAAGGTTGTGATATACCTTGAGTCACAGTTTAGTTTCAACTGGTGGTATCCAGCATTGAGATTGATTTTTGAGAAAACCTTCGACCCTGTGAGATCCGTAATTATCTCATCTAATGTGGCCGTGATGTGTCGCTCCCTCTTCATTGCCTCATTCGGTAGGCGCATGTCAATGCAAATCCTTACTTTCCCCGGTTGCTTTGGTTTCTTCTTGACCACCATAGGCAAAACCCAGGGCGTTGGCCCTCTAACTGGTTCAGTATTGCCCACCTTTTCAAGTTTGTGCAACTCCTTTGTGACCAGATCTCTCATGTGAAATGAAGTTCTCCTGTGGTGTACCGCCCGGGGCTGTACCATCTGGTCAATATGAAGTTTTATGAGCTTGCCTTTCAAACATCTGATGCCGTTGAGTATACCCGGGTGCATCTCTAGGAGGTTAGCAACGTCCAATGAGTCTGTGATGTCGGAGATGAACCGGATCAGTCCTATGTCTTCCGCTGCATCCCCACTAAACAGGCATTCGATTCTAGCATTGACAATGTATATCTTTGATTTTATGACAGTTTCGCCTCTGCTTAGTTCTGTCCTGAAGCGGCCTTCCACTGGTAGTGGCATCTTGCTTCCATAGGTGAACATGAGTGTTTCAGTTGACTTAAGGTCAGGTTGAGGACGTAGTGTCTGGAACATTATGGATGGCATGACATTTACTGACGCTCCGGTGTCTATCGCCATGAGTGTCTCTTTGCCCTGTATGGACAGAAGGCATTTGTGTCTTCTTTGTTTCTTTCTCTGCTCCGTGTTTCTGTGGTTAAGTGCTGAGATCAGAAGGACCATGCTCCTCCTCTTCGTTCTCCCAGTCCCCACATCCGTCACTGTGTCGCCATTTTCAGACTCGTCTGTCGATGAGTTGTTGTTGGCCGCTATGCGACGCGTATCTGCCTGCTTCTTTTTCTTGGAGAAGGATTTAGCTTGGTGTGGTTGTGAGCGTTGAGGCTGCCCTGAGGATCTGCAGACACGTGCGTCATGGTCCTTCTGGCCACATGCCCCACATGCCCCACATGCGGGTCCCTGCGCTGGGCAGATTCTCCTTCTGTGGTGTGCTGCACTGCACCATCCACACTCGGTAGGCCCCGGGATTCTCGGCTTCCACTGCAGTGAATTGCTCGCCTCACTGAAGTCTTCCCTTGGTGCCTGGCGGTTGGAGATCTGTGCTATCACCGTTGTCGTTGGTGCCAGTTGGAGCTTCCGTAGCGTGGTGCCCATGTGTGCTGCCCTCGTGTGCGACAGCTCTCTTTGACGTCCATTTTCAAGGATCCTGGCTAGGGTGATGCCTTTTTCGCCCAACACCATTCTGCGCAGTTCCTCCGAGTGCATGCCGTGATGATCTGGCGCCTTATTTCCCTTTCAATGTCGAATTCACACAAGAGTGTTAGTTTCCTGAGCCTTGTGTGGTAAGTGTCCAGTGTCTCATCCTCCATCTGTACTGTGGTGCAAAAGTTGAAGGTTTTCGTAGTCTGCATTCAACTGTCGCATGAAATGTGCTGTAAGGGCATCTTTGGCCAGTTGGTATATGTCTGCACCATCGTTAATGACCAGCATGTTGAAAATGTGCAGGACGTCGTCACCCACATTGAGCAGAAGGTGTGACCTCATCTTCCTGGGTGTTGTGACGCCCTTGTAGTCCATCACCATCTCGAACTTTTGAATCCACAGTATCCAGTGGGCCCGACTGATGATGGGTCGGTGTACTGGTCAAAAGGCCCTAATGCAGCCATGGCACCTGCAAGAGATCGAGGCGATGGCACTGGCGGCTTCAGTGAAGCAGCTATCCTTGGCGGTGTGCTCGGCCTGGGTGTGGAAAGGCCAGTTGCAATGTTGCCATGGCGATGTGTTCACCCCATGTGTGTGTGGGCAGCGATGGATTCCTCCTCACCTTTGTTTGCTGGTCGGTTGGCGTGGCACCATAGACTTGGCAGCTCCTAGGTGTCCCCCTGGGTGGCGCAGTGGCTCCCTCTGCACTGCTTGCTGTTTCAAAGAAACATTCTCCACAGTGGCCTCCACCGTGCTCTGTTTCGTGGATGCTTGAATTTGGAAACAATTTTGGGAAAAAAAAGGGGGAAAAATAATTTGTTTTTTTTTTAGTGGGGGATGGCACCCCCACTGTGTGTTCCAAAAATGTGCCTGTGTCATGGGCTCATTTAAGGCCTGAGAGCCTGTGAACATAATGCTTGTGAGCGTAATTCACTCCCTCCTCTCATCGCAGTGTGAAGTTCTCTCTGCCGGTGCTGCCGGCGGAGAGAGAAACAAACAGGGCCTGCATTGGATGGCCCAGTTGAGGTGATGCGAGAGCTCACAAAGAGGACACAGCACGCCTGGATGGGCTCGTTGCTGGAACTGCCTGCCTTCCGGCAAGGCGGGCTCTTTATTTAACGTACACCTCAGGTCACTGCGCATGCAGGACGTGAGGCAGATCCAACAAGTATCAGTTCTCATTTCACTAGCATGGTTGTCAGTATAATGCTTGGGTTGGGAGGTCTCCCCAGACGGCCCGAGGATGTCAGAACCAGTGTGTGGGCTTTCGACCATGGTGCCACAGAATCAGGGTTCTTGTTAGTGGCCACTGAGGCTCTTTGCAGGTTGTGTGTTGCTGAAAAGAAATAGGATTTTTTTACATCTCATTGAGCCTCATTACGAGGCTGACAGTAGCCATGCCTGTAATAAAGGCACAGTTGCTGCCGGCGGCCAGAAATGGGCAATTACCGGGTCATTACGGCCTTGCCAGACCCGGTATTTGGCCATTCCTTGACACTAGGACAAATTCTTCCCTATTCCCATTGAGCCCTGTAGGGCTCAATTGGAATGGGGAAGCCGGATGCACCAGCACCATTATGAACGGTGCCGGTGCATCCGACATGCTGTGCTCGCGGGTGTGGCTCTGCCCGCCAGGTCCGACCTGGCGGGCAGAAAGGCACCCGCGAGCACAACTCGTAGTTTGCCGGTACAGGAACTACGGTACCGGCAAGCCTACCGGTACCATAGTTACTGGACTGGAAAACTTATAATGACACCCATTGTGTTTCCCACGTATCACACCACCCAGATAAGTTGCCGACATCAGATGCAGCACCATAAGCTTACGTGATGAGGCTTTAGCCCAGTTCCAGGTTAATTTAATGCTCCTGTTTTATATAGCCTGCTATCAATGGGAATCCAGGAAGCCTGTTGCCCCATAAAATTATAACTTTTTCCTTTCCAGATTTCTACCTTATGCGGTTCCTGTTCTCTGATCGTGCTGTTGGACGGCAGACAGTTAGAAGTGCTTCCTGTTCCTGTATGACTGTGGTTGTGGACCATCCTCCTTCCATCACTGGCCAATGCATGCTAACCATTTAATTTTGCAGTGGCGGGATGGAGGTGTGTCTAAACTATCCTGATTGGAGCCTACAATGTTTTCCTATGGGAGTTCAGGACGAACATACGCACCCATAGCACTGTATTTCTTTAGCTAAAAATTGCTAAACTATTTTTCATGAGCTCCTGATAGACTTCAAGTATTTCCAGAGGGCCTTTTATATTGCAGTACTTTTACCAATTGCCACTGGCAGACGTTCACACTTGGCAGACTTTCCCCTTGCCTTATACCCTTCAGGACACACATACTGACTTCAGGGCAAGGCTGCCACTTTCTGCTGAGATCCTGGGAAGGGCTGAAACTTGTACTGGCATGGTCTCTGCAAGAAATGGGGTTCCGAGTTTAACCTGCAATGATAATTTCAAGTTGGAATAAGTTTCTTTTTGAAGGTTTGCCTTCCCTTTTTGAGGTGCACATTTTTTCTATGATGTTAATATTAAGATGTTACCACCGACATTACACTGCAGCTATACTATTGCGCTCTAGGGCAGTACCCAAATTGTATCATCTTTTCCTGCAAAGCGAGATTAACACTTTTGAGACAATCACATATTGTATACAGTACTTGGGCAGAAGAAACTGCCCCCAAGATGGAATGATTATTCAAAACAATACCCCGCAGAGTGGTCGAGACTAAGTGGTCTGCTGTGCCTGCTTGGAACTGTGGGCTGAAGAGAGTCTTTTTTCCATTACGATTGCTGTAAGGAGGAGCTGCTCTGCTGTCAGTACTCACGTACCAAGGATCAGGTCGCCTGGAGGCTGTTTCTAATCGAGATCCAACTCGAATTTTACTGCCAAGATCACGACTTGAACCCTATAAGGGTCTCCTAAATAGACGACGACTTTTCTCCTGAGACACGGTGCTATCAATAGAATAAACGCGTACCACTGTGATTCAAACAAAAGAGCAAGGTACTTCAAGTACACACCAAGCTGAGGAAGAAAGAGAAGACTGTGTTATAAAAAGAAAAAAAACATGGAAAGAAAGAGTACATACAATTGAACTAACGCAGCTCAAACCTTAATATTAATGTCCTAGTCCCAATTCCAGGCGTGTGCAGAAAACCGAACTGGCCAAGACTCTTGGAAGGAGTAATAAATGAGATCAGATTGGACAGAGAAAGGAGTGACCGAGGAAAGGGGAGTTAGTTGGCTAGTGGGACCTGCCCCTGGGCGGAATGAGGAAGCACTACCAATAAAAAGGGCAACACTTTGTGGAGCACTGCATAGCTCCCAGTAGTCAATAAGCCAAGAAAGCTCGTTCCATGGTATAGCAATGTTCAGGTCACGATCCAATCGGATGATTCACAAAAATTATCAAAGTATGTGTTCAATGAAAGTATGGGTGTTCCACAACAGGAAACATACAAGGGATCAGGCAATGGCAGTCCGTAATACAATCCGTGGTCTGGTTGTTGAAAAGTAGGAAACAAACAAGGGATTAGGCAGTGGCAGTCTGTGATACAATCTGTGGTCTGGTTCTTCAAAAGCAGGAAACAAACTAGGGATTCAGCAAGGCAATCCATAATACGATCCGTGGTCTGGTTTGTTCAAGAGCAGGAGACAAGCAAGTGATTAAGAAAAGGCAGTCCGTAAGGCTTTCCAACGTCAACAGGGGAAGAGTGGAGGACCAGCACAGTAACAAGAGCTGAACAGCTTGTCCCCTCTAAGTTTCCTACTAACAAAAAGGAAACTAATATTAGAAAATTAGGAGGGCCGAAGACCAAGAGGAGCCCAAAACATGGGCAGCAATACACCTCATTACCCTTACATGAGAACAGCCATCCCAGTCTTGCTATGTCATGGCAGAATCAGCGAGCATATGGTGGAAAACTTGTTAATAAATACTCAAGCATCCCCTCCTAGGAGCACCTGGCGTAAGAGCTCCTTAACCCTTGTCAAAGATGCCTGTGCAATCCCTTACAAAACGAAGGCAATGACAACCCCCCAGATCCAGAGCACTGACAGAGGCGAGGAGAAGGTTACAGGTAAAAGAACTGTTACTTAGGATATGGGTGACGTTCTGTAGTTCAACTACATGGCCGATGGACAAGTGGATTACTCCTGGCACTAACGGAGGCAGGAGTTCATGGAGCCCACCCCAACTCCAAGAGTCAGAACTAAAAAAGAGAGCACCAAAAAATGAAATTGTCTCTGGTTATAAAGAACAATTTTGGAGGGCTCATCTACCACAAGCATACATGCATGCATGCATAGCATACAAGGGGGTGCTGAAGCATGGATGCCGGATCCGACGTCTCCTCGCTCAGGCTGACTCATTTCATCTAAGAACAATATTTATAAAAATGTTCTCGAACTTTTTCTGTGAACGCTTTTCCTCCATACCTCGCCTGGCACCACCGGACCAAATCTCCTCCTGAAACGCTATCTCCTTTCACCCAAACTCATCTCACTGCCCTTCGCTGCATCGGCTCTCCACTGCATCAGCACCATTTCGGCTTACTGCCGTCTCTAACAGCAGTGACTCCCGCTCTCTGCTCCGGACCTGTCTTCCTCCTCCTGGCAAGTTCCTCCGACTGCCTGATTTCCAGATCCCACCAGCTACTCTGCTTGCCTCCAGCCTCCCAACTTATTAGCCTTCCAGCCTTGCATCAGCGACATCTCGGCCTCCTGCCGTCGCTAACTCACCCAGCCGTGACTGTCGCTCTTTGCTCCGGACCTGACTTCTTCCTCCTGTCATGTTCCTCCAGCTGCCTATCACTCACCAGCTACTCTGCTTGCCTCCAGCCTTCCAGCGTCGCATGTTCGCAGTTGATCTCTTCGACCTTGCCCACTCCACCGGAATCCGCACACTGCCGGTGAGTCCCCTTTCCTGCATCGGGAGCTCTCCTTTGCCCGCTTCAGCTCTCCCTGTGCAGCTGTAACCTTCATCTGCCTGAACTACCTGCACTTCCTGCAGTCCCCTGCATGACCACCGTGCAGAGCCCCAAGCGTCCCGGGCGCTCTGCCTCCAGGCCACAGTCCGGGGGCAGCCCGCTCACCTCGTCATCCCGTGAGGCCCGGGTGGGCCTCACCATCTGCCTGACCTGGATGCTCAGCTGAGCTGCATCACCCTCACCACCTAAGCTCACCACCTGTGTGTGCCCTTGCAGCTGTCACCTTCATCCGCCTCCTCTGTACCCCTGACGGCTACCTGCAGTGCCCCGGACGACCACCGTGAAGAGCCCTGGATGGTCTGGATGCTCTGCATCCAGGCCGCAATCCGGGCGCAGCCCGCCCACCTCTTCCTCCTGTGATGCCTGGGCCGGCCCGCGATCTGCCTGACACGGACACACTGCTGAGCTACATCACCCTAACCTCCTACATTCACCATCTGCGAAAGCCCTTGTCTGACAGCCACCTCACCTCACTGCCTGCCTGGACTTTGCACACTCCTGAAGGCAAGAAGAGCCACCAGTGTCTGCCAGCCATCACTGCCTGCCTGGACTTTGCACATTCCAGAAGGTAAGAAGAGCCACCAGTGTCTGGTGCTGCCGGCGACCTCGCGCTTTCCCTCCGGGCCGCCTCTGGGCTCCATCCGCCCGCCTGCTGGGCCATCTCATCCTTGCCTCCGGCGCTCTCCTGAGCTCTCCACTTGCAATAGCCATTGCCTGATAACCGCCTGCCGGGCTGCCTCGCCCTTCCCTGGTCTGTGCGCATCACCGAGCCACCTCACCAGAACCACGGAGCTCTTCGGACCCCACCAACTGCAGGTGTCTCTGCCTGACGACCGCCTTACCTCACCGCCTGCCAGGACTGTGCATGTTGCCGAGCCGCCTTGCCCCCTAGCCTGCACTCCATCCGGCCCTACCCCTGAACGGCCGCCACTCCAGTGACTTCCTTCACCACTTACCGGAGCTCACCATCTTCAAGAGCCCTGGTGCTCCCTGCCCGCTCTGCCACTGTGGGACTGCCACTCAAGTGACTCACCTCCCTTCTCCTCCTCCTGAGGACACTGGACTTACTTCTCCGATAACGCTCCTCTAACCTACACTCCAGCCCGCTCTGACCCTCAGGTGCCACTGCTCTAGTGACTATATTTCTATCTCCTAATCCTGGGAGCGTTGTCATCCACCTCTGTTTCCTCCTCCTAGACGTGCTGCTGGGCCTCCTCACCCTCTCCTCTGGTGCTCACTACCTGCAGGAGCCCCTTGACCCACTGCCTCCAGCTCACTGCCACCAGTTCACCACCTCCAGCTCACCACCTGGTTCTCACCACCTGCAGGAGCCCCTTACTCACTGCCTCCAGCCCGTCACGTCTCCGCTGGACTGCTGCAAAATAAAATGTCCTTCTTCCTCCTCCCGAGGACACCAGACCTACTTCTTCAGCTGTGCTCTCCTGCCCAGCACTCCAGACCTGGACCTGACCACCCCGTCCTGCTCTCCAGCCGCCTCGACTTAATCGCCTCCAGCCCACCACTGTCTCCTCCTCCCAGGGACACCGGTCCTGCTTCCGTGTCCCTCCTCCTGGCCCCCGCCACACACCCCTCTGCCCTGGACGCTCTGCTACTCTGCCGATCTCTCCAACTGCCTCCACTATTCACCTCTCTGCCTTGGGTGCTCTGCTTCTTCACTGATCTCTCCAACTGTCCTTGATCACTTCCTACTGCAACCCCTATCCTAGATCCCTGCAGTTCTCACCTCTCCAACACCCGGCTGTTGATCTCCAAAAGGCTCCTACCTGGGCGCTCTGCTGCTCCACTGATCTCTCCAAATGCCCTTGATTGCTTCCTGCTGCAACCCCTATCCTAGGTCCCTGCAGTTCTCACCTCTCCAACACCCGACTGCCGATCTCCAAAAGTCTCCTACCTCCCTCATCTATCCACCCTCGAACGCTCTGCTACAGCCACCTTCACCCCACTGCTTTACTCCCTCTCACCCACTGTGATTCCCCATCCTTCTCCTCTAAGACCTCCCTTCACCTGCCATCTCGCCCTCTCCCCTAATGTGCCTGCAACACCCTGTCACCTACTACAACTGTGATCACTCTGCTTTGTGGCCACCAGCACTTACTCCTTTCCCCTTCCACTCATGCACCCTATCTGTCTTTCCTTTTGTCGGCTCCCCTCCATCTCCCTCTCGTTCTCCCTCCTCCTTCTCCTCTACCTTCTCCTCATCCTAATGTCCACCCTCTCATCTCACCCCCCCGCCAACCCCCTCCTCTGCGCACAAAACCCTTCTCACCCTAATCTTGTCCACCTCCCCACTGTCAACCCCTCCAGCATCATCAACATTGCCCTCTGGAACGCCCGATCCATCTGCAATAAAGCCACTGCGACACTCGACCAGTTCTTAAGACTCAATCTTCACTTCCTCTGCATCACCGAGACCTGGATGCCCCCTTTCAATTCCACTGTCCCCGTGTCTCTCTCCACCCCTCTTCCTCCTTCTCTCATGTCTCACGCCCCTCTGGTAGTGGAGGCGGCATCGGCTTTATTTTCCACCCTAAATGTCTTTCCTTATCCCCTACCTTCTCCCTCCCCACCTTCTCTTCCTTTGAATTTCTTTTCAAATCCTTCACTTATCCTCATGCGATCTCCTTCTTAATTATTTACAGACCCCCTGGCCCCCTCTCCTCCTTCTACGTAGACCTGGACCATCTTCATTCATCTCTCCGTCCCCTACTCCTCTCTCCGTCCTCGACGATTTCAACCTCCTGCTCTCATCCACTTCTCATTCTTCTCCTCTTCTATCATTACTTGACTCCTACCTCCTCTCTCCCCTTCCTACCCCTCAACCCACTCCTCTGGCTCCATGCTCAATCTTATATTTCTATCTTCCTACTCTTCCTCCCCTGTATCATCTCTCCCCAACTATCTCTCTGACCATGCCTTGCACTCCTTCTCCCTCACTCCTCCCCCCTGCTCATTATCCTTCCCCTCTCCCTCCTCTCCCGCCTTCTCTCGTCACGACCTCTGCAAGCTTCAACCCTTCTCTCTTCCTCAACTCCTGTTCTTCCTCCCTCCCCTGACTTCGCTTCCCTCTCAGCTAATGACATCCTCTCCTCACTGTCCTCCTCTACAACCTCCAGTCTTGACCAACACTATCCTCTTACCTTCTTCTCCCACTCTCACAAACCTTCCCAACCCTGGCTCTCTTCTCACCTTCTGTCAATGCGCCGCCTCCTCCGTCGCCTTGAACGACGCTGGCTCAAATCCCCTTCTCTGTCTAATCAATCCTCCTATTTCTCATATCACTCTCTCTACGACTATTGCCTCTCCTCTGCCAAGCGCTCCTACTATTCTACCCTCCTCCACTCACAAGCCTCTTATCCCTGCCGTATCTTCCAGACCCTTTCTCGCCTTCTTTCCCCTCCTACTTCTGACCCTTCCACAAACTCTCCCCTCTCTCCCTCTGACTTTGCTAACTTCTTCTCATCCAAAATCCTCTCTCTTCGCCAGAGCATCCACTCCTCTCCTTCCTTCTCCCCTCCTTCCCCCTCCCCCTCTCCCAGCTCTGCTAACTTGTCCACTTTTTCTCCTATCACCCCAGCCTGTGTCTCCCATCTCCAATCCAAAACTCACCCTACTGCTGCCCCCTCTGATCCCATCCCCACTTCCCTCATCCCCAAAATGTACCCACTCCTTATTCCCTACCTAACCACATTCTTCAACATCTGTCTCTCCTCCGCCACCTTTCCTTCAGCTTTTAAACACATTACCGTAATCCCTATCCTGAAGAAACCTTCTGCTAGCCCTCTTCTTGCCTCCAACTTCAGACCAATCTCCCTTCTCCCCTTCATCTCAAAGCTCCTCGAGCGCCTATCCTACTCTCAACTCTCTGCCTTTGTCTCATCCCACTCCCTCCTCCCCACCTCGCAATCTGGTTTCCGCCCTAAACACTCCACTGAGACTGCCCTCACCTATTTCCTCAACTCTCTCCTCTCTGCTCGCTCTGCTAAGCAATCTTCAGTTCTCATCCTCCTTGACCTCTCTGCAGATACCTTAGACTACCCCTTACTTCTTAACACTCTGTCCTCCTTTGGTTCCAAAGGCTCTGTCCTCTTCTGGCTCTCCTCTTACCTCTCCAATTGATCCTTCACTGTCTCCTGGGGCGGCCGCACCTCCCCCAGCCTCCCCCTGAACTATGGCATCCTCTAGGGATCCGTACTCGGAATTTCTTTTCTCTCTCTATACCTCCCTTCTCACCCCAGTCATCTCTTCTTTTGGCATCTCCCACCACTTCTATGCGGACGACACCCAACTCTTCCTTTCCTTCTATTCCTTCACATCAGACCTCCATCACACTCTCTCCTCCTCCCTCACGGCCATAAAAAACTGGATGTCATCCCACTTTCTTTCCCTCAATGCTGACAAGACTGAGGTACTCTTCTTCCCTCCTAACACTCTCTCCTCTTCCCCCCCTCCTTTCATCCACTTTCCACCCTCCAACCTCCCCATATCTACCCATGCCCGCAATCTCGGCCTCCATCTCGGCTCCTCTCTCTCCTTCTCCATCCACATCTCTCTAACCTCTCGTGTCTGTCAGCGTCACCTCTTCAACATCCGCAAGATCCGCTCCTCTCTCACATTCCATGCTTCCAAACTCCTAATCTCCTCCCTTATTTTCTCCCGCCTCTTCTACTACTCCTCTCACCTCTTTGGACTCCCTGTCTCTCACCTGACCATCTACCACTCCTCTTTTCATCCCTATGTCTTCTCGGCCCTCGGGACTCTATCTCTTCCTCTCTCTCTCAACTTGGCTGGCTTCCTTTCCTCTCACAACTGAAATTTCAATTCCTCTGTCTCGTCTACAAATCTCTCCATGACCTGGCCCCCCTACCTTTCTTCCCTCCTCTCATTTTACTCTCCCTCACGCCCTCTCCGCTCAGCAAACCTCTACCTCCTCACTGTACCCCCAGCCACATGTGCCTCCTCACGCTTCCGCTCCTTCCAACTCTTGGCCCCCCTACACTGGAACTCCTTCCCGCTCTCTATCCGCTCCACCCCCACCTACTCATCCTTCTGCTCCTCCTAAAAAGCCCTTTTACTTCACTCCCCCCCTGACCCCTCTCCCCTCTAACCCTGCCTCCCTTCCCCTATGACCTCAACTGATCACTGAAACCACGTAGGGCACTGGTGGTTACGTGATAACTCCCCCTTCCCTTCCCCTTCCCCTTCCCCTTCCTCTTCCCCTTCCCCTTCCCCTTCCCCCTTCCTCCTTCCTCCGACTCCCCTTACCTCAATACAGACTTGGTTACCCCCATTATCTACCCCTCTCCCTTCCCCATACTCCACTCTCTCCCTCATTTTAGTAAATTGTTCTACAGATTGTTCTAATGACTTGTTTCATGTTTGTAAATATGCTTCTCTTTTGCACCTGTTGTTATACTGTAAAGCGCTTTGGCTTAAAGCGCTATGTAAACTCAATAAAAAATAAACATAAACAAGGGATTGAAGGGAATGGTGCCTCAGCTATAGAGGGTGGCATAATAAACTGGGCCCAAAGAATACACGGGCCGGCTACCACCCCCGAAGAGGGGAGGCAGTTGGAGAGGAAAACCTGTACGGAGGATGTTCCGTATCCTCCCTCCTGCCATAATTCTGGTTCTTGGTTGAAACAAGTGGAAGTTCTTTGTCCGACAAAAAAAGTGCTTGATGCAACCCATGGGCTAAGATCATCATATTCAGGGCTACACCAGATCAACTTGATTGAGACAAATCCTACCTACAGGAAGTAGCTCTTTCCGAAATCGATCATGGCTACTGGAGCTGCTGTAGATGGTACCAGAGCTTAAAGCCTTAACGAGGAAAGATTTTAGTAGACTCGAATTACCAGCATATAACAGTGCCACAAATTGGGTTCTCGTGAACTTTGTTTCTTCTTTTGTTCTGGAAAGTGTGTGTAAAAATGCAATGGCCTTGAAGGACTTTGGTTTCGAAATAATGTTTTTTTGCCTCCAGCCCACTTGTATCCATGAAGCAAAACCACTTGCTACTAACCCCGTCCTTTACCAGTCACATGAGCAGGAGGAAGGACTCAGCCATGGCAGGCAGAAGGGCACCAGAGAAACAGGTTCCTCACTGACCAATAGATGGGGAGGAAGGGAACTCTAGAGGCCACAATTATTTTATGAATGATCAACCTGCACTTGATGCAATAAAGAAGGCCCACATCTTCTTACAAGAAACGTGGTTAATATCCCGGTTTGAGCTAGATGGATTTACTATTGTGTTCAGAACCTGCCCTCATCCAGAAAAGGGGCATCCAAAAGGAGGCCTATGTAGAAGCGCTAGAGCAAGTATGTCCCTCTCTGAACACCCCCTTATAAATTTCACCAGAACATACTTTGTGGACAGCTCCTAAACTTAAATTCAGGAGTTAGGGCCACTCCGGTAATAACTCTTTACGACCCTCCAGGTGGGGAACAAATGGCCGGAATGAGGAAGGTGTTGATAGACACCCTCAGGAACTGGTCAACAAATTTCCTAAAGGTGGCATCATACTGGCTGGGGACTTTAACGTAGATTGTGCCAAACCAAGTTGGGGAACCAAAGTAATGGGGAGAAAGGGTCTAGGATGGTGTGAGGCACTGGATGAATTTGATCTCTCCCGTCTCAGGGTTAGAGTGCGTGAGGACCAAATCACTTGGTACAATGGTACCTCGCACAGCTGTATCGATTTCATCTTTGTTAACCCGATAATCTTGAAATTCCAACCAGAAATGACAACTCCCTCAATGTACACCAGCGATCACTCCATGCTTGCTATGAATTGTGACTTGTCTGTAAATAAGCCTCCTACCCTTGACAGTGAAAACCCAACGGTAAACAGCCAAGGTAACAGGCTTCAATGGACACATGTCAGAATTGAACACTTCGACCGGACCTTAAAAGAGTTAGACTGGGACGAGGTCAAGTTATTATCCTGTTGTGACCGGGATCTGGGCAGAATGGTGTCTGTTTTCTCCCCTAAAAATAGACAGTGCACTATAGCACATTATAAACCCAACGGCAGAAGGTTTGATATTGCTATTGCTAACAAAAGAAAGAGCTAGATGCTCTGATTCGTAAAACTAAGCAGAGTAATACCACAGTTTAGGAGAACAAGAAAAAGGTTTTGACCACAGCAAGGCAAAGATTTAAGACCTGGCTAAGTGGCCATAGATATGGAGTAAATTCAGCCGCTTGCAAACATATTGACTTTCTCATATGAATAAACAATTCTAAGAAGTTTTGGCACTTGATTTACACTAACGAGGCAGGTAGAGCAACTATGGAAGTTAGCAGTGTATCAGAGGTATAGTGGTGTGTCTATATCCAGGAGAATTTCTGGCTGGATGCCGAGACAAAAGAAGAGAGGGGTACCCATTCTATGAGGTCTTCATTGGTGGCAAACTGCATCAAGTTCGCAGATCTGGAGTCTATGATAGTTAGAATGAAACCCTCTCGGGCTAATGGCCCAGACGGCCTGTCCAACATATTAATAAAAAGTGACCCAATTTATTGGGGAGCTTTATTGCGATACTTTTATCTGCATATCATGTGACAAGGGAAAGATTCTGTGATCGTGGAAGAGGTCCATACTCATGCCCGTTCACAAGAAAGGTCCCCACAAATTGCCAGCAAACTTTAGACTTCTGGCAATGTTAGATTGTAGCACAAAGCTTTTTGCTTCCATCCTGCTCACCCTTCTGACTGATTAGGTTAAGAGGGAGGGACTTTTGCCCTTTCACCAGACAGGCTTCAAGAAGGGTTCTGGAACAAATGGCTCGGTATGGGCCTTAATGACATTAATGGCAGACACATATAATTTCGCTGGATCTGCACTATACCTAACCTTTGTAGACTACTCCACAGCCTTTGACAGCATAATAAGGTCAAGGTTGTGAGAGAAGCTCTAAGGCTGGGTATAGACCCTTCCTTGCTATATTTCATAAAAGCACTGTAATCTGACATGGAAGTTAGGGTAAGAGTATCACAGGATGAAATCCTCTCAAATGCCTTTGAAACCAACAGGCAGAGCTGCCCACTGGCCCCCCTAAATTACAACTTATATTAATCAGAATAAGCAGTAGCACTTAGAGGGGTACGTAACTTCCCTCCTCAGTACGCTAACGAAGCACTCCATTGCATTACATATGCAGACAACACTGTCATTCTGGATCAAATCACCATTGGGTTGCATCGATCACTAGAGATCCTCCATGTTCTCGCAAAAGTGTTGGGACTAAGCCCCAATCCCACAAAAACAAAGATAATGATTGTGGGTAAAAGGGTGAAGGGGCGAAACCTTTTCAATGGAAGCTAGCGGGGGTACATTTGGAACAGGTGGAAGAATATAAATACTTGGGAGTGAGCACCAGACCCAGAATGACCCTAGTACACATACATGAATCCATTGATAGCAAAGCATGGAAGAAATGGTTGGTCTTAAAGAGAACAATAGATCTCCACGCAGGGCGATCTGTGGAGGCGAAGATAAGAGCATACATGTGCTCTATTGTTCCCTGGATCCAATATGCCCTACATGTTTTCCCACTAAGACTAGTTAACTGGCTAAAATTAGAAGGCAAGATCTTGCATTCTCTATTGGGTTTGCCGGCAATGGTCCCAGTAGAGGCCAGTTGGCTGGCGCTGGGGCTTCCTTCCTTGTTATCACTTTGTAGGCTGTAGGCTGGCGGCCTGCAGGCTATGGCCCAAATCACAGTTTAATGGGGTGCAGGAGGTGACATTACTGAATCTCACGGCCTTGCATGCCGGACGCTTCTCCAAGAGTGGATGGTATCGCAAATGGACCCAACTGGTATCTTTACACTATTAGTGATTGAGCAGAGATGAACACCCCCCTTTCGTGGCAGGAGTTCTACTTAAGTTGGAAAAGAAAACCAGACAACTGGATATGTCACAAGCTGTTAATCACTTAGCCAAACTGATATACAGAATACTCCCAACAGGGGTTTCAGGCTGACGCTCCAAGGCGCTATTTAACCAAACTAAGCACCCCAGCGTTGACTAGGTTTATACATGCTATGTGGCTAAATCTCCTGCCAGTGTATGAAAACACAGGGTCTTGGCTGGGAATACCAAGGGAATGCCGGTTGTGCAGACTGTTCGCAAACTACATTGAGAAACAAAGGCACATTCTCACTACCTTTGCAGCATTGGAAGAGGAATACCAAAATGTTATTCGAAATTTAGGCTCACTATAACTGACCAATTCTGGGCTACAATACTCGCTGCTGACTCTACTGATAGCCTCGCCAGCTCACCATATCTGGCAAAATGTAATGATTAAGATGAACATTTTAATTTTAACGGCATGAAGCACCTAGGGGAAATAGAATAAATTGAATTGTCTTTGCCAATAATTTTAAGTAGATGCATTATAATGAAATAATGAATTGCATCTTTTATTTTACGTAATCATTGCGCCTAGGAAGTAATAGAATGACCAAACAGAACAAGCAAATCATTTCAGTGTTTTGATAAGTGAATAATTGCATTGATTTTTTTTAAATTATATTATGAATTGTTCTATGAATAATAGGTTGTCTGAAACGCTCACAATGCTTTAGGAATACATTGAAAGATAAAACACATTTTAGTATTCTGACAAGACAACAATAGTATTGTATTTACTGTATCTTTGTATTATGAATAACGTGTGTTCTTTCTGTATTTTTGTATTATGAATAACATGTAGTGCGAAAGGTTGACAATGTTTTTCCAAATGCACTAATCAGAAATAAAATTAAAAAAAGCAATACCTTGATGGATGTCTTCAAAGCGATTCTGTACAGCATTTGCCCAGGAGTGTTATTTAATGAGAGCAGTAGACAATAAGTCACCATTCCCAATACCGTATCTGACCTACCACTGGATATTAATATACTACTGAGCAGCATAGCATACAGGGCCTGTACTCTGGTCTTTTTGAAGAAATCCCAGCCTCTGCAGGATTACACTCAATTCGTTCATTGTATAAATTGAGGTGTTGATTAATTTTCCATCTGTGTAAGATGCAAATAAAACACATACGTGGGGCAGAGCACCAAAACAACATGAATACAAACTACAAGCCACAAAAATCGAAAGATTTCATGTGATAAAACAAAAATATATAATTGAATGTCTAAATGTAGGCACCCCAAACCAAGAGGAAACACATCCCTTGTCAGACTCAAATTTCGAGCGAAAGCAGAGATCCACATCCAGGGTTTTAGATGTTTCCTAAAATACAAGTCGTTTGGAAGGTATCTCAATCTGAGAGACACATTATTCCAGAGGTAAGCGGTCCTGGAGTGACCATTTGGATCCTGGTAAAGGCTTTCCTACATCTGGGTGTCTCCAATTGTTACACTTTATTATTATAATTATTATGTATTTCTTGTATGGCGCTACATGCCCAGAGGGCTCAGGGTGAACACAAAACAAAGGACATGGCAAGTCAAAGCAGGCAGGGATTAGTCAATCAGTGACCGATTAAGCAATTGTCCGATCCCTGTATTAAATAAGTGTGTTTTAAGTGCTCTCTTGAACAAGGACAGAGCCGCAGGCCATGCCCCCAAGAATCTGCCCACTAGCAACACACACTATAGTAACATGTGTATAGTAATTATAGGTACTCTAGAGGGAGTACATGTATTTGTGATATGGGGGTATGATTTAATTGAAGTATATGTGGTATTTATGATCGTAGTACAACCAAGGATAGTGCTCCTTGATCTTTGTTTCACCTTTGACACGGTCAACCATTCTATCCTCATTAAACAGCTACATGCTACCTTCAGCATCATGGACCAGGCACTGGACTGGCTGACTTGCTTCCCTCAATTATTGCCCTTCCAAGCTGCAACTGGGTTGTTTCTCCTCCACACCTCACTCTCTACCAGCAGCATCCTCCAGGGTAGTATCCTATTGCTATGGCTCTTCAATATGTATCTCTTCACTCTGGCTCACCTGATCTCCTCCTTCTCTCCTAATTTCCAGCGTTATGCTGATGACACACAGCTTTCCTTGAAACTTCCCTCTACTAGGTTATCTTCCCCGTCTTTCGTCCCCAATTGTCTAACCGCCATCCAGGCATTGTGTGCAGCTAACAATATCCGTTTCAATGGCAGTAAAATGGAGATCCTTCTTATTGGGACACCTTTGCCTTGTGTGCCTCCTACCCTCTGGCCACCCTCCTTTGGCCTTCTAGGGTCACCATCCCGTGAGGCCACAAACATTGGGGTCATCTTTGACTCCTCGCTCTCCTTCATTCCTTACATTTTGGACCTTGTCAAGAAGGCCCACTTTCAGCTTTGCCTCCTTACAGGCATTCTATCTTTCCGCACTTTCCCCCAGAAGCTCAACATCTGTAGAGCCCTGGTCATGTCTAGGCTGGACTACTGCAACAGTCTTTTTATCACCCTCCCCCTTTGTTCTCTACGCCACCTTCAGCTAATCCAGAATAGGGCTGGAAGACTTATCCTTGGCCTCAATCTTTATATTAACTCCTAGTGGCTGCAAGGATGAAAATCAAGATCCTCTTTATCATCGACAAGGCTTTCTGGGGCCTGGGACCACGCTATCTCCATCTTTCTCTCCCTAAATACTCCTCTGCTAGAGCCCTCTGTTCCTCTAACTCCAATGCTCTGCTTGTCAAACACTTCTCCAAACAGGGACCGGGAAGCCTCTCTTTGGAACAGCTTCCCTGTCAGAGTTGAGCTGGAATTCCTTACATTTCTGTAAACTTCTGAAAACTCTGCTTTTTTTCCCTCTTACGCTCCATCCCTTCCCGCTAACTTATAGCGCTGCCACTAGACTGGTGGCCTTGGCATATGTGCATTTATCGCAGCACTGTGTACACATTTTAGTATAAGTAATGGAAATGCAGATGCAAAAGATTTGTAGACCACTGTGAATTGGCTGTTGGTGTGTGGAAGTTTAATATGTTGATAGGGTTATAGGTGGAGTTTTTGGAAGTGATTGGTGGATGGATGTGTGACTGTTCAAGAGCATGCAATGAGGGAGTGTTACAAACATAAATGTAAAAAGGTTATAAGGGCTGTCCTGTGTGATGGTGTGCATGTGCCATCTGGGTCTTTTAATGATGCATGTCCTGGAAAGGGGACTGCGGAGACCGCGGATAGTCTGGAAGGTCCATGGATTATGGTCCTTATTGTATGCTAGAGAAAAATAATTTGGGACAGAAAATTTTATATAATTGTCCACTATTTCCATTAGCATAGTACAAAATGCTAATGGAAATGTTGGAGAATCTTATTGAGTCTAACTACTTTACTGAAAAATGTAAACTAGATGGAGTCTATAAGATTATTTTTTCAGTTCTATTTTAACTGTTTTAACTAGCTTAAACTATTTTAAGTGTGAAAGGTGGTTCCTAAAGGAATCTGTTTTTTGGTGTTTTTTTCTTTTGTATTTTTTATCTTTTGTTTTTCTTTTTTTGCAGGAGAAGCCAGGAAGTAGGTGGGGGAGGGAAATGAGGGAAGCAGCACCAACCACAGATATGGAGGGGCAGGTGGACAGGAGACGATGTTGGGAGTGCATTACATCTAAGGTAGGGGGCAGTATTTCTCATGCTCCTTGATTACAGCCTCAAAAACACTTTGAAACTGTTCCCCCATGCACAGTGGTGTGCCAGTATATACCAAGTACTGTTTTCTTGGAAAGATATGGATCAAAAGCCTATTTTATGGCTTGCAAGGTAGATGGTGAGATATTGTGCCCCATAGTTATAGCCTGTCTGGTGGCAGTATTGGTTGAGGGAGATGAGGTCGAGGAAGACAGCCTACTACTTCTTGAGAATGGAACAGCATTTCTCAGAGCATCCCAGTGATTGAACTTGGTGTAGCGGCACATGGAGGTAGTCCTGTAGGAGTACTGTCCTGGTTGTCCATGACTGAGTACAATGTTTCACTCAGTGCATTTTACCTTGGTAGCCTTAGCCTTCGGTACACCCCTAACGGTGGTAAAGAACCACCACACTCATGATTCCTTCTGAGTGCTGGAGGTAGGCATTTCTTCTATCTCATCTTCCTGGTCCTTCTGATTGTTTTGTGCATGATTGCGCTTTTTCCATTGTCCCTGTCCTACAACTGGCTGTGGTGGTGGTGGTGTTGGTGGTGGTGGCTCCTGGGAAGGAGGGATGGCTATGGCCGATGCAATTTTTAAAGTTAACTATGAGCTGTGCTAATATTCTTCCAAGCATGTGCTCTATCCTGGATTGCAGGTAGAAAACCAGTAAGAATAGGTCTAGGAGCAGTGCAAGGGTAGACTTGCTGCTTGAAACTTCGTAGATTGGCTGAACATGCAGTTAAAGGGACATAATGGTTAAGTTGCACTAATAAAATCCCATGACATTCAGTGAAAAAATGTTGTTAAAGGGATGTTATGGTTACAAATGAAACAAAAAAAACAGAAATCCACCAGTTATGGTAAGCTTAGCAACCTTAACTCGCACCACCACCGTGCACTGCTAAGACTAACACCCAGGACATGAAAGATGACATCACAACATGAACAACATTCACAGTTTCTGAATAACCTTCTAATGTCTTGGGTAATTTCCCTTCCCCACGATTCAAAGTCAATTCTTCTAATGTTCAGCCCAAGATAGAAATGTCTCGAATCGGTTCTTGATGTTTCAAAGTCAAAATAAAGGTTTGTTAACCAAACTTCCAATGATAGCAAATCTCTTCTTCTTGGTGAAATATTCACTTTCCTCTTCCACCAAATACCACCAATGGTAATCCCAATCACTATGACTTGCCACAGTTCAAAAGAAATGTAATATCCACAACTGTTAGTGATGCACAGTTCTTGGTTAACAGTTAGTCTTTCATTAGTTACAATTTTAGAATTCACAGTGGTATATTTGACAGGATGACTTCTCAGTGCTGCTGCTTCTACTTCAACAACCTCACTTCTACTTGATTCACAATGGGAGCAGTCATCTTTGTCTCATAGTAGTCCACTTTGTTTAGGCTTCTATAAAGTTCCATCTACTGACAACCAGATATACCACCACAGCGTCAGTACTTTGAACTAAAACCACAGTTTCATTGATTTGTACTGCTAGACAGGCTTCAACAAGACTCATTTTATAGTACTTCAATACCTTCAAGTAGGCAGGGCAGTCCTCTTCTGAATATCTCTCTTCAAAAGGGGCGGCCTCTTTGCCTCTCTTGTCTGTCTTCCACAATAATAACCTGGGTCTGCCTTTAAGACTAACTTCTCTTTGTTTTCCACAGTCTCTCGCACTACAGGTTGTGTCAAATTCAAAATAGTCATTACAAGCAGCTTGTTTCCTTTCCCCAACTTTCTCAGCCCAAGCAATTACCCAGAAGCCTTGGTGCCCCTCTCTTGGCTTCAGGCAATGCTTGTAAATAATAGAGTTCAGCCTTTCTTTAAAAATCACAGTTAAGCACATGCGACCACTTCTTAATGTAGTTTTCAAAGAGTAAAGATTGGTATGGAATTACATTCCGTATGAAAGTGAAGGATAGAGTTCAATCATTCTTTGGGAATCACAATTAGGCACACAGGACCATTCGTTGATGCCATTTTCAGAAGTTCAATGTTTCAACAATTATATTATCAAGGTTAGGTTTTCAATACTGGTGTTTTCAATGTTCACTCTTCCAAATTAGTGATACGCGACCACTCCTTCAGATAGTAGCAGTCTTCTAAGTATTGAATAATGGATTTAAGCAGTATTTGTTTCTCACGTGAGTAAAATGACTTTCATATTCTATGCGAGTGCAACATTTCCTTGTTCAGGTATTACAGCTTCAATGAACAACTTATACTCGCTTTAAATCATACGTGAGTGAATAGGGAACTGGACACTGTTGCTGGCAATGCCTGCATAAGTTATTAGAACACTGTGCTTCAATCACCAACTTCTTTAACACTTCCTCTGTGGGTTGCACAGCTTCCATGACTTTGACCCAACTTCTACTGCTTCTGGCTTCTCAGGGCCCCACACCCTTCCTCTGTGAAGGTGTCTCCAGCCCGGCCACTCATTTATGGAGCCCCTCTCGCTCCTGAGACCTGCGGCTTGACAACTGCTCCTCACCTTGGTCTCCAGGACGGTCACTGCATGGCAACCACAGCAATCAGGCTCACATGGGAAAAGACAGCTCTCCTGCATGCCTTCCCCTGTGTAGCCTCTGCACTTCAGAGTTTGTGGGAACAGGCCCCTCTCGGAACAAGCAGGTGAAATCTGCTGTCTCCACGTTCCGGCGTCCCTCTTATTCTCCCACTTCTGCTTGATGTGCCGTTCTCATGGCTGCTTCCTTCAGCTACAGCTTGCATTCCAGTCACAGTTCCAGATCCTTCCTGTCCTTCCAATTGCCAATTGCCTGCACCTGAGTGGGCCTTTTATGCCTCCTGGATTCCTTTAGGTGTGGGCTGTTAGGCTTAATTGCCTGACTACTGCTACAGCATGACTCTTCAGCCCTCTTCCTCATGCCAATACTCATGGGATTATGAGACCTGTAGTCCCCTTCAGCAAAGTTAGCTCTTTTAACAATTGAGTTACTTTTAAGGGTAGATTTATTTTCCTTAAACTCTCTTAAAGATAGACTGTCAGAATTGGTTGTTACAGAGTAAGACATTGGATTCAAGGCATTTTCTCCAGATCATTTTACATTATACCTTTGGGAGTAAGGAGGGTGTTTATCGTGAGATACCTTGAAAGATCACTCTGTTAATAAGTCTTGCTCAGATTTAACAGAACGTATACCCCGGGTCACAGATCTTATATGAGGGTCAGGGACATTATAATGACAATATGCCATTACCTGTTTTGGCAACTGTGAATGCGTCATGAAGTAGACACAGACAATGCAATTAAAGTGTGGGCTATAAACTTTTATTCAAAAGAAAAGAAGGGTGGAAAAAGGCCTAACTTGCCCTGTGCAAAAGTGGGAATTCCCTTGCTAAATGAAACTCAGGATAGTCTGTGTCAGGATGTCCAAATCAAATGTCTGTCTGTTTCCAAAATCTATTCTTGCCCTCACATCTATTTGTATTCATTATGTAGGGATGTCAGCCTCAAAATGATGTGTTCTAATAAAAAGGGGTTCCATTCGCCATGCTTTCAAGTCTTTCAAACGTTTCAACACAACACACCACAACACAATTCTTTGGGATACTTCCCAGCTCTTCTGGCTTGGTTAGCTTTCACCAATTTCATTTAAATTGATATTCAAAATTCTTGCACTCATTTAGATCGGCATTCATTAAGTTTCTTATAAGTCTTACATGCTTGCCTGCCTTCCCGGTATCCTAGGCTGACTCACTGGTTGGTGCTTATGGCATTTAAGTGAGGCTACCAACTACCACAAGGTCTCTCTTGATCATGCAGCGCCTCGCTCTGTCTCCATAGCGGCTCTCCGTGGCTTCGCTCCCACCACCAATGCGTCTCTCACAGCTCGGGCCTCAACCGGCTTCTTCACCTGGTCACGTCCGTTCCTTTTCCGTATTCTGCCACAGGCCTCCAGCTTCCTTTACTACGCTGCCCGGGGCATACACTCTGCATCGTTCCGGGATCCTCAACACTCTGTTTGCCAGCCCATTTTCCTTGGGAGGTCTGCTCTGGTCAAGCAGTCTGTAGCCCTGCTTCCACAGCGGACTCAACTCTCACCATTTTTCATGCTTTTAAACTTCCCGCCATGCTGACTGGTCCAAAAAGGGCTAGACCGCTCATTGTCGACTTGGAAGTTCTGCATTGCTATTGCTCACCTCCTCCTTGTCCCAGTCCAACTGTTGTTTGTATATGTGTGTCAATAAAGAGAGTATGTATTTCTCTTGTTGGGCTATTACTTGTCTCAGTACTTAACTGATATCTTTTATGGAATGATTTTCATGAAAAGTAAGGAGGGGATTGACAATAGCATGTAAAGGTTTGAGGGACATTCAGAGTAATAGCACACAATTTGGGGGCCCCCTTGCGAACCATGCTGATGGGGCCATCCCCAGGTTGGCCACAAATCACAGGTCATGCCACATTCTGGGCCGGCGTAGATTACCACGCATGTGCAATATGCACGAATGTGCTGCTGCAAGGGTACACTGCACACTTTACTAGGAGAAAGATATATATATGTGTGTGTGTGTGTGTGTGTGTGTGTGTGTGTGTGTGTGTGTGTGTGTGTGTGTGTGTGTGTGTGTGTGTGTGTGTGTGTGTGTGTGTGTGTGTGTTTAAATGCATTATATAGCACAGTTTCTGAGAAAGATTGGCTAAAAGCCAGAGCGTTTGCAATTGTTTTGGAGGGTAACACCAGTCCAAAAATCCATTACATGCAAGTCGCCAACAGTGTACATAAACATTAATGCTTTTATTAATGTAATGCTTTGCTATTAAAAATGACATGGCACAATGAAAACATGTCCAACTGGCTGCACATTATAGAGCATTTATGACACATAATAACATATTATAGTAAAGCATGCCAGGCCACATTTAAACATACCTAGACTGGTTGCACCAAAATGCCCGAATGGGGCTACAAGTAATGAAGATTACAAATAAGTAATCATGACATTAAACACAAGCAGTGGCACAATACCATTTACCTGACTGTGCTTCAGCCCTCTCTCCCACCCCCTGAAATGTTAGGCTATGTTGACTTAACCTGGCTGACCTAACGAGCCATTGCCGGAAAGAACAGGACACAGATGTTAAATGGCACCTGGGTTTCGCCGTTAACAAAGGCCCAACAATTACTAACGTAAAGCATTTCGCTGTTAATACCTGCATTCAAATGCATAATTTTTTAGGCAATTGAAATCGTGATGTGGGTTTAGTATTTGCATGCCAAGGGAATGATTGGAGGATAGAGAGAGGACAGGAGACTACTCATTGTCACAGCAGTCCATAAGTGGGTGCTTTCAGACTTAAATGAGTTAACTGCTTGTAACATTGAAGCTGCACTAGAACTGTTTTATTAGAATGCGTAAAGAAGTTAGATGGCCCCAGACAAGTAGGTTTACCCCTCCCCCACATCCCATGAAGTTAGCGCATCTCCCAACATTCGAAGGGTTAGCACCTCTGAAAATGTAGGTTTTGTAGCGCCCCTGAACACAAGCACACACACCATTCACCATACACATATACACACACACAAGCACACCCAGCCACCCATACATTTAATTGTATACCCTTTGACTATACACACCCATACATTTAAGTGTACACCATTTCATCATACACTCACACACACGCACACCCAGCCACCCATACATATAGAGGTGCACCCTTTCACCATACACTCACACGGGCATACCAAAGCCACCACCCAGATATCATGCATTCATTCATTAATGTACATTACATTATATACATAAATATACACACACTTACATGCATACACACACATTTAAAGAAAATAAATTTTCTTACCTTTAATCGGTTGGTCCAGGAAACGAGACCGTCAGCTCCCTGCAGCAGCTAGGAACGCTCGTTCCCTCCATCTACAGAGGATCTGGAGGCCTCGGTGTCATGGGGTGAAAGGTGTGAAGGGGAGCCCTATTACTTCAAAAATAAATAGTTTATTTTTGAAGTCACTCTGACTTCTTTCCATTAAAGGACCGAACCTGAACAGAAATATGTTCTTTATGAAGGCAGAGTGACTTCAAACAGAAACTATTTGGAGGCTTTCATGTCATTGGGTGGGAGAGCCTTCAGACTTCAATAAGAAATAGTTTCTTTTTGTGGTCACTCTGCCTTCATAAAGAAATTATTTCTGTTATGCTGTAGCATAAATAATTTCTTTGTGAAGGCAGAGTGATTTCAAAAAGAAACCATCTTTTTCAGTTTTTAATTAAAAAAAACAAAATTCTCCTGGCCCCCTCCCAGGACATTTTCGGAAGTCCCTACACTGCAGGGGTGGACGGAGCCCCTGCTGTGCCAGTGGGGACATTAGACTCATGGTGAAAGGGAAATGGGGAATACTGTGCTTCACGAAAGGGTGCCTCATCTCCACTCCCCAAGTCTTCTGTATACAGGTGATCCCCCTCTCATATCCACCCCCAGGGTCAGGATCCGATAGTGATGGCCTTTGCCTGGCCACTCGGGAGGAGGATATATCGGGGAAAGAAGTGAGGATTCCCTCAGATTCCTCATACAACCCAGAAAGGCACTTCCTTTCAGAGGACAAAGACTGTTACTCATCCCACAGGATTTCCTCACCACCTTCGGATCTATCTACTTCCTGGTGATCCTCGCGCAGTATACCACCCCCAGGGTCAGGATCAGGAAGCATCTGCCTTTCCATGGCCACCTCGGGGGACACTTTAGGTGGGGTTTCAGTGAGGGATCCATCTGATTCTTCACAGTACTCTTGATGCATTCTGTGTACTAACACACAAGAAGCTGTAATGATATTTGGTAACAGCATCTACAGCGCAACATGTTCATTCTTGAACCAGCCTGCTGGAAACGCATTCATGACACAGCTATGGGCTGCATTTAATAGTAGGCACTCATTGTCAAACGTTATATAACTTTTATCCCCACAGCTTTGTGGCAGAACGTCAGTTATATCTAAAAATAAAACTATTTCTAGTTTGATATTATTGTATATTTGGAAATACAATTGTAACTGCCATAACCGCTCTAATATTGTTTTATAATCCACTGCTTTCCTGTGATTCCTGCAGTTGATGGAGCCCTTTGTGTTTTGGCGTCTGGGAGATCAACCCACAACAAATGTTGGACCCAGTCCTGGATGCCCATTTTGTCTCTGCTGTGAAGACTTGACACCTTTCCCGGAGGTCAGGACATTCCCCCAGGTGGGAGGATGGGAGGTAGGTACTTAAAGGGGATCTTTGCAACACAATAAGAAGTCACAACAAGATATAATTACTGGATTATTTTTGAAGATAGGAGAGGGGGAATTATAGTATTAGAAATGGACTGGATCGGTACACTGAAAAAAGGGTCCAACTGCATTGAAGATGCTTAGGCCATATCTTCTTCGTATGACCCCTCCTAATTTCCTGCAGACGAGGCACTATGGGACAATACATCAGAAAGCAAATTCAAAGTTCAGTTACAGCTGCAAGGACTGGCTCCTTACAGAAGGCCTGGAATCGAACAATCCATTTTGGCAAAAATACTTTATCAAGGGGTGAGAACCCCTCTATTAATTGAATCTTCTTTGAATCATCTTCGTGAAACCATGTTGTTGAAGCTGCTTACAAGATTTCTCTGGAACCCTTTTGGGGTAAATACTGCCCAGCCATTAGGGTGTAGCTAAGGATTTCAAAGACGGGTCCAGACCTTCTCCCTAACCACTTCAGGCAAGCATTTGAAGTGACCGTCTGTTAAAAAAGGCCAGCATGCAGCTTTACACTTGTACCCAGGACCCCGCCTTCTGAAATGGCAATCCCTGGAAACCCTCCTGCCTAGGAAGGACAGAGGGTAGACTTACCCTTCCACAGAGACCAAGTGGAAGGTCTCTGAGGAACGGTGAGCAAACCCAGGACCAAATGAAACTGTGTTTGGCTCTCTCTGCCACCTTTAGCTAATGTGAGCTGCTTTGCATGCACCAAATGCCTTTGAGATGCTGAAAAGACCCAATGGACCTGCTTTTGACAGGCTACGCTTCAAATCGTTTCAAGCTCCATTCAGCTGCGCCAATCCAAACATCGCCTGCCTGCCCCAAATTTCTTCAGGGGCTGAGCCATTGCTGATTGTCCGACCACATTGTGTCACTGGAATCAGTCGAGACAGCTCATCACTAAAGTGCAATCAGCACTTCACACATCGAGACCCAGTCGAACCTTTGAATTGCATGGATTTGAACTTTGCCTCTTGCCCCAAGCCTCTCGAGCCTCAAGCTGTGGCTGCTTGTTGAATTGCATCACATTGCTGAATCCTGTTGAAACAGCTCAAGTGACTGAAACCTGACTTCAACATTGAAAAGTGTTGTAAGGAACTCATGGGGGCAACAACAAAGAAAGATACACGTTACCACAGCTCAAGGGTGTTTATTAAACTGTATAAATGGGTTGTAAAAACACCTAATCTAAACCTAAGATGGAAGTAAGGTACGACCATCAAAATAAAAATAAGGCAGTTCTAGTGTCGTCTTGTCAAATAAAAAGGCCTACACTAAAAGAGAACTATTGCCAATCCTTACAACTAAATACAGAAAGAGTGTGGGATAAGGTTCTTGAGAAAGAACGAAGTGTTCACAAATAATAAGTTAGGATATAGTAGCCCCGGCCTCCCTTAGCCATGGTTTTAGCATGGGACAAGGTCGCATTCTGGAGAACGGCACACGCGCGATTCTTTCCAGCATGAGCTAACAGTTCCCAGGTATCAGAACCTTCGTTGCGTAAGTCTCTTTTCTACAAAACGTTTCTTGCCTCAGAGAATCTGATGTGAACCAAAAACAAAAGTCCCTTCTGACGATTACACTTGGGGGATGATTCTTTACCGCCAGGTCTCTGTCTTCTGGACTCAGACCTTACTTTGGTTGCTAGCCTCCCTCTGCTGGGCTCACTATGCCTTCTATTTTGAACAAATCTTCTCTGTCACATTCGCAATTCTTAATGTCTGTTTAAATAGCTCACTGTGAACCTTCCTTTCTCGGGTTCACTCTTATCAGCACTAAATGTTCAATGAGGGATCAGGCTTTGCCCCTTCCTATTGGCATCCCTCTTTCAGGTTCACTCTAGCCAATCTTCTCTCTCACCATGTAGGATTTGTTACCCTTAGCTTTCCATTACTTGTTGGTGAAAGACTTTTGACTGTACAGCAGATTTTGCTATACCACTGTAGGAACACTTTGACACTGTTCTCACAGCCTTTGCATAGCCTTCTGTAATTGGTAGTTTCAACAAGATGGGGAACCAAACTAGAGTCTCTCACCGAGCACCCATGTGGTGTCGGGCCAGTTTCCCCTAAAACCTTCACAGTTTCTTAAATATTTTTTAGCTTGAGACTTTTCATTCAACACAGTTCGGTTTCTTATCGGTTCTCCTCTAGAGTTAGCGGCTGTGATGAACCTCTTGCTTTTCCTTGCATCAGAAGTCAAGGACAGTACCACGGTAGCAAGCGCCTTCTGCGTTCCTGCTTATCAGCATAGCCATGCTCTGTGTAGCATTGATATCTGCTGCCGCACACGTTAGCCTTTGTTTGCGATCTTACGATTTCTCCTCCAAAGGATTCACAAGTCTGGGTCGGAAAGGACAAGTTCACTTCTCTCCCTTGCACCGTCTCGGTTCTCTGCACCTTTCTCCTCCTCTTGAACTGCCGCCCTGGTACAGCTCTCGCGTCATGCTGTCTGCCTTGCTCGTCATGTGCTCTTGTCCTCCACCTTTTATCCCTATGGGGAAGGGAAAGGCCCGTCAGGTGTGAGTGATTCTGATCAATTGCCTGACTTTGCCTGACCTTCGTGTTGGGACATATTAGGTAACAGGCCCTAAAGTTAGTCTGTTGTCTTTTGCAGTGTGTGAAAGCGTTCTTGTAAGAAAAGGAGGGTTAGAGAGGTTGAGTGTCCTATATATTAGGATAGGAAGAGGGGTTAATAGAAGGGGAATCTCACCCATCGCAATTCTCAGAGCTGCATGTCCCCACTAACATGCACATAAACTCTCTGAGATTGTACAGGCTCGCAAAGCCACCTGTGACTTTCAAACACCTGCCTAGAAAGTCTGCAGGCCGTGAAGACAGGGATCATATATGGAACCTACAGAGAATTCAAGTCCTAACCGACTTGAGGAGCTACTCTGACTCCAATGGCACTCATTACCTATGCCCAGCATTCAAACTGCCTGCTCATCGCTTCTCCCCACTTAACCAGTGACACAGAGAGAATCCAAATTGGTAACCATAGCAAATATACCTTTAGGTAAGCCCATCTAGACCCTCAATGAGGGAAAGAAATCTGCGCAATCTCAGCCCTCAAGTGTTCCAAGCTCACAGCTGGAAACCCTCAACTTAAGCCCCACCCTGGGGCAGGGGGAACCTTGCTGTAAAAAACAGTCAGTGAAGACATGGTTTGTAGGAGAAAGTTTGTGGTGAGAGTAATAAGAAGAGGAAAACAAGGAGGCACCAGGAGAGGAGGATCGAGAGTGGAAGGTGGAGGAGAACCAAATGTTGGCAGGAGTCAAGCAGAAGGCTGGAAAGAGGCTATGGTGGAGTTTACATCTGGAGGAGGAGGTGATAGTTGGAGGTGGTTGGCAGAGGAGTGGTGGTAGAGGGGATTACATCTGGAGGGAAGAAAGTGCTAGGTGAAAATGGTTGGTAGAGGAGGGGTGGTGCAGAAGATTGCATCTGGTGGAAGAGATACAGGAATGGAGAAGGAGGAGGTGGCAGCAGGAGGTGAATATGAGGAGTTGGAGTAGAAGGTTACACTTGGAGGAGGTGTGTAGGGTTTAAAGGAAGTAGAGTGAAAGATAGGAACAATGGTAGAAGGTAAGAGGGAGGAATCAGACAGAAGAACAGGTGACAGAACAGTCACAACAAATGCAAAAGGAATGAAGGAACATTTTAGAGTCTGTGAGGAACGAGGTGAGACCAGGAACTACCCAGAGGTGCATCAGTGCCTAGTCAGCTACCGAAGGTAGGTCACAGTGGGCCAGGATGGCCCTCGGCAGGCCAAGAAAGTAAGAGGAGGTACGATAGGGAACCATGGAGAGTACAGCCGGTTCGGAGAGGAGAAGTGGGTAAGGTCCCCACAGGTGATCAAGGTGCCTCTCTTTCTAGCTTCTCCTGCCAGTGGTGACATTAACTCAATGGTTCCAGATCTTGTTGTCACTTGTAACACCCATGATATGGAGCCCCAGAATGCCTGCACCTAGAGGAAATTAAAGAACAGGGTTGTGGCACCCTGTGAGGCTGCAGCACCAGAATGGTGTGGAGGCGCCCACATCCCTAGTACTCCGAGGACTAGAAATTAAAATGTCAAAGCTGAAGGGGAGGGGTGACTTTAACATTCAGTCAGAAAAAAAGGAGAAGCTTTAGCCAAACGCCAAAGCAGAGGGTTCAGGATCCCAGAGGGACTGCAGAATTAGAGCAAGGGAAGTTGATGCAATCTCACTGCTGCTCTACAGACTTGAACTTGTGTGCCAGAGCCAGAATGTCTTGCAGTCACTGTCAGAAGGGAAAAAGCTCAAAAGGGGAGCACAACTGGAGGATTTTGCTAGTCCAGTCAGGTTTTCTTTAGGTTCAGCATCTTCAAGATACACCTTTAGTTGACCAGTATATCATATCTAATAACGTCCTAAACCAAATAAATTGTGTTGGTGTCCATCTTGGATTCCGCTATCCACTAAATGACAGGTTTGAAATGCTGGTTGTTTTTTGGGGGGAATAGATGAGGTCCCGGTCATAAGTCCTTTTCTGTTATGCATGGGTGATGCACCAGTATATTTGTGCACATGCCTTCAGGGTGCTTGGGAGGATAGCTCAGATGCAACATGCTTGTCTTGGAAGCAAGATGACATGGAGAAACAAGGGTTCGATTCCTAGGTCCGTGCTTAGAAACCTCTGGGTATTAGATGTGTTATAAATAAAGAATTACAAAGAGAATGGTCATGCAGTCATCTGGTGATTTAAGGTAAGGTAAGTGGTCTTGTAAAGAACGCATCTTGCAATAATGTTGGCCTCACTGTGCTTAGCTCTGTATAAAAAGACAGGTGGGGACTGTTAGTGTGCGAGGCATATACCAAACATTTTTATGTTGATGAATGCATGTCAGAAGCCCCTCTTATCTGTGTGTTAATAGGGGTACTGAGTAACCAGGGGTAGACAGGATGCTGGGCGAGGTGTACATAAGGGAAACCTAAGGGTTCAAGAGTTGTAGAGGGTGCAGTGTGAGAGAGTATTACCCTGATTTCTACTGGGCTATGTCCATGGTGGTTTTGTACCATGCACCTATATGCATGCATATGTGTGCTGCTGTGGTTGTGGCATGCAAAGTATGTAGGATCTGAGCACATATGAGTGTCCACATTGTCGGGTTTTAAGCTTATTTATTTTGACATTTGTATAGCGTGCCAAGCCCAGGGGAATTTGGGTGCTTATTGCTTAATCAGGTTGGTTACAGTAGTAGCTTGCAGAGATATTTGTTCCAGGCATTGCTTACATTGGTTAGATACAGTGATTACATACTTAATGGAGCTTACATATTGCATGTTAGATTTACACATTTTGTAGCTTGCAGAGGTATTCATTCTAGGCATTACTTGTTATTGTTATTGTTATTGTTATTTTGCACTTATATAGCGCCTTATATACCATTGGTATGGTCTGAAGGTGCTGGTAGGTTGAACGCCCTTGGGAACCGAAGTTCAGATCAGTAGAGAGAGTAGGGAGAGTCAAAAGGTGCGTGTGAGCACCGGATATGTGTGCAGCTTGTGCGGTACACGTGTAATAGCTGCTTCTTATCGGTAGGTGTGGTGGTTGAGAGATCAGGAGAATGTGTTCGTTCTGGCAGGATTTATCCGGAACGGATGTGGCTGCGTTAGGCCTGAGGAAAACGCCTGGCTGGGGGTGTGGGACCAGCAGTGTTTACATAGAATGATGTGGAGTAAGCGGTGGATGTTCGTATGAGAACAGTTATATCGAATGGTGTCATAGTATCTCTGTGTTCTAGTTGAGTGGTGATGTAAAGGAGAGAGTAAGCGTGGGGTGTGGTGTGATGGGTTATATGCTCTTTCAGTGTGCAAACTTCTAAATGCAACTTTCCCAGAGAGGGAACTGGGCGAACTTCTAAGTACAATTTTCCATACAGAGTCTATTGGGAACACTTCTAAATTCATTTCATCAGAGAGGGTATTGGCACACTTCAAGTGTAACTCTCGCAGAGGCTATTGGGTACACTTCTAAACGCGATTTTCATAGAGCGTCAACTGGGCACTCTAACTTCAGTTTTCCAGAGAGGCTATTGGGCAAACTTCTATATGCAACTTTCCAGAGTGTCTATTGGATACACTTCTAAAATCAACTTTCACAGATGCTATTGGTAGCACTTCTAAATTCAGCTTTCACAGAGGATATTGGACTCGTATCTAGATTCAATTTTCTACAGAGAGGCTACGGGGCGCACTATAAAATCAATTTTCCAGCGAGGCTATTGGGAATACTTCTAAATTCATTTTTCCAGCGAGGCTATTGGGAACACTTCTAAATTCAATTTACCAGAGATGCTATTGGGCACACTTCTAAATGCAACTTTCACAGAGTGGTTTATTGGGAGCACTACTAAATTCACAGCGAGGTTATTGGGCACACGTCTAAGTGCAATTTTCACAGAGCGTCTACTGGGCACACTTCTAAATGCAATTTTCCAGAGTGTCTATTGGATACACTTCTAAAATCAACTTTCACAGGAGCCATTGGTAGCGCTTCTAGATGCAGCTTTCACAGGGGCTAATGGGTACACTTCTAAATCTCACAGCGAGGTTATTGGGTACATTTCGAAGTGCCACTTTCCAGAGTGTCTATTGGGCACATTTCTAAATTTACATAGGTTAAAGACGTTACTTACAGTGATTACATACTTCAAGGAATGCATATTGCATGTTAGATTACACATTTTGTAGTGGTTCCAAGTCCGGTGCAGGGGGCTAGGAAAGATTTGATCGAAGTTAGTAGTAGCAAGAGGTTGGTCCGGGTAAGTGTAAATATATGGTCGAGATGCTATTAGGTGTCTTGAGAAAAGAGCCAGGTTTTGAGTCCGTTGCGGAAGGACCAAAGGGACGGATCCGATCTCAAGGCCAGGGGCATGGCATTCCAGTGCTTTGCTGCAAACACTGGGAAGCTACGCCCACCTGCTTTTTGCCTTTTAAATCTTGGGATGGCAAGGTGGAAGGAATAAGCTGAATGGATGGGTCTGTTGGACATGACTTTGGAGATTTGTCTAGCTAGATAGGTGGGAGCGCTATTAGAGAGGCATTTGTGGGTTAATGATAAGATTTTTAATGTAAAACCATCCCAACCGGTAGCCAGTGGATATTATGTCTTGCTGCAGAGATATGTTCTCTGTTTGGGATGTTAAGGGCAGCTCTTATAGCATTGTTCTGAGCTATTTGTAGTTTGTTGATGTTTCGGGCATTGGAGTCTGCAAATAGTGAGTTTTGCAGTAATAGATCCTTGAAAAAATAAGGGCTCTGGCTAGGGTAATGCAGTTGTCAGTGGATAGGTAAGGTCTGTTTGCGATGATCAGTTTGGCGGCGTAGGCAGCTGCTGTGGAAATGGTGTTAACTTGCCCTGATAGGGAGAGTGTGGAGTCCAAGTAAACTCCTAGTGTCTTTTCCTCTTTTGCTACAGAAATTATGTTGCCGTCAATAGTGAAGGAGTTGTAGGATTGAGGTAGGTTATTTAGTCTGGGTTGGCTGCCAATGAGGAGCAGTTTGGTTTTCTCATCATTAAGACAGAGTTCGTGTTGCGCACCATCCAGGCTTGAATGGTGAATTTTTTCTTAAGATTTGAGTCGATGTTGTGGTTACCCGTGATCGGTAGTAGTATTTGGGTGTCGTCTGCATATTTGATATACGTGACTCCCAAATTGTCTAGGAGGTCCAATAGTGGCTTAGTGAACACGTTGTACAGTGTTGGCGAGACACAAGAGCCTCAGGGGACTCCACAGGTGACTGGGGCTGGGGGGCTTCCGCTGAGGTGGAGAATACTTTCATGGTACGGTTAGAGAGGAAGGATTCAATCCATTTAATGGCGTTAGCTGAGAAGTATAAATTCTCTGGTGTTAATTCCATATGGTATGGAAGTCTATCTGGTCGATGGAGGGGAGTGAGTGTGAGATGCCTCCAAATTATATGTTAACGCTGCAAGTGTGTCACTACCATTAATGGTGTGGCCGCTTTCATCCACTCACTGGGAGGTAGTTGTGTATGGTTGAAAGTGTGGCTTAAGAAAAGAGGTAGTTTGCGGTGCTCACTGAAGCTTTGGTTCCACTGGTTCTGCTGGTGTGTGACTCCCCCATCTCTGGGTCTTTGCATCCATGGACCAGGGTTGGGTAGATGTCGTGTCAGAGAGGTAGGTGTCCCTGCGGATGTGCTCTGCCATGTTGGTGTGACATGTGTACTTTATTTACCCTTGTTTGTGATTTCAGCTTGTCTGCCTTATGGCTCTTGACACTGTGTGGGCATAATATACACCTAGAAGCCCACAACATGACTCCACAGGTAACAGGCCCTACCCATACAACCAGTCACACTCTGGATGCCACATTCAGCTCCACTGACCTTATCTCCTCCCCGTCCATCCTACCACTATCAAGGACTGACAACTCTGCCATCTTGTTGTCCTTAATTGCTCCTTCCACACCCCCTCTCCCACCATCTTACAACCCTCATGCCCCCATCTGGAACAAGGTCATCCTCACCCCCATCCTAGCTAATTCCCTGCTTGCCTCCCTTCACACTCTCATCACACCAGGACGAACCCCTTCTATCAAATACTTTGACCAAAGGCTCATCGAAGCCCTCTCCCCGAACTCCTCTTAGATTCCCCCCTCCCACAGAGCAAGCCGCCCCCCCTCTCCTAAAATTGCTCAAAACCCTAAACCATCACCTGGAATGTAAATGGTGGACTGATCCATCCCTCAATAAAGCCATCTGATCCAGGCATTTGAGGGCTTATAAGGCTGAAATCAGAAAGGCAAATTTTTCCTTCTATGACTCATGTATCTCCACCACTACAAACCCCTCCAAAGAGCTCCATAAGATTATCACGGAATTCAGGAACCACTCCTGCTCATATGCCCCCTCCCTCCACTCCCAACAGCTCTGCAATGCCATTTCAGACCATTTCTAGAAAATCACCACTGAACAAAACCTCTCTATTCACTCAAAGCTAACATCCCCCGCCTCCACCCACCCTCCCACTTCCATCTGCACGCCCTCTCCTCCTCTCCTTTTCTCCCATCTCCCATCAGGAAGTCCAGAAACTCCTCTCCAGCAGCCGCCCCTAATGATCCCCTGGAGATCGCTGCCGCCCTTTACTCCAAAAAAACATCTTTTCCTCCACTTGCACAGGCACCTCTGCTAGATCTATAATCAACCACTCTCTAACCTCAGGCATTTTCCCAAATGCCTTCAAAACCTCCTCTGTCAAAAACCTACTCAAAATATCCTCCCTTGACCCTCTCCTCCCTTCAGACTATTGCATTTGATCGCCAAACTGCTGGATCACACAGTATACTCCAAACTCTCCCTCTCTACAGAATCACACACACTCCTTGACCCAGTCCACTCCCTCTGCAGACCGCTCCATGAAACTGAACTCTCCCTTGCCTCCATCTGGGACGACCTGAAAAGAACTGCAGATGCAGAAGAGTGTGCTGCCCCCTTCCTCATAAACCTTTCGGCAGCATTTGATACCAATAACCACTCCACCCTCATAGATCGATTACACTCCCTCGGTATCAGAGCCCTGACCTTAAGATGGATCTCATCTTTCCTCTCCAACTGCTCACAAATCACCATCCTACCTCCCTTCTCATCAACCTCCCACCCTTTCTCTCAGGGGATCCCTCAAGGTGTCTCCCTCTACCCCCTTCACTTCAAACTCTACCTCAGTCCCTTCCCTGTCCTCATCCGCACCCACAACCTTACCTGCCACAACTATGCCAACAGCACCCAGATCATTTTCAGGATCCCTAACTCCACCTCCCTGACCTGGCTGCCTGCCTGCCTCTCAGAAATTAAGCACTGGATTACGACCAATCATCTCCTTCTCAACTCAAGGAAAACCAAATTCTGATTGTGGCAAAACTGCACTCCTCCCCCAACCCAAAACATGGCCTCCTGCACTGGGTCTCCCACCCACTGCTTCACCCACAGTGAAGAACTTCGGAAGTACCTTCAGTTCTGACCTTTTCTTCACCCGCCACATCAACGTTGTCTCCAACTCCTGCCACTACCACGTATGCATCCATAGGTGTATCTTCCATTATCTCTCCTTCCCTCTCAGGGTCTCTGCAATCAGGGCCATCATCCTATCTCAGCTAGTCTATTCCAACTCTCTCTGTCTAGGCGCTCCCTCGTACCAGCTCAACAAGCTCCAACTGACCCAAAACTCACCTGCCAAAGAGCCACTTTGAAAGCCATGTGTATCACCCACCATGCTGTCCACAAGAAAGACCCAGAATTCCTCCACCCTACCAACCTAGCAGAACCAGGATATCTGACAATGCTCAGCTTCTGGTGGGTCCCCCTTTCAATACCAACAGATTATGAGGAACCGCTTTCTCAGTTGTATCACCGACCATCTAGAATTCCCTCCCGCTTGACCTCCACCTCCAGAAGGACCACCTTGCCTTCCAAAAAACCCTTAAAACATGGCTCTTCCCACCTTCATCCTGACCCCAAGTCCCTCTCCCTTGGTCTAATTCCTACTTCCCCAGGCTGCCGATTAAGTCCAATATCAAGGTCAGCTATCATCACGGATGGAGCATCCAACTCCCCACCCACCTATGGCACTGCCGCTGGGCTCCAACATCACAGCCCGTCTCACATTACATTGCTAAATCGAGTTTAGGCAGTCAATGTGTTAGGGAATGAATCATACCTAGATGGATTGTTGGGGCTAGGAAATGTTTTGCACTTTGATGAATTGTTGGGGTTGGGGAATGTATTGCATTTGAAAGGATTGTTGGGGTTGGAAATTCATTGTACTTAGATGGTTTGCTGGGGGCAGGAAAAGTGATGCACTTAGATGATTCTGGGCAGGCATGCATTGCATTTAGTCGAACCACTGGTTGGGCAACGAGGGACACTTGGAGAATTGTAGAGGGTATTCCATTATGTCAAATTAAGCCAAGTGGAGATGCAGCGGTCCTCCTTCCTCTGGCATGACACCCAACCCTGCCTACTCTAGATGGATTAGCTCTTGTTTCACACTAGAAGAAATGCGCAGATAACTTCACTCAGTAGAGCTCTGAAGATTAGACTGTGTATTGCACCTGGAGTGATCAAGCAGGTTGGCCCTGGTTTTCACCCATTAGAATTGCAAGGGTTATACCATGTATCACACTAAGAAGATCGGTGTAGAACTTAGCCAGTGTATAAGTGCACATAACTTACAACCCACCAAGTAATGTAGAGAGAAGAATGTAGCTAGTGCTAAGCTTCTTGGTAAAATTTGAATGTAGCTAGAGCACCTAAGCATTTATTAGTATAGCCGATGCCTTCTAAACCTGTTGCACTCCATGCCTATGGAACTTGAGCCAAAGGCAAGGGCACAGACCTGCAGGCCTCTCTGCCATACGAATGCAGCTACTGTTAATGACAAAAATGTGATATATTGCTGCACACATAATAACTATCTCTCCCTCTCAAATGTCCACTGGACTGCCTCTCACCAGCCATCCACATGCAAGTTTGATATGGGTGGCTAGCAGAAATGTGGCCTCCCCTTCATAGCTTCGTACTGGCCATTATGCACACACGCATACTAGCACTTCTCGATTTGTGCCCATGCCTGGACTTTGGTCCCTGAAGGGCGTTCAACCTACAGCACGTTGGGACCAAAGCAATGGTGAAAGGAGCTATACAAATGATACTATGCAATACAATTATGTTTGAGTGGCTGTAGGTGCCTTCTTTTCTTGAGTTGGTGCCTGTTGCCTATTTTCTCTGTCTTCTATGGAGTTGTCGGCCCAGTCGATGAGCATGTGTAGTCCTTAAAGTCCCCATTGTGTTAGGGTCTTGTCGTTGGTTGGTTGTGGGAGGAGAAATGTTGGAGTTTGTGTGTGGCATTGTGTAATGTGTCCTTTTCGGGGGCAGCATGGGGGTTTTTGTCTGGTGTTTGCATGCTTGTGAGACTTGTGACATTCATGGTTTGTGTGTGCATATGTGACTGCAGTTGGTTATGCCATGTATGGCGGAACGCTGAGTGGATGATTAATTTTTATTTATTTATTTATTAAATTTATATAGCGCGCCTAACCCTTAGGCATCTGGGCGCTTGAATTTAAGAATACAGTTGGATTACAGAGACTTAGTTATACAGTAAAGTTACAGTCACAGGTATAGTATTGATACATTCTTGTACAGTTGAGAGTGTTCAGTTACATTTTGAGCTTAGTCTTTTTTAGTCAAACATATGCCAAATACGGTATGCACATTTTTAGTTGTGCTGTGTCAGTCTAGTGTGCGGATGGTAGACAGGGGAGGAGATCTAGCGCTCATTATTGGAGCGGTAAATTCTTGATATCCTGGTTGAAAAGCCATGTTTTTAGTTTTTTGCAAAAGGACCATAGTGAAGGGTCTGTTCTTAGTCTGACGGCACACCATTCCAGTAGTTGGCTGCGATAACAGGGAAGCTAGAGCCTCCTGCTTTTTGTCTTTTGTATCTTCGTGTGGTCAGTTGCCCTAGGTAAGCCGACCGGGTTGGTCTGGCCGATTGAGCTTTGGAGATTAGATTGGAGAGGTAGCGCAGAGCCGTGTTAGAAAGACATCTATGAGTAAGAGAAAGTATTTTGAATTTAATGCCGTCTCTTACTGGTAGTCAGTGAATGTTTCTTCTCGTTGGGGTTATGTGGTCTGATTTCAGGATATTAAGAGCAGCTCTGATGAGTGCATGTTTGAGTGAAGGTTCCAGGAATGTCTTTTGAGGGATGGTGTGCTAGGTTATGGATTTACCAGTGGGTCTTAGTCCCTGTATGCATCTGATGAAGATGTCTATTTACCCGTCACCTGCTTTACTCCATAAATACATGTCCTGAATCTTACCTGATTCCTGTGTCTGATCCATGGAATCTGCATCCTCACGTGCAATCCAGCACACCACCCATAATCCCTGTCTTTCGCTGAAGGTAAAAACAAAACCAACCTGGGAAACACAGTTACATATTTGGGGCAGGAGGACTATGGGGAGGATCTGAGCACCCCATAGAAATGCTTTCCATCCCCCAAATAGGGAAATCACAGGGAACACATACCCCTCACACATGAAATACTCTGAGTGGCAGAACGATGCCAACCTCTCACCCATGCAGCAGCCAGCAATTTAGAAAGAACTCCATGTCTTCCCTACTCAGAGGAGAGACCTTAAAAGGGAAAACATGTCTCATTCACAGCTGCAGGCACGATGACGAGACACAGCTTCAGTAACACCAATGGGAGAAAAGTCAATTTAAAATATAATTTAGCAGAATCAATGTTGCAGTCTCTCCACCCTTCAACAATCACAGCACACACACTGACCTCTTGTGTATAAGAGAAAGCCTAAACGAACTCCAGGAGTGGAGAGACCTCCAGCAGGAGAGAGAAAATGAGAAAGAGAGAGAGAGAGAGAGAGAGAGAGAGAGAGAGAGAGAGAGAGAGAGAGAGCGAGAGCAGAAGAAGCCCAATCATCATCAAGCAAACAAGGAAAGGAAATCCAAGAAGGTGGCTTGGGAGCCTGCTCCTGACAGCAAGGCAAGAACGTTTCCAGTACAGAGCTGTCAAGCTTCAGTATTAGATAGTTGGAGGACTGTTGGGGAAGTAGAATGAGGAGATGCCACCAGAACCATGAGGAGGATGCCACTTGGGAAACCTGGAGAAGTAAGGGAGGACCTGTGGGATGAGGAGCTGTCATCAGAGAAGTGAACAGGGAAGCAAGCAGTCTGTAAACCTCGGATAGTAGAGTGGCTGATGCAGGAGGAGAGGGGGAAGCTGATATAGGATTAGTGGAGGGGAAGAGAACAGCTGGTACAGGTGTAGTGCAGGAGTGGATCTGATATAGGAGAAGGAAAGGAGAAAAGCTGATACTCAAAGAGCCAAAGAGATGAGCTACTGAGGCACTGGCCCAGGAGAGGGATGAAAGAAAGGAGACAGAAGCTATAGCCAAAGCAAGAGAGTGTAGAAAGGAAAGGAAGAATCCATCACCAAAAAGGAGGTGAGGAGAGATGCGGCCATAGCCATGGGCAAGGAAATGTCAGAGAAACTAAAGGTGGAGGCCTTGACCCAGGAAAAGACAGAAAAAGTAAAGTCCCCGACCAAGGGAAGGGCAGAGAAGAAGAGAGCAGAATCTCTGATCAGAGAAAGGTAGGATCTGATCCTTGATTCTGGAGAGGACAGAGGAAGGAAAGTATAGGTCCTGATTCAGGAGAAATAGAAAATACCTGAGGCGAGGGCAGAGAAAGAAAGGACTGAGCCCCTGTTCAAGTAGAGAGGAAAACGCATACTGGGAGAGGGCAGAGAAAGGAAGAGAGGGCCCTGATGAAGCAGAAAATGAAAATGCCCAAGCAGAGATCATAGAAAGCAAAAGTGGAGACCGGGACCCAGGAAAAGGAGAAAGTAACGCAAAGTCACTTGGGAACTAACCTAGAAAGAAGATGGAAAGAGTGAAGGGTCATCTGAGAACGCAGGTAAAAGTCCAGAAAGTATACTTTTACACTTTTACCATGAGGATAGCTCAGGGACAACGCGCTCGCCTGGGAAGCAAGAGGATGTGGAGCAACACAGGTTCGATCTCCGGGTCCGCGCTGAGAAACCTCTGGGTATGAAGTACATTATAAATAACCAATTACACTGCATGGACTTTAAATATGCCAACCATCCTGGCATCTCCAATAAATTATGTGAACTAGCCAACAAGATTAGTTTCATTGGCAACTATAAAATATGGATGGCAATCTTTACAAAGGAAACTTTTCTGTAGGACCATTTAAGATGCCAAGAAAGGTCTACCAGTGTTAGTAGCAGAGAAAGGTAGCACAGCAAGCATGTGACGATGTCTACAATAATTCTGCCCATTGTTAAGTACATAGAGTACAGTTCAAGTTTGCCGCCCAAAATGGAGTCGTGTAAAAATAGTGCTCCATAAACACAGCTATCATTGTTTCCTGCTTGTTTTGCAAGTGACTTCCACTACCACAGTAGGTCTATGATGTTAATGTTAAAGGTATTTGTGCCATGCACCGTCACCAGTGCTGTGGTCCCAGGCGCTCTGGCGAGTCTGAAAAGGGGGGTGCCAAGAGGGGGCGATGGGGTGGGGGGTTAAGTAGGGTGTAGTGGGAATAGGAAAGTGAGAGTTGTGATGTCCTGTTGGCCGCTTCAGTTTGGTTTTCACTGTTTGCTGAGCTTAAGTGCGGTTTTCGATCGGTGCCAGAATTCCCATGTGCTGTTGTGGCAGGTTACGTGTTGTTAGTCTGTTTTTGCAATGTGGTGAAGTGCATGCAGATTGTTGTGCAGAGAGGTGGTTGTGTGAATTTATGTATATTGAGTATGCGGAAAGTTGAAATTTTAAGGTACGGTTAAAATGGTTTTCAAGTATTTGTCAAGTTCTTACCACTTTGTCTTCGCATTTCTGCTCTCAACCTCTATGGTTGTCCTGTGTGTTTGGTACTCTACTTTGACCGCCTAGTTGGCAGGCATGCTGCATAGTGGGAGCTCGCTTTTTTGTGTCCCCAGTCGTTTGTGTATCTAGCTCATATCTGTTTTGGTCACAGCACTTGACCCTTATTGTCCATCCTGTTGGTTGTCACCACCTATCCAAGTATTGTTTAGGGTTGGTGGCGTGTAGGGCTGGTTGGGCATTGTTGCCCATTTCCTCTGTCTTCTATGGAGTTGCTGGCCCAGTCGATGAGCATGTGTAGTCCTTAAAGTCCCCATTGTGTTAGGGTCTTGTCGTTGGTTGGTTGTGGGAGGAGAAATGTTGGAGTTTGTGTGTGGCATTGTGTAATGTGTCCTTTTCGGGGGAAGCATGGGGGTTTGTGTCTGGTGTTTGCATGCTTGTGAGACTTGTGACATTCATGGTTTGTGTGTGCATATGTGACTGCAGCTGGTTATGCCATGTATGGCGGAACGCTGAGTGGATGATTAATTTTTATTTATTTATTTATTACATTTATATAGCGCGCCTAACCCTTAGGCATCTGGGCACTTGAATTTAAGAATACAGTTGGATTACAGAGACTTAGTTATACAGTAAAGTTACAGTCACAGGTATAGTATTGATACATTCTTGTACAGTTGCATTAGTTACATGTGAGTGTTCAGTTACATTTTGAGCTTAGTCTTTTTTAGTCAAACATATGCCAAATACGGTATGCACATTTTTAGTTGTGCTGTGTCAGTCTAGTCTGCGGATGGTAGACAGGGGAGGAGTTCTAGCGCTCATTATTGGAGCGGTAAATTCTTGATATCCTGGTTGAAAAGCCATGTTTATAGTTTTTTGCAAAAGGACCATAGTGAAGGGTCTGTTCTTAGTCTGACGGCATACCATTCCAGTAGTTGGCTGCGATAACAGGGAAGCTAGAGCCTCCTGCTTTTTGTCTTTTGTATCTTCGTGTGGTCAGTTGCCCTAGGTAAGCCGACCGGGTTGGTCTGGCCGATTGAGCTTTGGAGATTAGATTGGAGAGGTAGCGCGGAGCCGTGTTAGAAAGACATCTATGAGTAAGAGAAAGTATTTTGAATTTAATGCAGTCTCTTACTGGTAGTCAGTGAATGTTTCTTCTCGTTGTGGTTATGTGGTCTGATTTCAGGATATTAAGAGCAGCTCTGATGAGTGCATGTTTGAGTGAAGGTTCCAGGAATGTCTTTTGAGGGATGGTGTGCTAGGTTATGGATTTACCAGTGGGTCTTAGTCCCTGTATTCATCTGATGAAGATGTCTATTTACCCGTCACCTGCTTTACTCCATAAATACATGTCCTGAATCTTACCTGACTCCTGTGTCTGATCCATGGAATCTGCATCCTCACGTGCAATCCAGCACACCACCCATAATCCCTGTCTTTCGCTGAAGGTAAAAACAAAACCAACCTGGGAAACACAGTTACATATTTGGGGCAGGAGGACTATGGGGAGGATCTGAGCACCCCATAGAAATGCTTTCCATCCCCCAAATAGGGAAATCACAGGGAACACATACCCCTCACACATGAAATACTCTGAGTGGCAGAACGATGCCAACCTCTCACCCATGCAGCAGCCAGCAATTTAGAAAGAACTCCATGTCTTCCCTACTCAGAGGAGAGACCTTAAAAGGGAAAACATGTCTCATTCACAGCTGCAGGCACGATGACGAGACACAGCTTCAGTAACACCAATGGGAGAAAAGTCAATTTAAAATATAATTTAGCAGAATCAATGTTGCACTCTCTCCACCCTTCAAGAATCACAGCACACACACTGACCTCTTGTGTATAAGAGAAAGCCTAAACGAACTCCAGGAGTGGAGAGACCTCCAGCAGGAGAGAGAAAATGAGAAAGAGAGAGAGAGAGAGAGAGAGAGAGAGAGAGCAGAAGAAGCCCAATCATCATCAAGCAAACAAGGAAAGGAAATCCAAGAAGGTGGCTTGTGAGCCTGCTCCTGACAGCAAGGCAAGAACGTTTCCAGTACAGAGCTGTCAAGCCTCAGTATTAGATAGTTGGAGGACTGTTGGGGAAGTAGAATGAGGAGATGCCACCAGAACCGTGAGGAGGATGCCACTTGGGAAACCTGGAGAAGTAAGGGAGGACCTGTGGGATGAGGAGCTGTCATCAGAGAAGTGAGCAGAGAAGCAAGCAGTCTGTAAACCTCGGATAGTAGAGTGGCTGATGCAGGAGGAGAGGGGGAAGCTGATATAGGATTAGTGGAGGGGAAGAGAACAGCTGGTACAGGTGTAGTGCAGGAGTGGATCTGATATAGGAGAAGGAAAGGAGAAAAGCTGATACTCAAAGAGCCAAAGAGATGAGCTACTGAGGAACTGGCCCAGGAGAGGGATGAAAGAAAGGAGACAGAAGCTCTAGCCAAAGCAAGAGAGTGCAGAAAGGAAAGGAAAAACCCATCACCAAAAAGGAGGTGAGGAGAGATGCGGCCATAGACATGGGCAAGAAATGTCAGAGAAACTAAAGGTGGAGGCCTTGACCCAGGAAAAGACAGAAAAAGTAAAGTCCCCGACCAAGGGAAGGGCAGAGAAGAAGAGAGCAGAATCTCTGATCAGAGAAAGGTAGGGTCTGGGCCTTGATTCTGGAGAGGACAGAGGAAGGAAAGTATAGGTCCTGATTCAGGAGAAATAGAAAATACCTGAGGCGAGGGCAGAGAAAGAAAGGACTGAGCCCCTGTTCAAGTAGAGAGGAAAACGCATACTGGGAGAGGGCAGAGAAAGGAAGAGAGGGCCCTGATGAAGCAGAAAATGAAAATGCCCAAGCAGAGATCATAGAAAGCAAAAGTGGAGGCCGGGACCCAGGAAAAGGAGAAAGTAACGCAAAGTCACTTGGGAACTAACCTAGAAAGAAGATGGAAAGAGTGAAGGGTCATCTGAGAACGCAGGTAAAAGTCCAGAAAGTATACTTTTACACTTTTACCATGAGGATAGCTCAGGGACAACGCGCTCGCCTGGGAAGCAAGAGGATGTGGAGCAACACAGGTTCGATCTCCGGGTCCGCGCTGAGAAACCTCTGGGTATGAAGTACATTATAAATAACCAATTACACTGCATGGACTTTAAATATGCCAACCATCCTGGCATCTCCAATAAATTATGTGAACTAGCCAACAAGATTAGTTTCATTGGCAACTATAAAATATGGATGGCAATCTTTACAAAGGAAAATTTTCTGTAGGACCATTTAAGATGCCAAGAAAGGTCTACCAGTGTTAGTAGCATAGAAAGGTAGCACAGCAAGCATGTGACGATGTCTACAATAATTCTGCCCGTTGTTAAGTACATAGAGTACAGTTCAAGTTTGCCGCCCAAAATGGAGTCGTGTAAAAATAGTGCTCCATAAACACAGCTATCATTGTTTCCTGCTTGTTTTGCAAGTGACTTCCACTACCACAGTAGGTCTATGATGTTAATGTTAAAGGTATTTGTGCCATGCACCGTCACCAGTGCTGTGGTCCCAGGCGCTCTGGCGAGTCTGAAAAGGAGGGTGCCAAGAGGGGGCGATGGGGTGGGGGGTTAAGTAGGGTGTAGTGGGAATAGGAAAGTGAGAGTTGTGATGTCCTGTTGGCCGCTTCAGTTTGGTTTTCACTGTTTGCTGAGCTTAAGTGCGGTTTTCAATCGGTGCCAGAATTCCCATGTGCTGTTGTGGCAGGTTACGTGTTGTTAGTCTGTTTTTGCAATGTGTTGAAGTCTGTGCAGATTGTTGTGCAGAGAGGTGGTTGTGTGAATTTCTGTATATTGAGTATGCGGAAAGTTGAAATTTTAAGGTACGGTTAAAATGGTTTTCAAGTATTTGTCAAGTTCTTACCACTTTGTCTTCGCATTTCTGCTCTCAACCTCTATGGTTGTCCTGTGTGTTTGGTACTCTACTTTGACCGCCTAGTTGGCAGGCATGCTGCATAGTGGGAGCTCGCTTTTTTGTGTCCCCAGTCGTTTGTGTATCTAGCTCATATCTGTTTTGGTCACAGCACTTGACCCTTATTGTCCATCCTGTTGGTTGTCACCACCTATCCAAGTATTGTTTAGGGTTGGTGGCGTGTAGGGCTGGTTGGGCATTGTTGCCCATTTCCTCTGTCTTCTATGGAGTTGCTGGCCCAGTCGATGAGCATGTGTAGTCCTTAAAGTCCCCATTGTGTTAGGGTCTTGTCGTTGGTTGGTTGTGGGAGGAGAAATGTTGGAGTTTGTGTGTGGCATTGTGTAATGTGTCCTTTTCGGGGGAAGCATGGGGGTTTGTGTCTGGTGTTTGCATGCTTGTGAGACTTGTGACATTCATGGTTTGTGTGTGCATATGTGACTGCAGCTGGTTATGCCATGTATGGCGGAACGCTGAGTGGATGATTAATTTTTATTTATTTATTTATTACATTTATATAGCGCGCCTAACCCTTAGGCATCTGGGCACTTGAATTTAAGAATACAGTTGGATTACAGAGACTTAGTTATACAGTAAAGTTACAGTCACAGGTATAGTATTGATACATTCTTGTACAGTTGCATTAGTTACATGTGAGTGTTCAGTTACATTTTGAGCTTAGTCTTTTTTAGTCAAACATATGCCAAATACGGTATGCACATTTTTAGTTGTGCTGTGTCAGTCTAGTCTGCGGATGGTAGACAGGGGAGGAGTTCTAGCGCTCATTATTGGAGCGGTAAATTCTTGATATCCTGGTTGAAAAGCCATGTTTATAGTTTTTTGCAAAAGGACCATAGTGAAGGGTCTGTTCTTAGTCTGACGGCATACCATTCCAGTAGTTGGCTGCGATAACAGGGAAGCTAGAGCCTCCTGCTTTTTGTCTTTTGTATCTTCGTGTGGTCAGTTGCCCTAGGTAAGCCGACCGGGTTGGTCTGGCCGATTGAGCTTTGGAGATTAGATTGGAGAGGTAGCGCGGAGCCGTGTTAGAAAGACATCTATGAGTAAGAGAAAGTATTTTGAATTTAATGCAGTCTCTTACTGGTAGTCAGTGAATGTTTCTTCTCGTTGTGGTTATGTGGTCTGATTTCAGGATATTAAGAGCAGCTCTGATGAGTGCATGTTTGAGTGAAGGTTCCAGGAATGTCTTTTGAGGGATGGTGTGCTAGGTTATGGATTTACCAGTGGGTCTTAGTCCCTGTATTCATCTGATGAAGATGTCTATTTACCCGTCACCTGCTTTACTCCATAAATACATGTCCTGAATCTTACCTGACTCCTGTGTCTGATCCATGGAATCTGCATCCTCACGTGCAATCCAGCACACCACCCATAATCCCTGTCTTTCGCTGAAGGTAAAAACAAAACCAACCTGGGAAACACAGTTACATATTTGGGGCAGGAGGACTATGGGGAGGATCTGAGCACCCCATAGAAATGCTTTCCATCCCCCAAATAGGGAAATCACAGGGAACACATACCCCTCACACATGAAATACTCTGAGTGGCAGAACGATGCCAACCTCTCACCCATGCAGCAGCCAGCAATTTAGAAAGAACTCCATGTCTTCCCTACTCAGAGGAGAGACCTTAAAAGGGAAAACATGTCTCATTCACAGCTGCAGGCACGATGACGAGACACAGCTTCAGTAACACCAATGGGAGAAAAGTCAATTTAAAATATAATTTAGCAGAATCAATGTTGCACTCTCTCCACCCTTCAAGAATCACAGCACACACACTGACCTCTTGTGTATAAGAGAAAGCCTAAACGAACTCCAGGAGTGGAGAGACCTCCAGCAGGAGAGAGAAAATGAGAAAGAGAGAGAGAGAGAGAGAGAGAGAGAGAGAGCAGAAGAAGCCCAATCATCATCAAGCAAACAAGGAAAGGAAATCCAAGAAGGTGGCTTGTGAGCCTGCTCCTGACAGCAAGGCAAGAACGTTTCCAGTACAGAGCTGTCAAGCCTCAGTATTAGATAGTTGGAGGACTGTTGGGGAAGTAGAATGAGGAGATGCCACCAGAACCGTGAGGAGGATGCCACTTGGGAAACCTGGAGAAGTAAGGGAGGACCTGTGGGATGAGGAGCTGTCATCAGAGAAGTGAGCAGAGAAGCAAGCAGTCTGTAAACCTCGGATAGTAGAGTGGCTGATGCAGGAGGAGAGGGGGAAGCTGATATAGGATTAGTGGAGGGGAAGAGAACAGCTGGTACAGGTGTAGTGCAGGAGTGGATCTGATATAGGAGAAGGAAAGGAGAAAAGCTGATACTCAAAGAGCCAAAGAGATGAGCTACTGAGGAACTGGCCCAGGAGAGGGATGAAAGAAAGGAGACAGAAGCTCTAGCCAAAGCAAGAGAGTGCAGAAAGGAAAGGAAAAACCCATCACCAAAAAGGAGGTGAGGAGAGATGCGGCCATAGACATGGGCAAGAAATGTCAGAGAAACTAAAGGTGGAGGCCTTGACCCAGGAAAAGACAGAAAAAGTAAAGTCCCCGACCAAGGGAAGGGCAGAGAAGAAGAGAGCAGAATCTCTGATCAGAGAAAGGTAGGGTCTGGGCCTTGATTCTGGAGAGGACAGAGGAAGGAAAGTATAGGTCCTGATTCAGGAGAAATAGAAAATACCTGAGGCGAGGGCAGAGAAAGAAAGGACTGAGCCCCTGTTCAAGTAGAGAGGAAAACGCATACTGGGAGAGGGCAGAGAAAGGAAGAGAGGGCCCTGATGAAGCAGAAAATGAAAATGCCCAAGCAGAGATCATAGAAAGCAAAAGTGGAGGCCGGGACCCAGGAAAAGGAGAAAGTAACGCAAAGTCACTTGGGAACTAACCTAGAAAGAAGATGGAAAGAGTGAAGGGTCATCTGAGAACGCAGGTAAAAGTCCAGAAAGTATACTTTTACACTTTTACCATGAGGATAGCTCAGGGACAACGCGCTCGCCTGGGAAGCAAGAGGATGTGGAGCAACACAGGTTCGATCTCCGGGTCCGCGCTGAGAAACCTCTGGGTATGAAGTACATTATAAATAACCAATTACACTGCATGGACTTTAAATATGCCAACCATCCTGGCATCTCCAATAAATTATGTGAACTAGCCAACAAGATTAGTTTCATTGGCAACTATAAAATATGGATGGCAATCTTTACAAAGGAAAATTTTCTGTAGGACCATTTAAGATGCCAAGAAAGGTCTACCAGTGTTAGTAGCATAGAAAGGTAGCACAGCAAGCATGTGACGATGTCTACAATAATTCTGCCCGTTGTTAAGTACATAGAGTACAGTTCAAGTTTGCCGCCCAAAATGGAGTCGTGTAAAAATAGTGCTCCATAAACACAGCTATCATTGTTTCCTGCTTGTTTTGCAAGTGACTTCCACTACCACAGTAGGTCTATGATGTTAATGTTAAAGGTATTTGTGCCATGCACCGTCACCAGTGCTGTGGTCCCAGGCGCTCTGGCGAGTCTGAAAAGGAGGGTGCCAAGAGGGGGCGATGGGGTGGGGGGTTAAGTAGGGTGTAGTGGGAATAGGAAAGTGAGAGTTGTGATGTCCTGTTGGCCGCTTCAGTTTGGTTTTCACTGTTTGCTGAGCTTAAGTGCGGTTTTCAATCGGTGCCAGAATTCCCATGTGCTGTTGTGGCAGGTTACGTGTTGTTAGTCTGTTTTTGCAATGTGTTGAAGTCTGTGCAGATTGTTGTGCAGAGAGGTGGTTGTGTGAATTTCTGTATATTGAGTATGCGGAAAGTTGAAATTTTAAGGTACGGTTAAAATGGTTTTCAAGTATTTGTCAAGTTCTTACCACTTTGTCTTCGCATTTCTGCTCTCAACCTCTATGGTTGTCCTGTGTGTTTGGTACTCTACTTTGACCGCCTAGTTGGCAGGCATGCTGCATAGTGGGAGCTCGCTTTTTTGTGTCCCCAGTCGTTTGTGTATCTAGCTCATATCTGTTTTGGTCACAGCACTTGACCCTTATTGTCCATCCTGTTGGTTGTCACCACCTATCCAAGTATTGTTTAGGGTTGGTGGCGTGTAGGGCTGGTTGGGCATTGTTGCCCATTTCCTCTGTCTTCTATGGAGTTGCTGGCCCAGTCGATGAGCATGTGTAGTCCTTAAAGTCCCCATTGTGTTAGGGTCTTGTCGTTGGTTGGTTGTGGGAGGAGAAATGTTGGAGTTTGTGTGTGGCATTGTGTAATGTGTCCTTTTCGGGGGAAGCATGGGGGTTTGTGTCTGGTGTTTGCATGCTTGTGAGACTTGTGACATTCATGGTTTGTGTGTGCATATGTGACTGCAGCTGGTTATGCCATGTATGGCGGAACGCTGAGTGGATGATTAATTTTTATTTATTTATTTATTACATTTATATAGCGCGCCTAACCCTTAGGCATCTGGGCACTTGAATTTAAGAATACAGTTGGATTACAGAGACTTAGTTATACAGTAAAGTTACAGTCACAGGTATAGTATTGATACATTCTTGTACAGTTGCATTAGTTACATGTGAGTGTTCAGTTACATTTTGAGCTTAGTCTTTTTTAGTCAAACATATGCCAAATACGGTATGCACATTTTTAGTTGTGCTGTGTCAGTCTAGTCTGCGGATGGTAGACAGGGGAGGAGATCTAGCGCTCATTATTGGAGCGGTAAATTCTTGATATCCTGGTTGAAAAGCCATGTTTATAGTTTTTTGCAAAAGGACCATAGTGAAGGGTCTGTTCTTAGTCTGACGGCATACCATTCCAGTAGTTGGCTGCGATAACAGGGAAGCTAGAGCCTCCTGCTTTTTGTCTTTTGTATCTTCGTGTGGTCAGTTGCCCTAGGTAAGCCGACCGGGTTGGTCTGGCCGATTGAGCTTTGGAGATTAGATTGGAGAGGTAGCGCGGAGCCGTGTTAGAAAGACATCTATGAGTAAGAGAAAGTATTTTGAATTTAATGCAGTCTCTTACTGGTAGTCAGTGAATGTTTCTTCTCGTTGTGGTTATGTGGTCTGATTTCAGGATATTAAGAGCAGCTCTGATGAGTGCATGTTTGAGTGAAGGTTCCAGGAATGTCTTTTGAGGGATGGTGTGCTAGTTTATGGATTTACCAGTGGGTCTTAGTCCCTGTATTCATCTGATGAAGATGTCTATTTACCCGTCACCTGCTTTACTCCATAAATACATGTCCTGAATCTTACCTGACTCCTGTGTCTGATCCATGGAATCTGCATCCTCACGTGCAATCCAGCACACCACCCATAATCCCTGTCTTTCGCTGAAGGTAAAAACAAAACCAACCTGGGAAACACAGTTACATATTTGGGGCAGGAGGACTATGGGCAGGATCTGAGCACCCCATTGAAATGCTTTCCATCCCCCAAATAGGGAAATCACAGGGAACACATACCCCTCACACATGAAATACTCTGAGTGGCAGAACGATGCCAACCTCTCACCCATGCAGCAGCCAGCAATTTAGAAAGAACTCCATGTCTTCCCTACTCAGAGGAGAGACCTTAAAAGGGAAAACATGTCTCATTCACAGCTGCAGGCACGATGACGAGACACAGCTTCAGTAACACCAATGGGAGAAAAGTCAATTTAAAATATAATTTAGCAGAATCAATGTTGCACTCTCTCCACCCTTCAAGAATCACAGCACACACACTGACCTCTTGTGTATAAGAGAAAGCCTAAACGAACTCCAGGAGTGGAGAGACCTCCAGCAGGAGAGAGAAAATGAGAAAGAGAGAGAGAGAGAGAGAGAGAGAGAGAGAGAGAGCAGAAGAAGCCCAATCATCATCAAGCAAACAAGGAAAGGAAATCCAAGAAGGTGGCTTGTGAGCCTGCTCCTGACAGCAAGGCAAGAACGTTTCCAGTACAGAGCTGTCAAGCCTCAGTATTAGATAGTTGGAGGACTGTTGGGGAAGTAGAATGAGGAGATGCCACCAGAACCGTGAGGAGGATGCCACTTGGGAAACCTGGAGAAGTAAGGGAGGACCTGTGGGATGAGGAGCTGTCATCAGAGAAGTGAGCAGAGAAGCAAGCAGTCTGTAAACCTCGGATAGTAGAGTGGCTGATGCAGGAGGAGAGGGGGAAGCTGATATAGGATTAGTGGAGGGGAAGAGAACAGCTGGTACAGGTGTAGTGCAGGAGTGGATCTGATATAGGAGAAGGAAAGGAGAAAAGCTGATACTCAAAGAGCCAAAGAGATGAGCTACTGAGGAACTGGCCCAGGAGAGGGATGAAAGAAAGGAGACAGAAGCTCTAGCCAAAGCAAGAGAGTGCAGAAAGGAAAGGAAAAACCCATCACCAAAAAGGAGGTGAGGAGAGATGCGGCCATAGACATGGGCAAGAAATGTCAGAGAAACTAAAGGTGGAGGCCTTGACCCAGGAAAAGACAGAAAAAGTAAAGTCCCCGACCAAGGGAAGGGCAGAGAAGAAGAGAGCAGAATCTCTGATCAGAGAAAGGTAGGGTCTGGGCCTTGATTCTGGAGAGGACAGAGGAAGGAAAGTATAGGTCCTGATTCAGGAGAAATAGAAAATACCTGAGGCGAGGGCAGAGAAAGAAAGGACTGAGCCCCTGTCCAAGTAGAGAGGAAAACGCATACTGGGAGAGGGCAGAGAAAGGAAGAGAAGGGGCCCTGATGAAGCAGAAAATGAAAATGCCCAAGCAGAGATCATAGAAAGCAAAAGTGGAGGCCGGGACCCAGGAAAAGGAGAAAGTAACGCAAAGTCACTTGGGAACTAACCTAGAAAGAAGATGGAAAGAGTGAAGGGTCATCTGAGAACGCAGGTAAAAGTCCAGAAAGTATACTTTTACACTTTTACCATGAGGATAGCTCAGGGACAACGCGCTCGCCTGGGAAGCAAGAGGATGTGGAGCAACACAGGTTCGATCTCCGGGTCCGCGCTGAGAAACCTCTGGGTATGAAGTACATTATAAATAACCAATTACACTGCATGGACTTTGAATATGCCAACCATCCTGACATCTCCGATAAATTATGTGAACTAGCCAACAAGATTAGTTTCATTGGCAACTATAAAATATGGATGGCAATCTTTACAAAGGAAAATTTTCTGTAGGACCATTTAAGATGCCAAGAAAGGTCTACCAGTGTTAGTAGCAGAGAAAGGTAGCACAGCAAGCATGTGACGATGTCTACAATAATTCTGCCCGTTGTTAAGTACATAGAGTACAGTTCAAGTTTGCCGCCCAAAATGGAGTCGTGTAAAAATAGTGCTCCATAAACACAGCTATCATTGTTTCCTGCTTGTTTTGCAAGTGACTTCCACTACCACAGTAGGTCTATGATGTTAATGTTAAAGGTATTTGTGCCATGCACCGTCACCACTGCTGTGGTCCCCAGGTGCTCTGGCGAGTCTGAAAAGGAGGGTGCCAAGAGGGGGGCGATGGGGTGGGGGGTTAAGTAGGGTGTAGTGGGAATAGGAAAGTGAGAGTTGTGATGTCCTGTTGGCCGCTTCAGTCTGGTTTTCACTGTTTGCTGAGCTTAAGTGCGGTTTTCGATCGGTGCCAGAATTCCCATGTGCTGTTGTGGCAGGTTACATGTTGTTAGTCTGTTTTTGCAATGTGGTGAAGTGCGTGCAGATTGTTGTGCAGAGAGGTGGTTGTGTGAATTTCTGTATATTGAGTATGCGGAAAGTTGAAATTTTAAGGTACGGTTAAAATGGTTTTCAAGTATTTGTCAAGTTCTTACTACTTTGTCTTCGCATTTCTGCTCTCAACCTCTATGGTTGTCCTGTGTGTTTGGTACTCTACTTTGACCGCCTAGTTGGCAGGCATGCTGCATAGTGGGAGCTCGCTTTTTTGTGTCCCCAGTCGTTTGTGTATCTAGCTCATATCTGTTTTGGTCACAGCACTTGACCCTTATTGTCCATCCTGTTGGTTGTCACCACCTATCCAAGTATCGTTTAGGGTTGGTGGCGTGTAGGGCTGGTTGGGCAGTGCGCGCCCATGCCTGCTTTTGTAATGAAGGGGTAGGTTAGGGTTTATGGTTTTCTACAGGGGTATTCACGGTTTTTTTGTGGGCCTTTCTTACTAGTTAATTTCTCCTGAATCTGGAGCAAAGAGCCAAGTTTTGAATAGTTTTCTGAACTCCAAATGACCCCTTGTGTTGCGTATGTTATTTGGTAGGTTATTGCACACAGGGCTCACATGATTCAACAACGCAAACAACATGGAAATTGTAGTAGTAGTAGACACATTATTTCAGACGTCTTGTTTCCATAAAAGTACAATACATCACCTTAAATGAACAATAAAAGCATAGCATATGTTGACAAGCATGACTGTGTTTAAAATAAATGCAGAGAAATTCAATGACTGTTAAATTGAAACAGCTAACAATCATTGGTAAAAAGTAATCAACAAATACAATTAAATGATCTAGCCACCTCAAACATCAACAAGGTCTATGCCATCATTCAAAATTGTATGGCCTCACCTATGTCTCAATGACGAAAAAAAGAGATTCTCATTGTAGGCCCCCCTCCCGACTGAAAACTCTTCATACCCACTATTCATCCATTATCATTGATGGAACCTCCATCCCAGTACTCAATCAGGTTAACACATTGGGAATCTATTTAGATACCAACCAAACCATGACTAAGCATATCTGTGCCCTCTCCTCTGCTACAGCACACACAGCTAAACTCATTGCACTCAGCCACCAATTCCTTACCCCACAAAACAGTCCGACATTAGCGCAAGCACTTATACTCTCCAAACTTGATTACTGTAATATACTCACACTAGGAACCTCCAGCGCCAACTTGGCTAACCCGCAACTATCACAAAACAAAGCACTAAGGGTATCCATTGCATTAAAAAGGAATGACCACATCTCCCACATTAGGAGAGGAGAACATTGGCTACCCATGCAAGGGAGAATCCTATTTAAGTCACTGAGCATCACACACAAATGCATCACCAATGATTCTCCTGCCTACCTCAATAACTGCGTCACCCAAAAAACCTCCTCTAGATCCCTCAGATCTTGCTCTAGCACACACTTATTTGTCCCGAGGTTCAAGAGCACCAGAGCCGGCGGAGCCAGCTTCCCAGTAGCTGCACCTAAGATCTGGAACACCCTTGCACATTAGGAATGAACCCTCTTACCAGCGCATTATGAAACTCATTAAAACATGGCTTTTCAACAAATACTAACCACTATACTGTTTTTTGTAAAGTACCTTCTGTATATTAACATTTCCTGCATCTTGATATGTATTGCTTATATTGTAAATATCTAATTTAACTTTGCAACCAGACAAGTGATCCATGTAACCTACGCCATGATTTCTCCGGGTTTGGGCGTGAAACAAATGCTATAAATAAATAAATAAATAAAGTAACGTACATTTAATTTAGCAGAAATTATGAATAACATCTTTCAGAAAACAATCATAAAATTCATAATATCCCACGTGTCTTCATGGCAAACAAAAAGTAGCCAAATGACTTAGTTAAGCCAGGACTCCTGCCAGCTAAAATATATAAAAAAAGGAGTTTTACTATTTAAAGATCTATAGTTCCTTAACCCTGGTATTAAACATGTCTGTCTTAAATCTTTGTGAGCTTGACAGTAAAGAATCAATTGAATCACAGAGGCCATGGTAAGGGCATTTCAGGGGCTGACGGAAGAATTTGTACCAAATTGTTCCCAGGTAGTTTTCACAAAACTGGTCCTCAGAAGAGTTGGGACAGTTTTATATTTTGCAAGTAATCCTGAAGCCAAATTCTTACTATTAGGGTAATAGATGTTAATGGCTTGTTTGTAGTGAACATTCCTCCGGTAACATGGTTTTTCACAAGCATGTAGAACCCATTAGATGTTGTATCATGCCTCTTAGACTATAAATGAAAACACCCCGGCAGGATACATTTTTTACAAATATATTGTAACCAAGGTACCATTTGATAACATTTTTTCTCAATCAGGCCATCTAAGATCCGGTTTCTGAGGAGCGCATATGTATAATCCCATAAGGTTACCAAATATAATAGCAGTGTAATGCAGCGTTCAACTGTCAGCAAAATTAAACAGGTTTCCAAATAAACCATTCCATTAGGGGTTGATTTGGGTAACAACAAAATAGTTTTCAAATATTTTGTTTCCGAACCACTTGGATGAGTAGCTGGCTCATGACCAATAGCCTATATCAGCCCATATCATACCTTTATTTTTGTTTTATTTAGTGTAAATCAACCGATTAAGGCTTTCTATACTTCACATATGAGCGGAAAAACTATTATTAGTAAATACATCTTTTGGTCAAGCCATTCTACATTAAGTCAATTCATATAACAGAAAAACTCTTATTTACAATCAATTAAAATCAACATGTCTAAGATTTCTTTGATGACAAGCCACATTTTTGTCATGTGATATAGTAACGCAAAATCATTGGCACACAGATTATCGCCCCATAGGCGATCCAGAGAGTCAATGGAGGCATCACAGTTTCCCACAGCCCTTAAACATTCCTTTCTGTATGGTGTCTAAACGGTCACAGAAGAGCACAAGGTGTTTCGTGTTTTCTAACACCCTGCCACCACAGAGCCCACATCATCTTTGATCCTGTTCCAATCGCATTCTGGTGCCCAAAATGGCCTGTGTGTTGTCAAAGTTAAATTTGAATCTTGTGTATTCAAATACTATCCAATTGTTGGGATAGTCGAGCAGATAGCGGGGCTAGGTACAGCGCTTGTATAGTTGGTGTGAACACGCTCTGCTATGTGCTTTAGTAGCTCGATCAACCCCAGTTTGCTCGTGGTCCAGGGAGTAAATAGTACCCTTCATCACGTGCCTAAACCTTGAATAGTTGGTATTGGAGGGGTCGGCTGCAAGATTAGAACATTGCTTAGAACCCTCATTTACTGAAGCAATAGAACCCTCAGAGTGGGGCATTACCATTTTGGTAATGCCCCTGGGGCCATAGTTACAAGCCTGAGCGAAGCAAGGGCTTTAACATAGCCCTGGGGGCATTATCAGGCCGGTAATGCCCCCCTCTGAGGGTTCTATTAATATTAGTACCCCGGCACGTCGTACCAAGGTACTAATAGTATTTTTTTCTCGAGCATAGAAATGGCGCTGAAACCGTTTCTCAACTCAAGAAAAAAAAAAAGCAAAAGAAATGGCTGCCAGGGATTGGGAAGAAAGGACTTCTTGTAGTCCCTTCTCCCTTTCCATGGTGGCTAGTTATGCGACATAGATGCGCCAGGAACAATCCTGTTCCCGGCACCAGTGAGGGACAGAGGAGCTCAGGTAAATGGGGTTTGGGTACGGAGGGGATGGAATATGTGAAAAAAGGGGGTGGTGGTGGGGGGAAAGGGGAGGGGATGCTGGGAGGGAAGATGGTGGCCTCCCACTGTGTGGTAAGGACCCCGTTCCAAGCCTTCTCATTCGCTGGGAGGCCACCACACCGGGTAGTAATAACAAATTCAGACAAGAGCCACCAAGCCCGCCAGCAGTGGTGTGACTAGCTAATGATACAATATGTAAAAGAGTACTCTCCCCACTATTTATTAATTTCCCATAGAGTAAAGTGAGTTGCAATTGAAGCAGGCCAAGAATGCTCCTGAGTCCTACCTCAGTGATTAAGTATTCAGCTGGTCTACTGGTAGGACATTCCGTTAACACTTTTAGACACATACCTTCTATATTTCGGATTTGTCAGCATATCTAAATATCCATACTTCGTCACATCACAATAGAGTAGGTGGAATTTTTCTTTACATACTTGAAGAATTGAGGCTAACACATATTGATTGTGCTTCTGAGCGTTTAGGAGGATGACACCTAATTGCTGTCTTATGTTTATCTCTACTTTGACCATCTCGGGTATCCAAGCTAATTTATCGTCAACAGTTATGCCAGATAGTCATAGATGAAAACCATTTCTAGCCGATGAATCCCCACTAAAAGCCATCTGTATTCTTTCCGAAGGCACTATTCTTTCCGAAGGCACTGAGTGTTACGTTTCAATATCATATTCTTCATTTTAATGGCATGAATCGATAGTTGGTTGTTTTTGGAATATATATCAAGCTTATCGAGCTGTAGCTGAAGACCTTTGGATGTGTAGTTGAGCAAGGCAAGGTCATCCGCATAACCAAGCCACTGTATGTGTACCATGCCTAGCCTTGGGGGAAAGATCTCATTAAAGTTAATCAGGGGTGGTAGATCAGCAAGATATAGATTAAATAATATTGGTGCAAGTATACCTTTGCTTTTGATCGCATAAGCTTTGATAGGATGGCTTGAAGAAAGGCTTTTTTATTTATTTATCTATATTTGTATATCGCACTTACAGCCCCGAGGCATCGAGGCGCTGTTACTTGAGGTTTGTAGGAAATTTTGATTAAGTGGTTACAGGCCACCAAGGTGGTCTCTTGGTTACAGGTACATTAGTAGTAAGTGACTTCATAGATGAACAGGTGAGGACCAACTTAACATACATCATTGGGCCTCATTAGGACCCTGGCGGAGAGGGTATTACGCCAGCGTAGTGCATGGCGTACCTCTCCGCCATACTACGAGTTCCCGTAGCGCCATGGAGGTTTTCTCCGCCTGGTTTTACCAGCCGGAGAAAACCATGGCGCTACGGGACCTCGTTGTTAATTACGCCACCGTATTTTACGGTGGCGTAATTAACTCCTTCCCCACTCCCATTATACCCTATGGGGCAAAAATGGGAATGGGGAAGGGCAGAATGGGGATTGGGGATTTACCGCTCCGCCGAGGTCGGAATGGGGCGGTAAATCCGCCAACCCCCATGGCGCTATCGGCGGCTTTCCGCCATGCTTCGCGGTGCATTTAGCACCGCGAAGTCCGCCTGGGTCGTAATGAGGCCCATTAAGTGTTACATGTCAGTCATTGTTACATCAGTCATCAAAAACAGTATACTTTCAGACAAAAAGCTTAGTTTTGATTGCTTTGCGCAATGCTCGGATTTGACTCGAGGTGATAAGGAAGGGCATTCCAGTGGGAGGTGGCCATTGTGGGAAAACGAGTGCCCCCGGTGTGGACTTTTCATGCCTTGGGAGTGAGAATCGTGTTGGAGTAACCCTTCCTCAGAGGTCTCGTGGTGGTGTGTTTTGCAATTCTTTGGACAGGGTAGGAAGGTGCAAGATCATGGAGGCATTTGTGCGTGAGGGACAGGGTTTTAAACACAATTCTCTCTTTGACAGGGAGCCAGTGAGCCTGCCTTCTCACTCTCACTTCCGAAATATGGTCTTTCCTCGAAGTTCCTGTGGCTGCCCTTAGGGCGTTGTTCTGAACCAGTTGGAGTTTAGGCACATTTTTACAAGAAGTCCCTACAAGGAGGGCATTGCAATAGTCAAGCCTTGAACCAATTATTGCCCTGGCAATGGTGAGGCAGTTCTGGCGGGATAAGAAGGGTCTGGCTGCGTTAAGAACTTTGGAGTAGTAGGCAGGCGAGGAAGCAATGGCATTAACCTGTCTGTCCATAGCCAAATCCGAGTCAAGGGAAACTCCAAGTGTCTTGACGTTATGGGATAACTTGATGGGAATATTGACGATGGTGAATGACACGTACTGCTGATTAAGATTGCCCAAGGTAGCGGGGGAGCCGATTAGCAGAAGTTCTGTCTTCTCACTATTAGGGCATAACCAACAGTCCGCCATCCAGGATTGGATCGTGGAGTAAATGGTGTTGAGAATGTACATATCTGCCTCGTAGTTGCCAGTGAGTGGGGTAAGTACCTGTGTGTCATCCGCGTAATTGGTGTACGTGATGCACAGGAGTCAAGGATGCTGAACAGAGGCCTTTTGAAGAGGTTGTAGAGAGTTGGCGCGATGCAGGAGTCTTGTGGCACTCCACATTTGATGTGGCTCGGGGTGGCACATGCTGAGTCGAAGTAGACTTTCATGGCCCTCTTTTGGTACCTATGCAGCTGAACAATCAGTCCCCATATTATGGCGGTTTAGAAAAATGCGCTAAAAATCCCATTTATTTGCAATGTGATAATAGAATATGACATTTCATCTAAAATTCCACACATACACAATGCCACCTAGTCCATTATTTTGAGGCTCATTTATGGCTATTTCTTTTTCCTATTGGGATGATATTGTAAATTGCGAGCTAAGTGTAAACACAAATAATTAGAAAAAGTTACTTTTATTTATTTATTTATTTATTTATTTATCTGAGATACACAGCTTAATCATATGAACTTTTACCCATATTATCTCCATGTATCCAATTCCAATGCAATTCATAATACATGTCCCAATAATACAATCAATCATTAACCAATTCTAATAGAATAAATAAGAAAACTAATAAAACCATTTAAAAATCATTTGATCACTTAGCAGCAACTGAGTGGTTATTATAAATTCAGACATATTAAAAACGTTTCTACTGCTATTGTTAAAGATGTATAGGACCCACTAAATAAAATTAAGCACCATTTTTCCATTGTTAAAACTCTATGGCCCTCATTACAAGTCTGCCGGTCCGTAATCAACATTGCCGGTAGAACGAACCACCCATTGGATGGTAGAACTTTGTAATTTGTAGGGGAAATAATGTTCAATGTTGGTGTGGTCTTCAGGAAACTTTTTCTTTGAAACCTTCGACAGCAAATTGAAAAACATGGCTCTCGGTTCTTCCCTAAGATCATAGACCATAGGCTGTAATAAATGGGCACCTTTTAGAAGAAAGGTTTTAATCTTAATTGAGCTCACATGCAGAAATACCAAATCAAGTCTTCTGTCAACACAGAATTTAACTTGATCTACATCACTAGAGCGAATATTCCTTAATGGTAGAATTGAGGTCATTAATTTGAGGACATTCCCTCTATTTAGCTCAAGATCTCCTTTATGTATCGGCAATCTTTCCAGTACAAGAGTCATACTGCGGTCTTGCTCTGGTTGCAATATCAGTGTTTCTTCACTCACTCATGTGAGTAGCTGCTCACGGGACTGGTCTTTGTAATCCTAGCCTTCTCTGCTCGAGAGTTTGAAATAATGGTTCTTGACGTTTCAGCATGTCAGGTTTGCTTATTCGTTGAGGGTCAAGACTCTACTTCATAATCCCACGGATTCTTAGCCTTATTTTGACCTCTGGTCTTGGCTTTATTCTGCTAGTAAAAGAGTGCATCATTTCCGAAGGGTCTTTACTCCTTATTTGCTGGGCCAGTTCGTCCAGTTCCAATTCACTCTGTCTGTCAAATCTAATATATGAATTTCATCAGTTGTTTTCCCAAGAGATGCATTTGTGAAACCTCCAGAGTCTTGGAATGGTGATTATTCCCAGAGTTTGTTCGTTCAATTGTCATAACAAAACCTTCCAAGAAAAAGTTAGAATTTAGGTGGGAGATAACGGCTGCTTGCTCCAACCCCTTTTGATTGATCAACTCATATAATTTCACCAGTGTAATAAGTGCAACGTTTAGCATGGAAATGGACGTGAGAGACGAGTTGACGGCAGAAGGATGAGGTATCTGCGAAATCCGGGAGGGTTGGCTAGAATAAGACAAAAGGAGTCATTGAAATTGGATGGTGAGCTTGGGTATAACTCTGGTGAGGCAGAAAGGGGCCTCTGTGTGATGAGGTTTCCACATTGGTATCCACCAGTGACAAGACCAGGTTAATAATTTGAGCAACACATTGTGCCTTACTCGCCGCTTCAGAAGTTACGCGACACTCTTGAAAAATGTACTCTCCCATTCAGTGCATCAAAAGCTTCTGAATTTAATCTGGATTGGATCAAATTTGGGGCCAATAAAGCTGGATTTAAATTAATTTGACTTCCATTGGATGCAGTTTCAACTTCAGCTAATCCTCTAACAATAGCAGTGTCTGTCAATTCCATTACTGGAGAAGAGCTCTCTGTTTTGTTCGTTTCCGTTTTGGCTCTCTGTTTTTTTTAAGAAAGCAGTAATTTTTGGTGTGGAGGCTTCTAACATCACAGGTTTCCCTGTGAGTGAGGCCATTGGACAGGGGAGCGGGGCCGCCTTATACAACTCACAATGGCGCCCCAATCTCAATTTAGCCATACTAATGATTTTGCTCGGTAGAGAGCAAAGGGTTTGCAAAATCGTGTGCTTGCTTCCAGATAAAGGACCTCATCACGAGTTTGGCGGTAACCCTTAAATGCGGCGGTAACGTTATTACCGCTGCATTTAAAGGTCCACAAAATCATGGGCTTGGCAGATTTTTCCCCAGCTCCGAGCTGGGGCAAATCTGCTGCGATTTTGCCAATATATGGCGCTATTGGGCCCAATGGGGAATGGGAAATTCCCGAATGGGACAAATGGGGAATGGGGACTTACCGTTCCACCAAACCCATGGCCCAGCACTAATAGCGCGGGGGGGTTTGGCAGTAGGGCTAGTAGCCCCAGCGGTAGTACCGCCAGGGTTATCGCCCAATTCGTGATGAGGCCCAAAGTCTTGTGTATCACAGCTTTTACGGACACGTCAGTTACAGCTTACTCTTCAAAGCGTGAGCATACAACATAAGGCAGTCATTTTTGTTAATTCTACCGTGGAGACAATATTTAATAAAACAACAACGAGAGGGCCAGTTTACCCAGGTTCCTGCTGTAGATTGCCTTCTCTGCCTCCACTTAGCATCCACATTGTGCCGGCACTTCGTGCCCAGCAGGGTATTTCTACAGGCACACCGCCTTGTGTATATGTATGCACGTCGAGGGAGATCAATACTAGAAGGTCCTTTCACAGCCACTCCTGCCGTAGACTGCCTTCAGTATTTCTACAGGCACACCTCCTTGCAATTAAAGGTGCATGCACGCCCAGGAAGATCAAAAGTGGAAGGTCCTTTCACAGCCGCTCCTGCGGCAAACTGCCTTCTCTGCCTTCACTTAGCCACCACTTCGTGGATTTACTTTTAATATTTTACAGCTGTTGAGGTAAATCTCTCAATTTTTTGGCCTGTGTTTCCCAACCCACATTACTACGTACTTCAAAGGATTGATCAATAATTTCATACAATCCATTAATTCTTTATATTTATCAACAAATCTTTGTTGGGCAGCAAGGGTAGGACCGCTAAAAAGAGCATCATCAAAATAAAGTAATACTGGTCCCGCCCGTCCCCCACTGAGGCCACATCTAAACTAGTGTGTGTTAAACATTCTTTCTGTATAGAGAAGAAGGAAAGGAGCAAGAATCCACCACTGCCTTATCCCAATTTTGAACTGAACACTATCTATAAGTTCACCTTCTAACCAAACAACACCTTTCATGTCAAATCAAAATTAAGCTGCATAACTATGCTAAGAAGGCCATCCCATACATTTTGCATTGCATGAATGCATTAAGGCCTTGTTCAGAGGTCCATCTCCCTACAGGGAAACCATTTTGGATCTCTGTAGGGATATTGTTCACTATGCATCAATCCTCCAGCTGGGCCAGATGACATTTTCCCATGACTTCTAGAGCATCGTCAGTCAGAGCAATGGGTCTGTAATGATTTGGATCATCACAAGACCCCTTCTTGAAAATGGTACTAGAAACCCTTTCATGTATGCGGAGGGTAGCATTTTCATATAGAGATAAGCCTTCAACAAATTAGTAAGCAATGGGGCATACACTTGTAGTTTTTCGTTTAGACATCCACAGCAACCCATTCCATACCAATGGCCCTCGCTAATTTTTCTGATCTAAGGATGTCTTTAATCTGGTTCAGTGAAACAAATTCAACAAGAGCTGTACGCGTATTTTTGTTATGCCAGGAAGGTATAGTTTTTTTGAGTTATAAAGAGTGCAAAAGAGTAATCCAATCCTCCAATGTAATATTTGCTGTCAACAGTACTTTGTTTGTATACACAAAAAGGATCCAAACAAAGAGTGTCTCTAAGCTGCATTTTCCAACTTTCTCCATTAGTACATGTCAGACTTTGCAATTTTTTGCATACATTTTGTGGCCTGACTATCTCAGTTTCGTCCATATCGCTACCTTTAAGTAATATGAGAAGCTCTCTCTTCTTTCAAAAGCACTCTTTGGAGAACCCTATCCACCTTGATTTCGGTACACTTGCCAACTTCTTAGTTATACATGTATCCAGATCAATTGCCAGTAAGGTCAGGGCCTTCCATTTGGCCACCATATTACATTGAAACCAATAGCCTTTTAGTCATTAATTTATTTCATGCAATCTCCTTTTCACTATGTTTTACTTGACCAGGTCATGCAGAACTGTCGGTCATCACCCTTTTTCCTGGTGGCACTTTTATGTGAAATCATCTCTTTCCAGGTCAGCCCTTTCCTCGTCCTTTGTGTGATGGAAAGTATCGCAAATTGGTTTAAGGTGTAAAAATAATGGATTATGGCCACTTACTATTCTTTGGCCTATCACCATATCAATTCATGTGAACCAGTATAAAGTATTGATTATGCAATATTTTGGTATAGATGCTGTGCTTCCATGAGAAAAGGTGGATTTTGGCAGGTGGGTCACTTTGTGCATGGCCATTAATTATTCTCAGGGTGTATCTGCTCTCAAGATCTTACAAACACTTGGCCTCCCTATTCACCTTTTGGGTTACAGTATCGACAATGGGTTTATTCCTTTTTAGGTCTTCTACAGTATCACACAATTTTGTAGAAGTGTGGGATTATTTGCCCACTTTAGCGTTACAAAACCCCCAAATAATCAGCAGAAGACTGTAAGCAGGCAACCCGTCTAAAGGAACAGTAGAAACAAACAACTAAAAACATACATAAATGAGACAGTCATTATTTTTTCTACATGTTTTAATATAAACATTCACTATCAGCAGTTTTGGTCTCCTTTGTTTCTCACACACAACCACTTGTAATGGGCCACAACCAAGACCCAGTCTTAGTCCTCGCACACAAAGGGACCAGAATTTCCACCTCACCCTACGACCTGGCTGGCAGGCACCATCATTGTTTGAAAATAATCCAAGTAAAAGCATCTGCAGTCTAAGTTTCTTGCAATATAAACAGGTCAAAAGAGCTGATGTACTAAACTCAATTGGGTTGTAAATATTTTGGGACAAACCCACAATTTTCCATGACAAGGGCCTAATTGATCTATTAGGGTCAGCATTATGGACCTTAATGGCTTAGTAGAGCAATCATCAGGGTTTGCAGGAGCACAATTATTGATGGACAAACTCAGTCAATCTACTTCTGAAAATCCTTCATTTCAGGGGACAGAGGTGCAGATTAATTTAATAGTCAAGACAGAATGCATTGGGGCTCATTTCAAGTGTGGCTTTCGGGAAACAAGGGTGCCAGTAAGCTTGCCGGACTCCCACACTACAAGACTGCCTGCCGGGGCCACTGCGCCTGACAGGTCGGACCCTGCTGGGCATAGCGGCCCCGGTAGGCAGATTCTTCATGGAGGCTTCCATCTCCCCACTCCCATAGAGTCCTATCGGACTCTATGGGAATGGGGAGTTAGAAAATCTGGCTCCTGACTTCCCACGCAGCTGGGTCTTGTAATGTCTCGTTGGCACCGGGAAGTCAGGTGTCAGATTCTGTGCTACAGTGTTTGTGGCAACCAGCAGGTCGCACCAGCGGGTTGCCGCCAACCTCGTAATGAGACCCATTATTGGGATGGGATGAGTATGAGCACCATCGACCGGAAACTGGATTGATCGTCTTGTTACTTTTTTTCTGCTGCTCCATGTGTTTTTAGCAATTCATATTAATTTTAGCCTTTCTGTTCGTAATTTGTGCCATTTGCTCTTTTCAATCTTTTATAACGTTATCCTTGCTTTATCTTTACCTATTATAGCATTTTAGTTTCTGTGCGAGTGAAAACAGTGCCTGTTGCCAGGCTCTGCACGTACCGATCCCTCTGAACTACAACTTCCAGTCCAATTGTAGTTTGCCGGGATGTTTTATTTCGCTCCATCACACTGGAATACCCGACCTCCCACAATCCGAGGTGAGCCCTCCCTCATTGCCTTCTGGAAAGCTATGAAAACCATCCTCTTCACATAAGGTCTCTCGCAGCACCATGTTTGCCAATAAACTGTCTGTAATGTAATAACCAAAGATGCATGAGCTGTAATGACTAATCTGTTTGTAGCAATCATAATGTGCCAATGACTGCTACCAATCCTGTACCCCCTGTAACTAAGTTCCTGCAAGTAACAGCGCCACAATGCCCCTGGGCTGCTTGCGCGCTATATAAATATAAATAAATACATAAATAAATTAGATCCTAGGTGCGACCGCGCCTGGCACGAACGAGCTGGTTTGTACCGGTTAGAACTGGGAAGTGCTGTGTGCTGCTACTACGCTGTGATACAGTTTCTTTCTGAGTCCACTGCCATGTCCACATGCTGTTCCCTATTGGCTGCCATCCAGAAACATTTCTGGGAAAGACTTGCTGCCTCATTAGTGGACTCAATCCGCCTTCTTATATCTGTAACTAAGCTGTTGACTACAGGAACACACGAGCCACAGGATACCCCTATCTCCATGCCGCCTCCTCTTTGCCTCGGGGAAACTACTAGTGTTTCAACGAATAAGGAGACACCATTTACTCTCATTCTGAACCATCTAAATCAGCCATACAAACACGCCTTAAATGTGTACTACTCAACACGCGCTCCCTGACCTGTCATGCTGCTGAAATCGCTGACTTCATCCTTGAGTTTAAACCTGACATCGTGGCAGCTGAGACATGGCTCCATTATTCAGCTTTTCACTTTCTGTAACTCCCGAGGGATATGACATTTTGCATATAAATCGGATCACAGGTACAGGAACACATGGAGGAGGTGTTGCTTTGATATTTTGCAAAGATTTGAACCTTTATATTTCTAATAAACCTCAGCTAGATCACTGAGAATCCATGTTTGGAAATTACAAATCAATTCTGTTACAACCTTTAGCATCTTACTTCTTTATAGATCTCCAGAAGTAATGCCACTCTTCGAAGAACAATTACTGGCCTTTCTTGGCTGTACCACCAAATTGAAGTCCCCCTTCTTGTCTTGGGAGACTTCATCATTTGGGCCAACAATCCAAGATGCTATGTCTCTCCTAGACATTCTAGGTAACCTTGGATTCACACAGCATATTACTGAACCCACCCATACTGGTAGAAACACTCTTGAATGGATATTATCCCGCAATGTGGATGTTTTTAACTTAAAGACCCAGATCTGTCCGTGGTCAGATCATTCATTGCTCTTCTTTGACTCTTACATTGACTCAGTGATGACTAAACCGCTCTCTCCTATTACACAAACTGTTACCGTCAGGAACTCAAAAAGGCATAACCCATGAGGTTTTTGCCTCTACTGTTCTTTCATTATTAGCCCCCCATGGACGCTGAGCTCCCTCTTGACGTCTTTTCATCTGCCCTCAGGAAGGCCGTTAACCAATCATTTGAATCTCTGGCCCCCCTCAAACAGCTAAAACTGAAGAAACTGCTCTCCTCTCGACTGTGGTTCTCTTCAGATATTTTAGATGCCAGGGCAAAAATAAAGGAGAGCTGAACACCATTGGCATAAGAATCCTTCTGATGATTCTCTCATTACATATAAGGCAGCTGTGAAACTGTTTACAAATCTCTTATTGAAAGCCAAAGAAGAAAAACTCAATGCCAGGATTGAATCAACTAAATCCAAGCCTAGAGAACTGTTTAAGGTGCTATCTGAACTAAAGGCCAGTCCTGTAGATGCTCTGCCAGAAGCAGATGAAACATGATGTCAACACATCCATGACTGCTTCACCCAGAAAGTTACCTTCCAACAACATATTATCAGTAATCAGTTGAATTTACTTCAATCTTCTGATCGAGATACAATATCAGCATGTCCTTCTTATGACCCAGTTTCTTCTTGTTTCTCTTTTCACAAAGTGTCAGAAGGTGAGGTTCAGGAGGCCATATCCAAGCTAAAACCTACATCATGCAAAGGGGACAGCTTCCCCGCCTCACATTTTCAAGATTATTGAGATAATCTGACCCCCTGGGTCACTACTCTTGTTAACCGGTCGTTTGCAGAGGCTGTTGTCCCATATAATATCAAGGAGGCATGGATTACCGCCTTGCTGAAAAAGGAGAATCTTGAAAACAGAGATCCCGGGGATTTCTGGCCAATTACTAATGCCCCCTTCTTGTTGAAGATCCTAGACAAGATTACACTCGAACAATACCAACATTTTGTCATACATAAGTACATTCTTGCTACTGGTCAGTCTGGGTTCTGAGTGAATCATGGAACCGAGACTGCCCTACTCAACCTCAAATCTAACATCGTGGAGATAATTGACAAGGGCGGCCAAGCACTGCTACTCCTTTTGGACCTCTCGGCCACCTTTGATCTGGTCGATCATGCAGTCTTGGCTGATCTGATAGACTGATCAAGGTGGGCAGATGTTCCGGACATGGGGTTCACTGGCTCTGATCCTTTCTTGGCCCGCGATCTGTTTTTTTCGCAACCAAGGACAATGGACAGTCTATTAAGGCACTGCTAACTTGTGGGGTCCTGTTCATTTACATAAAACCACTGTGCGATCTTCTACTCTCACTGGGTGTCCGCTTTGCAAATTATGCTGATAACACTCATATCGTGATAGAGTTGTCAGGCCTCTACAGCAAGGACCAAGAGAAGGTTAACACCATCTTTCAAGCTATTCAACTCTGGATGGCCAAAAATTATCTGGTCCTCAATAATAAAAAAACTGAGCTCCTTGTCCTGGTCACACTGGCCAAACTCAATCACCTAGAAACCTCTTGTGCTAGTTTCTGCATTGCAGGTAACACCATCAAGCAGGGGTGTTGCTAGGGTTGGAAAAGATCAGGGGCTAAGCTAATGTTGGGACTGGTGGGATTTGGGGCTAGCTATAGCCTTTTGGTTGTAGCACCTGAGCTTCTATCCGGGGCTACAACCAAAAGACCCGGGGCTATAGCCCACTTAGCCCCCGCCCCAGCAATGCCTCTGCCATCAAGGTCTCTGTTTCTGTGAAAACCTTAGGGGGTTATTTTGATTCCCACCTCACATTTAAGAAACATGCACTCCATCTCCAATCTCTCGAAAATCATTTATTATGGTGGCAAATTCACCCCTACCTCTCAGAGACTGACCGGGATATTATTTCCACAGCCATTACTAACACTACGAATTCCCCTGGCGTGGTGAGTAGGCCCAGGCCCCCAGCCCCCCAGAGCATCCGGTCTTTATTTTACTTGTGCTTTAAAAAGCACGTGCAGCGCACTCGGCGACTGCTTCTCCCGGCAAGCCCCACTGCTTCCTGACTCCCTGTGCCCGCCTCCCGCACCACCCCCGCGACCGGATTGGTGCCTGGAAGCACCCAGCAAGAGAGGCCCTAATGACCCTGCTGGCTCGCCGCACCCGCGCCATTTACGAATTCCCCTGGCGTGGTGAGTAGGCCCAGGCCCCCAGCCCCCCAGAGCATCCAATCTTTATTTTACTTGTGCTTTAAAAAGCACGCGCAGCGCACTCGGCGACTGCTTCTCCCGGCAAGCCCCACTGCTTCCTGACTCCCTGTGCCCGCCTCCCGCACCACCCCCGCGACCGGATTAGTGCCTGGAAGCACCCAGCAACCGAGGCCCTAATGACCCTGCTGGCTCGCCGCACCCGCGCCATTTACGAATTCCCCTGGCGTGGTGAGTAGGCCCAGGCCCCCAGCCCCCCAGAGCATCCAATCTTTATTTTACTTGTGCTTTAAAAAGCACGCGCAGCGCACTCGGCGACTGCTTCTCCCGGCAAGCCCCACTGCTTCCTGACTCCCTGTGCCCGCCTCCCGCACCACCCCCGCGACCGGATTGGTGCCTGGAAGTACCCAGCAACAGAGGCCCTAATGACCCTGCTGGCTCGCCGCACCCGCGCCATTTACAAATTCCCCTGGCGTGGTGAGTAGGCCCAGGCCCCCAGCCCCCCAGAGCATCCGATCTTCATTTTACTTGTGCTTTAAAAAGCACGCGCAGCGCACTCGGCGACTGCTTCTCCCGGCAAGCCCCACTGCTTCCTGACTCCCTGTGCCCGCCTCCCGCACCACCCCCGCGACCGGATTGGTGCCTGGAAGCACCCAGCAACAGAGGCCCTAATGACCCTGCTGGCTCGCCGCACCCGCGCCATTTACGAATTCCCCTGGCGTGGTGAGTAGGCCCAGGCCCCCAGCCCCCCAGAGCATCCGATCTTTATTTTACTTGTGCTTTAAAAAGCACGCGCAGCGCACTCGGCGACTGCTTCTCCCGGCAAGCCCCACTGCTTCCTGACTCCCTGTGCCCGCCTCCCGCACCACCCCCGCGACCGGATTGGTGCCTGGAAGCACCCAGCAACAGAGGCTCTAATGACCCTGCTGGCTCGCCGCACCCGCGCCATTTACGAATTCCCCTGGCGTGGTGAGTAGGCCCAGGCCCCCAGCCCCCCAGAGCATCCGATCTTTATTTTACTTGTGCTTTAAAAAGCACGTGCAGCGCACTCGGCGACTGCTTCTCCCTGCAAGCCCCACTGCTTCCTGACTCCCTGTGCCTGCCTCCCGCACCACCCCCGCGACCGGATTGGTGCTCTGCGCGGCCATAAGGAACACTCCAGGGCAGCCCCCTGCCCGGCAGCCCCTGCGGCTAAGGGCCCCAAGGCCAAGGGCGGCTCCGACAGAGGCGGCTCCAAGATGTGTCAGCAGGTGTCCGCAGGGGAAGCCAATGAAGCCAGCAACCAACAGACACCACCAAAACCGTGAGTGTGGTATGGGTAGGGGAGTAGACCAATCACTCCACTCCAGAAAGCCCATGCCACTCTATCTTACCTCCAAATAACATTGATTGCCATAATGTTAGCATGTCCACTCTTAGATAGAACTGTGAAAGTTAGCATGTCCACTCTTAGATGGAATTGTGAAAGTTAGCATGTCCACTCCTAGACGGAATTGTGAAAGTTAGCATGTCCACCCCTAGACGGAATTGTGAAAGTTAGCATGTCCACCCCTAGACGGAATTGTGAAAGTTAGCATGCCCACTCCTAGACGGAATTGTGAAAGTTAGCATGTCCACTCTTAGATAGAACTGTGAAAGTTAGCATGTCCACCCCTAGACGGAATTGTGAAATTTAGCATGTCCACCCCTAGACGGAATTGTGAAAGTTAGCATGTCCACCCCTAGACGGAATTGTGAAAGTTAGCATGCCCACTCCTAGACGGAATTGTGAAAGTTAGCATGTCCACTCTTAGATAGAACTGTGAAAGTTAGCATGTCCACCCCTAGACGGAATTGTGAAATTTAGCATGTCCACCCCTAGACGGAATTGTGAAAGTTAGCATGCCCACCCCTAGACGGAATTGTGAAAGTTAGCATGTCCACTCCTAGACGGAATTGGGAAAGTTAGCATGTCCACTCTTAGATGGAATTGTGAAAGTTAGCATGTCCACTCTTAGATAGAACTGTGAAAGTTAGCATGTCCACTCCTAGACGGAACTGTGAAAGTTAGCATGTCCACTCTTAGATGGAATTGTGAAAGTTAGCATGTCCACTCTTAGATGGAATTGTGAAAGTTAGCATGTCCACCCCTAGACGGAATTGTGAAAGTTAGCATGTCCACTCTTAGATGGAATTGTGAAAGTTAGCATGTCCACTCTTAGATGGAATTGTGAAAGTTAGCATGTCCACTCCTAGACGGAATTGTGAAAGTTAGCATGTCCACCCCTAGACGGAATTGTGAAAGTTAGCATGTCCACCCCTAGACGGAATTGTGAAAGTTAGCATGCCCACTCCTAGACGGAATTGTGAAAGTTAGCATGTCCACTCTTAGATAGAACTGTGAAAGTTAGCATGTCCACCCCTAGACGGAATTGTGAAAGTTAGCATGTCCACTCTTAGATGGAATTGTGAAAGTTAGCATGTGAAAGTTGCATTTAGAAAGTGTGCCCTACAGCCTCTCCGTCAAGCTTAAAAATGTGCCCAATAGCCTCTCTGGCAAATGGAATTTAGAAGTGCGCCCAAGATCCTCTGTGGAAGTTGCATTTAGAAGTGTGCCCAATAGCCTCTCCGTGAATCTTAGAAATGTGCCCAATAGCCTCTCTGGTAAATGAATTTAGAAGTGTGCCCAAGATCCTCTGTGAAAGATGCATTTAGAAGTGTGCCCAATAGCCTCTCTGTGAATCTTAGAAATGTGCCCAATAGCCTCTCTGGTAAATGAATTTAGAAGTGTGCCCAAGATCCTCTGTGAAAGATGCATTTAGAAGTGTGCCCAATAGCCACTCTGTGAAAATTGCATTTAGTAGTGTGCCCAATAGACACTCTGGAAAGCTACATTTAGAAATGTACCCAATAGACACTCCGGAAAGTTCCATTAGAAGTGTGCCCAATAACCCCGCTGTGAATTTAGTAGTGTTCCCAATAATCACTCTGTGAAAGTTGCTTTTAGAAGTTCCTAATAGCCTCGCTGGAAAACTGAATTTGGAAGTATTCCCAATAGCCTCGCTGGAAAATGGATTCTAATAGTGCGCCCAGTAGCCTCTCTGTGGAAAATTGGATTTAGATATGGGCCCAATATCCTCTGTGAAAGCTGCATTTAGAAGTGTACCCATTAGCCACGCTGTGAAAGCTGCATTTAGAAGTGCTACCAATAGCATCTGTGAAAGTTGATTATAGAAGTGTATCCAATAGACACTCTGGAAAGTCGCATTTAGAAGCTTGCCCAATAGCCTCTCTGGAAAATTGAATTTAGAAATGTGCCCAGTAGACGCTCTGCGAAAATTGCATTTAGAAGTGTACCCAATAGCCTCTGCGAGAGTTACACTTAGAAGTGTGCCCAGTAGCCTCACTGATAAATTGAATTTAGAAATGTTCCCAATAGCCTCTGTATGGAAAATTGTACTTAGAAGTTCGCCCGGTAGCCTCTCTGGGAAAGTTGATTTTAGAAGTTTGCACATTGAAAGAGCATATAACCACTCTTACCACACCCCACGCTTACTCTCCCCTTTACATCACCACTCAACTAGAACACAGTGATACTATGACACCATTCGGTATAACTGTTCTCATACGAACATCCGCCGCTTACTCCACATCATTCTTTGTAAACACTGCCGGTCTCACACCCCCAGCCAGGCGTTTTCCTCAGGCCTAACACAGCCACATCCGTTCCGGATAAATCCTGCCTGAACGAACACATTCTCCTGATCTCTCAACCACCACACCTACCAATAAGAATCAGCTATTACACGTGTACCGCACGAGCTGCACACATATCCGGTGCACACATGCACCTTTTGACTCTCCCTACTCTCTCTACTGATCTGAACTTCGGTTCCCAAGGGCGTTCAACCTACCAGCGCCTTCAGACCATACCAATGGTATATAAGGCGCTATATAAGTGCAAAATAACAATAACAATAACAATAACTAAATTAGACTATTTCAAAATCATACTAATTGGTTCACTACAGGCTAATGTAAAAATCCTACAAGTGATCCAAAAATGGAGCAGTTCGGGCCGTCTGCATCCTCGGTCGACGTACCCATGTCACTGAGGCCCGCAGAAGACTACACTGGCTGCCCGTCAATCAAAAAATTTGATTCAAGGGCGCCATGTTGGTTCATAACTTTTTAACAGGCAAAGCCCTGAACTATCCGTTAGCTAGAATGTCTAGAGTTCCCTTTCGGCAAAGTCTCCGCTCCAACAAAGGCATTCTCCTAAAGCAACCACAAACTCTGCTCAAGAGGATTGGTGGCTCTGGCTTTCGTGCCTGGGCCCCAGACCTCTGGAATCAGCTTCTGTCTGCTCTCAAGGGCTGCAAGTCTACCCCCAGTTTAAGAAACAATTAATTATATAGCTATTCGACATGTGCTAGGCCTTTTTCTTCTCCTTGGTATAGAATCTCCCTCCTGACATAGGCTCTCTGTTTTTTGTTGTATTGTCTTGTGAGCGCCGTGAGGCCCATGGGTAAATGGCGCTATATAAGAACATAGTAGATAGATGGAAGGATGGATGGATAGATAGATAGATAGATAGATAGATAGATAGATAGATAGATAGATAGATAGATAGATAGATAGATAGATAGATGGATGCATAGATGTGCAAAATACAAAAAGAGGTCAGGGCGCCCCTCTGCAAGAAAGAACACAGCATGATAACCTGTTCTGTGGGAATGTACCCACTCAGAGTCTGCAGCCACATGTTTAGCTCACTGTACCTTTCACAAAGGAGGAATAACCATTTGCATATCAGTCTTTGTCCCGCCCACTTGAGCAGTCCAGCACCGAAATGCTATGGCAATCATGCTTTGAACAAAATAGACTGCTCCAAAACCAAAGGGAACCAACGATGCTCCAGGATGTCAAAAGTGGAAAGCAGACTGGATATTGTGGAGAATACAACTTGCAGTGACTGGAAAGAGACCTCACTAGCATGAAAAAGGACCTATTAAGGCCAAGAAAACTGATTTGGAGAACAGGTCGAGATAGACATATCTATGGCTAATTGGCCTTCCTAAATCCACTCAGACTTGCCCCATCAAACCATTTTTGGAAAAGATGCTCCCGAAACCCCTTGACCACCCAGTACTATCAAGTTAGTTCTGTGACAGAACGAGCGCACAGAGCATTGGTATCATGCCCAGCATGGGGGCAACCTCCCTGACACACCATTTCTCGGGTACTTTACTATCGAGAGTGGCACCCAATCCTCAAGACTGCTAGAGCGAGTGGAGGCCTGCAGTTCCAATCACACACAGTCATGATTTTCCTTCAGAACAGCCAGTCAGTGCAAGCCGTGAGAAGAAGCTATGACGGAGAGTATCTAAAATCCTGCCGGAACAAGGCATCCAATATGATATGCTCTTTCCAGCCAAGCTGAGGGTCATCCACAACAATAAGACTCACTTCTTCACTGCACCCGAAGACGCACTGCTGTATGTTGAAACCAACATTGGTCCACCTAAACATCATAGATGACTGGGTTGCTAGGCAATGCCCTAATGCCAAACCCTCGAATACTGGTTGTTGTGAGGGTGAGTCACCCTATGCAGAGCCATGTGCAGCGAGGCCATTACAAAATGTCAGCAGGGCAGTGCTCAGTTGAACCATACACATTTAAATACACTGTTCTACTCATAAAGAGTCAGTAGCTGTATATGACCAACTGAATACAATAGGAAAACTCTAAGGGGCCGATTCATGGAACAAACGTGCGCCGAAAATCTTCGCGCAAGCAGGCGCAAGCAGGCGCAAGCGGAAAAAAACAGGCGCACGCGCACGCGTGCGATTCATCGAAGTCCCTGCGCGTGTTTACCTCGGGATGTGCGCCAAACCCGTGCATGGCGCACACGTCACTGCAACATCCCGAAAGACGTGCGCGACGCGCACAGTGAAAGCGCACAACCTCGGCGCATACACTAGAAAGTGGGCGGAACACGGGGCGTAACGCGCGGAATGGGGAACAACTCGCGAAAACAAGGGCGTAACTGGGGATGTACTGCAGGGAAGCAGACGGAACGCCCACACGCACCCGAACCACACGTATTCATGGAATGGAATAGGGCAAAGCCACGCACAGCGAAAGACACGCACAAGCCGAAACACATCCGCCACACGAAGGCAGGCGGTAGCGTCCCTGCGCATTACAAAAGTGGCAACATACAGCAATTGGGCCTGTGCGAGCGGGGCACGTGTATATCAGGGGTTCGCGTGAAGTTTTTCACGCGATCGGGCCTGGGGGAGCGGGCTACGTGTATTTCGGGGGTTCGCGTGAAGTTTTTCACGCGATCGGGCCTGGGGGAGCGGGCTACGTGTATATCGGGGGTTCGCGTGAAGTTTCTCACGCGATCGGGCCTGGGGGAGCGGGCTACGTGTATTTCAGGGGTTCGCGTGAAGTTTTTCACGCGATCGGGCCTGGGGAGCGGGCTACGTGTATTTCAGGGGATCGCGTGAAGTTTCTCACGCGATCGGGCCTGGGGGAGCGGGCTACGTGTATTTCAGGGGTTCGCGTGAAGTGGGTGCGGGGTACCACTCACCGTCTGCCTTGCGTGTAGAAGAACGCGTAGCCAACACCCGCTGTGAAGTAATAGCGTGTGAACCCCAACGGATGGAAAACACACGCACCGCACGAAAAGCACGTACAGAACATAAAGGCACGCGGGATCTCCAAGCCATGCCAGGGCAACGCCCGTGCACAAAACGTCACAGACGTGCTTACGCTGTAAGGGCCTTTGGTCCAATGAAATCGCATACGCGTGCTGACGCGCTTACGCGCTAAGGGCCTTTCCTCGATTTTCACGCTGACGTGCAGGATTTTCACGTGCCAAATCACTCCGTATCAAGCTGGCTACGCGAAAACACACGGAAGACCACGCTCCTGCCCAGAAGGCCGAATTACTGCCCCCCAGTGCCCCGAGCAGCCTCCCACGTGCCATCTGCTGCTGCCTGCCTGCCTGCCTGCTGCCACCGTGCCCTGCCATTTGGTGCCTGCACATCAGCCATCTGCTGGGGTCCAGTTGCTGTGCCCACCCCTGCTGGAACAGAAGACTCCCGACTCGGATAACATCGCTCCACAGCCCAGCCCCAGGACCCAGTTGCCCACCCACTCCTGCCCCTTGAGGTCCAGAACCCTCATAAAGGCCCGGCACCTCGTGGAGGGGGCCGGGGCCGCATGATTTCCATCCAGATGAGGGTCCTGGAACGCGTACATCCAGCGCTCCACGCCCAGGTCCTTGAGAGGGAGACCCGTCTGGAGTTGAGCGGTAAGTGGCCAAGCATTGCTGTGTGAGACAGGGCATGTTGCAGTGTGCTGGTTGTCTGATACTTGCCTGTATATGTGACATAGGCCATGTACGCATGTATGTGTGCAGGGACATCATGGTAATGCATGTGCGATCAGCAATGTGTGAACCGCACGGCCGTTGCATGTGTTTAAATGCGACATGGGGAGCCCTATGCAGATTGTACACATGAGAGCATGGCAGTCTCTGTTCCTGGACATGGGTGGGGGTGAGGGATGGGTGCTGATGCCAGGTACATATATGGTATCCATGTCTGTGTGCCTGACCTGCGTGTCTGTGACTTGTGAATGCTATGGATGCATGACACATGTCTGTGACAATGTACAGATTCACTGATGCAGCCTAGTCATCCTTGTATCCACTGTGATTGGGGTGTACGGGGCCAGATGGATGTGACTGAGGTGAAGTGTGTGCATGTGATAGGCATGACCCATGATGCATGTGAGTACCATTACATTGTATGTTTCGAGAGTCCATTGGACATGTATGGAAATGTCCATGGCATGCACCATGACTGTCACTGTGTGTGTTTTGCCTGGACTGACACATGTGTTGTGGAGGGACATGATGGAAGTGTACTTTGACAGTGGCACTCATCTGCTATTGCTTCCTGTCTAGGGGACCATTGTACAGTACCCTGATGCTTGTGTTCTATGTCTCCCTCTACGCAGCGGCTAGTGAAGAAGAGGGCGGAGACGGCGCTGTGGAGCAAGGCGGCGGGGATGCCCCCACGGCTGCAGCGGAAGGGGTGAGTGAGCCCCCACAGGGGCCTGCTATGGCGGAAGATGGTGAGGAGCCATCCAGGTTGGTGGTTTCCACAGAGGAGGAGGAGGCCGCCACTGAGGCGCACATGGGGCCTGGTGGGGGCATCCCTGTTGGTGCAAGTGGTGCAGTCCAGGGGCAGGGGCAGGAGGCAGCACAGGTCACCGTGGAGGGGCCTGTGCATGTCGCTGTCCCTGACCCTGTGGGTGCACCACCATGCACCAGCAGGGATGCCCCGTCCCAGGCCCGTCCGCAGGTAGAGGGGATGTCCATGTCATCTGACTCCCCTCCACCTGCGGACGAGGGGACCCCTGGCCGTATGGAGAAGGTCCTGATTGGGGTCGCGATGCGCACGGCTGTGATTTGTGATGCCGTGCGTGCTTCCCAGGAGGAGCACGCATGTCATCACGAAGAGCACCGTGCCGACGTGGCCCAATTGGGATCGTCCATGTTGGGGGGTTTCCTGCATGTGTCGGCCAATCTGGCGGCCCTCTCCTCCTCTGTGGAGACTATACGCCAGTCGTTCTCCTTGCCGTCTTCCGGCCCAGATGCCACCAGGGCCCCCTGTGGACCTGCCCTGACCAATGCAGCCAGCTCGGTGGGGATCCCATCCCTGCCACAGTCGGGAGTCAGAGGTCCAGCAGGGGTGGACACATCAGCAACTGGACCCCAGCAGATGGAGGATGTGACGGCATCATCGATCAGGGCACGTGCACGACGGCGTCGGTGGTTTCCATCAGCCTGGATGCCGTCGTGCTGGCACAGGCAGTTGCGTCGGAGGCAGCAGCAGGCTCAACGTGGGAGGCATCATGGCTCGGGGCCATCAACATCAGGGGTGCAGGCATCGGCCAGAGGGCAGGAGAACCCTGGAATGGGAGTGGCTTCCGTGTGGGAGCGTTTGTGCCAGCAGATAGGTGCGGAGCGGCAGCGGGCAGAGGAGGAACGGCTCACAATGGTCAGGGCGGAGGACTCCATGCGGAGGGCGCTGAGGCGGGCTGAGTGCCTCGAGGGTCTTCGCAGGGAGTTGGAGCTGGACACTGCATTATCCCTGCGGGACCTCGGGGCCAGGGAACATGCCCGCCTCCAAGCCATTGAACGGGAGTTCGATGATGCCCTGGCCCATGACAACAACCAGTGAGCCGTCGGACTAGCCCGCTGCCTTTGTATATAGTTATATAGTTAGTGGTAGGTTTCCTTTAAATTAATTTTTTTTTATTTGGTTGCGATTGGACAATGCGCCACTTTTTTGTATATAGTTCAGTTTTTAGTTAGTTGACATAGTTAGGTTTCATTTGGTTGGGCTCATGGACCCGGGATTGTCTTGTAAATAGTTCTTCTATGGATTTTTTGATTTTTTGGATTTTTTCATGGACATTCATCTTCTTTTTGTTGTTTTGCTTTGTAGTTTTTCTCATTTCATTTCCATTCTAGTTGATTTTCAATGCATTTTTATTTTCATCCTTCAATGTGTCGTATCATCTCATTACTTTCATGCATGTCATGTTGGGTGTTTTAACATTCACTTGCAGCCATTGTGTGTGACAGACATGTGTTCATTTGCATTATTTACATTGGGTGTGTAACATGTAATTGCCTTTGATATGTGGGTGGATGTGATAGTTGGTTGGGCCTTTTGGCAGGGGAGGATGGCCATTACGGACATGATTGGGGATTGTTGGGACCCAGGTGCAGGGGGGCATGGATGGGACATGGGCGAGGGCCTGGTGGAGGGTGCCCCGCAATGCTGGGGGTGGGGGTGGTGGGGGACATGAGTTGGACATGGGTGGGGGCCTGCTGGCAGGTGCCCCACAGTGCTGGGGTGGTGGGGGACATGAGTTGGACATGGGTGGGGGCCTGCTGGCAGGTGCCCCACAGTGCTCGGGGGTGGGAGTGGTGGGGGACATGAGTTGGACATGGGTGGGGGCCTGCTGGCAGGTGCCCCACAGTGCTGGGGGGTGGGGGTGGTGGGGGACATGAGTTGGACATGGGTGGGGGCCTGCTGGCAGGTGCCCCACAGTGCTGGGGGGTGGGGGTGCAAGGGGACATGAGTTGGACATGGGTGGGGGCCTGCTGGCAGGTGCCCCACAGTGCTGGGGGGTGGGGGTGGTGGGGGACATGAGTTGGACATGGGTGGGGGCCTGCTGGCAGGTGCCCCACAGTGCTGGGGGGTGGGGGTGCAAGGGGACATGAGTTGGTGTTCATTAGTTCAAGGAGACATGTGCCTTTGCTGGGGGGCATGCCCATGTTGGGTGGGCTGCCTGCGGGACATGACCAGGGATGCAGGGTAGTCCCCTGTGGTGTGGGCTGCCTGCAGGGGCCGTGGAGGGTGTACAGGGAACACCTGGGAGAACCCACACTGTCAAATCACATGTAGGACTCCCCGGCACCCCTGAAATACACGTACCCTGCTGAAATCGCGTGTAAAACTTTCCGCGCACCCCTGAAATACACGCACCCCTGAAATACACGCGCCCAGGCCAATCGCGAGTGGAACTTCCCGCGCTCCCCTGAAATACACGCGCCCAGGCCAATCGCATGTGGAACTTCCCGTGCACCCCTGAAATACACGCGCCCAGGCCATTCGCGTGTGGAACTTCCCGCGTACCCCTGAAATACACACGCCCAGGCCAATCGCGTGTGGAACTTCCCGCGCACCCCTGAAATACACGCGCCCAGGCCAATCGCGTGTGGAACTTCCCGCGCACCCCTGAAATACAAGCGCCCAGGCCAATCGCGTGTGGAACTTCCCGCGCACCCCTGAAATACACGCGCCCAGGCCAATCGCGTGTGGAACTTCCCGCGCACCCCTGAAATCCACGCGCCCAGGCCAATCGCGTGTGGAACTTCCCGCGCACCCCTGAAATACACGCGCCCAGGCCATTCGCGTGTGGAACTTCCCGCGCACCCCTGAAATACACGTACCCTGCTGATAGCACCCCGAAATACACGTACCCTGATGGAATCGCGTGAGGTACTTCCCGCGCACCCCAGTGATACACGTAGCCCGCTTGCTATGCTGGTACCGGGTTAGCGCAGCCCTTTGCGCTGAATTGGGTATATTGATGGCTTTTCCCTGTGCGAGAGGCGTTCTTGGGGGCGTAACTGCCGCTGCTGCAGGGTCGCTGCGCCACTTTGCGCCACGGCTGGTTTTGGTGGCTGGAATCCATGAATACGCTGTGCGCGGAAATGGATTTTAGCGCACGCGGCTGGCGCAGGGATTCGCACGCGCACACTGTGCGCCAGCCGCGTGCGCCACTTGTGCGCTGAATTCTATGAATTACCCCCTAAAAGTCAAGATTTCTGTATTAACGACTCTGTACAACATACTGTAAAAATACAATATGTCCATGATGTGATATTTAACTCATTAAACACATATTGATTCCATATATCCTGATGTCATAAATGAAATGTACAACACGTCATAAAACTGTCTCTAGTGTGTGTCTTCTGGTAATGTCGAATTTCCAAAAAACAACAATGTAAATGTGGTCCTAAAAGGACTATTTTCAGTGCATGTTGCGTGCACTTAAATGAGAGGTGCGAGATATTTACTGAAACAAAAAAGAAGGAACAACACAAACTTTCTTTGCATAATTTAATAATGCAATACTAGTTTCTGAGACTCATATTAAAACCTTCAATAACGCAAATGTCTTGTGGTACAATGTGTTGAACATAAAGACAAACCTGACAGAATGTCTGACAACAATTTTTCATTGAAGGAATGTAGGGAAATGGCGGCAGGTAAGGTGACAATATCATCCCCATTTTGCTGGGAGCAAAGCCACATTAAGATGTTAAGGGAACAGCAGTGCCAAACCCAACAATTGGAAAAGAAGCTGCTGCTCAGCTGATATCATTCCACAACAGAAGTGCCCGCTCCAAAAACAGGCCCAACTGGCTGCCCCTTCCAGGAAAAGGCATATTGTAGACCAGCAAGTCAGAATGGAGACAGGTCCAAGCTGATGCAAAAGCAGATTGGGTAACACAGATATTTGGTATGCCAATACTATGAGAAGAGTGACCAAGACTGAACAAAATAAAGGGCACATGAGACCACTGCCCGGAAGGAAGCAGATTCAAGATAGCAGGTACATTTTTTGATGGGGTACACAGACATCACACCTGCATTATGATTATTATAGGTTATTTATAACGTGCTTAATACCCAAAGGTTACTAAGAGCTGACCTGGGGATCATACCTGTGTTGCTCCGCGTCGTCTTGCTTCCAAGGTGACCGTGTTGCCCCTGAGCTATCCTCCAGAGACTATGGAGTCTATGGAGGCTCCTGGAGAGCCTTTCAGAAAATAAATGGTGAAGAAGAATTTACAGGAATGTGCTACCCCCAGAGGGATCTCACAGGGTCTCACAGGCAAGGGGGTGATATTTAGATGTGTGTTGCTCCATTGTTATCTGAAACAAACTGTCGTCATGGGATTGACCATTTAAAGATGTAGCCGCTGTATTGTTTCAATATACTTATATATATGTTTTCAAGTGGTTTATTCTTACACATACCTTCTGGATTCTTCTTAGATGTCCATGCTTGACAAAGCTCTATAGGTTTGGATAGGTTTGGATAAATAGTGTGAGATAGACCAGGCTCTGAGTCACAGAAAAGATGTTTTCTCATAGGTTAGAGAAACATTTGATCTGTTGAGGTGAGAATGCTAGATGAAGTGTTTGTTGATTGGATGGATGGATGGATGGATGGATGGATGGATGGATGGATGGATGGATGGATGGATGGATGGATGGATGGATGGATGGATGGATGGATGCTGTTGTAGCTGCTTGAATCCAGCCAATCAGAGTTTGTTGTCCCAAGTGCGATGTTCACAGAAACATGCAGTGTTTGCGGACCACACATGTGCCTTCTAGGTAGTTTTAATACCCTGCAATGAAATAGGACTCCTACAATGTCTGAGAACATCTGTGGTTGTCCACGGACAGACAAAGCATAGCCAATCAAGTGTTCTATCTGTGAAGGGAGACTCCAACTTCTAAAAAAGCTATTGCCTCATTTCATTCTCTGCATAGGTGATTAAAAGTTAAGAATGGAACCCAACAAGAAGACTAAGGAGCTCATGCTCTATGGGGGCGTAACTTGAATGGAAGGCGTAAAAGCCTTCCATTAATGTTACCCCCCATTTTCATTAATTTGTATGTTAGAGAGGAAGGGCAGAACGCAACTTGAGTTTCCGCCGCCTCCATTCCGCTTCGCCATTTGCTCCAGGATTTTCACCAGCATGGATTTTCATTCCGGCGGAAATGCTGGAGCTCCCTGGGGGGTCAGCTGGCTTTATGAACCAGCATAAAACCGGCAGACCCCATAGGGATCCATTGTACACGCTGCCTGCCATACTCGACAAACATTTAAACAGTTTAACAGCTATGAAGGAAATAACGGCCTGTTCCCATATAGTTTCCCAAAGAGAAAAAGGTGTTCCATTACATACAAGCACTTTTTGATGATTACGCTGTTCCTAGCGGAGTCCACCAAAAAAAACTATTACAATCCATTACTTCTTATGGTGATATTTTTAGACTGCACAAAACAGTATAATTGACTATTTTAACTAGTGCCAATGGACCCTTTTATGAGGTGGGTGTTTTTGCCCAACCTTGACATGATCTTTAACTACACACTAGATTGGCCTTGTCTCTCCCCTTATTCTCTGGAGAGAACATTGACCGAATTTAAATCAATGTCATAATAAGCATATTATACTTGTAGTATCGGATGAGTATCCTTGTCATAATTTTGAAAAATGACAACATATGGGACCCTATACTCAATGCGACCTGGCCAGGCATCTAGCTAGGCAACTAACATCACCACTATGACATCATCACATCGCGGCGACGCAACGCAACACAGTGCTAATAGCAGCCATCTTGGATCGTGGCTGTGTTTCCAACCGCATCCACAAGGCCGCTGCATCCGATTTTGGGTAAGTGTATAGATAAATGGCATTTGGTCTCCTAGAACTGACTATCCATCAATGATTAATACTAAATATAGACACTCTACACTTACATCACATGGTTGCTGAAACCTATATGAGTAATCCCCATCTAAAGAAAAGAAGATTCACCTTGCTGTATCCCTCATTGTGGATGAATGAACTCTATCCTCACGTATACGTTACACCTATTTGGGGTAAGTTTTAAGGAATGTCTAGCGATTCTCTAATAATTAACCCGTACAAAATTGACTTGTATCATAGTCTAATAATATATATACCATTATTGTAGTGCAGCAAAACTGATACCCCATAAGAGTGATCCTCATCTACTAAAAAGGAGAGTTACTCAGAATGCATCCCCCGTTTTGGATCTACACCTAAACTACACTTCACCTCACTATGCGAGTAGGTGAGTACCCATCACTGATACCCGGCGAATCTACATAAATCAGATTGTTTTTACCTGTTACATACTTATAATCAGTCATTGATAGTGGACTTTATTTACATAGATAGATATGAATCTGAGCCCAAGATGGTGAATCATAGACCCTGACACTAGATCCAAGTGTGGTTCCATACCAAGATAGGCCCATCCTTCACTTGCTTAACTTACTGAAGAAGGCAATAACATTAGTATGAATCAGGTGTTAATATTACAACAGGTTGAGCCTTTACCTCGCCGCCCTCGAAAACATCACCATTTCGAAGAGGTTCCTGCTTGCTCTCATTAAGGTGAATTTGAAAGGCATTCTGAAGAGTGTTCTCATTAACATTATGCTTGTTCTTTAAAAAATATATTTTGCTATACCACTTTTGGACACAAGCCGTACTCATTGAAGCTCTTTCTACTTACCTTTGCAGATGAAGTTCTTGAAGATTCATTTAGACAACTTTAAAAGATTTAACACTCCTGATCAAGGGAGACATCTCCCAAAACGCGTAGAGCTCAATATTATTGATTGTTGTTTGCTTATTATTTATTTGTGTACGAATAAAAGACTGACACCTGTCAGCACATTCTAAACCACTGAAAGTGTACCTCATTGTATGAACATTTTTCAAAACTAATCACAAAGTCTTGACTGAGTCATTTGTCAGTATATAAGGTGTGCAGGGGATGGGAGTGTCCTTCAATTTAGGACACTACTATTGTCCTTGTACCACTTTATCACCTCATGGTAATTTGCATTTGCTAAAATCACTTTGTGGCCACAGCCACCCATTCCCTCCCATGCCAATCCTCCCATGCCCTCTACTGCTCAGCTTTTACATGTCTTTTTTTACCACCACATGATCAGATTGGTAAAGTACATCACCAAAATGTTATTTACTTCGACCAAACAACAGCATACGCACTTTATTGAAAACAACCTGCACCATACGTGGTGCCTTATTCTGGATTATCAACAATCTACGATATGGTCTCTTGTCTGGGCAACTTCAATTGCAATTTCTGAAGCATGAAGTATGGGAGACAGAAGGCGGATTTCTCAGCAGATGGAAGCAGAAATGGTAGAATCTTCTCAAGAAACCTAAGATGAAAGACAACGCAGAACACCAATGATAAAACACGGCCAATCAAGGAAAGACCAAGGTCAGTATGGAAACCTAAAATCATAGCCAAGATAACATACACCAGAAGTAGAATTTTTAAAGAGAGGAGGGTTTACCACAGACAGTGATCCTACTTTCATTGCCATAGAGTTTGATCCAGAAGAGTTGCTCCAATTTCTTGTACATTTTGGAAATTAAGCTGTCATGGCACCCAATTTCCATCCGAAACAGATTAGAAGCTGAATGCCATAGGCAAAGTTTTATGACCTCAAGCAGCAGTGTCAAGCATAAGGCCTTTGTGTCAGATCAGGCCCCTGAGGCCCCTTAACCAAGCCCTCCGCATGGACAGTGCATGTTGCTTTGCAAAGAGCAAAGAAACGGCTACTCCGCTGCAGTGCCTTTAGTTCCTATATTGTGCGAGAAAGACGCTGCCCCAAGTAGCTGATTATTTGCAGATGGTCTGGTAGCAGCACCAAACTAAAAACAAAACAGCCTAAAAAAATGGGCTATCGAAGCAAGATATGCAATGCAGTGACGAACAAAAACAATGCCAACCCAGTAAATGCATGGCAATAAACAGTCCACTTACCATTAAAGAGTTACTTTCTTTTAAGCACACACTGACTGGTATTTGCGTCTGCAGCCACACCTTAAGGATTTGGCACCATTTATAAAGAAAGAAGGCAGTTATTCTGAGCACAACACAAAAATGCCCTATAAAGCATCACTGTTGCCTGGAACCTATCATCACAAGGATGCCACGCCAGAAACCTGTTCAGTATCTGAAACAAAGATGAGTCTACAATCATTAAACAAACAGCGTATATTGTTTTGAGTCTCACACAATATTGCAAGTGTCTCCTCTTTTGCACCCTTACTCTAAAAAGAAGGGTTTAACAAGGTTACCGTGCATGAAAAAGTCCTTCTTTAACGTGCATCATAAAATTGAATTAAAGTTTCAATTTGAGATGCAGCTCTTCCAAACCCTTCAATATTTTAAAATGGTGACATTTGAATGACATTTTCTCCAGAGCGGTTGTGGATTGCTGCATCATGCCTGGCTTCAGCGATGACATGGTACAAATACAGATGTCTCCACTGTGCATCTGTTCTATCGCTGGGGGTGCAAGGTGTTTCTCTGTCATCTGACCTATTGCAATATTTCACGTGTTCCCCTACAGAAATACTTGTATTAATCAGAAGGCTTTTGATCCAGTTTCTCCCCAAATATGTGCTTTAAAATGCATCATTGAGACCTACTTTTAAACCTTTCTGGGACAGTTAATCTCCTCTGAACCCCCACGGGTGGTTTCAGGATCACGTTGCTTGCTCTATTCACTTGCTCTAATCGCTGGCTTTAAAAGTCCACCTGCCGCCACTGAGCCTTATTTTGTTCTCAATTTTCATAGATCAAGTAGTGTGGGATGCAAAAGGTGCTTTTGAATCCAAACCGGCCCCCTGTCTGATTGAGTGTGACACCCCAGACATAAAGCCATGAGAGCCTAAGAGACTAGCTGAAGTAAGAGCAAGTGAGGAGCCCTGAAGAGACTAACAGGGAAGCGAGCAAAAGGAGGATGGCACAGGAGGGAAGGACTCGACCATGGCAGATTAGTACGAAAGATGAGATCATTTTAATATTATTATTCTAGTTGTATTTTTTCAGGTTATGTACAAGTTAATCAGTTACAAAAATGCTTCTATCTGATGAATGAAATATAGTTTTTTTTAGTATGTACCTAATTGATTTGGCTAACTAAAGAATTACATTTACTGTACAGGTTGTATTACTTTGTGTGATGAATAAGAGTGTATTCAAGTAAGAAAAGGATTATATAATCTTTAACAAATTACTTTTTTTGCTCTAAATCTGACTGATTAAATTCTATTTGTAATACATGTCAGTGTCATGAAAATATGCAATTACGCCTTTGGCTAAATAGAATCACGTAAAGGAAATAACTAAGGCAACTAAAGGAAAATCTACTATAATACAGAGAATCCAGAACACTTAAATGTTTACGTGTGGCTAGAAGGAAACGAGAGCCAGACAAGGCCAACACCCTAACCAAGCAACTCTTGATAATAAAGATTTTAAAGCAGAGAAAAGAAAAGAAATCAAAAATGGGCGCAGCTGCAGCAAGGCACACTGGTTTCAAACTAATTGGTTTGGTCCCAGAGGCGTTTCATTGCTGACTGTTTACTGTTAGCTGACTTTTCCAATTCATGTCTGGAAGAAGTCCCCTGATGGTTTGAAAAATAATTTAAGTGCAGCTCAGAAAAGGTCTGGTTGAGCAGCCGCCTTTCACTCTTCAAGGAGACAGCCTCTATGTGGCCCCGGAAGGTGGATTCTGAGACCTCCCGTAAGGTGGGCGTTGGTACCTTAGGTGGGATGGCTTTCTCTGAGTTAGGAGAAGGAACTGGGGAACACTCAGCTTTGGTGTTTGGGTCTGTTTGTAGTAGGAAAGAAAGAATTGTGTTCTTGTAGATGTCTCCCTGTGGTGAATGTTAGAAATGATGGTATCATTAGATTTGCCAGCATGCGTTTCGCCATGTAGCTTTCTTGGCGCAGGGTAAGAAAATGGTTGGATAGACGTCATGGGAGTGGTACACTCATGTTTGAAAGAGAGAATGGGCACTTCATCTGGAGACAAGGTCAATAACTAGCAACTAGGCACCGTTTCGTGTGTCCTAGGTGCCGTAAATGAGCCGCAGTCGATATCTCTTGTGTGAGTCAAAGGATAGCAGGTCTATGTTGTTGTAAGTAGATGGTCATCCACTTTACACATTTCTAGGGAGCAGAGCAGAAGTGGCAAGTGGTGTCAGGAGTGCTCTGCATGCTGTTAGGTCAGCCACCTTGCATTCACCGTAGACATCTACAAGTCTACAACTCTTTTGTTCCTATCACAAAAAGGCTTGACTGTTCCCCAGTATCTTCTCATACATCTGAACATGTTTTGACAGGAAAAACAGACAGGTAGTAAGTAGGCTGCTAAACCAAATATGACCCCCAAACCTTCAGAAACTACTTTAGTCTAATAAGCATAGTGTAGAAGCATTTTCTACCTACCCCCCGGGTATTATGATCCTGTGATATAGGTAGAGTGGTCTTCAGTGTTTCATGAGATTATGGCATTTGCTTACGGTGGACTTGGTACCACAGGTATGATGAGATGCTGCCCTTATGATTAAGCAGCCTTTTGTACCTCAGGTAAGCTAAGGTGATGTGCATCAGATAAGGTGGGCTTGGGTACCCCAGGTCTATCGGATCTTTTACTTTACTTCTAGTGGGCTATATTTAGTACTGCAGGTACGATGACATGAGGAAATTGATAAAAGAGGGGCTTTGGCACGTAGTGTACAATGACATTCTCGAATATCGACAAAGCGGTCTCCAGTCTCTCATGTATCATTCGTTGTTGATATATACTTAAGCTGGGCTGGGTACTGCAGGAGCAATGAGATGCTACACCTGAAGTAAGGCAGTCTTCTGTGCCTCGGGTTGGAAAATGTGAATTAGGTAAGGTGGGCTTTGTAGGGATAGATGTATGGGATTTAGAAAGATCCTCGTTGGAAAGCAAGGACGCCTTGTATAGAGGGGGCACACTCAGCAAGTTACAAGTAAACGTGCAGGGTAGCAAAGGAGTGGGTGCCTAGGGGGATCAGAGGGGGCTCTATGGGGGATCAATTAGGGTTGTGGGGAGCGGTCAGGCATGGAATAGATGATCTTTGAAACGCAGGGTCTTCCGGTCCTTCCTGAAGTGTCAAATGAATAGGAACAGTCTTATCCAAATTCGTAACTTGTTCCAGAAACAGGGTGCATGTTTCCTCTGGCAGTTCTTTGTTTCAAACTTGCCAATGGTGTGGCTTCTAGTTGTGCGCTGCCCTCCTGTGATGGGGAGTTTCTCAGCCAGGTAGAGTGGTGTCTTGATTGTGCCTGCTTTGGAGGAAAGGCAGGCATTCTTGAATGTGATGAATGCTTGATGGTGTAGCCAGTGCAGCTCCTTGAGGATGGGGGTGATGGGCTTGCATTTTTTTTACTCTTGAGATAAGTCAACTGCAGAATGCTCAACAGCTTACAAAAAGGACAAGGTGGCATCTAGGACCTCTGCAAGCAGGGTGTTGCCACCACCCAGATGGGAGAGGACCAGAGTTTGGACAACTCTTCTGAAACTCAGGTCAGGTACAAAAGACTTGACTTCGTAGAGGGTAGAAGAGTGCTATCTTGAATCTTGCTTTTCAGGTCTTCTTGGCAATGTGTGTTTTCAATGAGAGGTCAGAGTCAATGATAACGCTGAGAGGATCTTCACTGAGTGAGAGGTGAGGTGTGAATTAGTGAATGTTCATGTCACTGTGCCAATTGCTGACTTGGTTGTGGTGGGGTTTCCTAGACTAATTATTTTAGTTTCTATTGAGTTTCAGCCAAGAGCTTGCCATCCAGGCTTGGAAGAGGGAGAGTCAGTCAGGAGTGCACTGGGAACCAAATGAGGCCCTGGATTTATTTTCAAGGTGGCAACATAGTACACAGTGCAAGCGAACATAGCGTCTAGTCTGTGCTGCATACAGCAATAGAAATAATTTTGAGCTCTCTCAAAAAAGAGGCCAATTCACCACTGCAGACAGTGGTTGAGTCAATGGATGTCATTGATGGATGTCGTCTGTCATCTCTGTACAGGTGGATCTTGATGTCGGTTTTGGCGAGGAGTTCCCCCAGAGTTTCCATGTAGAGGTTGAGGGGAACAAGGATAGAATGGAGCATTGTGGAACTCTGCAATTTACTGGGAGCAATTAGGATCTGTGGAACCCGTTCTGGAAGAGTTTGTCTATGATGGAGCGGTAGTAAGTGAACTACTGCAGGACTGTTCTATTGTAGCCTAATGCACATGGCAAGGATATTGAGCTGGGATTCATGCTCAACGGTAATGAAAGTATTGAAAGCGGCAGAGAGGTTGAGTATGATAAGTCAGGAGGACTCTGGCTTCCCCAGGATGTGTAGAGATTCATTGATAACTTGGATGGTGGCAATATCTGTGTTTCATCATGGTCGGAAACTGCATTGGTAATCCTGTAGGAGATTATCCTGGATGGTGACAGTCTTTTCAATCCCTTTGCCAAGGAATGGAAGATGTTTGATGGGGCAATAGTTGTACAGGTCATCTGGGTCTTGTGTGGGTTCCTCCAGTAGGGCATGGATCTGTCCCATTTTCAGTGAACCTGGGCAGGTGCGTTATGTGAGAGGTGCGATGATGGCATTGTGAAGTAGTGTGAATTCTTTACCTTTAACAACCTTCACAATGGAGAAAGGCATGATGTTGTCTTTGTAAGTGCTGCATATCAGTGCTGCATGTGTTGATCAGGTCTTCTAGAGTAATTGGCTTAAAAGTGGTCCATCTTGATGCACTGCAGACTAGTATGAGTGGGATGTATGTGGTGTGTTTAGAGCTGTCAGAACTTATCTTGCCTACCTTGTTTGTGAAGAAGTTGGTGGTGGTGTTGCATTTGTCAGTGGATTGCTGTATTGCAGGGTCTGGTGTGGGAGTGATTGGTGGTTTAATGGGCTTACTTTACTTAAAGGAGAATTTAGTACCTCAGCTATGATGAAATGCCGTCCTCTAGATAAGGTAGCAGAGGCGTTGCTGGGGGGGGGCGGAGGGGGCTATAGCCCTGGGTCTTTTGGTTGTAGTCCTGGATAGAAGTTCAAGGGAAACAACCAAAAAGGGTTAGCTAGCCCCCAGTCCCGACAATCCCAAAATTAGCATAGCCCCGGATCTTTTCCAGACCTAGCAACACCCCTGTAAGGTAGCCTTTAGTAACTTAGGTATGGCGAGATACTGTACTCAGATAAAGCAGGCTTTGGCATTTCCACATTGGATATGGCAGGATTTTCTGCCTCAGAAATGATGAAATTCTCTTCATTGGTAAGGTCAGCTTTAGCGCCCCAGATATAGTGAGATGCCATACTTCACTTAAGGAAGGCTTTAGTACCACGTGTTCAATGAGATGTAAATCTAGTTTAGGTGTATTGGGGTTTAGCAACTGAGGTGCAATAAAACACTACAAGTCATGCAAGGTGAGTTTTATTCTTCAGATGCCCAAGGATTCTGCACTTTAGGTAGGACAGTGTGTCATACTTTGACTAAACTTGATTGGGGCATCTTCCCTAATCCAGGAAAGATTGGTCCAGTGTACCTGTTACAGGGAGATTTCTTACTTCAGGAAACATGAGATTACGGGCCAATGGTAATGTAGGCTACACTATAGCAGATCAATGGGATTCAGTTTGTCAGCTAAAATGGCCTTCTTTCAAACATAACTAACTACAGTAATACATGTTATTACACCACTTTGAGTCTGATGCAATAATTATATGTGATCAGTTACTATTATTTACTGTATAAAACATATACATTCCAAATCGAAAAGGTGTCTTTTGAAGAGGTGATGCAGTGATTTGTGTAGAAGGACCTGCAATCTCTATTGGCCTGATGATAGGGCACAATCTTAAGTGATGCAAAACACAGTTGCATGTGTTATAATTATAAAAATTGGTTATGTATGATGTGTTTACTACCCAGAGGTTTCTGAGCTATCCTCCTGGGACTGTTCTGAGCAGAGGAGTGGGGCATAGGGCTGAGACTCAAAAGCGTGCATAGGATGTAATATCTTGATACTGTATTAGGTGAAGGGATTTTATGTTATGTTAAAAGTTTGTGTACCATGCACTCTTGGCAGCTGCGTGGTTTCTTGGCGCTCTTGTGGATCTGTAAAGCAATGGAGGAGGAGGTGGGATACGTTGGTAGGACAGAGCGGGAGAAAACAGCAAGGGAGCTGTGATGTGCTGTTGGCAGCTCCAGTTCAGTTTACACCATTCATTGAGCATAGGTGTATTTTTCTGTTGATGGCCATTGTGTGTCGTTGGGCGAGGCTATGTATGTTCTGTTTCATTGTTGTGGTGTAGTGAAGTGTGTGCAGTTTGTTGTGTTGTAGAGGTATGTTTGTTTCAGAGTTTGAGAGGTGTATTCAAAAGGATTCGTTTTTTTTGTAGGGTTGGTTAGTGGCAGTACCCTATCCTGCTGCCTCTGTTTTGACTGCTTGTGTCACATATCTCTTCAGGGGCGTAGGAGACACACACAATCTGGGGGGGGCAGGGAACACCTCTGGGACTTTGCTAAAGACACAACATAACCCAATTCAAACCGCCAGAGGGTTAAGTGCCAGTCCTTAAAGCACGTTAAATATGTGTTCTTTGCTCTTAAAAAAAGAAAAACATATAATGACATTTTTAAAAACACAGTCACACTTCCAATAAGTTGCAGATTTCTCACCAACAGCCCAAAAGCTCATTATAAACACATTTTCAGCAAAACAGTGTTAGAAATAAAATATTTATGGACTACTAAAACCAACTTTCAAGCATTTGCAATCTTACAGCAGGGATTTTAACTGACCAAAGCACTATTCAGCTTTTAACAGTTGTAAGGGGGCTTTGATATTTCTTTTTTTGTGCATTTTTGCATCCTTTAGATTCCCAAGCAAATGATGTTGCTATTACTTGTATTTCTACCAGACGCAGGCAGGATATCTTTATGTATTGCAGAACAATATAATTCAGTGTTTTATAATATGTACTTGAACACAGTCAGGTTTTCAGGTTTTCAGTCGTCGCAAAACACTAACGCGTCTCTCAGCCTTAGAGAAGGAAACTGGAACATTTAGGCTTCACCTGTGTAAAGAAAGCTCTTTGTCTTAGAAGATTCCTTAGAAACATATCTATACCCTTTTTGGGACTAAAGAATACTTGTGGATGCTTGATAAGATGGTGAATTGTGCACAGAGGAGGGCATATTTGATTTCCGGGTACTTAACTATCATTTCAGTTCTTCTGCCTGTTTAGTGAATGAGTGGAATGGAAGAGTTCAGAAGCGGAAATGGGGGAGGGTGAAAGAAGGGAGTAGTGGAAAGGTGGATACTTGCTGAGAGTCGTGAAAAAAAGATGACCAGGGAGGAGGAGCATTTAAGAGGGTGAGAGCGGTATAGATACTGTCCAAAAAAAGGTTTGATAGATAAAATTACTCATTTGGCTATTACCATGCCTGCTGCAACATTTTAGGCTCCACTTAGAGCAGGCACTGGCAAAGCAAATAGTGTTAGCCTGATGTATAAGCATTTTATATACATTGGTGTTAATCTCCAGGTACCCATGATAATTACCAGCTATTCCATCATAGGCCCATAAAGTACCACTGTTTGTCACTTCTTTGGAAGAAGGCGCAGTGGGGAGGTGCAAGTCATGACAGAGTCATTTCTCACTCTGTCATGATTGCTTATATTAAATGTGACAGCCCTGGATATCCCCAACAAAGGCACAGAGGATCTAGACAAACACAAAGAAACAAACAACCCCAGAAAACTAGTAGATAACCCACACACCTCACCCACACTGGACATGCAGGAAAAGCATCCAACAAAGAGTCCTCCAAAGCACACATGCTACACTGCAGCCTGCTTAACATACAATCTATGGCAAAACACCAAACTTAAATGTACGCCCTCGTTAGCGAAGGCGGCATTGACACCCTCTTCCTCACAGAAACATGGCTATCAGACAACTATAAAGTAATCGCTCATGGAGCCATACCCGGTAACTATAAACTAATACAATCAGACAGTGAAGGCAGATGAGGAGTAGGAATTGCCATGGCAAACAAAATCCAAATCAGCTCCACATATGTACCTTTAGCAGATACAGAAAACTGAGAATCACTCTTAGTCAACCTCAAACTCAGCGAACAATCCAACATACACTTCCCTACTCTTCCTTCTTATCTAGCGACTGCCCACCTTTAACCCTAACTTCATCGCCAAAATTCACTGATGCCATTGTCAGCATAGCCATAAATCATGACTACATAATCCTTCTTGGAGATTTTGACATTTGGTTTGAAAGAGAAACCAAAACCAAAACTAACTCCATCAGCGCACTCCTGGAAATTCTCCATCAAACAAATGGTGAACGGACCCACCCATAGAGCTGGACACACCTTTGACGCAATATTCTTCAGGGATGGACTCTCCACTACTGCCCCACTGGTACCAACCATCTGGAGGGACCATCATATGATCCCTTTCACCGTTAGAACACCAACCCATACAATACCCACAAATTTAAAGCGATCAATGACAAACAAAAATAAACTGGAAAAGGCTTGATCTAGAAACACTAACCCAACTACTAGAAACCACCAAACCCGATTCCTCTCAAATACATGAAACACCACCAGACACTGTTGAAAAGAACCTTCGCACCTGGATCACAGTTGGAGTAGAGCATTTGGCACCCTTAAAAACTTTCAAACCCACATCGAAAAAATGTACTGGTCAGGTGGTTCACAGAGGAACTGTGAGAACTCAAGAAAATAACGCGTAAACTAAAAAAGACGTGAAGAAAAACTACAAACAACTGGACAAATAACTACCAAATACAAATGAATCTATACAGATTGGCAGTCTTCAAAGCCAAGAATGCACATTACGCTGCACAAATCCATTCGGCAACAAACCCCCAATTGGAAATTAACAGAATTATCAAGGATATATAAAACCCAACCTCATGCAGTAATAACACTGTACCCCCGCAAATGTTATGTGAGAGTATTTCAGACCACCTTGGGGTAAAAACACGCTCAATCCAGCAAGCCATAGCGGCATCCAGGAGGACCACTAACAAAAGAAACCACATCTCCAATAACCAGCGCAATATTCACCCAATCACTGGCATAGCCCCCCACCCCTCTCGCTGCCACGTGTCCTGGGCGGTGACTTGGACTTCAAAAAGAAATAGTTGCTTTTTTACGTCACTCTGCCTTTATGAAGAAATTATTTCCAAACAGAAATTATTTCTTCATAAAGGCAGAGTGAATTCAAAAAGAAACTATTTCTTTTTTAAGTTTGATGGCTCCCCCCACCACATGACATGGGAGCCTCTAGGCAAAAATCACCCAATACCAACCAAGAACAACCTTAAGTTCTAACACTGACCTCCAAAAGGAAACAAAACTCTATGAGAAAACTAAACACAGAGTAACTGTTTTCTCCATTTTCAAAGCCAAACTATGGAACTCGATCCCGAAGGAAATGAGGACGACGGAAAACCACCTAATCTTCTGGAAATGGCTTAAAACTTGGTAATTCAACTCGCTGAGATATAAATAGATCAACAACAACTATACAATGATCACCCTCATGGGCAGGCCATATCCACTTCATACAATGTCCAAACCATGGGCAGGCTCTTCCAACCCCATACAATGCCCAAACCACATCCACAAAGGCATTGGAACTCTAACCTGAAGAAACAGAACCGCAAGGAACCCTACAACCGAACACTTCACAATTCTCGGACCAATGTTTCAAGAAACATGCACACAAGTTTGCATAACGGGTCAGGATATTTGTATTTGTATTTGTTTATTTATAACGGGCAGACCATCAGGCCCGGGGGCATCAGGGCGCAATTTGTACAGGGTTGCAAGAAAAGAACATACAGGCAGATAGATTACAATAAAAGTATACCAATACAACATATTAACAATCTTAATACTTACATATATTACACATGGTACAGTGTCCCTAGGCTCCGCAGAGGAAGTATCCCTGAGGTAGTTGGGAAGGTAGCAGACCGGAAATCGTGCTGGGGAACAGGCGGGCTGAGTAAGTAGGACAGAGGTCTAACACAACTATTGCTGGTCAAAGAGCCAAGATTTGGTTTTATTCTTGAAGGTGTTGAAGGAGTCTTCAGCTCTGATGGCAGCGGGGAGGGTGTTCCAAAGTTTGGAGGCTAGGACAGGCAAGCTAGTGCCTCCCGCTTTTTGGAGCTTAAACCTAGGGATAGTAAGGCAGTGAGTCTGAGCAGTTCTTAGTGGACGGGCAGTGGAGTGGCGCGAAAGCCGACTGCAGAGATAGATCGGAGCCTTGTTGGCTAGGCATTTGTGCGTGAGGGCAAGCGTTTTTAGGGAAATTCTCTGCTTCACGGGTAACCACTTTAGGCTAGTTCTGGCTTCTGAGATGTGGTGGTTACGAGGGATGTTCAGGGCCGCTCGAATTGCATTGTTCTGGGTGGTTTGGAGTTTGGACAGGTTTTCTTGACTGGTGCCTAAGTATAGAGCACTGCAGTAATCTATTTTTGCCATGATAAGTGTTCTCGCTAGTGTGACGCTATTGTGGGTGGTGAGGAATGGTCTGCAGGCTGAAATGAGTTTGCACGTGTAGGCAGAGGTGGACCTGACTGCATTAGTTTGTCTTGACAAGGATAAGGTGGAATCCAGGTAAAAGCCTAGTGTTTTAGTGTCTTTCGAGACTTGTATGGAGTTGCAATGGAGGACCCAGGAAACCAAATATCCCCTCTAGATAATTACCCACCCCATTGACAGCTAACAGTCCCCTACACAATATTTTCTATCATATTAATCTATTTCCTTCCCTGTAGTCTCGTCCCGCTAAATCAATTCTAACCTCAAGCCAATGCAAAAGTGAATGCCTTGCAAAAGGAAAACAATAGCATAGCTGCACAATATCCAGATACCACCCAACATCCTACTAACCACTTCCTCTTCTCTACCACCCACCGTCACCACACACCTACCACCCATGCCCAGATGGCTAAGGAACCACCCTGCTATCTTCACATCACTCTCAAACCAACTCACAAACCCCAATAGTCTCCAACACCCAAGAACACAAACACTGTACCCTGCCCATCTGGAAACAATAAGCATGCAGTGTACAAAACAAAACACACTAGAAAGCACCCATGCACAGACTCTAGTTACTCCTGGTTCTGCATGCATCAGCCCACCCCACTTTACCTAACAGATCCACGAGAGCCCCTGGAGACCATGGAAATGGCAGCAGTGTGCAGTATAAATAACTTAACATAACATACCATTTCCATCCCCCAAACAGGAATGGAAATGCTTTTTTTCCTCTGGGCATTTTGCAGAGATGGGCCCTTTAATGACCCATCTTGGTGAAATGTGCATGCAGCAATCACATGGTTGTTGGGAACCCGTCATACATTATTGTTGGGAGCACGCTGATGTATGCAAGGTGGCTCAACAAAAATGCTCAGATCACTTGGTGAATAAGGCGATCTGAGCCATTCTGAAAGCAGCAAAATTAAATTGAGTTCATTTGCTGCGCTCCTTTTATTTGCACTGCTTTTTGCCAATCTGGCCCAATGTCTGACTATACTATCCCATGAGCAAATAATGATTAAATATTTCTCCTTGTTGGAGAAGGAAACCTCAACGGTTGAATTCTTTGCTAAACTCTGCTTATTAGTGGTTGACATTTGCATAGAAATATTTAATTGCAAAGGCTTTAATAAATTACACAGTTACATACATTGTATTTGTATAATAATACTTGTTTTACTCTGAACTATACAAGGTAAATGTTACTTTGTGGACTTAATACCCAAATCTTTTCACTGTCTTTGAAAAGATGCTCTGCAGATGATCATTGATGTCTGGGATTTGCCCTGCAGCCTCTAACATAAAGTGGGCGGGGGCTGTGACAGCTGCGCATCCACTCACCCCCTAATCTACTGATACAATGACCTTACTTTTGTCCTTAAGTAACCCCCTCTGATAGGAGGAGAAGCCCTGCTAACCCACATTACCAGACAAACATGACTTCCTGATCCCTTGCGCAGCCCCTTGCAATACGAGGAGAGGCTCTCCCAGTCTGCATATACTTGCCAACTTGTCTTAATTGTTGCCTGATGAAGCCCCTGGTATCTAGAGGCAAGGCTTTCCTAGCTGGTAGATTTGAGTGTCATTATTGAACTGTATACTATGTAATTACCGAAAGTGACCCTCCCAGTCCTGCGTTGAGAATGAACCCTACCTACATGTAACTACCCAATGTGACCCTCCCAGTCTTGCGCTGTGACTGAACTGCATCTATATGTATCTACCTAATGTGACCTGCCCAGCTCTGCGTTGGGACTGAACTGTACCTATATGTAACTACCCAATATGACCCATCCAGCCTTGCGCTGTGACTTATCTGCTTCTATATTCAACTGCCTAATGTGACCTGCCCAGCTCTGCATTGGGACTGAAGTACCTAAATGTAACTACCCAATATGACCCATCCAGCCTTGCGCTGTGACTGAACTGCTTCTATATGCAACTACCTAATGTGACCTGCCCAGCTCTGCGTTGGGACTGAACTGTACCTATATGTAACTACCCAATATGACCCATCCAGCCTTGCGCTGTGACTGAACTGCTTCTGTATGCAACTACCTAATGTGACCTGCCCAGCTCTGCATTGGGACTGAACTGTACCTATAGGTAACTACCCAATATGACCCATCCAGCCTTACACTGTGACTGAACTGCTTCTATATGCAACTACCTAATGTGACCTGCCCAGCTCTACGTTGGGACTGAACTGTACCTATATGTAACTACCCAATATGACCCATCCAGCCTTGTGCTGTGACTGAATTGCTTCTATATGCAACTGCCTAATGTGACCTGCCCAGCTCTACGTTGGGACTGAACTGTACCTATATGTAACTACCCAATATGACCCATCCAGCCTTACACTGTGACTGATCTGCTTCTATATGCAACTACTTTATGTGACCTACCCAGCTCTGCATTGGGACTGAATTGTACATAAATGTAAGTACCCAATATGACCCATCCAGCCTTGCGCTGTGACTTATCTGCTTCTATATTCAACTGCCTTATGTGATCTACCCAGCTCTGCATTGGGACTGAAGTACCTAAATGTAACTACCCAATATGACCCATCCAGCCTTACGCTGTGACTGAACTGCTTCTATATGCAACTACCTAATGTGACCTGCCCAGCTCTGCATTGGGACTGAACTGCACCTATAGGTAACTACCCAATATGTCCCATCCAGCCTTACACTGTGACTGAACTGTTTCTATATGCAACTACCTTATGTGACCTACCCAGCTCTGCATTGGGACTGAATTGTACATAAATGTAACTACCCAATATGACCCATCCAGCCTTGCGCTGTGACTGAACTGCTTCTATATGCAACTACCTAATATGACCTGCCCAGCTCTGCATTGGGACTGAACTGCACCTATAGGTAACTACCCAATATGACCCATCCAGCCTTACACTGTGACTGAACTGTTTCTATATGCAACTACCTTATGTGACCTACCCAGCTCTGCATTGGGACTGAATTGTACATAAATGTAACTACCCAATATGACCCATCCAGCCTTGCGCTGTGACTGAACTGCTTCTATATGCAACTACCTAATGTGACCTGCCCAGCTCTGCATTGGGACTGAAGTACCTAAATGTAACTACCCAATATGACCCATCCAGCCTTGCGCTGTGACTGAACTGCTTCTATATGCAACTACCTTATGTGACCTACCCAGCTCTGCATTGGGACTGAATTGTACATAAATGTAACTACCCAATATGACCCATCCAGCCTTACGCTGTGACTGAACTGCTTCTATATGCAACTACCTAATGTGACCTGCCCAGCTCTGCATTGGGACTGAACTGCACCTATAGGTAACTACCCAATATGACCCATCCAGCCTTACACTGTGACTGAACTGTTTCTATATGCAACTGCCTTATGTGATCTACCCAGCTCTGCATTGGGACTGAATTGTACATAAATGTAACTACCCAATATGACCCATCCAGCCTTACGCTGTGACTGAACTGCTTCTATATGCAACTACCTAATGTGACCTGCCCAGCTCTGCGTTGGGACTGAACTGCACCTATAGGTAACTACCCAATATGACCCATCCAGCCTTGCGCTGTGACTGAACTGCTTCTATATGCAACTACCTAATGTGACCTGCCCAGCTCTACGTTGGGACTGAACTGTATCTATAGGTAACTACCCAATATGACCCATCCAGCCTTACACTGTGACTGAACTGTTTCTATATGCAACTGCCTTATGTGATCTACCCAGCTCTGCATTGGGACTGAATTGTACATAAATGTAACTACCCAATATGACCCATCCAGCCTTACGCTGTGACTGAACTGCTTCTATATGCAACTACCTAATGTGACCTGCCCAGCTCTGCGTTGGGACTGAACTGCACCTATAGGTAACTACCCAATATGACCCATCCAGCCTTGCGCTGTGATTGAACTGCTTCTATATGCAACTACCTAATGTGACCTGCCCAGCTCTACGTTGGGACTGAACTGTATCTATAGGTAACTACCCAATATGACCCATCCAGCCTTACACTGTGACTGAACTGCTTCTATATGCAACCACCTAATGTGACCTGGCCAGCTCTCCATTGGGACTGAACTGTACCTATAGGTAACTACCTAATTGTGACCCATCTAGCCCAGCACTGTGATCAAATTGTACCACCTGTAACTTCCAAAGTTGAATATGCACTTTCTGTAACTAGTGCCTAGATACCTCCGGGTTTTTTGCACTGAAATAAATGTCAAAAATAAAGAAAGAAATACATAAATAAATACTGTGCAGTTCATTGCAAGGTAAGCAGTCTCTGTATATATTTCAAGCACTTAGAATAAGAAAGGCACATTTCCCAAAATATGCCCTGCACTGCAAATGGAAAAATAAAGAGCCCTTCTTTCCCCTTGCTCCAGATTCTGCAAGTAAAATCATATTGTATCCCCCGCCTAAATTTGTGCGGGGGATTTATCACTCCTGTTCCCCCCATTTCCTACGCCCATGTATCTCTTCCCCTGTCGTATATTCGGGTGTGCTACACTCACCACTTCTATGTTGTGTGCAGAGGGATGGTTCCCCAACAGTGCTAGTCAGTTGCAGCAATGTCTCCACCGCCAGCGTTCGGACCGATTGCCGCCCAAATCCCTCCCCGCTAGCACACCCCGGTGTGCAGCAACCACCACCCTCACAGGTCCTCCCAGGGGGGCGGGTGCTCCCTGTGGCCCTTGCTCTATCAGTTCTGAATTCTGGGCATATCTCTCTTCCCTTTTTCATCTAAGGACCTCTATTAATTAAGTTGGACCCATCTCTCTTCCCTATTTCCGGTTTGACCCTCAATGGGGACAGGTACAGCTTGTCTCCCTCCCATTCAGGCGCCTCTTTATTTCCATGCACTTCACTCCGGTCCAGTCATTTTCAATTGTGTATTCATTTGATTGGGTGTCGGTGTTGTTCAATTGTTTTTGTCCCATTCTGAGTTGAAGAGCGAGGTTTTTAGAAGTTTTCTGAATTTTAGATGGTCATTCATGGTTCGTATTTCTGTGGGGAGGGAGTTCCAAGGTTTTACAGCTAAGCAAGAGAATGCCGATCCACCAATTGTTTTTCTTGTGCATGCTTTATGTTCTAGGCAGATTTCATTGCTGGATCCGAGTGTTCTATTCGGCTGGTAGATGGGGATTTTCCTTTGTATGAATTCCGCTCCTATGCCATGGATTGCTCTGTGTGTTATGCAGATTGTTGTGGAAGTGAATCCTCTTTTGACTGGCAGCGAATGTAGCATCTCTAGCGTGTAGTGATGTGGTCCCTTCTTGAGAGTTTGAGGAGAAGTCTGGCAGCTGCGTTCTATATACGTCAGAGTTTCTTCAGTAAATAATCTGCCATTCCGATTTATAAACTGTTGGCTTAGTCTATCTGGACATGATGAGGGAGATGATGGACAGAGTTTTGTGTGCGTGAAAGAGAGGAATGTTAGATTCTTTTTGATCGTGTGTAGATGGAAGAAACCTTTCTTGTGGAATCCACGGCAGTGGAGTAGATAACATCTAAGCAAGGAGGGATATTATTGGTTCTCCTCAAAAGAATAAAATCAATCCCATCCAAGCATAGTTTTGGGTTTTGGCTGAGAATTTACAAAGTCACCTGGGTGGGCAAAATAATATTGTAGGTGAAGGTTGTGCATTCATGCATGGATACAGTGATTTGGTTGCTGTTTCCCTGCTGAACAGCATTCATCCAATCAGGATCCTATAATGTGGCTTTAGCCCAACCTCTTTCCAAGCCGAAGTTACAAAATCCATTACTGATTGGATAAATGCAACACACACAGACAGGCAGGGGAAGAGCAGGCACGCCATGCCTGTTCCAAAGTAGATCTTGTTCTCAGGGAAAACCTAGCATTTCCAATACAAAAACATTGCTTGCAGTAACCTGACAGCCCAGGAGTGCATCCCTCAATCACATTCAAAGGTGTTGACTGCTGTGGGACAGCAAAATAAACATGGCACTGGTAAAATAAATGTGCACTGCTTTCATTAGCAAGTATGTGTATTTCATCTTCTCTTTGAAATAAGAATACAAGTTTTCTAAAGGGGTTCTAGCCACCCAAAGAGCTAATGGAACATTCGCGAATCTAGAAGCTCTGCAGACCTGGCCACATCGTCCTGCTATTGGTGGATCACTCCCTGCCTCACACTTTACATGCAGCACGACATGCAGGCCCACACTGCTGCTCTTATTACTGATTGTTTCACAGCCAACACAGAACATGTCATCTATATGAATACACCGGGGGAAAAAGCTAAATACATCTGAAGCGGGACAAACATATATGCAGCAAGGTGGTGTCCCTTTTCTTATTGACACCACCTTATAAGCTTCTTGGTTATTTTCCAAGCAGACGACTATGAAAAAGAAGCATTGTTAATGCCAACAGTTTTGGCTTTTGTGTAGGCATGGGAAAGCCATTTGCCAGGTACCGCCGTAATGGTACTAACTGGCCATTAATGGGAGCAGCTGCAAAATGGTTTGTGTACCTGGACAAATAATAGCAGTGCATTGTAAATGCCTGTCTAATACATATACACAAGCCAACACTGTTGGCTTTGCCAATCTTGTTTTCAGACGGACTTCTGTGAAAGGCACATACTGCTTATAAATCAAATGGCTGAAGGCACACTTGGTTAATACATTTTTATTACACCCGAAGCGAGTTTACAGCTCCAATTTAGCCATTAACTCTCACAAGACTGCTTTGAAAAAAAAGTTGCAAGCACTGCAAGCTGAATGTTTGGTGTTATGGCGTGGTAAAAGGTAACTCAAGGATTATGTGTTGTGGGTGCGTATGGGCAGGAAGTGGCTGGTGATGACCATAGGGATTAGCATGTAACAAAAAGAATGGTACTGAAGGTGAGCCAAAGCCTATGTGCAAAATGGCACACTCTCAAGTTGTATATCGGGGACTGAACTGAATAAATTAGCGTATATTAATCAATGCCACTGTGGGACACAGACTGTAGGACGCTAGACATTAGTGAGAGTGGCTATTGAGATTAGCATTGCCATGGGCGGTCAGTGTGGGAGAGGAAAACCAAACAACACCTGCAAGCTTTGCGTCCCTCCTCATATGCCATCTCCCTCCTAGTTGTACTCCAATGCAATCGTTTAAACTTTGACAGCATATTTATTAAAACATTTCCTCTCTCGGGTTATTTTTTTAGTGTTCATTACTTTTTTTTAAAATCCATTGCTATTTTGTCTTGCGCACTTTCTTCTAAGGAGACGGTTTTATGGACTACATTTGTATATTTTACTTTAAGATATATGTTCTCTTACTGTGCACATATTCATTGGTGCCAGCTTTTGATTTTCGCTATGGGGCAAAAGTACCTGGGCATATGTTATTCTTGCAGCTGGTCATTTATTTACCTTTTCAGCGCTGCTTAAATGTGGTTAGTTGGGGTTGTGTAATGTATCATAACAGTCACCAAGAGACGGCCATAAAATAAGGGGCTTTTAGCACGCTGCTTAACCAAAGTGAGAGATCCTCAGGAAATATTCATATTTATTTTGTAACTTTTATTTATATATTGTTGTAGATGCATCCAATGCATATGAATATCAATAACAATATACAAACTCCAAAGTCTTAGAATATTGAAATGTACATGGTCCAATAACTTTGCTTAATACAATTTATCAAGAAAAAAGAAAACAATTATAAATTCAAACGTAGTAACTTACATTACAATCTAATCGTCAAACAGACAACATATGGATGAATACTGTACAGACGTGTATGCACATTCAACACAATACGGAGAGAAAAAAAAACACCTCACTCATAAAAGTTATTGAAGGGGCTACATAAAAAAAAGGTACCGATCTTCATAATCTTTATTTACCATCAGTACTTTCTGCTATTTGGACAACATCTGCATTTCCACTACCCAATCTTCTGTAGCAGGTTTTTTCATAGTTTTCCAGAGTTTCAGATTGAATTTTACAGCAATAATTTAATCTCACTGTGCATTACCTAAAAACATTGTGAATTCTCCAAGTCTGCAATATTTCATACATAGGAATACCACTGTCAAAACAGGTCAAAATCAGTTTGTGATTGATGAACATCTTTGAGTGATGGGTTGCAAGTCCTTTGATGTCATTAGTGATGTCACCAGTAATATCATCAGTGATGTCATCTGTGATGTCATCATTGTGGTCATAGGCTGCTCAACAGGAGGTGTGAAGTTAGGGTGTCTTTAGCTTAATTTTCAGGAGTTTTGCTGCATTAAGTTCTCACCTTCATGTCCCTGCAACTGAGTTTTTTTCCTTGAATATATACATGTACAAGTTTGTGAAGTGAGCTTGAACTGGTCCTGTTCATGCTGTACCTGTAGGCATTAATGAGTTAATGAGAAAAACCTCCATTGTTCCTTTCCATGCTGTACATGTAACATTTTTGACACATGCTTACGCTGGCCCTACCACTCTATACTTGTGCTTGTCATTTGCTGTGGCCCAGACATGCTGTACTACTTTGTTTTGCCCGTGCTGTAAATATTTGCACTGGCCCTGCCCATGTTGTACCTGCTTGTGACCGAAGACTGCCCTGGCCATACCCATGCTGGGCCTATTTGTACTGGAAGCCTGCCATGGCCCTGCCTATGCACTACCATGTGTGATGGAAGCCTGCACGGACCCCGCCCATGCTGTAGATCTACCCAGTTGAAAGGAGGTTTGCACTGGGCCCTGCCCAAGCTCTTTATGTACTCCTTTATGTACTCACCCATACACTAGCAGGCAGCAACCTAGCTAGGGACCGTTTACTACCACTGCACATTACCGAGCTGCCAACTCACCACAACATCAACATCTTAGGGGAACAAAACAACTCCCTGCTAACCAATGCTGTTGAATCCCTTGCTCCTCTCAAGACGCAAAATGAAAAGACTTCCAATCATAAAAAATACCTGGTTTACCACCCAGCTCCATACCCTTCAAGCAGAAAAACGAGCCGCAGAAGGACTGCAACATAACTACCAAGGCACACTTCTCAGACCGGTTCATGAAGTATGTTATGTTAAAGTTTCTTATAACGTGCACTGTCACTACCCGAGTAGTCCCTTGGCGCTCTGTCAGATCTTTAAGGCAAGAGGGTATGGGGGGTGTAAGTTAGTAGAACTGATGGGAGAAAGAGCAAGGAGCTTTGATGTGCTGTTGGCAGCTTCAGTTCGGTTTACACTGTTCACTGAGTGTAGGATTGTTTTCCGTTTGGTAGCCGTCATGTGCTGTTGTGTGAGGCTATGCATGGTTTGTTTTATTGTTGCAGTGTGGGGAAGTGCGGTGCAGTCCTGGTCATAGTCTTCTGTAAGGGGGATAAGTGTTTGTGTATCGTCTGTGTAGTTCGTAAAGGAGATCCCCAGTGAGTCGAGGTGGTCAAATAGTGGTTTTGTATACATTTTGTAGAGGGTTGGGGACACACATGACCCTGGCAGGACACCAGGTATAGTCGATGTTGACGGAGCTGCAGCCTCGCCAGCGAAAACTTGAAATGTTCTATTATCATGGAAGGAGGCAACCCAACTGGCAGCTTCTGGTGAGAAGCAGGCTACGGAGGTCAAATGATGACATAGGGTTTTGTGGTCCACAAACACTGCTGAGAGATCAAGTAGGAGCAGGAGTGAGAGTTTTCCCGTTTCATTGGTGTCGTCCAGTTGATTTTTCAAATCAAGGAGGGCAGTTTCTGTAAACCCGATCTATGAGACAATTCAAACATGTATGGCTCAGCACAGCCTCTGTTTTAATGACGAGAAGACAGAGCTTCTTCTAGTCAGCCCCCCAGTCCATCTTGCAAACCTGGACCCTGGTGTAACGCCTAGTCACCATAGACGGCCACAAGATCCCAACCCCCACTTCACTTCACTGAAAACACTGGGCATTAACTTAGATGCCTCGCTCAGTATGACCCGCCAAATTAACAATATTATTTCTCAAACGAGCAAGTAGACCCTTCCTCCTTACTGTCAACCGACTTACGGTGGCCTGGGCCCTTGTGGGGTCTAAGTTGGTCTATTTGCAGCACCTCGGACAGGCTTTAAGTTATTTAAAACAATGCTCTCTGAGTGGCACTGGACTTGAGTAAATCTGACCACATCTTGGAAACCAGGAGGACTGTCCACTGGCTCCCCATCCAGGTAAGAATTCAATTCAAAATCCTCGCAATTGCCCATTGCTGCCTAACCGATAAGGCCCCCGCTTACCTGGTGCAGAGGATCAAAAAATATTCACCAGCCAGACCACTCATATCTTCTTCCAGCCACAGACTCTCAACTCCCAGCTTTAGACGGAAACGAGCTGGTGGCTCCTGCTTCCCGGTGATTGTGACCAATCTATGGAACAATCTGCCACCTCACCTCTGTTCTGAAACCTCCTACCAGCTATTAAGAAAAAAACTAAAGTCACAATTGTTCATCTAACTCTAAAGACTTACCTACCTGTTACTATTGTTTGTTGTACCTTCGGTCCGTAACCAGCGCCTAGATCCACAAGGGCTTGGGACACTTCTATAAATGGAATAATAAATAAATACAAATAATTTGTGAAAGGAACTTCCACTAGACTTGTCCATGGTGTACCTATTTTTGTAGTGAAAGCTTGCACTGGCAATGCCCATGCTGTTTCTGTTGCATGTTCCCTAGCTATGCTGAACATGTAACCATTTGTAAGGGATGCTTCTGCTGGTCCTGTCCATTCGCATGTTACTAAGGAGGTTTTCACAAACACTGGGCCTCATCTCGAGTTGGGCTGTAGCCCTTAAATGAGGCGGTAACGGTATTACCGCCGCATTTAAGGGCTGGCCCTATCACGAGTTGGGCGCTAAATAGGCTGTTATACATCCAGCTTTTTTCTGGAGGTGAAAATCCCATTTAGCGACCTGTTTTTGCCGGTATTACCGCCGGTTGTATTAGCATGCAGTATTAGTGCTGAATCCAATGGACCCAATGGGTCATGGGGATTTACCATTAATGCCCAACCCGTGATCTGCCGAGCGCTAGCCCTATTACAGTTGGGGGTATTAATGCTGGGATACCGCCCAACCCGTGATCTGGCCGACACTAATGATATTACAGTTGGGCGGTATTTGAGCTGGGATACCCCCAACTCGTGAGGAGGCCCATTGTGCATGGTGTAACTGCACCTGTTTCTGTTATGTTATGTTATGTTATGTTATGTTATGTTACTTTGCATTTATATAGCGCCTTATGTACCATTGGAATGATCTCAAGGCGCTGGTAAGTTGAACGCCCTCGGGAACCGTAGTTCAAGTCAGTAGAGAGGGAGAGAGAGCCATAAGGTGCGTGTGTGCACCGGATATGTGTGTAGCAAGTGTGTCACTCGTATGATAGCTGCTTCTTAGCGGTAGATGTGGTGGTTGGGAGATCAGGAGTATGTGTTCGTTCTGGCATGATGTTATCCAGACCGATTCTGGCTGCGTTAGGCCTGAGGAGAATGCCTAGGCTGGCGGATGTGCAGCCAGCTGTGTTTAGTTAGGATGATGGGGAGTATGTGGCAGGTGTTGGTATGAGAACAGCATATCGAATGTGTCATAGTATCGCTGTGTTCTAGTTGAGTGGCGGTGTATAGAAGACAGTAAGCGTGGTGATGTGATATGGTAGTTTTCAGTAGGTGCTTGAGATTGAGCGCCTTCATGCTCCATGCATTTCATGCACTCCAGCCATTGCATGCACTCCAGCCATTCCATGCACTCTAACCATTCCATGCTCATCAACTGTTCCATGCACTTCAACGTTTCTATGCACTTCAACGGTTCCATGCACTTCAACTGTTCCATGCACTTCAACCGATCCATGCATTCCAACCGTTCCATGCACTACAACCGTTCCATGCACTTCAACCGATCCATGCACTCCAACCGATCCATGCACTCCAACCGATCCATGCACTCCAACCGTTCCATGCACTCCAACCATTCCATGTATTCCAACCATTCGTGCACAATGTCCCTTCCATGCCCTCTATTTGTTCCATGCATTCCGTTTGTCGCACGTACTCCCATCATCCGCTCTGCACACACGTTATCTGCTCTGCACACACATCATCTGCTCTGCACACACGTCATCCTCCCCACACACACGTCATCCGCCCCGTACACTCTTCATCCGATCCACACTCTTCATCCGACCCACACTCTTCATCCGCTTCACACTCTTCATCCGCTCCACACTCTTCATCCGCCCCACACTCTTCATCCGCTCCACACTCTTCATCCGCTCCACACTCTTCATCTGCTCCACACTCTTCATCCGCTCCACACTCTTCATCCACCCCACACTCTTCATCCGCCCCACACTCTTCTTCCGCTCCAAACTCTTCATCCGCTCCGCACTCTTCATCCGCTCCGCACTCTTCATCCGCTCGACACTCATCATCCGCTCTACACTCTTCATCCACTCCACCCACTTCATCCACTCCACCCACTTCATCTGCTTCACCCACTTTATCCGTACCACCCGCTTCATGCATTCTATCCACATCATCCGTCGCACGCACTCCATCTGTCCCATGCACTCCATCCATCCCATGCACTCCGTCTGTCCCATGCACTCCATACGTCCCATGCACTCCATCCATGTCATGCACTTGTTTCATCTATTCCATTCGTTCCGTTCATTCCATGCACACTGTCATTCCTTGCCATCGATCCGTTCCAGGCACTCTATCTGTTCCGTGCACTCCATCCGTATCATGTACTCATTCTTTCCATCTTCTCGTCCAACTTATTCCTCTTGTCTACTTCATTCCTCTCGTCCATTTTATTCCTCTCGTCCAATTCATTGCTTTCATCCATTTCCTTAATTTCATCCACTTCACTGCTGGATTGTTATTTATGAAAAAGCAGCTTTGGGCTAAGGTCATTGATTGCTGTTATCCAGTATGAGATAAGAGTCGATTTTAGGGGAACAGCCATGTTTTTAGTAATTTGCAGAAAGACATGAGGTCCTCGGTGAGTCGGATGTGGGGTGGAAGTGCGTTCCACAGAGTCAGGGCCAGGGCTGAAAATGATGATCCACCTAACCTGACTGAGTTGGTTTTTGGTATGACTAGGAGGCCGGCAGAGCTTGATCTTAGAGTGCGTGGAGGATGGTAGGGTTTTAGTTTGTCTTGAAGATATTGAGGTCCGGTTTTATGCATTGCTCTGTGAGAGATGCATAAGGTTTTGAAGGTCACCCTTTGGGCAACCGGAAGCCAGTGCAGAGTTGTGAGGGCTGGGGAGATGTGATCTCTTGGGCGAAGTGCTAGTAGCAGTTTGGCCGCAGCGTTTTGTGCTCTTTGTAGTTTAGTCAGTTGGTACGCGTGGACTCCGAGGTATAGAGGGTTAGCATAGTCCAGTCTTGACATGACAATCGATTGGACCACGGAAAGTCTGTTGGGAAAAGAGAGGTATGGAAAAATGCACCTAAGAGTTTTAAGGTGGTAGTGGCAGGACTTGGAGATGTTGTTGACTTAGAGCGAGAAGGTTAGGTCTGAGTCGAGGGTGCATCCAAGGTTTTTTACTGAATTTGAGGGTGTCGGGGAATTGCCCATGGCAGATCATACAATCATATCCCAAAATAAATGTATACCATCCCAGATTCCAGTAGTCACGCTAGTAAAGAATACTAAGAGGAAATTTAGGGACTAGTTAAGAAAACATAAACGGGAATGTGAGATTGAGAAATGGAAAAAGATTGCCAATCAAGCGTTATCGAATAATACCTTGGGTATTTGGCAAATCTTACGTGAAGGAAAGCAAAGAGATCTCCCTGTTAATTGCATCCCTGAAGTAAAATGGCAAGACCATATTAATAATACTCTAGGACGTGAAGAGCAAGACGGTGAAATCTTTTCTATTCCTGAGACTATGTGGGAGTGCAAGGCTACAGTACTAGACATCACAGTAATTATTGAAAAGTTAACTTGCGTGCATCTGGTCCGGACGGCAGCTGTAATGTGCTATTTAAACAGGTTCCTTCTCTTTGGGCAGCAGCATTACATTTATTGTTCACTCATATTGGCGAATTAGGAGTGGTCCCACAGTCATGGCATACCAGCCACATATTGCCACTACACAAAAAGGGCGCCTGAGATAACCCTCTAAATTTCCGTATGTTGGCAATGTTGGATATATCATCAAAAATGTTCGCACAAGTGTTACTATCTGAACTTAACACCTGGATTAGTGATAAGAAAATACTGCCTTCTAACCAGATAGGTTTCCGTGCGAAATCCTGCACCACTCACAATCTATTTTTGCTTACATCTGCAATTGGAAATGCAAGAGCCAATAGAGAACTGAATGTTTATGGAGCATATATCTATTTCTCAGCGGCCTTCGATACGGTTCAGCAAAACCGTCTTTGGAGGAAGCTGAGCAATTGGAAGATACCACAGAGACTCTTGAGAATGTTGATGCTTTTGAATAATGACACCAATGTTTGTGTTCGCCTTAATGCTAAGGGGCGGTTGTCAGAACTAATGCCCACAAGCATCGGAGTAAAACAGGGCTGCATAGTTGCTGCAATTGTATTCAATCTTTATTTGGCAAACATGCAGGAAGCCTTTGCCAATAATCTGGCAAATCCCATCAAAATAAGTTCAGTCATTCTGGGTTGGTTGGCTTATGCCGATGACCTGTTGGTTTTAGACTACACACCGAAAGGCCTAAAAAACATGTTAGACACACTGGCCTTATACTCCAGAGAAAATGGGTTAGGCATAAACATTTCTAAAAGTAAAATAATGGTCTTCCCTGTAAACAAATCTTTTAAGAAGTATGTGTGGACAATAAATAACACCAGGCTAGAACAGGTAACAACCTATAAATACCTTGGTATCATGACGAGAGATTGAATTAGGAAGCACATTGGGCGAATGTTAAATATCGTTGCATGCTGGCAAATAATGCATTGAGCATATATATGGGAAAAAATGTAGGCTATTCAGCCAAGGCAATATTGACGTTGTATACAGCTAAAGTACATGCAATATTAATGTATGCCATTGCAATTTGGGGCAATAAGTATGGCAAGCGATTAGTCGCCTTTGAGGCTAAAATGTTATGCAAGGTATTGCGACTTCCTCAGAGTGTCTCAATCGAATATATCTACTTAGAATTAACTGGAGTAAATGAAGCCTACATATGTCAATCAGTATTGATATTTCATGATCTGTGTACTCTTCAAACCGAGATGATCCTTGTACCCTATTTTCATGCGCTTATGAGACTAGAGGGCCGACAACCCTATGGGTTAATTCGTTCCTTGCAACTTCTCTATGTGCAATGGACAGTGGCTTACACTATTCCAATTACCAAGCTATGTCTGAAGTCCAAGTTAAAAGTGGCCCCTAGTATCTATGGCCATGAGAGGTACATGAATGCATTAACTGCTAAAACCAATAGTGGTGCTTATTGATCCGTGAGAGTCATGCGTACGCACACACCAGAATATCTTAAGGCCTACCCTAGCGTGAGAACTTTCTGCACGTACCTATTAATGACATTTAATGTTTCAGAAGCGCTAGACACTAAGGGTGCATGGATGAGCCTGGGCCGTGATCAACGCTGTTGTCGCCTATGTGGTACTTATGTGATAGAATCACTCCAACATTTGATTATAATCTGTGAAAGTCTAGAAATTCTTCGTCTTAAATACATTAAATCTTATTGTCACACTGTAGATTTGAACTATTTAGCTGGCACATTGGAGACCTTTCTAATAGGTGATGATATCAATTTGATATATTTTATAGTCTCATTTTATTTGAAAATTGTTGAGATTTTTAAATGTCTCGCTAGTGTCAATATTATTCTTTTAACTTTGGTACTTGTGTTACTTGAATGTGAATTTTAACCTGAAATGTGATGTAATTGGATACAATGTACAATATGTTATCCAAAGCCAATATTGGCTATAAATATATCAATAAAATCTGAATCTGAAATACATAAAATAGCTCAGCGCGTTTCGGGAATATTTATCTCTTCATCAGGAACAAAACTGTTACGGTTCATTAATGTGTTGAATCTTCATTCCCCAATAGCATCTACAAAACAAATTAAAGGCTTAGATGAATCGAATCGTGTCGGTATTTTTGGGAATAAACCATATGTCTCAAATGGACCTATATGCCTGCTAAATCTCAATAGGTAGAAATAGCACCTTAGTAAGACCAGGGATTTCAATCAGTGCAGAGAAGAATCTGCCTCATGTGACAGTCTTGTTGTGTGCTGTCGGATTCTAAAAAATGTAGATACATGGATTCTATCAAAAATATATAAAAAGCAGGATATATCAAAAAATAATCTGTTTTCAGTCACTGAAATAATTTACTGTGGTAAATAATGTGTGTTATATTAAAATTCCTAAGTTCTGATTGGTAAGGTGACCAACCCAGAGGGTGTGCAAGGGACGGGAGTGTTCGTCAACTGAGGACACTTTTTATTTTGTGATTAGTTAGGGACTTGTTGTTCCAGAGGCTCTGTTTCTCCCCTGCACCCTTGAGACAATACCTACTCTACGTTGTTATAAGGTATGCGTGACTTTAATCGTTTTTGGTTCAGGGTATAGCACTACACAGAGGTATGAGACAGGGTTGTCCCCATCTACTTTTTATTTGTTTTCAAGCATTGGTCCAAAGAACCGGGAATAACACATATACTGAAGGCCGGTGGTTAGGTACAAATCTCATAAAACCTCGCTATTTGCAACTGATACAATTTGTATGGTCTCTGTGTCATGATCTCTGCTTCCAAAAGGTCAGGGTTTTCCCAACTCCCTTGGAAGCAGATCCATAACCCAGGTTCCGAGTGCCAACCAGTCCCAATTGGGACCTTTTGGACCCAGTCCTGGCGCCAGTGGCACCAGGCTCATAAATATGCCCAGTCCCAGCGCTGGAAGCGCCGGGCTCATAATGCTTGGGTGGACTTACCTGCAGCAGACCATGCTGCTTACTTGCCTGCCAGTTGAGCCTCTGATCCTCTTCTGTTTGGAACTACTTTTCCTGTTGGGTGGGGAAGGAGCCACTCCCTAGGTTCAGAACACTGGAACTCTTCTGGAAAGCAGGAACTCTTTTCTTACCTAGGCGTGGCTGTGGAAGGAGACACCTAAGCACTACAGGAGGCTATTTAAACCACACCCGATGGATGAATCTTGCTTTGCGTTATTCTGCATCCTCTGCAGCAGAACGCTCATCGTGTCTTCTGCATCTGATCCTGGGCCTAAGGAAAAAGGCTTACCATCCTGAATCCAGTCTTCAGGAACACCTATAAAGACAAGAAAGAACAGGTTAGCATTACGGTCTTCAGTGACAGCTCTTCACTTACCTGGTCCATCGGCTGTCACCAACGCCTCGCGCTGCATTCCGACATCTGAAGGACAAAGGCTTACCTACTCTTCGTGCGCTCCGGAGGTCTTCACACTGCATTCCGGCATCTGAAAGACAAAAGCTTACCAACTCTTCGCACGCTCCGGAGGCCTTCGGGGCTGCATCCCGCATCTGAAAGACAAAACAAGGTGCGTTTAAAGACATTGGGGAACTTTAATACTCACGTGCCATTACTCCTTTCCACATCTAACCCAGTGGGTATTCCGGCACCCTGCAGCCGCTCCGAACTTATACCTGCAAAATAAAAAGACAGTTAGAGCGCATCGTGAAGCAGGCAACAAGCGCTTACTTACGTGCTTCCAGGCGCTTCTATTCATCACACGGGCTCCATCTTCAACTCACTTCAGCCCGTTATCCACCATCGCCGGAACCCTGCAAAACAAGAGACATCATTACTAAAGACTTTAAAGACATTAGAATTACTCGAAACTTACCGTTCGTGCAGTAAACGACGGACAGCAGTCCTCTGAAGTCAAGAGGCCTGCTCCCCTTATCCAGTGAAGAAACTGGTTACAGCACCCTGCCCCGAGGCAGATGGAGAGCACGGCGTTCACTTACCTAAGGTGAGAGCGTTAACCTTCGGGGTTCTACAGGAGAAGAGAAAGGGAAGAAGAGAGAGACATTCAATAACCCAGTTCACTAATCCCATATTTTCTATCTGCAGACATCTTACCCTTCGAATCAGACATACAGTGCACAGAGGTCCAGCCTAAAGAGCCAGCCGTGTGTTACACATCACCTTTGAAGATACGGTATACGCCCAGTCAAGACCGGCGCCTCTACGGGAATCAGGTGAGCGTTACAGAACGCAAAGCTTACCACAAAACTCCCGTCCAGGCGCTATGGAAACCTCGGATACCGACCAACTAGCCCAGTTACTTGGGGAACTAAGGGCAGATGTGCATGCAGCCCGTCAGGAAACGAACGATCTAAGAAGGGAACTGATTATTTCCAAGGAGCGAACAGATGATCTCGCTAGACAATTGTTACAGTCACAAGCCGGACAGACCCCGTTACCCGCATCTGGGGGAAATCTTCCTTCTACATCCTCTATGAATCCAGTGCAGATCAACCTACCTGGGAATGTACCTCTGGCTCCGCCCGAACGATTTTCTGGTGACCCAAAGAGGTTTGCAGTATTTATCAATCAGTGCCGGTTGCATTTCTTATGCCGGCCAGCAGCCTTTCCAACTGATCAAGCTAAAGTAGCTTTCGTGCTTTCGTACCTTAGTGGCAATGCGGCAGACTGGTCGATCCCTCTAGTAAATCAAGATGATCCGGTCCTCCATGATTTTCAAGCTTTTCAGCTCAGTATGGAAAAACTGTTCGCAAGACATTCACAGGGGCAGGCCTTGGACAATGAGCTTCTTTCGTTGCGACAAGGTAATCAAGACCTTTTGGCTTATATTGCGTCTTTCAACAGACTGATAGTGGAAACTCAATGGCCTGAGGACAAAAGGATTATGCTGTTTTATAGAGGTCTATGTGGAGAGCTCAAAGATGTGTTAGCCCAAGTAGTGAATCCCCCACAAGATTGTTCGGACTATATAGACTTAGTCGTTCAAATAGATCACAGACTGCAGAACAGGAAGGCCGATCGTTCCAAGTTTGATGCTCGAGTATTTTCCAAACCGCCAACTCCTTCCAAAGGAATAGACTCCGGGGAACCCATGCAAATAGGGGGTCTGAAAGGTCCTCTAACACAAAAGGAGCGGGAAAGGAGAAAACAGTTGCAATTATGCCTCTATTGCGGAAACTCAGGGCACTTTCTTCGAGACTGTCCGGTGAAACCTGCCAAGAAGGCAGTAGGAGCTGCAGTTACCAAAGTTACAAACTCTGAGCAGGGAAACGACCTCGCCCGACAAGAATAGAGGTCCTCTTGCCGAGCGTGAAAACCAGTTCCGTGACCTCGCATTTCGTGATACCGATGGTCCTCATTAGCCCTGATAATCCGGATCGATTACATGCAATCGAAGCTTACGTCGACAGCGGTGCCATCAGCAATTATGTGGATCATGAAATGTTTGAGGATGAATCTAACTCTTTGTCCCAAGGCTGCAAAGGACGTCATTACTACGGTGGATGGTACGGAGATAGCCTCCGGGCCAGTAACGCATACCACTCAAGAAGTGACGCTAGTAAGTCAAGATGGACACCATGAGAAGATCGTGTTCGATGTGATCAAGGCCCCTCAGTTTCAGATTATTCTAGGAATACCTTGGTTAGAGAAACACAATCCTCTGATCGATTGGCGAGCAAGAACGGTCCAGTTTCCAGAATGTGTCTCTACTTGTCACCCTCCACCTGGTGTTGCACTGGCAGCAATTTCTTCAGAGACTCCCCAGTTACCTCCCGAATACCTAGAATACCAAGATGTTTTCCGGAAGGATCAGGCTAACTCTCTACCTCCTCATAGGTCTTATGACTGCCAGATAGACCTGATACCTGGATCTACTCCTCCTTGTAGTAGAATTTATGCCCTCACCGAGCCTGAGAACCTTCACCTTCGACAATACCTGGATCAATACCTGGCAAATGGGTTTATTCGTCCTTCCAAGTCCCCTGCTTCTTCAGCTTTGTTCTTCGTTCCAAAAAAGGAAGGAGACCTTAGAACTTGTATAGATTATCGCTCCCTGAACCAGATCACCGTTAAGAATAGATATCCGTTACCTTTGATCCCTGAACTCCTGGACCAAGTCAGAAAAGCATGCATATATACAAAGCTGGATCTTAGAGGAGCTTACCACTTGGTACGAGTAAAAGAGGGCGATGAATGGAAGACGGCCTTCCGCACCAAGTATGGGCTATTTGAATATCAGGTCATGCCCTTCGGACTTTGCAATGCCCCGGCCGCCTTTCAATATTTTATGAACGATGTCCTCAGAGAGCTCATAGATGTGTGTGTTGTTGTTTACATTGACGACATCCTCGTGTATTCTTCATCGGAATCTGAACATCGGAAACACGTGAAAATGGTCCTCGAAAGATTGCGTCAACACAAACTTTTCGCTAAGTTGGAAAATGTGTTTTCAACGTGACTGAAGTTGAATTCTTGGGATTCATATTATCACCTGGCGGAGTGCGTATGGATTCAAAGAAGGTCGATGCAGTTCTCAAATGGCCATCACCATCCTCCGTAAAAGGTGTGCAAAGCATGTTAGGCTTCGCTAACTTTTACCGCAGGTTTATCCCCGAGTTCTCCCGAATAGTCCAGCCCATCACTGCCTTGTTAAAGAAAAACAAACGTTTTGAATGGTCTACCGAGGCGGAACAAGCTTTCCAGGATTTGAAGACTAAATTTATCTCTGCACCAATCTTAAAACACCCTCGCCCCGAACTCCCCTACATCGTGGAAACTGATGCTTCAAGCCTTGCCATGGGGGCAGTTCTATCACAAAAGGACCCGGTAACCAATCAGTTGCATCCCGTGGCATTTTGGTCCCGCAAATTCTCGCCTCCTGAAATCAATTACACGATTACTGACAAGGAACTTCTGGCTATCAAGTCTGCCTTTAAGGCTTGGCCGCATTAACTGCTGGGGGCCCGACACACCGTTACTGTGATTACGGATCATCGAAACCTGCAATATTTGAAAACTGCAAAAGCCCAATCCTCTAGACAACTCCGTTGGGCATTATTCTTTGCCGAGTTTGACTTCATAATTACCTATCGACCTGGTACAAAAAACGGTAAAGCTGATGCCCTTTCTCGGATGGGAGTGGAAGAACACTTGATCAACCCTAAACCTGTACCAATCATTCCCGAACAAAGAATTCTGGGAGTAATCGCCACACAATCCATAGAGGAAGTTAAGGATAAAGCCAGGCAACTTGTAACTCCAGCAGACATACAGAATTGGCATCTGCAGGGAAAGGACTTTGCAGTAAAGGACAACTTATTGTATTTCCAAGAACGATTATACCTACCCAGCACAGATTTACAGAAAAAAGTAATCTCTTGTTATCACGATTCTTTAATGGAAGGACATCCCGGTATAGCCAAGACCTCAGAAAAGATCAAGCGCTACTTCTGGTGGCCGTCTTGGAAAAAAGATATCAGAGACTTTATAATGTCCTGTGGAGTATGCGCCCAAAACAAGAGTCAAAAGGAAAGACCAGCAGGCCTCTTACGCCCTATTGACATCCCACCTCGCCCTTGGCATACGCTTTCTATGGACTTCATCACCGATCTACCTCCATGCTCCGGATACAATACGATTCTAGTAATCGTGGACTTATTCTCCAAGATGGCGCATTACATTCCACTCAAAGGCTTGCCAACAGCAGAGACTCTGGCCCGAGAATTTCTCGAAAACATCGTCCGACTGCACGGTTTTCCTTCGGTTCTAATTTCGGATCGAGGTAGTCAATTTATTTCTCATTTTTGGCGAAGTTGCTGTCGGTCGGCTCAAATTGATGTGAGACTATCGACCAGTCACCACCCTCAGACCGACGGACAAACCGAGAGGACCAATCAAACTCTGGAACAGTATTTACGCTGCATGCTGCAACAAACTGAAAAAACCTGGAAAGACATCCTTTGGATAGCCGAATATGCCTACAATAACTCTGTCCATTCGGGAACTGGGAAAACCCTGTTTTTTCTTTTGTACGGCAGTCACCCTCGAACCTCGGAGTTGGATCCCCTCCAAGATCTTGAAACAACAGCAGTAGACTACCTGCATTCTACAATCACCCAAGCCTTTAAGGAAGCTGTTTCTCACCTTCAAAGGGCTAAAGAACAATACAAGAAAGGAGCAGATCAACATCGGAAGGAAGCCCCTCAATATCAAGTAGGGGACCAAGTCTGGTTATCCACCAAATATCTACCTCTAAAAGGGCCACGCACATTCAACCCAAGATACCTTGGTCCCTATTCCATCACTACCATAGTAAACCCAGTAGCGGTCAAGTTGGACTTGCCCCCGCACATGAAGATACATCCGGTCTTCCACGTCTCTCTATTAAAACCCGTGCAACCTCAAACCCGACTAACTAAATCTCCAAAACCTATCATAGTTGATGGAGAACTCGAGTTTGAAGTCAAAAGCATTCTGGACTCCAAGATCTCCAAATCTAAACTATTTTACCTAATTGACTGGAAAGGCTACGGCCCCCAAGAGCGATCCTGGGAACCTGCTGAATATGTCCACGCTCCTCGCCTAATCAAAAGATTTCACCGAACATTTCCTGACAAGCCAAAACCCCCGGAGAAGCCCGGTTTGGGAGGGGCCTTGAGGGGGGGTACTGTCATGATCTCTGCTTCCAAAAGGTCAGGGTTTTCCCAACTCCCTTGGAAGCAGATCCATAACCCAGGTTCCGAGTGCCAACCAGTCCCAATTGGGACCTTTTGGACCCAGTCCTGGCGCCAGTGGCACCAGGCTCATAAATATGCCCAGTCCCAGCGCTGGAAGCGCCGGGCTCATAATGCTTGGGTGGACTTACCTGCAGCAGACCATGCTGCTTACTTGCCTGCCAGTTGAGCCTCTGATCCTCTTCTGTTTGGAACTACTTTTCCTGTTGGGTGGGGCAGGAGCCACTCCCTAGGTTCAGAACACTGGAACTCTTCTGGAAAGCAGGAACTCTTTTCTTACCTAGACGTGGCTGTGGAAGGAGACACCTAAGCACTACAGGAGGCTATTTAAACCTCACCCGATGGATGAATCTTGCTTTGCGTTATTCTGCATCCTCTGCAGCAGAACGCTCATCGTGTCTTCTGCATCTGATCCTGGGCCTAAGGAAAAAGGCTTACCATCCTGAATCCAGTCTTCAGCAACACCTATAAAGACAAGAAAGAACAGGTTAGCATTACGGTCTTCAGTGACAGCTCTTCACTTACCTGGTCCATCGGCTGTCACCAACGCCTCGCGCTGCATTCCGACATCTGAAGGACAAAGGCTTACCTACTCTTCGTGCGCTCCGGAGGTCTTCACACTGCATTCCGGCATCTGAAAGACAAAAGCTTACCAACTCTTCGCACGCTCCGGAGGCCTTCGGGGCTGCATCCCGCATCTGAAAGACAAAACAAGGTGCGTTTAAAGACATTGGGGAACTTTAATACTCACGTGCCATTACTCCTTTCCACATCTAACCCAGTGGGTATTCCGGCACCCTGCAGCCGCTCCGAACTTATACCTGCAAAATAAAAAGACAGTTAGAGCGCATCGTGAAGCAGGCAACAAGCGCTTACTTACATGCTTCCAGGCGCTTCTATTCATCACACGGGCTCCATCTTCAACTCACTTCAGCCCGTCATCCACCATCGCCGGAACCCTGCAAAACAAGAGACATCATTACTAAAGACTTTAAAGACATTAGAATTACTCGAAACTTACCGTTCGTGCAGTAAACGACGGACAGCAGTCCTCTGAAGTCAAGAGGCCTGCTCCCCTTATCCAGTGAAGAAACTGGTTACAGCACCCTGCCCCGAGGCAGATGGAGAGCACGGCGTTCACTTACCTAAGGTGAGAGCGTTAACCTTCGGGGTTCTACAGGAGAAGAGAAAGGGAAGAAGAGAGAGACATTCAATAACCCAGTTCACTAATCCCATATTTTCTATCTGCAGACATCTTACCCTTCGAATCAGACATACAGTGCACAGAGGTCCAGCCCAAAGAGCTAGCCGTGTGTTACACATCACCTTTGAAGATACGGTATACGCCCAGTCAAGACCGGCGCCTCTACGGGAATCAGGTGAGCGTTACACTCTGATCCCAACACTTCTTAAACCTGGAAACTGCCCCACGTGGTAGTGATGCACGGTATAAATCAACATAACATAACCTGAAATGTTACAGAAACTGATAGTTTGCTCAGATTTATGGTTTGAATGTCTTCAAAAATGTAATGCCTTGAATATTTTTGATTAATATAAAAAAATGTCAAGGCTGGCTTGTGGTCTTTCCTTTAGGTGGGAAGATAGGGAGATTCAATATATTGGTATTAAAGTTACTCACTCTATCCAAAGCTAACTACCTAGGAGGATAGGTCTTGGGCAACGTGTTTGTCTTGGAAGCAAGACAACGTAGAACAACCCAGGATGAAATCCCGGTTACACGCTTAGAGACTGGTCTCTGGTTATAAAAGATTATTTCATTTATTAATTAAAGGAACTTGTCCAAGATCAAGTAAGATGGGAGAAGTTGGCTATCTTCTTTTGGAAGGATTTCGAGTGTCAAATTGATCTCATGCTGTGGTTGCTATAGGATTTGGAATAAGTGGAATAAGTGTTCAGATCAAGATCTTCCAATATATCTGGGATCTTAAACTTTCCAGGGTCACTAAGAGGGTCATGATGAGGTATTTTCCCTGGTTCACCTAGCAGTCCAAAATATGATTGGAAAGGTTTGAGGGAAACAAATATCCAGTCTTGTTGAGTAGTGTGACTCAGGTACAAAGGATCGAGCTTGCACATCAAGATAATTTTGATACTCTATTTACTATGACAAAGAATCAAGTGTCTAATATGTCATCCAATGATACATAGAACACAGCTCTTTAGCCGTGGGTATCCATAAGGAGGGTTCACCAGGGTCTTTCTTGTCCCTTACCCTTAACACTTGTTTTTTAAAATAAAAATGCAGAGGAACAAACACTGCAGCACATCTAGTTAGTGATGGCAACTTTTTTTGTCTCAGTCATATAAGGCAATTTGTAGTTTATTGGTGTCGTAGACAATTATAGGTGCAGGGGGGAAAAATTCTCAGCCTTGGTATCTAGGCTGGAGAGAGGCAAAAAGAAAAGAAGGTTTCCAATTAGGAAACCCACGCCCCCTGCACACTGTTGGTGGCCTAGGCCTAAAGGATATTTAAAAAGTACCCAATGTCTTCTGTTCTCTTTTGAAGAAAAGAAAAACGGAACGTCATAATATACTGTAGTGTTATCTAAAGCAATTCGAATGTGCTCATTTGTGAGTTTGTGATTCAATATGTGAATACCGCAATACATTTATGAATAAACAATCAATACAATTTGCTGGTTGTGAGGCAATGTAAGGTACTTTAATTTACAAAAAAAGGCACAACGCGTTTCAAGTAGTGTGTCACTCTTCATCAGGGACAAGATTAATTTCAAACAATTTCTAGGGAGAAAGAATAATTTACAAGAGAAATTTTTGTCCATTTTCCTTGAACTAATCTGAAAAAAGCATGACATAGCATTAAATAAATAACAAGATTGTGTGTTTTCCAGAACATAATTGCTTTTGAATTAATTTGTTCTAGATATAACCGCATACCTATCGGTCAACTGTGCGTGTCCTTAGAATAAAACCTTGTATCAAATCATGAGATATGCAGCTTGTGTATCTTCAGCACAATTCTGACCCTCATCCTCTGTTGTTTCATTGATGCACAAAACTAAATGTTTCCCCGCATTCTAATGCTAGGTCAATCAAACCTATTAGACTGCGATATTTTTAGGAAACGCTATAGCTCCAATGTCCACTTATTGCAGACCTCAGGAAAGAAGTTTTGATAACCTTACCTATCATGCTAATGGAAACAAAGTCCAAATCAAAGATAGCCTCTTTGGTTTCATATTGGTCCTGATGACATGTATGGTGAACGTCCGTGGTTTCAAGCGGGCAGTGTTGGGTCTGCCTATTCTAAAAAATAGCAAAGAATCCTGTTATGTTAGGAGTACCTTTATGTTGCAGAATATCGACATGGACATGTGCGCCAGAATCTTACCTATGGCGGCCTCCATGGTCTCTCGTGGCGTTTGAGTAAAGTATTACAGGATGATAAAGTGCGTCAAAAGTTGCCTGAAATGAAACAGGGGTATCTGTTTTAGTCTATAGGAAGCAAATGATCACAAAAGTGATATATTCAGAAGTAAAAGAGCTTACATAATAATTGGTTGTTGTTTAGTTGAATAGATGTGTGTTCAAGCTTCAAGAAGTGCTTTGAAAGCGCAGAACTCAGAATGCAAAAATCGAAATGGATTCCAAATACGGATTCCTGACAGAGACACCAATTATCTGAAAGACATGATGAGTATTGGGTAAGTGTAGGAAAGTCCTATAAAGAGGATCTATGTAAGGTCGTAGGAATAAGGATTGTTCCCTATTTAAATACGGCTGTGCCAACTTACAGACAGACACTGTCTCGTTCGTCACAGCGGCGGGACACATTCTTCTTCCTCCGATCGAATGCCTCCTCCAGAAGCCACAAGTCAGTTTCCTTATGATCCTCACTACCCACCCCCACAGACTATAAATGACCCAAAAGAGGTCCACAATCACTTCGTCTTTTACTTCATGCTTAACCCAGCCCATGATCTCCAAACAATACATCTTAATTACTTGACTTTCCTTAAAAACATGACAATAAGGGCAGACTTTACCACAATCTGTCAACAACAACTCTGCATGACCACATACATTTGCAAGGAGTAGAATTTACATCCGCCGTCATGCTTGCCAGGATCTAATAACCCCAACTTCCATTTTGAGCAATAAACCTTAAATTTGAGTGCTTGTTCAAACCCTGCACGTAACAATCAATGGAATCTCTCTGGGTTGTTGTCAAGAAATTGGAATTTAGGCACCCACAATGAGAGTGGGAGGAAGGATACATAGATGAGCTGTAATCTACTTCTCTTCTCGCTGCACCCTGCAGACAGCATCCAAAACAGGCACCTTCTAGCAGCACATTGTTGGCAACACACGCTTTGGTGTAGCATGGAAACCCAGCCTGGGGAAGCAAACTCCCTTTTCCAGCATGCTGGACGGCAGTCTGGGAGCATGCACGCAGTGAGAAGGGAGCTCTGTCCTTTCACTGGTGCTTGGGGTTGAGAGGCAGATGCGGCAACACGCTGCATGAGAAAACTGAGTGCAGAAAGACCATTTTCACAACACGTAGGTAGTGGTGGTGACACACTGAGCCGTTTCCTCAGAAGGCATTTGTACACTTGTTGCCGAGCGATCCAACCCTCCCGTGCTGCGGTGGTGAATATGGTGCGACAAGCACAGTCGAGTCATAGAAGATCTGAGTGCCGGCTAGCCACTTACCTCACGACTACTTTTGCCTCTGTGCTCGCCCTCGGATGCAGAGGCCTCAAATAAGTGTTGCAATGATTACTGTATATTTTCTGTGTGAGGCTTTCTTTAATTTAATCGGGCAGACCCAAATATTCAAGGTGTGGAGACAATACCTACTTTGAGGGAAATGAGTATGCTATAAACAAAAAAGGCAGTAAGTCATCATGTAATGCCTATTCATACATTCACATAGAGATTACACAACAATAATTGTATTGCAACACAACAATATATATGCATAACGTCACAATCAATAAAAACATCACATACATAACAATATGAATTTATAGAAGTGACCAAACTTCTATATTCATTTATAAAAGGAGATCCTCCAAACTAAAACATGTTTTACAATTTCAATGATAGCCTGACCCTCTGTTTTGAAACACATTAAAATCAGGGATACACATGAACGTTGAGTTTCAAATTTCACCTACATGATACACTTCACGCCTAAACCCAACATGTTTCTGTCATTCCCAACAAATATTTGACATTCTTCAGGCGTGACAAACACACTGTTTTTATCTCCCAAGCTCATCAGTAACCCTCCCAATGGGAAACCAATGGGAACACAATCCTTCAGTGTGTTCTTGTCATATATTCAGTATATGTAGGGTCACAAAGTTTCAATCAGGGATGCATGAACCTGGAACTTCTTTCTAAAAACAAACCCAATAACATACAATTACACATAGGCACTACTTCGAACCACACGGCTCATTCTTTTCATCACAATTAATGTGTTGATTTTTCCCACAACGCAATACAAAACCATACCCGTGAATTCTGGATGGTTACAACAGCATTAATATGCTGACACTTTCATTGTGTCTATTCCAAGATCATCTGCGGTAAATACAGCAAGCCTTATCTCTACAAATAAAGAACAAAGCACAAACACTCAATACTGAGCTATTCTCTATTGGGCCCAAACCTGTGTGGAGAAGCCCCACCATCGTGTGAGATACCGCACATTACCAACGCACCCAACATTGCCAACAAACCCACGTAATCTAGGTCTCCTTTCATGATACCACCTAAATACAAGCCAACCAGGACCAAGCGACGCCATCCCCAGGTGAACACCACACACCTTCCATGCCACGTGAAACCAAATTCACCCAAGAGTCAGAGCACTGCCAGTGAACTCACCTCTTAACGAGTACTAGACTCTCAACAGTAGTCATGTACTTTTAAACATCTCGACATCCATTGAGACTCCTAAAATAGACATAACCTTAATGCATACGCACATCACGTCAAAATTAACAACTTTCTATTCGTCTTTAGTGCGGCAGGTACCAATTTATATTCCAACTTTCCTAACTTACCTCCACAATTTGCACCACAACACCTCTGACAGAGACTAGGGGACACAAATTCCCTGTCACAAAGAAGCAATAAAAGACTTGATTTGTGGGAAATACATTCTTAACTCTGAAGTGCAATAAAGTGCCATCTACTTTGATACCTGGTAACATGAGCTCCACAGCCCTAAACTTTGTTTAAAAAACAAAATAGGAAGAGAGTAAGATAAACTTAAAATATCTTCCAATAGAAGCAAATCGAAGGGCTTATTTCTGGAGCATATTAAGGCATTTTTACAAGTATGTGCTGTTCGACATGGTGCAACTTCTGATTTCTCCAAATGCAATATGCCTGTCAGTGCCCCTTTAAATAGTTATAGAAAGTTTGAGATCAACAACCTTGCTCATTAGTGACATGCAATTCTGGGATGGAAGGGAAATACTTTTTGGAGACAGTGAAGAAGGGAGGGAGAGAGGATAGAGGAAGAAAGAGAGAGAACACACGTGAGAAAGTGAGATGGGAAGAGTGGAAGAGAATGTGAGAGAGGCTGGTAGAGGGAGAAAGAGGTGTCAAGTTCCGGAAGTAATTTCCAGAAATATATGTTATGTATGTTCAGTGTGACATATAACTTATAGATCATGAAGAGCATAATTAAGTACTTATATGTAGACCCTAAGAAGTGGTCAAGCCTTAGGGCATACATCATATTGGGGACAGAATGTTATGCACCCCTCCTCTCCCCAAAATCATGGTGAGTCATGGAAAAAATTGTGTTCAGCCCTGGCATTCTGGGCCCCCAGGGGCAGAGCACCCTAAAGGTTATTGACTGGACACCATATCTGCGTCACATTTACATAAACTGACATTTTCTAAGAAATGCACTGATGTTTCATTGGTCAGTTCACATGTGAGGCCACCTGCCTGATGACTTGAACAAGTGCACAGTGATAGAGTAGTGCTAAAGCAGATTGCTCTCTCTATTTCCACCCCTTCATTGCAGGAGGTCTGCTGGATCTCTCTGACCCATATTCCGATGTCTGCAGTCCGCAGTCCATAGCTGGCGACTCCATTGAATCGAAGTGTGCATAAGAGGAAAGGGCTCATCTGCACGAGGCTCTGCCGCTACTCCTCTGCGCAGTAGGGCCACCTTCTGCAACATTGGGAGTTTACAGCAGCACACATGCAGTCACACTGACATTGCTCGAGTACCGGTCCTCCAGCTCAGAATAAATGTCGCCTGATAGGGAAAACAATTGCACCTGGTCCATTGAAAGAATGTTTTTCCTTGGTAAAAAAAAGGAATAGACATTTTCTGTGGTTAATGAAAAGATAAAACATTATTTTTTTTTATATTTATCATGATTTGGTTTTTTTCTTACAGATGAAAATACATTTTGCAAAAACAGATATGAACTGGGAGAACTTCACAGTGACTGAATTCATCCTCTCTGGACTTAAAGACTTTCAGGATTTCCGCATAGTCTTCTTCGTGTTATTTCTTAACATTTATCTGGTCACAGTGCTGGGGAACATGACCACAGCTCTTATAATCTGCCTAGATCAGCTCCTTCACACACCAATGTACTTTTTCCTGTGCAACCTGTCCTTGCTGGATGCCTGTTACATCTCTGTCACTGTACCCAAGATGCTGCACGACTTAGTCTCTGGAAATGGAGCTATTTCATTCCCAGGATGTTTTTTGCAAGTCCTTTGCTTGAACTCCTCTGTGGGGGTGGAGTTTTTCCTCCTCACTGCAATGGCATATGATCGTTATGTGGCCATCTGCAACCCCTTGCGGTACATGATGGTAATGAACCACAAAGTGTGCACTTTGCTAGCTACAGGTTCTTGGTTCTGTGGGTTCTTCCTTTCCTTGATACAGGCTGCACTTGTATGGAGGCTGCCATTTTGTAGGTCCAACATCATCCACCGTTTCTTCTGTGACATCCCACCACTGCTGGTGCTGGCTTGCACTGATACCTCTCCTAACGAGCTAGCATTGCTCCTGGTAGGTGGAGTTGTTGGCTTCACCTGCTCCCTCTTCACCATTGTTTCTTACGGGTATATCCTCTCCACCATTCTAAGAATTCCATCCAAGGTGGGGAAGCGCCGGGCATTTTCCACTTGTGTTTCACACCTGTCCGGTGTCACCATCTTCTACGGCACAGTTTTCTTTATTTACGTAAGGCCGGTGTCCAGTTACTCCCAAGATGTAGACAGTCTCATCTCTATGGTTTATGCTCTGCTCACACCTCTCCTAAATCCTGTCATCTATTGTCTCCGAAACAAAGAGGTCAAGGGGGCTCTCAGCAGAACTTTGAGAGGGAAAACGTACAACAAAGGAATGCGGCCATCATGAAGGAATGAATTAATTAATGTGTGATTTACTTGTGGAGCACATGCACCCACCGGACAGGCTGCCATTTTTTTCCTGTGTTCTCTTTCAGAAAATGTATTATTTATGGTGTGTAGGCTTATGTCATGGGAGTTATCAAAATCAGCAATCCCTCACCTTTTTTTGGTGTTTTGAATATTGTATGTGTGTAAAAGAATCAGTGGGCCTGGCTGTCCGGAAATAAGGTTGCAGGTAGCAGCGTACCGGCACGCTTTCCGGACCGCCAGACAACAAGTATGCCTGCAGGGGCCATTGCTCTCTGACCTGCCGGGCGCAACGGCCCCTACAGGCATGGTTTTCACAGAAGCAATGGTGCTGGTGCTTTAGTGTCCCCATTCCTGTGGAGTCCTTTAAAGATATCAGGAAGCGGAACAGCGTTACGAATTTGGCTGCAACCCGCCAGTACCGCCAAACTCGTAATGAGGCCCAGTGTGTTTATCTTTGGAACTGCCTGTTACCTATGCACCTTATCAGTGTGCTCTTATTTTTCTCTAATTAATTTATGTAACACAGATATTAGAATATTGCCCTTGTTTAAAGGTGTTTACGCATGATAACATAATTACTTGCAGGCATAACGTTCCAATGCTTTTATACACAGTATGTGCGACTGAACAATGTGATAGCATTTAGTATATGGTATTGCTGTATCTTACAGCCAGGTATTATATTTAAATGCACCTGCTGTCAAATGTGTTAACCTGAACTTCTCATTACATTCAATTGCTAATTCGTTTCAGTGCGAGAGGACATATTTGACTGTATCTTGCATTTAACATATTGTTATGATTTTTTCAAAATCCGACATAGAAATTAACTAATAATAATGAGTAGCTACGAGCACCATATCCAGTGTTGATCTTGATGGATGTGTCTTGTTTTGGGGCGAGGCATAGTTGAGTCCACCTATCCGACATCCGGTCTGCAGTAGCTGTGCAGCGGGTGCTTGGTGGGGGGGTCTTAGGTAGTAGCAGCAGGTATGTATGGATGTTGGTGTGTGTGCTGCATTCCTCTGGTGGTGATGGTGGTGTTGGGGTTGTGTTACCATCCTCTTTGGCTGGTGTATGTGTGTTCTGACATCCTCGGTTTTTGTTTGCTTTGGCTGCCATACATTTGTTGGGAGTGTGCACTTCATTGTTGTTGTTTCTGTGGGTGCTGTGATATGCTGTTGTGTGCCTGTTGCCATCCATTGTTGTGTGCATGTGTTTGCTGCCATCTGTTGGTTAGTTGGTGGGTGTCTGTGCTGCGATTCGTTGTTGGATGCCTGCTGCCATTTGTTGTTCCTCACTGTGTATGATGGCAGAGCTATGGATGCCCTGTGAGAAGCCAAGCTCTGGTTAGGGATCAGAGGTTGCACAGACATCCTTAGCCTTTTATATTTATAGGACTCACCAAGGAGCCATGACTGGCCATAGTCTCCAGACTCATATCTATTATGAATCCCTACTGTTGTTCTAGATGTACGAGTAATGGGCAAATCCTAATGGTGATACAGGACAATGAAAAGCAGCACACTGCACACACCAACAGGTGTCACTTTTCACTGGGCAAGATAAACAGAAAACGTGGAACTCGCTAGATAGCGTTTAAACCAATTTATTATATAACTCACTTGTGCCAGAGCCTTGGGGTGAAATTAATATAGGAATGAGGCGCATTATAACAAAAAATGGGCACGATTTCAGCTTGCTTCAGGACCGTGGTCTGTCAGCCTCTCACTTCTGCGCTGTTTTACTGCCAAGAAGAGTGTGTTGCCCTGAGCTATCCTCCCGGCTGTAGTTAACACCTCACAAATTTGGTACCACTTCACCTCTCCTCCTGTCTTTTATTTCCCTTCTCTGGGGGATTCTGGCTCTTCACTCCTTGCCGACCCGATCTCTGACATAGACAGCAACATTTATATTCCAACGGACCCGCCGCCTGAGTCTTCCAATATTCAGGGACAGTCAACTGTTGTTGCTCACTACACACAGAGATTGACTGTGGGAATTTGAATGTACTCTTTCAGCTGGGTGTCTTTAATTTGTAATTGGCAGCGCAGCTCTCCAGGGTGATACATTAAGGAGGGCACCTGACATTACTTACTGATAATTATCCAGTAGCTGCTACGGTTGGCTGAGTTGTCCACTGCACGCTGCTTTCCAGTGTGGCGCTTCTCAGACACTGGGATACTTCTGCTGTGCTGCTGTCTGTTTTATCTGGAAAGTTTCATGCTACTGTCTTGCACTAAACCACTGGGCAATACCCATTACAATTAAACAAATAATGTAGTAATACATTCCTTGGCACTTCAGCAATGCAGATTGACAACTGGCACAATGATCCTTGGGAACATTCTCAATTACTAGGGGGGGTCTTCAGACTGAGACTTCAGCATGCCTTTCTGGTTGTCCGAGTGCTGGGACAAAATATACACCCTGCGTTCTCCTGGCTTTCCAAGGGAACACAAAGTTTACTTATCTTGGAGTTCTCCAGTTTTAGCAAACCTATATGATGACACAGGTACCATGTGGGAGGGTTACATTGTCCTGCTCCTGAAAGTCTATTCACCCGTCTATGTGAGCAAAATGGGATTCCCTTAAATATGGCATGATCTCCCAGGTGTGGGTCCTTTCTTCCCATGTCTCTCCCCTTTCCAGGATGCCCACCTTTTTAGACGTACGGTCCCCTAGGCTATTCTGACCCTGACAGCTGATGGGCTGAGGAACGAGGCCCACCTCCAGTAAATCTGGGTGAGCCAGATTTGTGATCAAGGGGGCCCAATTTCCATTGGGTGTGAGTGTAGAAGTAATCTAAACACATTGAGCCATATTTCCTATATCTGTGATCCAACAAATGTCTTCCTGGATCTGGAAAAATCCCATCACACCCTTTAATTGGTTTAATATGGTCTGCTTTAAAAGGCGCAGAAGTCTGGATTCAAATCCAGGTTGTTAGGACTAGGGGCAAGAGAGTTACCCATAATGTGAAAACAGAGAAATTGATATGAGGCCGGGAAGCCCAAAGGAAACACACCAACACAGGTTACAAAGGACATACAAAGTGCTTTATTTAAAAGCTACAACAGTTACCAAAAAGTCAATTGACAAACGGATAGCTATTCGGTTCTCAGAGTAACGTAACGAACTTCAACGAAGGTTCGATGCATTAGTAGAGAGACCGTACATTGGAATACTTGTGCTTTTATACTCTTTATCCAGCCCTGGCCAACCCCCTCGCGGGTTAGCCATTCTTATTTATTTATTTAAATTTATATAGCGCGCAAGCAGCCCAGGGGCATTGAGGCGCTGTTACTTGCAATAACTTAGTTACATGGTACATATGATAGCGATTGTTGACACATTATGAGTAGTACAGGAAATCATACTGTTGTTACAAATATAGCATTTGGGCTATAATTACAAACCTAAATGATAAGTATTTGTGCTGATGTGTCGGTCCTTATGTGAAGAGGGTAGTTTTCAGTGTTTTGCGGAAGGTGGTGAGGGAGTCCTCGCCACGGATGGTGGGAGGTAGGGCATTCCAGAGGGTGGGCGCGAGGTAGGGGAAGCTGGACCCACCCGCTTTTACTCTTTTCACTAGTGGCACAGAGAGCATGTTGGTGTACGGGGATCTGGTTGGCCTGGTGGTGGAGACAGGGTGGATCCTTTGAGAAAGGTAGGCAGGAGCAGTGAAGTGAATGCACTTGTGGGTCAGTGTCAGGGCTTTAAATACGATCCTTTCCTTTATTGGGAGCCAGTGGGCTAGTTTCCTGGCTTCAGAGATGTGTTCTCTTTTAGCAATGCCTTGGGCTGCCCGGAGAGCATTGTTCTGTATTACTTGTAGTCTCGCTAAGTTTTTGTTGGAGGTTCCAAGAAAGAGTACATTGCAGTAGTCTAGCCTGGAGCCGGTGATGGCTCTGGCTATGTTGGTGCAGTTCTCTTTGGATAGAAAGGGCCTGATTGCGTTGATAAGTTTAGCATGATATGCAGCTGCGGATGCTATTGCGTTGACTTGTCTATCCATGGATAGGCTGGAGTCCAGGTAGACTCCCAGGGTTTTGACAGAATCGGAGACCGGGATTTTAATGGAGTCAATGGTGAAGTGGCTAAATTGGACATCTAGGTTTTTTAGCGTGTCGGGGGAACCTACCAGGAGGAGTTCCGTCTTGTCAGAGTTGAGGCATAGTCCGTTGTCGGCCATCCAGGCTTGGATGGTGTTGTAGAGGTTGTTGAGGGTCAGGGAGTCGGTGTCATAGATACCTCTGAGAGTGAGGAGGATCTGGGTGTCGTCGGCGTAGTTGGTGTATGAGATGCCCATAGCGTCGAGGATGAGGAAGAGGGGTCGAGTGAAGATGTTGTATAGGGTGGGGGAGAGACAGGAGCCTTGGGGTACACCACAAAGTATAGTAGTTGGGGATGCGGCGGCTAGGTCAGAGAATACTTGCATAGTTCTGTCTTGTAAGAAGGAGGTGATCCAAGATGTGGCCTCTGGGGAGAATTTGGCGGTGGAGGAAAGGTGATGGCAAAGGACGCCATGATCCACGAGGTCGAATGCCGCGGATAGGTCAAGGAGTAGGAGAAGTGCTGGTTTACCCATGTCTCTAGCATCGTCCATTTGGTTCTTCAAGTCAAGTAGGGCGGTTTCGGTCCCGTGTCTAGGGCGGAAGCCAGATTGGCGCAGTCCAAGGAGTTTGTTCTCTTCAATGAAATGCTGGACCTGCAAGTAGGCTGCTTTGTCCAATATTTTAAGGTGGAATTGGACAGTGGTGATAGGTCTGTAGTTGTTGGGGGAGGTGGGATCGAGAGTTGGTTTTTTCAAGAGAGGTCGGACCCAAGCTTCCTTGAGGGAGGCGGGGACTTTCCCTGTGGTAAAGGAGGCATTAACGAAGGCTGTTAGGAAGGGCGCTAGCACTTCCGTGCAGTCTTTGATAATGGAGGCTGGGCATGCATCACCTTTGCAGTTAGAGGGCTTGATGTTCCTCATAATGTTGATGATGTCTTTTTCTTGGATGGGTTTGAAGGAGAAGGGTAGGGGGGGATCCGTGGCGTGTGACGGGATAGGGATATGGCTACTGGATAGGGCTTGTTTAGTGGCTAGTATTTTGCTTTTGAGGAGGCTTAATTTGGTTTGCATGGCCATTTGTATTTTGTCACACCAGTCTTTGTCTTTGGTGAGATTCTGGGGGGCGGGAGTGGGTGTCTCAAGCTCTCTGAAAATGGCGAAGATTTCTTTGGTGCTAGATTGGGCTTCCGAGATTCTGGATTCAAAGGATTTGGCCTTTGCTTGGGTGATTGCCTTTTTGTATTTGGTGGATAGGGCTTTAAAGAACATCTTGTCTTTTTCAGAGTGGGACGTTTGCCACTGTGTGAGTGCAGCTTTTTTCTCATTGCGGAGTGTGAGGAGCTCAGGTGTGAACCAAGAGTTGGAATGGGTAGTGGGTTTGGATTTGCGTGGTTTGAGAGGGGCAATGGAGTTGATAGCTGCTTTAATGGCAGTATCATAGGTTGTTGCGAGTGTTTCTGGGTCTGATGAAAAAGGTGGTCTGAAGGCTGGGCCTTGGAGGAAGGGCAGTAGCCTTTCCTTGGTGAGCTGGCGGGAGCTTCTGGTGAGGCAAGGAGGGAGCGGTTGGGGCAAGGGGGCAGCAGGGGAGCTGGTGGTGAGGATGCTAAAGGTGATGATGTGGTGGTCGGACCACGGGGTGGGATTGTTACCTGTAATGATGAGTGGGCAGTTATGCTGTGCTATCCAGTCAAGCGTTCTGCCTTGAGTGTGAGTAGGGCTAAGGATGGTGTTCTTGTAGCCTAGAGCATTGAGGGCAGAGTCAAGGGATTTGGCTGCTATGTCCTTACTATCCCGGAGCCCTAGATTGACGTCCCAGAGGAAAATGGCTTTAGACTGTTTTTTGAGGTTGTCAGAGAGGAGGTGGGTGAGAGAGGCTTGGAAGTCTCCTGTTGGGCCTGGGGGGCAGTAAATGGTGTGCACAGTAATGGTGCAATGGGGAGAGAGGGTTATTTTAACTTGGAGCTTGGGACCAGGCCTAGGGTTCCTTGCCAGGTCAATCCTATAATTTATGCATTTTGATCAGTTTCGCTGATATAGTTCAGGGATAGGACAAGGTCTCAGTTCGCGACCCCGACAAGTGGCCTGCAGGCATATTAGTTATTCATGTGTGCGGAAGTCACAACGGCCAGAATCTCACTCAGAATGTCATTCGGCCTCCATTTTGATGTTCAGGGTGACTTCCACATTACAAGAGAACCTAAGATGGCGGCTAAATCCAAGATGGCGATTTACACAGTTTTTCGTTAAGGTCAAGACCTTGCCGCAGAGTCTATTTACACGATATTTTAGACAACTTGGCGTAGGCCAAAACACATTCAAATACTGCGATAGGAGGCATAATATTATTTCAATTCCAACAGACCCTCCTTTTGGCCTATGCCAAGTGCTAACATCATTTCTAATACTTTTGCAAATAACTCCATGTGTTGTCATCCATACATCCCGAATCATTGTCTGTAATATCTATAGCCATTAGGTCGTTCATCAGAACCTCTTGTAACACAAACTCTTTAGATGCTGTATCTGGGGCATATATTCTATGCCCTATTGTGCTCACTGCTTGGGTACAACATCCCCCAAGCATTCCACATATACTCGGAAGACATTGAAAACAGCAACAAAGGAATAGCAGGATCCCCAAAATAACCAGAATAACAGAAAGCACCTTCCAACCCCAAGATCGTAAAGAATCCCAGAACCAGGTGCTAAGATTCCAATCTCCTACATGGATATGTACTTCAGAACTAAGAGTATGCAAGTTCTGTATTGCTTTAAAAATTGTCGGCGAGGAATCTGGTACGAAAACACAGCAAGCGGACCCCACTAATTTGCATACTCCACCTCGTTCTGCCAGAATGACATCTAATGGCATCCGATTTTGGAGTGCTACCAATCTTATTGCTTTTTGCTCTAAGGTCATATTGTAAAGTATGTCCGTGGTCCGGTTGATCGTTCTCTCCAGTACCCTTGCTAATCCCCTAATGTTCTCAGAGTTAGTTATTTGTCCCCAAAAGGGCACAACTGATTTCGCTATATCTCCCAATACTTGCCCAGGGGTATCTCCGTTCTTGTCCCGCCGTGGGCGAGCCTTAGAAACCTCCAATGTACTAGCTACAAATACCCCGGGTAACAATATTCCTAAATAACAAGTTCCCTGCCAATCCTTGGGCAACCAGGGAAATGCTAAACTACCACAAACAAAATAAACAGGCCCCCCTACATACAGAGGCATGTTTTCTCCAGTCAAATTTACAATGTTCTTACAACCTTCAAAATCTCCCATTGGCCGAGTGCCATTTCTTTGTACACAAAAGGGGACCGAGTCAGGGCTATGATTTATAGAATAAGAAGGAGGTATGGCGTCCTTATTGCCTATCGGAGCCATTTTAAAGGAAATTAGAGTTTGGAAAGGAAGAGATAGTTTATCAGACGGCCTAATAGAAGCGACATTAGGTTTACTTCTATTTGCAAAAAGCGAGCATCCCAGGGGAGCTAATTCACATTTCTCGAAATCATTCAGATTAGTTCCATCAAAGTTCCCCGAGATGCTATCATTCCATCGGCCAAAGAATAGTGCTCTAAGAGAGGCATAGCAAGCAGTCGTTAAAGGTAAAAGATGTATATACCATCCCAGTCCCTTGTTCCCATGTTGCGGTAAATGAGTACAAATCCAACAATTATTCTTATTAAAAATGGCATGAGTTGCATTCATTACTATCATTAGAGTGTTATTATGATACTTTTGTCTATGTTGGGAGTCTCTAGGGGACAGAGTGTGAAGGTGTACAGAGGGAGTCAAAACAGTTGGTACAATCTTGGTCGGTAGTAAAGGTTTCAGAGGATAGATTTCTTCAAAATACCAAAGTCCTACAGCAGCAGTTGCAAAAATAACAATTATCATTATCAAAACACAGCAGTACGTTTTCGGGGCCCAGGCACATTGTTCATTGTCCAAGTTGGTCACCCCCTTATTCACAAGTCCAGTGCGGGGAGCAGCAGCGGAGGTGGCAGGCATTGTAGTTCCTCAATCGACGACCCCAATGTTCGTTGCTGGCGACGCTACGGTCGCGCGATTTCTTAGTCCTTCCCAACCCTAGCCAGCAGAATCCCTTTTGTTCAACAGAACTTTCTTATAAAAAAAGAAAACTTCCAATCACTTCCTTTTTCCAGATGCACGGAAAAACCTGTGCCGTAGTTCTATTTCCTTCGTCGAAGGTTGTCTGATCCGGAATTAAGGTGTCGTCACTTCCTGAGGGAAGCGACGTGTCGGAGGCGACGGAAGTCGCAGAGCTTGAAACAGTGTTTTCCGGATGTGATTTTTCAAGAGAGTGCAGAGACGAAATGGACTGTTCCCCAAGCTCCTCGGGCTCAGAGAAATTCTCCGACGCACTCACAGCGCTGTTTGCTACTCCAAGATCAGAGACTGTAGCATCAGCAAGGGGTTCTGCTTCTTCTGTAACGTGTGGCGTCGGGTGAGGAAGTTTCTTGACATGCGTCGCGTGGATCCAGTGCTTCTTTCCAGCCACCCGCACTGCTGTCCTGGTGACCAGTAACACCTGGTAGGGTCCCCGCCAGCGAGGCGCGAGACAGGAAGACCTCTCGTAGGCCTTCACTAGGACCCAACTTCCAGGCTGTATATCGTGTCCTGGGCCCGTGAACCGTACAGGTAAAGCTGAGTGCACCTGGTGATAAATGAAATACAGGTTTTTAGTTAACTGGTTACAGTAGTCTACAAGCAATACATTGTCCACCTCTCTCAGGGCTTTAGGTTTTGGGAGACCCCAAATGTTAGCAGGTCTCCCCATCACTACCTCAAATGGAGAAAGCCCAGTCTTAATCTGAGGTGTGGTATGCATAGCTAATAATACAATAGGTAAGGCATCTGGCCATTTCAGTTTGGTATCGGCACATGTTTTCGCAAGCTTATTCTTTAAGATACCATTGTGTCTTTCCACCAACCCAGCACTTTGAGGATGTCTAGCTGAGTGAAATCGTTTTTCAATGCGTAAGGCTGTGCATATCTGCAAAATTACTGCTGCAATAAAATGGGGACCATTATCCGACCAAATTACCCTCGGGAGCCCAAATCGAGGAAAGAATTCTTTTACCATAATCTTTGCAGTGGTCATGGCGGTAGCATCTTTAACGGGGAAAGCCTCGACCCATTTACTGAAGGCACAAATAATCACAAGAACATATTTCAGATTATTACATCGTTCCATCTCAATAAAATAAAAGTGAATGACCTCAAAGGGAACAGAAGGGGGCCCAAAGCTTCCCCTTGGAGTTACTGTCCCCTTACCCACATTGTGCTGTAAGCAGATCATACAGTTCTTGGCATGCCTCTACGCAGTCTCCAGAATCTTGTTATTCACCCAAACTTGTTCTAACATTTTCGTGATCTGCTGGGCACACACATGTGTAGGACCGTGTGCCATTGTAACCATTGCCAATACATATGAATCAGGGAGCAACCATTTTCCTTCGGATGTATCCACCCAACACCCTTCATCATCCAGTTTCCCCATTCCTTCAGCCCACCTTTTAGATTCTTCTACCGAGGCATCAGTTTGAATATCTCGCACAGACCCAATACCTTCATCCATTATACAAGCATCTCTCGTTTCCCTCAAGGCATACATGTCCGTGCTAAGGTCTGTGGCCGTTTGTCTGGCTATCAAGTCCGCAAAAGCGTTCCCTTTGCCCACATCAACTATGACCTTACGAAGTGCTGCACATTTCATGATCGTTAACTGTTTAGGGAGTGAGAGTGCCGAGAGTAATTGCACTATCAAGGGGCCATGCTGGATCTTGGTCCCATGTGAGGTCAGGAACCCTCTTTCCGACCAGTGCCTTCCAAAGTTGTGAGCCACCCCAAATGCGTACTGGCTATCAGTATATATATTTACTATACGCCCCTGGGAGAGTTCACAAGCTCGGGTCAACGCTATAATCTCTGCGGCCTGCGCGGAGTTATGCGAAATTCTCTTAGTTTCAACAACTTTACTCAATGTAGTAACTGCATAAGCAGCTGTAGATGTACCATCTGAGAGTTTGAAGCAGGAGCCATCACAAAACAGCTCCCCTTCTGCATTATCCAAAGGAGTATCTATGAGATCTATCCTACCCTTCGTTTCTTGTTCAGTGGTATACAGGCAGTCATGTAATTCTTCGTCACCGCAAACAGTGTTTTGCGGGAAAGGTAAGAGTTCAGCTGGATTAAGAACACAACACCTCTTAATTTGGATGTGAGGGGCAAACAGAATTAATTCATACCTTGTTAACCGCGCAGAGGTGAGGTGTTGTGTTTGGGTTTTGTTCAATAGAATATCAACAGAGTGAGGTACCATCAAAATCAAATCATGGCCTAGGACCATTCCCTCACTCTGTTTTACAGACGCGGCAGCAGCAGCGACAGCGCGCAAACATCTTGGCAAAGCGCATGCGACAGGATCAAGGGCGGAGGAGTAGTAGCCGCATGGCCTATTCTTCCCTCCGTGTTCCTGTGTTAACACAGCCAAAGCACATCCATCACATTCATGCACAAACAACACAAAGGCCTTGTCATAATTTGGAGTACCCAGAACCGGTGCAGAGCATAACGCGGTTTTGAGAAGCTCAAATGATCGTTGATGTTCCGATTTCCATGGCAGCGGCAGAGAAATGCCCTTGTTCGTCAAAGCCAACATCGGTTTTATCACTAGTGAAAAGTTCGGGATCCACAACCTATTAAGGCTCTGACTTCCTTCTGTGTATTTGGAACAGACATGCCAGAAATGTGTTTTATTCTTTCAGGTGTCAATCTTCTCCCCTCCTTTGACAGGAGGTAGCCTAAATAGGCAACCTCCTGACAACAATATTGAAATATTTTAAGCAAAGCTTTATGACCATTTTTGGCTAAATGAACAAGCAACAGTACAGTGCCTTCTTTACAAGCACTCTCAGAGTCTGCAGCCAAAAGCAAATCATCAACATATTGAAGCAGCGTACAAGTAGGTGGCAATTCAAGGGTGTCGAGCTGCTCTTTCAAAGCTTTACTATAAATGCTAGGACTTTCAGTATACCCTTGAGGTGCCCTGGTAAATGTAAATGAGCGTCCCCCCAAGGTGAACGCAAACAGATATCTACTTTCCTCATGTATAGGAATGCTAAAGAAAGCGTTTTTTAAATCCACAACGCTGAAGTGCGTAGCCGTAGCAGGGATCATTGTCAATATCGTCGTCACATCAGGCACAATTGGAAATTGTGGGGCGACGACTCTGTTAATAGCACGAAGATCAATTATGAACCGGTATGGAATTGCATTGTCGCCTTTCTTATATACAGGCAAGATCGGACTATTACACAGACTACCTGTAATTTCCTCGATCACCCCACGATGCACAAAATCAGAGACAATGCATTTCAAAGCACGCTCGCCCTCAACTGATATTTTATACTGCGGAATGCGTGGTAGTTTCACTCCATGTTTCAAAACTATTTTAACGGGCTCAACCTGTAATACCCCGACATCATTGTCGTCTACCGCCCATAAACATTCCGGGACAATGCTAAACTCAGGAGGTAAAGGTCGAATCAAGAACTGAGAATTAGGAAGTTGCTGTGGTGAAACCGTCAGCCGTACTCCATCTGAAGAACAATGAATTACTGCATTCAATTTCTTTAACAAATTCAACCCCAGCAAATTCTCTCCACAGTTTGAAGTGAGAAGAAAAGGGCAATGGTCCGTAAAGGGACCCAAAGAAACAGACACCGGTGCAGAAACCGGACAGACAGTTGGTATACCAGAAAACCCTACGGAAACATTTGTTTGCCCTGACAGTGGAGTGTTTGGAACCCGAGAATGATCAATGGAGCACTTCTGCGCTCCAGTGTCTATCAAAAACTGGTGTTTCCTATTCCCTACTAATAATTCAACGTAGGGGCCTTTCTGATTAACGGGAATAGGTGAAGGTTCCAAACCCTGCTTCGGGCAATCCTAATGAAATAGAGTATCGTCGGAAGGAAGCTCTTCAGAAAGGTAGGAAGCAGAAGGCTGATCAAATATGTTCCTCGAGTCCGCACTCGAGGTCTGATTTTCCCATGAAAAAGGTTGCTGAGGATCTTGTAAAAACTGACCTCTATCAGGGCCCCCTGCTCCAGGGCGGCCCCTAGGTCGTCTACCCATACTCCCAAACGCACTGTTTGACCTTTGGCGAAGGACGGGGCACTGTGCTCGCCAATGACCTTCCTGGCGGCAATAAGCACATTGATTAATATTCGCAGGACCCAAAGGAGCATTTCCTTTTGGGACATACTGACCTCTGGTCTGTGTCGTGCCTCCTCTGGGGTTTCTAACAATTTGCTGTAATAATACTTTGGTTTTCAAATCTCCTTTCCTCTTTTCAATTTTGTCCTTCTCATTGTTCACACGGTTCTCATAATACTGAGCCATGTGCAAAACCTCAGATTGAGATTTTGCCTGCCAAGCGCTCTCAGAGGACATAATCTGTGACTGGATGTCAGGCAACAATCCACGTACAAATTTATCCACGAACAACCTTTTCCCAGACTCTGTACCTAAATCCTGTCCACTGAAGTCAGAAAATACCTGCTCAAATCTGTCAAAAAATTCGGTGGCGCCTTCAGTTTTTCCTTGAACACAGGCCGTAAGCTTGTCCCAAATAATTATTTTCTCTGGAATTATAGTTTTTAATTTTGCGACAATTCTACCAGGCAAAGTAAGTATTACCTGTGGTGGTTTCTCACCAGCTGGTCTTTCCCCATCAATCCTAATCATATTAGCCCACGTATCTCCCAACCCTGGCACATCGTCTACTGTCCGAACCTGTTTCCATACATCTACGGGTAGGAGTACAGGAAGTAGCAAGTCAATATCACTCAAGGTGAACACAGAGGACTGCAAGACGGACTCTATTTCTTTGTAAAACCCCGTCGGGTTTTTCCTGATATCGGGAACCAATTATCTAATAGTGTTCACTTCCTGTCGTGAAAACGGGACGTGAACGAATTTCGATACATAATGTGCAGGAATATCCACAGCGGGGGCACCAGTCCCAGCAGTGGCGGGGATCTCAACTTTTGGGACAAAGGTCGGAGGAACCTCTCTCATAGGCAACTGAGATATAGGTACCTCCGGCCGCTTACTAAGCAACAGAGCCAGGTCGAGCGCTAAGGCAGCTGAAGAAGTGTCGGGCGAAAAAGCCCTTTTACAAATCCCCAATAATTCTATGAGGAAACTAACCTTCTTTCTTACACATTCTTCTTGCAGGTACTGTACCATTACCTGAATTACCTTTCTTTGCATTTCTACTGTAAACTGACTATACGTGTCATATACTTCATCTGGCGGAATCGATGAATCCGAGATCCATCGAATCGCATCTTTGGTACAAATTCGTATTACCTCAGGTGCCGATCTACGACACGGAAGGAACCGTTTCTGTACATATATTCTATCGTCTTCGTCGTCCTCATCTCGTGACTTTTCAAAGTCTTTCCTAAACTCAAACAATTTTTCAACATGCCCATATACTTTCTGCTCTGTGTCCCTCGAAAGTGCTAAAGCATTCAGATCTCTCACTCCTTGTGGAAGATCCGAATTTTGTAATCTACCCCACATCACACATAAATGAGTCCCCAAACCTTCGATAAAAACATTTTTCTCTGGAAAACTATTCAAATTAGATAATGTGGAAAAAACATTAACTTGATCACCTTTCTCCATACAATGCTTAGCCCATGCAAACAATTCCTGTTTCTTATCTGCAGAAACAGTATTACGAGTGACGATCTTTGATCCTGCACCTGGATCAACTTCAGTCAATACCGGGCCACTCGGGAGCAGAGGTGTAGGTAAATTTAATAAAGGTGCAACTATCGGTGCAGAAGGAAGGGGCGGTGCGATAGGTGGAGGAACAACAACTATGGGACTAGGAACAATAGGTTGTACAGGGGAAACAGGAATGACAGCAGGAGTAACAGCAGGAATGGGCAGAGTGCCCAAAATAGGAACATACGGAGGTGGCGCTGAGGCATCAGGCCTGCGTTCGTTTAACAATTTCTCAATAAATTCTTCGGAAACATGGAAATCTCTAGAGGGGTAAATTTTCTGGATTCCAAGCGAAAAAGCCCTTTCCATATTTTTTACTGACTCTGAATGTTTTCTTTATCATATAACAACACTTTTTCGGCGTTTGTTTTATGACGGCGTGCATGTTTGTCCCTACTTTTAAGCTGCTGTAATGCTTCTTTTTTCCAATTCTGTAAAATATCAAAGGCTGCAGGTCTAGCCTTCTTTTTTAGCAAGATTGATTCTAAGTATTCAATACAGGGGATCTCAAAACTACCGTTGATTGGCCACTGAAATTCAGAGGCATGTCTGGTCTGTCTGTGCCAAATATCATTAAATACTATACTACCAATGCCATACTTACAGTACATAGTACATGCCGGCGACCCCTCCTGTGGTGCCGGGCGGCTAAATTCCAAAGATTGTCGATCGCTGCGGAACAGAGCCCTAAAGCAGCTAGACAATTTCCCAGGCATTTCACAAAAAATTGGTGTTACCTGGTCAATAATTGTGTCTGCAGATACAATACGCCAAATTCAAATTGTCAGGGTTAAATTAAGAGCCGGGTCACGAATGCACCTGACCAAACCTAAGGAGGACCGTACGGTTTATCAAAAAGAACTTACCTAACAAATTTTACCTTGTGTTTGGTGGTTTTGACAAATCTGCCCGCCTCAAAAATGGACCCTCGTCAAGATGCCGTGTCAGACCACACGACTATCGTCCAAGGATCGGATCGTGCAGCGCTGCCAAGGTATTGCGTCTCGTTCGGTCGGGCCCGCAGAATCACACCGTCCGATCCCGGTTCGATAGTCTGCGTCAACCTTCAATGATCCGGCATCAATCTTGAGGGTCACTGTTCGGGCGCCAACTGTGAAAACAGAGAAATTGATATGAGGCCGGGAAGCCCAAAGGAAACACACCAACACAGGTTACAAAGGACATACAAAGTGCTTTATTTAAAAGCTACAACAGTTACCAAAAAGTCAATTGACAAACGGATAGCTATTCGGCTCTCAGAGTAACGAAGGTTCGATGCTTTAGTAGAGAGACTGTACATTGGAATACTTGTGCTTTTATACTCTTTATCCAGCCCTGGCCAACCCCCTCGCGGGTTAACCATTCTTGGGACCAGGCCTAGGGTTCCTTGCCAGGTCAATCCTATAATTTATGCATTTTGATCAGTTTTGCTGATATAGTTGTACATTTACACATAGGTCAGGGATAGGACAAGGTCTCAGTTCGCGACCCCGACAAGTGGCCTGCAGGCATATTACTTATTCATGTGTGCAGAGGTCACAACGGCCAGAATCTCACTCAGAATGTCATTCGGCCTCCATTTTGATGTTCAGGGTGACTTCCACATTACAAGAGAACCTAAGATGGCGGCTAAATCCAAGATGGCGACTTACACAGTTTTTCGTTAAGGTCAAGACCTTGCCGCGGAGTCTATTTACACGATATTTTAGACAACTTGGCGTAGGCCAACGCACATTCAAATACTGGGATAGGAGGCATAATATTATTTCAATTCCAACAGAAAGACTTCTTCTCTCAAGACGCTTGTAAGGATTGCACTCAGTGGCAGATTTAAGGCAAACGGCTTCATGTGCAAAAATGACAGAGGGCTCTAGGTAGGCTGGCATGTGGTGGAGTATAGGGTGGGAGTAGTTAATGGCTGTCACAAGTGCAACAAATGTTCCATGTTTGAAAAATATTTTTCCTGACAAATTGATTTACAAATAATCACTCATTCAAGTGGGAAATCTGCTCTCGCCCTCCATCCACTCACCCCTTCCAAAATCACATGCTCTACAGTACCCACTCCAAAGCCTTCTGCTCTCCTCTTCCATCCACTCCCTTGTTCCCTTCCATAAACTCCCACACTACGTTGACCTTCCATTTGCTACTCACTTCAGCTTCCATCCACACAACCCATCAAAAACTATTTTCAAAGCATGAAAAATAAAAACTTTATATTGAAGATCCCTGAACAAGAGCCTGAGAGGTGAATCCCAAATGCCCTAAGATCAAAAGTTATGTCTCTTTTTTCAACATAATGCGATAAATTAGGTATATCAACAATACAGAGATAAATAGAAGCAAGCAAAATAGTGTGGCAACATCAATGTACCGATCTTCCCTTACCTTCCTATATGCTCTCCCCTTTCTATTCTATCGACTGCCCCTTCACTTTTCACCCCAGACACTTTCCATCAGCTCCCTCTGAGCACCATTCCCAACTACCACCGCTCCCACCTACCCCCACCATGCCTTCTTGGCATGGCTGGAGAGAATCGAGGATGACTCCTCCTCCTCCTCCTCCTCCTCCTCTGTGAGGGATGAGCAATGAAGCTCCCAGTACTCATTCAATCGCAGATTGTGTACGCTCAATAATGCCTCCCTGAACACTCTGGATACTCCCAGCAGCCCACAGAGGAAGTGCTTGTGATCCTGCCATCTTCTTGTGAACGACAGACACCCATCCAGAATACTAAAGCAAGGAATAGGACGTTTTATTTCCTATGAACTGACATTTTGAAGCACAAAATGGTATTATTGTTGCATTTTTGCAGCACATTTTAATTGAGTTGATGGTGTGAGGGAGTGCTAGGATGCAGGAGAGACAGCTAGGGCAGGGGATGCTGGTTTAGGAGGCAGATGGTGTAGATTGAGGGGTTTCTGGGCTCCTGGTATAGTTCCAGTTATAACGTGGGAGGGGCCAATATGTCATTGACTGGTACATACTGTTTACAATATGTAATTGTACATGATGACTTCTTGTGTGATGTGTTTGCTTTGATCTGCTGTTGAATGTCACAATTCTGTTCAATAAATGTAGCCTTATCTTTTCCAAAGAAAGATGTGTGTGTTTTTGGCAGTCCCTGACCACTGCACTGCCCATCTATTAAACCATGAGTGAGGCTTTTTTGGAATAGATTTTACTGCAAACTGAATCACTTCTAGGGGCAACTAATTTTGGCAAGTAAGGCACAGTGAGATGAAATGATTTACCTTGGATCATACACCTAAGTGGTAAAGTCAGAATTTCAGCAGAGTCTTACATTTAGGTACTTGACCACGCATCTTCCCAGCTCAAGTTGGTACAAACATGTGTTGCAGTTTGGTTTTGCATACATAAAATAATGCTGAATGTTATAAATATTACTTCAGAAATGCACAAGTGGCATGACAAATCAACAAGATAATATATATACAACACTGTTCGGGAAATTAATCCCATTTGTAAAAGAATAAAGTAGAGGTTGGCTGCAACGTACAGCGTCCCATGTCTTTAATCAGGTTTGGGAGAGGCGGCAACTGCCGAAGAGGCTGTAGTTCACCCACAGCCTGCCTATCATACTGGCAAAGATGCATCCTGTTAGAAGTCTGACATCCTCCTCGTGAATCAACCACAGCGCCCGTTGCAGTCCACCCCACAGTGCAGTTCCTATCGGAGAACGGGCGATCCCGCCTCACTCCTACGTGTCTAAGCAATCCTGCCTGGTTTTCATGTGCAGGTGTCCTCCTTTGTGCCGGTGATCTTGCTAGGCTGCTCCCGAATGGCCCCTTCCTCACGCATCCTCGGGCAATCCCACCCATTCCAACGTAGGCGATTCCGTCAAGACAACCGTTAGGCTCCCTGTTGACTGACAGGTATTGTGGGGCACTGATACGATGCCTAAAAAAATAAAAGGAAAAAGAGAGGAAAGAGTGAAGCAACACAGCGACAATAAAGGGAACCAAATAACAATATCTTGGACTTGGATACACTACCATTGAATTCTTGCTCTGCACAACGCCTACTGCAGGCACGTACACATATGCACCACAAAGGATCCATAGGAGAAACTCGAGTCAACAAGAGTTGAAGGACAGGCAGTGGTGAGAGAACACAACAGAGGTCACTACCACCACACCCTTTTGACAGAGCCCACTGGCGTTTGAGTTTTTCTAGACCTGACCATGCCTGCGATGGAAAAGGCTGCTCAAGACGCAGGGGTACACCAAGCCTTCACAGCCAGAGTGGAATTCATCTGAAAGGCGCTCCCCTTCACCCTGATGCCCAAGAATGACAAAGGCCCCAGGTGGCTGGAATGGGTGGAGAATTTTCAAGATTTCGTTAAAGCTGCAGTGGAAGACAAGTCTCCTGCGCTACCCACCATTTTTGCCAATCTGGCAGGAAGAGAGATTAAGACCATCATGAAAACAATTCCGCCAGAGGAAATAGACACATACGAGACTCTAATTGAGGCATTGAACATACAACTCATAATCCAACCCATTAGGGATTGCGAATGATATGTGTTCAACCAATGTACACAATAGACGCAAGAGACTATTGACGAATTCATAACACGTCTATGCCAAAAACTGGTACACTACCAATATTCAGATAATGCGGCAGCAGGCTCTGAATAAATGAAGGATGTATCTCCTCTAACTTCAGGAAACAACTACTAAAAAAAGAAAACTTCCAATAGATGAAGTCATAGAGACGGCAAGAATCTATGAGAGGGTTGATGCACAGGCAGCGTCCATAGAAAACACACCTAGCAAAAAACCAGACAAAGGTGAGCTGGTAGCTGCGGTATAGTCACAAAAACCATCAGAGCGCACAGAGTTTGCAAATCGACCACCCAACAGACAACCAAGCAGGACCCAAAGACTATGTTACAGATGCGGACTAGCCTTCCCACATGCAGGTGCATGCCAGACACTTGCGCAACAATGCTCCAACTGTGGTAGAGAAGGCTATATTCAGGCCATTTGTCAAGAAGGTAGGCCATTCCCTACCCCAAGAACAAACCCCATGATCACCTGGAGACAAGGAAATAGAGCCTATCCTCCCCAGCAAAGCAGGGGTAGAGCACAACCAGGATACACCCCAGGCCCACGAAACTATGTGAAGGGTGGTTGAAGACATTCCAGATGAAGGATACAACCATTGAGAGGACCAATCCTCCCAATACACATGTTACAGGGACTAGTATGACAACCCACCATACCCACATCACAGCTACGTCATGCATCCCACAGACCAGTACCACAATTACTAGTTCGAGTTAGACCAAGAATACCTGGATGAATATGTAAACCTGATACAGGACAGCCGGGAGGCAGAAGAAGCACCAAGAGTGTCCATCAACATAGGAGACATAATTCACTGCTTCCTGATAGATACATGAGCAACCATGAGTATCATGGGGGAACAAGAGTATCTGCAATTGGCCTCCAAACACAACCTTTCCAGGTCAATGGCAAGGATTTTCCAATGGAGCGCTGCCCAACCACTACAGTCTATTGGTCAATTTCAATGCACATTGATGCACAAAAATCAGTCAACAGTGACCATCATCCACATAATTTGCAGCCCCACAAAAGGGAGATGTTCGCTAAGCTACAAGACGGTAAATCAATCAGAACTCATTGATATTCACTATCAGTTCAGTGACGTTGTCCAGTCCACCCCAAGCCCTCAGGAAACCAAAAACTCCATCTGCATGATGAGCACAGCCCCACTCTCCAAGGAATTCATCCAAATCAAGTTCCTCAAGCTAATCAGTGCACTGGGCACACTCAAAGGGGTAAGCCTCAAACTAGAAACCGACCCGTTCCTCAACACCCGGTGAGAGTGGGTTTCCATCTACAAAAAGCAGTATCACAGGAACTAAAGCAACTACTGCAGAATGATATCATTGTGCGTGCCACTGGCCCCAAATGGTAATCCCTGAAGAAAGAGGCAAAATCAGGCTATGCATCAGCATGAGGGTCGCAAATATCGCCATCCAGCGGGAGCGTCATCCAGGACCCAACATCGAGGATATGATTGTCCAGCTAAACAAAGCCACCACATTCTCGAAACTTGACCTTAACCAAGGGTACTGTGAACTGGAACTACACCAGAGTTATCTCAACACACAAATACATAAAATAGCTCAATGCGTTTCGGGAATATTTATCCCTTCATCAGGAGCAAAACTGTTAAGGTTCATTAGTGTGTTGAATCTTCATTCCCCAAAGGCATCTACAAAAAAAATTAAAGGCTCTTATGAATCAAATCGTATAGGTATTTTTAGGAATAAACCATATGTCACAAATGGACCTATATGCCTGCTAAATCTCAATTGGTAGAAATAGCACCTTAGTAAGACCAGGGATTTCAATGAGTGCAGAGAAGAATCTGCCTCATGTGACAGTCTCGTTGTGTGCTGTCGGATTCTAAAAAATGTAGATACATGGATTCTATCAAAAAATATATAGATAGCAGGATTATATCAAAAAATAATCTGTTTTCAGCCACTCAAGTCACTCAAATATTTTACTCTGGTAAATAATTTGTGTTATATTAAATTACATTGTAACACATTGAATGGAATAGAAAGTTTGTCCGAACCAAAAAATATTGATCCAGAGGTGGATTGAATTATCGCTAGCCATCACTTACTAAAATTCCTAAGTTTTGATTGGTCAGGTGACCAACCCAGAGGGTGTGCAGGGGACGGGAGTGTTCGTCAATTGAGGAAATTTTTTATTTTGTGATTAGTTAGCGACTTGTTGTTCCAGAGCTTCTGTTTCTCCCCTACATCCTTGAATAGACTAATAGCCTTGAGACAATACCTACTCGACTTTGTTATAAGGTGTGCATGACCTTAATCGTTTTTGGTTCAGGGTATAGCACTACACAGAGGTATGAGACAGGGTTCTCCCCATCTACTTTTTATTTGTTTTCAAGCATTGGTCCAAACAATCAGGGATAATACAGATACTGAAGGCTGGAGTTAGACATAAATCTCATAAAACCTCGCTACTTGCAACTGATACAATTTGTAGGGTCTCTGATCCCAACACTTCTTTAACCTGGAAACTGCCCTCAGGTGGTAGGGATGCACGGTATAAATCAACATAACATAACCTGAAATGTTACAGAAACTGACTGTTTGCTCAGGTTTATGGTTTGAATGTAGGTCTTCAAAAATGTAATGCCTTGAATATTTTTGATTAATATCAAAACATTTCAAGGCTAACTTGGCCTTTCCTTTAGGTGGGAAGATATGGAGATTCAATATTTAGGTATTAAAGTTACTCCCTCTATTCAATGTCTATCCAAGCTAACTACCCAGGAGGATAGGTCTGAGGCAACGCGTTTGCCTTGGAAGCAAGACAACGTAGAAGAACACAGGTTCAAATCCCGGTTCCGCGTTTAGAGACTGGTCTCTGGTTATAAAAAATGATTTCATTTATTAATTAAAGGAACTTGTCTGAGATCAAGTAAGAGGGGAGAAGTTGGCTACCTTCTTTTGGAAGGATTGTGAGTGTCAAATTGATCTCATGCTGAGGTTGCTATATGTTTTATAGGTTGTGCCGATATAATTGCTGATAGGATTTGGAATAAGTGTTTAGATCAAGATCTTCCGATATAGATGGGGTCATAAACTTCCGTAATATGATTGGAAAGGTTTGAGGGAAAGAAATACCCGGTCTTGTTGAGTAGTGTGACTCGGTACAATAGATCGAGCTTGCACATCAAGATTATTATGACACTCTATTTACTATGCCAAACAATCAAGTGTCTAATATGTCATCTAATGATACATAGAACACAGCTCTTTAGCCGTGGCTCTTTCTTGTCCCTTACCCTTAACTCTTGTTTTTTTAAAAATAAAAATGCAGAGGAACACTGCAGCACACCTAGTTAGTGATGGCAACTTTTTTTGTCTCAGTCCTATAAGGCAATTTGTAGTTTATTGGTGTCGTAGACAATTATAGGTGCAGGGGGGAACATTCTCAGCCTTGGTATCTAGGCTGGAGAGAGGCAAAAAGAAAAGTAGGTTTCCAATTAGGAAACCCACGCCCCCTTCACACTGTTGGTAGCCTAGGCCTAAAGGATATTTAAACGGCTCAAAAACAAAATGAAGACAAATAAAAACCGAACCCTTTACAAAACCTCTAGGCATGGTTTCCAAAAGCCTTGGCACCGCAAAAAAATAGCAATTCAGGTCCGATCAGAATCTCTCCGAAAACCCAAAACGATGACTAAAAAACTCCTACGCCAAGCTAGGCTCGTGGAACACCCGTGGATTTATGCACCTCACTGTACCGGGTGATGTAAACCTGGCTTCTTTCGACATTTTGTGTCTACAGTAGACGTGACTTACCACCAAGCCTATCCTAGATGGCTTCGAAATAGCCTTTGCACCGGCAAAAAAAGGGTCGAAGAGACCCTCCTCGGGCCTGCTGATTGCAATCAGAAACGGAAAAGGGATGAAACTCATCAGAATCTTGACTGTATCTCTCTTCATGATCTCGATACAAGTGGAATGGAATTCCTGGAACGCCGAACAGAACAAATCAGTGGTAATAACAGCAATAATCATAAATGTCTATTGGAATCCCGACGCGATTTCAAACCAAGAGTTCCTTGATATGCTGGAAAAGGAAATTGACAAGGCATACATTGAATATTCTGAACTCCACCTATACGTTTGCGGAGATTTGAACGCTGTATGCGCCAAGAAACTTCCAGGGATGGCCGGAACTAAGGCTGAACTTCGGGGGGAAAAATGGTCTTGCCTGATGAAATCTAAAAACCTTGTCAATGCGGCATCGGTACTCCCAAGCATAGACCAGCCTCCAACATGGCAAGGGTGCAGTTTGTCAGCCACAACAGACTATGTATTTGTCTTGTCGGCACTACTGATCACATTCTTCTGCATTGTCAAAACTAAGGCAAGCGACCACAACTTGCTATGCCTAACCTGGCCGATTAATCCAGCTGACAATCCATCGTATACCCCGAAGCTAGAAGTAAATCGGAAAGGAAACCGTCTTGCACTGAGCAGAAACAATGTCATCTCCCTCACAAAAAAATATGCTCATCTGGGCTTACCGGACGGCGCTTTTATACCACCTGACTACAGTGCCTTGCTGAACATCTTTAAGAAACCCAGAACGAAAAACCAAATAGTCACTAACAAAACAGTCCACACCTATGACCAAACTCTGGTTATCAGAAGATGCCTGCTCAGGAAACTAAAGAGAAGATTTGCGAAAGACAGATCCGAAACCAACAAACAGGCATTGATCCATGAGTCAAGGAATTATAAGTCTTGGCTATTAAATCATCGACAAGCTTTGTATCAAAAAGACTCAGAGGACATGCTGAGATGCGTGTGTAGCAAAAACCCACGCGATTTCTGGGGCCTGATCAACGGAACTGAATGGATAAGTTCTGACTCGCTGATAAACGGAATTTCTGAGGATAATTGGATATCGCATTTTGAAAACCTCTTCTTCTACTCCTCTGTTGCCACTTCACCTATACAGGATCCCAGTACATTGCCCTGGGTTGAGCTCCATGATCAAGAAGACATACTGGATATCTTAAAAAAATTGAAAAAAACTCTAGAGCCCCAGGCCCAGATGGACTGACCAATATGCATCTGAAAGAGCATCCAGAGGCCTGGGCAAGGTTCATTTGTGAAGTTTTCCGTAGAGTCACAACAGCGAAAGTCTTACCGAAATCTTGGACTAGCGTTGTGGTGGTACCTATCTACAAAAGAGGGACAAGGAATGATCCGCAGAATTTTTGGCCGATAGCCCTGCTAAATGTGATCGGCAAGGTGTACGGCTCACTACTCCTTCGACACTTCTAAAGTTGGGCAAATGAGGATCCGTGCAACGACCCATTTCAATCGGGTTTCAAAAAGAACGTGGGAACAACCACCAACATTCTAACGGTCAACATCTTGAAAAGCAAGTCTCTGGCAGGTGGCCCGCGTACTTATATGGCTTTCATCGATCTGAGCCAAGCCTTTGATCAAGTTAACAGAACAAGGCTCTGGGAAAAGCTAAGAGCTTGGAAGTGCCCAGCGACCATACTAGAGCCTATTATAGCTCTCCACACGGATACAAGAATTCAAGTGAGGCTCGATCATCAAGGCTCGCTATCAAAGGAGATCCCGACTAACCAGGGAGTTAAGCAAGGTTGCCCATTGGCTCTGGCGCTCTTTTTGAGCTTTATAGGTGACTATAAAGATACAGAGTACAAAACCAGATCATTTCCACCTCAAATTGGAAATACAAAAATTTTCGAGAGTCTTGTATGCTGACGATATCATCCTCGTAGATCAAACGGCAATAGGGCTGCAGAGACAACTGAACAACTTTGCGGAATACATCTCCGCAAATGGCCTCGAAATAAACAAACCGAAAACCAAAATCTTATTCTTTGGAAAAGGGAGACAAAAAAGTGATACCTTCACATGGTCTATGGAGGGTGAGTGTATCGAAAAGGTTTCAGAATTCAAATACCTAGGTATTATGGTGGACAACTCAGCAAAGCAAAACGCAATGCAAAAACAGCTGTTGACGAAAATAAAGAGCCTAACATCCCTGGCAAAAGCGATAGATAAGAAATATGGTCGCTTTTCTCTCACACCAATTGTGGATTTTTACAAAGCAAAGGTCGTCCCAACACTTGTCTATGGTGCGGAAGCCATCCCAGGACTACCCAAATAAATCTGGACTAAACTTGAAAGCCAATACTGGAGGGAAGTTTTGAATTTACCAAGCTCAACGCCAATGGTCCTGATAAGACGTGAAATGAGCCAGCTGTCCCTTCTCTCGATAGTGGAAAGGAACTGTATGATGATGTTCAGGAAGCTACTACTGGGGAATCGTCCAGAGCTACTCAAAGCCATATACAATGAGGCAGAAGGTGGTTGATCTGTGGTTTTGAACCAAATGTACAAGGAACAAGAAGCCAAATTGGACCTAATTCAATGCTCCAAAAAAGATCTCATGGAGAACCCTATGAAAATCCATAAAAAACTAAATTAACTTGATTGGATCAGCACCCTGGACCAGGCTGTTTCGTACAAATTGGTATCGCATCTACCTTTCACGTCCTACAAATTACACGAGCTACAACCTTTCGTGAAAAAATACCCAAATCGTAAGCTGAGAAATACTTTTTTAAGAACTCGCCTTAACCTACTACACATCAATGAAATATTAAAGATTCGAGGTCTGGCCCCATCAAACAGATGCAGATTCTGCAAAGATCCATCTGCAGTAGAAACAATGAGGCATCTGCTTTTAGTCTGCCCAGGAGTGGAGAACATAAGAAAACCTACCTAAAGCCGGTGTTAGATAAGGCTCACATCTTTGACGAGGAGATCTGGTGGTTGAGGCTGATTGGAGCAGCCGTACAACCTGGGTCACAGCTACAGCGAAAATTTTAGACACAATCCTTCTAATTCCGGACAAAGTAAAGTAGACAAACTAACTGAAAATATGAAGGAATGTAAACGACAACACTTTTAAAAACCTTTGGGTTAAATAAAGTATTAAAAAAAAGGATATTTAAACAGTACCCAATGTCTTCCGTTCTCTTTTGAAGAAAAGAAAAAAGGAACATCATAATATACTGTAGTGTTATCTAAAGTAATTCAAATGTGTTCATTTGTGAGTTTGTGATTCAATACGTGAATACCACAATACATTTATGAATAAACAATCAATACAATTTGCTGGTTGAGATGCAATATAAGGTACTTTAATTTACAAAAAAAGGCCCAACGCGTTTCAAGTAGTGTGTCACTCTTCATCAGGGACAAGATTAATTTCAAACAATTTCTAGGGAGAAAGAATAATTTACAAGAGAACTTTTAGTCCATTTTCCTTGAACGAATCTGAAAAAAGCATGACATAGCATTAAATAAATAACAAGTATTGTGTGTTTTCCAGAACATAATTGCTTTTGAATTCATTTGTTCTAGATATAATCGCATACCTATTGGTCAACTGTGCTTGTCCTTAGAATAAAGCCTTGTATCAAATCATAAGATATGCAGCTTGTGTATCTTCAGCACAATTCTGACCCTCATCCTCAGTTGTTTCATTGATGCACAAAACTAAATGTTTCCCCGCATTCTGATGCTAGGTCAATCAAATTTATTAGACTGGGATATTTTTAGGAAACGCTATAGCTCCAATGTCCACTTATGTACACTTATTGCAGACCTCAGGAAAGAAGTTATGATAACCTTACCTATCATGCTAATGGAAACAAAGTCCAAATCAAAGATAGCCTCTTTGGATTCATAGTGGTCGTGATGAGATCTATGGTGAACGTCCGTGGTTTCAAGTGGGCAGTGTTGGGTCTGCCTATTCTAAAACAAATGCAAAGAATCCTGTTATGTTAGGAGTGCCTTTATGTTGCAGAATATCTACATGGACATGTGCGCCAGAATCTTACCTATTATGGCCTCCATGGTCACTCGTGGCTTTTGAGCAAAGGATTACAGGATGAGCATCTTAGATGATAAAGTGTGGCAAAAGATGCCGGAATGAAACAGGGGTATCTGTTTTGGTCTATACAAAGCAAATGATCACAAAAGTGATATATTCGGAAGTAAAAGAGGCTTACCCAATAATTGGTTGGTGTTTAGTTGAATAGATGTGTATTCAAGCTTCAAGAAGTGTGTTCACTGGGAGAGGAAATTACTGACGGGCCCATTAGTCAGTACTAAACCCCCGAGAACTTGTAATACTAGATAGCTGCACCAAGTGAGGACAGGGTGCAGGATTCACATACTCCAGCACATCTCAAAAATCAGGACTCAATATGTTGGCAAAGGGAAGTCCATTTAATGATACATATATCAGCATATGGAAATCAACAGCATCGCGAACACCTGTCTCGCTCCAACTTCCCCGAACTTTAGTCCAACAACCGTTTTTATAGGTTAAACTCATCATCATTGACGTCTAATTATACAAAAAAACATCACGCAATATAATTGGTTGGGAAAGGTAACTTAAGTATAGGTGTTATATCTGTATATGACAACAGAGCATGCAGATTGGTTAACTCTTATCTGGTGGGCGTCTACGCCCATCCCTCTACATCACACGTGATGGACGTCACTATAAGTACGACGTGCTATTGGTTACAGTGTCTATAGGACCCTAGATTACATGGTCCATTGTGATTGGGCAAGTTACACCCCTAAGCATAAATCTCCACTTTAATTAGCAGCAGGCAGAATGGACACCCAGGTGCCAAGTGTCCCAAGATTCACCCTGCCTCCCTTCCATCAATCAGTGGTTTTAGGGCGATGTGTCAACTAGTTGGCCAAGGAAGGCCTCAAAACTGTAGTCTCTTATCAGGAAAAGTTATGGCATCCCTTGGATCTGGGTGACATCAGACAGTGGTACATCTGCGCGCCTGGTTGGTCACGTGTTGGTTCATCGTGAATCTGCTTCAGTTTCCAGCTTTTCGTGTATTTAATTCTCCATGTAGCTCCACCACCTGCCCGGGCCTCCTTATCTTGACCTTCACAGGGCAGGCTGGTATGCTCTGAAGTTTTGATTCTCTTTAGCTGAAGCTCACCTCCCTCTCTTGGGTTGACCTCGATTTCCCAGGTCTGAGCCGTCCTTTGTTGAGTTTCGATTCCGCTCTTTCCCCTGGCTTGGGCTTGGATATGAAACCCGACCAGTTAGGCCTTGGCCGCCTGGGCGTACTTCTGCTTTTACAAAATGGAGTTGCACATGTACATTGTGCTTTATTGAGGTAGATATATAATTGGCGCTTGCCGCTCTATTCTTCTACTAAGCATGCAAGCAGTGTCGATTTCTTAGCTTCTTGTGTTTCAAGCGTATTTACACCCATTAGCTGGTTCGATTCTTTCATCTTGGTTCTTTCGCTATGACGTTTCTTACGTTTTAACATTGTGTTGTCCTTCGTGTCTCTTCCACCTGTTTTTCGTGTGTTACCTTTTCTCATGCGTTAGTCTGTCCAGGCCCTCTTCTCATCATCGTTTGCCTTCCATCAGGGCTCTTTGTGTCTCCTCATGGACAGTCTGTAAATACTCATTGTTTCATATCAGCAGCTGGTATGGTTGTCTGATTGGGTACCGTGCTGCCCAGGCTGTCTGATTATTGGCATCAACAGGTACTGATCTTCTAATGTACACAGAGCAGAGGCCCAATGCGGCTCTCTGTTGGTTCAGTTGCTCATCATGCGTCACATACCTTGGCGAGTATTTTACTGGCAACTCGCAATGGGGGGCAGGGGTGCAGGCCATATCTGGGACCTCCTCTACACTCCCGCCTCTGATCGGTTCATCGACCACTTCTACTTCCTCCTATTTAGTACTTTGTTTCTTCAATGTCTTGTTCATCGTCTTCTGGGTTTACACATGATGGCATGAATGTATGCAATTTTGGTGTCCATATCTTTATCACCCCTTTCAAGCTTCCTGCTGTTTGCACATGCTCATCTTTGTTCCAGGTCCTCAGCTGGCATTGTCCATTTGGACTGCAATAAATCCATTTTCCTTCATACCTTCTTCGTTTCTTGGGATAAGTGAATTTTGTTCCCTCTGGTGCAAATTCACTGGCCTTCACAAAGTCCTTTATCTCTTCATCTGTCAGGTCTCTGGGCTTCCAACCTGGCTCGACATCGACCATAATTTTCATCCCAATTGCCTTCTTTGCAGTTTTCTGGCACTGTGTGATGATTATCTTGATAACACAGAATCCTAGCAATACCATTGCTAGTAGAGCTCCCAGAAACTTGAATATGTCAGCCATCCATCGCGGGACCCAGGAGAATAAGTTCCCAAACCAGCTGTCATCGTCAACTTCATCTGTTTCCTCAGTCATCTGGTTCCTTAGGCTTGTCAGCATGTCTATGGCCTCGGTGATGGTTCCATTTTCCTCATCGTGCGATGGTATAAATGTGCAACACGATTCTCCAATTTTTGCACAAACACCTCCATCCATCGCTGTAATCATGTCAAGAACATATTTGTTCTGGAGAGTCATCAGGCGGACTGCTCTTAGTTCTTCTTTAATCGCGTTGAATCCTTTTATGGTGGTATAGATGGTCTGCAATAATTCCCATCTGGTTATCTGCAACCATTTAGTATTTGCACTAACTTGGATATGCTGCAAGAGTATTGTTGTGAATATGGATGAGGTTAGGCTAAACAGCCTATGTCCGTAGGGAATGGCATGAAATGCGTCCTCTGATTTGGTGGAGAAGTAATTTTCTCTCTTCATCCTCGACATTAACTCCACAGACCTCCTTTTCCTCAGGTGAGCATCTGCTTTTGGGAAGCTGTCCAAATTCTGTTCATTTTTTGGATCACCAGTGCCGGAACGTGGACGTTCACCAGTGTGCATGTGACTCCCCAGTTCCTTGGTAGCCTTATGTATGCCTTGGATCCACATGCCCAGTAATGGTCCATCAGGACTGCGGTTCCTTGCAACATCCCTGGGGCTTCATATATGCGTCCGCAGTTTTGATTCTCCCCCATTTTCCTCGTGCCATTGCTTCTGAAGCACAGTTTCGGGTTTTCCAGTGGTACTATTTGCAGGGGTCCTCCTCTGTCTTCAACCCATGTTAGCAGCTTTACCCAACTTGGCCACAATGATTTGCATAGTCTTTGTGAATTTTCTATTGCTTCGTGGCAGGCTCCAAGGACCATCCAGGCTCGGCAGATCACGACCCCTTCTTCCCATCCGTTTGGGGACACTACTGGCCCCCAGATCTGCATTTGGCCTCGGTTCTTCCAGATTTGAGCTTCTTCAGCTGTTTTCCCTTGGACATTCAGTCTCGGGTTTATTTCCCATCTTATTCCTGATCCTTTGACGTCAGGGTTCTCATATCTAATCACATGATTCTTGGTGTGCGCATTGTTTCTTGTTTTGATGTCCTGAACAAAACCGTCTTCATCAGGGAAATCCTTTTCGTTGGCCCATATCAGGGAGGCGTCTCACCCCCATAAACTGCCCTCTGGTGTTGCACATTGCTACGTGTGACATGCAGTGTGCAGTGGGAACATCAACTTCTATCGCCACAAAGATTTTGGACTTGCCCATGCTGTATGGCAGGAGGGCACAGATGAAACATTCCCCTTCTGATTGCCTCCTTCCAACTTCCTTCATGTGCTGGTACCAACTGTTGTTTCCTAGATGGGCAGTGCTGTCCAAGTAATCATTTAGTTCGTTGTCGGTTTCATATGGGCTTCTCTTGATTCTTAACATTTTTCTGTAATTGGCTATCACTATGTCTCTGGATGCGTCTGTACTGCTCTTCCGTTCGGGTAGGCTATCGGGTACTATCCTTGGTGGGGCAGGTTCCATTTCCTGCCCTGCAGTAATAGGGGGATGTTTTGCCTTTCTTTTCCTTCCCTCATGCATTATTTTGTAGACCTCCTCCCACCACCATTGGCTCGTCATCTTCCCAACGCGTGGCGGCATTGTAGGCCTGATGCTTTTTTTTTTAAACTTTATTTTTGAAATTTTACAGAACAACAAAAAACACATGCGCACCATCAGGGTGCACTAACGTAGCAAGGCGGAACAGAGGAGAAAATGGGACGAATTGAAGAGAGGGTAGGGAAAGGAAGGGAATAGAGCAAAGTGAAAAGAAAACATAACATTTCCCGCTCCTGGGTTCGACCGCGGAGCCACCCCACCCCACTCATGACCACAACAACAAGTATCGGGACTTTCCTGGTTAATTGTCAATCACCATTAAGGCACAAATATATAGTGTCTCCCAACCTCACAGATCTGTTTCGGAATCAGGAGCTCTCAGTAGTGGAGGGAGCTGCACTGTTTAGCAGATATGTAATATACGGCCCCCAGATGTCGGGGGGTCGAGCGTGCAGTGGTAGGGTTCTTATAAATTCACTCTCTACATCCTGACAATAGGTAATGTCTTTTTTCCAATCTTCAATTTTGGGTAGGGGGCCCTGGCTCCAGGCCATAGCTATCCGCCTACGGGCCAACACCAGGAGGAGCGCTGCCAGTCTGCGGGATGCAGGATGCAGGTATTTTGTGAGGCCGAGGAGGGCCGCCAACGGTAACGGGGCTACTTGTTCCCCAATAATATCGGCGAAGATCTGCAGGACTGAGGCCCAGAACCGCTGGATTCCGGGGCAGTCCCATGCCAAGTGGAAAAAGTCGGCATGCGCCGCTGTACAACGTTCACATTGGGCCGATACTTCAGGGTGATGACGGTGTTTCTTGGCAGGGGTGTAATATGTTTGGTGCACGTAGTTAAAGTGTATTAATTTATATTGTGTATTCACTGCGACTTTCTGGGTTTGATATAGAATGTAGGACCAGTCCCCAGCCTCTATCGTCATCTGGAGGTCCGATTCCCATCTTTGTTGAGTTCTGGCATTGGGTGGTCCGGTGTCTGCCACCAGGGATCGGTAGAGTGCCGAGACCAACCTCCCCTCTCCCCCAGCCTGGATGGTTTTGTGCAGCAGATCCCATGTGGGGGGTTGTGCAGGAAAAGAGGGCAGTATTTTTTGCAGGGTATAGCGCAATCTGAAATAAAGAAAAATGTCTAGTGAGGTGGTACCGCCCCTTTCTTTGGCCATCTGAGGCGTTAGGAAGGTGTCTCTCGGGAAGACATCACCGAAGGAGTGGATGTTAAGCTTGTCGGCCCATATTAAGAATACTTTCTCATTCGTGAGCGGAACACCCGGGATGAACCTGATCGGTAGCAGAGGGGAGTATCTCACGGTCACCCCATACTTGGCAGCCATTTTCTTCCAGACTGCGTACGTAGAGAGAACTGTATTTAGAGTGTTGTACGGAACTGGGATTTGACTAATGATAACGGCACTGAGCAAGTTGGGAGAGGGCAGAGCACGTTCCACCTGCACATGAGGACGCACAAAGTGGATCGTGTACCAGTGGCTTAAAAACTGTGCCTGAGATGCCCAATAGTACTTCTCAATGTCCAGAAGCGCAAGGCCACCTTTTGACGTCGGCAGAACCAGGGTGTCGTAGGCCACGCGCGCCGGTTTACCGGCCCATAGCAGTTCCAGGACTGCAGCCTTGATTTTCAGGAGGAAGGATTTGGGGAGGAGTAGCGGGATATTGGTAAACAGGTACAGAAATTTGGGGAGTATAACCATCTTCGTAAGAGAGGTCCTACCCCACAGTGTTAGTGGGAGCGTTTTCCACCTGTGCACCCGTTCCTGAATGGAGGTGAGCGTGGAGACATAGTTGTCTTTATATATCTCGTGATGGTTACGTGACATGAATATACCTAGGTAGCGTACCCCTGAGTTCTCCCATTTAAAGCCATGGTCATCAGCGAATTGCACCGTGTGAGGGGTCAGGGGGAATATCTAGAGCCGGCATAAGGGGGAGGAGCCTGGAAGCAAGAATTTTGGCTAGGATTTTATTGTCTAGGTTGATAAAAGAAATTGGTCTGTAGGATGCACATTCGTCAGCGGGTCTGCCGGCTTTGTGTAGGAGAATTATATTGGCTTCCCGTAGTGTTGGGGGAAGGCATCCGCTTTCGATGGATTCTTCATATACGCGTAGCAAGAGAGGGGCGAGGGAAGTTGCGTAAGCCTTGTAAAACTCTCCGGTAAGACCGTCCGGACCTGGTGCCTTGGAGCTCGGGAGGGACTTTATTGCTTCCAGTATTTCTTCTGTTGTTATCGGGGCGTTGAGAGGTTCTCGTAGGTCTGCCTCTACCCAGTACAGCTCAGTGTCGTATAGGTATGCTTGCAGAGATTCAGAGTCCGAATTGCCTCTAGAGCTGTACAGGTCCTGATAGAAGTCTCGAAATGCCTTGGCGATGTCCACTTCTGCATAGACACGCTGGCCTTGTGCGTCTTTAACACATTCCACCCGGGTCGGGGTTTTGTCCACCAATAGTAATCGGGCGAGCAGGGCTCCTGGCTTCTGACCCTCTCCATATTATCGAATCTGGTGTTTCCGCCCTAGGAATTTTAGCTCTCTTTCGGCTGTTTCCCTGAACTTCTGGAGCTCCTCCTTCAGTTCTGCCTGGATTTGCGGGCGTGGAGCTGAGATGGCCTTCCTCTCTAGATCCTTCAGACGGGTTTCGCTGTCGGAGAGTTCACTGCGGATCAGCTTCAGTACACCATTTTCCTTACCCAAACATATACTGCGCACAAAGCAATTCAGCGTTTCTCAGATGATGCTGGTCGCTTTGACTGAGCCTTGATTCCTCTCAATGAAGGATGTTATTTCCTCGCGCAGTTCATCTGCAAAAACTTTGTCTGAAAGCGCACCCAGCTTGAATCTCCAGTTCAGGCCGGGGACCGTTGCGCCCACCATGGAGGCGTCAAGTGTGACCATTGAGTGGTCGGATAGCGTGCGCGGTAGAATTTGGCTCGTTCCCCAGGCAAACGGACAGTGGGTGGAGGCCATGATGTAATCTATCCTGGAGCTGGTTTTGTGAACGGGCGAGTAGAATGTGAAGTCTTTCGCATCTCGATTATGATGCCGCCATGTGTCAGACAGGTCGAACGCTTGACATATCTCACGAACTTGGCCACTGGCTTTGGACCGATGTCCAGTGGTGTTATGTGATTTGTCTAGGGTAGGGTCCATCGGTGTGTTAAGGTCTGCACCCCATATGATTGTTTCTGTGTTGGACTTCCCTAGTTGGGACATCACCCAGTTAAAGTTGTCGGGTCCATCAGTGTTGGGAGCGTAGGAATTTACAATCACCACTTCTTTTCCTGCAATTATTCCCCTCACCAGCAGGCATCTGCCTTCAGTGTCCTTCACCGATTCAATGAGACTGAAGTTAGTTCTCTTATCAATCAGAACGGCGACCCCTCTGGCAAAGGACGAGTACGATGAAAAGTACCTGTGACAACCCCAGGACTTGGCCCACTGTGATTCCGATGCCGGCAGGAGATGGGTTTCCTGAAGAATGGCGATGTTAACCTTGTGTCTACGGAGACACTGAAGGATTTTCCTGTTCTTTGCCGGCTGGTTGCCGCCACGGATGTTCCAGGTGGCAATTTTAAATGTTATGGCTGGCATTCCGAAGGCTGGGTGAATTCTCGCCTGTCAGGACGAGAAAGCGAAAATGGTGCCTTGAGGTAGTGGAGTGGCTAGTGGGTTTGGCTTCCAGGTTATCAAAGTTATATAACAACAACGTTGTGAAATGAGAGCGGGGTGAGTAAAACGGCCGCGTCTGGCCCGAGTCCCTCCCATGTGTGGGCAACCCCCAACTGGCCCACAGTAATCCCCCCCATGTAGATCAGAGTTGCAAGCATAGCAAAACAAAAGAGTTGATGGCTGGAAGGTTTAGAATAAATCTTGACCTCTGGCATTGCTCTGGGCAACCCTCCAGACCATCGTTCTTCGCCTGCCAAGCCATTACAAAAGGGGAAAAACCATATGCAAATCAGGCTTGGTCCCACCCCCAAAGGGGTAGTCCAGCCCGAACTGCTAGGTCACATCCCTTTTGCACGAGACCACAAGCATCCCCAGACATGTTTCAGCCTTGTTGGGCGTCATCAGTGAGGAGTAGCTTGGGTCTCTAGGCCCAGCAGGCAAGGGACCCACGTCTGGGCATACCCTTCCCACTCGGGGTGACAATAGCAAAACAAAAGAGTTGATGGCTGGAAGGTTTAGAATAAATCTTGACCTCTGGCATTGCTCTGGGCAACCCTCCAGACCATCGTTCTTCGCCTGCCAAGCCATTACAAAAGGGGAAAAACCATATGCAAATCAGGCTTGGTCCCACCCCCAAAGGGGTAGTCCAGCCCGAACTGCTAGGTCTCACCCTAAGTTACTAGGGGAATCCAGACGTGGACCCCTTGCTCACTATTCTTAGAGAGACACAGCTCCTCCCTACTGATGAGGTTCAACCAGACCGAAACACGTGTCTGGGGATGCTGTTGGTACTCTTGTTCAGAGGAGAATTGCCTAGCATTTCGGTGCTGGACTGCCCCAGGGCAGGACAAAGACTGATATGTTTAGGTTATTTCTTCTCTGTGAAAGATAGTGAGCTAAAGACTCTGGGTAAGTCTCTCGCAACCAGGACTAATGTCTGGCAGAGGGACTCCCAGGACCCCCCTTGTTAATCTGCATATGCAAGTAACTTTGGGTCTCACCCTAAGTTACTAGGGGAATCCAGACGTGGACCCCTTGCTCACTATTCTTAGAGAGACACAGCTCCTCCCTACTGATGAGGTTCAACCAGACCGAAACACGTGTCTGGGGATGCTGTTGGTACTCTTGTTCAGAGGAGAATTGCCTAGCATTTCGGTGCTGGACTGCCCCAGGGCAGGACAAAGACTGATATGTTTAGGATATTTCTTCTCTGTGAAAGATAGTGAGCTAAAGACTCTGGGTAAGTCTCTCGCAACCAGGACTAATGTCTGGCAGAGGGACTCCCAGGACCCCCCTTGTTAATCTGCATATGCAAGTAACTTTGGGTCTCACCCTAAGTTACTAGGGGAATCCAGACGTGGACCCCTTGCTCACTATTCTTAGAGAGACACAGCTCCTCCCTACTGATGAGGTTCAACCAGACCGAAACACGTGTCTGGGGATGCTGTTGGTACTCTTGTTCAGAGGAGAATTGCCTAGCATTTCGGTGCTGGACTGCCCCAGGGCAGGACAAAGACTGATATGTTTAGGATATTTCTTCTCTGTGAAAGATAGTGAGCTAAAGACTCTGGGTAAGTCTCTCGCAACCAGGACTAATGTCTGGCAGAGGGACTCCCAGGACCCCCCTTGTTAATCTGCATATGCAAGTAACTTTGGGTCTCACCCTAAGTTACTAGGGGAATCCAGACGTGGACCCCTTGCTCACTATTCTTAGAGAGACACAGCTCCTCCCTACTGATGAGGTTCAACCAGACCGAAACACGTGTCTGGGGATGCTGTTGGTACTCTTGTTCAGAGGAGAATTGCCTAGCATTTCGGTGCTGGACTGCCCCAGGGCAGGACAAAGACTGATATGTTTAGGATATTTCTTCTCTGTGAAAGATAGTGAGCTAAAGACTCTGGGTAAGTCTCTCGCAACCAGGACTAATGTCTGGCAGAGGGACTCCCAGGACCCCCCTTGTTAATCTGCATATGCAAGTAACTTTGGGTCTCACCCTAAGTTACTAGGGGAATCCAGACGTGGACCCCTTGCTCACTATTCTTAGAGAGACACAGCTCCTCCCTACTGATGAGGTTCAACCAGACCGAAACACGTGTCTGGGGATGCTGTTGGTACTCTTGTTCAGAGGAGAATTGCCTAGCATTTCGGTGCTGGACTGCCCCAGGGCAGGACAAAGACTGATATGTTTAGGATATTTCTTCTCTGTGAAAGATAGTGAGCTAAAGACTCTGGGTAAGTCTCTCGCAACCAGGACTAATGTCTGGCAGAGGGACTCCCAGGACCCCCCTTGTTAATCTGCATATGCAAGTAACTTTGGGTCTCACCCTAAGTTACTAGGGGAATCCAGACGTGGACCCCTTGCTCACTATTCTTAGAGAGACACAGCTCCTCCCTACTGATGAGGTTCAACCAGACCGAAACACGTGTCTGGGGATGCTGTTGGTACTCTTGTTCAGAGGAGAATTGCCTAGCATTTCGGTGCTGGACTGCCCCAGGGCAGGACAAAGACTGATATGTTTAGGATATTTCTTCTCTGTGAAAGATAGTGAGCTAAAGACTCTGGGTAAGTCTCTCGCAACCAGGACTAATGTCTGGCAGAGGGACTCCCAGGACCCCCCTTGTTAATCTGCATATGCAAGTAACTTTGGGTCTCACCCTAAGTTACTAGGGGAATCCAGACGTGGACCCCTTGCTCACTATTCTTAGAGAGACACAGCTCCTCCCTACTGATGAGGTTCAACCAGACCGAAACACGTGTCTGGGGATGCTGTTGGTACTCTTGTTCAGAGGAGAATTGCCTAGCATTTCGGTGCTGGACTGCCCCAGGGCAGGACAAAGACTGATATGTTTAGGATATTTCTTCTCTGTGAAAGATAGTGAGCTAAAGACTCTGGGTAAGTCTCTCGCAACCAGGACTAATGTCTGGCAGAGGGACTCCCAGGACCCCCCTTGTTAATCTGCAGAGTTGCAAGCATAGCCGCGCTAGGGGCACTAGTAGCCCACCAAGAGGATACCGGGCTTCCTATGGCGACATCATTTCGTTCCTGTGATGTATATTGAGCATAGAAGCAGAAGGTGCGCTGGTCACGACTGCCCATTACTGTGATTGTAGATTACGGAGGGTCTCTTCTCGCTCGCTCTTCCCGACGGGGTCTCGGATTGTTCCCGCCATGTCTGCAGCCAGTCCGGTCCAGGTAGTCATTGGCTTCTTCGGGGGAATTGAAGAATTGGGCCTTCCCCTCATGTTGGATCCGCAGTTTCGCTGGGTATAGCATTGAATAAAGGATCTGGTTGTCTTGCAGGCGTCGCTTGACTGCCCTAAAGGATCTTCTCTGCGTTTGCACCGCCTGTGAGAAGTCTGGGAAGACTTGAATGGAGTCTCCGTCGTATTGAAATTTCACTTTATCTCTGGCTGCCCTGAGCATGGCGTTGCGATCCTTGTAGTTTAAAAGTCTTGCAATGATTGGTCTAGGGTGCGCGCCGGGCGCCGGTCTAGTGTTCGGGATTCTGTGTGCTCTTTCTACCACAAAAAGCTGAGACAGCGTTTCTCTACCGAAGAGAGCTATGCAGATCTGTTCCACAAAGTCTTCCATTTTACCTGGGATTTGTTGCTCCCTCACCCCTATGATCCTGATGTTGTTCCTGCGGGAGCGGCCCTCCAAATCCTCATTCTTGGCGCACACCACCTTCATCTGGGTTTCAAGCACAGAGACACGGGATGTCAGTGCCGCTGATCCATCGTCCAGGTCGGACACGCGTTGTTCGACCTTGTCAAGTCGATCGGCTTGTTTATCTAGCCTGTGTTGAAGCTGGTCCACCTTCGACGATAGGGAGTCCAACTTGCATCCTAGGCCGCTGATACCGGCCTTCAGGTCCATCAGAATCTCCCTTATATCAAAATGTGGGCCCTGGTCCTCGGCTGACATCGTGTCAGGTGGCGGGGAGTTGGGTCTGCTGCTGGTCGTGGGCCGGGCCTGGCCTGTGAGCTGGCTTCGAAAGTCAGTTTCTTCTGATTCTTGTCTACTTTCCCCATGGTAGCTTGGGGAGAGTGTCCGTGCTGAGTTGTGGCTGTCTTGGTCCGGATGTTAGCACGGTGCCTTTGGTGCTTGATGTGGAGCGTCCGTGCACCGAGCGTGGGGCCTGCCTACAAAGTTTGCCGCAGGCCTTCTATACCAGGGGGCGGCGGCAAACTGTGCAATCAGCGGCTTGTATCAGAGCGTCAGGCCCAGCCATCTCGGGTCGGCTGCATCTTCTTATGTCCAGGACCAATGCCGCCGGGGTTTACTAGCTTGCAGATATCCGGTTAACCAGACCAGGCATCTCCGCCCCCTCCACCCCCGCGGCTGAACGTTAGGCGTCGTGGGAGGCCTCGCTGGGACGGGTGCCGCGCCTCAGGTTTCTAGAAAGCGGCCCTGAGTGTGGTTAGCTCCTCCGTGCTGCCCACCAGGCCACAGCGCGGCCAGCCGTTGGCGGGGGCCACGCAGATTAAGCGTCCGGCGGCGGGACAGGTGGGCCCACCCAGCGGCCGCGCTAAGCCCACCCGCGCTGCAGTCTGCTCCTACCTGGGATGTCTCGGGACTCTGGCACCCCGGCTCGTCGCTCCACTGTCCTCGCGACGGGCCGCCGCGTGGGGCGGAGACCTCCTCGTCCCGCGGGTGCCAGTACGCACACGTCCACTCTGCTTGCACGGCGCTGCTCCTGGTCCCACTGCCGAGACCTCCGCCAAGTGCCCGCCTCCGCCGCTCCGCGCACACGCAGGGGCCGCACCGCCCAATCCGTCAGCCGGCAGGCCTCAGATTTGCGAGCGAATATCTCGGGCTGTAGGCAGGCGTCTGAGTCGAGATTTATCTCAAATTGATCAGTGGAGCTTTGTGGAGGTGCACAGCTGTAGGATGGGTTATTCCAACCATCACAGGAGCATCGATGTTACAGGATTCATTAGAGCCCTACGGAGCTCTCTCAGGAAGCGGCCATCTTGGTTGGCTCTCTAGCGCCCTCTCTGTAGGCCTGATGCTTATCTCTGGCGTTGGAGCAGGCAAGCTCGTTATTACAGTTTCGGTAGTTTTCTTGCTCAGCTCCTCATGTAGCTTCTTTGCCCTAAGTATGAGCGGGAACACATACTCAACCAACGCATGTGTTTTCTCAGTAAGTTCTTTCGTGGCTTCTTCCGGTTCTTTGAGGGCTTCTGTAATGCCTCCTCTGCTTGGGTTCTCACCTGGCTCCTCTTGTTTACTTCCACTATTTTCTGGAGCCGGTCGTTCCTTAGGCAGTTTTTCTTTTGCTGTTGATTTGGTCTGAGGTCCCATAACCATTGACACTTGCCCTTGTTTGTGTGCACTCAGTGTGTAGGTGCGTGCCGTGGACAGTGCTATGTCATCATTCATTCCGAGCTGACCCTGTCTCCAGCTTTTCTCATCATTCATAACCTCAACCATGTAGCGGTCAATATTTATTACATTCAATTTCAGTTTGTTTGCTTTCCCACCAGCTTTTCTTGGAACAGGGATGACGATATATGGTCTGGGTGCTTTTGTGGGACCCAGATATTCGTTATATGGTGGATGCACAGACAATGGGACGCTCCGTGCACCAATAAAAAATGCAGTTCTGATAGTTAGAGACAAAAACACAATAATAATCACTATGCATATGCATATAATGGCTTTAAACGATAGCTTGCAGCATCTCCTTCCAGGGAAGCGGGGGCGCCCCTCCGCAGGTGGCAAAACTAGGTTACTGTTCTGGGCCCCCATGCCGATCAAGTCCATAGTCAATAGTTTATTTCCTTTCTTACTTTGATCTCGTTGCTCAAAAAGGTTCAGCAAATACTAAAGTGACGAGTGTTATTCAAATGTCCCCTTTATTTGTGTAAACAGTAGTCTCAGGATATGCGGCACAGTACCGTTTAGCTAGACTATGGAGAACGGTTAGACTACCGTCTTTATCATATCATTTTCATTTTGCATTTCTATAATAAACACAGTCCCAGGGCACCCCTCCAATTCACCTTGGCCCTGAGGACATGCAGGAATCTGTTCGCAATGACACCATGAAGAGATGGATTCGCTACAAATCACGCAAAAATAAAATGTCAAAAAAAATAAAAATAAAAAGTGAACTTATGAGAAGGTAGGAAGAAATAAGAAAGATGTTGAAAATGGAAAACACGATGGTGAAATTCTTATGTCTCTCTCCTCCATCTGTGCCACGGCAGAAAGATGATGAAAAATAAAAGAAAAATACAGAAATAAAAATAAAAATAAAAATAAAAAATAAAATACGAACACGATGGGGTTATCCTTGTTTCCGCTCTTCTCAATCTGTCCTATGTTAGCAGAATGGAGAACTTTGTCCTTGTTTTCTTACTCTGTCCTCGGCGGAAGGATGATGAAGAGTTTTATCGTGGATCTCCCCCCTCTAAGGCTCTTCTCAGCAATGGATGTCTGTAATTGCTTCTCAGCTGCGAGATGATAGCTCTCAGGAGCCTGTTGAGTTGCACGTTCTTTGCTGGGTCACTGAGGAAGGTGGGCACGTCGACAGTGATGGGTCTAGCCACTAGGTCTGGAAAGTTCTCAATGAGGTGGAAGAAGACTCGGAATGCGTATCTGCTGTCTCCTGGTGTCAACGACATTCGCGCTTACTTTTTGGCCTCTAGATAACAAGCACTTTTTTGTGCCATGAACAGTCTTTGTACTTCCCTCGATCTGACCCTCGGCGAACAGTCTCACAGGAATCTCCTTGGGAATTCTCGCTGGAAGTTGGACAGTTCCACTTGGAGCATAATCCCGTGGAGAAGAGTCTTCATGTGTAGGAAATTGACTGGATCTCTGAGGAAAGTGACAACGTCAACATCAGCAGGCCTTCCCACCATTTCTGGATAGTCTGTGACTAGTCTAATCAGGACATTGTGGGCTAGCTGCGTGTCTGCAGGGGACAGGGATATTTGCTTTGTTTTGCTGGGCCCCGATCACAAGTCTTTCTTTTGTCGTGAGCAGTTTTTGCACTTTCCTGCTGCCTGGATTGCTACAACATGGTTCAGTTTATACCACATTTGGTTCAAAAAGTAATTGTTTCGGGGATCTCTGATGAAAGTCAGTGTATCTGTGGTTCTCCTGACAAGTCCTGGGCACTCCTCTATGATTCAGAAGAATAATGTGCATGTTAGTTCATCAATGATCACTTGAGGTGGGAGCATTAGTCTCTTGTTCACTGTGCTCGGGCAACTCGGTGAAGACCTCTGTGATGACAGTCAGTAGTTGCCTGATTACCTTCTTATTTTATGGATCTTGAATGTATTCTGTGACACTTGTTCCTCTCCCTATGAGTGACGGATATGTTAGGAGCACAAGCTGAAAGTAGGTGAGTACATCCCACTTGAGACTTCTGCCGGGATGTACCATAAATTCTGTGCACAAAGTTTTAGTACTGGATGCTTTAGGATAACGTTTTTTGGTTCTCAGAAATGTCTTATTTTACTACTTATCAGAGTCTTAGAGTTCATGTTCAATGCTTTGTGTGGTTCAACGTGTTCAAGTTACCAGTGTCACGGCGGTTTCAGAATGTATGATTCTCTTCTTTACCCTGCACTTTTGGCTGCATAGAGTGTTCGTTTGCTTGTTTTTTGTCTCTTTCTGTGCATAAAGGAAAAGTTCAGTGTGGACACGATTTTCACAAACGGGCTCTTTTCTTTTCTTCTCTGCTCATGCGTCCTTCTTCCTTGCCATAGATCCTGCCTGCACGTGCTGAGGTCCTTCCCCGCTGTCTGTAGATTCCTCGGAGGTGGATGCAGTAGGAGTGCTCTCTCCTATAAACGGTTTGATGTTGTTTAGGAAGATCCAGGCTCTTCTGCCCTCGAGTTTGACAGCGGACGGGGTGCAGTCCTCTACAATGAAAGGGCCATTAAACCGTGGCTCGTCCCATTTTTCCCTTATAAAATTCCTTACAAGGACGCTGTCGCCCGGGAAGACAAGGGGCGCACGAAGGCTGTGAGCTGCGTCTGCATCAGCGCTGTCTGTTGTGGTTTGTGCTGTGCTGTTCCCTTTGCGCCGTTGCTGCAGCTGGCCTGAAATGACAGAGGCGCTGGATGTGAGACAGTCAAGGTAATCCTTAATCTCTGCTCCCAGAACCTCCCTAGCAGACTGGGCATCATATCTAGCCCTGTCTCAGGGGGTAAGAGGGGTCCTCATCCTTCTACCAGTAACAATTTTGTGCAGCGTAAGATGATGGTCGGAGCCTGATTCGCTTCAAAGAGCATACAATGCCAGTGGTAGACAGTGCAACCATCCTTTCTTTAATGTGAGATTCAACTTGGCTATTCTCTCTTTTAACAGGCCCTTGAGACGCTCACATATCCCATTTCCCTCTGGGTGATACGCTGATGAGAACTTGTGCTTTATACCAAGCAACAAGCTAATCTGCTCAAACACTGTGTTTACAAAATGGGGCCCATTATCTGATCTCATTACCTCGCACACCCCCTACCTAGGGAACACTTCCTTCACCAGACATTTTGCGGCACAGGCTGCAGCGGGGTGTGTACAGGGACCTGCTTCTATCCATCTTGAGAAAAGACACACCACCGCAATGAAATACCTGTACCCATTACACACCGTAATCATATCGATATAATCGATATGTAGGTGCTGGAAAGGTCCATTAGGTCTGGGAATGATTCCTCTCACTACTTTTAATGTGTGCCCAGAGGTTAATTGCTGACAAATTATGCAGTTGACCAAAATAAGTGCAACATGCTCCGCTAAATTCAGCGTGAACCAGTCTTCTGCGAGCGTTGCAGCAAGATTTTCTTTTGACATGTGTAAGGGGTAGTGGAGCTGTTCTAACGCTACCTTTAGAAGGGTGACGGGCATTACTAATTTACCAGTTCTGTCTTGCCTCCACAATCCGTCAGAGGGGTTTAAAGAACACCCTTGACGCTTCCATAATTTTTTCTCCTCCTGAGGTGCCTCCCCTTGGAGCTCCATTAGCTGAGTCTGCCCCATATTGCTATAGGCTTCTGGTGTGGCTCGCGCTACCATCATTCGTTCATGGGTACGTGCAACCTCCACGTCCATGATTGTTTTATTCTTGGATGCCATGTGCTTGGCTTCCGTGTCCGCTTCATGGTTTCCACGTGACACGAAATTTGTCCCCTTGGTGTGAGCGGCGCATTTCACGACCGCTATGCACACTGGAAGCTGTAGTGCTTTTATCAGCCTATCCAGTAAGGCTGCATGTTGCACTCGCGTGCCGTCTGCTCGGAGGTAACCCCTCCTTTTCCATCGTGCTAAGCCTGCGTGCACGGTGGAAGTCACATAGGTGGAATCACTGTACAACGTCACTTCCTGATCTGCATGATTTTCGATGGCGAGTATCGGTGCCACCAGTTCTGCCACTTGGGCTGAATAGTGAGAGGGTATTCGCGCACTGACGAGTACCAGAAACTCTTCATTCGCCAGGTGTTTCACCACGGCTACGCCTGTATACCTTTGTTCATCTCCTTGGTCGATTCTAGAAGACCTGTCAATGAAGACGACCTCCCCACTTGGCAAGGCGTTTTCCTTTACCCTTGGGATTTCATCGTAGAATTCTTCATAGTTTGCACAGTCATGGACAGGTTCACCCTCGGTTACTGGTTCTATTATGAACGTTGTAAGGTTCACCGTTTTACATCGAACTATTTTGATCAATGGATTAGAGATGATCACCTCATAGGTGGATGCTCTCTGTGATGTCAATGTGCCTTTTGGCTTCTCCAATATGGCGAACAGTGAGTGCTCGACATACAATGTCATGGAGTACCCCATCACAATGGAAGACGCCTTCTCGATGGCAAACGCGGCGTCGGCCAGATTTTGTTCGCATGGGAAGTGGCACCTCATAACCGGGTCCAGACTCCTGCTGTAATACGCTAGAGGTTTGCACCCCATCGATGTTCGTTGAGCGAGTACTGCCGTCATAAAATTGCCATCGGTATGTGAGAACAGATAGAATTCTTCTACATAATTAGGGATCCCAAGAACTGGGGCCTTACAAATTGCCCCCTTGAGTTCTGTAAAACCCTTTTCCTTTGCCTCAGTCCACTCAATTTCTTCCTTTGTGGCTTGGGCCTTCTTCAGGGCCTGAAGCAAGGGCTTGGTGTATGAGTGTATGAGCTGTAGTCAAAGACCCAGGCTCGGAAATAATTGCACCAGCCTAAAAAGCTTTGCATTTGCTTGATCGTGCGTGGCTTGGCCATGTTCATGATGGCTTCAGCCCTTTCTGGGGTTATCTTTTTCCCTTCATGAGAGATTAGTTGCTCTATGTACAGCACTTCCTGCTGACAGTATTACAACTTTTCTTTATCAACTTTGTACCCCTTCTCAGCTAGTATCATTAGTAGCTGGACAGAGTCACTCCTGCATTGCTCCTCAGTGGTGCTGCAGATCAGAATGTCATCTACATACTGCAAAACAACACTGGCTACCGCAATATTGCTTAGGTCCATTTGCAGGACTCTGTTAAAAATGGATGGGGACTCACAATACCCCTATGGCAGCCTTGTGCTTTTCAGGCGCATTTGCCTGAACGTAAACAATGTCAAGTCTTGCGAGTCATGGTGCAACAGAATTGAGAAAAATGCATTTTTCAAATCGATCACCGTGAAATATTTTGCCGTAGTGGGTATGTTACACAAAATTGTAGATGGGTTAGGGACTAGAGGGAACTCGGCTTCGACAATGTCGTTTAATGCCCTTAAATCCTGGATTAAACGCCAAGACCCACCCTTCGATTTCTTGACGGGATAGATCACCATGTTACAGGGTGATTCTAACGTCACTAGGATGCCCTGTTCCATCATGGCGGAAATTGTCTTCGCGATCCCCTCATCCGCTTCTCTGGACATGGGATATTGTCGCGCTCTTGGTAGGATCGCTCCTGGCTTTAGTTTGATTTTCACCTCTCCCGCCCCCTTCAGGAGTCCTACGTCATAAGGCCCTGGTGTCCATACTGTGACAGGCACCTGGGCCATGTCCTCCTCAAAGTATTCTGGACGTACAATCAACAGCATCATTCTCTGCCGCACTTCTCGTTTGATCATTTTGACCCAGAATATGAGACTTACTTCCACTCTTGTCTCTTCTAAGTCAGGGTGTTCTTCGAACAGATCGTCATCCGTGACATCAGTCACTTGATACCCTTCTTCAATGGTGATAATAGCGCACCATTGCCTTCCTTCGTCATCATATCCTTCTACCAGGACCACCTTCCCCTTTACTGCGTCAGATTGTATTTCCAAGGGAAATATTTGTCCCTCTTCTTCATGCATGGGTATTCTTGGTCTAAATAGAAATTCATCAGGGGTTCTCATAGTTTTGTCTGTGAGGCCTGGCAATCCCACCATAAGCACTCGTACCCCATATGCGAAAACTTCTGGCTCCAGCTGTATAGCTCTTATGGCTGCACGTCCAGAGTATGCTCTGATCATTTTGCACACATTAGAATAATGCATTCCTGGCGTGGAGCACACTATACCATCCTCAGTAAACGAGATTGTCATATTCAACTTTGTCATCAAATCTCGACCCATGATGCTTACTGGGGACTGACGTGAGTACAATAAGGGCACATTCATTTTACGCTCTCCCACTGAGACTGGGAGTGTGTCTGTAAAGGGAACTCTGCTATGAGCTCCAGTGAAATTCTGAGTATCTATAGCCTCTCCGGACAAGGAAAACTTGCCTTCTTGTATGCACGAACGTGTCGCACCCGTGTCAACTAAGAAGGAATATTCTTTACCCCCTAGGGTGACATTTACCCTGGGTTCCCTATTAGGGTCTGGTGTCACCGATAGGATGGAGCACATCAGAGTTTCCCGTGAGCTGTCCTATTTTATGTATAGGTTCGGCCCACTGTAAGTTTGTGGAATACCCCCATTGCCGGGGTTGGTTCCCCCTCCATGGTTCATTCCTTGTGGCACCGGTGGTGGTGTCTGTTGGGGCTGCCCCTGTTGCAAGTTCCCCACGTTTGAGGGTTGAAACCCTTGTTGTGCACCTTGCTGCAAGCTTTCTGCCTGCTGCTGTACTATGTGGCCTGCACACTTCCTTGGCCATTTTGCCACATGCCTTGGTTTCTGCACATGCACGCCACATGTCCTGTCATTCTGCACAGCCAGCATACTGGCGGTGGTCGGACCATCTGCCCATCCGGCATGGCTTGACCGCTCATCTGTTCATTATGAAATCCGCCTTGGTTATTTTGAAAACCTCCCTGATTACCATGGAAACCTCCCTGGCCACCTTGCCATCCTCTTCCTCTAAATCCTCTACCCCTCGGGTAATATCCCGTATTAGCTTGGTTATTTACTTGCTGCGTGCTGGGCTCGGCTGGGCTGGTCAACATGGCTCCCTCGAGAGTATACTTCGAGAGCTTCTTTTGTACCAGCTTCGCTTCCTCCCCCTTACGGGTTGCTTCCTTTTTTCGGTTCTTTTCTTGTAACAATCTGCAGTAGTGTGCAATTGTCAATTGAATTTTGGCCCACGGTTTGGCTTCGATACCTACCAAGTTCTTGAACTGTTTTTGCACCGGTTCAGGCAACCCCTGACACAGTATGTGGTAGAAGACAGGGATAGACTTTGACCAAGACTCATGCGTTTCGAGCACCCACGCGTATTAAACATTTTGGATATAAATCAAGGGATCCTCTGACTCTTTCCTTTTCTGAGTCATTATAGCTCCCATGTCTGATGTGTCTGGATATAGCGTTTGCAGCGCATTCCACACTGCTGCTCTACAATTATTAAACGGTGCTCCATCATGGGTAGTGTTAGTTATTTTTACCCTTGGATACCCAGCCCGTTTCCACAGATCGTCAGCCCTTTCACCAAGTATGGCGGTCAGGAGGCCCTTGATGACCCCTATAGCTAAGGTGACTCCCCTGGTCATCTTTTCTAACTCGTGTATCCATTTCCCAGCACCCGATGTCAGCATTGGAAGCTTATTTTTGAAGTTTTCTCGGTCCCTGTGTGGCCATGGAATGTATTATGGCCTGACTCCCCCTTTTTCTAGCAGCAGTAATTGAAAGGCACAATCTTCCTTTTCTTTTCCCCCCCACTCCTCCCGTCTACTGGCGGGGCAGTATTACTGAGAGGCGCCGGTCTTGACTGGGCGTATACCGTATCTTCAAAGGTGATGTGTAACACATGGCTGGCTCTTTGGGCTGACCTCTGTGCACTGTATGTCTGGCTTGAAGGGTAAGATGTCTGCAGATAGAAAATGTGGGATTAATGAACTGGGTTATTGAATGTCTCTCTCTTCTTCCCTTTCTCTTCTCCTGTAGAACCCCAAAGGTTAACGCTCTCACCTTAGGTAAGTGAACGCCGTGCTCTCCATCTGCCTCGAGGCAGGGTGCTGTAACCAGTTTCTTCACTGGATAAAGGGAGCAGGCCTCTTGACTTCAGAGGACTGCTGTCCGTCGTTTACTGCACGAACGGTAAGTTTTGAGTAATTCTAATGTCTTTAAAGTCTTTAGTAATGATGTCTCTTGTTTTGCAGGGTTCCGGCGATGGCGGATGGCGGGCTGAAGTGAGTTGAAGATGGAGCCCGTGTGATGAATAGAAGCGCCTGGAAGCACGTAAGTAAGCGCTTGTTGCCTGCTTCACGATTTGCTCTAACTGTCTTTTTATTTTGCAGGTACAAATTCGGGGCGGCTGCAGGGTGCCGGAATACCCACTGGGTTAGATGTGGAAAGGAGTAATGGCACGTGAGTATTAAAGTTCCCCAATGTCTTTAAACGCACCTTGTTTTGTCTTTCAGATGCGGGATGCAGCGCCGAAGGCCTCCGGAGCGTGCGAAGAGTTGATAAGCTTTTGTCTTTCAGATGCCGGAATGCAGTGTGAAGACCTCCGGAGCGCACGAAGAGTAGGTAAGCCTTTGTCTTTCAGATGCGAGATGCAGCGCGAGGCGTTGGTGACAGCCGATGGACCAGGTAAGTGAAGAGCTGTCACTGAAGACCGTAATGCTAACCTGTTCTTTCTTGTCTTTATAGGTGTTGCTGAAGACTGGATTCAGAATGGTAAGCCTTTTTCCTTAGGCCCAGGATCAGATGCAGAAGACACGATGAGCGTTCTGCTGCTGAGAATGCAGAATAACGCAAAGCAAGATTCATCCATCGGGTGTGGTTTAAATAGCCTCCTGTAGTGCTTAGGTGTCTCCTTCCACAGCCACGCCTAGGAAGGAGACACCTTCCTAGGTAAGAAAAGAGTTCCTGCTTTCCAGAAGAGTTCCAGTGTTCTGAATCTAGGGAGTGGCTCCTGCCCCACCCAACAGGAAAAGTAGTTCCAAACAGAAGAGGATCAGAGACTCAACTGGCAGGCAAGTAAGCAGCATGGTCTGCTGCAGGTAAGTCCACCCAAGCATTATGAGCCCGGCGCTTCCAGCGCTGGGACTGGGCATATTTATGAGCCTGGTGCCACTGGCGCCAGGACTGGGTCCAAAAGGTCCCAAATGGGACTGGTTGGCACTCGGAACCTGGGTTATGGATCTGCTTCCAAGGGAGTTGGGAAAACCCTGACCTTTTGGAAGCAGAGATCATGACAGTTCCCCCCCTCAAGGCCCCTCCCAAACCGGGCTTCTCCGGGGGTTTTGGCTTGTCAGGAAATGTTCAGTGAAATCTTTTGATTAGGCGAGGAGCGTGGACATATTCAGCAGGTTCCCAGGATCTCTCTTGGGGGCCGTAGCCTTTCCAGTCAATTAGGTAGAATAGTTTAGATTTGGAGATCTTGGAGTCCAGAATGCTTTTGACTTCAAACTCGAGTTCTCCATCAACTAGGATAGGTTTTGGAGATTTGGTTAGTCGGGTTTGAGGTTGCACGGGTTTTAATAGAGAGACGTGGAAGACCGGATGTATCTTCATGTGCGGGGGCAAGTCCAATTTGACCGCTACTGGGTTTACTATGGTAGTGATGGAATAGGGACCAAGGTATCTTGGGTTGAATGTGCGTGGCCCTTTTAGAGGTAGATATTTGGTGGATAACCAGACTTGATCCCCTACTTGATATTGAGGGGCTTCCTTCCGATGTTGATCTGCTCCTTTCTTGTATTGTTCTTTAGCCCTTTGAAGGTGAGAAACAGCTTCCTTAAAGGCTTGGGTGATTGTAGAATGCAGGTAGTCTACTGCTGGTGTTTCAAGATCCTGGAGGGGATCCAACTCCGAGGTTCGAGGGTGACTGCCGTACAAAAGAAAAAACGGGGTTTTCCCAGTTCCCGAATGGACAGAGTTATTGTAGGCATATTCGGCTATCCAAAGGATGTCTTTCCAAGTTTTTTCAGTTTGTTGCAGCATGCAGCGTAAATACTGTTCCAGAGTTTGATTGGTCCTCTCGGTTTGTCCGTCGGTCTGAGGGTGGTGACTGGTCGTTAGTCTCACATCAATTTGAGCCGACCGACAGCAACTTCGCCAAAAATGAGAAATAAATTGACTACCTCGATCCGAAATTAGAACCGAAGGAAAACTGCGCAGTCGGACGATGTTTTCGAGGAATTCTCGGGCCAGAGTTGCTGCTGTTGGCAAGCCTTTGAGCGGAATGAAATGCGCCATCTTGGAGAATAAGTCCACGATTACTAGAATCGTATTGTATCCGGAGCATGGAGGTAGATCAGTGATGAAGTCCATAGAAAGCGTATGCCAAGGGCGAGGTGGGATGTCAATAGGGCGTAAGAGGCCTGCTGGTCTTTCCTTTTGACTCTTGTTTTGGGCGCATACTCCACAGGACATTATAAAGTCTCTGATATCTTTTTTCCAAGACGGCCACCAGAAGTAGCGCTTGATCTTTTCTGAGGTCTTGGCCATACCGGGATGTCCTTCCATTAAAGAATCGTGATAACAAGAGATTACTTTTTTCTGTAAATCTGTGCTGGGTAGGTATAATCGTTCTTGGAAATACAATAAGTTGTCCTTTACTGCAAAGTCCTTTCCCTGCAGATGCCAATTCTGTATGTCTGCTGGAGTTACAAGTTGCCTGGCTTTATCCTTAACTTCCTCTATGGATTCTGTGGCGATTACACCCAGAATTCTTTGTTCGGGAATGATTGGTACAGGTTTAGGGTTGATCAAGTGTTCTTCCACTCCCATCCGAGAAAGGGCATCAGCTTTACCGTTTTTTGTACCAGGTCGATAGGTAATTATGAAGTCAAACTCGGCAAAGAATAATGCCCAACAGAGTTGTCTAGAGGATTGGGCTTTTGCGGTTTTCAAACATTGCAGGTTTCGGTGATCCGTAATTACAGTAACGGTGTGTCGGGCCCCCAGCAGATAATGCCGCCAAGCCTTAAAGGCAGACTTGATAGCCAGAAGTTCCTTGTCAGTAATCGTGTAATTGATTTCAGGAGGCGAGAATTTGCGGGACCAAAATGCCACGGGATGCACTGATTGGTTACCGGGTCCTTTTGTGATAGAACTGCCCCCATGGCAAGGCTTGAAGCATCAGTTTCCACGATGTAGGGGAGTTCGGGGCGAGGGTGTTTTAAGATTGGTGCAGAGATAAATTTAGTCTTCAAATCCTGGAAAGCTTGTTCCGCCTCGGTAGACCATTCAAAACGTTTGTTTTTCTTTAACAAGGCAGTGATGGGCTGGACTATTCTAGAGAATTCAGAGATAAACCTGCGGTAAAAGTTAGCGAAGCCTAACATGCTTTGCACACCTTTTACGGAGGATGGTGATGGCCATTTGAGAACTGCATCGACCTTCTTTGAATCCATACGCACTCCGCCAGGTGATAATATGAATCCCAAGAATTCAACTTCAGTCACGTTGAAAACACATTTTTCCAACTTAGCGAAAAGTTTGTGTTGACGCAATCTTTTGAGGACCATTTTCATGTGTTTCCGATGTTCAGATTCCGATGAAGAATAAACGAGGATGTCGTCAATGTAAACAACAACACACACATCTATGAGCTCTCTGAGGACATCGTTCATAAAATATTGAAAGGCGGCCGGAGCATTACAAAGTCCGAAGGGCATGACCTGATATTCAAATAGCCCATACTTGGTGCGGAAGGCCGTCTTCCATTCATCGCCCTCTTTTACTCGTACCAAGTGGTAAGCTCCTCTAAGATCCAGCTTTGTATATATGCATGCTTTTCTGACTTGGTCCAGGAGTTCAGGGATCAAAGGTAACGGATATCTATTCTTAACGGTGATCTGGTTCAGGGAGCGATAATCTATACAAGTTCTAAGGTCTCCTTCCTTTTTTGGAACGAAGAACAAAGCTGAAGAAGCAGGGGACTTGGAAGGACGAATAAACCCATTTGCCAGGTATTGATCCAGGTATTGTCGAAGGTGAAGGTTCTCAGGCTCGGTGAGAGCATAAATTCTACTACAAGGAGGAGTAGATCCAGGTATCAGGTCGATCTGGCAGTCATAAGACCTATGAGGAGGTAGAGAGTTAGCCTGATCCTTCCGGAAAACATCTTGGTATTCTAGGTATTCGGGAGGTAACTGGGGAGTCTCTGAAGAAATTGCTGCCAGTGCAACACCAGGTGGAGGGTGACAAGTAGAGACACATTCTGGAAACTGGACCGTTCTTGCTCGCCAATCGATCAGAGGATTGTGTTTCTCTAACCAAGGCATTCCTAGAATAATCTGAAACTGAGGGGCCTTGATCACATCGAACACGATCTTCTCATGGTGTCCATCTTGACTTACTAGCGTCACTTCTTGAGTGGTATGCGTTACTGGCCCGGAGGCTATCTCAGTACCATCCACCGTAGTAATGACGTCCTTTACAGCCTTGGGACAAAGAGTTAGATTCATCCTCAAAACCATTTCATGATCCACATAATTGCCGATGGCACCGCTGTCGACGTAAGCTTCAATTGCATGTAATCGATCCGGATTATCAGGGCTGATGAGGACCATAGGTATCACGAAATGCGAGGTCACGGAACTGGTTTTCACGCTCGGCAAGAGGACCTCTATTCTTGTCGGGCGAGGTCGTTTCCCTGCTCAGAGTTAGTAACTTTGGTAACTGCAGCTCCTACTGCCTTCTTGGCAGGTTTCACCGGACAGTCTCGAAGAAAGTGCCCTGAGTTTCCGCAATAGAGGCATAATTGCAACTGTTTTCTCCTTTCCCGCTCCTTTTGTGTTAGAGGACCTTTCAGACCCCCTATTTGCATGGGTTCCCCGGAGTCTACTCCTTTGGAAGGAGTTGGCGGTTTGGAAAATACTCGAGCATCAAACTTGGAACGATCGGCCTTCCTGTTCTGCAGTCTGTGATCTATTTGAACGACTAAGTCTATATAGTCCGAACAATCTTGTGGGGGATTACTACTTGGGCTAACACATCTTTGAGCTCTCCGCGTAGACCTCTATAAAACAGTGTAATCCTTTTGTCCTCAGGCCAGTGAGTTTCCACTATCAGTCTGTTGAAAGACGCAATATAAGCCAAAAGGTCTTGATTACCTTGTCGCAACGAAAGAAGCTCATTGTCCAAGGCCTGCCCCTGTGAATGTCTTGCGAACAGCTTTTCCATACTGAGCTGAAAAGCTTGAAAATCATGGAGGACTGGATCATCTTGATTTAATAGAGGGATCGACCAGTCTGCCGCATTGCCACTAAGGTACGAAAGCACAAAAGCTACTTTAGCTTGATCAGTTGGAAAGGCTGCTGGCCGGCATAAGAAATGCAATCGGCACTGATTGATAAATACTGCAAACCTCTTTGGGTCACCAGAAAATCATTCGGGCGGAGCCAGAGGTACATTCCCAGGTAGGTTGATCTGCACTGGATTCATAGAGGATGTAGAAGGAAGATTTCCCCCAGATGCGGGTAACGTGGTCTGTCCGGCTTGTGACTGTAGCAATTGTCTAGCGAGATCATCTGTTCGCTCCTTGGAAACAATCAGTCCCCTTCTTAGAGCATTCGTTTCCTGACGGGCTGCATGCACTTCTGCCCTTAGTTCCCCAAGTAACTGGGCTAGCTGGTCGGTATCCGAGGTTTCCATAGCGCCTGGACAGGAGTTTTGTGGTGGGCTTTGCGTTCTGTAACGCTCACCTGATTCCCGTAGAGGCGCCGGTCTTGACTGGGCGTATACCGTATCTTCAAAGGTGATGTGTAACACACGGCTGGCTCTTTGGGCCGGACCTCTGTGCACTGTATGTCTGGCTTGAAGGGTAAGATGTCTGCAGATAGAAAATGTGGGATTAATGAACTGGGTTATTGAATGTCTCTCTTCTTCCCTTTCTCTTCTCCTGTAGAACCCCAAAGGTTAACGCTCTCACCTTAGGTAAGTGAACGCCGTGCTCTCCATCTGCCTCGAGGCAGGGTGCTGTAACCAGTTTCTTCACTGGATAAAGGGAGCAGGCCTGTTGACTTCAGAGGACTGCTGTCCGTCGTTTACTGCACGAACGGTAAGTTTCGAGTAATTCTAATGTCTTTAAAGTCTTTAGTAATGATGTCTCCTGTTTTGCAGGGTTCCGGCGATGGCGGATGGCGGGCTGAAGTGAGTTGAAGATGGAGCCCGTGTGATGAATAGAAGCGCCTGGAAGCACGTAAGTAAGCGCTTGTTGCCTGCTTCACGATTTGCTCTAACTGTCTTTTTATTTTGCAGGTACAAGTTCGGGGCGGCTGCAGGGTGCCGGATTACCCACTGGGTTAGATGTGGAAAGGAGTAATGGCACGTGAGTATTAAAGTTCCCCAATGTCTTTAAACGCACCTTGTTTTGTCTTTCAGATGCGGGATGCAGCGCCGAAGGCCTCCGGAGCGTGCGAAGAGTTGATAAGCTTTTGTCTTTCAGATGCCAGAATGCAGTGTGAAGACCTCCGGAGCGCACGAAGAGTAGGTAAGCCTTTGTCTTTCAGATGCGGGATGCAGCGCGAGGCGTTGGTGACAGCCGATGGACCAGGTAAGTGAAGAGCTGTCACTGAAGACCGTAATGCTAACCTGTTCTTTCTTGTCTTTATAGGTGTTGCTGAAGACTGGATTCAGAATGGTAAGCCTTTTTCCTTAGGCCCAGGATCAGATGCAGAAGACACGATGAGCGTTCTGCTGCTGAGAATGCAGAATAACGCAAAGCAAGATTCATCCATCGGGTGTGGTTTAAATAGCCTCCTGTAGTGCTTAGGTGTCTCCTTCCACAGCCACGCCTAGGAAGGAGACACCTTCCTAGGTAAGAAAAGAGTTCCTGCTTTCCAGAAGAGTTCCAGTGTTCTGAATCTAGGGAGTGGCTCCTGCCCCACCCAACAGGAAAAGTAGTTCCAAACAGAAGAGGATCAGAGACTCAACTGGCAGGCAAGTAAGCAGCATGGTCTGCTGCAGGTAAGTCCACCCAAGCATTATGTGCCCGGCGCTTCCAGCGCTGGGACTGGGCATATTTATGAGCCTGGTGCCACTGGCGCCAGGACTGGGTCCAAAAGGTCCCAATTGGGACTGGTTGGCACTCGGAACCTGGGTTATGGATCTGCTTCCAAGGGAGTTGGGAAAACCCTGACCTTTTGGAAGCAGAGATCATGACAATTACCACCTTGCCGTCTACCCGGCGATGCCCTTAATCTGCCTGTATAGGTGGATGCTGGCTCCCCCCTCTGATCGCAGGGTGTTCCCTCACGTTTGCCATGTGCCTTGGTAGGCTTCGATGTCCTAGGTTCAGATTCACTGACGTCGGACCATCGTACTCCTTGGCCTTGAGGGAGCGGCTTTTCACATCGCATCCCTTCCTCCTATGCCTCGTCCTCCGTATCCCCACCGGAGTCAGATCCTGAGTGATCCCAGTTTACTCAACTCCTTGCATCCTCTTCGTTCTGCCTGATCTCCAGTCTATCAAGGGACAGTCCCCTGCTCCCACTACCTTGGGTGGTATCCTCAGTGTCATATAGTTGTGTGCTCTCTAAGCGCTCATCTTCCCTTCCCTCTTGGTAGGCTACCTCTAGTCCCATGTCATCATATATTTTGTCAATTGTTTCCCCGATGCTTCTGGTATCGAAGTCATCGTCAATATTTATCCCACTTGTACCTGGTACCGCATCGCTTGCAGGAAAGAATTCTTCTATGTCTTCCCATTCTACGGTAGGATTGGATTTAATGACTACCCGCTCCAAATACTCAAGATCTCGTGCCCTTTGTCTGCATTTTCGTTCCAATTCCTCATCTATCTCTTTTCGTTTTTTTGCTTCTTCTCTAGCCTTATCTACTTCTCTCATTCGTTCATTTCTACATTCCTTTGCCCTTCTACTCTCCTTGTCATCCCACTTTTTTACCTTCCTTTCGTGCACTCTCCTTTCTTCCTCCAACTTTAATATGTTCAGCCTGTATTTTTCATAGGCTGCATACTGTGTCCGACTGAGCGGTATTCCTTGCTCTTTGCGATATATTTGTTCTCGCCTTAATCTATCCTTCTTTCTCGTCCTTTCATCCCTTGCTTCTTTCTCCTTTCTTTGCTCTTCATCATGCCTTCCGCTCGTCTGTACATCATCACTTCCCTTTCCATCTAGCTTTAATAGTATCTGTCCTCCCATCCATTCGTCTTTCGCGAATTCTGTCTCATCACTTCCTTTCCGCTTCTTTCCCTCTCTTTCTTTATCAAGAGGTTCACTAGCCTGTGCCTGATCCTTACTACTATTGCCGCGCCTCTCCTTGTCCCTCGGGACTGTGGAGGCCAAATCAATTTCCTGCTCCTGTTCTTTAGTTTCATCACTACTACATGTAGGTGACTCATATGCTGGGTTACTGTACCCTATGGCTGCTTTGAGTTCTCATAGCGGGTAAAGACCCTCTGACTTGCTTCCAGTGGGGCTGGTGGCGCGGTAGGCGTCTCATCCCCCTACGTGCATACATTTAAAATCCAGTCTGCAGGTGATTCTTCCTCCTTAGTTTGCTCGAACATTTTCCAAAGTTCGAGAACGACAAGGCGTTTGAGCTTTTTGCCGGCATACGTGGCATGCAGGTATGTTGTCATGTGCTGTAAAACAGCCTTAGACAATGACCCGTTTTGGGGCCATGGCATAAACATCCTGTTGGCGGCACCCTTAACCCACTCCTGGCTATATGTCTTCAATTTTACTGCATGCTTTGGCAATTGCTTGCACAGATGCGCAAGTGGGGTAACTTCCTCCATTCTTAATTTCGACAACAGCAATCTTACACAATCTTTTAATCTTCCCACTAGTATGAGCGAGAACCACAACCGCAAGCTTCAATCCAACTTTTCCCACCAAAATGTATACTATCAATTTACTCAAAAGAAACCATCAATTCACTGGCGATTCCCTCTTAGTTACACAATCGCGTAAGGCCAAAATGCATTTCAATCAATCACCAATACAATTGTGGTACATTTAAAATCAGTAAGACACATATGACGGACACTTGACAGACTAGACAGATACCAGCTGGTCATACATGTACCTGCCTTCTAATTAATACCCCACCATGGGATTTGAACGAACCCCGTTAATTCCGTCTTTAAACGTAATCGTAGCCTAAATTGTCCCCCCTCTTTGGGCTCTGGGTTCACGTTCCTTCTGACCACTCTTTAAAGTGCAGGAACAAGGCAAAATCTCGTTTTTTTCTAGGGTGTCCCCGCCCCGGTATTCTTACGTTTTCTTCCAGGTGCCCCCCTGATATTCTTTTACGTTTTAGCTCAGGTGCCCCCCTGGTATTCCTCTTTATATATGTTTTTCTTTTTATACTCGAGTCATTAAGCCTTTAAATATATACTGTCTTCTCTACCTCTAGCTACTTTAGTTTTCTCCACCACCCTCCGTACCTTTCCCCTACTTGCTCTAATGCCTATGAAACATTTGCCAAGGTAACGAGTTTTGTTGTTTCACTCACCGATCGCCTCTTTTCCTCTCTGGAACTTCAGGATCACCGCCCCTTCCTCTTCCCGCTTTTAATGTTTTTGTCTGATCCGCTGCCCATGGGAATGAGAAGGGTTATGCTTGGAAAGGCGGGTTTCTTCAGACCCACTGCAGATTTTTTTTTGTTGAAATTGTCAACGGGGAGCTTCTCTGCCTACTCAGCTGGAATGGCGAAAGGACTCATGATATAACCGAAGGCCCAGAGTTACTTCGTGCCGTCGGTCTAAGGGTGTCTTATAACTATATCAATCGTTTATCAATAATCGATGGCCGAAACCATCCTCTGCTACCAAGTGTTCACAGGGAGAGGAAATTACTGACGGGCCCATTGGTCAGTACTCAATCCCCGAGAACTTGTAATACTAGATAGCTGCACCATGTGAGGACAGGGTGCAGGATTCCCATACTCCAGCACATCTCAAAAATCAGGACTCAATAAGTTGGCAAAGGGAAGTCTGTTTAATGATACATACATCAGCATATGGAAATCAGCAGCATCGCGAACACCTGTCTCGCTCCGACTTCCCCGAACTTTAGTCCAACAGCCGTTTTTATAGGCTAAACTCGTCATCATTGACGTCTAATTCTACAAAAAATGATCACGCAATATAATTGGCTGGGAAAGGTAACTGAAGTATAGGTGTTATATCTGTATATGAAAATAGAGCATGCGGATAGGTTAACTTATCTGGTGGGCGTCTACGCCCATCCCTCTACATCACACGTGATGGACGTCACTATAAGTACGACGTCCTATTGGTTACAGTGTCAATAGGACCCTAGATTACATGGTCCATTGTGATTGGGCAAGTTACACCCCTAAACATAAATCTCCACTTTAATTAGCAGCATGCAGAATGGACACCCAGGTGCCTAGTGTCCAAAGATTCACCCTGCCGCCCTTCCATCAATCAGTGGTTTTAGGGCGATGTGTCAATTAGTTGGCTAAGGAAGGCCTCGAAACTGTAGTCTCTTATCAGGAAAAGTTATGGCACCCCTTGGATCTGGGTGACATCAGACGGTGGTACATCTTCGCGCCTGGCTGGTCACGAGTTGGTTCACCATGAATCTGCTTCAGTTTCCAGCATTTTGTGTATTTAATTCTCCATGTAGCTCCACCACCTGCCCAGGCCTCCTTATCTTGACCTTCACTGGGCAGGCTGGTATGCTGTGAAGTTTCGATTCTCCTTAGCTGAAGCTCGCCTCCCTCTCTTGACCTCGATTTCCCAGGCCTGAGCCGTCCTTTGTTGAGTTTCGATTCCGCTCTTTCCCCTGGCTTCGGCTTGGATATGAAACCCGACCAGTTAGGCCTTGGCCGCCTGGGTCTACTTCTGCTTTTACAAAATGGAGTCAGACGTGTACATTGTGCTTTATTGAGGTAGATATATAGTTGGCGCATGCCACTCTATTCTTCTACTAAGCATGCATGCAGTGTCCATTTCTTAGCTTCTTGTGTTTCAAGCCTATTTACACCCATTAGCTGGTTCGATTCTTTCATCTTGGTTCTTTCGCTATGACGTTTCTTACGTTTTAACATTGTGTTGTCTTTTGTGTCTCTTGCACCTGTTTTCGTGGATACACACGTTCGCGTGTTGACTTTTCTCATGCGTTAGTCTGTCCAGGCCCTCTTCTCATCATCCTTTGCCTTCCATCAGGGCTCTTTGTGTCTCCTCATGGACAGTCTGTAAATACTCATCGTTTCGTATCAGCGGCTGGTATGGTTGTCTGATTGGGTACCATGCTGCCCAGGGCTGTCTGCTTATTGGCATTTCAACAGGTATTGATCTTCTAATGTCCACAGGGCAGAGGCCCAATGCGGCTCTCTGTTGGTTCAGTTGCTCCTCATACGTCACATACCTTGGCGAGTATTTTACTGGCAACTCGCAATGGGGGGCAGGGGTGCAGGCCATATCTGGGAGCTCCTCTACAAGTGCTTTGAAAGCGCAGAACTCAGAATGCCATAAATTGAAATGGATTCCAAATACAGATTCCTGACAGAGATACCAGTTATCTGAAAGACATGGTGAGTATTGGGTAAGTGTAGAAAAGTTCTATGAAGAGGATCTATGTAAGGTCGTAGGAATAAGGATTGTTCCACATTTAAATAATGCTGCACCAACTTACAGACACTGTCTCGTTGGTCACAGCGTCGGGACACATTCTTCTTCCTCCGATCAAATGCCTCCTCCAGAAGCCACAAGTAAGTTTCCTTATAATCCTCACTACCCACCCCCACAGACTATAGATGACCCAAAACAGATCCACAGTGACCTCCTCTTTTAATCAGGCAGCCCCGAATATTCAAGGTGTGGAGATGACACCTACTTTCAGTGAAATTAGTATGCTATAAACACCAAAGGAAATAAGTCATCATGTAATGCCTATTCACACATTCGCATAGAGATTACACAACCATAATTGTATTGCAATACAACAATATATGCATAACGTCACAATCAACAAAAACATCACATACATAACAATATGAATTTATAGAAGTGACCAAACTTCTATATTCACTTATAAAAGGAGATCCTCCAAACTAAACCATGTTTTACAATTTCAATGATAGCTTGACCCTCTGTTTTGAAACACATCAAAATCAGAGATACACCTGAACATTGAGTTTGAAATTTCACCTACATGATAACCTTCACGCCTAAACCCAACATGTTTCTGTCATTCCCAACAAATATTTGACATTCTTCAGGCGTGACAAACACACTGTTTATCTCCTTAGCTCATCAGTAACCCCCCCCCAATGGGAAACCAATGGGACCACAATCCTTCAATGTGTTCTTGTCATATATTCAGCATATGTAGGGTCACAAAGTTTCAATCAGGGATGCATGAACGTGGAACTTCTTTCTAAAAACAAACCCAATAACATACAATTAAACATAGGCACTACTTTGAACCACACAGCTCATTCGTTTCATCACAATTAATGTGTTCATTTTTCCCACACCTCAATGCAAAACCATACCCGTGAATTCTGCATGGTTACAACAGCATTAATATGCTGACACTTTCATTGGGTCTATTCCAAGATCATCTGCAGTAGCTACAGCAAGCCTTATCTCTACAAATAAAGAACAAAGCACCAACACTCAAGACTGAGCTATTCTCTATTGTGCCCAAACCTGTGTGGAGAAGCCCCACCATCGTGTGAGATACCACACATCACCAACGCACCCAACATTGCCAACAAACCCACGTAATCTAGGTCTCCTGTCGTGATACCACCTAAATACAAGCCAACAAGGACGAAGCAACACCATTACCAGGTGAACACCACACAACTTCCATGTCACGTGAAACCAAATATACCCAAGAGTCAGAGCACTGCCAGTGAACTCACCTCTTAACGAGTACTAGACTCTCAACAGTAGTCATGTACTGTGCAACATCTCGCCATCCATTGAGACTCCTAAAATAGACTTAACCACATAACGTCAAAATGAACAACTTTCTATTCATCTTTAGTGCGGCAGGTACCAATATATATTCCAACTTTCCCAACTTACCTCCACAACTTACCTCCACAATTTGCACCACAACACCTCTGACAGTGACTAGGGGACACACATTCCCTGTCACAAAGAAGCAATAAAAGACTTGATTTGTGGGAAATACATTCTTATCTCTGAAGTGCAATAAAGTACCATCTGCTTTGATACCTGGTAACATGAGCTCCACAGCCCTAAACTTTGTTTAAAAAACAAAATAGGAAGCGAGAAAGATAAACTTAAAATATCTTCCAACAGAAGCAAATCGAAGGGCTTATTTCTGGAGCATATTAAGGCATTTTAGTATGCTGCTGTTTGACAACGTACAACTCCTGATTTCTTCACATGCAATATGCCTGTCACTGCCCCTTTAAATGTTAAATAGTTATGGAAAGTTTTAGATCAACAACCTTGCTCATTAGTGACATTTAATTCTGGGATGGAAGGGAAATACTTTTTGCAGACAGTGAAGGAGGGAGGGAGAGATGTTAGAGGAAGAAAGAGGGAGAACACACATGAGAAAGTGAGATGGGAAAAGTGGAAGAGAATGTGAGAGAGGCTAGTAGAGGGAGAAAGAGGTGTCAAGTTCCGGAAGTAATTTCCAGAAATATATGATATGTATGTTCAGTGTGACATATAACTTATAGATCATGAAGAGCATAATTAAGTACTTATGTGTAGACCCTAGAAAGTGGTCAAGCTTTCACCTTAGGGCATATATCATATTGGGGACAGAATGTTATGCACCCCTCCTCTCCCCAAAATCATGGTGAGTCATGGAAGAAAATGTGTTCAGCCCTGGCATTCTGGGCCCCCAGGGGCAAAGCATCCTAAAGGTTATTGACTGGACACCATATCTGCGTCACATTTACATAAACCGACATTTTCTATCATTGGTCGGTTTACATATGAGTGCACCTGCCAGGTGACTTCAACAAGTGCATAGTGATAGAGTAGTGCTAAAGCAGATTGTTCTCTTTATTTCCACCCCTTCATTCCAGGCGGTCTGCTGGATTTCTCAGACCCATATTCCAATGTCTGTAGTCCGCAGTCCATAGCTCGCGACACCATTGAATCGAAGTGTGCATAAGAGGAAAGGGCTCATCTGCACGAGGCTCTGCCACTGCTCCACTAAGTAGGTCCACCTTCTGGAACATTGGGAGTTTAGAGTAGCACAGTTTGAATAAATGCTCCACTAAGTAGGTCCACCTTCTGGAACATTGGGAGTTTAGAGTAGCACAGTTTGAATAAATGTTGCCTGATAAGGAAAACAATTGCGCCCGGTCCATTGAAAGAATGTATTAACTTGGTAAAAAAAGAAAAAAGGAATAGACATTTTCTGTGGTTAATGAAGAAATACAAAATGATGTTTTGTTATATTTATCGTGATTTGGTTTTTTCTTACAGATGAAAATACATTTGCAAAAAGAGATATGAACTGGGAGAACTTCACAGTGACTGAATTCATCCTCTCTGGACTTAAAGACTTTCAGGATTTACGCATAGTCTTCTTCGTGTTTTTTCTTAACATTTACCTGGTCACCGTGGTGGGGAACATGACCACAGCTCTTATAATCTGCCTAGACCCGCTCCTTCACACACCAATGTACTTTTTCCTGTGCAACTTGTCCCTGCTGGATGCCTGTTACATCTCTATCACTGTACCCAAGATGCTGCATGACTTAGTCTCTGGAAATGGAGCCATTTCATTCCCAGGATGTTTTTTGCAAGTCCTTTGCTTGAACTCCTCTGTGGGGGTGGAGTTTTTCCTCCTCACTGCAATGGCATATGATCGTTATGTGGCCATCTGCAACCCCTTGCGGTACATGATGGTAATGAACCACACAGTGTGCACTATGCTGGCTACAGGTTCTTGGTTCTGTGGGTTCTTCAATTCCTTCGTACAGACTGCACTTCTATGGAGGCTGCCATTTTGTAGGTCCAACATCATCCACCACTTCTTCTGCAATATCCCACCACTGCTGGTGCTGGCTTGCACTGATACCTCTCCTAACAAGCCAGCGATGTTCCTGGTAGGTGGAGTTGTTGGCTTCACCTGCTCCCTCTTCACCATTGTTTCTTACGGGTATATCCTCTCCACCATTCTAAGAATTCCATCCAAGGTGGGGAAGCGCCGGGCATTTTCCACCTGTGTTTCACACCTGTCCGGTGTCACCATCTTCTACGGCACAGTTTTCTTTATTTACATAAGGCCGGTGTCCAGTGACTCCCAAGATGTAGACAGTCTCATCTCTATGGTTTATGCTCTGCTCACACCACTCCTAAATCCTGTCATCTATTGTCTCCGAAACAAAAAGGTCAAAGGGGCTCTCAGCAGAACTTTGAGAGGGAAAACGTACAACAAAGGAATGCGGCCATCATGAAGGAAGGAATTAATTAATGTGTGATTTACTTGTGGAGCACGTGCACCCACCGGACAGGCCGCCATTTATTTCTCTGTTCTCTTTCAGAAAATGTAGTATTTATGGTGTGTAGGCTTATGTAATGGGAATTACCCATATCATCAATCCCTCACCTTTTTTGGTGTTTTGAATATTGTATGTGTGAGTAAAAGAATCAGTGGGCCTCATTACAAGCCTGGCGGTCTAGAAATAAGGGTGCAGGTCGCAAAGTACCGGCGCCCTTTCCGGGAAACCAGACAACAAGTATGCTCCTGGACCTGCTAGGGGCACCGGCCCCTACAGGCATAGTTTTCACATACGCAATGGTGCCTGTGCTTCAGTGCCCCCATTCCCGTGGAGTCCTGTAGGGACATCAGGAAGAGGAACAGTGTTACGAGTTTGGATGCCGAATTCGTAATGAGGCCCAGTGTGTTTGCCTTTGGAATTGCCTGTCAACTATGCAACTTATTATCAGAGTGCTTTTATTTTTCTCTAATTAATTTACGTAACACAGATATTAGAATATTGCCCTTGTTTAAAGGTGTATACGCACGATAACAGAATTACTTGTATGCATAACGCTCCAATGATTTTACACACAGTGGGCCTCATTACGACTCCGGCGCTGGACCATGGTGCTATTAGCACCATGGTCCATGCCGGAGTCCGGCATGGTGGATGGCGGAATTACTGCCCCATTCCAAGGTGAGTGGGGCGGTAATTCCCCATTCACCATTTGCCCTTCCCCATTCCCATTTTTGCCCCATAGGGCATAATGGGGATGGGGAAGGCGCTAATTACGGCACCGTAAATTACGGTGCCGTAATTAGCACCAAGGTCGCTTAGCACCTTGGAGTTTAACGCCTGCAAAAAGCAGGCGTTAAAGTGTGAATCAGGCGTTAAGGGTTAACGGCACCGACGGTGCCGTTAAACCCTTAACGCCTATGTGCGACTGAACAACGTGATAGCATTTAGTATATGCTATTGCTGTATCTTACAGCCAGGTATTATATTTAAATGTGCTTGCTGTCAAATGTGTTAACCTAAACTTCTCATTACTTGACATTCAATTGCTCATTGGTTTCAGTGAGAGAGGACATATTTGACTGCATCTTGCATTTCACATATTGTTATGATTTTTTCAAAATCCCGACATAAAAATGAACTAATAATAATGACTAGCTACGAGCACCATACCCAATGTTGATCTTGCTGGATGTGTCTTGCTGTGGGGCGAGGCATAGTTGAGTCCACCTATCCGACTTCCGGTCTGCAGTAGCTGTGCAGAGGGTGCTTGGTGGGGGGTCTTAGGCAGTAGCAGCAGGTGTGTATGGATGTTGGTGTGTGTGTGCTGCCATCCTCTGCTGCTGGAGGTGGTGGGGCGTGTATTGCCATCCTCTTTGGCTGGTGTATGTGTGTTCTGACATCCTCTGTTTTTTTGCTTTGGCTGCCATACATTTTTTGTGAGTGTGCACTTCAATCCATTGTTGATGTTTCTGTGGGTGCTGTGATATGCTGTTGTGTGCCTGTTGCCATCCATTGTTGCGTGCATGTGTTTGCTGCCATCTGTTGGTTAGTGGGTGGGTGTCTGCCTCTGTCCTGCCATTCGTTGTTGGGTGACTGCTGCCATGTGTTGTTCCTCACTGTGTATGATGGCAGAGCTGTGGATGCCCTGTGAGAAGCCAAGCTGTGGTTAGGGATCAGAGGTTGCACAAACATCCCTAGCCTTTTATATTTATAGGACTCATCAAGGGGCCTTGACTGGCCCTAGTGGCAAGGCTCATATTGCTTATGAATCCCTACTGTTGTTCTAGATGTACGAGTAATGGGCAAATCCTAATGGTGATACAGGACAATGGATAGCAGCAGACTACACACTCCAACAGGTGTCAGTTTTCAATGCGCTAGATCAACAGAAAACGTGGGACTCACTAGATAGCATTTAAACTGGTTTATTATATAACTCACTTGTACCAGAGCCTTGGGGCGAAATTAATATAGGAATGAGGGGCATTATAACAAAAAATAGGCATGATTTCAGCTTGCTTCAGGACCGTGGTCTGTCAGCCTCTCACTTCTGCGCTGTTTTACTGCCAAGAAGAGTGTGTTGCCCTGAGCTATCCTCCCGGTTGTAGTTAACGCCTCACAAATTTGGGACCACTTCACCTCCCCTCCTGTCTTTTATTTCCCTCCTCTGGGGAATTCTGGCTTTTAACTCCTTGCCGAACCAATCTCTGACATAGACAGCAACATTTATATTCCCACGGACCCGCCGCCTGAGTCTTCAAATATTCAGGGACAGTCAACTGTTGTTAATTGCTCACTGCACACAGAGATTGTGGGAATTTCAATGTACGCTCTCAGCTGGGTGTCCCTAATTTGTAACTGGCAGCGCAGCTCTGCAGGGTGATACATTAAGAAGGGCACCTCACATACCTTACTGACAATGATCCAGTAGCTGCTACAGTTGGCTGAGTTGTCCACTGCACGCTGCTTTCCAGTGTGGCGCATCTCAGACACTGGGGATACTTCAGCTGTGCCTCTGTCTACTTTATCCGCAAAGTTTCATGCCTCCGTCTTGCACTAAACCCATTACAATTAAACAAAAAATGTAATAATACATTCCTTGGCACTTCAGCAGTGCAGATTGACAACTGGCACGATGATCCTTGGGAACTTTCTCAATTACTGAGTGAGACTTCAGCGTGCCTTTCGGGCTGTCCCAGTGCTGGGACAAAATATACACCCTGGGTTCCCCTGGCTTCCCAAGGGAACAAAACGTATACTTATCTTGGAGTTCTCCAGTTTTAGGAAACCTATCTGATGACAAAGGTACCACGTGGGTGGGTTACATTGTCCTACTCCTGAAAGTCTATTTCCCTGTCTATGTGAGCAAAATGGGATTCCCTTAAATATGGCACGATCTCCCAGGTCTGGGTCCTTTCGTCCCATGTCTCTCCCCTGGATGCCCACCTTTTTAGTCTTTTGGTCCCCAAGGCAATTATGCAAGCCTCTTCTGACCCCGACAGCTGATGGGCTGAGGAACAAGGCCCACCTCCCGGAAATCTGGGTGGGTCAGATGTGTGATTAAGGGGCCCCAATTTCCATTAGGTGTGAGTGTAGGAGTATTCTAAACACATTGAGTCAGATTTCCTATATCTGTGATCCAAAAAATGTCTTCTGGATCTAGAAAAATCCCTTCACACCCTTCAATTGGTTTAATATGCTCTGCTTTAAAAGGTGCAGCCGTCTGGATTAAAATCCAGATTGTTAGGACTGGGGGCAAGATAATAAGACTACTTGAATGTCTGATCAAGACGCTTTGATCAAGATGCTTGTAATGATTGCACTCAGCTGCAGATTTAAGGCAAACGGCTTCATGTGCAAGAATGATAGAGGGCTCTAGGTAGGCTGGCATGTGGCGGAGTACAGGGTGGGAGTAGTTAATGGCTGTCACAAGTGCGACAAATGTTCCATGTTTTAAAAATATTTTTCCTGACAAAGTGATTTACAAATGATCACTCATTGAAGTGGGAAATCTGCTCTCCCCCTCCATCCGCTCACCCCTTCCAAAATCCCATGCTCTACAGTACCCACTCCAAAGCCTAATGCTCTCCTCTTCCATCCACTCCCTTGTTCCCTTCCATAAACTCCCACACTACGTCGACTTTCCATTTGCTCCTCACTTCAGCTTCTATCCACACGTCCCATCACCATGAGGAAAACTATTTTCAAAGCATGAAAAATAAAAACTGTATACTGCAGATCCCTGAACAAGAGCCTGAGAGGTGAATTCCAATTAATCATGCCCTAAGATTAAAAGTTGTGTCTCTTGTTTCAACATAATGCGATAAATTAGGTATATCAACAATACAGAGATAAATAGAAGCAAGCAAAATAGTGTGGCTACATCAATGTACCTATCTTCCTTTACCTTCCTATATGCTCTCTCCTTTCTATTCTATCGACTGCCCCTTCACTTTTCACCCCTGGCACCTTCCATCAGCTCCCTCTGACCACCATTCCCAACTACCACCGCTCCCACCTACCCCCACCATGCCTTCTTGGCATGGCTGGAGAGAATCGAGGATGCCTCCTCCTCCTCCTCCTCATCTGTGAGGGATGAGCAATGAAGCTCCCAGTACTTACTCAATTTCAGATTGTGTACGCTCAATAATGCCTCCCTGAACACTCTGGCTACTCCCAGCAGCCCACAGAGCAAGTGCTTGTGATCCTGCCATCTTCTCGTAAACAACAGACACCCATCCAGAATACTAAAGCAAGGAATAGAGCATTTTATTTCCTTTGAACTGACATTTTGAAGCACAAAATTGTATTATTGTTGCATTTTTACAGCACATTTTAATTGAGTTGGCGGTGTGAGGGAGTGCTAGCATGCAGGAGAGACAGCCAGGGCAGGGGTGCTGGTTCAGGAGGCAGATGGTGTAGGTTGAGGGGTTTATGGGCTCCTGGTATAGTTCCAGTTATAGCGTAGCACGGCCAGGGGCCAATATGTCATTGTCTGGTACATACGGTTTATGATATGTAATTGTCCATGGTGACTTCCTGTGTGATGTGTTTGCTTTGATTTGCTGTTGAACGTCGCAATTCTGTTCAATAAATGCAGCCTTATCTTTTGCAAAGAAAGATGTGTGTGTTCTTGGCAGTCCCTGACCCCTGCACTGCCCATCTATTAAGCCACGAGTAAGGCTTTTTTGGAATAGATTTTACTGCAAACTGAATCACTTCTAGGGGCACCTAAATTTGGCAGGTAAGGCACTGTGAGATGAAATGATTTACCCTGGATCATACACCTAAATGTTAAAGTCAGAATTTGAGCAAAGCCTTACATTTAGGTACTTGACCACGCATCTTCCCAGCTCAAGTTGGTACAAACATGTGTTGCAGTTTGTTTTTGCATACATAACATAATGCTGAATGTTATACATATTACTTCAAAAATGCACAAGTGGCATGATAAATCAACAAGACAATGTAAACATCACTGTATAAACGCGTTGATGAAAAAAGAGTAGGGGGGTCATTCTGTTTTGAATCCGAAATTGCACATGTTTGCAAAAGGGCCCCTCCATCACCTTTTTTAATTGTTTTCACCAAGTACTGGAAAGGTAAATAGTAAAACACAGGCAAAATTTCCTTTCTTCATCACTTTTCCATTACATGTCTGGAAAAGTGTAAATCCCTCCCACAATTAACGATTGTTGGAGCCATCTACAATATATTCCTTTGTAATCTGCCTGCTTTTACCAGGTGTAAAAGTCAGGCAGTTTTCGTAGGAATCTATTAGTTTTCCGCCAGCATAAATATCCACTTTGCTATACAACTTCGCCTGCCGTTACCCAGCAAAGAGGCACTGTGCCTTTAAGGAGGACCCACACGGAAGGGAGGACACATGGGACAGAAGGGGAGGAGGAAAAGGATTTGGGAAAAGAATACAGTTTGTAAAAGAATAAAGTAGAAGTTGGCTGCAACGCACAATGTCCCATGTCTTTAATCAGGTTTGGGAGAGGTGACAACTGGCGATGAGGCTGTAGTTCACCCACAGCCTGCCTATCATATTGGCGAACTGATAAGAAGCATCCAGTTAGAGGTCTGACATCCTCCTCGTGAATCAGACACTGCGGCTGTTGCAGTCCACCCCACTGTGCAGTTCCTATCGGAGCACAGGCGATCCTGCCACACTCTTACGCGTCTAAGCAATCCTGCCTGTTTTCCCGTGCATGCGTCCTCCTTCGTGCCAGCAATCTCGCTGGAGCGCTCCCCAACGGCCACTTCCTCATGCATCCTTGGGCAATCCCACCCATTCAAATGTTGGCGATCCCGCCAAGACAACTGTTAGGTTCCCTGCTGACTGACAGGTACGGTTGGGCATTGATACGATGCCTATAAAAATATTTTTAAAAAATAAAAGGAAAAAGAGAGGAAAGAGTCACGCAACACAGTGACAATAAAGGGAACCAAATAATATCCTGGAGTGGGATACACTACCATTGAACTCTAGCTCTGCACAATGGCTACTGCAGGCATATAAACATATGCACGACGAAGGATCCATAGGAGAAACCCGAGTGGACAGGGGTTGAAGGAAAGGCAGTGGTGAGGGAAGACAACAGAGGTCACTACCTCCATACCCTTTTCACAGAGCCCACTGGCGTTTCAGTTTTTTCTAGACTTGACCATGCCTGCGTTGGAACAGGCTGCACAAGACGCAGGGGCACACCAAGCCTTCTACAGCCAGAGTAGCAGTCCACCGAAAGGTGCTCCCCCTTCACCTTGATGCCCCAGAATGACAAAGGCCCCAGGTGGCTGGAATGGGTGGAGGATTTTCAAGATTTCGTTAAAGTTGCGGTGGATGACAAGTCACCTGCACCACCCAACATTTTTGCCAAGTTGGCAGGAAAAGAGATTAAGGCCATCATAAAAACAATTCCACCAGAGGAAATAGACACATACGAGACTCTAATTGAGGCACTGAACATAGAACTCACAATCCACTCCAATAGGGATTGAGAACGATATGTTTTCAATCAATGTACACAATAGACGCAAGAGACCATTGACAAATTCATAACTCTATGCCAAAAACTGCTACACTACCAATTCTCGGATGATGAGGCATCAGGCTCTGAGTAAACAAAGGATGTATCTCCTCCAACTTCAGGAAACTACTAAAAAAAAAGTCCAATAGATGAAGTCATAGAGACGGCAAGAATCTATAAGAGGGTTGATACACAGGCAGCATCTGTAGAAAACACACCTAGCAAGAAACCAGACAAAGGTGAGCTGGTAGCTGCAATACAGACACAAAAACCGTGAGAGCTCACACAGTTTGCAAATCGACCACCCAACAGACAACCAAGCAGGACCCAAAGACTATGTTACAGATGCGGACTAGCCTTCCTGCATACAGGTGCATGCCAGACACTTGCGCAACAATGCTCCAACTGTGGTAGAAAAGGCTATTTTCAGGTCATTTGTCAAGAAGGTAGGCCATTCCCTACCCCACGAACGAAACCCATGATCACATGGAGACAAGGAAAAAGAGCCTATCCTCCCCAGCAAAGCAGGGGTAGCGCACAACCAGAATACAAACCAGGCCCACAAAACTATGTGAAGGGCGTTAGAAGACATTCCAGATGAAGGATACAACCATTGAGAGGACCAATCCTCCCAATACACGTTACAGGGACGAGTATGACAACCCACCATACCCACATCAAAGCAACGTCATACATCGCACAGACCAGTATTACAATTACTAGTTAGAGTTCGACCAAGAATACCTGGATGAATATGTAAACCTGATACAGGACAGCCAGGAGGCAGAAGAAGCTCCAAGAGTGTCCATCAACATGGGAGACATAATCCACTGCTTCCTGATAGATACATGAGCAACCGTGAAAATCATGGGGAAACAAGAGTATCTGCAAATGGCCTCCAAACACAACCTTTCCAGGTCAATGGTGAGGATTTTCCAATGGAGCGCTGCCCAACCACTACAGTCTATTGGCCAATTTCAATGCACATTGATGCACAAAAATCAGTCAACGGTGGCCACCATCCACGTAATTCGCAGCACCACAAAAGGGAGATGTTTACTCAGCTACAAGACAGTAAATCAATCAGGACTCAGGGATATTCACTATCAGTTCAGTGACGTTGTCCAGTCCACCACAAGCCCTCAGGAAACCGAAAACTCCATCTGCATGATGAGCACAGCCCCACTCTCCAAGGAATTCATCCAAATCAAGTTCCTTAAGCTATTCAGCGGACTGGGCAAACTCAAAGGGGTAATCCTCAAACTACATATCGACAGCTCTGTCAAACCCGTTCCTCAACACCCGGGGAGAGTGGATTTCCATCTACAAGAAGCAGTATCACAGGAACTAAAGCAACTACTGCAGAATGACATAATTGAGCATGCCACTGGCCCCAAACTGTGGATTTCTCCCCAAGTGATAGTCCCTGAAGAAGGAGGCAAAATAAGGCTATGCATCAGCATGAGGGTCGCAAATACTGCCATCCAGCGGGAGCGTCATCCAGGTCCCAACATCAAGGATATGATTGTCCAGCTAAACAAAGCCACCACATTCTCAAAACCTGACCTTAACCAAGGGTACTATCAACTGGAACTACACCCTGGCTAGAGAGTTATCACAACCTTCTCAACGCACAAAGGGCTCTTCAGGTACAGGAGATTAAATTTCAGAATCTCCTCCACCATGGAAATATTTCAGGAGGCCATGCACCAAGTGATTCTTCCCATTAAATCAGCGCTAAATTATGTGACAGCATCCTAGTATATGGTACGTCTCAAGAGGAGCACAACCAAGCATTAATGGACGCATCTGCTGCACTACAGGAGGCAGGTTTGACTCTCAACCTGGCCAAATGCAATATCAATAGCAGGAAGCTGAGATGCTTTGGACACATTTTCTCTGATTCAGGAATTACCCTGGAGCCCAAGAAAGTCCGCACCATCTCAAAACTGGCAGTCCCCGCGCAAGTGGCTGACATCCGCTTGTTCCTGGGCCTGGCTGGCTACTGTGCCAGTTATCTCCCACACTATGCCTCGCAAACAGAACCACTGTGACGACTCTTGCAGAAAGCCACGGCTTTAGAGTGGACGGAGGAGTGCCAGGAAGCATTCAACAGCTAATGCAGAAGCAAAATGTTTGGCATACTTCCACCCTGAGTGGCACACCGAAATCACTTTTGACGCAAGACCCTTTGGCTTGGGGGCCGTTCTAGCACAGAAAAAAGGACAAGGACACTGACCCCAAACATATTGTGGCGTATGCCAGTATGCCAGTAGATCTCTCTCCCCTGCGGAAAGGACATATTCCCAGGCTGAGAAGGAAAGCATAGCTGCCGTTTGGGCATGTGAACATTTTCCCAACTTGGTCATCAGGAAAACATTCACGTTGGTCACAAACCACCAGGCACTGCTTTTACTTTTCGGCAGCCCGCAAACCAAAATGCCACCCAGGATTGAAAGGTAGGGAATCTGCCTACAATACTATGACTACACTATCGTTCACAGACCAGGGGGGAGACTGCAACCCGGTTGACTACATTTCACGACATCCGGGAGGGGATGAGGTGACAAGGAAGGGCATTCTCGAATACATCAACTATGCTACAGCCAATGCACTACCACTGGCGCTCACCCTAGAGACGGTCGCCCCAAGAGTCAAGGAAAGATCCATCCATTGCCCTGGTCGCTTCAAGTGATAAACAGAAACAAATGGAGGGACTAACGCAGACGGGGAGAAACACACCCGGACGCGAGTCAAAGGGAGATGGACCACCTGGCAAAGGTACACAGGCAACTAGCTGTAATGGACATCGCAATCCTGCTCAAGGGATGCCGACTTGTGATACGGCCCACGCTGAGTAGGTCAGTCGTGCACACAGCACATGAGGGCAACAGGGGCAGCGAGAACACAAAGAAACAACTACAATGGCATTTTTGGTTTCCGTACATGGACACGCTGTTAGAAGACATGGTACGTCAGTGCCTACCGTGCCAGTGCACTGCCCCCAGCTGATACTCCACTACCGATAAAACATACCCAATTCCCAGAAAGGCCATGGGACAGAGTAGCGATTGATTTCTATGAACCAATGGAAACTGGAGAATACCTACTTTTTCTTACCAACACATTTTCACGATTTGTCATAGTCAAGAAAACATTGACAACAGCATTTCCCCAAGTGGCAGCAATCATCGATGAAGTGCTCAGCAAATGGGGATCCCAAACACCATTAAATCAAACGATGGGCCCCCATTAAAAAGCCATGACTTCACAACATTTGCCAGGCACGTGGAGTTTGACCAACAAAAGATAACACACAGATGGCCCCAAGCAAACGGAATGGCTGAACGATTTATGTCCACGATAAAAAGGACCATCCAGAGAGCCTATATCGAGGGTGCCTCCCCTCACTAGGTGCTCTGTAGCATGCTAAGAGACTATAGGAACACACCACATGAGGGCACAGGCAAAGCACCATCCGAAATCATGAGGGCTTACCAAGTAAACACAACACTAGTCAACATTCCACCAGATTGCAGTGCTAGAGACCTCGAGATTAAAAGAATGGATGCCGAAAGGGAGCAGCAAGCCAAGGAAGAGGCTGACTGCAAGAGAGAAGCCAGACCAAAAGAGTTGGTGCTAGGAGAGGAAGTCCTCATGAGACAACCCATTCAATGTTGTGGCTATAGAGTGGTCCATGATAACCGCAAGAAATGAGGATCAAGAATGACAAGAAGGTTCAGGCGCCTAATCAAGGGCAGCGAGGAAGGAAAGGTGGAAAGAGGAGGGCCACCAGACGAACTCTGGAGATCTCCGGTCATAACGAGAGGAGGTCACAAGGACAATCACAGAAGCCCGAAGGAGGGACATACAGTAGTGACAGCGGCCGCCCTCAGAGAGTGATCAGGAAGCCAAGGCGACTAGTGGAAGGATTCAGAGAAAGACCTAAGACATTTGTGGGGTGATGATTGTACCCAGCAAAGGGGCACTGTGCCTTTAAGGAGGACCCACATGGGAGGGAGGACACATGGGAAGGAAGTGGAGGGGGAAAAGGATTCGGGAAAAGGATCGAGTTTGTAAAAGAATAAAGTAGAGGTTGGCAGTAATGTACAAACGTCCCATGTCTTTAATCAGGTTTGGGAGAGGTGACACCTGCCAAACCATACAAAATGGTGCAGCACATCAAAAGCGGCGGTAAATGCTTTTAGCGCCACATCTTCCACGCCTATTGACTTGGAAAATGACCCCCTATGATTGTAGCTTTATTTTCCCCATCCTGAATGGAAGCCTACAAGGTCCAGCATGCAAATTAATGAGAATTTACCAAAAATCACATGCAGACGCAAAGTGAAATTAAATGCATAACAAGGTCAGTGTTTCTCACAGCTTGTTCAGAACCCCATGATTTCTAATAATCCAACAATCACACTTAAATAGCTTATTCAAACCTTACATAATGTAAAGAAACAAGTACCACAGCAATGATCACTGCCAGTCACCTTTTCCAACTCTAAGCACTCCCTGTTGTAAATAATCTGCTGCTCATGCACATTTAACAATAAGACCTCACTGGTAGGGTCTGTGTAGCCTTGGCTGTTTGTTTTTCAGGGTAGAGAGGCAGAGCAGGGGGACCCCATGAGCATTTAACCTTTGTTTGACTTTTATATCCACCTCTGATTGCACTGTGCAGGCAATATTTAAATACCTCTTTTGAGGTTCAAAAGATGTGCCGCTTTTATACTTTACCAGCAACATTATAGATGCACTTCTCATTTTATTTTCCAGGTATTGATGATTAATCTTCTGAGAGGCAAATGTTTATTGGGGGGTGGGAACAATCCTCCCATCTCGCTCCCTATCCCCCATGTCAGTGGTGGGGTCCCACAATAAATAATGTCCATTTACGGCGCTGCCTAAACAGCCAGCACCCAGCACATTATACCTTCTAAACATGACCCACAATAAACATGATGCATTCTGTTTGAATAAAAACTCTGATAATAGTTACACAAACAGTATGAGGTTATCGAGTCAGTACTTAGTTCGAATCATGATAAGTTCTGGAAGGGCAGGCTAGGCTTCCACACAAAGATATGTTCTATTATGGTCAGAACCCCACTGGTAAGTACACATGAGAAGATCTGAAACTGGGCCAACTTGTCATCCTAGCCTTGACATGCTCAGGTAGGACCTTGTTAGGCTAACAGTGAAGTGCAGATGTATTCACTAGGCATAGTTTAGCAAGCAAGGCACCCACATCTGGACATGGACACTTTCACTTACTGAAACCAACATGCATTGGCAAAGCCAACAGCTTGGGCCGGAGAGTAGGCATGGTGTAGGGATTTGCCAGGCACTGCCATAAGGGTACCAGCTGACCATGGGAACAGGTGGTACCTGGTGTGAATACATGGGCATATGATGGCACTGCCTAGAAAATGTCTGTAATACCTATACACAATCCAAAACTGTTGGCTTTGTGATAGCTTGTTTTGGACAGGACTCCACTGCAAGGAACAGATGCACAACATACATATTGCTTATAAATGAAAAGCCTACAAACACACTTTATTAGATCGTTTTATTTAACCAGGAGCTCATTTACAGAGGCATTGCTCAAAGAGTCCAGAGAGGTCAGAGGAGGGTATGTTTCGTCAGGGAGGGGCAGGTAGTTGGTGGCAATGCAACAGGGATTAACATGATAATGGCTGGATGTAAGTCTATGAATAAATCATAACCACCAACATTGCTTTGGTTAGCCTTCCAGGCCATTGTTTGCGAATCAGCCTTCACCCGGTCACTAATGTGAGCAGCCCTGCACAACAAGCCCTAGAGATGCTTATGGTGGTGTGTGCTCCAGTTCAGATCGGACATGCCCTAGCAATTGAGACTGAACCGACCGTTTGGTGGCAGAACCAAGACTCATTTGTTAATGGAAGCAACTGGGAGGGTCTGGCCCCGGACATGTGAAGAACACACACTTTTCCTTCTCTGGGCCGTACATCACACAGTGGGTGGTGGCATCCGATCCCCATGGTTCCTCCAGCCCCATCAGTTAGTCTCAAATAAATAACTTTGCCACTTTGCCTTAGCCACATTCACCACATAAACATCACAGACACATTTACAATACATGGCAGCTCACACACAAACACACATTTAACCACATCAACAATGGTTGATAGCACACACCAATGGATGGCAGCATGAACAAAATCACACAAAGATGACAGATGGAAAAACACATAACTACTGATTGAAAAACATACACAACAATGAATGGCATCAAACACATACACACCACGAACAATGGCAAGCAACTCACACAGACATGCATCAACCAACAACCAATGTCAAAACACACCAAAAGATAGCAGAACACATGCATGCACAGACACACACAAAACAGATGGGAGCACACCCATAGCAAAAACAGATGACAGCACAAAAGCAACAATAGATGGCAGGGTGCACGCACACACAGACACCAAAACTAGAGGTGCCAACACATAATAGAGTGCATGCATGCACACACACTCATCACAAAATATTTCACCACACACCAATAGCAGACAATGGCAGCACACATACAAACACAGCACAACCACAGATCACTGTATGCACGCGCATGAGGTGATAGCACAAACACCCTAAAAAGGACATATGGCAGCTCACATTAACCAACAATGGATGGCAAGCAGACCAACATACAACAATGTATGGCAGTACATAAACAGTAACAATAATTTATGGCAGTACACTACAAAAGTTAGTAGATGTGAACACGCGCAAATCACATCAAACAACAACACCCATGACAGATGGCAACACACACAACTAACATGACAGATGGCAACACACAGAACCACCTATGGCAGCGTACAGACACACACACAGACCTTCAACAATGGATGTCAGCACACACAGACAAACCCATCAACAACAATGGATGCCAGCATACACATCAACAGAGAATGTGAGCAATCACACTCACACTCAGACACATGTATACACCTACTGCCTTCTACCAACCACTCTCTGCACATTTGCTGCAGACCAGGAGTTGACTAGGAGAACCAAGTCATGGCAGACCCCACAACAGGGCACATCCAGCTAGATCAGCATCTGGTGTAGTACAGGCATCTAGTCTATTAATCGCTTCCTTTTTTTGCAATGAGAAGTCACAAAGTCAAGCAGGATCAACATCAGATTATATATACACAAAGATAGGAGAAAATAAACATCTATTTTGGATACTTAAAAATGTTGTTTACTAATAATAAAAAGCCTAGTACAACTCCTCTCCAACTGTCTATCCCTTCTATCCTCGCCTCCTCTTCAATCGACATTCCCCTGCGGGCAGCCGCATGCTCTAAGGATTGTTTGCTTTTGTATTTCCTCCAGACCTAGTTGAGTCTTGCTTCAAACAGGCGCTGGGGAGGATTCCTTGGTCTCCCCTGTAGTCCCATTCCTGTCTCAGTCCTACTCCTATTGCCACACTGGGGTTGGTAGATTGGATGTTGGGTTATTCCTTCCGTTTGGGAATGGGAAACCCCAGTTCATTCCCATTTTTATAACAACTGCATTCCTCCTGCTTCTGGCTGGGTTCTTTTGGTTGGGCAGAAGTACATTCTGATAGTTCGATTCTTCCTTTATCTGGTATTGCTTCCCTGGATCTGTACTTGCTGGACTTTAGGTTCTGTGAAAAAGAAAGAAAACAAAACTGGCCAGGACAAAGATGGATGGGTATTGTTTCCAAGATAAGGGCACCAATGTATAGCTTCAAACACACCGGGGAGCCGGAGACAAGGTCTCCCTCAACACCCACCCATCACTTGAACAGGGTAGCATCACTAGCCGTATCACATCTGTGTAGCTTTCTGTCTACTGCCCCTTGTCATGACTCCTGGGGGAAGGTTGGAAAACCCTTTCCTGGGTTTTGGGGCCTTATCTGCGTGCTAGGCCAGCATAATGGCAGATGCTAGGGCTGGATGACACCAGGCTAATTGCCAAAGTTTCCACCAGTGGCTACACAACTATAGGACCCCCAACTACGTGGTCCTCTACAACTGGTTGGATACTAAACCCCATCAATAACTTTCCACCTGCGTCAGCAGCATGCAGACTGAACAACCAGGTGCGGGTGAGCTTGTCTCGATATCAGCTTCCAACCAATTAAAAGGGCACTCCATCATCACCTCAAAGTTTCAGTATCAATTAGTGTCTGAAGTTGGCCTTGAGTTTGTACTGTTCTCTGGTATTTTTTAAGGAGTATGGGTACTGGCTGGCTTCCGTGCGTAGGTGTGATCTCCTTATACGTCCAACTTTCTTCCATCACGTGACTGGACACCATGAATTGAACCTTTCTCGTCTATTTAACTGTATTTTCCAATAGTCCTCTGACGTCTTTGTTTATACTTGACCCTCTTGAACAGGAGCTTCTGTTCTTTCACGTTAATTGCATCTAATGTCAGCCAATTTTAGTTCTGATAAGACCTTGGCTCTTGGCTCATCCAACTCCTTAGCTGAAGTATATTCTGTTTAATTCAATTGCTTTTGTAACTGTGACACTGAATTTGAGGCCTTCCTTGTTGTTCAAGAATGGTATATGCGTAGTGGAAACTTGATTCTTTATTCAATCCATATGAATCTATGAGGTATATGTGTATATGTTGGTGCTTGCAGTGATCTACTTACTATAAGCATTTGGCTAGCTTCATGATTGCTTTGCTGCTTGTGTTACATTGCATCTGTGCACGTTTAAACTAACTAAATATCTTCATCATGTTTGTGGCATAAGTTTCTTCATCTTGATCCCAAAATGTCACTTATCCTTAGTACTACTTAATTCTTCATAAATCGCCTGCCTCTCAGGTCTGATTATCTTCTATCTACGGAATTGATTCAATTTGGTATGACGTCACCATTCATCCTGGTCATTTAGTTTCTTTTTTTCATCAGGAATTGCATTCAAATTACCATCATATTGTCTTGGATGTAGGTATGGTTTCCTTAATGGATACTTTACTTCCCATATTCTCTTAGGTATAGGCATTCTTATGGGTACTACACAGAGTCGTTCCTCTTCTTCTTGCCTTCTGATTGGTGTAATATATGTCACATATTCTGGTTCATACTTCTTAGGCAATGTAGGCGGGGCAGGTGGAGTGGGGGTACTTGGCTCCTCCTCTACACTCCCCCCTTTGGGCAATGTATCGTCCACTCTCACATCTTCTTCCATATCCAGACATCCTAGTCTGAAAAAGTGCCTCTTGGGGAACCCATATTTTTATGACTCCCTTCAGGCCTCTAGCTGACTTCACATGTTCATCTTTGTTCCATGTCATGAGCATGCACTGTCCACTTGGACTGCAGTAGATCCATCTTCCCACATATTTCCTGTGGTCCTTTGGATACAGGAACTTAGTTCCCTCGGGTGTATGGATGCTAGACTTCACAAAGTCTCTGATCTCTTCATCAGTTAAGTCTTTAGCCTTCCATCCTGGTTCAACATCTATCATGATCTTCATCAGTATGGCTTTCTTTGCTGTCTTCTTACATTGCGAGATTATTATCTTTATCACACAGAATCCGAGCATCACTAGCAATAGTAAGGCTCCAAGACATTTTAACATATCTGCTATCCATTGTGGAACCAATGAGAAGAGATTTCCAAACCAGCCATCATCAGCAATATCTTCTACTTCTTCTATCATCTGACCATGAAGCTTCGTCAGCATATTTATGGCCTCTGTCAAAGTTTTATTTTCGTCATCGTGAAAAGGTATAAAGATGCAACATGATTCTCCAATTTTGGGACAAACACCTCCATCCATGGCTGTAATCATATCCAGGACATAACTGTTCTGTAGAGTCATTAGTCTTACAGCTCTCAGTTCTTCTCTGATAACATTGAATCCTTTTATAGTTGTATTAATTTTCTGCAGCAATTCCCATTTGATGATTTGTAACAACTTTGTATTTGCTCCTGGATTCTTGGCATAAAGATCATTGTGAACACTGATGAGGTCTGGCTGAACAGCTTGTGTTCATACGGAATGGCATCAAAGGCTTCTATTGATTTAGCAGAGAAATAATTCTCTCTCTTTGTTCGATTTATCAGCTCCACAGATCTCCTCCTCCTTAGATGAGCATCTACTTTTTGAAAACTGTCAATGTTCAGGTCACCTTTAGGAATCACCAATGCAGGAAGATGGACATTCACTATTGTGCAAATTCCTCCCCAGTCTTTAGGCAGTCTGATGTAGGCTTTTGATCCACAAGCCCAATAATGATCCATTACTACTGCTGTTCCATGCACCATTCCTGGTACATCGAATATTCGTCCACAGTTCTGATTTTCTCTCATTTTTCTTGTACCATTGCTCCTGAAGCAAAACTTAGAACTTTCTAATGGTACTATCTGCAATGGTCCTCCCCTGTCTTCTACCCATGTCAGTAGTTTAGCAAGTCTTGGCCATAATGGCTTGCATATCATTTGTGCAATCTCAATTGTTTCTTTATGGTATCCAATGATCATTCATGCTCCGCAGATCACCACTCCTTTTTCCCATCCGTCTGGTGATAATACTGTTCTCCAAATTTGCATTTGTCCTCTGTTTTTCCATCTGCGAGCTTCTTCTGTAGTTTTTCCTTTGACATCAAGTTTTTTGTTTGTTTCTCTTCTGATATCTGCTCCTTTTACTCCAGGTTTCTCATATCTGATCATGTGATTTTTCGTCTTTGCATTGTTTCTTGTCTTTATATCTTGTATGTAGTCATCTTCATCTGGAGCTGCCTTTTCAGTTGCCCATTTAAGAGAAGCATTGCTTCCCATAAATTGACCTCTTGTCTTACAAAGAGCTATGTGCGATAGGCAATGTGCTATCTGGACATCAATTTCAATTGCTATGAAGTTCTTTGACTTCCCCATGCTGAATGGCAGGAGTGCACATACGAAGCAGTCTTCCTCTCACGTCCTTCTTCCAACTTCTTTCATATGTTGGTACCATATGTTGTTTGCCAAGTGTGCTGTGCCGTCTAGATAATCATTTAGTTCATAATTGTCTTCTTGAGTGCTTCTTTTCATTCTCAACGTCTTTTTGTAGTTTGCTATAACCACATCTCTGAACACATCAGTATAACTTCTTCTGGCTGGTTGATTTGCAGGAACATCCATCCGCGTTCCCTCAGTAGTAGAAAGTTCAACAGGTCTTTCTTTATCCCTCTGTCTCTTTCTTTGGCAGTGGCAATAAATGGACATATTGATTCTGCTATCATCTCTGCACGTGATTGTCTTGTGGGACTTGCGTTTGGGCTTTTTGTCACTGGATCAGGTGTGTCTGCATGCATTATCTGTGTGGGCTCAACCTTTGTCAATCCCTTATATTGCTTGTTTTGCTGACCCTGTCTCCGGCGTTCAAAAGTAGTGCTATATGTGATGTATTCATAACAACCATTTCAATCTCAGGTATCTGTCCATTTTTTCTAGGGACGGGAATGACTACAAATGGCCTGGGTTGTTTTGTAGTTGCCATGTTTACTTTTCTTTCTGCTCAGACATGTATATAGGAACTTTAGAATCATTTGCTCCTATATAGAAAGCAGTTCTAACTGTCAGTGAAAGCAGTATTAGTATGAATACAATACATGTGTAAACAATACAATGGTAGGTTAGTCGGCAGCACCTGCTTCTAGGGCAGTATGACCGTCTGTCCTCTTGGGGCAGCACAAAGTTGCTGCTCTGGTTGCCCATTTCGGTCATTTGATGCTAAGGAAGGAAACATATTTTTACTGGAACTGCATTTTTAGATTCGTTTCTGGAACCTTGTCGTCTTCTACAGCATTCGTCCTCTTTCAGCTTAGCTGCTTTCTGCAACCAATTTTTTCCACCAATTGTTGTGCAAATATTCCTTTATCGTGACAAAAGATGATTTCTGTGAGCTGTGATGACTCTGCTTAATTAATTAGTTCCCAATCTATACCTCGAATCTGCTTCAGACCAGATGACATTGTAGCTTCCCTGTCAGCATGAACAAAGTTTTAAGTTTTATCACTTTCTCGATCTGTCCCTCGGAGGAAAAATGTCTATACAGCTCTGTGGTTTCTTTCAGAATAGATCGCCACCTGGATTATTATGCCTTCCAGGATCACATTCAGATTTGTAGTATTTCTTGGGTCCCTTAGAAATTATACCACATCCGTGTGCCTTCCAACGAGATGCGGGTAGTCTTCAATTAAACGAAAAAACACCACACTGACCAGTCTATGTGCTGAGTCGTGTGATAGGGACATTTGTGTTTTCTTCGCTGAACTCAGGCAATTTCAAAAATTCTTCGGTGATGATTATAAGCGGTCGTCAGTGGTAGGCAGCGCAACCACCCTTTTTTCAAAGTAAGCTTCAATTTAGCTATTCTTTCCTTTAATAGGCCGTTGAGCTTTTCACAGATACCATTCCCTTGCGGATGATAAATAAAAAAAAATGAATGTTTTATTCCAAGCAGCGAAGTAATCAGCTCGAAAACTGCATTAACAAAATGCGGTCCATTATCGGATCTCATTACTTCACACACTCCCCATCTGGGAAACACTTCCCGCACCAAAAACTTGGCTGCACAAGTAGAGTCTGGGTGCGTACATGGACCTGCCTCTATCCATCTGGAAAAAGTACATACTACAACTTAAAGGTATCTGTATCCATTACAAACTTGTATCATGTAGACATAAGGGGTCATTACGAGTTTGGAGGCAGCCATGGTGCAAATAGCACCATGGCTGCCTCCAAACCCGTGTCCGGGTCCATGGTGTTGGAATGGGGACTTACTGGGACATTCTGAGCTATGCGGACCCGGTAAGTCCCCATTCCGAAAACCATTCCCGATTCCCATTCAAGCCCCCAGAGGGCTCAATGGGAATGGGGAAGGAGCTAATAACGGGCCCGCAATTAGCTCCATGGTCCCTTAACGGGTCCCACTAAGGGCGGCTGGTAAAACCAGCCGGCCCTAGTGGGACCCGCTAAGGGACCTCGGAATGCAGGGGTAGGAGGTTAACGGCACCGGCATCCTTACCAGTGCCATTAACCCCCTACTGCTGTACTCGTAATGACCCTCATAGTCGATATGCAAGTGCTAAAAAGGGCCATGTGGTCTTGGGATCACCCCCCTCACTATGCATAGTGTATGTCCAGCCGTGAACTGCTGGCAAATAATACAATTTACCATAAATAAATGCAACATGTTCCATTAGGTTTGGTACAAACCAATCCTCAGCAATGGTTACAGCAAGATTCTCCCTACTTCTATGTGCTGGATAGTGTAATTGTTCTAGCGCTATTTTTAACAAGGCTATAGGCATTACTGGTTTACCAGTGCTGTCTTGTTGTCATAATGCTTCAGAGTGGTTTAAAGAACACCCTCTGCGTTTCCATAAGTTCTTCTCTTCTTGCGGTGCTTCTCCTTGTAGTTCTACTATCTGTGTTTTAGACATATGATTGTATCCCTCATCCATATTTAATATTACAGTCATTCTTTCATTTACATCAATGGTTTGAACATTCATCATTTCTATATCTGTATTCGCTATGCGTTTAGCTTCAGCGTCTGCTGCTTGATTTCCATGCAAGATAAAATCTGTCCCTTTTGTGTGAGCTGCACATTTAACTACTGCTATGCCCACTGGGAGTTGTAGTGCCTTAATGAGTCTGTCCAATAAGGCTGTGTGCTGCACTGTTGTGCCGTCCGCTCGGAGGTAGCCCCACCTTTTCCTGCGCGCTAATCCTGCGTGCACCGTCAACGTCAGATAGGCAGAGTCGCTGTATACTGTCACTTACTGGTCTGCGTGATTCTCAACTGCGAGTATCAACACCAATAATTATGTAGCTTGCGCTGAATAATGACATGGTAGTCGAGTACTCACGAGCACTCGAAATTCTCCATTTGCCAAATGTTTCAGGACCGCGGCACCTGTATATCTTTGCCCGTCATTTTGATCGATTCTGGAAGAACCGTCAATGAAGACAATCTCTCCTCCTGCACGTGCATTCTCCTTTACCCTAGGGAGCTCATCACAGAACTATTCATAATTTTCACAATCTCTCCTTCTGTGATTGGCTCGGCTATAAACCTAGCTGGATTCACTATTTTACATCAGAGTATTTTAATAGCTGGAGTCGACATGATTACCTCATAGGCAGAAGTCCTTTGAGTAGTCACTGTGCCTTTTGGATTTTCTAAAATTGCGAAAAATGCATGTGCAACAAATAACGTCATGGAACATCCCATCACTATGTTTGTTGCTTTCTGTATAGCGAACGCGGCAGCTGCTAAACTTTGTTTGCATGGAAAGTGACCTCAAATTACTGGGTCCAAAATTCCAATGCAAGGGGTTTGTACCCCAATGTAGTTCTCTGTGTAAGTACTGCTGTCATAAAACTACCATCCGTGTGCGAGAATAAAAAGGATTCCTCTGCATAATTGGGGATCCCTAAAACTGGAGCCGTGCAAATGGCTTTTTTTAGTTCATCAAACCCTTCTTCTATTGCCTCAGTCCACACAATTCTTTCTTTCGTAGCCTGTGCTTTCTTTAATGCCTGCAAAAGCGGCCTAGTGTACGAACTGTAGTCAAAGACCCATGCTCGAACATAAATCATAATCCTAGAAAACTCTGCATCTGTTTTATTGTGTGTGGCTTGGCTGTTTTTAAAATGGCCTCAGCTCTTTCAGGAGTAACTTTCTTTCCCTCATGTGAAATCAATTGGTCTATGTACAACACTTCTTGTTGACAATATTGCAACTTTTCCTTGTAAACCTTATATCCTTTGTCAGCAAGTATAATCATCAGCTGAACAGAATCGTGTCTGTACTCTTCCTCTGTGGTGCTGCAGACTAAAATGTCATCTACGTATTGCAGCACAATGCGTTCTAAAGCAATATTGCTCAAGTCTATCTGGAGGACTCTGTTAAAAATCAATGGGGACTCACAGTACCCCTGAGGCAGCCTTGTGATTTTTAATTTAATCCCACTTGTCTAAAAGTAAGCAATGTCAAATCTTGTGAGTCTTTATGCAACAGGATTGTGAAAAACACATTTTTCAAGTCAATCACCGTGAAATATCATGCATTAACAGGTATATTACATAGAATCGTAGACGGGTTAGGGACTAGAGGGAACTCGGCCTCTACAATCTTGTTTATTGGGCAAAGGTCTTTTATTCAATGCCACAACCCGCCCTTTCCTTTTTTCACTGGATAAATCGAAGAATTACATGGTGACTCTGACATCACTAAGATACCTTGGTCCATCATGGTGGAAATTGTCTTGAAAATTCCTTTGTCTGCCTCTCGAGACATGGGATATTGTCGTGCTCAAGCTAAAATTGCTCCTGATTTCAATGTAATCTTCACTTCCCTAACTCCTTTCAGTAAGCCTACGTCATAGGGGTCTGTAGTCCACAATGAGATTAGCACTTTCACCATATCTTCATCAAAATATTCAGGACACTTTTTTACTGGCATCATTCTCTGCATCATTCTCTGCGGGACCTCTCTCTCTTAATGTCTTAATAAGACATTAATAATGTCTTAATAAGAAATGCACATTTCAAATATCACGAAATCGTCAGATTTGTCATCTTCAAACAAATATTCATCAGTGACGTCAGTCACTCTGCAGCCTTCCTTGATGGCAATTACTGTGCATCATTGTCTACCTTTGTCATCAGTTGCATCAAGCAAAGCTATATTACCTCGGACTATAGCTGCATCTAAGGCTAAGGAGAAAATGCACCCCTCTCTTCATCCATGGGTATCTGTGGTCTAAATAGAAACTCATCTGGTATTCTCATGGTTTTGCCTACTAGACCTGGCAGCCATGTTAACAGAATGCGTACCCCATAATGGAACACTTCGGGTTACAATGGTATTGCTCTAGGCGCTATTTGTCCTGCTTATGCCCTGATCATTTCGCACGCTGTCACGACCCTCACCCAAAACCCCCTCTGGCAAACCATTGGCCAGGTGGAGTCAGGACTCGGGCCTCTAGAGCCTGGCATCCTCTTCAAAAGCCCTCATGGGGCCAGTCCTGGCGCCTATGGTGCCAGGCTCATACACCATGAAAAACAATGTGCTTGGGAACTACTTTATTGTATTGTCAGCCAACATGGAGGCATCCGCATAGCTTGGTTCCTTGGGTGTGGTAGCCTAGGGACTACTTTACCTGGACTATTTTGTTGGGGCTATCTAAACCACACCGAGCAAGACAACACGCTTCACGTTACTTTGCAGCTTGCAACGTGACGCTCACCGTGTCCAGCTATTCCCTCGAACCTCGGAGAAGCAGAACCTGCAAGGAGACAAAAGGAACATCATTAGCAGCAGCATCTTACCTGCAGTCTTCATCTTTAAACACTTGCAGCTACTGAGAACAGCTTCCTCGAATCTGCACGCCTCCCGGACAGACGACCTGAAAGAGGAAGATAGAGGCAACTTTAAAGAAAGGAGTAGAGATGTTTACAAATTACGAACTGCTCAAAAGGCTTACTTGGCTGGCACCACTCCGGACATTCCACTCGCCCTGAAGAACACCGCGACCTACAAGGAAGGAAAACACAGGTTAGCAAAGGCAAGACTTTGCAGCGCTGCGCATATCGCTTACTTACTGCATCATAGCGCTCTTAATGTGCCATCATTTACCAGCAGGGCTTAACCAAGCCAGTTCGCCGCGCTGAAGCTCTGCATACGTAAGGGAGAAAAAAAGAGACATTTTAAACAAAGAAAGGCATGCAGGATAGCAACAAAACTAAAGAACAGCAATAAGACCTACCTGAACAATATCAAACGGGCCGCCATCAGTAAAGTAACTGGACCGCACTCGCCCATGAAAGACAACGCGCCCCTGCAAAGAAGGCAGGACTGAGAGCATGCCTAATTCTACTACAAGGCAGAAACTTCCCCGCAGACCACATCATGGCAAAGCTGAGAAGCATACCAGTGAGTAACCCGGCTAGGTGGTGTCCCTGTGGATACCAGGTGAGCGTAACACACACGTTTTAATAATGCATTCCAGGTGTTGAGCATACTATGCCATTGTCTGTAAACGAAATGGTCATATTCATTTTTGTCATTAAATCTCGTCCTAATATGTTGACAGGCGTTTGCCTTGAATAAAGCAGTGGCACCTTCATATCACACTCTCCTATAGAGACTGATAAAAGGAACATGATTCGCTGCTCCTGTAAAGCCCTGAGTATTCATCGCATCGCCAGACATTAAAAATGTGCCCTCACATATACACAAGCGTGTTGCGTCCACTAGGAAGGAATAAGCTTTGCTGCCTATAACTACGTCTATCCTTGGCTCTTCATGAGGTTTCGGCGTGATAGATAGGAATGAACACATCAGGTCCCCCAGTGAGCTGTCCTATTGAGGGTACAGCCTCACTCCATCACTCGTGAATGGATTTCCTCCATCAACAGTGACACCTCCTATTCTACGCGTCATAGGCTGTTCTGTGTTTGTGTTTTGCTGAAGTTGCATAGGAGATTGCTGCGATTGACCTTGCGGTTGATTACCTGTCATTTGCTGTGGTTGCAAGCCTTGCTGCACTCTCGGCATTTGCTGCTGCATTGTTTGATCTTGCGCAAATCCATTTCCACTCTGCTGTGAATATGTAGGTGGATTTGGCATTCCCTGTCTTGTAAACTGAGCATTCTGTACCATCTCTTGGCTTCTACACATAAAAGCTATATGCCCTGTCATTCGACACGTCCAACACACAAGTGGTTGTATTCCCATCTGCCCATTTTGCATGTTTGATTACCATTTTGAACATTCTGAAACCCTTGTTGGTTGTTCTGAAAACATCCTTGATTATTCTGCCAATATCCTTGATTACCTTGCCAACCTCTGCCTTGATATCCCCTTCCTCTTGGAGCATACCCATCATTTGTCTGATCAAACTGTCTTTGGTTATTTATTTGTGGCATAGGTACTGCTTGCTGTGGGTTTGATCCGCTGACGTTAGTTAACATTGCCCCTTCAATAGCATATTTGGATAACTTTTTCTGTACTAACTTTGCTTCTTCGCCTTTTCGTGCATCGTCTTTTTTGCGATTCTTATCCTGTAGGAGTCTGCAATAATGTGTGATGGTCAACTGAATTTCCGACCATGGTTTTGCTTCTATCCCCACTAATTTCATGAGCTGTTTCTGCACTTGCTCTGGCAGCCCTTGGCATAATATATGGTAAAACACAGGTATAGACTTCCCCCGAGACTCCCGTGTTTCAAGCACCCATGTGTCTTGAAAACTTTGAATATAAAGCAATGGATCCTCTTCGTCTTTCATCTTTCTTGACATTATAGCTCCCATATTGGACATGTCCGGATGTAGCACTCAAAGCGCTTTCCAAATTGCTGCTCTACAGTTATTAAACGGTGCTCCATCATGCGTGGTTTTGACTGTAGTCCCACCAGGGTAACCTGCTTGCGTTAACACGTCATCAGCTCTTTCAAGTATGGCAATTAGAAGAAATTGAATATCTCTTATAGCTAATGTATTCCCTCCCGTCATTTTTTCTAACTCATGTATCCATTTTCCAGCACCGGAAGTTAAATTTGGGAGTTTACATTTTAGGTTTTCCCTGTCCATTTGGGGCCATGTTATATACTGTGGCCTTGCTCCTCCTTTTTATAACAAGGAGAACTGCGATGCTCCAAACTCATTCTCATCTCTCATCATTTGTCTATCTACTGCTGGAGTAATATTCCCACATGGCCGTCTACCTGGCAATTACCTTAGCCTGCTTACATAAGGCGGGTACCCCCCCCTCTGACCATGGGGTTGGCCCTTATGTCGGTCTGACTGTGTCAGTGACTCTGATGCCTTAGACATAGGAGGAATTTTAAATCTGACCATCTTACTTCTTTATCCAAAGGCGATTGTTCTTCTAGCTCACTTATAAAACTCCCAACTTCCCTCGAGTAGGTTTCCCTTTCCTCTTCCGATACTTCTTGTGCCCAACTTGTGCAACTCCTCTCATCGTTATCTCTCTTTATTGTTAATCTTTCTAAAGACAGCTCCTTTTATTTCGCACTATAGGAGGCTTCCTCCGTGTCATACAACTGCGCACTCTGAAGACACTCATTTTTTCCCTTCCTTTGTGCTTCTTTCTGGGCTTGCATTTCGTAATATACTTTATCAATTGTTTCCCCAATGCTTTGCGAATCAAATTCATCTTCCAGATTTACTCCAGAAGTGTTTGGAAATGATTCAGATTCGGGAAAGAATTCCTCTATGTCTTCCCATTCTACCCATGGATTGGGATCTCTTACGTCCCTTTTCCAAATAATTAAGATCAGGAGCTCTCTGTCTCCTTTTGCGTTCCATGTCCTCATCAACTTCTCTGCGCTTTCTCGCCTCTTCCCTTATTTTATCTTCCCCTTTCCTTTTCATATCCCTTTGTTCATTTGCCCTTCGCCTTTCCTCATCCCTTCGCCTTTGTATTCTTTTCTCTCTTATTCTTTCCAGTTCATCGGCTTCTATTCTTTTCTCCTTTAGTCTTTCCTTTTCCTCAGCCGTTCTTTATATCACGCTTTCCTTGCTCTTCTGCTCTCTCTTGTTATTTAGCTTGCTCATCTTGATATAACTGCTCTCGTCTTTGTCTATCTTTTCTTCTTGCTCCTTCGTCTCTCAATCGTTCCTCCCTTTCTTTGCCTCTCCTGTCTTGTTTTTCTTGAACTCCCCTTTGTCTTACATCTTCGATGCCTTTACCATCAAGTTTAAGTAAAATCTGACCTCCCAACCATTCGTTCTGTACAAGCGCTATCTCATCAGCTTGATCTTATCTGCCTTCCATTTGTTTCTCTCCTTTTGTCTAGAGATGTACTTGCTTGATCACTTCTCTCCTTATCACGTCTCTCCTTGTCCCTCAGGACGACTTTGGAGGTTATATCTTTCTCTGTGTCTTTCTCTGGTCCCTCGTCACTACTTTGCATAGGTGACTCATATGACAAATTGCTATATCCCGTTGCTGCTTTAAGTTCTCCTAATGGGTATAACCCTTCATTTTTCTTAGTCTCGTCTTTCATTTCAGACGGGGCGGGTGGAGCAAAAGGCTCTTCACCCCCCCTCTTGGCTTATGTCGAGTATCCAATCTAAAGAAGACTCCTCCTCCTTCTCGTGTTCATACATCTTCCAAAGCTCTAGATTCACTAGGCGCTTTTCTAACTTTTTTCCCTTATATGCAGCATGCAAATATGTCATCATATGCTGTAGAACTGTTCCCGATAATGACCCACCTTGGGGCCACGGCATAAACATTTTATCCGCGGTCCCTTTAACCCATTCTGCACTGTACTGTTTAAGTTTGAGCGCATGCTTTGGAAGCTGTTTGCAAAGAAGCACTAATGGCGTAACTTCTTCCATTTCTAACTTTTATTTCTCTTTTTATTACCACTTTGCTTATTCTTTAGTTACAGTTCTCATTTTATATTTCAATCGACACACACTTATAAGCGAGCACCAATCATCGCATGCCCCAATCCCATTATAATGCAATATTTTACTTTAATCTTGCTAAAAAACCACCATCAAAGTTTAATCTTAAAATAATCACTATTCGCGTCTTACTTCCACGTTTCTTTAGCACTTAAAACATGTGATTTTCTCAACAGTGATGCCACCACACTTTTTAACTACATAAAACAAAACAGACGGACTTCACCAGTCACATGTATGTGCACCTTACGATTCTTTCCTTAGGACTCGTCTTACTCTCTCCAATTATTGTTCCGACTGGAACTTAAGCCAATTCCCTTAAGAAAGTCTTTAAACTTATCTCGTCTCGCATATGACCCTCATAAAAGTGGGATCTAAATTAAGGCTTCTGCTAGCATTCTTTAAAATCTAGGAACATGGCGTATCCTTATAGCGTGGCTACACCTCACAACTATTTCCCTCATATATTACTTGGCAACACTCAAGTCAATATCTTTTCCCATATACATATATTTTATGCTCTTACTCTTGCATTATATTTTATCCCGCCTCCCTCCATTACTCTCCTTTATTTACTACACATGCATCCCTTTTTTTGCCACACTCTATGGTCTTTCACTCACCGTTCGCATGTTTTCGTCTTCGGACCCACGGGATCACCGCCTTCGTTACCGCCTCTTCGAGCTGCTTTTTGATCCCTTCTCATAGATGTGGGTGGGGTTTCTATTCAAACTAGGGGTCCCATTACACCCAACTTGCAAGGTGTTTTTTTTGGGTCCTATTTTTAACCACGATCTACGGGGAGCTTCACGTCCTGTCAGACGAATGGCAAAGGTGGTGCGATATTGCTGAGACCCTAAAGTTTACTTATGTCAACGCCCGATGGTATCTTATCTAACCATTCTCTGCTACCAAGTGAACTGGGGACTCCCGCCCTTTAAGATGAGTAGCAATACCCTTAAGATGGATGGGGATGCATATAATCAAACATCAATAATTCAGACGACACAAATAGTTTGGCAAAAAGTCTGTCTGTTTTAATATAAATAAGTAAAACGGGGAGTACAACGAACATTGGCAATCCCTCGATACTCAAATCTCAACTCTTATGAGAAAAAACTGTTTTTTTATAGACCAAATGTGTCACTACTGACGTGTAGACCTGTGTCATTACCAACGTCATCCTACATGGCAAACTTCTAAAACCTATCGGGAAGCCGGATTGGCTCTAAGTGAACTACTAAGTATAGGTGTAATATTTGTATAGAGTAACATAGAGAAATAATTGGATAGTCAACAACAGGTGGGACAACTAAGCCCTCCCTTCAAAATGGCCACTATGAACGTCACTAAATGTATGATGTTCCATTGGCTACACAACTATAGGACTCCAACTACGTGGTCCTCTACAATTGGTTGGCTACTAACCCCCGTCAATAACTTTCCACCTACGTGAGCAGCATTCAGACTGAACAAACAGGTGCGGGTGAGCTTGTCTCTATATCAGCTTCCCACCAATTAAAAGGACACTCCATCATCCCCTCAACGTTTCAGTGTCAATTAGTGTCTGAAGTTGGCCTTGAGTTTGTACTGTTCTCTGGGAATTTTTAAGGAGTATGGGTACTGTCTGGCTTCCGTGCGTAGGTGTGATCTCCTTATGCATCCAACTTTCTTCCATCACGTGACTGGACACCATGAATTCAGCCTTTCTTGTGTATTTAACTGTATTTTCCAATAGTCCTCGGATGTCTTTGTTTATACTTGACCTTCTTGAACAGGAGCTTCTGTTCTTTCACATTAATTGTATCTAATGTCAGCCAATTTTAGTTCTGACAAGACCTTGGCTCTTGGCTCATCCAACTCCTTAGCTGAAGTATATTCTGTTTAATGCAATTGCTTTTGTAACTGCCACACTGAATTTGAGGCCTTCCTCATTGTTCAAGACTGCTATATCTGTAGTGGAAACTTCATTCTTTATTCAATCCATATGTATCTATGAGGTATATCTGTATGTGTTGCCGCTTGCTGTGATCTATTTACTATAAGCATTTGGCTAGCTTCACAATTGCTTTGCTGCTTGCATTACATTGCATCTGTACACGTTTAAACTAACTAAATATCTTCATCACGTTTGTGGCATAAGTTTCTTCATCTTGATCCCAAAATGTCACTTATCCTTAGTACTACTTCATTCTTCATAAATCTCCTGCCTCTCAGGTCTGATTATCTTCTATCTATGGAATCGATTCAGTTTCGTATGACGTCATCATTCATCCTGTCATTTAGTTTCTTTGTTTCATCAGGAATCGCATTCAAATGACCATCATATTGTCTTGGATGCAGGAATGGTTTCCTTAATGGATACTTTACTTCCCATATTCTCTTAGGAATAGGCATTCTTATGGGTACTGCACAGAGTCGTTGTTTTTCTTCTTGCCTTCTGATTGGTATAGTATGTCACATATTTTGGTTCATACTTCATAGGCAATGTAGGCAGGGTAGGTGGAGCGGGGGTACTTGGCTCCTCCTCTACACCAGTACTACACCTCAGCCATGGCAGGGACACTGCACAATCTTAGAGCCCAAGTAGGCTACTTGGTTGCTGCAGATCTCCCAGGCTTGTTTCGGCAGGCGGCGACAAGAACTAGCTCAGCCAATACGGGAGACAGTGGTTGAACAGGCCATCAAGTCTCAATGATAAAACTCTGGCCACTGATAGAGTCACTTCTCAAATTTATAAAAAGTTCCAAACCCTTTAGATCCCTCACCTAACAAAGTTCTTTAATATGTTCCCGACAATGGTGAGGATTTCCACATCCATGCAAAAATGATCTACAAACTTGAGTCTGAAGTCTAATAAAGATCTGAGCTTGCCAGACTCCTGTAGACCTATAACGATTATGATTAACGATGCTAAGATGTATTCAAATGTTTTGGCAAACTGTTTGACGGTCCTACTTCCTGACTTGATCCTCCTGTATCAGACAGACTTTATTGTCCAAAAAAGTGTGCATGATTATATTAGGAGGATACTTAACATTATAGAAGTGGGTGGGCACTGGAGACTTGAGATGGGTGTGATCTCAATGGATGTTCACAAAGCTTTCGATCAGCTGGACTGGGAATATTTTGAAACTCTCTTGCTGGTTAGCAGATTTGGGGCAACTTTTCAGCAATATCTTTTTGCCAACTTTGATGCCCCGACCACCAAACTTCAAGTCAATTAGAAATCAAGTTAGTCCATCTTGATGAGAGGAACATGACTGGGTGCCTGGTGTCCCCTTTGCTGTATGCTCTGTCATTGGAGCTGCTTGCTGAGCAGGTTAGGCATAACGGGAATATTAGGGGCATAACACAAAAGGTCAAGGAATACAAGCTTACTCTTTATGCTGACAATGTCTTGGTCACGATTACTGATATGGCGACCTCTATGATTGCACTTATGGATGAACTCAGGGAGCTATAGCAAGGTCTCTGGGTTCTCGGTAAATTACTCAAATTCTCATGGTTTGGCTATTCGATCTCTCCTGAAATTAAGCATCGTTATTGAATTTGTGTCCAATAAAATGGACACATGACTGGAAAGATTACCTAGGCGTGAAGATCCCTTCTGATATGCAGGCCCCTTATAGGTATTACCTTCCTCCTCTGTTCACAGACTTATCTGGTTCACTGGACAATTGCAATAACCAGGAAATCTCTTGGTTGGGTCATGTTGCAACCACACAGATGAATGTGGTTCCAAAGCTGCTATACCATTTCCTTGCTTTCCCCATACACATCCCTGTCAGTAGCTTTCACCTTTTACAGTGTAAAATATTCTCCTTTACATGGAAGGGTAGAAGAGATTGAATCTCAGAAAGGGTCCTGTTGAGAAAAACTAGATCATCCAGACTAGGAGTCTGAAATATTTACCCATATTATCTCGCCACACAATTAACAAATGTGTTTTCGTGTGGTCAAATGCTATCCTGTACAAGATGGCTACAGCTCCCCTTCACAAATGCTACACAATATGCAGAGGATTTCCCCCTCTGGTCATCAGGACTGGTCTTGCTTTCATGTTTGAACATGGCGGTTGTGAGATGGGGTGTTGCTCAGGGATTGGGCCCACTATCCACAGTTGTTGGTAACTTGGACTTTACACCAGGTGTCTGGAAGAAAGGCTTTGAGCAATGAGCGAGGGTTGGCCTGCAGGAATAAAGGCAGATATATGTAGGAGGAATTCCACAGACGTTTGAGGAGTGCAAAGCAATGTTTGCTCTGCATGAAAGTGGGAGCTTCAGATATTCACAGCTGTGTCACTGGCCCTCTATGCCTGATGTGAGGCAGAGGGCAACTGGGGTCTTATGTGCGTTGGAGCTCTCATATCTCTCTGGTTTGACAAAAGCTAAAGTATCCAAACTTTATAAATGGACCAACATATTGAGGAGGAATCCTGGGGTCATATCTGGGCTAGGAATCTCTGTGGATCTTGCTGCACTACTGATAGGGAATGCCAACTAAATATTTGCTGTAGGTGGTATTTTACTCCGGAAAGGCTTAAAGAAATGAATCGGTTGTACCGTACTGTATGCTGTATGGGTTGCTATGAGAGTGGGACATTTCTGCATATGTGGTGGACATGTGTTAGAGCACATTACTTCTGGAAAGAGGTTTTCTCCTATTTCAAATCAATTATGGGTGTTGGTTTGTCGAGGGACCTGTTGATTGGACTTCTGGGGGATTCGAGGGATGGGATCTATCCACTAGGGGCAATGGGTCTACCCTTATCACTCACCTCCTACTGGCAGCGAAAATCACATCAGCTCGAAAATGGAAGTCTCCTGAAGGTCAGACATACAAATGTGGTGGTGCAAAATCTGGGAGATTTGTGCTAAAGAAAGAAACACTGCTCTATCATTGAGATGGTATGCAAAGCATGCTAGATTATGTTTTTTTACCACCTGTACACTGTACCCTGTATGCATGACCTCAAACTTTAAGAATGTCACCTGCACTTACTTCAAATAGCGCCCTGATGCCCGAGGGTTTGGCACACTGCTATAAAAGCTAAATTAAATAAATACATAAATAAATGTGGGGATCTGGCTGCCATTTATTAACCATGAGAACAATGCACTCCCTATTGTATATATGTTGGATTTATTTAAATATCTAGCTTTACTGTAAGTGGTGGGAGGGGGATGAGATATCGGAGAACTGGGATATATTTAGTGGATGTTTAATAGGTCTGGAGTCACTGTCAATCTGATCAGTCAGGGTACGATTGTTCGTGTCAAAGGAATAACCTGTCCAAACTGCGGTTGAATTGAATCATGTTATGTCATCTTTCTGTCTATCTTGCTTTAGCAATAAATAAAGTGGTTTTAAGAAAAAAGAAAGGCGGGCAGGGGGTGTTAGTCGGGTATGGGAAGGCAGATGCAGAAACCTTTGGTGCTGATGGATGCAGGTCAGAAGTACCCCTTACCTGTGGGTCGATTTGAAAATCTCTATGTTGTTTGTGGTTGGTACCAACTGTGCAGGTTAGTCATATGAATATCCCCCGGATTGTGGAGTGAAAAAATTAACAGCATGGTTGGTGATAGAAGACGGGTAGAGTCTGAAATACACGAGACCTAGCAGGTAGTCTGTTGGATCGTGCAAGCCTTAAGAATGCAAGATTTCAGTAGTGAGGAGTTAGATGATGGGAGTGTGGGGACGAGGGTGTTGTCACTTCATTGCTCTTGCTGGTAGCTTTCACTGAGATTAGGTGCAGATTAGTGCCACATAGCAGAAGTTCCATTAGTCAGCTTAGTTTCCTGCTGATGGTCGAGCTAAGAGTTTCAAAAAATGTCGTAAATTAGCACAAATGTTTCTGGTGCACAGTTTGCAATTGGTTGCTATTACTTATTTTTTTTAATTTATGTTTTTATTTATTTGTTTGGGAGGCGCTGAAAGGCTGCGGGCATCAGGGCGCTAACATGGAGGCAGGACAGGGACAAGAAAAGGAGACAGGACACTTGGTCAGTAGAGGAGGACCAAACAATAAAACATTCAATGTATCTTCTTACCAGGCGTGTGGTTAGATTTCTTGGTGGTTTGTCTCTAGTCTTAGGTTTAGGGGCAAGCAATTCCAGCTTGTGGTGGCCCGGATCTGAAAAGCTCTGCCTTTCTTATGTGGTTTTACTACGATGAGTCCTAGTGCTTCTGACCTGAGTGACAGTGCTGGTAGGTATTGGATAATCTTTGATTTTAGATATGCTGGAGCTTTCCCATGTAAGCACTTGTGAACTAGTGTCAAGGATTTAAACAGCACATGGTCTTCGATACTTAACCAATGTATCTATTTCTGAGCGGCACTGATATGTTCCGTTCTCCGCTTCCGTTTCATTATTCTGACCGCATTGTTTTGTATTAGCTGAAATGTGTTCATACTTTGCTTGTTGGCTCCAAGTAGTAGAGTGTTGCCATAGTCCGAACGTGACAGTATGGTTGCTCTCGCTATAGTAGTGCAGTTTGTCTCGTTGAGAAGGGGCTTGATTACTCTGAGGAGTCCAAGATAATATGTACAGTATTTATTCAAATAGGATGCTTGAGCCTTGGAGCTTAAAGAGGCTTCCATTGTCTTTCCCAGGGTCTTGACCTTGTTCACTAAGTGTATCTGCATGTCTTTTATTTTGAAGGAGTTGCATTTCAAAGATAGGTTGCCCCTAGCCTGATTGGTGCCAAAGATCATAAGCTCGGTTTTCTTTGCTGTTTAGACACATCCAGTGGTAGTCCATCCAAGATTCTATGGTGTTATATAGGTAGGTTACTGTCTGGCTGTCTTTCATTTTTTCATAATTACCACTTAATTCTACTACCACTTGAATATCATCAGCGTAGTTTGTGAAATATGTCTTTATCTTATCCAATACTTCACAAAGAAACCTTAGGTACAGGTTAAATAGAAGCAGAGACAAGCTTGCTCCCTGAGGGACCCCACAGTAGATGTCAGTTTCCTGGGAGAATTTATCTCCCCAGTGTACTCTCGATTTCCTGTCGGCAAGGAAAGAAACCAACCAGTCAATTGCCTCTTTAGAACAGGCTACTTTTTCAAGAGCCTGCTGGAGTAACTTATGATCTAGAAGGGCAAAGGCAGCGCTGAGGTCGAGCAAGATCAGCAGTCCTGTCTTGCCTTGATCAACAATGTTCAGCATTTGCGACTGAAGATCCAGCATAGCAGTCTCAGTGCTGTGTGCAGCCCGGAACCCGGATTGTTGAGGGTGTAAGATCTCGTTGGCCTCTACATATGACTGCAGTTTTGCTGTAGCGATTTTTTCCATTATTTTGAGTGTAAAACTGCAGTTAATGGGTCTGAGGTTACCAGGGTCTCGCTGGTCTAGGTTTGGTTTCTTCACTAAGGGAGTAACTGTGACTCTTTTGATGGTGTTGGGATCCTTTTTGTCCTGAAAGGATTTCTTCACGATTTTGGTAAACAGAGGTGCAAAGATGTCAGCGTTATTGAGAATTATTTTAGGAGGTAACAGATTTTCAGCGCATGACAAAGGCCTCATTGAGGCTAATGTCCTGAGCATGTCTTCTGTGGTGATTGAGTGGAACGAGAATTGTTCAGATAGTTCCAGTTTTTCTGGTGGAGTTACTGGCTCAGTATTACCTTGGTTGAGTTGGGCGTTTTTTATCAGCTCCCTGGCTTTGATGATTTTGCTTGCAAAAGCCATCTGGGTTTTATCACATTCTTCCTGTGAAGGATTGAACGTGGTTATTAAGGCAGCTGGCTTTTCTATAGATTTTAATATCTCAAAAAGCTTGCTGACGGTATTAGCAGATAATTTAATTTGGTTATTGAAGTAGTTGCTCTTAGCCTCAAAGATGTTCTTTTTATAATGTTTCTCTATTTCCTTCCAGCTCTCTTTGTTGTCCTGCGATGGGTGTTTTAGCATCTGGATTCCCTTCTTCTCTTTTCTTTTTTTTTGAGCTGTCAGTCGGGGTGAAACCACTTTTGGTGGTTGTTGTTAGATCTGACCAGTTTAGGTCGAATTGGGGCTTTTAGGTCAACTAAAGCTGTGATGTGGTGTTCATATTTAAGGATGGTAGTCTCGCAGGAATCTTCCTGTGTAATGTCAGTTAAGATTTCACTAATGCATTTCTCTAAGTGAGAACTTTCTATTTTTTTTCTAATTTCTACATGTGAACCCTTGTGGCCTCTTTGGCACCCTTTTGAATTGGGTAGGGTATGGCCAATGCAAAAGATACTCTAAGCTGATCCGACCAAATGCAAGGTGTTGTTTCGTAGCAGTTGGTCTCAAGATAATTAGTAATAACCCAGTCTAGCTGGTTGCCATTGGCCATGGTCGGGCTTGAGTTTTTTGATATGGAAGTTTATATTGTTTAAAACTTTCTCAAGGTCTATTGCTCCCTTGTCTTTGGGATTTCCCCGCCATCTGTTAATATCGCTTAGTACAAAGGTGGAGGAGTAAGGTGTTTTTAGGCCACTCGGAAAATGAGTACATTTGTCGTTAAAATCTGGCGTTGTGACTGGGGGGTCAGTAGATCAAGACAGTATTGAGGCAGTTGTTTTTTGAGGGAGTGTGTTTTAGGTGTAAGATTTCACATCCATTGCATGTTTGACACAGGGAACATGTGAATGGTTTTGCGTGCAATTATAGCAACCCCCCTCCTTGCTCAGACTCCCTGTTGGTATACTGTATGTTGTAACCCTCCGGGACTGCTATAGCGCAGGTTGGACCAATTGGTTCTTGGAGCCAGGACTCAGTTAAGCACATGTCAATGGCTTCATCCACAATGAGATCGTGGATACATATGGAGTGTTTGTTTAAAGACTGCGTGTTAAGTAAGCACACTTTGAGCTCTTTTGCTTGTTTAGGGGCAGTTGGGGTCAACAATTTCAGGTTTTCCTGTCTGGGTTTTATTTTATTTTTTGCTTTCCCCCTGGTTTGAATTTGATGCAGGGTTTTTTTCTTTTCCTTATACGTGGTCATATGGACCCTTTCAATTGGGTCTAGTCTGCCCCGTTCCATGGTTTGCAGTGCCATAGCTTGCACCTATGCCATATGCTGAAGGCAGTGAAGTTTGTGCATAAGGTTCTCCACTGTTTCCCCACCCATTCTTATTGTGTAGCGGAGGACAACTCTAGAGCGGGAGATGCAGCATTCTGGGCCTCTGGGCCTCCGTTGGCAAAGACTTTCTAGGCTTTGAAGTGCCTGACGTTTCTTCCAAAAGCCTGCTGGGACTTCTGGGAAATGTAGTTCCCCGCGATTGCAGTAGCAGTGTCTAGCTGCTTCCACTGCAACAATCAGGGTAGATACAGTTCGAGCACAGAGCTCGCAGTAACACATGAGGTATAAAGTTTGTCAGGTAAAGTAAAAGTACACAGTCTGAAAGACACACGTACTACGGTGCACGCGCTGCTTTAAATCTTCACAGAGCGTGTGTACGGCTCGTATTACAGTTGACTACAATGCTTATCAAATGAAGTCAGACACAGTTGGATGTCAGAGCAGTTAAATTAACGTGTCCAACGAGTCTAAGTAGCAATTCCAGTGAATGCAACACACAACAACAAATTAAATGCAGCAATTACATTTTATTTCATTCAAAGTGGTTGGTTAAAAGCCAAGTCTAGAGCGGTTTCCTGAAAGTCAGGTGGTTCTCCTACAGATGTAGAGGATTGGGTAGGTTGTTGGACCTAAGTGTAGTTTTGAAACTTACTTCTGAAAGAGGAAGAGCCCACTCTGTGTTTGAACGATGGACTATGCACAAGGATTTGAAATGCACACTTTTTTTGATGGGTAGCCAGTAAAGAGCACCTACGGCTGGTCTCATATGTTCAAATCGCTTTATTCTGAAATGTACTATTGCTGCTGAATTTTGGACTCTTTGAAGTTTCCTCATTAGGTAATTTGGGGGCCTGTTTGCATAGTCTAGTTTGGATAATATTAGAGAAATGATAGCACTGTGGTTGAATGTTAAATAGGTAATATGCAGCATAACATGCACAGCTGGTAGAACCAGCTCCCGACAATGGCTTTGAGCTGTGATTCAAGAGTGAGGGTGTTGTCCATTTTAATTCAAAACTTTCTTGCCATGGTTGATGGATTTGGGCGGGGTGTCATCTCAACAGGCTACCGGATTGTGGTGGAGTTAGAACATGTAGGATTACAGAGCATCTGTCATGTACCGGCGTGTAAGCAGTGTCAAGAAACGGATGCATAGCCCTTTAAGAACACTACAACCAGGGGCTTGGAAGTTGGCATGGCAACGCTGGCGTCCTCTCAGCGTTTCCCACGGTCGACGCTGGAAGCCGCGGAACGCTGTCATGTGACCTCACCTTTATATTCTCCGCCTACACTCCAGATCGGTGCTTCTGATTGAGAATTGGTGGCGCCTCGTATCTTGTACCTTGTATCCAGTTTTCCTTATCATCCCGGTTCTGTCCCTTTCCCTTCCCCTTCCCTCCAGCATTTCTGATTACCTCGTTGCCTCGACCCGGACCGTTTACCTGGCTTTGGATTTTGGACTGCCTTGTTCTTGTTTGCTGCCCGCATCATTCTTCGACCTCGGACCGCTCACGGATTTCCTAGCCTTCGCCCATTAGTTTTGGTTGCTCTTCGGTTGTCTTCTGGATCATCAATCATCTGGACTGCATCTGGGTATTTTGAGGAACTTTGGAACTTTTCTTGAACTTTGGATTGTTGACCTTGGAACTCTTGAACTTTTGGATTGTTGAACTTGGAACTTATGAACTTCCAACCTGGGGTTTCCTTGTGACGCACACTATCTAGTGTGTAGTAGGCGTCCTCGTGCCGGCGGGATAGGTGGTTGAGCTTTGCTGGTATTCTGCATTGTGGACTTCGGAGTTCTTCTCTTCCTGGTTCCATCTGGTTCTCCCCGGAGTAACGGTAAGCCTAGGGGTTGTTATCAGAATTGGGATCAACGTATTGCATTCTTTCTGTTGTGTTCGGGTTTGGTCAGAAGGGCGGTTGTTATATTATCTGTATTGTGTTAACTCCTCACTTACAGATCCAACGCCTGTCCTCGGCTACTCGTACCACCCTGACTTCTGCATTACAACTTTTGTGTCATCTACATTACAACTCCTGCGTCCTCTGGGTCTCATCAGGTATCCGTTCTTTCCTCTGATTGATCGCTCTGGCTGTCCATTCCTGGGGCCAGAGGGTTCCATCGGGAGGAAGAACTCTTCGGCTACACGACGTGGGCAACTGGATTCTGACATAATCAGAAGCCTTTCAATATGGATACCAATGAGACGCTGTCCACTATTTTACAATTGGTGGCCGATTTACGTAATGATATGACTGCGGCTCATTCAGCCACGCAGCGACGCATTGATGAGTTGCAAGCAGGGTTCCAACCCCTTGGGGCAGCTGCCCCACCTTTGGCCAGTGTCTCTGAGGCAGGTGCTGGTCCATCCCAACAGGGTGCTGGACCAGTTTATATGACTACCCAGTTCCCTTTGGCTCCACCGGAACGCTTCAGTGGAGACCCCAAGACCTTTAGGACCTTTTTGAACCAATGTAGACTACACTTTCTGTGTCGTCCTGCCTCTTTTCCAGATTCCACTACTAAGGCGGCGTTTCTGTTATCTCATTTAGGGGGTACCGCGGCTGCCTGGGCTAATCCGTTGTTGGAAGAGGGAAGTCATCTTCTTTACAATTGTGACGCCCTAATTGAGGCTATGAGTCGTGTGTTCGACACACGTTATGCCACACAAGCTACGGATTTAGAACTGCTTGGTCTCCAACAAGGCAGTACACCTCTCCTGTCCTATCTAGCCAAGTTCAATCAGCTGGTGGCGGAAACAAATTGGCCCGAAGAGAAGAAGGCCTCTCTCTTCCATAAAGGGCTATCCGACTCCCTAAAAGACACACTGGCTACCGTTCCGGTGATACCTACTGCTTTTTCGGAACTATTGGATTTGGTTCTCCAGATCGATTCCCGACAAGCAGCACGGAGGGGTGAAAAGAGAACGGTTCCTCCTGTTGCTATCTCCGTTCCTTTACCTGCCGCTGGATCCACCGAACCCATGCAGATTGGGGCACTTAGAACTCCTCTCTCGGCTGAAGTTAGGGAACACCGGAGAAAGAATGGATTATGTTTCTATTGCGGAGGTTCAGACCACTTGCTCCGAGAATGTACCAAAAAACCAGCTAAGAAACAGGGAAACGCCAAAACCCGGTGACTGAAGGGGTCCAGATGCCGGGTGTTTCTTCGATAGACCCTACAATATACAGTCCTTATTGTCTATCTGTTTCCCTGTCGTCTCCCGGTTCTGAGAAATGGGCCGTGATGATGGTCCTGGACTCAGGCGCCACAGGGAATTACGTGGATGCCACTTATGCTCAGGGGTTGGGTCTGCCAGTTATGCACAAATCATGTCCTGAAGTGGTAAATTCGGTAGATGGCTCTTCCTTGGTCTCTGGGTTAGTGACGAAGCGGACTACTGACCTCACCATGATCACTGACTGCGGTCATCAAGAGAGCATCTACTTTGATCTCATTGCGGCACCACAGTTTAAATTCATTCTTGGCTTACCTTGGTTAAGATTGCATAATCCTTCTGTGGATTGGCATTCTGGGGAGGTATGTTTTCCGTCGGATTACTGTGAAAGGAGATGCCTCACTATCAGTTCGGAGATCACCAATCCAAGTCATGCTCTTGCTGAAACTACCCGTACTGTGGGGGCAGTACTTAACACTGTCCTTCCTATGGTGTACAGGAAATATCAGGACGTATTCGACGCACGTGGGGCAGAGATACTTCCACCCCACAGGCCCTATGACTGCCCTATCGAGCTGATTCCTGGAGCTAAGATTCCGTCTGGGCGCATATATTCCCTGATTCCTAAAGAGGACGTGATTTTGAAGGAATATATTGACAATTCCTTGAGTACTGGCTTTATTCGTCCTTCCCGCTCACCTGCTGCCTCACCCATGTTCTTTGTCCCTAAGAAGGAGGGGGACCTGCGTCCTTGCATCGATTACCGTGCTTTAAATGCCGTCACGATCAGAAATCAGTATCCGATTCCTCTGATTTCAGTCTTATTGGACCAATTGGGTGCAGCTAAGGTGTTCACTAAATTGGATTTGAGGGGAGCCTACAATCTCGTCCGGATTCGCGAAGGCGACGAGTGGAAGACGGCCTTCAAAACCAAATATGGCCTCTTCGAATACTGCGTTATGCCCTTTGGCCTATGTAACGCTCCGGCGACCTTCCAATACTTCATCAACGACGTATTTCATGACATGCTAGACCAGTACGTAGTCGTTTACTTAGATGACATCTAGGTCTACTCTCCTTCGGTGGACACTCACGTCATCCATGTCTCCAACGTTTTGCAACGTCTAAGAGTGTACCACTTGTATGCTAAGTTGGACAAGTGCAGGTTTCATGAAACCGAGGTAGAGTTCCTAGGCTATGATATCACTAGCCGGGGAGTGCAAATGAGCCAGTCTAAGATCACCGCGATATTGGAGTGGCCTCGTCCTGATACCTTGAAGGCTCTGCAATCCTTCCTAGGTTTTGCAAATTTCTATCGGCGGTTTATCCAAGACTTTTCAGCCATTGCCTCTCCACTTACTAAACTAACCAGCACTAAAAGTTTGTTTGAATGGAACGAGGAAGCTCAACAGGCTTTTGAGGCCTTAAAATATGCTTTTACCACGGCTCCCGTCCTTCAACATCCGGATCCCTCTTTGCCTTTCATTGTAGAAGCAGATGCTTCAGATGTTGCACTGGGAGCTATCCTGTCCCAACTTTGCCCTGAGTCCGCTGGTTTACATCCTGTTGCGTATCACTCCAGAAAACTCACCTCTTACGAGAGGAATTATACGATCACAGAACGGGAATTGTTGGCTGTAAGAGACGCCTTTATGGTATGGAGACATCATCTTTTGGGGTCTTCCGAACCAGTTCAAGTGTTTACTGATCATCGGAATCTCTTGGCACTGCAATCAGTGAAGTGTACCACGGCACGTCATGCCAGGTGGCATGAATTTTTCGCCATGTTCAACTTCACCATTACCTATCGCCCTGGTTCTCTGAATTCGAAGGCTGATGCTCTTTCCCGCATCCATGGAGTCCCTGAACCATCCGAGCTTAAAGGAGCTCTTCTATTACCCAATCAAGTGGTGTGTGGGTGTACCTTGCGCCCCTCTCTGAAAACAAGGATACAAGAATGGGTGAGAACTACTCCCTCCGAGATTTCTAGCCTGGGGTTGGAGGTCATCAATTCATTGCCTTATAAGAAGGGTAAAATATATGTGCCTGACTCCGACACAAGACACACCGCCATACAATGGTGTCACGATTCAGCGGTAGCGGCACATCCAGGTACTGGGAAAACTATTGACCTTTTGAGAAGGTGGTGCTGGTGGCCCTCCATGTCACACGATGTTCGGGAATACATCGTTTCTTGTGCCATTTGTGCACAGTGCAAACATCAACCGGGCAAACCGGTGGGCCTGCTTCAACCCATGCCTATTCCAGACAAGCCTTGGTTTATGGTCTCTATGGATTTCGTAGTAGAGCTTCCGGTAGTCGACGGCTACGACACTATATGGGTGGTCGTGGACTATTTCACTAAATCAGCCTTGTTTGTACCCTGCCAGGGGATTCCTTCTGCTCCGGTTTTGGCGGAACTGTTCTTGAAGAACGTCTACCGAAGATTCGGTCTGCCTTCCATTCTTGTTACTGACCGGGGACCACAGTTCACTTCTCGTTTTTGGAGAGCCGTGACTTCAACGTTGGGTATAGACGGCAGGTACTCTAGTGCATACCATCCACAAACCGATGGGCAAGCAGAGAGGCTTAACGCCACCATGGAACAGTATCTACGATGTCTTACCCACCAACGCCAAGATACGTGGGTTTCTGTTCTACCTCTGGCCGAGTTCGCCTACAATAACTCTATGCATACGGCGACAGGTGTATCTCCGTTCTTTGCACTATATGGCCAGCACCCCCGTTCTTTGCCCAGTATTGCTGATTGGCCATTACAAAATCCGGCTGCCTCTGGTTGTCTTAGGAACCTATCAGATACCCACGCTATAGTTAAGAGTCAACTATTACAGGCCCAGTCACGTACTAAGTCATCGGCAGATGCACATCGCTCACCGGCTCCTAACTACCGACCGGGGATGAAGGTCTGGCTGTCCACAAAAAATCTACGCCTGCCTGGTCGTAGATCCCTGTTGCCTCGGTTCGTGGGTCCCTACAGCATTCTGCAGGTTATTAACCCTGCGGCCCTCCGATTGGCTCTTCCTGCAAAATGGAAGGTACACCCGGTATTCCATGTCTCTCTAGTGAAACCATGCCACCCATCTACCAGACTTCCTGCTCATCCACCTCCGATTAGGGTGCGTGGTTTTGATGAATATGAGGTGGGTGCGATCTTGGATACCAAAGTCCGAAGGGGCAGACGTCTCTATCTGGTCGATTGGAAGGGCTATGGTCCCGAAGACCGTACGTGGGAACCTGTGGGAAACATCGATGCTCCGGCCCTTTTGTCTCGTTTCTGGTCTGCTCGAGGGGTGACACCCCCTTTGAGGGAGGAAACTGTCATGTACCGGCGTGTAAGCAGTGTCAAGAAACGGATGCATAGCCCTTTAAGAACACTACAACCAGGGGCTTGGAAGTTGGCATGGCAACGCTGGCGTCCTCTCAGCGTTTCCCACGGTCGACGCTGGAAGCCGCGGAACGCTGTCATGTGACCTCACCTTTATATTCTCCGCCTACACTCCAGATCGGTGCTTCTGATTGAGAATTGGTGGCGCCTCGTATCTTGTACCTTGTATCCAGTTTTCCTTATCATCCCGGTTCTGTCCCTTTCCCTTCCCCTTCCCTCCAGCATTTCTGATTACCTCGTTGCCTCGACCCGGACCGTTTACCTGGCTTTGGATTTTGGACTGCCTTGTTCTTGTTTGCTGCCCGCATCATTCTTCGACCTCGGACCGCTCACGGATTTCCTAGCCTTCGCCCATTAGTTTTGGTTGCTCTTCGGTTGTCTTCTGGATCATCAATCATCTGGACTGCATCTGGGTATTTTGAGGAACTTTGGAACTTTTCTTGAACTTTGGATTGTTGACCTTGGAACTCTTGAACTTTTGGATTGTTGAACTTGGAACTTATGAACTTCCAACCTGGGGTTTCCTTGTGACGCACACTATCTAGTGTGTAGTAGGCGTCCTCGTGCCGGCGGGATAGGTGGTTGAGCTTTGCTGGTATTCTGCATTGTGGACTTCGGAGTTCTTCTCTTCCTGGTTCCATCTGGTTCTCCCCGGAGTAACGGTAAGCCTAGGGGTTGTTATCAGAATTGGGATCAACGTATTGCATTCTTTCTGTTGTGTTCGGGTTTGGTCAGAAGGGCGGTTGTTATATTATCTGTATTGTGTTAACTCCTCACTTACAGATCCAACGCCTGTCCTCGGCTACTCGTACCACCCTGACTTCTGCATTACAACTTTTGTGTCATCTACATTACAACTCCTGCGTCCTCTGGGTCTCATCAGGTATCCGTTCTTTCCTCTGATTGATCGCTCTGGCTGTCCATTCCTGGGGCCAGAGGGTTCCATCGGGAGGAAGAACTCTTCGGCTACACGACGTGGGCAACTGGATTCTGACATAATCAGAAGCCTTTCAATATGGATACCAATGAGACGCTGTCCACTATTTTACAATTGGTGGCCGATTTACGTAATGATATGACTGCGGCTCATTCAGCCACGCAGCGACGCATTGATGAGTTGCAAGCAGGGTTCCAACCCCTTGGGGCAGCTGCCCCACCTTTGGCCAGTGTCTCTGAGGCAGGTGCTGGTCCATCCCAACAGGGTGCTGGACCAGTTTATATGACTACCCAGTTCCCTTTGGCTCCACCGGAACGCTTCAGTGGAGACCCCAAGACCTTTAGGACCTTTTTGAACCAATGTAGACTACACTTTCTGTGTCGTCCTGCCTCTTTTCCAGATTCCACTACTAAGGCGGCGTTTCTGTTATCTCATTTAGGGGGTACCGCGGCTGCCTGGGCTAATCCGTTGTTGGAAGAGGGAAGTCATCTTCTTTACAATTGTGACGCCCTAATTGAGGCTATGAGTCGTGTGTTCGACACACGTTATGCCACACAAGCTACGGATTTAGAACTGCTTGGTCTCCAACAAGGCAGTACACCTCTCCTGTCCTATCTAGCCAAGTTCAATCAGCTGGTGGCGGAAACAAATTGGCCCGAAGAGAAGAAGGCCTCTCTCTTCCATAAAGGGCTATCCGACTCCCTAAAAGACACACTGGCTACCGTTCCGGTGATACCTACTGCTTTTTCGGAACTATTGGATTTGGTTCTCCAGATCGATTCCCGACAAGCAGCACGGAGGGGTGAAAAGAGAACGGTTCCTCCTGTTGCTATCTCCGTTCCTTTACCTGCCGCTGGATCCACCGAACCCATGCAGATTGGGGCACTTAGAACTCCTCTCTCGGCTGAAGTTAGGGAACACCGGAGAAAGAATGGATTATGTTTCTATTGCGGAGGTTCAGACCACTTGCTCCGAGAATGTACCAAAAAACCAGCTAAGAAACAGGGAAACGCCAAAACCCGGTGACTGAAGGGGTCCAGATGCCGGGTGTTTCTTCGATAGACCCTACAATATACAGTCCTTATTGTCTATCTGTTTCCCTGTCGTCTCCCGGTTCTGAGAAATGGGCCGTGATGATGGTCCTGGACTCAGGCGCCACAGGGAATTACGTGGATGCCACTTATGCTCAGGGGTTGGGTCTGCCAGTTATGCACAAATCATGTCCTGAAGTGGTAAATTCGGTAGATGGCTCTTCCTTGGTCTCTGGGTTAGTGACGAAGCGGACTACTGACCTCACCATGATCACTGACTGCGGTCATCAAGAGAGCATCTACTTTGATCTCATTGCGGCACCACAGTTTAAATTCATTCTTGGCTTACCTTGGTTAAGATTGCATAATCCTTCTGTGGATTGGCATTCTGGGGAGGTATGTTTTCCGTCGGATTACTGTGAAAGGAGATGCCTCACTATCAGTTCGGAGATCACCAATCCAAGTCATGCTCTTGCTGAAACTACCCGTACTGTGGGGGCAGTACTTAACACTGTCCTTCCTATGGTGTACAGGAAATATCAGGACGTATTCGACGCACGTGGGGCAGAGATACTTCCACCCCACAGGCCCTATGACTGCCCTATCGAGCTGATTCCTGGAGCTAAGATTCCGTCTGGGCGCATATATTCCCTGATTCCTAAAGAGGACGTGATTTTGAAGGAATATATTGACAATTCCTTGAGTACTGGCTTTATTCGTCCTTCCCGCTCACCTGCTGCCTCACCCATGTTCTTTGTCCCTAAGAAGGAGGGGGACCTGCGTCCTTGCATCGATTACCGTGCTTTAAATGCCGTCACGATCAGAAATCAGTATCCGATTCCTCTGATTTCAGTCTTATTGGACCAATTGGGTGCAGCTAAGGTGTTCACTAAATTGGATTTGAGGGGAGCCTACAATCTCGTCCGGATTCGCGAAGGCGACGAGTGGAAGACGGCCTTCAAAACCAAATATGGCCTCTTCGAATACTGCGTTATGCCCTTTGGCCTATGTAACGCTCCGGCGACCTTCCAATACTTCATCAACGACGTATTTCATGACATGCTAGACCAGTACGTAGTCGTTTACTTAGATGACATCTTGGTCTACTCTCCTTCGGTGGACACTCACGTCATCCATGTCTCCAACGTTTTGCAACGTCTAAGAGTGTACCACTTGTATGCTAAGTTGGACAAGTGCAGGTTTCATGAAACCGAGGTAGAGTTCCTAGGCTATGATATCACTAGCCGGGGAGTGCAAATGAGCCAGTCTAAGATCACCGCGATATTGGAGTGGCCTCGTCCTGATACCTTGAAGGCTCTGCAATCCTTCCTAGGTTTTGCAAATTTCTATCGGCGGTTTATCCAAGACTTTTCAGCCATTGCCTCTCCACTTACTAAACTAACCAGCACTAAAAGTTTGTTTGAATGGAACGAGGAAGCTCAACAGGCTTTTGAGGCCTTAAAATATGCTTTTACCACGGCTCCCGTCCTTCAACATCCGGATCCCTCTTTGCCTTTCATTGTAGAAGCAGATGCTTCAGATGTTGCACTGGGAGCTATCCTGTCCCAACTTTGCCCTGAGTCCGCTGGTTTACATCCTGTTGCGTATCACTCCAGAAAACTCACCTCTTACGAGAGGAATTATACGATCACAGAACGGGAATTGTTGGCTGTAAGAGACGCCTTTATGGTATGGAGACATCATCTTTTGGGGTCTTCCGAACCAGTTCAAGTGTTTACTGATCATCGGAATCTCTTGGCACTGCAATCAGTGAAGTGTACCACGGCACGTCATGCCAGGTGGCATGAATTTTTCGCCATGTTCAACTTCACCATTACCTATCGCCCTGGTTCTCTGAATTCGAAGGCTGATGCTCTTTCCCGCATCCATGGAGTCCCTGAACCATCCGAGCTTAAAGGAGCTCTTCTATTACCCAATCAAGTGGTGTGTGGGTGTACCTTGCGCCCCTCTCTGAAAACAAGGATACAAGAATGGGTGAGAACTACTCCCTCCGAGATTTCTAGCCTGGGGTTGGAGGTCATCAATTCATTGCCTTATAAGAAGGGTAAAATATATGTGCCTGACTCCGACACAAGACACACCGCCATACAATGGTGTCACGATTCAGCGGTAGCGGCACATCCAGGTACTGGGAAAACTATTGACCTTTTGAGAAGGTGGTGCTGGTGGCCCTCCATGTCACACGATGTTCGGGAATACATCGTTTCTTGTGCCATTTGTGCACAGTGCAAACATCAACCGGGCAAACCGGTGGGCCTGCTTCAACCCATGCCTATTCCAGACAAGCCTTGGTTTATGGTCTCTATGGATTTCGTAGTAGAGCTTCCGGTAGTCGACGGCTACAACACTATATGGGTGGTCGTGGACTATTTCACTAAATCAGCCTTGTTTGTACCCTGCCAGGGGATTCCTTCTGCTCCGGTTTTGGCGGAACTGTTCTTGAAGAACGTCTACCGAAGATTCGGTCTGCCTTCCATTCTTGTTACTGACCGGGGACCACAGTTCACTTCTCGTTTTTGGAGAGCCGTGACTTCAACGTTGGGTATAGACGGCAGGTACTCTAGTGCATACCATCCACAAACCGATGGGCAAGCAGAGAGGCTTAACGCCACCATGGAACAGTATCTACGATGTCTTACCCACCAACGCCAAGATACGTGGGTTTCTGTTCTACCTCTGGCCGAGTTCGCCTACAATAACTCTATGCATACGGCGACAGGTGTATCTCCGTTCTTTGCACTATATGGCCAGCACCCCCGTTCTTTGCCCAGTATTGCTGATTGGCCATTACAAAATCCGGCTGCCTCTGGTTGTCTTAGGAACCTATCAGATACCCACGCTATAGTTAAGAGTCAACTATTACAGGCCCAGTCACGTACTAAGTCATCGGCAGATGCACATCGCTCACCGGCTCCTAACTACCGACCGGGGATGAAGGTCTGGCTGTCCACAAAAAATCTACGCCTGCCTGGTCGTAGATCCCTGTTGCCTCGGTTCGTGGGTCCCTACAGCATTCTGCAGGTTATTAACCCTGCGGCCCTCCGATTGGCTCTTCCTGCAAAATGGAAGGTACACCCGGTATTCCATGTCTCTCTAGTGAAACCATGCCACCCATCTACCAGACTTCCTGCTCATCCACCTCCGATTAGGGTGCGTGGTTTTGATGAATATGAGGTGGGTGCGATCTTGGATACCAAAGTCCGAAGGGGCAGACGTCTCTATCTGGTCGATTGGAAGGGCTATGGTCCCGAAGACCGTACGTGGGAACCTGTGGGAAACATCGATGCTCCGGCCCTTTTGTCTCGTTTCTGGTCTGCTCGAGGGGTGACACCCCCTTTGAGGGAGGAAACTGTCATGTACCGGCGTGTAAGCAGTGTCAAGAAACGGATGCATAGCCCTTTAAGAACACTACAACCAGGGGCTTGGAAGTTGGCATGGCAACGCTGGCGTCCTCTCAGCGTTTCCCACGGTCGACGCTGGAAGCCGCGGAACGCTGTCATGTGACCTCACCTTTATATTCTCCGCCTACACTCCAGATCGGTGCTTCTGATTGAGAATTGGTGGCGCCTCGTATCTTGTACCTTGTATCCAGTTTTCCTTATCATCCCGGTTCTGTCCCTTTCCCTTCCCCTTCCCTCCAGCATTTCTGATTACCTCGTTGCCTCGACCCGGACCGTTTACCTGGCTTTGGATTTTGGACTGCCTTGTTCTTGTTTGCTGCCCGCATCATTCTTCGACCTCGGACCGCTCACGGATTTCCTAGCCTTCGCCCATTAGTTTTGGTTGCTCTTCGGTTGTCTTCTGGATCATCAATCATCTGGACTGCATCTGGGTATTTTGAGGAACTTTGGAACTTTTCTTGAACTTTGGATTGTTGACCTTGGAACTCTTGAACTTTTGGATTGTTGAACTTGGAAATTATGAACTTCCAACCTGGGGTTTCCTTGTGACGCACACTATCTAGTGTGTAGTAGGCGTCCTCGTGCCGGCGGGATAGGTGGTTGAGCTTTGCTGGTATTCTGCATTGTGGACTTCGGAGTTCTTCTCTTCCTGGTTCCATCTGGTTCTCCCCGGAGTAACGGTAAGCCTAGGGGTTGTTATCAGAATTGGGATCAACGTATTGCATTCTTTCTGTTGTGTTCGGGTTTGGTCAGAAGGGCGGTTGTTATATTATCTGTATTGTGTTAACTCCTCACTTACAGATCCAACGCCTGTCCTCGGCTACTCGTACCACCCTGACTTCTGCATTACAACTTTTGCGTCATCTACATTACAACTCCTGCGTCCTCTGGGTCTCATCAGGTATCCGTTCTTTCCTCTGATTGATCGCTCTGGCTGTCCATTCCTGGGGCCAGAGGGTTCCATCGGGAGGAAGAACTCTTCGGCTACACGACGTGGGCAACTGGATTCTGACAGCATCAGCTCTGTTTTACTAGGGTTTAAGTTTTAGTCCGTTTGCTGTTAACACATGCGTCCACCTGTGCAAGGCATTTATTAATGTCTGGGGAGTTTTGTGATGTGTGGTTCAAAAATGTGTGCTTTATTTGTGTGTTATCCGCATTGTTCTAAAAGGAGAAATCACATTTATTGATGAAGTCAGGGCAGGGTGTTGTGCAGATGTTGAAAAGTAGACGCGAGAGTGTGGATACTTGGGGTACCCTGCAGGTGAGTGGGTGAGGCCAGGACTTGTGGGGGCCCAAGATTGGGATTTCCATTCTACCCATAAGAAAGAAGATGACCCAGTGTAGAGCCGATTCCTTAAAACCAATATCTTCCAGTCTTTATAGGAGGATCTTGTGACTGATGGTGTCAAACGATTCTGAGATGTCTAACAGGATGAGCGCACTCTCTGAGTTTTGATTCGCTTTGTTTTTAAGTGCATCCCAGATGGAACACAGAGACGATTCTGTACTCCAAAAAGTTCTAAAACTGTGCTGTGGCTAATTCAGGAGTTGGCTTGTTTCGATAAAGTCATAAAGCTGGCAACATATACATTTTTCCAGAGTTTCAGTAACTTAATATTGCCTAAACAGCATCTTAAAATACTGTTCCCTAGCTGTGTGCAAGTGGAGGAAGAGTGAACATTGGATCAAATCTTGTGCCATGTTTCAGAATCTAACTCAGATCCTAAATATTTATGCCAAGCTCAGACAAAGGTTAAATAACAAACCCCTTTGCTGCCAGTCTATCCCATACCCGATCGTGCTTTTCGCTAGTAATTCATAGAACATGTCCCAGGGTTCCCCCCCAAATTGTTCTTTGTAAATTTGTAAGTGCAGCCTATTCCCCAGGAAACATTGCTGTGTAGCCTGACAGTATGTCACCAAATCAGGGCCTGCCTTGCCTATACAGGTAGGGGGTAACACATAATATGTGTTTGGCCACTCTTGATCTGGAACCCTTCCAAATTAAATTCATAATATCTTTCTGTAGAACGAGCAGTGACTAGTCTGGAACCATAATCAGCAAAGCCTGAAAAGCATACAAGAAACTATGAAAGACATTCATTTTAATTGTACCAAACCAAAAGGTGGCCAGAAGCTTCCATGAGTGCAAATCTTCGCTAATGTTGTCAAATAAATGTGAGCAATTTGCAGCAAGAGTACAAGAACCCCTGCTTTCAAATTCTATTACCAAAATAGTTCAGAGAGGTTACTGCTATCATTGACAAAGCGTTTCACATTATCTATCTGAAATGATCTTAGAGCCCTGCTAATAAACTCAGATTTGTCTAAACTGATTTTATATTCTGGGGCTTTTTTTTAACTCCCCTCATTACTCATTAAGGCTAGGGTGGTGGTCTCCAGCTGGATAAGTAATACAATAACATTGTCTGCAAACACATATTCTTTGCATCTTTGTATGCTAATGGTTCCATAGCCAATAGTAAAGGAGGCAAGCGACACCTCCGACATGGGTCTAGTCAAAGGAAAATAGTCTAATGGGAAACCATTGTCTTGAATCTGAGGCATAGGGCTCATATATACTGCCATTATCACTTTGTGAGAACCCTCTCCAACCCAAGCTTTTAGCAACATGCTATCTGAAATCCCTGCTCTACTCGATCAAATGCTATTTCAGCATCTAGCAATAGCAATACTGCCAGAATCCTATGTTTTGGGCAATGTCACCTTTCTAATGTTATCTGCTTCTCATCTCCCTAAAATAAAGCCACATTGAGATTTCCCTAAAGACGTCATCAGTGGCTTAAACCTATTCACCAGAATCCTGGTGCAAAACTTTGTATCAATATTGATGAGGGCTATGGGCCTCTGGGATGTACATATGTAAGGTGTCTCTGCCCCTAGTTTGTAGATTTTATTTATTATTCTTATTGTTGCCTTATGTATTCTTTTGTTATCCTGTGTACTGCACTGCTCCCCCCACCTCTCCCCTTCCCCCCTCCCTTGCACTTGCATGATCTCAATGGCATCTGGCCTAGTAGGATCGTTGTTCTGTCTTCCCTCTGCTTCCCCTCCTTTGCCTTGTCGCGCCTTGAAACACTTGTGAATAGGCGCGTTATAAATGCCATATCAGATATGCAGTTCAACAGTAACTTGTAGGTAAGTGTGAGTAGGATACACCTTACCACGCACATGCACTTTTCAGAGTTCCAAGGAAGCCTAGAAAGGTTAGTACCAAACAGTCCCTACCTGCTCCAAGTGTAGTGTAACCACCGGGAGTGAATGAGGCGTATGCCCCCGGGATCACACTTTGATCCTGTAATAAAGAACAACCCCAGCACAAATCCCTCCAGGAAGGGTTAGTTAGCCAGAATGAGTATGTGGGGAAGAAAATACGCTCCTTTGACACCTGTTGCTGTGCAGAGCCCATTAAAGGCAACATTTATGAATCTTAGATAAATAGACAACAACTAGATAACTGCCCCAACTGTGGGGTCTCTACACCATAACTGACATTTCATTAATACTCTAAAGTGCAGTTTTATTAAGCAATAAATACATAAATAACAAATAAATAGCATTCCCAAATGTGGGGTCTCTTTAAAATGTATATTATTGGGGTGGTTTAGCGGGCAGAATGGGGTTTCCAGAAAGACTGTGGAGGCTTGTTGGGGATAACTTGATACAGTCTGTTTATTTTACCCTCTGAGGGGACGAGCAAGTGTCCAAAATTCACTTAGCAGCACGAGTCCTTGCAGATGCTTATATTTCTATTGAATAGGTGTAAGTCATGGATGAATTGGCCTTCCCAGGGCCCACAAGAGTGTTTTGTAGATGCCCCAGATGCTTAAAGTATAATACAGCCTCTTTATGTTTGAATATAATGTATGGTCAATTTGCTTTTACTCTGCTGGGTGTCTGACACTGAACCCATTGAGCGTGCCCAGAGTAGGGTCGCGGATACTTAATACTGAAGTATCCATTAATGTCCCGCATAGTGGGGTTGGAGGGGTCAGCATTATATCTCCATATCCTGGAGTGACTATATAGGGCACATCATCTGTATGCCAACTACACCCCCTGTGAACTGTCCTAACAGTGCAAAGTCTAACCCTAGAGTAGGCGGATGCCAGGATGTGCTAAAAGAAAAGAAACTCCTATAATTGCTACCCTCTGTATGCTGAGCCTGTGAAACAGAATGCAGTGGTAAGTTCTCATTCAAAACTGAGGGTATGTGTGACAAATCAACTTCGAGGGTACCAGTGGTCCAGGGGTGAATATCGGTTTCTAAGCCAATTATCAGCCCCACACCTCTAATACACCACAAGGGATCCAAACAGATTGGAATAACAAGCACATTATAAAACTTCCTGTCCAATTTTGGTAACGTGGACAGAATGGCAGGCTTATCTCTGAATGTGTGTGAATCATTGGTTAGTTGCAACACAGCGAAAATATAATTATTCTCCAATGATAAAAGGAGAGTCCAGTCAAGGTTGTATTAAAAATGTCTACTTTATCAATCACAACAGGAAGTCTAACAACACTATAAAATACAGCCCACCCTGTAAAGGAATGCAGAGGACAAACAGTTTCAAAGAAGGAAAAGGGATGCACTACGGATACTGATAGGAGGTTAGGTGGTATGATTACTAACCACAACAGTTTGTTAAGGTTTCGTCTTTGGCATTTTCTTCAAAGTTACATCATTCAGGTGCATGGCAATGGCCCCATATCCCTTGATGAATGACTGGTAGTACCCACTGAGACCTGCGAAGGCTCTCACCTTGGTCTGTGGTGGGGATGTCCCAATCATTCATAGCCTGTACTTTAGCTTCCAGAGGCTGTTTCTTACCTCCACAGACCTGCTGACCTAGGTAAATCACTATGCCCAGTGCCATCTGGCACTTTATGGCCTTGATAGTCAGAACTGCGTTCTGCAGCGCCTGAAGCACTTGTTGCAGGTGGGATACGCGATCCCGCCAGGTTTGGCTGAACACAGCAATGTCGTCTAAATAGGCGACACTGAAGTTTTCCAGTCCAGAGAAAACCTGGTTAACCATCCTATGAAAATTGCCTGTGGCATTCTTCAATCCGAAGGGCATCACAGTGAACTGATAATGTCCTTCTGGGGTTGAGAATGCTGACCTCTCTCTCACTCTGTCATGCCGACCTGCCGGTACCCTGACGTGGTTTCATAGGTACTCATGAACTTGGCAGCGCTGAGCTAGTCAATTCGCTTGTCTGCTGAGGAATGATATGATAGGTTATTTATATCGTGCCGAATACCCAGAGGTTTGTAAGCGGGCACCCAGGGATCGAACTTGTGGTGCTCCATGTCGTCTTGCTTCCAATAGGAGCACATTGCCCCTGAGCTATTCTCCCAAATCATAATTGTGTGAGCATCTGTCTTCATGACAGTATTGAGCCCCCTGTAGTCCACACAAAATCGGACTTCGGTCTTCCCATCATTGGTCTTTTTAGGGACCAGTACCACTGGGCTAGCGCAGGCGCTACATGATGGCTCTATCACTCCTAGGGACAACATCTTGGAAACGTTCTCCTTGATGGTGTCCCTGACCTTATCAGACATCCAGTGAATCCTGCTCTTCACCGGCTTACTGTCTCCAGTGTTCACACCATGGGTGCACCAATCTGTGGGACCTGAAGTCAGTGAAAGCGGCCGGGCAAACTGTCCCAGTAAACGGCGACAGTCTGTCAGTTGCTGTCCGACCGGTCGGTTGCAAGGTTGACAACTTCAAATGACCCATCTGTAGCTTCAGTGTGTAGGAGGTCTGGGAGGGGATCAGTCTCCTCCCCAGTCTCCCCATCTGTCACTAATGCCATGACCAAGTCATCCCGGCTATAAAGGGTTTTTAGACTATTGACATGAAAGACCCTGCACATCTGTTAAGGTCTTTTCACGTCAATGCGATAATTGACCTCACTGACTTTTTCAAGCACACAGTACGACCCAGTCCACTTGTCCTGAAGGGCACTGGGTTTGACAAGTTCCATAATCAACACCCACTGACCTGGAGAATAAACTGTCATTGTGGCCTTCTGCTCGTGTCAGTGCTTCATTATCTCCTGACCAGCATTTACATTCTTTGTCGTCTGTTCCATGTACTTTGTCATTCTAGACCGAAGGCCAAGTACATAGTCCACCACATCTTGTGGGGGGGGGTGGGGTGAGGGGTTGCCCTCCCATCCCTCTCTCACCAGACTGAGGGGACCTCATACAGGTTGTTTAAGCAGAAGCTCAGAGGGGCCAAACCCTACTCCGTTCTATGGCACCTTCCTGTAGGCGAACAGCAGGAATGGCAGGAGGACATCCCATTTTCTCCTCATGTGCTCTTCCAAGTCACCTTTCCTGCCTTTCAGGAGCTTGTTGAACCGCTCAACAAGCCAGTTTGTTTGGAGATAGATAGGATGTAGAGAACTGGTAGGTGACTCCACACTCTTCCCACATAGCCTTCATATGTGCCGATATGAAGCTTCTTCGTCTGCCACAAACGACTTCCTTGGGGAAATCAACATGGGGGAATATCCCAAATCAGAGCCTTTGCAACCATAGGGGCTTTAATGCTCCCGCGATGGTCAGCCTCAGGGTACCTAGAGCGTGGTCTACCACCACCAAGATGTATCTGTTCCCTGAGCTGCTTTGGGGATCCAAAAGAGCCACAATGTCCATGCCTATTCTCTCGAAAGGCCGCCCAACCCCGGTTAGTGGAATTAAGGGGGCCTTTGTGGCACCACCTGACTTGCCAGAAGCCTGACAAGTCAGGCAGGACCAGACACATTCCTTAACTTTTGTGCCAAACTGGGGCCAGTAAAAGTGTGCAGACAACCGGTCTGATGCCTTAGTCACTCCCAAGGGACCTGCTAAAGGAATTTGGTGAGCCAAATACAAAAAGAAACTCTGTGGCATTGGAGAATCACCAACCTTCTGGTGCCGTCACCCTCAGTCTTTTGACTGACTGCACAGGAGTCCGCCCCCCAGTACACTTTGAACAGTCCAGGGGCCTCTCCCTTAGCCTGCTCCTCAGGTGGCTTCTGCGGGTCCACCAGAGTGGCACACTATTTCTGGGTTTTAAAGAAACCAGTCTGATCTGGGCCAGCTTGGGCACGCACTTCAGATCTGAACTCACCTGGTCCTCCACCTCCTGCATTACGCCAGGCAACTCTGAAGTCACTGAGTCCCTGACTCACTGATGAAGTAGGGTCCTCAGTGGCTACTGGACCCTCTCCCGCAGAAGTAGGCAACTCGGCAGTCTGCATAACCGGCCCAGGGGGTCCCTCCAACAAGCCCTCTGAAACCACTCCAGGTCCTAAGCCATGGAAAGCCTCCAATCTGATGGCCTCTTTGGCCTTCGATCTGATAGTCACTGTGACTATCTCGGGGTCAGGAAGATAATTACCTAACAGACATGGGACAGGGATTGAGTTTTTCACCTCAACACAGCACAGGGCCGTTTCACCTCACCAGCTGAACTCTACTATCCCCAAGGGCTACTTACTCTTTCATCAAACCCATTGACGTTACAATCAGGCCCATCAAAATACTGGCCTGGCAGAACCCACTGCCGGGTGACAGCAGTAATGCCAGCCACGGTGTCTCTGACCGCAGGATTTTTGTGACCATTGATATACACATGTACTAAGAACAGTTGAGTATTGTTAGGAACTGAGACCGCTTCTGGAGATCCGGTACCGTTCCCACTCAGTGTAACCAGTCCACATTCAGCCACTCCTTGGCCTAGTGGGAAGTCCTCCTCTAGGAGGCCCACACTAATATAGGCCTCCTCCAGGAGTCCACCATTCACTATGGCTTCCTTGGGTAAGCCTTTGCAAGCAGGATCCCCTTTCCTATGGCCCAGCTCTTTACACACGAACAACCTTTGGGTTGTGAGATCGCAGATGTCCCAGTGTTGAGGTGCCTGCGCTCTGCTTTTCGGAGTGCACAGCTGAACTAGAGCTGTGGGATTTCCTGTCATGCTTTTGTGGACTTGACTTAGAAGAAGAGTGGGTTGGACCTTTGTCCCTCAAATCTTTCTTAATTTTCTTGTCCGAAGGTTTCTCGTCGGGTTTGGATGTGCTCATCTAAGCCTTTTTCTCGACTCAAGCACTTGCAAAACCTGTCAGCAGCTTTGCATGCTCCATAGGGTCTGTAGTAGTCTTATGAACAAGATGGTGGTGTAGATCAACCTCACAATTCTTCAAGACATGGTCACACACAATCAAATCGTACATCCCTTTAAATGTGTCAACTTTGATACCAGAAACACACCCGCTCTGGCATTTGAACAAGTGTGTGAACGCTTCAACTGTCTGCCCACTTTTCTTTCCACGCTCTCTGAAGCTCTTGAGATACTGTTCTGGGGTCTTATAGAACTTCCCGAGGAGGGCTGCCTTTATGCTCTCATAAACAGGCCATTCCTTGGGAGTTAACTGAAGAATTGCATCAGTCTGCAGGGTCGCTAAGTGACTCATCACTGCTGCATCCCACAGTACCTCCTACAACTCCTGTAAGTGAAAAGCAAGCTTGCACGCGTCAAACAATTAAAAAATGTCCTTCCCCACTTCATAAACCTGCACTACATCTTTGGGGATGTTGTGCCGGGGCTTATCCCGGGCACCCTGGTTTGTGCCACTACCACTGCTTTCGCTAGAGGTGGATCTGCTGGCCTCTTTCCAAGTGCCAGCTTGCGTAGCACTATGGCAACCAAGACCCGCTCTATGGTGACCTTGTACTGCTGTTTTTGTTCCTCCCGCACTAGTCTCCTCTCCTCTAACAGGAGCTTTCAAACCGCTACATCTTTAACAGCCAGAACAATTACTGGGCCACTTAGAGGCTGTGCCGAGGCCTGGAACCTACAGGGATGCCCCACTGGCCCGGACCTTCTTGACATACTGGAGTGTTGAGAAACCACTTTGCCCCCCAGAGGGATGGTTGGAGAGAAACACTACTCATGCGGTCTTCCTCAACCTCTTCCACTACCCCTCCTGGAAGGTCTACTTTATTCGGGTACATGGGGTCCAGCCTGTCCCCTGGGGTCTCCCCCCCCACCAGTCTCCCTCGCTTCTACCCAAGCTTGGAGGCTGGTCAGCAACTCAGGTTTATTAACCCTGGTTCTGTGGGGAAGTCCCCTCTCGACATAGGATGTGCAGGACATCCTTGCTAATGCCTTTCACAGTCTCTATGTCAAGATCCATGATTATTGACAAACACCTTGCAGTCTCTAAACGTCGCTTGCAACCGTACTTTTATCATTGGGTGACTAAGCTGTGCGCAAGGCTCCAACTAGATCCGACCATCTGCCACCAATGTGACAAATCAACTTCCTGGGTACCAGTGGTGAATATCGCTTTCTAAACCATCAATCAGACCCACACCTCTAATACACCAGAAGGGATCCGAACAAATTGGGATACGAAGCAAATAATAAACCTCCTTGTCCAATTTTGGTAACATGGACGGTACAAAAGCCTCATCTCTAAAAGGTTGTAGATCGTTCATTAGTTGCAACACAACAAAAATACAATTATTACTCAATGATTAAAGGGACTGACCAGTCAAGGTTGTATCAAAAATATCGACTTCATTTATATCACGACGACAGTTCTAGCAACACTACGAAATAAACCTCACCTGGTAAAGGAATGCAGAGGATAGTCAGCTTCAAAGAAGGAAAATGAATGCACTTTGGATACTGACAGAGGGTAGTCAGTGTGGTTAATAAACACAAAAGTTTAAGTTTACTTGGCTTCAGCACAAAGGGAACAATGGGTCTTAATATGTCTGTGGGGGGCTTCTGGGAAGGACCAGGGAGGGCAGAACCACAATGTACCTTTGGCTGTAGATGTTGTTGGTGCTTGACAGGGTCGAGTCAGCTTCAGGGTAATTTGCAGCTTCTGTGACAGAGTTCAAGATGGGAGTCAGCTGCAGGTATCAGGCGGCAAGATGGCTCAGCGAGTGAAGCTGGATGAACGGCTGCAGGCTGGCCTACATGGCGGCTCGGGTCAGGAATCGTTGTCTCAGTGCTGATCAGTGGTTCTGAAGCACTAGTCAAGACGTTTCAGATGTCTCTCAGTGGCAGCGGCTGGGCAACAGTCAGCATTGCCGTTGGTTGCAGATAGAAGAACTCGACTGGCTCGAAAAATGTTCTTTAAGGTGGACGGTGGTAGATGCTTGTTGAGGCACTTCTCTCAGCATCTTCAATGGGCTCATTTCGTCATCTAAGGTGGACGGCCCATAGCTGAGGTGTGTGTTGCAGGCAGCTGCCTTGTCTCCTTGGTTGTAGGTTCAGAGATCTTCTGGTACTTCCTACCTAGGAAGATTTCTGCAGAGCCCAGCAGGGCTCTCTGTGTGCTGGCTTGATACCAGTTCTGGGATAGCTGGAGGGTCCTCCCATTTCCAGATCTCCCTCTGTTCCCTGGGAGATGTGTGAGAGGAATCCTGCTTCCTTCTTTGGAAGTCCTAGCCTTCCTTCACTGGGGGAAGATGTAAGGCAGATTGTACCTTCAGCCGGCGTCCAAGGTTGAGTTCCTCTGTGTTACTTCTGGTGAAGTCGTCAGATGATCGGCCAAAAGAGGGTCTCAGCCCTCTTTTAAATCCAAATGGGCCACAGTGATTGGTGCGGGCAAAGCCTACATTAACAACAAATCCTGGGGTCCAACAATCTCCAGTATGTCTGAGGTCATACCCAGAGTACTTTGCAACAGGGAAGATAAAGGTTTGAAAACTTGTGATACTAAGTCCCACCCATCTTCCTGTCTGTTGTTGATCAAGGAGTCTCTCTGGTTAATGGATCTCTGTGGTTGCTGGTTAAAGCGGCAAGTCTCCCTTCTAGCTGCAGCAAGACTAGACTCTCTGGCTCCTGCAAAAACCACATCCTCGTACCTTATGAATGGGATCCCCCTACTGGGGTGGCCTACTGTAAACACACAGCCCCAGGCATGACAGCTCACTTTCATTGATACTGAAGACAGGAACTGGCTTCAGGTTGACCGTTATATATGAAAGGTTGTTGGGTTTCCGGTCTCCTTTGTTAACCTCTGCAGCCTGTGGGCCTATTTGAAGTACCATTTAATTGGTATGTTAATCACTGCCACCAGCGGCTGGGGCTAACAAAAGAGCAGGGCAGCTGCATGGAGCCTTTGTTAGTTAATCAGGCTTGCCATGGCAGGGGGAAGCCTGGTCCTCTCCCTTCCTGGAGATGACATAGTGTACTCCTAGCTGTCACATTTCAACTAAATATGACAGGACGTACTGAGCTTGGAGGCTGTGTCCACAGGTCTATGTGTTTGTCGTGGTGCTAGCATAAGAACGTGTGTGTGTATTAGCCCCACACATTTTCCTGAGGTTGGTCTACCATCATTCAATTTCATTAAACATTTCAAAAAGCCAGGAGAGCACATGTCCACCATGCAGCTGGTTGAATTATTCCTCACTTATGGTAACCTCGAACGGGTCCCTTTATCACCTTTCTCCATGTGGAGGAAAGTGAACAGGATAGTCTCCCATTCATGAAGTGTCTTGGGGTGCGTTGACTGACACAGCACGCAGTTCTGCCCCTCACGAGGCAGTACAAGACAAATTCCATGAGGATCCAAAACAGACATTTGATGGCTGCAGTCGATTTAGGGTTTGAACCCGAAGACTTTGCCAGATTTGGCACATTGTTGAAGAAAGCGAGAGGACTTGTGTTCCTAAAGGGAGCAAAGTGCACTGAAAAAAGCAACTAAGGTCATGTGACGTGAAGCCTCTATATATACTGCCCGCAACATCTTGTCCGGCGGCGGGCCCGTAGAGGGTTCGGCAAGGCTAATGCAGAGCCATGCTGTGCCCCCTGGTGGCGGAGGAAGGAGTTGATTAGAAATTAGCAATACAAAACAATCTATCAGAGGCCCACATCAACCTATCAGATAATTGTTTTAGCTACACAACTGATACTTGAATATCGATCCAATGTTAATGTGATGAATATTTTTCATTGTAAGAGTATACATACTAGGGAGAAGAAATAGGACGGCAGGACTGGATAAGTGTGCTTGAAGTCATCACATCGTTTACAATGAACACACATTTGTTGCCGCAATTATATGTGCCATACGTATGCTTTGTCCAGAATTATAACAAGAATATCGATTTAATTTGAAGAATACAAATAAAAAGCTTTATCTCAAAACAGTTCATTGTGAGTCCCAGAGGGTTTTCGTATACGGGGCTCGCTATATTAGGGTAATTTTCATCCGTAGTGAATGACTCCAATGAATTCTAGAGTTGGGGTGGGTCGTTAAACTTTCTTGAAAAAGGTGTCACGTGATCAGAATGACGCTGCCATCTGCTCCAGTGCTCGCATCATTGGGCAGGGATTGTTATCATAGTCCAGGTTTTGCCAGCAGTACCGCCATGTTTAAGGTATCATAAAAACATATACTAACAAGCTTGGGAAATATGCCACACACACACTTCGGCTGCTCACAATCGCCATCCAAAGACCAGGTACCTGCAAGAGGAGCAGATGGTTGTGTAGGGGCCGATATGCACTGCTGGGGCAATACCGGATTACTGGAAAGTGGTCACTACACCCATCAGATGAACTGTGTGAAAATAAACCTGCATGTTTCTGAAAGGAAATCCGAGGGAATTCACATTAAAGTATCCTCCATGTTTGCCGCGGATACGCAGTCTTCTCGCAATGTCTGGCCCTGGAATTGGACGTCTGAACTCCAATCCTGGCTTTTCCGCTTTTCTCTTGTGACCCGGGGCAAATTGTATCATGTTCTTGCGCCATCACTGCCAGCAGAGAAGAGCATGAAGGAATGCGCACAGTCTTCATTCAGACCGAGTGCAATGAGCACAGTGGTTGGGTGGCGTCCATGCAACCAAGACTGGTTTCAAACAACAATGTGACAATATATGAAAAAAGTTCACCTCAACCCCTGTTTCTGGGAACGGGAGATCTAGAAACAGCTTAAAAGTTGACCCCCTGCCACTGTCAAATAACCAACTTCCTGTGCAATGAAATGTAGCAAGAAGTACTTCACACAATATACATAACATTTGCAACACATCTATCAGCTTGTGGGTGCATGCATGTGTGGATCACAGCAGGGCATGCACTCTGCCTCTGGTGGGTAAAGCAGCCCTTCCATAGAGTACTTGGCGCTGTACAAAAAGATGGTATTGTCATGATTTTGCACCGCATTAAAATATGTTTGTTTTATGTCCCACAATAGAGAGAACCTGGTCTGGCTTTATATTAAAATCAAATAACTGGTCAAAATAGGTCAGCCTCAACCCCTGCCAAAGGGTTAAACAATCGTGTCCCTTTAGGTGCTGGGGGACATACGAAGGCACTGGTGAATGGTGCAAGTACCCCAGCTGCGGGACCATATGGGTTTAACCAATCTTCAAACAATGCTAAAGAGCCAAAGACAAGTTGACACAAGATCACACAGTTCTTCTGTTAGTCGAGTTTTTTGCATATTTTAGTTCCAAATTCGCTCAGCACATGCCTGAAGTGAACGCTCCACATGTGGACATAATGCCAGATGACTAACAACTGATCACACTTCAATGGTGAAAGATGGCCAATCTGAGTTCACACCCAGCTATCTGAGGAGGCCCTGTAAAATTCCGCAGCACTGAGGTCAGGAAGGGGGAAGCCTGCTGAAGCAGCAGAAGAGGTGGATGCTACTCGGGGAATGGTTGTGGGCCTACCCGTTCACATAAGGCCCTGAATAAGTAGTGGACACAGAGACAGTTCTCACTGAGCTGCGCGCCTTACTGATGCACGTGCCGGCGGGATGCCCATTTATTTTAGTAATAGTCCTTCATGCGCAAGCACAACCTACAAAGAGCTGGTCAGCTTTCCTAATGTACCCAGTCTGAGAGATACAGTAGATGAGGGCCCAGCCGATGGAACTTCTCCATCTAGAGGCATGAGATGGAAGAAAAATAATGAAATACTACAAAACTCTAGACTCTGTATTTTCTCCTTATAGGCTAGACATTAAACACAGTTCATTGAACAAATAAAGAACTGTCCAGTATCGTTATCCATATAATGTAAAATTCTATTACATTTTAATTCAACACAATGTGCACAATTCAATAAAACACATAAAATGCATAACATCAATTCATATCACAATTATCATTTAAAACACATTGCAACATGTCACAAACTGCATAAAACACATATTATGCATAAAACTACTTTGACAAATTGCTATAACCTCTACAGTGCAAAAAATCTCAACCAATGTTGTCTGACAGATAAAGGAAACAAGGTATTTCTATTCTCTTTATCTCCCCATAACTGAGATGAATTAAACCAATCCCTATATGCCATCAGGGTTTTAATACAACTTAATAATAAATTCAATACACTATTAATCAGAATAGTGTCCTTTCAGCCCAACATGTTTCGTTCTGTATTTAATTATACATATTCCGCCAGAACTTCTTCAGGGGACCAACAGCATTTGGTTAATTAGCACTCAATTTTGAACGAGCGAAAACCACCACCACTAATGCAGCTTATACGTCCAGACCCTATAGGAGAAAACACAGATATATAGCCGTCATTAGTACTGCTATAACACACATCCTTACCACATAGGTCTTTGAATAAACCCGGAAAGCGCTTACTGGTATTTTTTAAAATTAATACTTCATTAACCGGTACCGTGTGGGTGTCTTCACAAATAGACCACAACCCAATGGGATACATGACTTAGGGTCAGGGAGTCCACAAAAACCGTGTGTGTTACAAAAAACGTTTTGTGTCAATCAGGCACACACATTTGTTTACAATAAGGCCATATGCATAGTCTAAATCCACAATTACTTCTATTGGACATAACTTTCAATTCTACATTACACGCTCCATTCATTTAAACTTACAATAATGCAAAACACCTACATATGCCTTAGATATTAGTCCTCACTACCCTCAACAACACTTAATCCAGTGCATAGCCCCCTTTCACTAGAAAGAAAGATTTCAATCACACATCACATGCGCTCAGTGTCGCATATGTCTCATACCTTGTCAACTTATCACAAGGGCTTCAAAGCGTTAGAACATCCAATCTTGTAAATGCACGCCTGGTCCACCGGTACGGCATTCTGTTTGTCAAAATCTCTTCTCACCCGCCTATCCTGCTCAGCGCCGAAAAAAGTGCCCTCTAAGTGAGAAAAAGAAACAGACCCAACGTCAGTAATCTGACCTTTAAAACAACAAAATGGGTCTTGTGTCAACGCATGTTCTCTAACAGTTTACATAGCCCCTCTCCTTAACATATTCCTACTGGAAGAAAAATAAATCACGGGAAGATGGATCTTCTGAGAGGTGAAATTCCGACAATCGGTATCAGTCGCAAAGTTAACTTTCGCTTGTAGAACAAGTATAGAGGTTTATCAGAGAGTGCCTGGAGCTCACTCACCCGTCTCGCAGAAGTGATGGCCACCAGGAAAGTCACCTTAAGGGCGAGTACTCTTAAAGATCATGAATGCAGGGGCTCAAACAGAGCTCCCATAAGAAGACTACGTTCAATTCCCACAGAGGTTCAACAAACTAATGTGGGAACTCTGAAAAAAATGCATTCAATTGGGGATGGTGAAGAATGAGCCCTGCTCACGAGACCTTTAAAAGACCAGAATGGCGGCCAGCCGATCACAGTGCCCGTCTGTAAGGCCTGTTGTGCAAAGAAACAGCAGGAAAACCAGAATTGGGGAAGTTTCACAGGTAGAAGGGTAAAGAACCCTCTACCTACACAAGCCAAAAATGTACATTAATAGCAGACATAGTAAGACTTGTTGACAGGACTCTGAGCTGAAAAGAGCACATCCTGGATGGTGCCCGACAAGTCCCAGACTTTAAACCTTAGCCTCTCAGCAGCCAAGCATGAAGGTTTGGGCTGCTGAGCCCCGGATTGAGGACCCAGCTGCATGAGTGTGAGGGCAGGCCCATCACCGCCAGAAGGCGCCGGGTAAACAGATGATTGTCCAGAATCTCTGGGTACCCATATCCTTTAGCCCCCATCCAGAGCCTTCAGAATCAAAGTGGACCCACAATTCTGCAATCTCTTCAGAACCAGAGGAATGACCTAGATCGAGAGAAATCATAAAGGAGGTCTATGTTCTAATTGCCAACTAATGCCTACCCCATAGAGGAAATTCCATGGAACAGAACTGGCAGGTTCTGTTCACACTGGGAGCAAAGCGGTCCACGGGACGTGGTCCCCAAAAAGAAAACAACTCATCCAGAACTTTCTGGCATATGTCCGACTCATGAATGTCTGCTCAGAGCATCCTGTGATGAATCTGGAGACTTTGTCCTTCTTCCGTAGGGGGAGACACCCTCTTAGAGGCTAGAGAGGTGAGCATGCCCCCGCAAAATCCACCTTAAGGGTTACAGTAAGCAGGACCCCACTAGAAGTGACTCACCTTTAGGGCTTTAGGGAACAAGGAAACTCCCAATACTGTGGCAGGTCGGAAGAAGCAGTCGGACATTGTAAGGCCCGACTCCTGCAATCTGAACCCTCCCACCTATTCAGGGGAAAAACTCAAAACTCACCTGTTCACCTACTCTAAATCCTATTTCTGTCCTCTGCCTTCTCTGTAGCTAGCACCTAGATGTCATTGTGCGCTTGTATAAATGCAAAAAATAATTAAATAAAAGGACATTATCAATTCTTTTTAATGAAATGTGAAATGGCCTAACTTTCTCTACTGCTAAAGGGAACACCCTGCCTATATGAAGAAACTACGGGTGCTCGTCTGTCGTCAGGAAGTCCCAAAGGAAAAATTCCCTCGGTCCAAACCCAACTCCAGCTGACCCTACCACTAGTTTAACCAACTTAAATTCAGAGAAGAGAAGGTATTTCTTCTGCCGGGCTTCGCGTAGCTACTGATAGTCTCTGTATAGAAACATCTCTCTCTTATAATTCTGTTTCTTAATACAATCTTCTTTGCTAAGGTCTGGATATCTCCTCCATGAGCTCTTGTACCTCTCAACAAACGCTTCTGAGAATTGGTGCTCTCTTTAAGGTTATGCTGCTTACAGCTCATTCTGAGATAGTCTCTCACACTGGTCTTCATTTGTGACCCTTTTACAGTCTCTTAATTCATCCTTGGATATTTTGTATGTGACTTGAGACCCCCTTTTAGATTGCCTCACTCATGGGTCTTCTCTCTTTATTATTCTTTCTTCTATTATCTGGTTCTCATGATAGTCTTATATCATATTCTTCTGAAGAGGTGCTTGGCCTTTGCTTTATGCACTCCGTCTCTTTATTCAGAAGACGGTTTCCATTCTTCCCTTGGTAATTGTCTCCAGTCCCTCTTTACTTTTCTCACAGGGTTATTTGTTTCTTGCTTTATGAGCCTTTCACATTGCCAATCAAGCAACTTTATTCCTTGTATCTCGTCTTTATGACTGGGACGAGTTACACTCTTCATGTGCTCTTGCCTCAGTGGCCTTGCGCTTTCCAATTCTCCCCAGGACATTCATCTGCGCAGGAGAATGTTGCAAGGCTCGGCTGACACTAGGGTATTCTTGTCCATTGTCGGTTTTCCTTTTCTGGATTCTGGTTCTCGGCTTCCCCTCGGGCTGCAGCCATCTACGGAATCGGGCGACAGGGAGCTTCTCGAGCTCCGAGGTGTGATGTCTCAGTGTCGTTCAGTTGGCGTCTAACCCACCATGAGGAGTTCATGGTCACGCCACCACCAGCTCCAGGATACTTCTCTCTTCTCGGGCAGCGGTTTCCGGATTGCCGTTACTGCCAGCGTTTTACTGTGGAGCTCCTCACTGATTTGAAAGTCACAGGCTTCGTGGCTTGGTTCTGCTCCACCCCTCCAAAGCGCGATCATGTCAGGGGGCTTCTCCCGTGTACCATACTCTCTCTCCCTACTTTCTCCACTCGTCCCAGTTAAATGCACGGTATCCAGTGATTTTAACTAATAGAAATTCAGAGTATATATGGGAGTGGGGTAAGGGGTTAAAACAGGTGGGAGGGGGTTGGGTTAAAATAAAAGGGAAACAGGGGGCTTGAGAGGGACCCCACCAAATAGAAAGAAATTAAAAAAAGGTATTTTATTTCGGCAAAACATCCCTCTCTGAAATTGTTTTCACTGAAATCACATAGAACCACTACACGTCTCGTCTTAGAGACATCCTCTTTTACTTTTTCTGATAGATTCACATCAGGATTGCCCGCAGCCAAGCATAACAATATATTCTTCTTCCCAGCAGATAGTCCCATATATGCCAATATGTTGGGGAATCTATTGAGTACCTTATAGGGATATGAGTCCTTGCCACCTAAGGGGGAGTCACTTGTCCAAACTCTTAGGGAGGTTATTGCAGATCTGGCTCACCTCCCTAACCTCAAAGGGGGTGGCTCCCTTTGGGGATAAGGGACGAATACTCTCGATTCATCACACTGCCCAATATACTCTCTGCCTATGTGCGAGTAAGAAAAGAGGACAAGGCATCTGTGTGTTCGGATGAGGGTAATGCTGAACATTCCTCCTGCATGACAACTTGTGAACAACAAGGCCCCTCATTTTCGAACAGGAGTCAGAATAAAGGGCCATCGACCCTTGAATGGAGGAGAAGAATCCCAATGCTGTGGTATGTCCCAGGCGTGAGAGCGTTAGCAAGCAGAGGAGCCGCACAGACCAGCAGAGCATGCTGCAGGGCAGAAGGAAGCAGGCGCCAATCTGAGACATCATACACCAGATGAGGAAATGTGCAAGGCCCGGAGAAGCAGAGGCCGCGCAGAATGAACCGGACCTGGAGGCGTGACCATGTACAGGACGTGGTGGGCCCAGAGCCTGCAAACCGACACGGACTCCAGGCACAATTGGAGAACTGGGACCTATGCGCTCAACAGGAGAGCCAGCAATGACTGAGAAAGAGGCAAGATGAGCAGAAGGCAAAAACTGACAGCAACCAATGGCAAGGAGCAGGAATGTGCATAGAATGCTGCTGCTGTTGCTTGCGAGATAGACCGTCCCTTGAGCAAGCAACACAGCAGATACGTGGGTTTCCCATGTTGGAGGGAAGAGGAGAGACGAGAGAACAAGGGGGTGGGGAGAAGCAATGACTGTCCCAACCCCATCCAAGGGTCACAGGGACCTGAGAAAGCGAGAAGAGTGAAAGGGTTACAGGAACCCGAGAAACCTGAACAGCAATAAAGCAGAGAGAACAAGTGGGGAGGAGGGAAGGATTACCCTAATCCCACTTCAGAGTAACAGTCCCCCGAGAGAACAAAACAAGTTAAAGGGTTGCGGGAGCCCGAGAAACAAAAGCAGCATGAACTTACCAAAAGAGTCACAGGGACCCAGAAAACACATGAATAACAACGCTGATGGGACATCCCTGCCCCCAGCGACTCCCTTTTGAAAAGAGGAAACCAAGGCCCTTTGAGTAAGTCTTGTGGACGATTAAGACATGCTTGATGACAGAGCAGGCCTAGATGACGAGACAGTTGGCATAGTGGACTTAGCTGTAGATGAGGATGGCTTAGACAGAGGAACTACAGTCGTGGATGAGCGTTGCTTTTCCAAAGAGTGCTTAGATGATGAAGCTGACGACGAAGGCGTTCTCTGTGCCGTAGTAGTCAATGAGGTGACTGTAGGCATAGACGGATTCATGTTCCTTTTTTGCATTCTTCCCACAGGAAGATTCTTCATGGGACCTTGACCTCTTTGATGAGGGAGTGCACTCTAGGGGTCTGCTGTGCCTGGCAGAGGCGTAACTGCAGGCAGAGTTAGGGGCCCCAGCACCTTCATCCAAATAAGCCACTAACCTCTGGTGGCAATCCTTGTGGGTTTTGGATGAGAATGACTGGGAGATGGTACAGTTGTTCATGCTGTAGTCCGGGTACAGACATTGATCATGAAGATCCTCGATGTACACGTTCTTAAGGTAACAAGTCAACATGCCTTGAACTGGCTTTTCTTCCACGTGTCTGTCATGATGTCCACTGACTCCGGAAGGCATCAAGATAAAGTACAGCAACCAAGGATATTATAGAATGGGACGAAACTTCAAACGCGAGAAGCGACACACACCAAGTCACATGATCTGAAGGAAACAACTAATCAGAAATAGAAAAAATCATTGAATATCTAGAAGAGGGATTACTCGAGGACTCAACACTGAACGTGCAGTAAGAAATCTGAAGATGGCTCTGGGCAGTATGACCCAAATGACTAATAGAGCACTAGTGACAAGTAGTTTAGAAACGTAAAGGTAAACTGCTTTGATGTTACAGAGGATTCTCAGCTTGACGACAGGGAATATTCATGAGCATGTAAATCCATGAAAGATCCAATGCTGGAGAAGCATGTTAAAGTCTAGCAATTGGGCCTAGATTTATCTTATGAGTTAGGTTACTCCTTCGCCAGGGTTTGTACCAATGGGCCTGACTCCCCGGTGCTACACTTTGGCTGTGGAACCAGGCAAGGGTGTCCTTTGTCCACACTGCTTTTTGCATTAGTGATTGAACCATTGGCGGATCTGCTGAGGGTCAAGCAGTATTGCATGGGCATTGGGCTGGGTAGGCAGGTGGATGTCCTATCGCTTAACGCGGACAACATATTATACATCAGTGACCCCAAACATAATCTGGCCAGCGTCATTGACACAGTGACACCATTTGGCGATCATTCAGGCCTGTGCCTCAATAATAGCAAATCTGAAATATTTCCGCTGACCGCCGACACACAGATGCCGAAGGATACTGCAGAACTTAAGTGGGCCGTGCAGTCGATACAATACTTGGGGATAGTGATAATCTGTTCGGCCGAGCAAACCAAAGAACTGAGCTACATGGGACATCTGAAAATGAGGTTGCAAAGGTGGGGTAATATACAAATGTCGCTGGCAGGGCGCCTGTCCTTCATAAAGATAGTGGTTGCACCTAAGCTATTCTGTATGTTACACAATATAGCGCTGTGGCCAGGCCGTGAGTTCCTCCGATACTTCACAGTGCTATGTACCCTCCTACATCTGGGCTAGCAAAGCATTCCGTTTGAAGTGGGCACATCTGGCCCGCCCATACGAGGAATGCCGGTTTTGCGCCCCTGACCTAGAGCTGTATTACTTAGCTGCACAAATACACTATGCAGGGTTCTGCTCTACCCAATGTCCACCTAGAACATGCACTGGTGGGTCCGACACTGTTGGTGTTGCTACTGACTGGCAGTATGTACTGGCCCACACATTCACCAGACCCTGTGGGGGCAATTTAGGGAGCATGGAAAATGCATGATGAGAGGCTTAGACCAAAAGCTGTGTACGACAGGCGTCTCCCATTATGCGGGATGCCAACTCTGCCTCCCAAAACAGATAGAAACATTGCAAAGATTTGGAGTGCAGCTGGTATCCTGACTGTGGGTGACCTATATGTGGGTGGTCGATTTGTACAATGGGTGTATTTGAAAGTGGCAAACGGGGATGGTCTATTACATGTGTAGAGTCTTCAGTCTAAGGAGTCCAGTCTTGACTGAATGCCGTTTCAGTGCTTTGGAAGTTTGTCTTTCCTGCCTATTGTGAAGGGGAGTGTCAAGCAGCTTAAAATCCCAAAGGCACGCAAAGTCTTGCAGTGTAGGCAGTCTCAGCACTTGAGACACACCAGAGAGCGAAGTGCTGCGAGCGAAAGGTTGTTTTTTTTTTTTTTTTTTTAATTGTATCACAATTTTTACAAAAAAGGAAGTCCTTATGACCTTGAATTCATATCCTAATTTGGTTCCTTTACTTGACTTGACCTCAGTCCCGATTCTCAGATGAAGAAGAAGGGACTTCGACGTGATTTGATTTTTGTATGTCTTTGGCGGTTGGACTTCCCTTCGCTTGGTCGATCTGTTACAAGTTCAGAGCTTTGAAGAACAAAGTCACTCCGATGACAAAGCGCCTGTTGTTACCACCGGACAGCATTGCCCATAGATCTTCCATGTCTAAGGTAGAGTAGTTCTTCAGTGGGTCTGCAAGGAATCAATGTTGTTCTGTCACCACACCTGCGCATTCAAGAATCAAGTGTTTCGTGGTTTCTATTTTGTTCTCAGTTTTGCAGAAGCGACAGATATTCGTTTCAGCTTGCTTGCGTATAGCCAGGATTTCATTTGTTTTCAGTTGGTTTAATTTAAACCTCAGGAACAGTCGGCTTAACCTCGTAACAGGGAATTTCTGAATATAGCCTCGTACCGCGTCTAGCTTCATTGGAACACTTGGAATATTTGCTGTCAGAGAATAAGTATTGGCTACTTCTTGAGTGTTAATCCAGTCCGCATCAAGCATTTTTTTCGATACTTTGTTGGGGTTTTGGATCAGTGTCTCCACGTTGAGGTCCAGTTCCTTTAGGCTGGTCAGATTTCGTTCTTCCCAGATGGAGAGCATACAATTGTCGCCGTTCTGGATTTCCTTTCTGATGAGGTCCAGAACTTTTGCTTCAGGCGCATTGATTACTTTCCGGTACAACATAAGGCTTGCTCTCATTTTTGTTACTAAGAGAGATGGTAAACACAGTTCTCTTCTTATTATTAAGGCGATAGGGGTGGAATTCGCCAGACCTAGGACTGACCGCCAGAAGTAGCTTTCATATTTCTCCCAGATAAAAGCCAGGGCCAATGGCATTGCGTCCATGCCATAAATCAGGGCCGGCACCACCTTGGCCTTGAAGAATCTCAACGTTGGAACGATCGAGAAGCGACCGCACTTTCTATCCGCAACCTTGGCTTGCACGGTTAGGCTCTTCAGTTTTCACCATAGTGCTTCTTGCATAGTTTTTTCCTCTTTGTCATTACTTATCATAATTCCCAGTTATTTAAATGCTTTTACTGTTTCCAGGTTTTGCCCCTCACAGTGCCATGTGAATTTTTGTTTTTTCTTTGCAGACTGTCCAAGAATGAGGATTTTCGTTTTGTCTTTGTTTAGCCTTAAGTTGTTCTTTGCCATGAATGCCACCAGGTTGTCTATTTGGCGCTGTAAGCCAATAGGTGTCAGATCCATCAGAATAATGTCATCGGCATAGAGTAATCGCTCTATCTTAGAGCCTCCTAATGATGGAGGAAAGTGTTGGATCGCTGCATTTGATTCACCGAAGTCTGCGAGATAAGAATTGTACAGCGTAGGCGCCAGAGGACAGCCCTGCTTTACGCTTCTTGAAGTCTCAATTTCTTCTGATAGGCGCCCCTCGGCGCTGAGACGTACTTGGATGGATGTTCCTTGATGTAGTACTTTTATTGGTTCAAGAATTGAATCCGGGCAATCTTTGGCTTCAAGTTTTGTCCAGAGACGTTGTCTATTGACCTGGTCAAAAGCTTGAACCAGGTCGATAAAGACAACGTAGATGGGAAAGATGGCTTTCAGAGCGCTCAGTAGCAAGATGTTAGTAGTGGTTCCTGAGTTCCTTATGAAGCCATTCTGAAAAGGATCCGCAAGATTGTTAACGCGAATCCAAGTTTGGAGTAAGTCTAATACAAGGGATGCATAGACCTTCCCCATCACGTCTAGGAGGGCAATTGGTCTATACTGATTAGGGTCATCAGTAGCACCTCTCTTGAATATTGGAACAATGTTAGCTTTCTTCCAGGATGATGGAACTTCATTGGAAAGGTTGCAATTTGAGAAAATGTTACTCATTATGCTGGCCCACAACTCCGGATGTTTTTTTAGTTCTAGATTGCTTATGCCATCTGGCCCAGGTGCTCTGGAATTGTTCAATTTCCTTAATTTAATGAGGATTGATTCCTTGTCGTCTGGAATTTCCCAGGGAGTTTTGGCTTTGGGTCTCGGCCTGTTTTCCACTTGATTTATATTCGATGGTGGAATCGGTGCAAACAATACCGAGAAGTGGTTTATCCAATGGCCCTCTCCTACATTATTTTGTATGTTGTCGTTGGTCTTGTTTACGGAACCTTTGATTAAGTTCCAAAAGTCCTTCGGCTTATTTCCACAGATGGCGAGCAACATCTGTTCGGAGTCGTCCTGGTATAGTTTATGCCGATGGTGTATGAGCCAGCTCTTATAGTTATTGACAGCATTTGTCCAGTTCGCCAAAGTTTCGTTGGAAGGGGGCTTCTGATAAATTGTTTTCAGTCTCCTATGGAGTCGTCTTTTTTCTACCAGATCTTTGTTATATGAATGTGGATGACCAATCTGTGGTTTGGTTAATTTGGCTGATGACATCTGGAACTTGGTTAGTAAAGGAGTGTAGTCTAGCCCCTCCCTGTTCCTTTTAGCAGATAGCAGGTTCTTGTGATCGATCCGAGTATAGCGTGCTTCAATCTCATGGAGGCCTTTTTCAGAGATTTTTACTCGTTTTCCCTTCTCCGACGTCTATATTGGTAAGGAGCAGTTTGAAGATTGATCAATGGACACTAGACCTTCTGTGACTAAAAGGTTGTGGTCACTGAAAGCTGTTTGCACAATCTTGAAAGAGTGAATTTCAGGAAGGAGATCTCTTGAGACGAATGTATGGTCGATCGTCCCTTGTTGCTCCCCAATTTGCCATGATGGAATCTCGAGATTAGTCTCTTTACCATACCAATGAAGGTTATACATGTCTCTGGCTTTCATTAACTCATCAAGGAGTTTTCCTCTTTTTCTCACCAGGGAGTTATGGTCTATAGGCTTTTGATAATTTCCAATCCCTTCACACTTCGCGTTAAAATCGCCATTTATGATTGTGCTGTGATCCGGGTTTTTTCCGTATGCCTCTCCCATCAGGTTCTGGAGGACTGAGGTGAATTCATCACTTGTTGTCGACTCAGGGTTCCAGTAAACGTTTATCAAGGAGATTGTACCGACTTTTGAAGCAGCGGAAAGTGTCTTACATTTTAAGATTGATTCTTGGATCCAGTACGGTGACGGGAGAGTTTCCACAACATCAACTACGGAGCCCCCTCTGACCATGGTTAAGAGTCCTGCGTACGGGCGTCCTGTTGCCCCTTTCTTTGCAGCCGTATAGATGATTTCATATCCATCCAGCTGCGGTTTGGAGGTCAGCCATGTTTCTTGGAGACACAATGTCGAAATGCCCTAGGTTCACATCGGTTGCTTTAGTTAAATGCCAAAAGCCCCTCGTGTTCCAACAGCCAAGTTTTAGAAGCTTCTTTGGTGGTGTTTTCCCATCAGTTGGTTCTTCATGGATTGACGGATGATAGGTCGCGTCAACCACTGATCGTGGCTACTGGTTACCTCGCGGGGTCCTCTTAGAGTTGGACCAGGGCATTGATTGATTTGCCCTTGTTACACCATGCTTGTTTGGTGCTTGTGCATTCCTTGGGGAACAGGGATGTCTTTCGTTTCGTGTTTGATGCTGTTCCATCCGTCCTTCGCCTTCGGGGGCGTTGTTAGATTTTTTTCTTGCCCCCTGGTTGGATTTTTGAGTTCTGTGCGTGTCCGTTTTTTGCTCCTCATAAACCGGACGGATATGTTCCATCCTGCTGATATAGTGAACACGCGTGTCTCTTTTCGGTGGTTTAGAAGTGTTGGGGTTGGGTATTGCCCTACCAACTTCTGGTGAGGAATCCGTTTGTTTATTCAAACACTTTATTTCCGCTAGTTCATAACCCAGCCGCAGGAGGGTTTCAGTTTCCTTCAATAATTGAGATTCGATATTCTTGGAATTGAGATGTATATAGGAATAATCGAGTCTTCCTGACATGCTTGGCTCCACCATCCAGAGGTCCTGATTTCGAATATGTCTTAAGCTTGGAATTTGCATTAGGATTTTTAGGATGTTAGTTCTGTTCATGGTCACTCTGCCCAGATTTGGGTTTGTGCTTTTCAATCTTAGAATACAGTTGCTTACTATTTTCTTAGATTCCATTTTTGGGGGTCTTTCAGGTTCCGATCTTCTAGTGCTTTTAGAATTCGATTCCACCCGAGGGGAGTGTTGCACATGTGCAATTCCGTTTCTGCGACCCATTTCCACCTTCGAGTTTGAAGTTTTTGTGTCAGTCATCAACTCGTTTCGCCGGTGATGTGCTGGCTCGGGTGAGGGTCGGGCGTTTCTCCTAATGTTCGGACTTGCTCTATGCACCGGTTCCATTCTTTTTGTGTACGTTGAGTTCGACCTGGGTTTCGATACATCTCCAAATCGCAATTTTTGTTTTTTTTTAATTTTCTCTGGGTACTTCGGCGATGATGCCGGGTGGTCATGTATTTGGACTTTGATCGGAGGTTCCTTGTTAGGGGTATCTGTTTCCACGTCCCCACTTTTCTCTTCAGGGTTTTCCTGGTATTTTTTTCGTACCCAATCTCATCGATGGTTATCGTACTCCAGTCTGACTGGTCATCCACAGTGAGAACTGGGTGTGTTTTCTTTGCCTGACTGTTATCTACTTCAATGGTCTGGATCTGGCATGCAGGGGTACCCTCCTTTGGTTGAAGCATAGGCGTTACTCTTCTTGCAGCCGTCTTTGTTCGCCGCCCCGGGGCTTGTAGGCCAGAAACCACAGCTGGCATGTTCTTGTCTTTCTTCGAGGTAAGATGGACAATCGACTTTTGCTGAGAGAATATACCGTAGGAAAAAACCTTAGGGTTATCCCGGAAGCCTTTGGCAGGCCTGCTCATCCCTTCACCTGACTTTGTATAGGAGAAGGGATTTGGTGCGTGTTTAGTGAGTCCTTCTGTTACCTCGTTTGAGCGATCAGCCTGGGAGACTTCATCCTCTTCCTCTATTATTGCAATTATCTCGTCTAGAGGATCCTTCATTTGTACCATTGCTGATGCACCTTTTCTTGTTTTTTGTTGAGAAGCTGTTAAGTCTGTCTCACAATTGGCAGTCGACATTAGTGTCAGATTTCTTTCATTACAGTCTGGCCCTCCCTTGGCGTTTTCTCCGTCCGGTGTAAGCAGCTCCAGAGGGGGCTGCATTGTTTTGGGATCATTCCTGATGGGCGGTCCATCTGCCTTGGGTATCGGGATGCCTCCTGTCCCGACAATGTACCCTTCCAGATAGTTTAATTTCGACGGCATAGAGGCCAGCATTGACATCTGATCGCGGAGAGTATCATTTAGGCTCTCATATAGCTTACTGAAAGGTGCCATCGCAATTGTTACAGTAGACATAATGGTCGTTATGTCAGCCTTTTGTTGGAAAGGGTCTTGTAACGATGATTGTTGTGTTTCGCTCAGTCTACGCATGCGTATAGGAGTGTACGACAGCGTTGGAGTTTTTGCTGACTTTGTAGCACTGGCCCGCACATGCTCATCATGCTTAGGCTCAGCTGATGGCATTCTGTTTCCTAACCTCGATGATGAGCATAGTGTCTTTGGGAGTCCGACCTCTGTGGGCTTGTGATCGTCTCGTTTCCTCGCTCAGATGGTGTCAGATGCTGGATTGTTGAAGTGTTTGCAGAACTCTGCAGTCGCTGGAGAATTGTTTGTCTTTCGACTGAACTTGTACTTTTGGCTTCAAGTTTCGCAGGGGATGGGCAGTCACTCGCCTCCCCAATCAAACATTGTTCTTTTCTCACTGTTACAGTTTTGTTGGTGTAGTGCCATCTCAGTGCCGGCAAACTCTTTGTCAGCGTCTTTGTAGAAGCAGAGTCAGGAAGTTTTGAAGGTGTGATAGTTTCTTCTGCGCAGCTTTTTTATGATGTAATTTCTGTTTCTGTTTGCGAGCAACTTTCCAAGATTTCACTGTCCGACAACAACTGCTGCAGATTCAGTCGAGTCTCTAATTTCTTTTTAAAGAAATCATTCATTGCTGCAACAGTAAAAGGCATGCCAGGTCCGTTATTTGGGCCCATTTTTTTAATTAAAGGTACTTTTGGTTTTAGGGTCGCTCTTCTTCTCATCCTGTTAGGATTATGTCGATATATTTTGATTAGTGCGGGGGTAAGTTGTTTAGACACACCCTCCGTTTGAGGTCCTTGTTTATCTTTTTTTTTCTTTACTTGAATTGCCGCCCCATCATGCTTTTTTAGCATCGTTTGGTCGGCCACTGCATGTGAACCAGATACACTAGAAGTACCTGGCTCACAGCAGTGGTCAACTCCGTCCTGTGGATTGCAAAAGACAGGAGCGTGCAAAGGATTGACAGTCTTGAAGTTTTTCATCACTGGAATGATTCCAGTGGGTCTGTTGGTGATGTCTATTAATTGGGCGTCCTCTGCAGTGGTCTGGGCTTCAGTTGGACTCTCCAGGACCTCACTCACTTGCATGTTGTGGACTATAGCAGTGCATAAAGTTTCAGTTGAAATATGCGTTGCTTTTGTCAGTCTGACTTTTTCACCTTTTTTGGGAATTGTTGGAGTCGTAGTTTGCTGCGTGCGGCACTCCAGGTTGCGGACCCCGCTCAGACTCATAGCAGTATAAGTTTCAGTTACTTGGTTACTGGAGATGTTATTTTCCAGACCAGATGTTTCGTTTGTGGTTCGTCTCTCCGGAGCTAATGAATTACTCGAAAGGCCCGCTCCTCCTCCACAAGGGAGGTAAACAGGGCTTACAAGTTTTGCTCAGCCTGATCTGAAGAAGCTGGTTTCGAGGGCGCGAGCTCCGGCTGATTTTGATAAGTCACTCGAGGTGGCTGTGAGCCGGGTGGCGCCTCAGACGGGCTGACCGAAAGAGACTCATCACATCGAGACAGATTCATCCTCGGTGTCTTCGCAGTCTTCACCAAAAAGTCTGGCGAGGAGTCAGGCGGGTCTGAAGAGATTGTCCGCTTCGGTACCCGCTTCGGCACCGAAGACTTCTCGTCCCTCCTCTTCGAGTTCGGTTTCAGAGCACTGGCTTCCTTCGGTGCTTCCTTCGGTGGCCGCAAGACGCGACGGGTGACCTCCAGGAGCGGGTGGACAGGTAAGACTAGGAACTACAGGGGCTGGCGGGGAGGCTAGCACGGGAAACGGCAGACCAGACAGGGGGGAGACAGGGAAGGATTCCACCTGCGGGGGTGGGGGGCATCATGCCTGCCCGATTCCTGATACAGTATTATACTGTATTTAGCATAGTTTGCTAAGTCCTGGGTCCCTCGTCCCTAGTCCTTGCAATAGAGGTTTGATCAGAAATGATCACCGTCCTGTCCCGTCACGGCGGCCAGAGTGGTCGAGCAGGGTCACAAGGCACACAAAAAAAGGGCTCACGGCACAAGCTGACAGGCAGGCTCCTCCACTCCTCCACTCCCTGCCACGGTCTGCCAAAGTCTGCAGTCACTCAGCAGCTCACTCCGTAAAGCTTGTAATATGTCAACTGGACCATGCACCCGTCAAGAAAAACGACGCTGATCTGGTGGCAGCCACCACAGTCACACTCTCAACAGATGCTATTGCCACCATCATAAGAGACGAGGTGAGTCTCAGAGCAAATATGGCAAGTGACCGGAGTGATAATCAGGGTGACAATGTTTTAAATAATACATCATTTGTTGCACTAAACAGTAATACAGATCTATTTACAACTACCCCAACATCAAACATTACAACTTTAGCGGTGGACCCCTCAGACAGTGTCTTGACAAATCCAACAACTGAAGAAACGTGACGAAAACATAACACATGTTGTTGGACCTCCTCCAATTGAGAAATAGAGTGAGGAAACAAGCAAGCAACCACAACTTGGAATAACATCATGGGCAACGAATACCGCTGCCCAAACACAATCAACACATCCCATCCCGAGAAAATCAATAGGATTCGATGCCGCTGAATTGGCTGAACTATTCCTCATGTCACAACATTTGTTGAACTCACAATCAATTAACCCTGTGTATGAGGAGACTGACGCGCTGGAAATTCCATCGAGTCAAACATGCGGGGAGAGTACAACACCCTTAATAAAGAGTGGAGCACAAAATAAGACATTTATTCACCCGGTCCTAGCCATGCCGAACTTTATCAGCCAAGTACTGAACTGCCGCAACCGAATCAAAATAAGGACGCAGCATCCAACTTCTCTCAAATTATATCCTATACAGAAGATGACTGTGTTCTTGGATGACTTACTCGCACGGCCAGAGTCGCTGGAATACCAACAATTAAATTCAAACAATCACACATTAAGGTGCACACCTTAATGAGCAACAAAGACAGTTATTCCAACTTAACTGTATAACATTCAGTACTGGTGACCCGATTGACGCGTGACATACCTGAAATAAAATCTACCATTGCATGACAAAAAAGATTAAGCGATGCTGGAATAAACGCCATAAAAAATGTTGACCCAATCCGGCAATGAGAGGAGTTGTGTTAAACCACACCCCACAATATTTGAGAAATCCAAATCTCAAAAATAGTCGATAGCCTCCCCACAAGTGAGCAACTTAGATATGTTACAAAGAGATCAAGACCGATGCTTTTAAGTGACTTCAACTGAGGAGAGAGATATTTTGCATCACCGATGACAGCTACTTAGCTGCAATTCATCAGTTCTACAAAAATCATACCCAGAGGAAAGTGAAAATAATAATGAACGCGAGACCGAACAAATTTCCTTGACATTGCCAAGTGCTCTTGCCCAGTTACAAGCCAACATAATATCTGGCATGACAAATGCTTTGAAACCTTTCACCAAGTTGTATGAAAGCATGAATGATACGATGAAAGATCAGACTACTCTTTTAGCCACGATTCATTCCAAACTAATCTTCTTGGAGTCATTCACACAAGATCTGCAAAAACGACTGGACCCAGAAGCTTACATGTCAATACAATGGCAAGGGAGATTGTTCGATATGGCCAGAGGAGAGACGAATGATAAGAATATCATGATGACTGCTGTTCTCGATTCTGTAAAGTGGATTAGGAAAACACACAAACTGGATCACCAACCATCAATTGAGAACCCCACTCCAATACAAATTTCTACAAATACATAAAGAGCTTCAATTAAAAATAACCTACCTTCAATATGAGTACTTCTCAAACCCATCCACTTGCCAAACCTTACTTGTCACCCCCCCAAAAAAACGAAATGACTGAACAACAGCAAAAAGAGACTGCAACAAGCGAGCAGATACATCTCTGCAGAACCAATCATCGTAACTAGTGGAGATCAGTTATCTTCATCAGATGTGACAGCAGTTCAAGAGCCACCTGCTTCAGAAAATCTGTTTAAAAAAAATGGCGATTACTTAGCAACGACCTCACCGCACGTGGGGCGGAAGCAGGGAATCCGGAAACCAACACCACCACAATTCGCAATTTTTGACTGTATGAAAGCAAGTTAGTACTTAAAAAAACAGGAACCACTAACCAAGTAAAAAAGTCTAAAAATCTGCAGGTGAAATGCAAAGCAAAATCAAATGGTTCTCAAGCGTTTTTAAGAAACCAATCTACTCCACCTAAGGCGATTAATGCTTTGGCCCTTCTGCACAAAGATGGGAGATTTGAGACACAGAAAAAGACACATCAGATCACCGAGCCTCAAACCTGAGTCAATGGAAGACTCTGAAGATCTGTTGCTAATTAACCTATCCCCCCTATTCTCATGAGGACTTACTAATGCAAGATGAAAGGACTACAACCCTGGCTATAATTCAGACTACAAGGAAAGTTTGGCAAGCGAAAGGAAACACATCGAACAAACTACAGCTACCACTAGAAACATCTACCTCCGGAAAATCTCAAGAGCATCCTAATTCCCTCTTTCTAACTTTAGAACAAGGGAGAAAAACTACGATGCAAATAGTCGACTCTTCTCCTTCACAGTCCTGTCAATAATCCCTGAAAATAACTAAGAGAATCGATTCCCTGGAAAACATATCGACCAACAACTGCACTTGAATCAGATAACTGTACCATTAGAGCGATTGCTACAAACTAGAGATGGTTTAATGGTAGTAAAACGTCTGCAGTGTAGTACAAAGCTCCACTTAATTGACTCTGACGACATCCGCATAGTCCAATTCATCAATGAATCCCACATGGATTGGGTCAGATTACATTTAAATTCTCGACTGATTCAAGGAAGAATTGTTAATTACAGATTTGAAATCCATGCTGATCCACAACCACACCGAATACATGCCTCTGGCAATGCTACCCAGTCCACGAGTGAAAAGCGACTGATCAAACAGGTTACAAAAGCAAATCAAAAAAGAGTTGCAGACAAAGAGACCTAAAAAGAAATCATCAGAAGTAACTCAAATTAGCGAGTGGCCCCAATTGAGGATGAAAGCCACCTTTAACACAACCAAAATTGAACCAAGAAAGGTGACTAAATCAAACCCATCTAGTGCACCTCATGGATTGCACCGAGATTGTATATGGATCTCGGTGACCCTGGCTTCCTCCAGCACCTGCTAATAATCAGAAAATCACAAACCACTAAAGATAGGCTCTTGTAATAACCAGGGCTTCATTCACTTGTTTAATGAAGATCAACTAAACTTAAAAACATGACATCTTGTGGTGTCCAGTATCTTGGCTACAGAATAATCCTGTCTGCAAAGGATTTTCCATCTTCCTGAACCCAGCCCTCAAGAATACGAGAGGTCGACCATATTAAGGGCTTCTGAATCTGGTGAATATGGGACAAGGCCTTTCGACCCTGGAGGATCAATGCCCTAGCCCACTTACACAAATGTTAATCCTTAAAGTGAGAAATTCTGTGACCAATAACAGCAAAATACTGGTTACATTCAACTTGTATTGGAACCCTCTTAGAATACCTGACACTTTTTCTCAAAACAATAAAATTGATCGATGATGCTTATAATCGATTTACGGATCCTAATTTAATCATCTGAGGAGACCGAAATATGAAAAATCAGAACCCTGAAGGACATCCAATCGACAATCTCAATCTGGACAATAGAGCAGCGTCATGGTACCAAGAAATCACTAGTCGTAATCTTGTCATGTTAAATGGCAAGATCAAAGGTGACATCCCAGCAAGATTCACATGGCATCGTGGGAAACAGCAGGCCTATTTGGACTATTACTATGTATCACGAAATATGAGAGATCACATTGACAATATGACAATTACTCGAACAACATCTAGTGACCATCATCCGATGACGCTCGAGTGGAAAGTTCCCCAAAAACGCAATCAATCTCTGCAGCTTCTGTCGATGCAAATATCCTATGGTGGAAATGGGCTCAAAATAAATCTAAGAGACGTCTATACCATCGTAGAAGACTTTTACAATTCTGCATCAACAAAAGATCTAATCGTAGATTATACAGGGATCTTATCAGCCTTTAGAGAAAACTCAAAAAGAAATCCTGCATCTTCACAAACAAGATTGCACATATACAACAACAATCTGGTACAAACCAGTAAAGCCTATAGAGCTGACATGAGCCAATATAAAAAAAAAAACTTGTAGGTGAGGACAGAGAAGAATTCAGAAAGCAAAGGATGCAACAATATAAACATTGGATAATCACCATTCAGAGCACACGATGATGCTGAATTAATGCCGAGATATCCTGCATCAAAAAACTCCTCTGATCTATGGTCCATTTAAAATAACAATGTGAATCATCAGGCAATGTCCCTTCCTAACATTGTTTCAGATCATCAGTGGCAGACATATTTTACTGCACTATTCGCTGAACTGACTCCAAGTGAACACCTATACAATGGATCAGGAGATCATCCATGGAACATTGTACTTGAGAAAGAAGTCATTCTAATGTTAATTAAGAAATTGAGTTTGTCTCGGGCACCAGGCCTGGATGGAATCACTAATGTAATCAAAAAGAAATCCCTAGAAGCTTGCACTGATCGATGCACGTTCTTATTCAGTAAGATTCTAATAGCCAGAAAAATTCCAGATTCCTGGAAAACTGCCCTGCTAATCCCCATATTCAAAAAAGGGGACAGGAAAGATCTGAAAAATTACCGCCCAATTGCCCTATTCAATGGCCTGGGAAAAATAAATCCTGCAACATTATTATTACGACATCCAAATGCATGGGCGAAAAACATCTGGCCATTTGGATCCTAGACAATCTAGCTTCATCAGGGTAGTCAGTACAAACCTCAATTTGTTCCTGCTGACGCTGTCGAAATTTAAAGCAATCAAACCCGGAATTAAGGTCTATATAGCTTTTGTGGACTTAGAACAAGCTTTTGACAGCTTCACCAGAGAAAGACTTGGAAGCAAGATGCACAGTTGGGGCTATCCCTCTACTCATCAACCTCCATTCAGGAGAGACTATCAAAGGAGGGCATTTTATCCAACAAAATAAACGCCTTAAGGGGACTAGAGCAAGGTTGTCCTCTTGCTTCAGCTTTTTTCAACATTTAGTTATCAGCCATGAGCTCTAATCAAAAATCGTCAGAACCTTTCCGCCTAAAATAGGCTAGGTCGAATTGCCATGGATCTTATATGCGAACAACCTCATTATAATGGACCAGATCAGAATAGGATTACAAAGAAGACTCAAGGCACAGTTGCGCGTACTGAAAAACGTTAATATTCTTTCCTGGAAAAGTTGTGGGCATACTCACTTATTTACAAACATAGAATTGAGATTATTCCTTCATGAACATACTATCATTTACATCCAGGAAACCTGGCTAATAGAAACACCCGTAGTTGATGGCTACGTCACTTTTGCCTCATCTGCCAATGCAGGGCTCAGGGGAAGGCCATCTGGCGGTTAGTCACCCTTATAAAAAAGGTTGCAGGGTTGAGAATTGATAAGGTGGTCATCACGAATAAATGCTTATTGGGAATATAAATTACTATATTGCTGGATGGAAAAATCCATAAGTTGCTATTGTTCAATATTTACTGGCATTGCAAATTGACTACCATCCAAGCTATCCTGGAGAAGGTTGTAGACTTCATTTCAAATTAGCTTGATAGCTCCCGGGTGGGCTGTATTATTTTGGGAGGTGATTTCAAAGCACGGAGAACGATGGCTCGAGTCCCTGAAGTCGTTGGGTCTTTCTCATCTCAATGGCTCTGTGCAGGGAGATTTACAATGTCAGAGCACATGGGCCAAGGGTTTGAAACAAGCAATTTTAGATTACCTCTATGAGGATGACCATCTGTTCCACAAGTACCAACGTTTTAGGGTTAAATCCACTGAGCTCAGCGATCACACGATGATCATCGCAGAGGGAAAAGGGATTCAACCTCTCCCCTGTTTCTGTTAATCAAGAGTCCAATCGAATTCATGGAATTCATACAAGGTCTCATTAGTGAATGGTAGAGCAGAGACACAATTGGGCGTGTGTATGCATAAGAGGGAGATGAGAGCCAAAATAAGGGAAATCAAGTGTAACCCCCTTGCTGACTCATTTTCATTGTTAGGGAAGATCAAAAAAGAAATAAAAAGATATTATCGGCAATGGTGTAGCCAGCATAAACGTTTGCTTTTCCAGAATGATGCAGAATGCATGATGGACACATTGGGCCTCATTCCGAGTATGGCGGTAAGAGATAGCGGCCACCGGTAACGAGACCGGTGGCGGTGATCCCTTACCGCCATACTCCGAGTTCCCTTTGCGCCCTCGCCCTTACGCCTGCTTTGAGCAGATGTTAAAGTCGAGGGCGCAAAGGGGCCTCCAAGCCAATAACGGTGACCGTAATGAACGGTCACCGTTATTTGCATCTTCCCCATTCCCATTGAGCCCTATGGGGGCTCATTTGGGAATGGGGAAGAGCCCTGGTGAATGGGGAATTAACGCCCCGCCAACCTTGGAATGGGGCGGTAATTCCGCCATCCACCAAGGCGCTGCCGGTCCGGGTACGGCGTCAACCAAGGCGTTAATAGCGCCATTGGTTAGCGCCGTACTCGGAATGAGGCCCATTATGTCATACATCCTCCTCCTCTTTCTGGCGCCTCATAAATCATTTAGGCAGAACACAGAGCGATCTGCAGTTAAATCCCATGGGCGAACAGCATTGGGTCTCATTATAGCAATCTCAATTTGGGTTCACTCAAGACTCTTGATTACCCTTTCTTCATTCCTCAAGAGTTTAGAACTGATGAGTGGAAATTTCAAAATAAATTTGATGAAATAGCCAAAATCATAAGGGGCAGCAGTAATTCTAGGGTCAGTACGCCTGGTAAGCTTTTGAATTTGCTTGTCAAGAACGATCCAGCTACGTGGTCTACCATCTTGACTCTTTACTTCAGATAGATCATAAAAGACCAAATATTGCCAATGAGCTAGCAATCGGCCTATTTAATTCCAATTTACAAGAGCAGCAATGAGAACAACCCATGTAACTATCGACCCATCTCAGTGCTGGATGCCGATATTAAAATCTTCACTTCAATGCTGCTTAAACATCTAGAAGCTTGGTCTGTTGAATCAGGTACGATAAAATAAATGGTAGGTGGGCTTCCGCAAAAACAATAGTATGAACCTAAACGGCATGTTAAAATATGTCAAAGGCCTAGCCTTGAAGAGGTATGCTAAGGCTTATGTCGTTAGTTTCTATCTTAGCTCGGTATTTGACTCAGTGAACAGGGCTCTCTTATGGGAGAAGCTGGCAGGGTGGAATATACTGATGGGTCTTAGACTGATTATTGCCCTCCACGATCAGCCCAAAATTAAGATCAGACTAAATAGGAGGGGGAACACATCCTCACATCATTTCTGGAGTCAGACAGGGGCGCATGTTGGTGCCCTGCTTATTTAATTTATACATGTCCGATGCTGGGAAAGCTTCGAGAAGGACGCTTTTGCAGCACCCAGTTTGAATAACCAGCGGTTGACCTGGGTGCCTTATGCAGATTATTTCCTCCTGTGCGACCCTACCCCGCACGGTCTGCAGAAATTGATCAACACTTTTGCCAGTTATACCAAGGCAAATTATTTATCGATCAATTGCACTAAGACAAAGGTTATGACATTCTCAAAAAAAAGGAATAATAAGGACCAACAATGGTGGGTGGAGGGGCATATATTGGAAGTAGAGGATTCTCTGATTTATCTGGGATTCCGTTTTGAGGTCAAACCCACCAAGCAACTACTTGCGGAAAATCTTGCCGATAACACCTCGGCCCTCAGTTGAAATTATTGATGGGAAGTATGGAATGATTTCAGAGCTTGGCAAATAAATTGTACCTAAACTTCTCTATGGAATCGAAATACAGGATATTGCTGTGTTGGATGTTCTGCATATGCTTGAGGCCTCCTTATGGAGGAAATTGTTTCAAACTTCTAACTCTCTACCAGGGTTTATACTAAAATATGACCTTGGAATCCAGTCACTTTAGATCAAAGGGAATATGGAGTTTTATTTATCTGTATTAAAAGATTCTTACTGCAGATACTTCGACACTTCATGGAGATGTTCGGGCTTCTTTGTCTCAACTTCCCGTCATAGGCCCTTTTATGTTCCATAAAGAATGCGAAAAAAAGTTCCATCATTGATCAGCTCCTCTCGTGAAGAATTAATCAAGAGACCACAGCATACTAAACATCAGCTGAGACTTTGGGACTGGGCCCAAACGGTTTATTTGTTACATTCACTTGCATCTTTCGCCAATTTGAGTGCCAATCTTAAGAAATCTGGTGTGTGGCACTCCTATCTGTTTACCCATCAAGGTCTGCGAGGAATTAATTCTGCAGATTTTGGTTGAATCTTTTGCATGCTAGGGAGACTTTGTTGAGATATAAAATGATCATAATAGGAGATTCAAAATGCAGGTTTTGTGATGGCGTTTTGATTGAAACATCAAGACATTTGCTAATGGAATGTCCTCATCTGTACGCCATTCGACAAAAGTATTTCAGTAGACAATTTGTCAATGGGGTTATCTCTGATGAATTGGAGGGGTGGAACAGATGTTTGAGTGGTCATATAACTTCTGATATAACTACAGTGGTTGTTTTTTTTCGAGCCATTGATCTGGGCTAAGTTTGGATTATTACTTGTTTTTATAATTTGTATTAATTCCCTTTTTCTTTTCCCTTAAGTACAGTGAACGGTTTCTAGTTCTGGGAATGTTGTTAATTGTATTAATTTTACTGTATATGTGCTCTTCCCTGAGTGCGTTTTTTTTCTTTGTATGTGTCCTTGTTAAAAGCTGCAAGTCTGCTAAATAACATTAAAAAATTTTAAAAAAACAAAGAAGACTCAACCGCTTAGAATCTTACATGCAAGATGTTTATCTGCGAGTAAAGGTAAAATAAAACTAAAATAATGGTGCTGTCAAACACCAAACGTAAAGCTCGGCCATATGAGTCATGTACTTTGGAGATCAAATACTAGAGAGTCCATTCTATAACATACCTAGGTGTTCATATTAGTTGTCATATCAATGAAAGTGGATGGTCACAGTTGTTGAAGCTGAAATGTAGAAAGCTAGCCTCACAAGCAAGAGTACTTCAGAAATAGTACTGTAAATATACTATGTCGCCAATCATTACTTTCTATAACCAGAAGGTAGTTCCAACTTTGACATATGCTGCAGAAACAGTGTTAAATCTAACTTGGAGAGTTTGGGACTTTGGAAGGAATGTTTTGGAAAAGACCACTGCGTCTTCCCAAGAACATTCTGATTCCTATGATAAGATTTTAATGGGGCCTGCAATCTTTACCATCAACAGTACTATGGAAAACCTTAGAGCTATATTGCAAGTGTATCATGACTGAGGATCTACCTCCATTTGAAATTCTACGAGCAACGACTGAGAAGAAAACTAAATGGCTCCTGATTAAATGGAAAACAGCCTGTCAGAATTGGCTACATGCGTTGAATACAACAGAAGAAATACTAATTTTGAACCCTAAAAAAGTTAAATCTATTATCTGGACACAAGATTGGATAAATACGCAAATTAAAAGATCAAAATATAAACTAGTAATACCTATGGACCTAGAACACAGATCTGCTCGAAAGCCACCATCATACCGGATTAAATTCCCTTCATCAGACCTGGGAAATCTATTTATGCGAATTCGCTTAAACTTACTACTGACAAGGCAGGTCCTAGGAATGCAAAATAAAATTCCTCGATCAGAGATATATGGTCAATACTGCAAAGACCAAGACACCGTTGAGTCCAGAAGACACTTACTTATTGAATGAAAAGCCTTGACTGAGGTAAGAACTGCCAAGTTGGCAATGCAAAGATCTAAAATCCTTAACAGTGGACGAATGGTGGCTATTATTTTTAATTGGACAAAACGTTTCGCTAGTTTTAGCAGGAACAAAACTTGCAAAAGCCATTTTTAAAATGTGTGAATGATTTTAGAAGAAAATGAAACTGCTAGGCATAAGAGAAGATGCTGTTTGGAGGGTTACATGAACATTATTTTCATGAAAAGTGTGTACTAAACTAAATCGTAAATAAAAAAAATAACAATATTACATGTGCTAGATTATCTTCGCATGCAGGTGGCATGCCAGTCCCAGTGGGCAGTTTTCCTGACGAACCTCCCACACATGCATGCCTATCTTTCTGTCTGCATCACCTGGGAAAAAAAAAATCGGCCCTGTATAAGGTGGCGCAAACTATGGATGAGCGGCCAGACCGAACGACTCATTCCAAATGGTGTCATGATCTCCAGGTACAGATCACAGACGCACAGTGGAGGGCTTTGTCAAAGTGAGTGACCACGAACTCTAGATATAGACCAATACATTTTAAAATCCTCAATAGGTTGTACTTTTCCCCGCCGAGACTAGCCCAGTTTCAGGCTGACGAGTTGGGAGCATACCCCAGATGTAAGGGAGAGAATGCAACCTTGCTGCATATGCTGTGGTCCTGTCCCAAACTATATGAATATTGGTGTGCTATCACTGACACATTGACCGACACACTGGGCTAGCAGCTGCAGATATCAGCGCTTGAATGTATATTAGGTTACACAGGAAAAATGGAGGTGGCTAAACGTAGGTTGCTAAATTTGGGCTAGTTTCTTGCCAAAACAGTGATACTGATGAGATGGAAGCATAGTACATCGTCCGAGCATGATCAGGGGTTGACCGATGTTACACGGGCAAATGACAAAGTAGTATGTATGCCGAGTAGCTGCCTTCCTTGCTCTCGTGTATATCTGGCCTTGGGTGCATCCCAGGAATACTACTGTAAATGCCTATTTTTATTATTATTATGTTTGTAATGTTGCCCTGTGAACTATGCTTTCAGATGACAGCTCTTACGTATGTATCCTCAAAGTTTTCTTACTTCTGTCATGCTGTTGATTTGCTTCTTTCCTGCAATGTGACCCTATTGGTCTGTCTGCAATACACCAAGTGCCAATAAACAAAAGGTCAAAAAGCCTATAGAATCAGACCTTGCAGTGCTAAATGGACACATATACTATTGCTCTGAGTGCTAATAATACAAATTGAAACATGGCCTTACAATGCTAAGTGCGCTAATAGAATCTGCCCTTGCAGCACTGGCTAAAAATACCGGACATTGCCCCTATTGGATGAAGTTGTAAATAGAATCAGCCTTGCAGTGCTATCTGCACATTCTGGAATATTAGTACCCAGCAAGAGGAGTGTGGCTGTCCTGTTCTGTAACTTCAAGCCCTTCTTCCTCCCCACTCTCCTCACCTGCGTCGTGGATCTCCAAATCTCCGGGGCTGAGGTGACGACGTGTCAGGTAATCTCTCTCTTTCTTTGGTGGTGTGTGCCTGCCTCGAGAGGAAGCCACAGTGACTGCTAACAAACCAGCAGTCCTGCGGCCCCGTTCCCGTGGCCAGGCAGAAAAAAGGGAAAAAGCCAGAACGGCAGAAAAACCCCTTTTTGCAGCACCGAAGTTCCCGGGAGTTGAGATGAACCAGCTACAGGTGACAGAGCCGGCAATAGGAGAACCACAGCGGGACTGGACCAGTTTCCTAGTGGAAGGGTACCGCAAGAGGCGGCGACGGCAAGGACAATAACAAACAGAAGGTGGAAGGAGAGGAAGTCGCAACGGCGGAGCCGAGCGGACAAGGATGGACAGTGGAAGAGAAGGTAAGGGGGAAGGATAACAGGCAGAGTAGCGGAAACGCCAGAGGAGCAAATCAGAGGGAGAAATAAAGCGGCTGAGCGCAAGCCGAGAAAGAGAAAGGAACACTTAGCGGCTTACCCAAAGATGAGCGAAAGCCTATGCTAAGGGGTTGCAACGCAATGGTCACCGGGAGAAGGAAGAACAAGTACCTCCCGGCGGCCGCCATCTTGGACAACAACTAGACCTGCACTGCACGTATGAAAAAGAACGTGCCGGAATTAGTGATGCATTTGTCCGCGATGAAGCCGCCAACGCGGCAATAACCACCATTCAGCGTGGCGGATGACAGTGGCAGCCTCCCAACCAATGGGGAGGCTCAGAATGCGGGCATTACCACACAGTAATCCCACTGCCCTGAACCTCCTCACGGCCGGCAGCCGCAATCTCCACCCGCCGGGGAATCAGGGAAGTCTTTTCCCACTCTCCACATAATTCCCTTCCCGCCCTCCTACCCCCACTTACCTGCTTTTCTATCCATTTTGAGAGCAGACATGCTAGGAACACTTCAATCCCCAGCGTGTCCGCTCCCGATCTGTGACAGTCCATCATGGAAAGGAAGAAGGGGCTACGTGTAGTCCCTTCTCCCTTCCCATGGTGGCCATTTTGTTTCTTTACTTTTTTTCAAATTTATTTTGAAAGGCAGCGATGGAAAGCGAGAACTGTTGGCCCTTCACTGGCAGGCATTTTTATTTCTGTTCCGAAACACCAGAGCGCTTCCGAACAGAAAAAAAAAATGTCTTTAGTACCCTAGTCTAATTGTCTAATGGCAATAAGCCCTTCCCTTCGTTAAGGCCCTCGCGTAAGACTGGCCCACGGGGGCATTACCTTATGCGGTAATGGCACACAGGCTCGGGGCTGATTGCCTAATTACTTATTGGAAACTTACTATGCTAAACCAGACAATTGAATATGGCCTTTTAGTGCTTTCTAGGTAAACTGGAATCTGCTCTGACTATGCTATGTGCGCCTATAGGTTAGCTGGATATAATGCAATCTGGCTGTGCCACGATGGTCAAAAGGAATCAAGCCTTGTAGTGGTAATTAGGCACACTGGAATCTGTCCTGGCTGTACCAAGTGGGCCCTTATAATCTGGTATCCACCTTTCTATTGCTAACAAACCTTATCGTGGTAAACCCACTACTCATACAGCTTTTAAGTTGACATATTAGTGCCATGCCATAACATGCTAACTGGGTGTACTAGAAACTGTCACTTCTTTGTGAAAGGGTCAAGATGGAAGCATACATGGAAGAATAAATGACCTCACAGTAATGTTGTTTCTGATGGATTAGTCCTCCCTTCCACAGATTCCACATCTTAAATATCCCTTCCCCAGCATCAAATGACTAAGGAAACTTTCAGCTATCAGGGAACACAGTGCGGCTCACCTGGCGCTGTTGTGTGGCCAGGCGATATGCGGGTTGTTGAGGTCAGTATATATGTAGTTCCTGTGCCGCAGGACCTCAGTTTGGCCTTTGCCCCCAGCACTTGGCAGCTGAGGGGCCACAGAATAGATGAGATCTGTGAGATATCCGCCAAGAGGAGCAGATTGGGGAAAAAGATGTATTCATCAGAAAGAAGATTACCAAGAGGTAATTTGTTCTTCTAATTGATTCCTTCCCCCCTACAGAGGCCTCATGTTATGATAGACTCCAATTGCAGTACTGACATTTGGAGGAGGGAGTAAAGTGAGAAAACCAGCACCTACAATGCAAAACTCTGGAAACCTAGGGCCAAAGCCAGCAAACATCTTCCCCTGGCAAGGGATCAAGGAGGTAATGTTAGGCAAACGGGTGCAGTGAAGCCCATGTGGCCTCTTGACAGCTCTCCAAGACATGGACTCACTGCAAAGCTCAGGTGGCAGCCAGGCCTCTGTTTGAATGACCCCCAAGATCATAAGGCACAAGCTTCCCAGCCAGATCCTAACGGAAACAATCCTCCTTAACGGGGTCTGTTTAGTAATGGTCATTCATGCACATGCACCAGCACAACCCACTAAGAGCTGGTCAGCTTTCCCGATTTACCTCATCTGAGATATATAAAGTAGCTAGCTCCAGCCGATGGAGCCTCTACTCCATCTAGAGGGAGGAGATGGAGGGAATAAAATACCGGAAGATGGATCTTCTGAGAGATGAAATTTCGACAATCTGTATCAGTCTCAAAGTCACCTTTCGCTTGGAGAACAAGTATAGAGGTTTACCAGCAAGCGCCGGGAGCTCACTCACGTCTCACAGAAGTGATCGCCACCAGGAAAATCACTTTAAGCGCGAGTAGTCTTAAAGATCATGAATGCAGGGGCTCAAACAGAGCTCCCATAAGAAGGCTGTGTTCATTTACCACTGCAGTTCAACAAACTGATGTGGGAGGAACTCTGCAAAAAATGCATTCAAGTGGGGGTGGTGAAGAACAAGCTCTGCTCACAGGACCTTTAAAAAGACAAAAAGTGTCCAGGTACCCCATCACAGTGCCCGTCTATAGTCCCTGTCGTGCCAGGAAACAGCAGGAAAAATAGAATTGGGGAAGTTGGACAGGTCAAAGGGCAAAGACCCCTCTCCCTACACAAGCCAAAAATGTACATTACTAGCACACATAGAAAGACTTGGTGACAGGACTCTGAACTGAAAAGAGCACATCCTGGATGTTGTCTGACAAGTCTCACACCTTAAACCTTAGCCTCTCAGCAGCCAAGCATGAAGGTTTACGCGGCCGAGACCCGGATTGAGGACCCGGCTGCATGAGTGTGAGGGAAGGCCCATCACCGCCAGAAGGTGCCCAGGTAAAGAGATTGGTTATCCAGAATCTCTGGGTACCATGTCCTCCATGCCCCATCTGGAGCGATCAGAATCAATGTGGACCAGAATTTCTGCAGTCTCTTGAGAACCAGAGGAATGACTGAGATCGGTGAGAAATCATAAAAGAGGTCTAAGTTCTAATTGCCAACCAATGCCTCCCCAGAGAGGAAATTCCCTAGAGCAGAACAGGTACTTTCTGTTCACACTGGGAGCAAAGACGTTGACTGGAAGTGTTCCCCAGAAAGCAAACAACTCATCCAGAACTTTAGGGCAGATGTCCCACTTGTGGAAGGTTCAAGAATGTCTGCTAAGAGCATCCTGTGTTGAATCTGGAGACTTTGTTCCTTCTTCCGTAGGGGTAGCCACCCCCTTTGAGGCTAGTGAGGTGAGCATGCCCTGCAAACTCCACCCTATGGGTTTCAGGAAGTGGGACCTAACTAGGGGTGTCTCCCCTTTAGGGGACAAGGAAACTCCCAATACAGTGGCAGGTCGAAGGAGGAGTCGGACACCTGAAGGCCTGACCCCTGCAAGCTGAACCCTCCTTCCACCCATTCAAGAAAAAACTCAAAACTCACCTGTTCAGCTAAGCTAAATCCTATTTCTGTCCTCTGCCTTCTCTGTAACTAGAGCCTAGATGCCTTTGTGCGCTTGTATAAATGCAAAAAATAAATAAAAAGGACATTATGAATTCTACTTAATGAAATGTGAAATGGCCTAACTTTCTCTATTGCTAAAGGGAACACCCTGCCTATCTAAAGAAACTATGGGTACTCGTCTGTCGTCAGGAAGTCCCAAAAGGAAAAATGTATTTGGTCCAAACCTAACTCTACCTGACCCTACCACTAGTTTAACCAACTTAAATTCAGCCAAGAGGAGGCATTTCTTCTCTTGGGCTTCTCGTAGTTACTGATAGACTCTGTATAGAAACATCTCTCTCTTAACCTTGTATTTCTTAATACAATCTTCTTTGGTAAGCTCTGGATATCTCCTCCATGAGCTCTTATCAAACGTTTCTGCGATTTGGCGCTCTCTTTAAGGTAATGCTTGTTCTGAGACAGTCTCTCACACTTGTCTTCATTTGTGACCCTTTTACAGTCTCTCAATTCATCCTTGGATATTTTACATGGGACTTGATCCCCTTTTAGATTTCCCCACTCCTGGTTCTTCTCTCTTTGTTACTCTTTCTCCTATTATGAGGTTCTCATGATAGTCTTATATCATATTCTTCTGAAGAGGTGATTGGGCTTTGCTTTATCCACCCCGTCTCTTTATTCATAAGGCCATTTCCCTTCTTCCCTGGGTAATTGTCTCCAGTCCCTCTTCTCACAGGGTTATTTGTTCTTGCTTTATGAGCCTTTCACATTGGCAATCAAACAACTTTATTCGTTGTATCTCGTCTTTATGACGGGGACGAGTTGTACTCTTCATGTGCTCTTGCCACAGCGGCCTTCCGCTTTGCTGTTCTCTGTTCTCCCCGGTACCTTCATCTGCGCAGGGGAACATTGTACGGCTCAGCTCACACTCAGGTATTCTTCTCCATGCGGTTTTCCTGTTCTGGATTCTAAGTGGCGTCTCGTTCTCGGCTTCCCCTCGGGCTGCAGCAGTCTACGAAAGTGGGCGACGGGGAGCTTCTTGCGCTCCCAGCTGTGGTGTCTCGGTGTCTCCCTCCTTCCTCCACTCGGCTCAGTTAAACACACGGTATCCAGTGATTTTAACAAAAGAAAAAAATCAGAGGGATGTTTTACTGAAAAAAGAAAACACAGAATTAAAATATATATATATATGGGGCTGGGGTATGGGGTTAAAATCATAGGGAAACGAGAGGTTTGGGGGACCCCACCAAATAGAAAGGAAAAACACAGGGATTTTCTGTGTTTTATTTGGTAAAACAACCTTCTTTGAAATTGTTTTTACTAAAATCACATGGAACCAATACACGTCTCATCTTAAAGAGACATAGGCCCTCATTACAACACCCGCGCTAAACCATGGCGCTATTAGCACCATGGTTGGTGCCGGTATTGTAACAAGTCTGCCAATGTTCAATGGGGAATGACCACCCCATTCCAAGGTTGGCGGGGCGGTATTTCCCCATTCAACATTGGCCCTTCCCCATTCCCATTTTTGCCCCATAGGACTCAATGAGACTGGGGAAGGCGGTAAGTACGGTACCGCAAATTGCGGTACCGTACTTACCTCGAGTCTCCCTTTGCGGGTCCCTAATTTAACGGCTGGTCTAGACCAGCCGTTCAGGTCGGGTCCCGCAAAGGGACCTCGTAGTAAGGCGCTAAGTGGTTAACGGCGCCGTTAACCACTTAGCGCCAGGGTCGTAATGATGCCCATACTCTTACTTTTTCTGATATTCACATCAGCATTGCCTGCAGCCAAGTATTAAGAAATATTCTTCTTCCAAGCAGATAGTCCCATATATGCCGATATGTTGGGCAATCTAGGGAGTTCCTTATTCTTATAGGAGGACCTGGATTCTTTCCACTCTTCTATTCAGCGGTCCTGCTTCAGTCCTGGCCTCTGTACCAGGGTGTTAGCAAGGTTTTGCCTTAGCCTCTCAGGTGAGTCAGTTCTTCCACCTTTCTGGCTTAGGTACTGCAGGTTAGTCAGTTTCCTCAGCCTCTTAAGCCGGTCAGATCTTCTAGCTTTCTGGCTTAGGTGGTGCTGCAGGGGTAATCACCTTCTTGCCTCTTGGTAGATCAGTTTCCTCAGCCTATTCTCAGGCAAGTCAGCTTTCCCACCTTTTAGGCTTAGGTGGGGCTCCAGGGGTATTCTCCTTCTTCCCCTCTGGGTCAGTCAGTTTCTTGCAGGAGGCTTCCGGGCAGGTAGGCTCCTCCACCAAGGCAGCATCACCTCTTCAGGATATACAGCTCCTCTTTCCTTCACCAGCATCTGGAGAGATGTACAGGGAACCTGTCCCTGTCTGAGACAAATTCTGAATGAGCTTGCTCTGCTTTAATAGCCAGATTCCATCTCATATCCTGTTGGCTGCTGATTGGTGGAAAGCCCTGCTTACAGGATTGGCTGGCAGGGTGGTTCCACTCTGGTCCTCCTGTTTGGCCAATTGGACTTCTGTTTTAATCATCATGATTTCACTTTCTTCATTTCCTTTTATTTTTTTTGTATTCTTCTATTATCCTAGGCCCCTTTAAAATATGATATTATTTGTCTTGACTTTTGGCTCAGGTTTTTATATTAGTAATTTAGGTACACCCGTACATTTCCTCAGGCTCCTCTATAGGGATTTGAAACCAGGTGCTCTCATAGGCTCTATGGTGTTCCAAACATCCAGGACTTGTCCTGGTGCTGTCAAAGGAAAAGTCTTTCTTCTGGGGTCCTGCAGTGTCTACCTGCCGCCTTCTCTCATTCACTTCCATCCCTCAGAGCAGAACATGCCGCTGTCCCGGCTCCTGGTGTTCCAGTACAGGCATGCTATGGGGTGGATGCCTAGTTGTCACTCCACGTGCCATGAGTTACACCACTCCTGCTTCCGCCCCGTTCCAGCGATAGCATCACTGCCGCCACCAGACAGTTCTGGGTAAGTGTCTTGTGGGAATCGCAGCACCGCAATTCACCACATACCTCTACAATTTTCTTTTGGCCACTTCCTTAATTTTTTCCTAGGGGGTTTTAGTTCTGGACCATATTAGCTTGTGGTCCTCCAACTTGCTGCTTCTCTCTAGGTCTTCCTTTCCCAACTTCATTGGCAAATCCCTAAAGATGGAAATTGGGGAATACTCCTTGATACTCTGAATCTCAACTTTTCCCCTCTTGATATTATCAGGGCGTTGGTATATCTTTAGGCTGGTGGAACTCTGGTCCTCGTTTGCTGGATTGAGTCTTGTAATCCAGCAGTGAAGATATGGGAAGTTAGTTCTTATAAATATATCTTCTGGACGGTAGAAAAGGGGCCCCTCTTAAGACAATCATGTTGATTAAACTCCCAACAAGCGAATCTAGTGTGGCCTGAGAAGATGATGGGTGTGAGGGTGTTGATTGACATAGAAGGGATGGCAGACCAACCACCTCTTGTAAGTGTCCTTTCTTGGAATATAGCAGGCCACTTAAAGCACGTCTTCATTGTATTGGACACTTTTTATTAGAGAGCACCAGAGTATACTTCTTCAGGAAACATGGGCCATGGAAACGGTAGAACTGCAAGGATTCCAGGCTTTTCACACTCCTGCTCAAAAAGGTCCTAGAGGACGACCCAGTGGTGGGTTACTCATCTGGATCGATTCAGCCCTTAGTTGGAAAGTAGAACTAGGTGTAACCAACAAAAGCGACCTTCAAAATGTTATGGCTACTACCCCAGATAGTCAAAACATTCTATTATTTAATGTATATAATATACCAAATTCCATCTCGGTAACCAGGGGAATCTATGACCTTGTGTTAACTGGGGAAAACTACAAACTAAAGAATGCTCTTACAATAGTTGCAGGGGATTTTAATATGCAACTGGAACCCTTGCGGGAGCTACAGGGACATGGGAGGATCAAGTTGAGGTCTGGAAGATTCAGATTCTGGTAGCCTCCTACCCTAAGAAAGCCCACAAATTCGCAATCGACACCATTAGAATCTTATATGGCCTTTATTTAAGAGCATTTAATGGGCATTTTGCAAATGACCAATTGGCAAATAATACATTTATTGGACCAAGGCATTCACCATTGATTGACTATGTTTTATAACCAGGGCCTAAAAGAAAATAGTAAAGGTTGAAATCTTGGAAAAACATGAAAGTGATCATAGGGCCCTGACTGCTCTTATGATCGGCCCCTTAGCCAGATCACAGGCATCTATTGCCCCAAATCAGGCCTTGTCCACGAATGGCCATGCCCGTAGGGGCATTAGATGCGAGAGAATGGGTCAAAACGATTTTAGATCTTGTCTCCATAAGGCAATATTGCCAAATATTGAGAATATTTGTAGGGAGGGAACTCAAGATAAGGAGATAATCTATAATTATCAGGAAATATCTGAGAAAATTGCCCCCTTTGTCACCTATTCCAGTGACCAAGTTAAGCATAGGGTCCGAGTGGTACAATCAGGAATGCATTTCTGCCAATAAATGCCCTGATAGCCGTACTGAAACAGGAACCTCCAATTGATAGAGATCAACTTTGTATAAAGTGGTCCCATTATAAGCGGGTTCAAAACAAAGAAAGCCACCCAAAGTATTAATGGGAGCGCGTTGCAGCAGCCCTGGAGAGTGTTGCTTTTTGGAAGCAGGCGATATGAAATGCGGTTAAGGGGGGGTGTTGGTAAGCAATATACCATTACAGCAGGAGCCTGGTTAAATCATTTCTCTCTCTTATAGGGGTGCAGGGGACAGGATCAAGAAATACAGAGAATAATGCACCCATTACCCGAGGCTGAAGAGAACGGTCCATTGTTTAGTATTGCTGAGGTGGAATTGGCCATTAAAGCGCAGAAGGCAAGCAAGGCGGCAGAACCCGATAAGGTGCGGATAGATATTTATGGAGAAGAATCAACGGTTTGGGTACCGGTCCTTTGGAGCCTTTTTAACGCATGTGTCAAATTAAACTCTGTGCCAGAATTTTGCCAATCAGCAGAGATAGTGGCCATTTACAAGGAGATGGGGGAAAGGGGCGGAGCACCCAGTGAATTATCACCCCAAAACGCTGCTGTACAGTTCTAGAGAGAAAAAAATGTGAAAGTGACCCTAGAGCACATTTCGGCTTGGGTCAGGGGAAATGATATAATTGGCGCTCTAGAAGTGGGTTTTCAGTCAGTTAAGGGAACATTTAATCAACGTTTCCGTCTTCTTGTCCTTATCCAGAAGTACACTGTCCTCAAAAAAATTCTATTATATGCCAATTTTGTGAACAGCTTTTGATTGTGACCTTCTCTGGCGAGTTCTCGTCAAAATAAATATTTCCAAGGGCCTGATTAGCATTGTTCAGTCTTTAAAGCATAAAAACAAGGCAGTTGTACGAGTTGGCTTGGGAGGAAAGGTCACAGCCCAGTTTGAAGTAACCAAGGGAGTCCGTCAAGGGTGTGTTTTGGTCCCTCTTATTTTATATTTATATAGAGGAGGCCATTAACACACTCCTTGAAGAAGGCAGGGATGCACCCAAACAGGCACGAGGCCTTTTTTCCAGTCTTTGGCGGTCTTTGTGAAAAAGTGCAGGGAAATGGGCATAGTTTTGAATACAGAGAAAACTAAGACCATGGTTTTCAAGGCCAAAATTGGGAAGCACCAAACGTTGGACGCCATGGTAGAGGGAACAGGTCGCAATCACGACTACCTTGGCCTGCGTTTCCATGAAAACGGCCATTGGACTACTCAGGTGGCAACATCTACAGTCACCTTAGGTAAAAACAATGGTGGGATTCGGGCATTCATTAACAGAAATGGTAGAGGTGCAGTAAAAGCTGCCCTGGACTTAAATGCGAAGAAGGCTACAGCAGCTGCCCTTTTTGAGGCAGAATTATGGGAGTTTATAAAGAAAAAAACGTTGGCTATTGCTGAAAATAATTTTCAAAGTCACTCCTTCTGCAACCATAGGGCACACCTAAGTTTTATTACATCTAGAAATTAACCTGTGCCCCATTGATGTTATTGCTGCACAAAACCCTTATGATATTGCGTACGGCTCTGGACCTCGTGGATTTCAGGAACACATTATACATTTATTGAGCCTGCAAGACAGCACGAATTTGCTATGGATTACTTGTGTTAAAAAAGGCCTCAGCGACTTGAATGAGCATGAGTTGTGGTCATGTCCTGGCCAGATTAACAATATAGTGCTCACTAGAATTAAAAGAAAGTTCTGCATTGACCAGTGTAGAGAGAACATGATGGAACGATGCAGCAAAATGAAATCTGCTTTTAACTATATGAGGACCAAAAGAGAGTTTTCTTTCGAGAAATATCTCGATTATGTCAACCCGCCAAATGCACGTGCACTTTATATTAATTGCTGCTTGGACACAGGTTGGCCTCATTTGCAGCATCATGGGGAGACATGAACTCATGATTAGGTCTTCACTTTAGCACCTGTGAGGAGACAGTAGCTCATTTCATGTTTGTATGCACTGGGACTCAGGAATTGAGAATGCTTTATTTTAAACCTCTATTAATAACTACAAGCATACGTACTACATCAGAAGCGGTAGACTTAAAGGTTTGGATCATATAGATACAAGGCAGGAGCCTTCACCGGCGGGAAAGTCCTGAAGAGTCCCTTGAGGAACTCCTTGACATGTCTGTCAGACCACATTGAAGTTCTGCCCGGAGACCTGGTGTACCTCGATATGGCAGAGAGATGCACCTTAATGGAGGCGTGAGCCAGTCCTGCCTTGGCCAAGGAAAGCAAGTATGGTAGAAGTTGCAGGGCCGTGATGGGCAGCGGGGTAATCTTTCGAGTCCGGCACCACACGGAGAAGCGCTTCCATTTATGTCCGTAGCACTTTGTCGACAAGGCTCTGGCCCTGGACAGAATATCCTTACATTCTGCAGATAAACATAACCTCCAAACTCTAGGGCTGTAGGAGCCATGCCCTCCGGTTCAGAGACTTTTTTGCGTCGTGATGCAGAATGCCACCACCCTTCTCTGGCGAGAAGGTCCGGCAACAGTGGCAGCCTGATGGACAGGGCCACTGACAGATGCAGCAGGTTCGTATACCAGATTTGTCTCGGCCACACTTGGGCGATAAGTATTATCCTGCAGTGGCACTGCGAGTGTGTTGATCACACGCAAGAGGAGTGGAAACTGGGGGAAAGCATACATGAACCGTTCCTCCCACAGGAACGAGAACGTTCTCCCAAGCTCCTCGATTGAGGGAATCTACCGCCAAACCGCTGGCACTTGGCGATCGCTGCCGTTGCAAAGAGATCGATCTGGGGCTGGCCCCATTTGCCAAACAGAAGATCTACCTGGTCCTGGCGAAGTTCTCACTTGTGGCAAGAACAAAGTGGCCTACTGAGCGAGTCCACGGTGGTGTTCTTGACTCCCACTAGGTGAAACAGGATGAGGAACATGCCTTGACGAATGGCCCAGCACCACAGGCCCTGTGCCTCCCTGGAAAGTGCCGGTGAGTGTTTACCCCCTTGTTTCCCAATGCACAACATGGTGGTGTTGTTGTCTGAAGATCCTCACCACCTTTCCATTCAACTGCAGAAAAGACTTGAGGGCCCATAGTACGGCCCGAAGTTCCAGGATGTTGATGTGAAGGTCTCTCTCTTACGGTTGCCAGAGTCCTCTGGGGTGCAACTGTCCGGTGCAGGCTCCCCATCCCTCTAGAGAGGCGTCTGTGGTGACCGTCTCCTGGGAAGGATGAACCTGAAACAGAGTTCCCTGGACAAGATGCAGAGGTACACCCCGCCACTGTATCGCCCATCTTGTTTGCAAACTTCCCCCGATAACTGCATCCACCTCGCAGCTAGGAACTGCTGGAGAGGTCTCGTGAAGTCTGCAGAGGCGAACGAGGATGAAGCAGGAGGACATAATGCCCAATACGGACTTTATGGACCGAAGCGTCACCCTCCGAGCCGACGACAAGCGCTGCACTTTGCCTTGTATGGCTCTCACCCGCTCCTCCAAGGGTGATGCCAAACACGTCACTGTGTTGTTGTGCACCTAGTAACAGTGCGTCCTAAGATGGCATCAAGCAAGACTTTGGATAGTTTATGGAGAACCCCAACTCGGTCAGCAGACTTACGGTTTTCGATGTGGGCTCGCTTGCCAGAGTGTGTGACCGGGAACGCACCAGCCAGTCGTACAGGTAGGAGTATACGTGGATGCCTTGTAGATGAAGTTGTGCCACCACCAGGGACAGGCACTTCGTAAAAAACCCTTGGGCCAAAGGGCAGAGCCTTGAACTGGTAGTGCTGACCTTGAACTATGAATCGTAGGAACTTGCAGTGTTTCTTGTGAATGGGGATGTGGAAGTTAGGCGTCCTCCAGGTCCGACGACGTCAGAAATCCTCCTTGCTCCAGTTGGCCAAGCACGTGTTGCAACATGACCATGTAGAACTTTTGGGACTTTGAGTACTTGTTGAGACGATGTAGATCCAAGATCGGCCTCCAACCCACTGTTTTCTTTCGAACCAGAAAGTATCTGGAATATACTCAGAGCCCCAGAGACGTTGGGGGACAAGTTCTATTGCCCCCTTCTGTAACATGGCTTTCACCTCTTGCAGAAGCTGTGGTCTGTGTTGTCCCTGAATCAGTGGGACACAAGGACACCTGCGTTGGAACTCCAAGGTGTGCCCCTGTCCGGGAGCGTCCAGCACCGATCTGTCTATGGTGATCTTTTCCCACATGCTGACAAACTTCGCCAGCCGGTCTCCCATTGGTGTGTATGAGTGGAGGCCCGAGGCCATGGCCAGTTCAGGGCTGCTTGGGGTCGGAGCTCTGCCTTGCAGGCACCACCGCTGTCTTGAGAGCAACCCCTGTATGCTTGAGTGGAGGTTCAAGAAAGCTGCCTGCACAGGGTATTATAACCCTTGAAAGATCTTTCTGGTTTTCCTAGGGAAGAGTGAAAGGACGGTGGCCATCACTGAAGCAAAGTTCCCAAAAAGCACGCCGTCTCTGTGTCTGTCTTTATTGTCGGCAACGATTCACCGACAGCCTTTCCGAAGAGGTTCTCCCTGTTAAACTGCATATCCAGCACCTTAGTTTGAACGTCCTGGCAGATGTTTGTTGCCTTCAAACAACCTTAATGACACAGGGACACCCCGTTCCCCATCTGGCCTAAACCCATGTCGGCGATGTCCACTGCCACAGAGATGGTGTGATCAGGGGCCACTTCCCCTTCCCCTTCCCGAAAGAGTTCTAGTGCCTCCACCTTCTGGTCTTCGGGCAGAAAGTCCAAAATAACTTGAACCATAGTTACCAGTCATATCAGGAAAAATAGGTAGGGCGTTAGTTGCCTTAATGTACAGGTTGCTGTATAAATTATCCTCTTGTCCATTGCATCGGCTTCTTCCCCACCTGGTCTGGAGGTACCATGGCTGCTGATGACTGGTACGCCGAGCGCTTCTTGGCTGCGGCCAAGACCACCGAATCAGGCGAGGGCTGAGACCTTAAGCACCTGGGTGCTGAATCCGGAACCTGTACTTTTTCTCCAATCCGTCCTGCTTGGTCGGGGCAGTACTTGGGTTTCTCATTAGGGCTAGACCTTCCTCTATTATGTCGTCCAGGAAGGGAACAGACATGATGGTCTTTCTCTTTGACTCACGTACAGGAAACACTCTTTCTTGGTCTCTACGGGAACCAACTGAACAATTCAGAGGCCCTCGATATGATAGAATGAAAGGATCCAACTTTGCACGCTGTATAGGGCTCATCCATATGTGGTATTTCTGTCAGCCGCAATGAAATCGTGGTCCTCGTCCGTGTCCGTAGCCATGGTAGCCGTGTCAGTGTGTGCGGGTCTTCTCGTGATGAGGTGGTGGAGTCGGAGTACGCCGAGGACCAGCGTCTGTTACGCTCACCTAGTATCCACGGGGACACTATCCAGCTGTGGGGACTCTGGTGCCCTTCTCAGTCGCTCCCAGGTATAATCAGTGGAGAAGTTCTGCCTGGAAAACAGGTGGGCAATATTCAAGACTGGGAAACTGGGGTAAGAGCCTCCCAACACCCCGTATGCCCGCAGCCCCTCCCCGGACCTTTCCTCACCTTGTTATGGGTTTTGGCATGCTCTCCATCCTGCCTTCTTGGCAGGGGTGCGTTGTCCTTTGCGGGCGAGTGCGATCTAGTTACTTCACTGATGCAGGCCCTTTAGACTCTTTCAGGTAGGTCTTATTACTGTTATACTGTATGCCTTTCTTGGATTTAAATCATGTCTTTTCTCTCTCCTTAGGTGCGCGGAAGTTTGCTGTGGAAAGTTGGCTGAATTGGGACTTGCCGGCAGGTGCTTCGAGAGCGCCTTGATGCAGTAAGTAGGCGCTATGATGCCTTGCCTTTGCTAACCTGTTGTCTTTTGTTCCAGTAGGTTGCGGTGCTCACCCGGAGCTAGAAGTCCCAAGGCGATGCTGGTCGATGGGCGACTCGTGAGGTAAGCTGCCAGCACAAATGTCTAATGTCCTGTTTCTCTCCTTTTTGCAGATCCGATGGTCCGGGAGGCTTGCTGTTCCTTGGATGCTGTTTGCAGGAGCGGAGGGCAGCTAGCGGTGGAATCACAAGTATGCTGCTGCTATTAACGATGTCCTTTTGTTTTTTAGATGCTGTTCTTCCGAGGTTCCCAGATGCAGCTGAATACGATGAGCGTCACTTTGCAGGATTGCAAAGTAACGCGAAGCGTGCTATCCAAGTCGGGTGTGGTTTAAATAGCATCAAGAAAGTAGTCCAGGTAAAATAGTCCCTAGGCTACCAAACCCAAAACACTATACCACATAGCTTGGTTCCAAGGAGCCAAGCTATGTGGATGCCTCCATGTTGACTGGCACTGAAATAAAGTAGTTCCCAAGCACAAGTCTTCATTAAGTATGAGCCTGGCGCCAAAGGCGCCAGGACTGGCCCCAAGAGGGCCTAGGCAAAGGATGCCTAAGCTTGTTGGGGGTCCGAGCCGAGACCCCTCCTGGCCCATGGACCTGCCGGGGGGGTTTCAGGAAGTGGATCGTGACAGCGTCCCCCTTTGGACTTTCTCTTCTGAGAAAGTGAGCGCAACCTCAGAGGCTCCTGTGGAGGAGTAGGTCCCAGTGGTGGCATCTGTAAGGCATGTATGGTATCAAACAGTAAAACAGACACAAGTGATCACAATTCAAGGGTGTTTATTTAACTTCAATTTGGTTTGAAAAACTATCTAATCCTAAATCTAAAGACGGGAGCAAGCTATCCTAGTTGAGTCTGTCAAAATAAAAGGGCCTATACTAATATACATATTGCCAATCCTTACTTCTAAACACAAATAGTGTGGGAAACAATGTTAGGCAAAAGAAAAGTGTTCAAGAAATGATATGTCAGGAAATGCAAGCCGTTGGTGTCCCTTCCCCATGTTTCAGCATGGGACAAGGCAGCACACCCAAGCTTAGCACACTCTCTGCCTTCTCTAGCACGAGGATACAGTTCCGAAACCTCAACATCAGAGCCTTCTGTGCCAAAGTTTCTTTGCCATTCAAAGTCTCTTATTTCAGAGGGCAACACGACAAACATTAAATTTCCTTTCTTCTTTAGGATTTCACACGTACAACTTCCCTAACTCAACGGCTGTGTTGATTTCACTGACGCTGCTTTGTTCTTGGAGCCAAGGATGGTACCACAGCAGCTGGCACTTCTCCCTGCCTTGATTATTGATTATGGCTGCGGGAGGGCCCTGGGTATCACGGACACACAATGCAGGATTCTTCAGCCTGGTTTCCTGGTCTTACGCTTTGTATTCTTGAGGTTTCTGGAAAGTAACTGTTCCTTGTCGAAAAGGTCAAGGGAACTTGCGATCCCCTTCTGTTTTGACGTCTTTCTTCTCTTACTGCTGTTACTCATGTTCTTTTTTTCTCACTCAGTGTGTGCTCTTGTGCTCCACCTTTTATCTGTGTGGGGAAGCTTTATGGAAGTCAGGTGTGTGTGTGATGGTCAGTAATTGCCTGACCTCACCCGACCATTGTATTGGCACACGTCAGGTATACTGCTCGGGTGTTATTCTGTTTTCTCTCATAGCGGGCTGCCCGTGTGAAAATGACTGTGTTGTAAAGGGGGCGGGGGTTTGAGTTCCTAAATATCCTACCTTGTAGGTAGGTAGGTACTGCGCCTCACCATCCGTTGTCCCACTCCCCAAAGACCCCTCACCAAGGTGATCCTCCCGCACTGGTCCACCCCCAGGAACTGGATCCAAAAGCAATGACCATGTCCTGGCCACCTGGATGACAGATCCCCGGGGACTAGTGGGTGAGAGACCGTCTGGTTTCTCACACATCCTTTGCTGGATTTAGGTGACCAGTGTGTGCAGGGTCATTAGAAGGACTAGGAGTGAAAGCAGCCAGTGGAGTGGGGCCTGGGCTGATGCGTCCTTTTTTGCGAGCAGGGGACTCAGGTCCTCTGTCCCCAGCCACCACCCCCTTTGTGATCTGTGTAGTAACCGTCTCCCTCATCAGTACTTGAGTAGATCTGCTCTGGTTTATCTGGAGCAGCACATTGGTCCATGTACCGGAGAAGTGCTGCCGGAGGGACCATCTCTCTCTCCTTCTCAGGAGGTTGCTAGGTCGGTGTGGTTGCCGGGTCTTTCCCTGACCCCGGAGTGGTTGCCGCCTTCGTCACTGCCCCCGCAGCCATATCTCGCATCGGGGGTAAGGACACCCATGGAGTGGTTGTCACTTCCTTCGTGGACCCACTCTCCTTCAGCGTTGCTGTAGTGGACATCGTTGACTCAGTTGACATGGTATGCTGCGAGGTCTTAAGTCAGCTTTGATGAGTCCTCTCTGGACTTGTCCCTCATCAATTTATCCACAAACACAGCGTTCGGACAGGGTTAGGGACTTTCTCTTTGAAAGGGCCCCTTTCGTTGGTAGGCTCACCGTGGAAGGTCGACGGTTATCGCCTTTTGCACGACTCAGGACCGGCATCAGCGGTGAACCCAGCGCAGCTGGTGTCGCACAGCTTGGCCTTCTCTTGAACCCTCATGAGTGGGGTGTCCTCAAAGGATCTAGACCTCCTCCCGCAGGGAGTTCATGCCTCAGACCGGCCAGTCCTAGATGAGGCATGATCCTGCCCAAGCCTGAGTAAGTGGTCTTGCTTAACTTGAGCCACGCTGACAGTCTGCTGTAGCGGTCATTTTTGGTTTTCTTCGAGAAACCACAGTACACCTTGCATCGCACCTCATTGTGATCTGGATGCAGGCAATACAAGCATTTATGAAGTTGATCTTCCACAAAGTCCTTTCTTAATCCACACTTTGCGCAGAGTTTGAAGAGGCTTCGACTTCTCTTCTGTCATGGCTGGAAGTAGGCCCAAGGCGGGGCCGTCTTGAAAGTTCGATGACAATCCGACGGTGGATGAAGATCTTCACCGGTAGCGGATTACCACTGCAGGTCTCTGTCCGTCAAAGAACGATCAAGCAAAAATGTGTTAAAAAAACTATTTTGGACAAACATTTGAAAGAAAAAAAAATTATCTCAGATACCAGGGATTCCCAGCCTGACGGGGAATATTCATGAGCATGTGAATCCATGCCAGACCTCATGCTGAAGAACAGTCAGTAGTCCCTTTGAAGAATTACACAGACTAATCCATGAAGCCACAAGAGATTTTTTAAGATTGGTGTATTAAGCAAGAAGATGATCGACTGGTATTGGAAGCACCCTGTAGGGAAGGGAGTCATTCTCCTATTATGAGTTAGTTTTCATAGTGGTAGGGTCAGTTAGGTATCGTGGACAGCAGACATTTCTTTTTGGACTTTCCCACATGATAGACAAGCCCCTAAGTTAGTAACATAGGCAGGGATCACCCATAGCGATAGGGAAAGATAAGCCTTATAATCCTATTTTAATAAAAATCAGTGAACCATGTCCTTAGAGTGACTGCACCGTCCGTCTGGCTCGCCACAATAATTTAGAATCACTTATTTTTTTGTATCATACACATGTCAACACTGTAGGCCCAGGTCAGCTGTGAGTATTATGGTCAGACAGCCTGTTCCTGCTAGCAAGCAAAAGAGACTGAAACACTATTGCCCTCATTATAGGTTTGCTAGTATCCCATCAGTTAAATTGGTGGCAAATGGCAATGCGGTTACTGGCACATTATCTGCTGGAATTACTGGCAGATTACAGGTGCCGGCAATGGGAGATTAATCCCCATTCCATCGAGTCCATAGGTCTCCATGGAGAGATTGCGGTAACACCGGCTGTTTTTGCCAGTGGGGTGACTGACCTCAGGCCACCCCACTGGCAAACATGTACTCTGTGGGCCCGGAAACGTGCCGGTAAACAGAATTTCTGGCGCATTAATTTTGGACCGACAGGGTCATAATGAGGCCCTATGCCTTTCTTTTGATTCCTTGTGAGGTAAATTAACACCTCTGTCCAGCCTCGCAGTATGGGCACTCCTGGGAAACAGGAATCAAAAGGCACACCCTATACAGAAGTACTAGCTGCACACCAAAGGGTCATTGTTGCATTGAGTCAGGGAAGGGGCTGATGTCGCCAGAGGGAGCTCGGCATAGTTAGGCAAGGGTTCCACCATCTTGTTTCTCTATGTGCCTCTCCTTCCTTCCTGTTCCTAACACTTCCTTTAGTACAAAGCACTTTGGGTATGATGCAAGGAGGCAGAGACCAGTTGTAATCAGGGCAGGGATTGGAGACCTTAGAGCAGACTTGCTTTTGTCCAACCACTTGTTGACTTTTGCTTATAAAGGAAGGGGTCTTCCACTCCTTCATTGATTCCTTTTGGCTTGTGTTAAGGAGAATTCTCAAAAATGTGCCAATTCCTCTCTATCTTAGAGACCCCCGGCAACTTTGCTGGGTTTTGAGGACTTGCATTTTTAATCTGAGAGAGTGAGACCCTTTCCCCCCACTCTCTCATGTATTTTAATGTGATTATGTTTCTTTTGGTTGTGGAGTCTGACAAACTCCATAGGCATCATCTTTTACATTGTGTCACACAGCACCTTCAGTGCAGTGGCACAGGGAAGTCTTTCAGATTTCCCAAAGGTTTAAATACCTTCTCTTGGATAAACTACTGTTTCCAAAATCTTACAGTAGGGTACTGGAGGGGTCACTTAGTATCCCATTTATCTAGATTCTCATGTAAGGATTTTATGTTACCCTTTCCTCACTGAATGGCTGGTGGCAGTGGTTTACTTTTAACTATTGTGGTGTGCATTTACCACCGGCTGCGTTCGCAGTAAAGCATCCAAGGGTGCCATTTTTGTCAAAAATGGCCCCGGTCGCCTTTTTTTCACCATTTCTTTGTGGAAAGGTCCTTCTTGAGAATTACCCTGCGCGCCAAACCAGGTTTGGTCTCTTGTTCATTTTGCCTTTGGCAGGATTCACGAGTGAAGCCTGCCTCTGGCTCCAGGGTGTCTGGCGGGGGCAGGAAGCAAGGGAGGTGCCCCAAACTCCATGTGCTTAATCTTCTAGGAGACAGGAATGCACTCTTAGGTGATTGGCTGGCTGTCCAGCAAGGACAGGCACCCTGCTCGGTGACCGACAGCTAGGCTGGAATTAATGGGAGAAAACTGCATGAAAGGAGAGGCTTTTTGGCTTGGAAGGCAGAGTCGACCACTGGACGAAGAAATCCGAAGAAGAACTTGAAGAGGACGCCTGCTGCAACTCCTGCACCGTTGGTTTGCCCGGTGAAGCCCTGCTGCTGTGCTGAAATTCCAAATTCGTATCGACAGACGACCCTGCAAGGATGACTTCTCCCTTCGAGTTGGTGGGACCAATCAACTCCAACGTAAGCCACCTGGATATCCTCTCGGAGCTAGTTGAAATTCCACTGCAGTCGCTGCTGGAACCAAATAACCAGGAAGAGGAATGCCAGATCGTGTGCGTTGCTATTAAGCTGGCCAAGAGCTCCAGGAAGATCCTCCGGACTCTCAGGAAGCAGGACTGACCAAGCCTGAGCCCCCTCAACCAAGTGCGGGACCCCAGATGCAAGGAAAGCCCCTCTCGACAACCAGGAGCCACGGTGTTGCTATTTGCAGTAGACGCAAGGGGCTGAAACACCGAAGTGCCACTAGTTTGAAGATTGCTGGTTGCGAGCAGTGAGCGTCCCATTGCAGTGCAGGAGTCCCCTTTGTCCCCACAATTTAGGCCCAGGAACACCAGGATGTGCAGAGCTGCACAGGAACAGAAGTCATTTGCTGCACATTTCTTCAACCTAACGGTACTGTAAAGTCTGGGAGAACTTAACTCTTGTTTTGCCACATTGCTCGTCCTCGTTAGAGACTTGTCTCGGTGTCCCCTGTAGAGTTGCCAACAGCTTCTTTACCTCACAAGCCTAATCAGCTTGTCGCCCTACTTTGAATTTCTACTTATTCTCAAAGACTTCCAAAACATTTTGCAAGACTTTTACTTTTACCTGCAAGAAGTGCTTTAGTTCACCCTGACTTTTGCTAACTTAACATTGGCTGGCCTGGCTCCCTAAATGACTCTTCTCTCCTCTGCTTAGGTGTTGTGTCTTCCTTCCAGGAAGGGGTTAACTAACTTTGCATTGGGGGTTACCAAAAGTACTTACCAGCTTCAGAATATTTTTGTGATCTCTCGATTTGGTCTAATAATCTTTTTCCTTTGACATATTCCTAAAACCGACTCTAAATGCAACATTGATATATTAATGTCCCCAGCACCCTACTATTGAAGTCACCTGAGGGTGTAGGTAGTGTCTGTGGGCCATCACATAACAGTACCTACTGATTTAGAAATCTTAAGGGTGTGTATTTTTTAAGTCTACTTGAGTGTTACGGTTATATTGCCCCTTCTGAAGAAGGCTTATTCTAACTGACTGATACATTAATAATTGTTTAATCAAGAAACCTTGTGTGTAAGAGTTTATTTGAATACTTGTCATTGTGAATCTCTAACCCAGTTCGGACCACTCGAACAAGAAGACTGAGTTCTGAACTGTCGAACCGTCAAGAACAGTTTAAGGTAATGTTGAAAGGCCCCAGCACCCCATGTCCATTTTTAGGGCCAGGTTAAGCACTACCTCCCCTCCCCCATTTCTTTATAAAGAAGTATATCATTTTGAACATTCTGTTGATTTAATGCCCTTTTCCTCCCTGATAAATATCAAGGGTGCTTGCATCTTTACAATCTGCATTTCTCTGACTTCCTTTACAGAGGTGGATTTTAGTTAGTGCTTCTAGTGAAGTTTGTATTGCATATTGCTGTTAAATTAATATATATGTATTTTTATACAACCTTGATTGGACATTCCTTTATCATGGAAGTTGCACTATTGCTGTTTGGGTTGCTACTATTTTACATTCATTAAGAGTATAGTCCGCCATTGGCCCAAGTTACCGCAAAGGGTGTGTGAGGTAGCTCCCTTAACCAGAGTTGTCAGAAGATGTGGTGAGGCCCTGGGCAAAACATTTGGTGAGGCCCCCTTACAATTTTTTGCACTCGGCCAGTGGTGGCACATTCGCAAACAGGAGATTCAAGTAATTACCCTTGAGTTTGTGTGCAGGATCCCAAATATGGTTTATTACTACAACTTCAAATCAACTACAGCAAAGTTAGATTTCTCTACTGAAGGAAGGTTAATGCCAGACTAACTTTTTTATCATATGAATAAATATATATAAGATGGCATGAGCTCTCCACTGCGCCACCTCCAATTCTCTGAGGGGCAGTCACTTTTCCAAGCAAAGAGTTGAGGGCAGATCTCTTTCTTCGGCTGGGGCCTCCCTCTGAAAACAGCCTCCCTGCCTCGCTGAAACTTGAGGAGAACCATCTCCGGTTCCGGAAGCACCTGAAGACCTGTGTCTTTGCTTCTGCCTTCTCTCTTCCTCTGATTACCTGCCTGATCCATGCACTGGTCACCTGGTCAAGCTCTGAATTCGGGGCCAGGTCCCTGCCTGTCCTGTTGCAATCCTGCACTGCCTCTTGGCGTCCCTGCACTTGTAGTCTGTATCTGTAGCCCTACAGTCCCCGCTCTTGCTCTTATTCTACACCCGTTGGCTGCACTTATGAGTACCCACACTTGCCACCCGTTGGTTGCACTCTTATTTCTCCTTTGTTGCACGATCCTAATGACACAAGGCCTAGCAAGATCTGTGTTTTGTCCTACTCTTTTGTTTCTCCCTCCTTGCCTTGTCGCGCCTAGAAACACTTCTGTACAGGCACATTATAAATGCCATATCATATCATTAAGGAGCACCCAGCCCCTGTGTGCGCATTAAAACACACATCATACACAGTGACAAATGATGTACAGTGGAGGCTGGTACATTTCTGAACTTAAGAGGCTTAAATGTTTGTGCCACTTAGACAGGATCAACAGAGCACAGTGAGGGAGCCCAGACTAAACAAGGGTTGCTTGAGGGGGGTTCTCACTCCCAAGAACATTTTTGAAACATTGGGTTAAAAGTATGCATTTTACAGCAATTTCTTTGCAAAATTAGGGAGAAATCCATGCAGTTTGCAATTGGTTTTGTATGGAAGCACATGGAAATTCCCTATAGTTGGAAAGTTCCACGTTAGATATGCTAGTATAAAAAAATATTCATGCTGGTTGTTCTAATTATATCGATGCAGGCTGGATCAATGTATGCCACTATTACCATGTACGGACTCCCAGCCAGTAAAAATGCCATGCCACAGAAAGTATATCCAGGTTGACTGTGTACCATAAGTGTTATTACTGGCTAGATTGGCCTACATTCAATGTGGGCCAATTTAGCCAAGTAGTATGTTTGCTTTAACCTTGATGCTCAGTCCTGTGCATCAAGGGTAAAGCAAAAAGAGCACTAGCAATGCTAACAGTTTGGGCATTCGTGTAGGCATGGGAAAGGCGCTTCTGTATTGGTATTAGCTGGCCATTGATAGTGCCATTACAAAATGGTTTGAGTACCTGAGCAGCGAATAGCAATGCCTGGTAAATGCCTGATACTTATACACAAGCCAAAACTGTTGGCTTTGCCAATGCTTATTTTTAAAAGAACTTCAGCGAAAGACACGCAGGGTGTTTTTTAAATTGAGTGGCCAAAGGCAGGCCCAATTAAGACATTTTCATTACACCAGTTACGTGTTTACAACTCCAATGAAGTCATGATCTCTCAGAAGACTCCTTTGAGGAAACACTTGCAGGCTCATTGATGGCAAGGCATATTTAAAGATAGCTCAAAGAGTTCCAGTGAGGTGTTTTGGGTGGGGAGGGCAGGAACTGGGTGAGAATTGCGATAGGGATTACCATGGCCATGATTTCACTGTTAGCACATGCATTCATATGCATACATTTTTAGGTAATTGAAATCGTGATGTGGGGTTAGCACTTGCATGCTAGGGGAGTGATTAGAAGGGAACTGGTGTAATAAAAATGTCTTAATCAGGTCTGCCTTTGGAGACTCAATTTAAAAAACCCTGTGTGTCTTTTGCTGAAGTTCTTTTAAAAATAAGCATTGGAAAAGCCAACAGTTTTGGCTTGTGTACAAGCATTAGGCATTTACCAGGCACTGCTATTAGCTGCTCAGGTACTCAAACCATTTTGCACTGGCACTATCAATGGCCAGCTAATACCAATACAGAAGCGCCTTTCCCATGCCTACACGAAAGCCCAAACTGTTAGCATTGACAGTGCTCTTTTTGCTTTACCCTTGATGCACAGGACTGTGCATCAAGGTTAAAGCAAACATACTACTTGGCTAAATTGGCCCACATTGAATGTAGGCCAATCTAGCCAGTAGTAACACTTATGGTACACAGTCAGCCTGGATATACTTTGTGTGGCATGGCATTTTTACTGGCTGGGAGTCAGTACATGGTAATAATGGCATATATTGATGCAGCCTGCATCGACATAATTAGAACAACCAGCATGAATATATTGTTATACTAGCATATCTCACGTGGAAAGGCGGCATGAAATGTATTGGAAAATGTTCCTATGCACAATTTGTGATTTCCAACTATTGGGAATTTTCATGTGCTTCCATATAAAACCAATTGCAAACTGTATGGATTTCTACCCAATTTTGCAAAGAAATTGCTGTAAAATGCATACTTTTAACCCAATGTTTCAAACATTTTCTTCGGAGAACCCCCTCAAGCAACCCTTGTTTGGTTTGGGCTCCCTCACTGTGCTCTGTTGATCCTGTCTAATTGGCACAAACATTTAAGCCTCTTAAGTTCAGAAATGTACCAGCCTCATTAATGATATGATATGGCATTTATAACGTGCCTGTACACAAGTGTTTCTAGGCACGACAAAGCAAGGAGGGAGAAACAAAAGAGTAGGACAAAACACAGATCTTACTAGGCCTTGTGTCATTAAGATCGCGCAAGAGCGGGGAAGGGGAGAAGTGCCGAGGTTGGGGTAGGATGCAGAAGTGCAGTAACAGAGGAGAAACAAGAGTCCAGCCAACGGGTGGCAAGTGTGGGTACTCATAAATGCAGCCAACGGGTGGAGAATAAGAGCAAGAGCGGGGACTGTAGGGTTACAGATACAGACCACAAGTGCAGGGGCGCCAAGAGGCAGTGCGGGATGGCAACAGGACAGGCAGGGACCTGGCTCTGAATTCAGAGCTTGACCAGGTGACCAGTGCATTGATCAGGCAGGTGATCAGCAAGGGAGAGGAGGAGAGAAGGCAGAAGCAAAGAGACCGGTCTTGAGGTGCTTGCGGAACCGGAGATGGTTCTCCTCACGTTTCAGCGAGGCTGTTTCCAGAGGGAGGCCCCAGCCGAAGAAGGAGATCTGCCCTCAACTCTTTGCTTGGAAAAGTGACTGACCCTCAGAGAATTGGAGGTGGTGCAATGGAGAGCTCATGCCATCTTATATATATATTTATTCATATGATAAAAAAAAGTTAGTCTGGCATGAATCTTTCTTCAGTAGAGAAATCTAGCTTTGCTGTAGTTGATTTGGAGTTGTAGTAATAAATCATATTTGGGATTCTGCACACAAACTCAAGGGTAGATTTCTTGAGTCTCCTGTTTGCGAATGTGACGCCACTGGCCGTGTGCAAAAGATTGTAAGGGGGCCTCACCACATCTTCTGACAACCCTGGATGGTGAAGGTCTTAGATGTTGGAGGTAGCAGAGTTAGTAGTATGAAAGACATTAGAATCCCCCAAGACTAACAGGGGACAAGAGGTGAGCAAAGGCTGGGCTACAAAGTCAGCTTATATTTCATCAAAAGAGGGGTTGAAAGGTGGATGCCTGTGGACTAAAAGGACACAGAGTAAAGAGAAATCAGAACAAGCTTAACCGTGAGGCATTCAGCACACAGATGATTTTATGGTGAGTGAAACAGGGCAGTTAATGAGCCACAGAATATAACAATTCCACTTGGACCAATTTGCATCTGGATTTTAAATCCTGAAGGGAGTGCAAGGGTCAAGTCGAAGCCAGCGGCCTCAGCCAGCCAACTCTCTGTGTTGCTGACCCCATTATCGTACGTTGAAAACCTTGAATGTGTAGGACAATGGAATGGGCATTGACAAGCAGGAGTGATGAATCTGATGAGGTCATCACTCCTTTCCCTGAGATAGCTTCAGGGGACGGCAGCCGCTACCTGATCCTGACCCTGGGGGTGGCTATTACGGCGATCCTTGGGGGAATTACATCAGGTTAGGCACAATATCCCCTTTTCACTTTTAGGGATATTCCCTCCATCCCTCATGCCCTATTGGCATATTGCTATCATCCCCTTCAACAACTTGACAATGTTACTGACAGTATTCCTCAATATCAGAAAATTGATAAAGGAACAAGAACTGAGACAAGGAAGAGGCAAGGAGCAACGATTACTCCTAATATGAACCAACACCAGCAGTCTAGTGGCTGCAAGAAGGCGATTGGCCCGACATGATTAAAATCATGCTGAGAAAAGAAGCATGCAGCTTGTCTTCTGCATATAGGAAGAAACACTGTATAATAGTGGGGGAGGCCTGAGCAAGATAACAGGGTCTCTGGGACATTTGATTATAACCCAAGAAACCCATGGAAAAGGGTTGGGAACCCACAGCCACGTTACAAAATACAGTGTGGAAGAGTATGGAAAGGGGTCTGGGACCCGTAGCCCCATTTTAAAATAAGGGTGTGGCAGAAATGACTGAAATGAAATAAATGTTAAAAGAACGTCTTGGCAGGAGAGTATACCAGGCAGAGCCAAGTGGGTGAAGTTTACTACAGCGAATGTGAACAGGAACCTGGCAGGAAAGTATACTAGGTGTTTTACCAGTCTGGGACCCACATTCAAATAGTATCAAGGAACTATATGAAATAACCTAGCACTGTCAGGGGGTATAGCAGGTGTTGTTGCTGTTTGAGACAAAGAATCGCAAGGAAGATTCATGCCCTTAGGATTTTTGGATTACGTTGAATGTGAGGACGGACTTGGGCAAGGGAGACATTTCCCCCGGAATAAATTGCAACATCAAGAAGAGTGGAGTTATCCTCTTTAACTACAAAGAACTTGGTGATTATGTTGAGCCTTTTTGTTTCAATGAAAAGAAACCTGGGGAAGGGAGTGATTCACTGGAACTGTGAACATTATTCATTTGGAACTTTTGTTAGATTTATGCCTTTTTGTTGACCTTGAACATTTGTGCACTTTGCAAGTCAGAGACATTTCCCTTAGCACCTTGGAGGAACTTTTAGAGTGTGAGGGCTAACATAGGATTTGAGACACAGGACATTTTTGCTTTGGACAGGCCCTTTGTTTTTGGATGAGGTAAGGAAATACCTCCTAGGGACAGTGAGGCATTTTCCAACCATGTTTTCATTTAACCCCTTAAGTGCCAAGGACGAGATAGGTATCGTTGGAAAGGGGAGATTCTCCCCTTTCCAACGATACCTTGTGTGACAGCATTGCTGCTCCCGATTCAAATGCAGGGTGCTCGATCCGGGGGCAGCAATGCCCACTAGAAACCAGGGATCTGTTAGAGAGGCAGGGGTGGGAGCTTACTTACTAGGTAAGCACCCCCCTCTCCGTGGCCCCAAAGCATGGGGCCACATGTATGGAGACCCCTGGGGTGGATGGGTGACCATCTGCCACCAGGGTTTTGGGGCAAAAAAAAAGCAGAAAATGAAGCAGGGTGGGGACCCCTAGACACCAGGGATTTTTTGGTTACGGTGTCGTTGGAAAGGGTTGATTCTCCCCTTTCCAACAACACCCTTTGTGTAAGCATTGCTGTTCACAGATTGGGCGCAGGGCGCTCGATCTGTGGGCAGCAATGTCACTGGAGCACCAGGGATCCGTTTGTGACACGAAGGGGGAGTACTTACTAGGCTAGCAGCCCCCCAGCCACATGTATGGAGACCCCTGGGGCAGATGGCTGACCAGTGGTGGAGGTGGCAGGGGGGCACAAAATAAAATAAAAATAAATATCATGGCTGGTGTTGGGGGGCGTGCCCCACCCACTGGACCACCAGGGAATGTTTTTATATGGAAAGGAGTTGTGCCCCCTCACACCGAAAATGGACTTGGGGGTCATGTCATGCAGCCCTCCCTGGGGGCAGTTATTTGCTCTTAGGAAGGGGCATGTAACCCCAGGGATGGCTGCATGAGAACCCCCCTCTTATATGCCCACAAGGAGGGCTGAATGAGATGCCCCCTCCTTTATTTGGTGTGGGGGGAGAGGGTCAACCCCCAGTACATTAGAAAATTAACTGGCGGTGTAGGGTGCCCCTCAGCCCCCCCTAAAGGGCAGCCTGCCATTTTGAATTATTTTGTTTACTAAACTTGCCTTGGCGCAGAGGGGCACAATGGTGTGCCAATCTGGCCCCGGGGTGCCCAAACCTTACTGCCCCACCCAATGGGGGGGTCTGTCCCACAATTTGTGGGGGCCCTCTCACCCCCACCCCAAATGGAGGGGGGTGTACCTCACACAGCCATTTGTAGGAGGCCCAGGGAGGCCTGCATGAGGTGCCCTCGCCACCCATTTGGGGTGAGAGGGCCCACAAAAATTGTGGGACAGGCCCCCCAGTTTGTTTATTTATATTGTGCACCAGACCCAGAGGTATTCAGGCGTGAAAGCATCAAGAGGGTTGTTAAGCTTAGTTACACAGTGGACAGAAATAAGTACAGCTGGGGTTACAATGCTGTATGCATGAAAACAGTGAGGCAAATAAATATATACAGTGAATCACATGAATATAAAAGTGGAGCACATAAAAATAACGAAGCATTGAGGGATCATATATGCACTAGGTAATCTGGCGGATGCAGGTGAGGTAGGGTCAGACATCATGTTCCTTTAGCCAATGGAAGAGACTAGATCTGAATTGTAGATAAGGTAGGTCTTCCCTTAAGGCAGGGGGGAGGGAGTTCCAATATTGTGCAACTTTAACTGGGAAGCTGCTCCCACCGGACTTAGTCAGCTTGAACCTCGGTACTAGAAGGAGGTTAGAGTTGGCTTTTCTTAGTGGGCGAGCAGCTGTTTGTCTAGTGAATCTATCTGTGAGGTATTGTGGGGCTGCGTGCTTAAGACATTTATGCGTGATGCAGTTTTAAGGAGGATTTTATCTTTTGTGGAAAGCTAATTGAAGGATCTCCTAAGGTCAGATATATGGGTGTCACGATCCTCACCCACAACTCCCTCTGGCAAACCCATTGGCCAGGTGGAGTCAGGACTCGGGCCTCTAGAGCCTGGCATCCTCTTCAAAAGCCCTCATGGGGCCAGTCCTGGCGTCTATGGCGCCAGGCTCATACACCATGAAAAACAATGTGCTTGGGAACTACTTTATTGTATTGTCAGCCAACATGGAGGCCTCCATTTAGCTTGGTTCCTAAGAACCAAGCTATGCGGTCTAGTGTTTTGGGTGTGGCAGCCTAGGGACTACTTTACCTGGACTATTTTGTTGGGGCCATTTAAACCACACCCGAGCAAGACAACACGCTTCGCGTTACTTTGCAGCTTGCAACATGACGCTCACCTTGTCCAGCCATTCCCTCGAACCTCGGAGAAGCAGAACCTGCAAGGAGACAAAAGGATCATCATTAGCAGCAGCATCTTACCTGCAGTCTTTATCTTTAAACACTCGCAGCTACTGAGAACAGCTTCCTCGAATCTGCATGCCTCCCGGACAGAACGACCTGAAAGAGGAAGATAGAGGCAACATTAAAGAAAGCAGTAGAGACATTTACAAATTACGAACTGCTCAAAAGGCTTGCCTGGCTGGTCACCTCTCGGCTGGCACCACTCCGGACATTCCACTTGCGCTGAAGAACACTGCGACCTACAAGGAAGGAAAACATAGGTTAGCAAAGGCAAGACTTCGCTGCGCTGCGCATAGCGCTTACTTACCGCATCATAGCGCTCTTAATGCGCCATCATTTACCAGCTGGGCTCAACCAAGCCATTTCGCCGCGCTGAAGCTCCGCATACCTAAGGAAGAAAAAAAGAGACATTTTAAACAAAGAAAGGCATGCAGGATAGCAACAAAACTAAAGAACAGCAATAAGGCCTACCTGATCAATATCAAACGGGCTGGCGTCAGTGAAGTAACTGGACCGCACTCGCCCATGAAAGTCAACGCGCCCCTGCAAAGAAGGCAGGACGGAGAGCACCCCTAATTCTACCACAAGGTGAGGAGAGGGCGCCAGAGGGACTGAAATCATACGGGGGTGGAGGGAAGATACTTACCCCAGTCAGTCTTGAACACAGACCTCCTGTATTTTCAGGCAGAACCTTCCCCACAGACTACATCAGGGCAAAGCTGAGAAGCATACCAGCGAGTAACCCGGCTGGGTGGCGTCCCTGTGGATACCAGGTGAGCGTAACAGAACGCGAAGCGTACCATAACAAATCCACCTGGGCGCCATGGAGACATCAGAAATGGACCAATTGGCCCAATTACTAGGAGAGCTTCGTGCTGAGGTTCATTCTGCCAGACAAGAGTAATGCCCTCCGGAGAGACCTAATAGTGACCAAAGAACGCACTGAAGAGATTAGCAGTCAATACTTGCAATCACAGACAGGACAGACGCTTCTACCTGGAAGCAATCCAACGATGCAAAACCCTGCCATACCACCCACTCCAGTACAGATCACGTTACCTGGAACAGTGCCCCTGGCACCACCAGAAAGGTTCTCAGGCGACCCACGGAAGTATGTGGCATTCATCAATCAGTGCCGCCTTCATTTTCTTTGTAGGCCTGGAGCATTTCCAAACGACCAAGCTCGGGTAGCTTTTGTCTTATCATACCTGAGTGGTAGTGCAGCAGATTGGTCGGTGCCGTTGGTAACCCATGACGATCCTCTATTACATGACTTTGGGGGGTTCCAGAGAGAAATGGAAAAAGGTTTTTCTCGCCATACCCAGGAACAAGCAGTAGAAAATGAACTCTTGTCCCTCCGACAGGAGAATCAGGACTTGTTAACGTACATTGCTACCTTCAACAGACTGGTTGCTGAAGCTAGGTGGCCAGAAAACAAAAGAACCACGTTATTCTATCGAGGCTTACGAGGCAAATTAAAGGATGTCTTAGCCCAGGTGGTTGATCCACCCAGAGACTGTGCAGAATTCATAAATCTGGTCGTGCAGCTAGACCACCGGCTGCAGGACTGAAAGGAAGACCGGTCTAAGACAGACTCTCGGACTGTATATGTTCGACCAAGGGAAAACACACCCTGTGTACCTGAAAATGCTGTAGATCCCATGCAGATTGGAGGGATACGGCCTCCATTAACAAAACAAGAGTGGGACAAAAGACGACAACAACAGCTTTGTTTGTATTGTGGGAAACCAGGAAATTTCCTGAAGGACTGTCCAGTAAAACCCCCAAGAACAACAGTCGGGGCCACAGAGAAGGATGAAGCTAAGGAATCGGAAAACTACCAAGCTCGACAAACGTAGAGGTCAGTTTGTCGAGTGACAAGAAAGAGTTGCTGACCTCGCACTTTTCAATACCAGTGATCTTAATTAACCGCCAACCGTCAAGAATGCATGCCGTTGAAGCATACATCGATAGCGGAGCAGTTGGAAATTATATTGATCAAGAACTGGCAGCAGAGATGGGGCTTACTTTGTGTTCTAAGCCAACTATGGACAAGGTAACCACCGTGGATGGGACAGAAATCGCTTCCGGACCAGTAACCCAGTGCACAGCCAGGGTAACCTTACTGTGCCAGGATGGACATCGGGAGTCTATTTCATTCGATCTCATCAAGGCACCTCAGTTCAGGCTAATACTAGGGATGCCATGGTTGGTTGCTCACAACCCTTTGATAGACTGGCGGGCACGAAAATTAACCTTCCCCGGTGACTGCTCGCCTGCCTGCTATTACCAAGAGGAGAAACCCGACGTCTGTATCCCCATAACTCCCAGAGCGACAGTATGAACCCTGGGAGCAACTAAGACCTTGCCAAGTGAATACCATGATTTCCAGGATGTTTTCCGAAAGGACCAAGCCAATACATTGCCGCCGCACAAGCCCCATGACTGTCAGATCGACCTTGTTCCTGGTGCACAAATGCCTTGCGGCAGGATCTAAGCTCTCACAGAACTAGAAAACCTTCATTTGAAATCCTATTTAGACCAGTACCTTGCAAACGGATTTATCTGTCCTTCGAAGTCCCCCGCAGCCATTCCTTTGTTCTTCTTACCGAAAAAGGAAGGAGACTTGAGAACCTGTATTGACTACCACGCATTGAACCAGATCACTGTGAAGAACCGCTACCCCTTGCCAATTATCCCTGAGATGCTAGACCAAGTTAAAGATGCCCAGATTTATACCAAATTGGACCTTCGAGGAGCGTACCACCTGGTCCAAGTCAGAAAAGGAGATGAATGGAAAACCACCTTCCGTACTAAGTACGGCTTGTTTGAATATCAAGTCATGCCCTTCGGGTTATGCAACGCTCCTGCGGCATTCCAGTATTTCATGAATGACGTCTTAAGGGAGTTAATTGATGTGTGCGCCTTAGTGTACATAGATGACATCTTAGTATACTCAGTCTCGGAACAAGATCATGTCAGGCACGGTCGTTCAGTCCTCACCAAGCTCCGTCAACATCGCTCGTTTGCAAAGCTTGAAAAATGCTTTTTTCACGTCACCGAAGTAGAATTTCTTGCTTTTATCCTTACTCCAGGAGGCATCAGAATGGACGTGCACAAGGTAGATGCCATTATGAAATGGTCTTCACCGACATCTCTAAAAGGGGTACAAAGCATGCTGGGCTTTGCGAACTTCTATCGCCGGTACATCCCAGACTTCTCTCAGGATGTGCACCCAATCACAGTACTATTACGAAAAAACAAAAAGTTTGCTTGGACCGAAGAAGCCTTTCAGGGACTTAAACGAAGGTTTACCTCCGCTCCAATCCTGCGACATCCTCGTCCAGACCTCCCTTATGTCATTGAAACTGATGCGTCCAGTCTCGCAATGGGGGCTGTCCTTTCACAGAGAGGCCCGGAAACCGGCCAGCTACATCCTGTGGCCTTCTGGTCGAAAAAGTTCTCACCTCCAGAGATTAATTATGCCATCACGGACAAGGAACTCTGTGCTATCAAATCCGCCTTTAAAGCCTGGAGGCACTACCTTCTGGGGGCCAGACACACCATTACAGTCATCACAGACCACCGAATCCTGCAATATTTCAAAACAGCCAAGGCCCAGTCCTCGCGCCAATTACGGTGGGCCCTTTTCTTCGCCGAATAGGATTATGTAATCACATTTCGACCAGGAGTCAGAAACGGAAAGGCGGATGCCTTATCTCACATGGGCATAGATGAAAGTATATACAACTCCAGACCCAGTACCTATTATACCTGAAGACAAACTCTTGGGTATCACGACAGCCTTAACACAAGCAGAACTACAAAAAGAAATCCAACTGAAATTAAATCCCGATGCCTACCTCGCATGGCAAACTCAAGGAGAACAATATACCATCAAGGACCATCCCTTTTTTAGGGATCGCCTATATGAACCCAAGAAGGAATTACAACAGCATATTATTTCAAACTATCACGATTCACTGATCGAAGGGCATCCTGGGATCGCTAAAACCCTAGCTAAGGTGAAAGAGAACTTTTGGTGGCCTACATGGCGTAAGGACATCATTCAGTATAGTCAGTCCTGCGGTGTCTGCGCACAAAAAAAAAATCACAGAAACAAAAACCATCTGGTCTCCTACAGCCATTGGACATTCCTCCAGTTCCATGGCACACTCTTTCCCTTGACTTCATCACTGATCTACCTCCAAGCCAAGGGTTCACAACACCATCCTTGTAGTTGTGGACTTATTCTCGAAGATGGCCCATTTTATTCCTCTCAAAGGCCTCCCAGATGCAGCCACTTTAGCAAAAGTGTTCCTGGACGGCGTGGTTAAGCTACATGGCTCTCTGATAGAGGCAGCCAGTTTGTTTCCAACTTCTGGAAAATATGATGTGCAATGGCGCAGATCGACGTTCGGCTATCTACCAGTCACCATCCCCAAACGGATGGCCAAACCGAGAGAACCAATCAGACACTCGAGCAATATTTACGGTGCATGCTGCACCACGAACAAAGGAATTGGAAAGACCTACTATGGATAGCCGAATATGCATATAACAATTCTTTGCATTCAAGCATGGGACAAATGCCCTTCTATACCCTTTATGGGAGGCATCCACGTACCTCTGAACTAGACCTTCCAGCCAGCTTGGAAATGCCAGAGGTAAAGACTCCACACACAACCATTACTCAGGCTTTCAAAAGGGCAAAGGAACACCTTATTCATGCCAAAGAAAAAAAAAAAGAGATTTGCCGACCAACACCGGAAAAAAGCCCCTGATTATCAAGTAGGAGACAAAGTTTGCTTAGCCGCTAAATTCGTACCCATCAAGGGAACCCGGACCTTTCATCCCAGATTCTTAGGACCCTATACCATTAAGGCAATTATCAACCCAGCAGCCGTGAATCTGGATTTACCACGTAATCTACACATCCACCTGGTATTCCATGTGTCCCTCCTGAAACCAATGCAACCCGGCACACGGATTGGTACACCACCTAAGCCCATACTTGTTGACGGAGAACCAGAATTCAAAGTCAAAGATATCTTGGACTCTAAATACTCTAGGCCCACGCTATATTATCTCGTCGATTGGAAAGGATTTGGACCACAAGATAGATCCTGGGAGCCCAGTAGGAATATCCACGGACCAAGTCTAATCAGGAAATTCCATCGGAACTTCCCAAACAAACCTGGGCCAGACAGAAGGAACACCAGGGGAGGGACCTTGGGGGGAGTGCTGTCACGACCCTGGCCCAAAACCCCTTCTGGCAAACCCATTGGCCAGGTGGAGTCAGGACTCGGGCCTCTAGAGCCTGGCATCCTCTTCAAAAGCCCTCATGGAGCCAGTACTGGCGCCTATGGCGCCAGGCTCATACACCATGAAAAACAATGTGCTTGGGAACTACTTTATTGTATTGTCAGCCAACATGGTGACATCCACATAGCTTGGTTCCAAAGAACCAATCTATGCGGTCTAGTGTTTTGGGTGTGGCAGCCTAGGGGCTACTTTACCTGGACTATTTTGTTCGGGCTATTTAAACCACACCCGAGCAAGACAACACGCTTCGCGTTACTTTGCAGCTTGCAACTTGACGTTCACCGTGTCCAGCTATTCCCTCGAGCCTCGGAGAAGCAGAACCTGCAAGGAGACAAAAGGAACATCATTAGCAGCAGCATCTTACCTGCAGTCTTCATCTTTAACCCTCCCAGTTTTTGATTATATTAAGTACCAAATACAGAGCTTTGTGGGAGGTTCTGTGAGAGGTTTTTTCTGCAGCCAACCATTTTTTCCAGTGTTATTGATTTGGATCATAATATTCTATTGTTAAGTTATCATTAGAGTGGTCAATAGTGCACATACTACATACGATCCCACATCATACAGATACTGCTTCATCTTTAAACACTCGCAGCTACTGAGAACAGCTTCCTCGAATCTGCATGCCTCCCGGACAGATCAACCTGAAAAAGGAAGATAGAGGCAACATTAAAGAAAGCAGTAGAGACATTTACAAATTACGAACTGCTAAAAAGGCTTGCCTGGCTGGTCGCCTCTCAGCTGGCACCACTCCGGACATTCCACTCGCGCTGAACACCACCGCGACCTACAAGAAAGGAAAACACAGGTTAGCAAAGGCAAGACTTCGCAGCGCTGCGCATAGCACTTACTTACCGCATGATAGCGCTCTTAATGCGCCATTATTTACCAGCGGGGCTCAACCAAGCCAGTTCGCCGCGCTGAAGCTCCGCATACCTAAGGGAGAAAAAAAAAGGAAACATTTTAAACAAAGAAAGGCATGCAGGATAGCAACAAAACTAAAGAACAGCAATAAGACCTACCTGAACAATATCAAACTGGCCGGCGTCAATGAAGTAACTGGACCGCACTCGCCCATGAAAGTCAACGCACCCCTGTAAAGGCAGGACGGAGAGCACGCCTACCACAAGGTGAGGAGAGGGCGCCAGAAGAACTGAAATCATACGGGGGTGGAGGGAGGATACTTACCCGTCGGTCAGTCTTGAACACAGTCCTCCTGTATTTTCAGACAGAACCTTCCCCGCAGACCACATCAGGTCAAAGCTGAGAAGCAAACCAGCGAGTAACTCGGCTGGGTGGCGTCCCTGTGGATCCCAGGTGAGCGTAACAATGGGCAGTCTTAGGGAAACTTAAGGGAGCTCTCAAGGCATTGTTCTGAAGAGTCTGAATTTAAGATAAGATGCATTTGTTACTGCCTAAGTATAAGGCGTTACAGTAATCCAGTTTGGTTAAGATTAGGGCTTGTGCTAATGTGATGCAGTTGTTAGGTGAGAGGAAGGGCTTGGCTGCTCTGATTAGCTTGCAGGTATAGGATGTGGCTGAGGCCATAACATTGACTTGTTTACTGAAGGTGAGCGTGGAGTCTATGTAGAATCCAAGTGTTTTAACTACCTTGGCCACAGTAGGAACGAGTTACTTACCTGTAGCTGTTGTTCTCCAGCATGGGTCTGGCATGGATTCACATGCTCATGAATATTCCCCGTCGTCAGGCTGGGAATCCTCGGTAAAGAAAAATCAGTATCAGTATCATTTCTGATCTGTCTTTCGTAGTAGTAAACAATCACTGATCTCTGCGTCATACTGACCACAGCCAATGACTGCCATCTCCCTAAGCCCTGCCTCTGGCAGCCATCTTCAGATTTGGTAGCACAAGAAGTGGCAGTAGGACCAAGTGAAGAGCCGCAGAGGGGTAGGCGGGAGGGTTCGCATGTGAATCCATGCCAGACCCATGCTGGAGAACAACAGCTACAGGTAAGTAACTTGTTCCTTCTCCAGCATGGGGTCTGGCATGGATTCACATGCTCATGAATAAAAGAATACATAGCAGTACCCACATGCACAACCACGGGAGGTGGCAAAGGCTCAACATTAAGCATTACATCCAAAACTCAACATTAAGCAATTCTTACCTCCTCACCAGGCTCACCTTAGGCGAACAGGTTGCGCAGCACTGCTTGGCCGACCCTGGACTCCTCCCTGGAATCCCGATCGACGCAGTAGAATTTCGTGAAGGTGTGCGTCAACCTCCACGTAGCAGCCCTGCAGATGTCCAGCAAGGGCACACCAGATAGGAACGCTGTGGTAGCTGCGATCGCTCTGGTGGAATGGGCTCTCTGACGGCCAGGCAGCGGTCGGTTTGCCAACCGATGACAGTACATGATACAGCCAGAGAGCCATCTGGAAATGGAAGCCTTCAAGAGAGTCTTCCCCTGATTGACAGGTCCAAAGTTCACAAAAAGTTGTGACGTCTTCCGAAAACTCTTTGTGCGGTCCACGTAGAACTTCAGCGCTCTAGCCACATCCAGCGAGTGCAAAGTCCTTTCAGCCGGCGACGAAAGCGACGGGAAGAAAACAGGCAACACCAAGGGTTCGTTGAGGTGGAAGTCTGACGGCACCTTGGGCATGAAGGAGGGGTACCAGACAGAGACCCTCTTCCATTTGTGTCCATAGCATTTAAGAGTTGAGGACGCCCTGGCCTTTGCGAGAACCTCTCTGCAGTCGGCCGGTATGTCGTAACCTCTAAACTCTAACGCTGCAGGAGCCAGGCCTGCAAGTTCAGGGACTTCGGGTCGTGATGGAGGATGGCGCCTCCTTCCTTGGAGAGAAGATCCGCGTCCACGGGCAGCTTGATTGACGGGGACGCTGACAAGTCCAGAAGGTCCGGGAACCATATCTGCCTCTGCCACGCAGGTGCGACAAGGATCATCCTGCACCGTGACCTCTTGAGCTGGTTGATGAGCCGGATGAGCAGCGGCAATGGAGGGAACGCATATAGGAACAGGCCCTCCCAGGGGAACGAGAAAGCATCGCCCATGCTCCTCGGCTGGGGAAACCTGCTGGCGAACCTCCGGCACTTGGAGTTCGTCGCTGTCGCGAACAGATCGATCTGGGGTGTGCCCCACCGTCGGAAGAGGTGGTCCACTAGATCCTGTCATAGTTCCCACTCGTGGCACGAGCACAGCTCTCTGCTGAGCGAGTCGGCGATGGTGTTTTTTATCCCTGCCAGATGAAACGGCACCAGAAACATCCCCTTGGGCAACGGCCCAATGCCACAGATCCTGAGCCTCCTTGGACAGGACTGGGGATCTGGTACCGCCCTGCTTCCTGATTGTGATGCTGGAAATGCATCAGAGGGACAGGGCCTCTGAATCCTTGTCCTTTACTGCTTTTTATCGTGTGTTCTGTCGTGTTTTCTGCCCAGGAGTCCATGTGGGACTCCTAGCAGTGCAGCTCTCTCTTTTGGTTTGGTGAACAGACCCATGTGATACCCTTATGGCACCCATGGGTAGGGGTACAACCCTGTGCCCCTAGTGTGTTTTTGGGCACCTGTGGGTGGCCCACAGAGCAGGGTATGGGCTGGTGGCAGCTCCATGCTGAATTTGACAGGTGCTCTGGGTGTCCTCCATTTTGGGATACCCAGGCCCTGCCATTGGGATCAGTTGATTCCTGATAGGAAACAAGATGGCCCCTGTGGCCTCTTGCTTTCTATTGCCTGTTACCTTGTTTCCCAAAGTCCTGGGAAGCCCTGACTCTGTCCCTTCCCCCTGACTGGCTGTTGGGTGGAAGTTCCATATATGGTGTTGTTGTGAAGGCCCAGCTAGACTGACTGGAGCCTTCCCAGTGACTGTATGTTGTGGGTAACTCCTGTGGGTGGGACCTGGGTGAATGGAGTGTGTGACCAATATACACCCCTTGTTGTGGTTGTCTGGTTTCTGGCATGAGAGACAAAGACTGAGACAGCCCTGCCCGAAACTGGCCTGAATGCAGTGTGTAGTGTTGAATGGCTGGGTACTTGTCCCAATCCACATTCCTTGTTGTGAGTGTCTGAAAGGGAGGAGTGTGGCCTTAATGCACTGTGTGCCTGATTGGCTGACTGACTGCATGAATGCCCTTCTGTATGATTGGCTGCTGAGTGTGTGCCAGCAGTGTGGATGAGAGACAGGATAGTATATCTGGGGACCTCTCACCACTGGTAATTGTTCAGAAGCGTTTTGGAGCTGAGTCTCCACTCTAAGAGTAACTGGAACTGCTGATCCTCGACGCCCAGCTGGAAGAAGACTTGCTGCTGCATTTGCTTCGACCGATCCGAAGGCTGCCGAAATCGAAGACTGACTCGAGAGAGGACCTGGTAAGGCGCCCTCTTCCCGTGCTCCGAGGGACCATCGAGCACCGCTCCATCTTGGCCGAAGCGCCCTGGAAGATAGACCCTCGAAAGGCTGCCGACCCGAGACGGGACCGCCGAGGAGATCCAAGTGAAGCACCCGGACATCGCTGCCGTCGAAGTCCATTGCCGTCGACCAGGGTTCGCAGGTCTGTGTAACCGCTGGAGGCCCGTCGAAGTTGTGTTGCCCAGCCGTGGGAACCACTTGACGCCGTACCGCCGACGACCGGAGCCGTCCGCTCCTTGCCTAAGAACATTTGAATCGAAGGACTCCCTCATCCGCACCGTCGACCGCTTTATCCTGCCGGAGAAAGTCGAGGACGACCAACGCGCCGAGGAGAAACCTGCCGGTGGGTTTCCCGCCACCCGAAGACCACAAAGACTTGAACGACTCGACGCCCTTGCTGGGCCCCCGTCTCCACAATCTTTGCGGTCCAGAACAATTGTCATCGAGGTGCCCCGCACGCCTCTGCCTTGCAGGACGCCAACGCTCCGTCGACGAGCACCGCTTGGATCGAAGCTGCCGCCTCATCGACGCCGTTCTACCCTGTTTGTTGTCGGACGTTCGACGCCCCGTGTCTCCCGCTTGAAAGGGAAGGCATTCAAGAAGGGCCGTCGATACCCCGACGCCGAACGCCGAGTTCCTCGACGGACGTTCGACGCCCCGTGTCTCCCGTTTGAAAGGGAAGGCATTCAAGAAGGGCCGTCGATTCCCCGGCGCTGAACGCCGAGTTCCTCGACGATCCGTGACTCCCGCTTGAAAGGGGGTCACTCAAGAAGGATCTGTCGACGCCTCTTCGAAGAACTCGACTCCACCAGGTACATTGGGGGGGTAAAAACATTATAGGAGGGAATAAGACTTGCAGAACAATATATGGACTGGGCTTGTGCTATATCTTTATTTTACAGGTTGCCCAGGTGGGGGGGATCTCCACACAGAACTGTGTCTAGTGGTAGGGGCCAGTATTCTGCCTATTGCTCAACCATCTTATTTTCTCTCCTCTCTCTATTGCTGGTTTCACTCTATTGATCTGTGTGACATTGTTACAGTATTGTTGATGCACATTAATGAGATCTAATACAAAGGGTGGTACCACTTTAGAATTGTATATTTTTGCCATTGTTGATTTTCCTAAGTACAAAGTGAGTTATTATGATAAGTGTACATAACCTTGAATATTGATTATATAAAGACTGTGTTCTAACCAATACAGTGTGTGGACATTCCTTTGTGGGGGGCTTGGGGACTACACTGTACTTAAAAACCAGCCTGCATCACCTCCTGAGAAGCTTGGCCTTGATTGCTCGACCATAGTTACCGAATAGAGAATCTAGGCTGGGGTCCTCTGTGCCTCCCCTCTACCATATAGAGAGCAGAAGTACAGACCACCCCCCACCAGTCCCTCTTTACACTGGTGGCAGCGGTGGGATGCTTATGGTTTTAAGAATCAGTGTATAACGTAACACTTACAAAATATCTGCACTTTATTAAATTAAGGTTTAGTTGTGTACAAGATAACTGCATTACAAACAATGGAGTCTATTGCAAATGGCAAATTGACTCGGATGAGCTTGGAGGCTCTCCAGAGTGCTTGTGAAGCCAGGGAGTTGGACTTTGTGGATAAGTCTAGGGCTGAGCTGATAGCTGCCCTGGTGGACTACCAGACTGATGGTGAAACTCTTGATGAGGGGGGGAATGCAACCAATGAGGACTCTGCCCCTGGGGTTTCTGCTGAATCTGTTTCTGGGAATGCCACCATTCCTGCTGCCTCTGTTCCAAACCCCAGCAATTCCTTGGAGCTTGAGTTATTAAGGATGAAATTGGCCTTTGAATATCGCAAGTTGGAAATAGATGCTGAACTTAAGAAAGAGGAGTTGGCTCAACAAGTGGAGCTCAAGAATAAGGACCTTGAACTCAAGAGCCAGGACACTGAATGTCAGAGAATCCAGCTAGAGAAAGCTAGAGTGGAGACTTCAGCTAAAACCAGTGAGAGTGTCAGGTCCCCAGCCACCAAGTTTATGAAAGATTTGGTTGGTGTATTTGTGGAGGGTTCAGATATCCTCCAATGGATTGAAGCGTTTGAAATGGCTTGTGCGATTCATGATGTTGATAAAAGAGATTGGGCTAAGTGTTTGTTAAGCAGAGTGCCTCAAACTGGATATGACTGTATTCTGAAGCTGAGTGTGGAAGAAAGGGGTCAGTATGAGTGTATGAAGTCTGCTTTGATTGCCAAGTTTGGCAAGACACCTACCCAATACCTTAAAAGGTTCAGGGATTTTAAGAAAAGAGAGAATGTGTCTTGGGTTGACTGGGTGAGTGCTGCGCACATGAACATGATGGGGTGGATTGATGGATACAAGGTTAAGACTTTTGTTGAATTGTCCCACCTCTTGTTTTTTGAGCATTTTTCTGAAGCCTGTTCACCAGAGCTGCGTCAGTATGTGGCTGACCAGAACATTTTGGACCCCTTTAAGCTGGCTAGGTTGGCTGACAAGTGGGTCTCCCACCGGGTGTCCCCTAAGGACTCCAGTGGGAAGGACAAGGACAAAGAAAAGGGGGCCTCTCAGAAAGCTGAGGAGTCCCACAAGCAGTCACAGTCGGGTAAAGCTAAACCTTCCTCTCCCAAGACCCAAAAATCTAGTGGGGATAAGTCATCTGTGGGTGGGAATAAGAGTAGTGGTCCACCTGCTGCAAAGCAGGCTCCCAGTGGTTCCAGTACCGTACCCCGCACTCCTGGCACTTGTTGGGACTGTGGGGCTCTGGATCACAAAAGGGGTGACCCCAAGTGTAAAGGTAAGGCACTTGGAGTACAGGCTGTCAGCCTGACCTACCCTTACCCCGTGTCTGAGGTGGAGGCCACTGTCCTCCCCTCCTCTACCGGGATCACATTTGGTGCTCCGGTAGAGATTTCCTTAGTGTCCCTTGGGGCCTGGGACCAGTATGCAGAAGTACTGGCGACGATCCCACAGAACAGCCGTAGGTTTTTGAGAAGTGTCCCCTTGAATGGCCAGCCTTCTACTGGTTTGAGAGACACTGGGGCAAGCATGACAGTGGTGAACAGGACCCTGCTCAAGCCAGAGGACTATGTAGGTGCTCCTCTGAGAACCACCAGGTTAGCTGGTGGGCCTCCCAAATTATCGCCTGTAGCCTTAGCCACACTCATGATTGGAGACAAGACAGCAAAGCTTCCTGTCCTGGTTCAGGACAATGTCCCTGCTAACATTCTGTTAGGAAATGATCTAGTAGAGTTGGGGTTGATCTCGGATGGTCTTCCCATGACTGCTGCTGCAGTCACTAGGTCACAGGTGACACCGGGTCTGGCTGAGAGTCAGGTACCCGAGCCAAAGGCGAGGCCTAAGGCAAGAAGAAGGAAGACCAAGAAGGCCACCTCTGTGGAGGGAACACCTTTGCTTCCTGCTGTTCCGACAGCACCCATTGGGATCCATGCTCCAGACGGGCTGGGTCCAGTGGAAAACCCAAACTCAACTCCTGTGGGAGAAGAGACAGAAGACTCTCCTGTGGGAGAGGGTCTCAACCCGGAGGATCATCCCGACCTTCAATGCTTGTTAGCTGAAGGGGGACCCTCCCGGGCAGACTTCTGTAAGGGACAGAGAGAGTGCCACTCTCTCGAGGGACTGAGGAAACAGGCCCTGTCCCAGGCACAAGGGGAAGTGCCTAGGACGTTCCGGATTTATTGGGAGGGTGAGCTCCTTGTTAGTGAGCCCACTAAGCCTGAACCTGGTGCCCTCAAGAGGTTGGTGGTACCCCAGGTTTACAGGCCCTTCCTACTGCAGTTGGCGCATTAGGTGCCCTTGGCTGGTCATCTTGGGACCAAGAAGACTAAGCAGAGGCTCTTTGCCCATTTCTACTGGCCACGGATGGGAGTAGAGGTGGAGTCCCACTGCAGGACCTGCCCAACTTGTCAGTTGTCTGGCAAGACTGGAGGCAGTGTCATTGCCCCACTGCAGCCATTGCCAGTGGTTGGCACACCATCTGAGAGGGTGGGCATCGACATAGTCGGTCCCCTTGACCCTCCCACTTCAGGTGGACATCGGTTCATCCTGGTCTTGGTAGATCATGCCACCAGGTACCCTGAGGCAATACCCCTTCGGACTGTTACTGCCAAGGTGGTTGCCAGGGCTCTCCTGGGCATTTTCACCCGTGTTGGATTCCCCAAGGAGGTTGTCTCTGACAGAGGATCCAACTTCATGTCTAGTTACATGAAAACCATGTGGAAAGAGTGCGGGGTAACCTACAAGTTCTCCACCTCTTACCACCCCCAGACCAATGGTCTGGTTGAGAGATTTAATAAAACTCTCAAGGTCATGCTAGGGGCTTTGGAAGAACCCCTAAGGAGGAAATGGGATCTCCTCCTGCCATGCCTGCTGTTTGCTTACAGAGAGGTACCTCAAGAGGGTGTTGGTTTCAGCCCCTTTGAGTTACTCTTTGGACATCCCGTGAGGGGGCCCCTCGCCTTGATCAGAGAAGGCTTGGAAGCCACCCCTCCAGGTCCCGCCAAGCAAGTGGGGGACTATGTGTTAGGCCTCAGACGGAGGATGACAGCACAGATGATGGGTCAGGCAACAGCAAATCTCAAGGCCAGCCAGGAATTGAATAAGTACTGGCATGACCTTAAAGCCTCGCAAGTGGATTGGACTCCGGGACAGGAAATCCTTGTGATGGAGCCTACCAAGCCTAGAGCTTTGGCAGACAAGTGGACTGGACCCTTCAGGATCATCTCCAAGATGGGCGAAGTCAATTATCTGGTTGACATGGGATCCTCTGGGGTAGCCCTCAGGTATTCCATCTCAACCGGCTCAAGCCTTTCCACCGGCGAGTAGAAGTCTCATGTCTCTTGCTAGCTTCAGGGCAAGAAGAGGATGAGAGTGAGCCCCTTCCTGATTTGCTGCATAGCAACCCTCAGGATGGCTCAGTGGAGGGAGTACATCTCTCTCCGGATTTGACAACAGAGCAACAGAGGGCCTGCAGGGCTTTGCTCCAACAGTATGCCTCTCTGTTTTCACTGACGCCAGGCCTTACACCGTGGTGTAGGCATGAAATTGACACTGGTGACAGTGTGCCTGTCAAAAGCAGGTGCTACCGTATGTCAGATACCGTCAAGAACCACATCCAGGCTGAGGTCGCCAAGATGTTGGATCTGGGTGTTATTGAACCCTCAACCAGTCCCTGGTCCAGTCCAGTGGTCCTTGTCCCCAAGGCAAGTTCCCAGGCGGGTACCAAGGATTAGAGGTTCTGTGTGGACTACCGAGGAGTCAATGCAGTCACCAAAACTGACGTGCACCCATTGCCCAGGGCTGATGAGCTCGTGGACACCATAGGTGCTGCCAAATTTGTGAGCACCTTTGACCTTACCTCAGGCTATTGGCAAATAGCTCTGACGGACCATGCCAAGGAAAAGACAGCCTTCTCAACACCTGAGGGATTCTACCAGTTTAGGGTCATGCCTTTTGGGTTGAAGAATGCCCCTGCCACCTTCCAGAGATTGGTCAACCATGCGCTCAGTGGGCTAGAAGCCTTTTGTGTGGCTTACTTAGACGACATTGCCGTCTACAGTTCCACCTGGGAAGAGCATTTGACACATCTGGATAAGGTGTTGCAGGCCTTGAAAAGGGCTAACCTCACTATCAAGGCCACCAAGTGCCAGATAGCTCAGGGGAAAGTTACCCATCTTGGTCATGAGGTAGGAGGGGGTCAAATCCAACCTCTCTCCAGTAAAGTACAGGATGTACAGAACTGGGAGACTCCCACTACTCAAACCCAGGTGAGAGCCTTTTTGGGCCTCACTGGATACTATTGCAATTTCATGGCGGACTATGGAACCATAGCTGCACCCCTGACAGCTCTAACTTCACCCAAACAGCCTAGGAAGGTTAATTGGACCGAAGACTGTCAGAGGGCCTTTGATGGCTTGAAAGAAAGTCTGTGTAGGGCACCTGTGTTGTGTGCGCCTGACTACAGCCGACCCTTTATCGTCCAGACGGATGCCTGCAACACCGGAATTGGAGCTGTCTTGTCCCAGTTAGATGACAAAGGGAGAGAACATCCTATCATATTCCTCAGTAGACAACTCAAGGGTAGAGAACTTAGGTGGGCTACTGTTGAAAAGGAGTGTTTTAGCATAGTTTGGAGCCTTAGGCGTTTTAGGCCCTACCTTACGGGGTCTACCTTCAAGGTCCAAACAGATCATAAGCCCCTGAAGTGGCTTATGCAAATGAAGGGTGAGAATCCGAAATTGCTCAGGTGGTCCATTAGCCTACAAGGGCTAGACTTCACCATAGAGCACAGACCAGGGAAGAGTCACGATAATGCAGATGGCCTTTCCAGAAGGTATGTTGACCGTCTGGATGAGGGTGTCTATCCCGTGGGAGATAAGACACCCTCCACCTCAGTCTGGGGGGGGCGACTGTGATGCTGGAAATGCATCAGAGGGACAGGGCCTCTGAATCCTTGTCCTTTACTGCTTTTTATCGTGTGTTATGTCGTGTTTTCTGCCCAGGAGTCCATGTGGGACTCCTAGCAGTGCAGCTCTCTCTTTTGGTTTGGTGAACAGACCCATGGGATACCCTTATGGCACCCATGGGTAGGGGTACAACCCTGTGCCCCTAGTGTATGTTTTTGGGCACCTGTGGGTGGCCCACAGAGCAGGGTATGGGCTGGTGGCAGCTCCATGCTGAATTTGACAGGTGCTCTGGGTGTCCTCCATTATGGGATACCCAGGCCCTGCCATTGGGATCAGTTGATTCCTGATAGGAAACAAGATGGCCCCTGTGGCCTCTTGCTTTCTATTGCCCGTTACCTTGTTTCCCAAAGTCCTGGGAAGCCCTGACTCTGTCCCTTCCCCCTGACTGGCTGTTGGGTGGAAGTTCCATATATGGTGTTGTTGTGAAGGCCCAGCTAGACTGACTGGAGCCTTCCCAGTGACTGTATGTTGTGGGTACCTCCTGTGGGTGGGACCTGGGTGAATGGAGTGTGTGACCAATATACACCCCTTGTTGTGGTTGTCTGGTTTCTGGCATGAGAGACAAAGACTGAGACAGCCCTGCCCGAAACTGGCCTGAATGCAGTGTAGTGTTGAATGGCTGGGTACTTGTCCCAATCCACATTCCTTGTTGCGAGTGTTTGAAAGGGAGGAGTGTGGCCTGAATGCACTGTGTGCCTGATTGGCTGACTGACTGCATGAATGCCCTTCTGTATGATTGGCTGCTGAGTGTGTGCCAGCAGTGTGGATGAGAGACAGAATAGTATATCTGGGGACCTCTCACCACTGGTAATTGTTCAGAAGCGTTCTGGAGCTCAGTCTCCACTCTAAGAGTAACTGGAACTGCTGATCCTCGACGCCCAGCTGGAAGAAGACGACTTGCTGCTGCATTTGCTTCGACCGATCCGAAGGCTGCCGAAATCGTCGAAGACTGACCCGAGAGAGGACCTGGTAAGGCGCCCTCTTCCCGTGCTCCGAGGGACCATCGAGCACCGCTCCATCTTCGCCGAAGCGCCCTAGAAGACAGACCCTCGAAAGGCTGCCGACCCGAGACAGGACCGCCGAGGAGATCGAAGTGAAGCACCCGGACATCGCCGCCGTCGAAGTCCATTGCCGTCGACCAGGGTTTGCAGGTCTGTGTAACCGCTGGAGGCCCGTCGAAGTTGTGTTGCCCAGCCGTGGGAACCACTTGACGCTGTGCCGCCAACGACCGGAGCCGTCCGCTCCTTGCCTAAGAACATTTGAATCGAAGGACTCCCTCATCCGCACCGTCGACCGCTTTATCCTGCCGGAGAAAGTCGAGGACGACCAACGCGCCGAAGAGAAACCTGCCGGTGGGTTTCCCGCCACCCGAAGACCACAAAGACTCGAACGACTCGACGCCCTTGCTGGGCCCCCGTCTCCACAATCTTTGCGGTCCAGAACAATTGTCATTGAGGTGCCCCGCACGCCTCTGCCTTGCAGGACGCCAACGCTCCGTCGTCGACGAGCACCGCTTGGATCGAAGCTGCCGCCTCATCGACGCCGTTCTACCCTGTTTGTTGTCGGACGTTCGACGCCCCGTGTCTCCCGCTTGAAAGGGAAGGCATTCAAGAAGGGCCGTCGATTCCCCGCCGCTGAACGCCGAGTTCCTCGACGCTTCTTGACGCCTCTCGACGATCCGTGACTCCCGCTTGAAAGGGGGTCGCTCAAGAAGGATCTGTCGACGCCTCTTCGAAGAACTCGACTCCACCAGGTACATTGGGGGGGTAAAAACAATATAGGAGGGAATAAGACTTGCAGAACAATATATGGACTGGGCTTGTGCTATATCTTTATTTTACAGGTTGCCCAGGTGGGGGGATCTCCACACAGAACTGTGTCTAGTGGTAGGGGCCAGTATTCTGCCTATTGCTCAACCATCTTATTTTCTCTCCTCTCTCTATTGCTGGTTTCACTCTATTGATCTGTGTGACATTGTTACAGTATTGTTGATGCACATTAATGAGATCTAATACAAAGGGTGGTACCACTTTAGAATTGTATATATTTGCCATTGTTGATTTTCCTAAGTACAAAGTGAGTTATTATGATAAGTGTACAGAACCTTGAATATTGATTATATAAAGACTGTGTTCTAACCAATACAGTGTGTGGACATTCCTTTGTGGGGGGCTTGGGGACTACACTGTACTTAAGAACCAGCCTGCATCACCTCGTGAGAAGCTAGGCCTTGATTGCTCGACCATAGCTACCGAATAGAGAATCTAGGCTGGGGTCCTCTGTGCCTCCCCTCTACCATATAGAGAGCAGAAGTACAGACCACCCCCCACCAGTCCCTCTTTAACACTGATGTAGAACATGGTGGTGGTGTTGTCGGTGAAGATCCTCACCACCTTGCCCTTGAGGGACGGAAGAAAGGACCTGAGGGCCCAAAACACTGCACAGAGTTCCAGGACATTGATATGGAGGGACTTCTCCGTCGGCAGCCAAAGGCCCCTCGCGTGCAGATTTTCGATGTGCGCTCCCCACCCTTCCAGGGAGGCATCCGTGGTCACTGTCTTCTGGTGGCCCAGGGTCTGGAAGTCCATGCCCGCCATCAGATGCGCGCGGGTGCCCCACCACCGGATCGCTCGTCGGAAGCTCTTGTCGAGTGTGATCCTGTCCTCGAAGCTGCCCGTCGTCTGGATCCAGCGAGCGTCCAGGAACTCCTGTAACAGGCTGATGAGATATATGCAAGAAGACATCATTCCGAGGAAGGACTTGATGGACCTCACCCTGGCCGTGTCCGCAACCAGCATCCGCTGCACCATGCCCAAGATGGCCCTCGTCCTTTCCTCCGACGGAGAGGCCAGAAGCGCCAGTGTGTCGAGCTTCACTCCCAGAAACAGTGCGTCTTGAGCGGGCACCAGGTGGGACTTGGCGTAGTTTATGGAGAATCCCAGGTCCGTGAGTAGTTGGACGGTCCTCACCGTGTGCTCTGCGGCGAGCTCCTTTGTCTTTGCTCGGATGAGCCAGTCGTCCAGGTAGGGGTAGACGTGGGTCCCATCCAGGCGCAGCCGAGCCGCCACCGGTGCGAGGCACTTGGTGAACACCCTGGGTGCCGACCTCAATCCGAAGGGAAGGGCTCTGAACTGGTAGTGACGCCCTTGGACCACGAATCTGAGAAACTTTCGGTGTCCCTTTAGGATGGGGATATGGAAGTAGGCATCCTCCAAATCCAACGACGACAGGAAATCGCCCTCCTCCAGTTGACCCAGGACGTGCTGGAGGGTGACCATCCGGAACTTCTGTGCCTTTATGAATTTGTTCAGTCGTCGTAGGTCCAGGATGGGACGCCATCCTCCCGTCTTCTTCACGAGGAAGTATCTTGAGTAAACTCCGGAGCCCCGAAGCCTCTTTGGGACGAGCTCGATGGCGCCTTTCTTAAGCATCGCCTTTACCTCCAAGAGAAGTTGAGGGACGTGATGTTCCTTCCTGGCCACGGGGGGGGGATGCGCGGGCACTTCTTTAGAAACTCGAGCGCGTGACCCTCGGCCAGGGCGTCCAGCACCCAACGGTCGGTGGAGATGGACTCCCACACGCTGACGAAGTTCGCCAGCCGGCCTCCAACCGGGGTGCTTCGGTGGGGGCCCGACCCCACGGCCAGTTCAGTCCTGCTTCGACGAGGCTTTGCCGCCTTGTCCTCCTTGGGGACGACGGCGGGGTCCACTGTAGGCTTCCTGTGACGACGAATGGGCCGCTTGACGATAGGCGGAAAATCCGCCGCCGGAACCTTTGGAGGCACCCTGCTTGCCTCCGCCGCTCCCAAAGGGCAGCCGTCGTTGCTGGAGAACACCAAGAGCCCGGGCCGTCTCCGTGTCCGTCTTGATGGCTTGTAGGGAATCGTCCACTGTTTTCCCAAACAGGTTGCTCCCGTCGAACGGCATGTCCAAGACTCTGGTCTGCACGTCCTGGCGGAAGTCAGTTGCCTTGAGCCATCCACGCCGTCTAAGGCACACGCCGTTGCCCAACTGGCGAAATCCAGTGTCAGCGATGTCCGTCGCTATCGTAATGGCGTGGTCCGACGCCACTTCTCCTTCCTGCAAAATCTCTAGGGCCTCCGCCCTCTTGTCTGGTAAGAAATCCAGCAGGGGGGCGATTTTGTACCACAACTCCCTGTCGTAGCGGGCTATGATAGCCAAGGCGTTGGCAGCCTTAATCGTAGTTGCTGCCGATGAGATGACTCTGCGTCCCATCGTGTCCAATTTCTTTCCCTCGCCGTCCGGTGGGGAGGTTGACGTAGAGGCCGAGGCCCCCCCCCGCTTTCTTCCTGACCGCCGCAGAGACGACCGAGTCCGGGGTCGGCTGTGCCCGAAGGCACAAGGGGGCCGCGTCCGGGACCCGGTACTTCTTCTCGTACCGATGCCTTCTCGCAGGCGTTGTGGATGGGTTCTTGAGGAGGGCGAGACCCTCATCCCAGATATCGTCCAGTAGAGGTACAGCGAGGACCGTCTTCCTCTTGGTCTCGCACTGTTGATAAAGGAAACCTTCCTTCTTCTCTTCCGGGCAGAGCTGGAAAAGCTCGGATGCCCTGAAGATCATGGCATGAAACGATCCAATCTCGTCGGGCGGGGAAGCCCGGGGAGGAGGTGACGACAGGAGATCCTCGTCGTAAACCTCGTCGTCTGTGCCCGTCACGGCCGTGTCAGTCCCCGTATCATCCCCACGGGTCGTGGGCGGGGAGGAGGGCTGAGCAGGGCGCGATGGTTGAAAAGGAGGTGGAGGATGAATCCTTCTTCTCTTAGGAGGAGGGCTCCCAGAAGGGCCTGGCTCCGGGAGAGGTTCCTCCGTTGGTGGTAACGGCAATCTCGTCCTTATCTCCGAGCATAAGGACTGTATAGCCAACAAAATGGCCGCCGAGTTGTCTTGCGGCACTGGTTGAGGGGAGTCCGATGGGCGGTCAGGAGCCCTGTCGGCACCCTCGACGTTCGCGTCGTCTCCTACGTCAGGGTCCCTCCCGACGGGCTGGTCTTCTTCCACGCCAACGCTGTGGCTTAAGACTTCGATCAGCTCCTCCTCAGAGGTTGAGGCCGAATCCACGACGACCTCCTGCCCCCCCTTTTTCTTCTCCGTCGGAGGTTTCACGGGGGTCCTGTCGATGGGCATGAAAGAGGACTCCCTCCGCGGTGGCAGGGAGACTCTGGGCCCCGAGGTCGTCACCACTGGTGTAGCCTCCACAGGCTGAGCCAGGGCCGCCGCGACTGTCTCGATAGAGGCCTTGGCCGGGTGTATTAAGGCTTTCACCACCTTAGGTGCGCTCACCGCCTTCTCCTTGGGGGGAGGGTCACCGCCCCGTTCCCCCTCCGATGGGGCCTTCGAGCTCGACCGGGGTCTCTCCAGGAGCTTCGCCGGGTGCTCGGCCTTCTTCTTACCCGAGCCAGAGCGTTGGCTCGTGGTTGATGGCGCCGGGGAGGATGCGCCCTGCCTGGCGCCAGTAGAGCCCGACCGTTCGGCGCTCCCGGTGCCAGCGGACTCGCGGTGCTTGGCCTTCTGTTGGACCCCCGTCGCCGGGGCGCCCTCAAAGGTCTTAGAAGACCGCTCGGACTTCTTCTTCTTCTCGCCTGACGGGCTCTTCCCTTCCAGCCAGTTGGCGAGACGCAGATGGCGGTCCTTCATGGTCCGCTCCGACATATTGCCGCAAAACGCACAGTCCTTCTCCACGTGAGTCTTGTCCTAATGCAGGCAGTAGAGGCAAAGAGAGTGTGGTCCTCCTTAAAGACATTCTGAAGCTGGCATCCAGAGCAGACCCTGAACAGCTTTCCGGGCGTCGAGCTTCCCTTCTCCTGGGCCATGATCGAGATGGGCCTGAGAAACTTCTGGAGTCCTCCAAAAGCGTGGCTCGACGAAATCTTCACCATTGAGGGGCGTAGAAGAATCCGACACGGGTCCCCGTTGATCGGATAAAGAAACGGTGGAGCTTAAGGCTCTTTTGACCGAAAGAGAGAAAATTTTCCTAAGAAAAAGCGCGAAAAAAGCACTAAAGCTCGAGAGCAATAGCACGAGGATCCCAACACTTGAACGTGCGGTAAAAATCTGAAGATGGCTGCCAGAGGCGGGGCTTAGGGAGATGGCAGTCATTGGCTGTGGTCAGTATGACGCAGAGATCAGTGATTGGTTACTACTACGAAAGACAGATCAGAAACGAAACTGATACTGATTTTTCTTTACCGAGGATTCCCAGCCTGACGACGGGGAATATTCATGAGCATGTGAATCCATGCCAGACCCCATGCTGGAGAAATGTTGTTATCGATTGTGAGGGATGCATAGTTAGGACCTCGTTTTTTTGATGTTGGAAGGTGTGCCTACAATGAGGAGTTCTGTTTTGTCATCATTCAGGCATAGACCGTGAGAGGCCATCCATGCCTGGATGATGCGGTAAACCCTGTTCACAAAGGCCAAATCCTTGTCATAATCTCCCGTCAACGGGATGAGGATCTGTGTATCAACTGCATAATTAGTGTAGGTGATTCCTAGACCATCTAGATCATCGAAAAGGGGCTTTGTGCAGAGTGGGTGATACGCAGGAGCCTGGAGGTGCACCGCATGATATAGGTGCAGGGTCCGCAGCTGCTAGGGGCGAGAAGACTTGCATTGTCCTGTTAATTAAGGAAGGACTGGATCCAGGCGATTGCCTCCTGGGAGAAGCAGGCTGTGGAGGCCAGGTGGTTGTAGAGTATAGTGCGGTGGGTGGGGCGGTAAGGTTTGTGCACCCTGGGGCCAGATTGGCACACCAATGTGCCCCTCTGCACCAAGGGGAGTTGGGTTACCAAAGGAAAAAAGTGAAAATGGTGGAACACATTTTAAGGGGGGCTGTGGAGCACCCTAAAGGGACGGGGAATTTTCTAATGGGATGAGGCAGTGACCCCCTGCCACCCCACCCACAATGGAGTGGGTGCCATGTCATGCATCCCTCCCTGGGCCCAGATATCTGCTCCTAGGAAGGGATGCCTGAGCCCAGGGAGGAGTGCAGGACAGCCTCCCCTTATCTGCCCCCAGGGAGGGCTACATGAGATGCACTGCCCCTCCAATTGGGATGGGGGTGGAGAGGTGCACACCCCTTCACATTAGAAAATTACTCGGCGGTGTAGGGTGCCCCTCAGCCCCCCCCCCTAAAGGGCAGTCTGCCATTTTCAATGTATGTCTTTGTTTATCAAACTTGTCCTGGCGCAGAGGGGCACATAAGTGTGCCCAAACCTTAATGCCCCACCCACTGAGGGGCCTGTCCCACAATTTTTGGGGGCCCTCTCCCAAAATAGGTGGCAAGGGTACCTCATGCAGGCCTCCCTGGAGGCAGATATCTGCCCGTAGGAAGGGGCAAATGGGTTTTCAATGAGGAGGTGAGGTTCAGTAGACCAACAGGGATGGCTTGCAAGGGGGGGTGAGGGGGGAATGCTTGAAAATTATTGATTTGTTTTTGCTGGTGTGACCGTAGGGAACATGTTTTTTGTTTTGTTTACAGCTTTTTCTACGCAAGCAGCTGCAATGTTATGCGAGTACTGTTTTTTTATTATTCTATGGTTAGGGCCCACTGTCAGTGGGGTGGGTGAGACTGGGGCTGGATTGTTGGTGGTGTGCGTGGGCAGAACAAGTTACCTACCAACTGTAACGTTCTTTCGATTGGATGTTCCTCCCATGTATTCCTCATCTTAGATATATCCTTACCTTTAGCTTGCTGCTTTGGAAAAAATGTTCTTCTCTCCACCAGAGGGCGCTCCTCTCAAGGCTGCGGCGTCGATGTCCCTCGGCGGCATCCGTCGAGCAGCGTCGTCATCCACTCTATAAGAGCCTCGAGCGCGTCCGTTGGCTTCAGTTCTGTATTTTCTTATATTGTAGCCTATGGATTGTAATTAATGGCGTGCCTTTCTTGACCCAAGTCTTAAAAGAATTTAGAGTGTAATTCACGTAAACTGTACTGTGGGGTTGGTTGGGAGGGTCGATGAGGAATACGTGGGAGGAACATCCAATCGAAAGAACGTTACAGTTGGTAGGTAACTTGTTCTTCGAATGGATTGTGTCCTCCCACGTATTCCTCATCTTAGCTAGACTCCCAAAGCAGTTTTGTCTCGGAGGTGGGAGTACAGAAATGTTTCTAATCGTGTACAGAATGGAGTACAGATTTAGCAAACAGATGTCCTTGTGTCATGATCTCTGCTTCCAAAAGGTCAGGGTTTTCCCAACTCCCTTGGAAGCAGATCCATAACCCAGGTTCCGAGTGCCAACCAGTCCCAATTGGGACCTTTTGGACCCAGTCCTGGCGCCAGTGGCACCAGGCTCATAAATATGCCCAGTCCCAGCGCTGGAAGCGCCAGGCTCATAATGCTTGGGTGGACTTACCTTCAGCAGACCATGCTGCTTACTTGCCTGCCAGTTGAGCCTCTGATCCTCTTCTGTTTGGAACTACTTTTCCTGTTGGGTGGGGCTGGAGCCACTCCCTAGATTCAGAACACTGGAACTCTTCTGGAAGGCAGGAACTCTTTTCTTACCAGGAACTCTTTTCTTACTTAGGCGTGGCTGTGGAAGGAGACACCTAAGCACTACAGGAGGCTATTTAAACCACACCCGGTGGATGAATCTTGCTTTGCGTTATTCTGCAACCTCTGCAGCAGAACGCTCATCGTGTCTTCTGCATCCGGTCCTGGGCCTAAGGAAAAAGGCTTACCATCCTGAATCCAGTCTTCAGCAACACCTATAAAGACAAGAAAGAACAGGTTAGCATTCCGGCATCTGAAAGGCAAAGGCTTACCATCCTGAATCCAGTCTTCAGCAACACCTATAAAGACAAGAAAGAACAGGTTAGCATTCCGGCATCTGAAAGGCAAAGGCTTACCTACTCTTCGTACGCTCCGGAGGCCTTCGGCGCTGCATCCCGCATCTGAAAGACAAAACAAGGTGCGTTTAAAGACATTGGGGAACTTTAATACTCACGTGCCATTACTCCTTTCCACATCTAATCCAGTGGGTATTCCGGCACCCTGCAGCCGCTCCGAACTCGTACCTGCAAAATAAAAAGACAGTTAGAGCGCATAGTGAAGCAGGCAACAAGCGCTTACTTACGTGCTTCCAGGCGCTTCTATTCATCACACGGGCTCCATCTTCAACTCACTTCAGCCCGTCATCCGCCATCGCCGGAACCCTGCAAAACAAGAGACATCATTACTAAAGACTTTAAAGACATTTGAATGACTCGAAACTTACCGTTCGTGCAGTAAACGACGGACAGCAGTCCACTGAAGTCAAGAGGCCTGCGCTACCTATCCAGTGAAGAAACTGGTTACAGCACCCTGCCCCGAGGCAGATGGAGAGCTCGGCATTCACTTACCTAAGGTGAGAGCGTTAACCTTTGGGGGTCTACAGGAGAGGAGAAGAGGAAAGAGATAGGGACACTCCAATAACCCCAGTTCATTAACCCCATATTTTCTATCTGCAGACATCTTACTCTACACGTCAGGCATACAGTGCACAGAGGTCCAGCCCAAAGAGCCAACCGGGTGCTACACATCACCTTTGAAGATACGGTAGTCGCCCAGTCAAGACCGGCGCCTCTGCGAGAATCAGGTGAGCGTTACACCTTGAGAAGAAGTCGAGTCCAGGGCATAATGTTTTATAAAGGTATGCATGGATGACCATGTGGCGGCTGCACAAATATCTTGTACAGGGACACCCCTTTGTAGTGCTGTTGAAGTTGCCATGCCCCTGTTTGAACAAGCTCTCAGTCCATCTGGTGGTTATTTCCCAGCCAATCTATAGCATTCTGTTATAGCCACAATTATCCATCTAGATACAGCAAGTCCCAATTTGCGACCAGTGTACTCCACAAAAAGTTGATCACACTGACATATTTTTTGCCAATCTTGAAATATAGAAACTAAGAGCTCTTCTGGGATCTAGTCTATGTAGTCACTCCTCTTCTTTGCTTGCATGAGGAGGAGGGTAAAAAGTAGGTAAAGTTATTTTCTGCGACAGATGAAAATCCGAAACAAATTTTGGCAAAAAAGATGGTTTAACTCTAAGAACTATCTTGTCCTTATAAAAGATGGTGTGAGGAGGACCGCTAGAAAGCGCCTGTAACTCACTTACCCTGCGGACTGATGTCAATGCTACAAGTAGTATTGTTTTTAGAGTAAGGAGCCTTAGCGGAAAAGATTGTAAAGACTAAAATGGAATGCATGTGAGAAATTTCAGAACTAAGTTCAAATCCCACACTGGAACCTGAAAAGGTATTGGTGGAAATACGTTATTTAAACCTTTTAAGAATTGAATTATTAAAGATATCTAGAAGTAAGATTCTCCCTCTGAAGAGCGCTTGAAAATGGATACCGCTGCTAAGTATCCCTTTATCGTACCAACCTAGAGCCCCAGATTAGCTAAATGTAACAGAAAAGATAGAACTGTGGGAAAAGTACATTGAAATGGGTCCACATTATTTTCTCTGCACCAGTTACTGAACTTGTTCCAACGACACCGATACAGAGATTTGGTTGCTGGCCTTCTGGCCGAAAGCAAAATCTCCATCACGTCATCCGGAAGATCCCAATCCTTATATCTCAACCTCTCAGAAGCCATGCTTGAAGGTTGAGTTTGTTGACCTCCGGATGGAGAACATGACCTTCCTCTCGCGAGAGATCCTCTCTTCTTGGAAGACGTATTGGAAGGCAGATGGACATATCCAAAAGGTCCGGGTACCACGTTCTCCTGGTCCAATCCGGGGCAATTAGGATCATGGTCTTCCTGAACTTTCTCAACCTCCTGATTACTTGAGGGATCACAGGGACTGGAGGGAATGCATACAGGAGTGGAAACTCCCAGTCCACTACAAACGTGTGCCCTAGAGCTCCTCTCGGGGGAAATTCCCTTGAGCAGTACCGGTCGCAAATAGATCCACTTGAGGGGTTCCCCAAAGGGCGAATATCTCTTGAATGACTTCCTGAGCTATCTCCCACTCGTGGGAGACTGTGCTCTGCCTGCTCAGAGTGTCAACTGCTGTGTTTTGCTCTCCGGCTAGATGAATTGCCGACAGATACCCTTCTTGTATTGCCCAGAACCAGAGTTGCATCGCCTCTCTGCACAGTGGTAGTGACCCCACTCCTCTCTTATTGAGGTAGTACATGGCCACTGTGTTGTCCGTCATTATCAGGACATTATTTCACCGTACAGAGGGGAGGAAAGCCTTCAGTGTTAGTCTGATTGCCCTCAACTCCAAAAGGTTGATGTGTAGTTTGGACTCTGATGGAGACCACCGACCGCTGATTGTCAGATCGTTGGTATGGGCTCCCCACCCCATGAGTGAGGCGTCCGTTACTACTGTTATCTCCGGTCATGGTTGCCAAAAAGATTCTCCTCTGAGGATATGATGTCTGCAAGCCCACCATTGTAGATCCTATACTACTTTGGCTGGAACCTGCAACAGATCTGACATTTCCCCTGAGAATTGGGACCATTGAGTCCTGAGAGCCCATTGAAGGGATCTAATTCTCAATCTGGCTTCTGGCACGAGAAAAATGCAGGATGCCGTCAGGCCGAGCAACCTGAGAAAATCAAAGGCCGGAAGATACTGGGCATTTTGGAATTTTTTTGCCATCTGCAGAATGTGGTAAACTCTCTCTTCGGGATGCGAGGCTTTGCCCGAGCAAGTACCCAGAACTGCTCCGATAAACTGGAGTTTCTGTGCTGGTATTATGCTTGACTTTTTTAAATTCAGAGAAAAACCCAGTCTGTGAAGGAAGTGACAAGTCCTGGACAGATGATCCCGGACTTGTTCTGCAGAGCGTGCCCTGCTCATCCAATTGTCCAGAAAGGGGTAGACATGGATCCCCCCCTTTCCTGAGACTCGCTGCCACTACCGCCATCAACTTGGTGAAAACTCTTGGGGCGGAGGTTAACCCGGATGGCAGAACTCGAAATTGATAGTGAGAATTGCCAATCGCAAACCTCGGGTACTTTCTGTGCTTGAGATGGATTGGCACATGAAAGTAAGCATCCTGAAGGTCCAATGATACCAACCAATCCTGGAGGTGGAGAGCCTGAAGGATCTGAGAAAGTGTGACCATCTTGAACTTGTCCTTCCTTAGGAACTTGTTCAATTTTCCTAAATCCAAGATGGGTCTCAGTCCTCTGTCTTTCTTTGGGATGAGGAAATATGGGGAGTACCAACCCTTGTTCCTCTCCGCTACAGGTACATGTTCTATTGCACCTTTCTGTAGCAGGTTTAAGACTTCCTGCAACAGGAGCAGATCCGGATGTTTGACTGAGTTGTATCCCGGAGGGTGATTCTGAGGTTTCTTTAGAAAAGGAAGGCAGTAACCTTGAGATAATTTTTCCAGTGCCCAAGCATCTGAAGTAATACCCTGCCATTCTTCTAGTTGCTTGAGATCCTGCCTCCCACTGGGGTCTTGTGGTCAAAACCTTAGAGTGGTTTTGCGGCAGCTGCAGCAGCGGCTGACGGGACAGATGCCGCTGCTGGGGCAGATCTAGCACCTTTTCCTCGCCCCCGAGGAAATTTTCTTTGACCTCTCTGATTGGCTTGTCCTCTTCCTTTTCCAATTGAGGAATAATAACGAAAGGGACGACCCCTCCAGGAAGATGAGCCTGTGTAAGGGCGTTGTTGAGGTTGTCTTATAGTGGCACAGAGATTTAGCAGCCGCTTTGCAGGTCTGCAGTTTTTCCACACTTTCATCCGCCTTGCTGTCAAACAACCTTGAGCCATCAAAAGGCATATTAAGAAGCCTGGATTGCACATCCGGAGCAAAACCAGACTTTCTTAGACACACAAATCTACGTAGCACCATGCTAGTTGCCATGGACCTACTGATACTGTTAGCTGTGTCCAAACCTGATTGAAGGCATTCGCCCGTAGCCTCCTTTCCATCCCTTATTATGGCTAGAAAGCCATCACATTCTTCACCTTCTGGGATGTGTTCAGCTGCCGCTGACATGCAGTCCCACAGGGTATGTGTGCACCTTGCCAAGGTACAGGTTACATTAGTAGACTTCAAAGCCATACTCCCTGATGTAAAAATATTCCTAGACCATGCAGCCACCTTTTTATTGTCCCTATCTGGAGGGATTGTAGGGTATGCACCATTTCTTGTGGAAGAGGCTGCTTGGAAAACCAGACTTTCTGGAGATGGGAGTTTGCTCAGGTATTCTCGATCAGAATTGCAAGGCCTATATTTAGACACCAACTTTTTATTTACTGCCGGGATGGCTTGAGGGTGTTCCCATGCAGAATTAAACCGTCTTTGCAGGGCAATGTGAAATGGAAGAATGGGTTCTTGTTGAGGTGTTCCTGATAGACTGGTGAATTTCTACCCCATCCCATAAATTCTGTAACTCTATTCATAAGTTTCCTGTAGCCCGCATCAGCATGCTCTGATGGATCTGGCTTATCAAATTCATACTCTGGAGAGGTGTCCAGACCACTTGCTGTTTGCAGGCATTCTTGCAAATCCTGAATTTTTGACTGAGGATCAATTAATTCCTCTGGAACAGGTCTTGTTCCAAATTTAACACCAGCAGAGGCGATTTCTTCATCTGCTGATGAATCTCCCTCATAGACAGATGACATGGTCCTAAAAAAATCATGTCTACTCTCAGGTTGAAAAACCTTTTCTGGTAATGTAGGTTTTTCCCTTATTAAAGGCTTGGGCATCGACGAAAGCGTTGATGCTGTTACCACAACTGTCGATGTTGTCGAAGGAACCTTCGACGACCTCGAGATAATCGTTGAGGGAATTGTGGAAACCTTCGACACTGTCGAAGGAGTCTTCGAAGTTGTCGATTGTGTACTCAACATAACGTCCTTCGAATGAGTGGTCAACGCCTTGTACCGCAGAGCCTTCGAAGTCTTCAATGGCGTCGATGTCGACTTCGATGGCGTATGATGTTTTGACGCCATTTTCTTCCCTCTAGTTCTGATTTATGCACCGGAAGGTCTTTTTCATGAGGTGATCGGGAAGAGTCCCTAGATGACACCCTCAACAACTTTTTGTCGAATTTTCTTGTTTTGGACCTTCCTCTGTCACGTTTTTCTTGAGTAGGAGCATGGTCTTCTTGAGACTTTTTTGAGGGGGTCTGAGCCGCGTTCTCAAAAATCTTAAGCATGGAAACACGAAAGGCTTCCCATTTACTCGGGGAGTCATGCTTTGAAGGGCATGCTATCACCTCCTCCGAAGACGTCGAGGAAGAAGAGAGAGATCGAAGTCGCCTTTTCTTTGTCTTTTTGGATGACGAAGACTACTTTCCCGATCTACTCGTCGACCTATATTTTGTATGATATTTTTTCGAAGACTCGGCCGAGTCTTTCCCATTCGAAGTAGACTTTGATGAACCCTCCCCCATCGCTAGTTTACCTCTGCGTTCTTTTAAGGCCTTATGGGTCATCGACTGGCACGAACCACAGTCTTCAATTCGATGGTCGGAACCGAGGCACCAGAGACAATTCTTGTGTGGATCAAAGACATTTTCTTTCCACATTTTAGACATTTTTTAAATCCAGTCTTCGGTGTGGAGGGTTCGATGAAGACGACATTGTTTTTCTTTTACGAAAGACTGAAGCGCCGTTTGAAATGATCCGAAGCGAAGCTAAGGAAAACCAGAACTGAAGCTAACGGGCATGCTCGAGGCTCTTATACAGTGGATGACGTCGGTGCTTGACGGATGCCGCCGAGGGACATCGACACCGCAGCCTCGAGAGGAGCGCTCTCTGGTGGAGAGAAGACATTTTTTTCCAAAGCAGCAAGCTGAAGGTAAGGATATATCTAAGATGAGGAATACGTGGGAGGACAAAATCCATTCGAATGGGCCGTCTGGGCAGATGCTGTCACGACCCTCAGCCCTGACCCCCACTGGCAAGCCCACAAGCCAGGTGGAATCAGGGCTTGGATCTTTAATAAGACCAGACTTCCACTTTTCAAGCCTTTGGCGCCAGGCTCATCAGTTGGGAGAGGCATCTGCTTAAGGGACTACTTTATTAAGGCTTTCAGCCAACATGAGGCATCCACATAGCTGGGTTCCTAGAACCAAGCTATGCGGTCTAGTGCTTTGGGTGTGGTGGCCTAGGGGCTACTTACCTGGACTACTTTACTGTGGCTATTTAAACCACACCTGAACAGGAACACACGCTTCGCGTTACTTTGCTTCTAGCAACTTGACCCTCACTGTGTCCAGCTTCTAACTAACCCGACGAATTCCGGACCTGCAGAAAAAATCGTTAGCAGCAGAATCTTACCTGCAATCTGCATCCATCTCTGCTCACAGCACCTGGGTATCTCTGTTGGGGGAGTTCACCGCCCGGATCGAGGGATCTGAGAAAAGGAGAAAGACATTATTAACGGAGGTACTAGAGACATTACAACTATAAAAGCGCTTAAAGACTTACCTGGCTCGTTACTTCTTGATGGGAACTGCTCCGGAAACCCCATCTGCTGCTGGGTACTCGCCGCGACCTATGAAAAGTGAAAAGCACAGGTCAGTGAGGACAAGGCATCGCTGCGCTACGCAAAGCGACTCCTTACCGGATCATAGCGCTAAAGCACGCCATCATCTCCCGGTGAGAACACTCCACGCCCCTAGAGGAGATAAAAAGAGACATTAGAACAGACAAAAGGCATGTAAGAAATACGACACCATTAATTGCAATAAGACCTACCTGAAAGACACTACAAGGGCCGCAGTCAGTGAAGTAACTGGATCGGCAGCGCCCACAAAAGCCAACGCGCCCCTGCCCAGAGAGCAGGATGGAGAGCCCACCGATTCCGACAACCAGGCAGAACTCCCCTGACACCAAGACCACAGGGGAACCATCAGGAAGGGCATCAGCGACCAGCTGGCTGTGTGGCGACCCCGTGGATACCAGGTGAGCGTAACAGATATGTTGGTGGGCTGGGACACAATTGCAGGGGCAGGCTACAAATTGCCCCCCATGCCAGCAGAACATTGGTGTTTCCCTGAACTCCCATGTGGGTTGTCCGTCTGAAAGCCCAGGCTCCAACTCTGGCTGTGCTACGTTACAGATGTCACCTCCGGGGAGGAATAGGGATCCTGCCGGGGCTCCCTGGAGCTGCTGCTGTGCTTACGGGATGGTACACCCACATGGTGCATGGATGTCCAAGGCCAGGGACATCACCTCCAACCGTCCTGGAGTTGTGGCTGCGCTGCATTACAGCTTTTCCCTTCGGGGAGGTATTGGCACACTGCCGGGACTCCCTGGTGGGGAGAAGCTGTAACGCAGGGCAGCCAAGGCTACAGCAAAGTCGGAGGTAATATACCTGGACTTGGGCACCCTTCTCCCAGGTGGGTCTTTTTTAGGGGGTTCTGGGCAATACATTCTGGGCCGATTTGCGTAAGTCAGACCTCTGTGGATTCCCAATAGTGTCCTCTTTTGGGAAATGCATGGGGTTCCCCGTTTTCCTTGCTGGCTTGGACATCATAGGCCCAAATCTGTAAGTTGCCCACATGAACAAAATGTGCTGTGCCGAAAGGGTTGGGGTTACCATTGGGTTACCCTTTTCCTTTTGCGTCCCCGGTAGGTGCACCCACACATGGGAGGTACTGTTTTCATCGGGACACATGTGGGGACATAGGAAGGTAGGCCATGTGTTGTTGGCGGTGTGTTACGGTGGGTTGCCAGAGCAAAATGTCTGAGAATTGTCTTTATTTCCAGACAATTTCAGAGACATTTCCGTTTATCTACTACCCAGAACCCCCAGCAAATTCCTAATTTGGGGGTAAAAAACAAGATTTTCAGATATTTTACTCTGCTCACCCACCGAACCACGCCGCCAACAATAGATGTCAAACCTTCCCGCATTCCCACAGGTGTTCCAACAAAAAACGGTACCTCACATGTGTGGGTGCACCTACCGGGGCACAAAAGGAAAAAGGCTACACCACTTGTAACCCCCAAAGGGTTTGGGGAGACAACCTACAGATTTGGGCCTAGGGTGTCCAAGCCACCAAGGAAAACGGGGAACCCCATGCATTTCCGAAAAGAGGACATTCGTGGGAATCCGCAGAGGTCTGACTTGCGCAAGTCGGCCCAGAATGTATTACCCAGAAACCCTGGCAAACCTCAAAATGGTGGAAAAAAACCCAATTTCCGCACATTTCACTCGGCTCACCCACCGAAACACGGCGTCAACAACACATGGCCTACCGTCCCGCGTTCCCACACGTGTCCCGATGAAAACGGTACCTCACATGTGTGGGTGCACCTACCTGAGCTTTTTTCCGCCACATTTCGGACTTTGCTAGGGTTTCTGGGTAATACATTCTGGGCCGATTTGTGCAAGTCAGACCTCTGTGGATTCCCACTGGTGTCCTTTTTTTTGGAAAAGCATGGGGTTCCCCGTTTTCCTTGGTGGCTTGGACACCCGAGCCCTATATCTGTATGGTGTGCCCATCTGGAAAAATCGTGAAATTCAGATGTCGGAAAAGACTTGGGGTTAGGGGTGTGTTCGGTGTTCCCCTTGGCGCCCAGGTAGGTGCACCCACACATGTGAGGTACCGTTTTCATCAGGACACGTGTAGGAACGCAGGAAGGTATGACATTTGTTGTGTTTCTGTGGTTTTCATAACGTTTTGACCCATTTGCTGGTGCCCTTTGTCACACAACCCTTTCATTTCCCAAATGTGCCCTACATTTAGTCGCTGCATTAGGCACCATACACTTTTCTAACCTGCACAAGTCACCTACCCTTGAAAAGGTCTGCCTGAGCTCTTTCAAAAAATGTATGCTTGCCGTTCCTCGCCACATTGGTTTTCCTGATTTACACATGCTAACTACGTCTGTTCAGGACGTGAGCATAAAACATCCGTGTACCATGGCACGGTGTTTGGCTTGTGGTATTGCTTGTTTTGGGAAACACTATAAAAAATGTGTGCTTTCCTAACTGCAAGAGTAGGGGGAATGTAGCGGAGCATTGTTTTTCTCAAAATTCATAGACGCCGTTGCTGTACCAAGCCAAACATGTCCACCACAATTTTTTTCCTGTCATTTTCCCGCTTTCCCCCCAAACTATGGCATTTCCCTCTACCTAACTGTTGCCTGACCTGAGCAAATCACTCCTTCCTAAACTTGGAATTTTGTCTACTTTTCAGAAATGTATGCCTTTCTGTTCTCCAATTCGGCTTTCCTACCCTTTTCTTCCATTCCATCCATGCATGTCCAATTGGCAAAAATGTCCAAAATCTCATACCTCTCACAAAACGGTTGACCACATTTTTTTTCGTTTCCACTCAACCTGTTCTTGAAAGCCAGGAAATTGGGGAATTCAGCACAGCAAACCATTTGTTACTAGCTCTTACAAGGAAAAAAACGCAGGCCTCTTTGTACATCATTTTATTGGCAATTTTTTAAAAAACACAACATTTTCGCCCTTTTTGGTTATTTTCTCTCAACCCCCCTACGGCAACCTAGGATTCCTGGGTGGCGTTACGACCGCCTACATGTGGGAAAAAAAGGAGCCAAATTGCGGCGAGATATATCATGTAACAGAAAAGTTACAAGGCATTGAATGGTGACATACCAAAATCACCAAAAAGGCCTTGGCACTGGGGGGGAAATACCCATGGCACTTAAAGGGTTAATAAAAGTGTATAGCGCACACCATGAGTCTTCTGTGTCCTTGTCTCATTCCTGGCTCATCACACAGGGCCAATAGGCTTAATAGCAGATTGTTTTTCAGGGAATGAAGCCACAAAGAGGAACCGAGTGAGGGGGAGTGCACTGATAGTGGCAAAGTGAGCCACAAAAGCAGACACATCAACAAGACAATAGAAAGTAAGATAAATACTTAGTGATTGGATAAAAAGCAGCATTTGACTAACAACCTCTTACCTGCATTTGGGCACCCATCACAGATTAACAATAGACCAGCAGAACACCAGTGCTTAGTGCAGTATTGTGCTTTCTGAATCAAAAGAAGGGTTAAAGAAAAGGAGACATATCTACAGGTTCTTATGAAACTATCATTAGGAAGAAAATAAGTTTGAGTCAGCACAAAAGCGTTATCCTTGTGGAGTGTAATAAAGGCCTGCACAGCACAGAGCCTGCAGTTCATTCACAAACCTAGCCAAAGTGATGCAATTAAAAAAGATGATTTTCCAAGATGCAGATTCACAGAAGACCCCAAAACCGTAAACAATTTTCAAGTCCCATAAATGAAGGGCGGCTTTAACAGTGTCAAAGTGCCTAGTGACAATCAGGTTTGTTGAAGCAATAGAATCTAAATTCAAATTCGTATAGTCATCTGTGGATGAAGATTAAGAGTTCTAAGAGTCCACCTTGATGCCAGATCTTGCAAGGTGAGAGACAAAATAAAGGATGTGATCGAGAGATGCATAGAAAGGGTTGATTCCCAAAATTCAATGAGAGAATCTGGTCAGTTTACTTTTGTACTGTTTGCAGGTGGAATCCTTACCAGCCACGTGGATGTAATTATTTTCTTGCAAGGGGCCCAGATGACCACAATGAATCTTCAAGAACCAACCTGTAAAACAAGGTCCCTTCACCCCCCTGCCGAGATAACAGATCCTCCTTAGGAATTCACACATAAATGGCCACTAAGGGGCTACCAGGATAAAGGTTCTGCTGCCACTGAGCCTGAATTTCATTATCACTCGGCAAAAGAAGGGGGTGGGAAAATGCATATAAAAACATGATGCTCCAAGGTAGTAGTAATGCATCCCCCAGAGAATTTTCCATCTGTCCCATCCAGAAAGCACAAAGCTGGAAATTGCAAGTGAGCTCTGCCCATGTGCAGTCCAACTCACACCATCCTACCCTATTCCCCCGTACACCCACCCCCAAACCCCCAAGACCCCCTCCTGCAGAACTTCTGAATTCAGCTCTCCTTAGTGGGAGCCTGAGGCAGGCGACCCAGACCATCTGCACCAGTGCTCAGCATGCCTGCAATATGTACATGCATCAGGAAATTGTGGTGTTGGGAAGCCTTATCGCACAACTCCATTGCCAGGACACGCAACAGAAAGGACCTAGCTCCAGCCGGTTTGTCGATATAAAACACCATTCTTGTGTCATCTGTCTAGACCAAGCCAATGCGCTTACTGACACAGCAGTCAAACCTGGAGGGGCAGGAAAATCCATTATTCTCCCTAGTTTGTTTATTCATACCATGTCAAATATTTGGATTATATGCAATCATTTAACTTTTACCACTGTATTTGTACTTTCAAAAGAACAAATGTTAATCAATAAAAGGTACCAATTTTTGTTGCCCAATTGTAGGCGAGGACTTGTTCATTTGATGGCAACACTTGGTAATGGGGCCAGTAACTGAGCATGTTATTGTAATACCAAGCAATGGTGCGAGTACCAAGCCATTTGATGGCAACATAATGGCAATAATGCGAATATCTGAGCAAATGATGGTAACTGAGTTTGATGTCAATACTTAGCAACAGTGAGTGGTAACTGGGGGTTGATGGCAGCACCTGGCAATGCTTTCGATGGAAATACAAGGCAAATGATAAGAAAAACAGCTAAGATATGAGTACTAATGGCGATACAGTGTCTATACATATGCCAAACACATCAGTCTTGCCACTGCTCATTTGTAAGATAGTTATAATTAGAAACAACATTTAAGTAACAGTTCCACAATAGAATGCTTCAAAGCGATCCCATGTACATGGGTTCAAATTAGATTATAGTTTTTGAATATCGATGCATTAGCTGCCTTTTATTATATATGAATATACAAAATAAATAAATGTGTTTGCACTAATTGCTCATTACTTAAATTGTCTCTTTTAAGATGGCCTGTCACAGCACAGGCAAGCAATTATAAAAAAAATAACGTTGAGTTCAGTGTTTAGCGCATCACGAGAAAGTTAAATCTCAGCCTACATATATAAATCTTCGGCCTAAGCAGCCAGGTCATCTGCTCGCCTAGAAGGATACTGTAGCTATGTAAAAAGAGAACATTGATTTTTCCCATAACATTTCTGAGAGCAAATGAAATGGTTGATACTCGAAGGTGTATTCTTACTGGATTTAATCTTTTGACATTCGTGATAATCTGCTTTTATAGAGGCTGCAGAAAGGTTCAGTTTCCAGTCATTGGGAGACAGCTGCAGAGCACTCACTGGGTCACTAAAGTACGGGAAGCAAGCACATGGCACCTCTGGATGGTTCTGTTACTTAAAGAGACTGCTGTGGTGGAGCACCTCCCGGGCAGACCGGTACTTCAGCACCTCTTTGTAGAAATCAAGAAGTTTCTTGCGGGTGCTTTTTAAGGCTGGGGTGGTAGGCTTCCTCTTATATTGCATTTCCTTGATGAGTTTGTCTGCCACATAGTGCAGCCAGAGCACGTTGGAATGCGGGTGATATCCTGACCATGTGTTCCTGCATGGGGGAAAAAAAAAGGCAAGTGAGAAAAGTAAAAGGAAGAAACAGAGAAAAATAACAAGCCCCCCACATGGCAACTGAAGATCAGGAACACCAGAATTGAGTAATTCACAGAACTAATAAAGGAAATGTTGGCTTGTAGTTGAACACTGTGGTGAGGATTAGCCATTGCAGCAGGGAATTTAGGATGGTCATCACAAGACGTTTTGTTAATGTTAACAATCTTATGAGCAACATTTGGACTCAACGAGTGCCTGTGGGGCCAATAGGATTCGATCGAGAAAGCTACTGACTTGGGCAGTTTGCTTCTGTATCCAGGGTCTCGTTTCCATTATTTTTCTGAAGCTGAGCAGACCAGAGACAAATTAAACAACTGGTCTACATGCTAGTTCTACATAGACCACCCCGTGTATCTTTCCCCACTATTCCCCCCTCCAAACAATTGTCGAACAGCCCTAGATAAGCCTATGGAATTTGTGACCTTTGTATTAGGGAGCCTACAACTGAAACTATAGGAAAGTACAATACTTGAGGACCTTTCCTTATTTCTACACCTGATTAGGTCTAACATCACATACAATGAGATTCCAGCAGCAAGCGAAGGTTAATTACATGCTCCATGACATAACATTGATCATATCTACTTGCTCGTATTTTAAAGCTGGAGAAATAGGGACAGCATCAGGTAGAATGGAATCAGACAAGGGGGTTGCTGACGTCAACCAGAAGGCATGCCGGGTTGCGCATGTGACGCCTTCCAGATGTAAGAAATGGGATAGGTCTCAAAGTCACAAGCAAAGGTGCCTTAACATTGATGGGCTGCTGATAGATCGCTTCTATGATGCAGGACATTTAATATTTCTGATTGAATTTGGAATTTGAGACAAGCAGAACTACAAAATGAATGCGTTCTAGGTACAGCATGAAACACCAGAGGTCGAAAGAGCCAGAAGATAACAGTTTACGAAAACAAAAAGGTTGTGCATGCTCTCCACAGCGAGAAGACCATTTTTGAGAAGACATGATCTGAGTAGAAAACTGCTACATAAGCTTGGAACGTAGGGTATTGCACTGCCAATCAGGTATTACCCTGTCCCAAAAAACATGCTTTAGGAATCTTCAATCAAGGACAACAGTGCCAGCTGATTGCAGAAGGAATATTACAATCCTAGAGATTAAGTCTCTCAGGCACTTGAAATTTAGATATGTAGCACTGCTGAGTTCATCAGTGGGCAGCAACAACACTTATGGGCCCCAGGCTAAAATGAGGGATTACAGGGACAGTAAAAAACGAGTATTAGAAGTAGTCACCAACATGGCATTGAAGCTGAGTTCTTAGCCAATTCCTGTTCCGGTGGCAACTAGTTTGCATTAAAGGAACTACAGTGACTAGTTTCCATTAGAAAGAATGGTCATAGCAACACATCTGCATTATGTGACTTACACATCAAAAATATCACGTTCTGCGCAACATAATTCTAACACTGTTTCACAATCTATCTTTGATCGGGACGGTGGAATCTGGCAGACGTTGCTCTGTGTTGTACTTTAGACAGACAGACACATGCACACCAATGCTCGGAGAACAAGATACATTACCAGTGCTCTATTGATCGTCAATGATGAGCTGTAGTAAAAAATAGGTTAAATTTGAGGATTGAATGATCCTTTCATCAATTTGCTCTTGTGAAGTTGGGTTTGTATGGGGGCTTTGAAGAGAGGCTATGATGTTCTGCTGAGGATCAGGTTTGTGATGGTTGTATGAATGGCGGGTATATGAAGAGGAGTGTTTGGAAGGGGCAACGAAAAGGGACTTTGGAATGGAGCAATTAAAGCGTTCTGGACAGTGCAATGGAGGAGTTGTGAAGCCAGTGTCTGGATGGGGCTGTAAAAACAGGTTATTCACAATAGTGAATACTGTATCCATAATCCAATTTCCTCCATACTTATGGGATGCCATTAGCAATAGGGATGGCAGAAAGCTTTTGCACAGAAAATCAAATGTACATGCATTTGGTAATGTTCTTTTTGATGGATAAGTCATTCCTCCCACAGATTACTCATTTTGAAATATTATTGCCAAGAGCATATTGAGATCAGAAACCTTTACAATGGCCACCATGGGTTGTACTGCAGATCTGTCAATAAAACTGGACCCATTACAACCAATTACCTCAGTTTTTATGGTTTTCCTTGCAAAAGGCAGATTTGTCACTAAGAGCAATACTTTAGAGGGGGCAGACAGAAGGGTAGGTCCATGAAGAATCCATGGGGAGCAGGACTTATCCATCAGAAAGAACATTACCGAAGATATTTGTCAACCACAGATTCCTCATCTCTGAAAGACTCCCAAAGCAATACATAATTGAAGGACGGAGGCTAGCAAGGAACTAGCACCTGCAGCAAAAATACTTGACAGAGAGAGCAATGAAAACAAACGCCCTTGCCTGACAATGTGTCGCATGGCCTAAGTTACCACTGGACCAATGTCAAGAACAGGAACTCTGTAAGGGTTCTGGTAGAATGCGCCCCAAGACCGGCATTCATAGGTGCAACCGGTAATCCATTTGGTCAGAGTTTGTTTAGTTCTAATCATGAAGACTGAGGCAGTTTCAGGTGGAAAACCTCTGTGCTTGGGACAAAAAGACAACTCTCACAGAAAGGGGCCAGGACGACCAAATTTAAGGTGGACTCAAACCGCCTCAGTCTCCCAGGCACCAGGAGAGCAAGGGGTGAGGGGAGGAGGGAATCAGAGGGCACGAATTTGAATTCACAGGTTTAGTTGACAAAAAAATGCATCCCAAAAGCTCCCTTCAATTTTTTTGTTAATTGTATTTTCAAAGGAACAACAATTGAGCATTGACAAGCAGGAATAAACCGTAAATAAAATCCTTGCCTTATAACTAAAAATCATTACAAATAATTAATAGTAAATAAACTAAATATTACAATAATATCTCACATTATGTCTCAAAGAACAATGTAGTCATTACAGTTTATTCTGAGCTAAATTGAATTTAAACACAAGATACATACAAAGAACACATATTCCCACAAACACCTGCTCACATAACACAATCCAACTTCCCCCAGTTCATATCACAGCATAAGTACCTAGTCCAAAACTACCCATATAACTCCTTAAAGGATGTCCACAGATCCAAAAACTCCTCAGTCCTGTCTTGCCTTGAAAACATGACCTTATCAAAGCTAGAAAATATCTGCAATTCATTCACCCAGTCATTCACCTGCGTTTTATTTTCTCATCCCAGAGCTACAATATCTGTTTAAACGCCACCACTATCAATCCAGCGATAATGACTGCGAGCGAGCACACACCTGTCCACTTTGGATAGTAGGGTAGATAGCATAGGTGATCTAATAAAGGACATGCGCATTATCAGGTCTAACCTTTCTAAAACATCCTTCCAATAAGTGAACTCTTGTACAGGCCTATAAGGAATAGGGTGCCTTTTTCTATGCCACAACACCAGCACAGATCATTGTCCAACAGAACGAGTTTGTGCATGCGCAAAGGTGTCCAACACAGGCACGCAAGTATCGTCTGATGAATCAGTCTCAAATTCAAATCTAATCTTGCTCTAAAATCCGCTGTCAGTACACATTCCCAATGTCCCATTGAAATATTACTATTTAACTTTGCTTCCCGATTTCGCTGCAGTGCAACCCAGTGTTCAGTGTATGCCGGACTAAAAGGCATCATGTTAAGAAATGTCAAAATCATGAGCACTGGTGAATCAAAAATCATACACAACTCCCATTTGTCCTCAAACGGAGCATGCAACAACTCTCATCGATATAATAGTAACCTCTTGAGTACCCTATAACTCTCCAGCAGCTCACGCCTCCCCAACTGAAATCTACAGTGTAGTGCAGCAAAGCTCGTCTTACCTTCATTCCGCATAACATCCATCTTCAACACCCCATTCATAATCCAGCTCTGCCAGTGCAAAGACTGGTTTCAATCAGCAACGCTGGATTATGCCACAAAGAGGCCTCATAATTCAACCACCAAATCTGTCCATGATCATTCTGCCACGAAACATGTGCTATCCGAGTAGCCTCAATAGAAGGCAATTTTTACCCACATTTGGCAACTTCTCCAAGGGGATATAATTTGTTCAAGGTTTAGGGTGACATTATCTCCCTTTCAAAGTCCATCCAAATTGGAACCAAACTCATCTGATAGAACGTAATATACAGACTTCTGAAGTAAAAAAAAACCTTGTGGTAATATTCAAGATCTAGATATCCAAACCCACCTTCTTTGACACTACGTACCAACATCGCAGGATCTTCGGTCTTTTACCACTGCCCCATAGAAACCAGTGAAAAACCGTATCAATCGTCTGTAAAGCTTTCTTGGTAAATTTCAACGGAAGTGACTGCATAACATACAGCACTTAGGGAGGAGGGTCTTCTTTATAGTGTTTATTTTAGCCCAGCTCCTGTAATCTCTCCCATTTCCTCACATCTCCTGAGATAACTTCAATCACTTGTCCACATTAAAGCAGACCATCTTTTTCAGGTTTTGTTATAAAAAAAAAATATATATATATATATCCCTAAATATTTCACACATTGGTCAGACCACATACAGTTCCAAGAATCAAAATAACTTCAACAAGATGGAGAGAGCAGGAAAACCTCTGTTTTATCCCAGTTTATTTTATGTCCAGATAAACGTCCACATTCATCAAAGATTTGTTTCAGTAAAACACTACTCTCACCTGGACTAGACAAAAGTACAGTCATGTCATCAGCATAAGTAACACAGTGAATTCACTGTTTCCTATACATAGTCCATCAATCTCACTCTCCTGTCTGATGCGCGCTGCAAGAGGCTCAGGAGCAATTTTGAACAAAAACGTAGACAACGGACCCCCTGTCTCGTGCCCCATGTCAAGGTAATCTCTCCTGAACAAGCCCCATTCAGCCAGGCTCCCTTAATTTTAACTCTCTGGAGCAAAACAACCCACACTTCCTATTCAGGCTGGAAGTAAACAGGTTCGCAAAAACCAGGAAGAGGAAGAAGCTATGGACAGAATTAGTGGCCTTCCCTCTAAGGGGTGGACCATATTCAAGGAGGCTGCATCCCTGTATATTTGATTGAAAGGCACTACATACATGTATACCTATAACTGCCCCAATTAAATATAGCCATTGGGTTGAAAAGCACTAAGACTTCAAGTTGAGGGAGAATCCCAGATTGTCAAACGAGCCTTCTGAGATCATCTCTGGTGAGCATGCGTGGATCAGCCAAATGTGCAAGTATGTAAAGACAGGGAGAGGGTCCTTCCCAAGGTTAGCCACTCGAGGGGCTAAGGAAAGGCTGTTGAGCAGGATTGAAAAGTGGTATTCCATGCCCATATCACACATTTACAAGATTTCCGATACTTCAAGGGGATCCAGAGTTGAAATAGGCATACTGGAAATGCAGGCACATCCAGTCCTTGAGGTTCAGTTCTTCCCAGATATAAATTCAGGAGTTGTAGGTCAGGGATGGGTCACAGACCGTACCCACCCCTTCTTGAGTTCTGGAAAGTAGTGGGGATACTAGCACCTGCCACACTTTGCCCAATGTACCAGTGCTATTGCAGCCTTGCCGATGAGTTGGGCACCCCCTCCAGCAAGATCATCAAAATGAGGCAAGGGAGGAAAAAGGGTTGTCTAGTGGTCGCTGCAGGAAAGGGAGAAAGTAGCCCTGAAAAATGACCAGGAAGGCACAGGAATCGGAGATGTTTATTCTCTCTTGATGAAGCAATTGCAAGCTCTCTCCAACTAGGGTAGTGATGAAGCATTCCAAAATATAGCAATTTTGAGGAAGTTGACTATGAGGGGACTGAGGCAGCAAGATGGCTACCTTTAGGTGTCACTCGTCCCTTGTCGGGGAGAAAATAACACTGATGTAATTGTGCCTTTCTCCCTTGCAAGGTCTGACCTTTATTCCACTGAGGAAAGGAAGGAAGCGATGGGAAAGAAAAGTGCACCGCCCCTTCTTCCCTGACAAAAAGCAAAAGAAGTCTGCTGCACAACTAGCCCCAAGGACTTTGCCATTGAGTTCAAGTTATTAAACTCTCCAGCAAATCATCAACTCTGGTTCCAAACAAACTGCATGCCGAACAATATGGCCTGGATTTTGGGGCCAATGGCAGAGGTCCTCATTCAGAAAGGTCTATGGACTACTGCTCACCGTAGACCTGCCATGTCCAACAAAGCCTGCAAGATTTGTTTAGTTGTTGCTTTGCCATCAGCAACAATTTCTGCAAACAAATCTTGCATCTCAGTAGGCAAGTTGGTGAATGCCTCTTCTCAGCACTTCCAAGAGAGCATGAGAATAGCGGGCAAAGTGCAGGAGGCATTGATCATCCAGAGTTCCAGGTTCCCTGAGGCAAACAGTTTGCAGCCTAAGGCATCCATCTTTCGGCCCTTTGTCCAGAGGGCAAGGAAGGCAGCTTCCTAAAAACAACCCACAGGGGCTTTAACAATAAGGCTCTCAGGAGTTTGGTGAGTGCATCAGTAACCTTGGTGGGTGTTAGGGAGAATGCTCATCTATGGCTAATTTCCCTCACCTAGTGAGTCCCTCCAGCAGCTTTGCTGGACTTCTGGAGTTTATTTTCTTTCCACTTGGTAAGAGTGAGGGCTTTTCCCCTACTCTTACCTGTGTTTTGCTATGTGTTTCTATCTGTTTTTGTGATTGTGGACTCTGAAGTATGCCACTTCAGTAGCCCCCTTCTTTTTGTGTGTCACACAGCACCTTCAGTGCCGTGGCACTAGGTTGTCTTTACGACTTCCCTCGACTCCATTTCCGAGGCGACTACTGTCCCCCAAAAAAAAGGTAAAGTTACCATTAACTTTACTTAGTCAATCTACCACAGATCCAGTATGCCCCATCGTCCATGGAGTACTGGAAAGGGTTAATTTGTATCCCTTTTTTATCTGTACCTCCTAGAGCATTGCTTCGCTCCTTTAACATTTAGACTTGGCTGGTGGCAGTGGTATCTACCCTAACTTTTCTACCGCGATTATATTAGATAAACGTGGTACTGTTCTTGGCTATTATATTAGCCTCGAACATAAACCGGCTTGACCAAATCGTCTTTCGTTTGGCTCCGGTTGGGTTTATTCACCATTTCTTTTCCTTAAAGTCCTTCTTGTGTTTTACTTTGCGCGGCAAACAAGGTTCGTCTTCTTTGTTCACCATCTTTTTTTTCAGAAGCCCTCCACCAGGCGCCTGGGTGTCTAGGTGGGCTGAATGTGAGGGAGGGGTGTAGTCACCCCCTGCACAGGGTATCCTAGGAAACCCAAGTCACACTTTGCCATGATTGGCTGAGGTGGTTGTCCAGGTTAACGGACATGGATCTGATCATCCAGTCATCAAGAAAGGGGTACAAAAAAATCCCCTGAAGCTGAGGTGAGCTATAACCACTGTGAGGACCTTGATTAATAACCATGGGATTGGTTCAGTCAAAAGGGAAGACATTTCCACTGAGGTTGACCGGCCATTTTCACTGAACCCCGGGAATTTCCAATGTTCGTTCATGATGGAAATGTGAAAGTAGGTGTCCTGAAGATTGAGACGCCAACCGATCAGCCACCTGGAGAAACTCCAAGATGTCAGGAATCTTTAACATGTGGATGGCTTCCAACATGGCAGAAAGAATTTTATTTAGAAATGACAAGTCCACAATGGGAGGTACCAGGAATAAAGTACCTGGCCTCTTTGGTGTTCTTGGATCTTTTCAATGGCACCCAGAGAAAGTTTTCTGAATCTCTAGGAGGAGTTTAGGGGTTACCCGCTGGTGACTTGGCGGGTACGCTGATGCAATTGCCAGAAGCCTCAGAGTATTGATAAAACCCACAGTTGTGCGTGGTCTCTCAACACTTATGATAATATCCCCCTGAACAGTGAGAAAGAAATATTTACAATACAACTGGGCTCAGATGCCATTGCCAGAGAGGCTGCCAGTGAGAGGCCTAGGAAGTAACAACCATAGGCTAGCTGTCTGGATTTAGAAGGCTTGGGGGAATAGACAAACAAACCATACGTTTTAATCAAAGCAGAGATGGAGGATAAAGACATAACAGTTTCAGGTCTAACATACACTGTTTTAAGATCTCATTTGTATTGGGAGCATACAATGTCTTCCTGTAGGGCAATTTCCTTAGTTTACATATTCAACCTAAGAGAAATACACTGGTGCCATAGTGACTGGTGACAAAATCTATATCAGTGCATCCTGTAAAATGGTGCATGTCATCATATGCACGCTTCATATTTGGTGCAATGCTGCCACTCAAAGGCCAGCCACGCTCAGGGACACTTATTTTCCATTTAATGCAAACAAAGTGCATTAAAGCCTATAGTAATTAAGGTGCTTTTTAATGATATGCCGTTGTACACCAACTAGTTTCAGCTGCTCCCACTATGTATGGCTGTCTTCATCAGGGTTCATCGGAATGCACCTTTCAAAATAACATGTGTGCGTTATAAATAAAATATATTCAAAATAATAAAATACACTGCATTTCATGTATTCATTTCAGTCTATGCATATTGGCAGGATAGTTAAATAAAGAGGTAAAATCCCCCCGAATGCATATTGTTTTTGATACATTGGATGACAATTTCTTTCCTTTGTTCAGTCTTTTTTTTCTTTGTTTTTTCCTACTGTGTAAATGTTACGGGTGGAATATAGGCTCTTTTTCTTATTTTTAGAATAGCGCTGCACCACAGCAATCTAGGGTGTGAATATATCAAATGGGGATAAATTAGTACTTGAAACGTAAAGGTATTTGATGGACATGTTTTAGTAAAATTGGAAAATATACTTTTTCAAGTCACCTTCTCCAAAGATGCCTCTTTCCTGGGTGTGGGAATGCCCTCCTCCCAAGTACGGCATCTAGAAGGGGTTTCTTATGATTTGACTTGTGGGGGTCCTAACAGCACCTTTGCTGATCACTTACGAATAGCTTTGGGATTAATAGCCTGGCAGAAACAGCACTCTGAGACCTCGCAGTCGACCCCTAAACACCAGATGCGGACATATTAAAGGTACATTGCCTGCACCACTTGAATCCCGAGATCTTCAAATAACAAGCAAGGTAAAATTCAGAAACAACGCAGAGGAAAATCTCCAAGGAGAGCATTCCTGGTACAGTGTGTGAGCAAGCAGTAAAATGCAACTGAGATCACGGGGTGTGGTGTGCCGATATATGTCTGAAGTCTGCCGCTTCTGAAGCCATGGAGGGACCCATCGAAGAGGATCGGTGTTGAGCCACACCTCAACGCCGGCAGGCAATATGTTTCCAGGAACAGATGTCCCTGTCTAGGATGAATATCCAAGATGAGGAATCTTTGGGAAGAGGCAATTAATTAGAATGTGGATTTGGTCCTTTGTGATTGAAATGCCTCGCTGAAGGCAAGGGGATGCCAGAGTTGGTGCACAGCGATTGGCTGGCTGCCCAATGTTTGAATGCACCTTGGTGTGCAAAATTTGACCTGTCTTCCGAATGATAACGAAACACCTATAACCCACCCAGATCGTCTCACTGCTCTAATCCAAACCTGTACTTTTGGAAGGCCTATTGCGCAGGGAAATGGCTGAAGCTCTGCACCAGCATCTTAAGTGTCTCAAGGAATCAGCAGGCGAAACTCTGCCTCACCAGTAACCACGAAGGAACAAGTTTGCAGCACTCCTGTTTGACCCGGTGGGGACAGGCGGATCACCTCACCTGCCCAAAGTCCCAGTGTCAATGAAGCGCCTGACTGTGCCTTCCGTTAGAGCAGTTTTTCTGAAGTTCAACCCAACTTCATCAAAACTATTCAATGACAGTACAAGACTCCACTTTTAGTATAAGGCTGTACCACACGAGTTTGTGGTAGCGTAGACAGAGCCGCCAGGCTGTAGACCGGTACAAAGAATCTGTAACACACAAATGAATAAATAGAAACACTGACAACCAGACGTATTATACAAAATAAAGGTTCATTTTTAAATACAATTAGGACAAGTTAAGGCTTGGGGTAAGTACTGGTCAACATCATAACACATTATAATAAAAAAAAAAAACAATGCTTGAAGGTATACAGACCAAAGCATATACTCTTATTTGGAACACCTATGGTTCGAGGCAAGTCAAACCTTTTTAAACACATTCAGTATAGGACACAGCTATTCTTGGGTAGTAAAACCAAAGGTTACTTTCAGATTACATTCAGTAATACCAGGGTAATAGACCCTAACAGTTCTACCGTGATGCTCAGCAAGAAATCAAATAAGTCAACTGGACAATATACATTTTGTGAATAGCGGAACACTTATTCTAGGTACAGTAAAAACCTTTAACTATTTTTGTGATAACACACAGTTATACTAGGTGAGTAAAACCTAATGATGTAATTTTCAATTACAGGTGCTTTTGAGATCAGTGAAACACAAATTGATATGAGCATTAACTCGTGTAACTTATTTAAGGATGGCACACAGATAACTCAAGGCAAGTAAAACCCATATACTTTTTCAAGAAGCTATCAACAACGTGGGGCAGGTATAAACCTAAAATTGTTTTTGCGTCTGTCTAAAACAGACAGGGAAAGCAAAACCCAGTATCACTCTTTATAAGTGAATGCAGACAAACTGGACAGGCTAACAGCAAGTCAGGGGAAGCAAAATCCAGTTGTGAAACTTGCCCACTAATTATTTTGAAAGAAATAGTTAAGTGAAGTCCACAGCATTACTTTTGGGGAAGAGGCACAACCAGTTCACAGGTGAATAGAATAACCTTATATCTACTGTTCAGAATAGCAGAACGTTTCTAAAGTAAGTAAACCAGCTTTACATATACTTTCCAGAAAGGTTACACCATACTTTCTTATAATGTGAAGACAGTTTGAATCCTCTAATGAAATCTAGGTACCCCTTTCCCAGCAGTAAAAGTGTTCAACAAATTACAACCTATAAGGGGAAAAGCAATTCCAAAGTCAATAGATGTAGAAGGGGGCCTGTAAGGAGCCAGGACAGCCAAAGTCAATCTGAGTACATCAATAGTGCTGATGCACTTCTTGGACAAAGTCTTTCACACAGTCAGGTAGTTAAGGAAAATCACTCAAGGAACACACGCAGCTAAGCCTGTGCAAGGGGAGCTGAGATGAACTCCAAATGTTAAGCAAGTTTCCTTATCAAGTAAGAAAGCGTGACTAATGGCAATAAGGTAAGTACCCTAAACCCCCACAGTACCTCTGGTTTGAAGTAAGTGTTCCAGCTGGATTCCTCCTTGATACAGCCAAGCAGAGCCTGGTTCCTGTGCCTCAGTCGTGGGGCAAGAGGGAGGACTTCTGGCGGGCTCCTGCAACAGTACTCGAGAGAGGGCTTCATCAGCTATGGATTTTCTAAGATTCAGCAGCTCTTTGTGGTTTCAGCTCCTTTCAAACAGCATTGATGAAGAACGAATCGCCGGTCGGATTCTCGTCGTTACAATGGTCCAGCACTATGGGGACGTTTCAGACTTGAATCGTGTCTCTGGAGTTCCAGCAGGATGCCCACAAAGTTTCAGCGAGATTTGGAATTCGGAAGACCGAGCACCGCCAGATGGCTCGAGGTCCCAGGGTATTGGGGTATTGCAGCACTGCACGATTGAAGCACAATGTGGGATGGCTCAAAATGCCAGTCTCCTTGTGTCTAGTGGGACTCACCAGGCTCTGGGTCGTCGTTTTCGGAGTACCCAGGTCGATTAGAAGGAAGGGCTTCAGCAGGCTCAGGTTTCACAGAAGGATCTCCGGTCACTGGAAATTTTCTCAGCCGCTTTTCCTTCATCATCCTCTTCGGTTTTAGTTCCAGTGGTCGACTGTATTCAGAGTATTTAACAGGAACTACAGCACAACTACAGCACAACCTCTGCATTTTCTCCCTGCATTTTACAACAAGGGGCTGTATGGTTTCCCAATCAGGCCAGCCACCCTCCCGCCCCCTCCCACTGGGATTTGTCCCCTTTCAAGCAAAGAGGAAGACAATGAGCTGTAGAGTTTTGGACACCTCCTTCGCTTCCTGCCTTCACAGAAAGACTGGAGCCTGGGCCGGGACTCCCACCGAAGATAAAAATCACACAAAGGAATTTCCCACCCTGGATGTCAGGAGAAGAGAGAAGAAAGGACAAGAAACACTAAAATGGTGAAAAAAAGTCAGAGGCCATTTTGGAAAAAATGAGCACCCTTGGGTGCCTTTACTGCAGCTGTGCAAACAGTCTGTGATAAAGGTGCACCGAATTAATCAAAGGTATCACTGCCACCAGCCATTAAAGGTAAGCTTGCCCCTGTAACAGAATTGTTACAGTTTTAAGTGTGAAAAGGGGATACATTGAATCTCCCCAGCACTCTACATAAGGTGCGGTGTGCTGGTTTCACCTAATAAAATGTAAAAGGGATCCAAAGATCATTTCTATCCTTGGGAACTGTAGTTCTCACAAGGTTAGCCAGAGAAAGTTAAAAGGGGGAGCCCAAAGGGCAACCCAGCAACAATAGGCAGTATGTGTCAAAAGTTGTCAAAGAGGATACAATTAAAAAGGCACTATGGAGAGTCTAAAAAATGACACCCATAAAAAGAGTAACAGACTGTGTGAGTGTGGAAAACAGTTCAGACTCAGGGAGGTATAGGGAAAATAATCTACCAGTAAAGCAAAACGTTCTGGGGTTGACACAGGTCAGGATGATTTATCATTACTATGAAAATCATACCCAGCACGTTCCATCACCATTCACCAAAGTGTGAGACCGTTTGTTGCAGATAATCTGGCTCAGCGACTGCTGGACAGGAATGTCCTCATGTGGGGACACCTAGCAAGTGTCCAGGCCCCATCTGGGTAGGTCTATGAGCTCATTCCGCCAGTTGTTGTAGAACCTGCGGTATGGCCCGTTAGGAATGAGATGCAGACACAAGGGTTTCATGGCTTCGGTCACATTTTTTGTTTCAAATAAAAGGGAGTTGGGAAATGCCTCTCTGTCCCTGCTTTAAGAGGTGTTTCCCCGGCCAAATCCAAAACTAAGGGTGTGTCAACAGACAGAATGTTCAAAGCAACTGTGCCCAAAGTACTGTTCTGGCTTTCACATTCTAAAAATCGACTCGAAGTTGAAAAGGGAAAATGTCTTTGGCCTTTAGTAGTGTATGAATGCTCAAAAAGAAAAATGCATACCTCCAACTCAAAAGTTCCAGAAGGATACAGTTCCTTTGTTACAGAGGGTGGATCCTTTCCCCTGGATTTCTCTTCACTCGGTTTTATATCCAAGAATATCAGTTCCTTGAGTTTCTCTTGATCAACACAACTGGTGAAAACTCATATCCTTAAAGTTTAAAATGCAGTGAAAATAAATCCAGGGGAAGGAAGCCATCCTCTGAAACTGCAAACTTTATCAATTTGGTACTACTTGACTCTGGGTCTTCATCTTGTTATGGTACGACGTCCTTTCATCGCCTGCATTTTCATCCCATGGCATTTTAACGTGCATATTACAACGAATATGCTCATCAAATTTTTTGGGGGTAGAGAGGGGGAAAGGGCAGATAAGCGTTTGGGCGGGAAGGCAATAGTCAAAAATAACTGTGGGAGGGGAGTCTAGGGGTCAGAGGGAACCCCTCCCCCCCAAAACAAAAAAAATACGATGAGCATTTTCATTGGAATGTACATGTTTAAGTGACAGGGGATGAAATTGCAGGGGACGAAATGACATGGAACCCTTGTTAGGATAGCTGGTGTAATCTCCTGCATGTTTTCGGTTCTTTAATATGTTTCCATAGCCTTTTTGTATTTCTTATGTGCTCTTGGCACACTATGTTATACACAACTTTCAACTTGACCATGCCTGGTATGTTTTTCTGCCAGGGCTTTTTCATATAAACATGCTCATAACTTGCATCTGCCTGTTAGACTCTCCTGCCAGGGCTTTTCATATATATGTATTTAATTCGCACCTTTAATTTGCCTGGTATAGTCTCCTGCTGGGGCGTTACTCATGAGGGCACTGCGCACACTTCCAAACTCTTATATTTGCTTTCTCTTCTTTTGTATCTGTCTGGTATACTATCCCGCCAGGGCTTCTCTTATATATGTATTGCATACACTCTTAAACTTGAGTCACTTACATTTGTTCCATTCTCCCTTTTTAAACAATGCACACTTGTTTTTTCTCTTTATTAACAATTATTCGGGTTTGGCACGGCTGGCAATACGCCCCAGTATCCCTGCCTCTTGCTGGCGTATTGCGTTTCTTCCGCGGCAAGACAGTGGCGGTCGTTCAGCGTTTCCTTCAGTCTCGAAGCCTCTGCTTCTCTGCCCTGTGGTTCCCACTGGGCTCTTCTGCGTCGTTTCAGGAAGGCGGAGGCTGCCTTCCAACACCTGCAAACACCCAGAAGCCTTGCGTCTCCTTCTGGTGTTCCCACAGCATGTTCGGGTCGCAGTTAGCATTCCTTCTCCTTCTCGACGAGCCGGGTGGATCCACAGAACACTCTTCGGTCTCAAGGTCAATACAGAGAGGACCCGCGTTCCCCTACCAGCAGAGCACCTCCGTCAGCTGCTTTTCCTCTTTACATTTCTCAGCCGCAGGTATGCGCTCAGAAACACTAGAGCACAGCTTGTGCTCTTGGCCTCCATTGATTTGCATTACTCTTCTCATCTTCTTAGTCATAGTATTCTCGTATTTATGGGAATGGAAGTCCATTCTTGACTACTTGTATGTAAAGTCTGGTTAAGTGTTCTCGGTGATCTTTAAGGGCAAGTCAGTTCAGGGTAACTTGAAGGTAGAGTCTGGGTATGTAGACAAACACCTCTGTGACTATGGCTAGACTGAATCTAGACGGAATCGGCTCCGCTAGGGGTTCGACCATCAGTGCGAACAGAGGGGAAAGGCCACCCCCCGCCTCCTACCCTGACCCATCTGAACATGTCCGGAAAGACGACCATTATTACGGAGACGCGCAACCCGAGAGATATACAGTTAAGAGACCAGTGATAGCAACGCCTGCCACAACTCCCATTCGGCATAGTACTGAGAACAGGAAGGGCCACTCCATGGAATCAAAAGCCTATTCTGCATCTAGGAGGGCAGCAACCACTGAGGTGTGCTGATCCAGGGCCGAGATCAGGCCAAATACCCTATGTAGTCTGTATGACGTGGACCTCCCAAGGATAAAGTCCACCTGGTCGGCCTAGCCGCTTTGTGCCATTAACGGCGATAGTCTGGCAGCAAGAACTTTGCCAATATTTTATTATCGATATTTATGAGGGAAATCAGTCTATATGAATAGCAGTGTTCTGCGCCCTTCCCTGGCTTCAATAGGAGCATGACCACGTCCTCCCTCGTAGACTCGGGCAACTTCCCATCTCGCATGGCCTGCTGAAACACATTTAGAAGATATGGTGTCAGAGTAGCGAGAACGTCTTATAAAAATCGGCAGTGTAGCCATCTGGTCCGAGAGCCTTTCCTGAGTGAAGCGCCTGAATGGCATTGTGAATCCCCTGAGCCGTGACAGGGCTACACAGCCACTCCCTTTCCCCCTGAGGAAACAAATATAACGCTACCTGATCTAAATACCCATCTATCAGGGGCTGAGACACGGTTGTCTTGGTAGAGTATAAGGCACTATAAAATTCCACCATGCACCATGTGAAATCCTCATTTGTGTATTGCACCTGGGTGACAGGGTTGCCACCCAGTTTCATATGGCTGTGATGTGAGATGTATGGGCTTTCACCTATAATGATAATGCACAGGCAAGAAGTCGCCCGGGGCGTTGACCCTCTCTGTACAGGCAGAAAGATGTCTGCCTATGCAAAAATCTTACTTCCCTCCCACTGACTCTCTGAAAGTTTCAAACTCTTTGTGAAATTGCGCCTGGAGAGCAGAGTTATTAGCAAAGCCCGCTTCAGCCTCAATCCGTTAAAGTAAAGACTCACTTTTGGCCAGTTCCGCCCTAATTTGTCTTGAGAATACCGGCCTCCTTGGCAATACATTCCCTGTGGAGAACACATTTAAAGGCTTCCCAGAGTATAGAGTGAGAAGCCACTGTTCCCACGTTTCTCCAGAAAGAATTCCTAATATTCTCCCTAATGGAATCGGGAAACAATGTGTCCAAGAGACTACTATTGTTGAACATCCAAGATGTGCCACCACCTTCCCTACCTGGTATGACCATTCGTATTATAACTGGGGCATGGTCAGATAGCATGAGTGCTAATATAGAGCTGTCAGTGACCCAGCCAGCCTCCCTCTCTGAGACTAGGAAATAATCCAGCCTTGATGCAGATTGGTGTACGGACGACGTGTAGCCCCTTACTAGTCAATGACGGATCCTACAAACATCAACCGGATCCATAGTGGTACAGAGTTGTGGAAGCTTGTACGTGACTTTAGAGACCGGCCTGATTATCACTCCGGTTCTGTCTATGTCTGGGTCAAGTATTGCATTGTAATCACCCATCCAGAGAATGACATTTGCCAAATATTTCTGCAACTTTGTCTCAACCCACACCAAAGCTTTGAGGGAGTCAATGTTGGGCTCATAGTAGTTGACAACATAACTGCCTAGACTGGAGTACATCTATAACGATTAACGCCCTTCCCTCAGCATCCTTAACCATTTTCATAAAGAAAACCCAACGCACACCGTGTAACAATACAGACACCCCAAGAAAATGAGAGTATGAAGAGAAATACCTATGGCAACCCAGAAATTGTCAAATTTTGTCTCATCTCCCGGGGAGAGGTGACATCAATGTGGTGTCTTTGCATGTACAGCAACACCTTGTGTGCCTTTGATGGGCAATTAAGCATGCAAATATTCCAGGACATTCAATGCATCCAATCAGCCATCACTTGCAACCGATAGTATCAAGATCACGGCTGGACTTTGAAAGGGTATTAGTCCCCTCCCACCAAATTCTGAACGTAAACGGAACATTTTAAGCTCTCCACATTGCTGAAGAGTTACAGCTGTCCCTCAATAATGGTTTGCTGTGCCACCATAGGACCGATTTGATTCAGCTGCCACAAAAAACAGAAATAAACATACATCCAAACTCAAAACCAACAATACCCCTTATCTCCCCCCCCCACTCCCACCAGCAACGCCAATCTGCCAGCTACATCCCCTCCCCAAAACCCACAATAATTCTTGCAGCGGTGCAGGAGGACACCTAGAAGCCCAGCCACCCCAACAACCCTATTGAAAACTATGACGGCACCACTCAGGTGCAAACAGAGTTAATCACCACCAGTAAAATATCAGCCAATCCCCTCTCCATGGGAACCCTTCAACCCCTCTTGTTTGCCGGCTTTTGAGGCTCCTGAGACAGTGAGACCAAAAAATCAGATGTGTCCTCAGGGGACTGGAAGAACATGGCCTGACCATTGTGTTCAACGCACAGCTTTGCAGGGAAGAGTATTGCCCATCTTAGATCTTTCTCTCTGAGTCTTCATTTAACGTCTGTACATGTTCTCCTGGAGGCTTGGACCTTATTAGAAAAGTCTGGGAAGAAGCATATTTGAACATCCTGGTATATTAGAGTGGCTATCTCGTGAGCTTGATGTAAAGCATAGTCTCTGTCCCTGTAGTTGACCAGCCTGGCTATTATCGGTCTGGGTGCTGCGCCAGGAACCAGTTGCCTTCCTCCTGGGATTCGATGCGCTCACTCAACCACGAACGCTGAGAAAAGCCCCCCTTGCCCAATGTCTCTAGCAAGATAAATTCCACCAGGAGCTCCATTGATCCAGTGTCTGCCGATTCGGGAACGCCCATTATTTGCAGGTTATTCCACTGTGATCTGTACTCAAGGTCATCCTGCTTGTTAATGAGGTCCTTAAGACATTCTTTTCAAATGGATATTTCGCTGGAGGCAGCCGTGGTTTCATCCTCCACTCTTGAAAGTCTTGTTTCAGCTTTATCCAATCTGTCCCCATGTTTGCTCAACCCGATTTGCATATGGGTCAACTTTACAATTTAAGGAATAGGTATCCAGCTTGTTATCAACAGAAAGGAGGCTTGCCTGCAGATGTTCAAACATGTGCTTAATGTTATGCATATTATCTGACGTTGCCGGGTGCGTAGGGCCACTGACCACTGCTGCCCCTGCGTCTGACACAGGAAATGGACTGTCCTGGTAAGAGGCAGTGAATTGTAACTTGGACTGGCGATTATCCGATCTTCATCTTGCCTTAGTGCTGCCCCAGACAGCTTTGACACCGCTATGTAGAGGTGGAACAAGTTTGCTGTCAGCAGATGGTAACAAGAGAGAACAGAGTGCAGGAATAATGAGGCTGATACATCACCTACAGTGTCACTGGAGCCCCCAGAGAACACCTCCTCATCCAATACAGCACATGATCTAGGTCCAGGTTGAGGGCCACCCACTGCCACCTTGGCCACCAATCCAAAGCAGCACGGAGCCGCCTGGGCTCCGTATGTCTCTGCAAGTCCTCTGGGCCTTCGTATGTGGAGCACCGCGAGGAATGGGTCTCCCAGTTGAACCAGTCACTCGCAGGGTGGTCCCCACTCGCCCACCTCAAACAGCAGGCCAGGTGTGTTAGTATATGCAAATCCTGGAAGTTTGTGGGGGGCACTGCGCCCGCTGCTCAGTAGATGCACTGCAGCAGTGACAGTAACGTGGGGGGGAACCCAAGTGTTAAAGCTGGTGCTGTCATCAGAGTGGAGCGGCTCCCGCACCGAGAAAATGCAGGTGTCCGGTGCAGCACAGGCCATAAGCATTCCACCAGCAATAGTGGTTACTCACCGCCTGTCTGACGGAGCTTATTGCAAGCAGCTCGGGCTGTGCCACTCCGCTTCCAGCTGCTAGTGGTTGCCGGGGTCTGCAGTGCGGGTCCCCTGGCAGTAAACCACACCTCGTCCTCCAGCCAGTGTTAGCGGGGAGAATGGAGGGACAGACCCCAAACCGTTGTGGCGACCCCGGGCCTCGAGATCAAGACAGTTAATCGGCCAAGGCAAGAATGCTGTGAAGGGATCTAGCTCTGCGTGATTAGGTTCTCCGGGCTACCCAGAGTGTAAGGGGTCAAAGGTCGCTGGGAATCACTTCAAAAGTGCTGTCTGACTGTGGATTTAGACTTCATTGATGTGGGCCGCCGGGAACTCACGGGAACGTGGCCATCTCAAGCCCCCTCCGTTTTCATGAGTTTTAAAAGGCAAGCCAGATTTTGGCAGCTTGTATACAGATCTTAAAGGTTTTCAGTACCCTTTCTAGGTGGATGAAGGGAGGGATGACAATATGCCACTAAGGCATTGGGCATGGATGGGGTATCCTCAAAAGAAAAATGGGGATACCATGCCTCGTCCGATGATGCCATGATACTCCCCCGGAGGCAGTCTACACCCATGTGATCCTCCCTCATACAGCTGCCCCCAGGATCAGGTAGTGGCTGCAGTCCCCTGGGCCTATGGGAAGAGGTAACCGCCAGGAAAGGAGTGATGACACCATAGGATTCATCACAGGCCCCAAGGACAAATCATCAATAAGCCTTCCTCCCCTGAGGACTCCCGACACCAAAACTAAGCATCTCCAGTGAGTGCCAACCGCAACTCTGAATACCTGACACCTACTCCCCGCGCTACTGGCTCAGACCAGTGGCGGAGCTGGCATCTTTCATGGTTCTAAGGGTCTGCTGGTCTCCTCTGCACCAGTGCACCATCACTGAAGCCTTCCCTGGCTTCAGGACCATCCCTGGTACAGTCTCCTAGAATCTAGGATTCTACTTGCTTTCCTCTGGCATTGCTTGAAGGATTATTTACCTTGATTCTCATTCGGGGTTCCCCTTCTTCAGACGTAAGGGTCTGCCACCCTTCAGATTTGACCGGAAAATTGGGTTACACGTTTTACAAAAGGTGAGTCCTTGCTCATCAAGGAACACACATTTTTTGCAATCTTTGTCCCAATGACTTTCCTTGAACTGCTTTTTTCTCTCCTTTCTAAAAAGATAGAAAAGGAACAAGTTACTTACCTGTAACTGTTATTCTCCAGCATGGGTCTGGCATGGATTCACATGCTCATGAAGAGTCCCCGTCGTCAGGCTGGGAATCCTCGGTAAAGAAAAATCAGTATCAGTTTCGTTTCTGATCTGTCTTTCGTAGTAGTAACCAATCACTGATCTCTGCGTCATACTGACCACAGCCAATGACTGCCATCTCCCTAAGCCCTGCCTCTGGCAGCCATCTTCAGATTTGGTAGCACGTGAAGTGGCAGTATGACCAAGTGAAGAGCCGCAGAGGGGTAGGCGGGAGGGTTCGCATGTGAATCCATGCCAGACCCATGCTGGAGAACAACAGTTACAGGTAAGTAACTTGTTCCTTCTCCAGCATGGGATCTGGCATGGATTCACATGCTCATGAATAAAAGAATACATAGCAGTACACACATGCACAACCACGGGAGGTGGCAAAGGCTCAACATTAAGCATTACATCCAAAACTCAACATTAAGCACTTCTTACCTCCTCACCAGGCTCACTTTAGGCGAACAGGTTGCGAAGCACTGCTTGGCCGACCCTGGACTCCTCCCTGGAATCCCGGTCGACGCAGTAGAATCTCGTGAAGGTGTGCGTCGACCTCCACGTAGCAGCCCTGCAGATGTCTAGCAAGGGCACACCAGATAGGAACGCCGTGGTAGCTGCAATCGCTCTGGTGGAATGGGCTCTCGGACGGCCAGGCAGCGGTCGGTTTGCCAACCGATGACAGTACATGATACAGCCGGAGAGCCATCTGGAAATGGAAGCCTTCGAGAGAGCCTTCCCCTGATTGACAGGTCCAAAGTTCACAAAAAGTTGTGACGTCTTCCGAAAACTCTTCGTGCGGTCCACGTAGAACTTCAGCGCTCTAGCCACATCCAGCGAGTGCAAAGTCCTTTCAGCAGGCGACGAAGGCGACGGGAAGAAAACAGGCAACACCAAGGGTTTGTTGAGGTGGAAGTCCGACGGCACCTTAGGCATGAAGGAGGGGTGTGTCCTGAGCACTACCCTTGTGTCGTGAAAAGTCAAGTACGGGGGGCTTGTAGGAAAGGGCCTGGATCTCTCCCACCCGTCGTGCGGAGGTGATGGCCACAAGAAACGCTGTTTTCCACGACAAGAACTTCAACGGAGCTGAGTGCAGAGGCTCGAACGGAGGTCCCATGAGCTTGGTCAGCACCAGGTTGAGCTCCCACACCGGGGCCGGAGCCTTCACCGGCGGGAACGATCTGAACAGTCCCTTCATGAATTCTTTCAACAGACGATGAGGCCACAAAGACGTCTGTCCCGTGGTTCTGGTGTATCGGGAGATCGCAGCAAGATGAATCTTGATGGAAGCGTGAGCCAGTCCAGCCTTAGCCAGCGTCAGCAGGTACGGCAGTACTTGAGGAGCCGTAATCCGTAGAGGGTTAATCTTCTGTGCGTGGCACCAGACAGAGAACCTCTTCCATTTGTGTCCGTAGCATTTAAGAGTTGAGGACGCCCTGGCCTTTGCAAGAACCTCTCTGCAGTCGGCTGGTATGTCGTAACCTCCAAACTCTAACGCTGCAGGAGCCAGGCCTGCAAGTTCAGCGACTTCGGGTCGTGATGGAGGATGGCGCCTCCTTCCCTGGAGAGAAGATCCGCGTCCACTGGCAGCTTGATTGACGGGGACGCTGACAAGTCCAGAAGGTCCGGGAACCATATCTGCCTCGGCCACGCAGGTGCGACGAGGATCATCCTGCACCGTGACCTCCTGAGCTGGTTGATGAGCCGGATCAGCAGCGGCAATGGAGGGAACGCATATAGGAACAGGTCCTCCCAGGGGAACGAGAAAGCATCGCCCAAGCTCCTCGTCTGGAGAAACCTACTGGCGAACCTCTGGAGTTCGTCGCCGTCGCGAACAGATTGATCTGGGGTGTACCCCACCGTCGGAAGAGGCGGTCCACTAGATCCTGTCGTAGTTTCCACTCGTGGCACGAGCGCAGCTCTCTGCTGAGCGAGTCGGCGATGGTGTTTTTTATTCCTGCCAGATGAAACGGCACCAGAAATATCCCTTGGGCGACGGCCCAATGCCACAGATCCTGCGCCTCCTTGGACAGGGCTGGGGATCTGGTACCACCCTGCTTCCTGATGTAGAACATGGTGGTGGTGTTGTCGGTGAAGATCCTCACCACCGTGCCCTTGAGGGACGGAAGAAAGGACCTGAGGGCCCAAAACACAGCACGGAGTTCCAGGACGTTGATATGGAGGGACTTCTCCGTCGGCAGCCAAAGGCCCCTCGCGTGCAGATTTTCGGTGTGCGCTCCCCACCCTTCCAGGGAGGCATCCGTGGTCACTGTCTTCTGGTGGCCCGGGGTCTGGAAGTCCATGCCCGCCGTCAGATGCGCACGGGTGTCCCACCACCGGATCGCTCGTCGGGAGCTCTCGTCGAGTGTGATCCTGTCCTCGAAGCTGCCCGTCGTCTGGATCCAGCGAGCGTCCAGGAACTCCTGTAACGGGCGCATCCGAAGCCTGCACAGGCAGATGAGATAAATGCAAGAAGACATCATTCTGAGGAGGGATTTGATGGACCTCACCCTGGCCGCGTCCGCAACCAGCATCCGCTGCACCTTGCCCAAGATGGCCCTCGTCCTTTCCTCCGATGGAGGCCAGAAGCGCCACTGTGTTGAGTTTCACTCCCAGAAACAGTGCGTCTTGCGCGGGCACCAGGTGGGACTTGGCGTAGTTTATGGAGAATCCCAGGTTCGTGAGTAGTTGGATGGTCCTCACCGTGTGCTCCGCGGCGAGCTCCTTTGTCTTTGCTCGGATGAGCCAGTCGTCCGGGTAGGGGTAGACGTGGATCCCCTCCAGGCGCAGCCGCGCCGCCACCGGTGCGAGGCACTTGGTGAACACCCTGGGTGCCGACCTCAATCCGAAGGGAAGGGCTCTGAACTGGTAGTGACGCCCTTGGACCACGAATCTGAGAAACTTTCGGTGTCCCTTTAGGATGGGGATATGGAAGTAGGCATCCTCCAAATCCAACGACGACAGGAAGTCGCCCTCCTCCAGCTGACCCAGGACGTGCTGGAGGGTGACCATCCGGAACTTCTGTGCCTTGATGAATTTGTTCAGTCGTCGTAGGTCCAGGATGGGACGCCATCCTCCTGTATTCTTCTTCACGAGGAAGTATCTTGAGTAAACTCCGGAGCCCCAAAGCCTCTTTGGGACGAGCTCGATGGCGCCTTTCTTGAGCATCGCCTTTACCTCCAAGAGAAGTTGAGGGACGTGATGTTCCTTCGTGGCCACGGGGGGGGACGCGCGGGCACTTCTTTAGAAACTCAAGCGCGTGACCCTGGGCCAGGGCGTCCAGCACCCAACGGTCGGTGGAGATTGACTCCCACATGCTGACGGAAGTTCGCCAGCCGGCCTCCCACCGGGATGCTTCGGTGGGGGCCCGACCCCACGGCCGGTTCAGTCCTGCTTTCGACGAGGCTTTGCCGCCTTGTCCTCCCTGGCGACGACGGCGGGGTCCGCCCGACTTGCCTCGTCCCCTGTAGGCCTCCTGTGATGACGAAGCGGCGGCTTGACGGTAGGTGGAATATCCGCCGCCGGAACCTTTGGAGGCACCCTGCTTGCCTCCGGCGCTCCGAAAGGGCGGCCGTCGTTGCTGGAGAACACCAAGAGCCCGGGCCGTCTCCGTCTTGATGGCTTGTAGGGAATCGTCCACTGTTTTCCCAAACAGGTAGCTCCCGTCCAATGGCATATCCAAAACTCTGGTCTGCACGTCCTGCCGGAAGTACGTTGCCTTGAGCCATCCACGCCGTCTAAGGCACACGCCGTTGCCCAACTGGCATAAACCTGTGTCAGCGATGTCCGTCGCTATCGTAATGGTGTGGTCCGACGCCACTTCTCCTTCCTGCAAGATCTCTAGGGCCTCCACCGTCTTGTCATCCGGTAGGAAGTCCAGCAGGGGGGCGATCTTGTACCACAACTCCCTGTCGTAGCGGGCTATGATGGCTAAGGCGTTGGCAGCCTTAATCGTCATTGCTGCCGATGAGATGACCCTGCGTCCCATCGTGTCCAATTTCTTTCCCTCGCCGTCCGGTGAGGTTGACGTAGAGCCCGAAGCCCCCCGCCCGCTTTCTTCCTGGCCGAGTCCGGGGTCGGCTGTGGCCGAAGGCACAAGGGGGCCGCGTCTGGGACCCGGTACTTCTTCTCATACCGATCCCTTCTCGCAGGCGTTGTGGATGGGTTCTTGAGGAGGGCGAGACCCTCATCCCAGATATCATCTAGTAGAGGTACAGCGAGGACCGTCTTCCTCTTGGTCTCGTGCCGTTGATAAAGGAAACCTTCCTTCTTCTCTTCCGGGCAGAGCTGGAAAAGCTCGGATGCCCTGGCGATCATGGCATGAAACGATCCAATCTCGTCGGGCGGGGAAGCCCGGGGAGGAGGTGACGACGGAAGATCCTCGTCGTAAACCTTGTCGTCTCTACCCGTCGCGGCTGTGTCCGTCCCCGTATCATCCCCACGGGTCGTAGATGGGGAGGAGGGCTGAGCAGGGCGCGATGATTGAAAAGGAGGTGGAGGATGAATCCTTCTCTTAGGAGGAGGGCTCCCAGAAGGGCCTGGCTCCGGGTCCCTCGTCGGGAGCGGTTCCTCGGTTGGTGGTAACGGCAATCTCGTCCTTATCTGCAAGCATAAGGACGGTATAGCCAACAAAATGGCTGCCGAGTTGTCTTGCGGCACTGGTTCAGGGGATTCCGACGGGTGGTCAGGAGCCTCGTCGGCACCCTCGACGTTCTCGTCGTCTCCTATGTCGGGATCCCTCCCGAAGGGCTGGTCTTCTTCCACGCCAATGCCGTGGCTTAAGACTTCGATCAGCTCCTCTTCAGAGGTTGAGGCCGAATCCACGACGACCTCCCGCCCCCCCTTTTTCTTCTCCGTCGGAGGTTTCACGGGGGTCCTGTCGATGGGCTTGAAAGAGGACTCCCTCCGCGGTGGCAGGGAGACTCTGAGCCCCGAAGTCGCCTCCACTGGTGTAGCCTCCACAGGCTGAGCCAGAGCCGCCGCGACTGTCTCGATAGAGGCCTTGGCAGGGTGGATCAAGGCTTTCACCATCTTAGGTGCGCTCACCGCCTTCTCCTTGGGGGGAGGGTGACCGCCTCGCTCTCCCCTCCGATGGGGCCTTAGAGCTCGACCGGGGTCTCTCCAGGAACTTCGCCGGGTGCTCGGCCTTCCTCTTACCCGAGCCAGAGCATTGGCTCGTGGTTGATGGCACCGGGGAGGATGTGCCCTGCCTGGCAATCGTAGAGCCCGACCGTTCGGCGCTCCCGGTGCCAGCGGACTCGCGGTGCTTGGCCTTCTGTTGGGCCCCCGTCGCCGGGGCGCCCTCAAAGGTCTTAGAAGACCGCTCGGACTTCTTCTTCTCGCCTGACGGGCTCTTCCCTTCCAGCCAGTTGGCGAGACGCAGATGGCAGTCCTTCATGGTCCGCTCCGACATATTGCCGCAAAACGCACAGTCCTTCTCCACGTGCGTCTTGTCCTCATGCAGACAGTAGAGGCAAAGGGAGTGTTCGTCCTCCTTAAAGACATTCTGAAGCTGGCATCCAGGGCAGACCCTGAACAGCTTTCCGGGCGTCGAGCTTCCCTTCTCCTGGGCCATGTCCGAGATGGGCTTGAGAAACTTCTGGAGTCCTCCAAAAGCGTGGCTCGACGAAATCTTCACCCTTCAGGGGCGTAGAGGAATCCGACATGGGTCCAGTTGATCGGATAAAGAAACGGTGGAGCTTGAGGCTCTTTTGACCGAAAAAAGAGAGAATTTTCCTATGAAAAAGCGCGAAAACGCACTACAGCTCGAGAGCAATAGCACGAGGATCCCAACACATGAACGTGCGGTAAAAATCTGAAGTTGGCTGCCAGAGGCGGGGCTTAGGGAGATGGCAGTCATTGGCTGTGGTCAGTATGACGCAGAGATCAGTGATTGGTGACTACTACGAAAGACAGATCAGAAACGAAACTGATACTGATTTTTCTTTACCGAGGATTCCCAGCCTGACGACGGGGAATATTCATGAGCATGTGAATCCATGCCAGACCCCATGCTGGAGAATATATATTTTTCTAAGAACACATTACGTGGAAAATCTTACACATTGATCAAAGTGTTGGCTGTACATTCGGACTATCCTACCAACCTCCTGAGAGTTGCGCCTGGGCTGCTCTTCCACCTTACCGCTTGGAGGGCCTGGTATATTTCAAGGAAACCCTGTGAACCGAGTGAGGTGGATGTACCTGCACCCTGGAAACAATGTTTAGGGAAAACCTTCCCAACACACAGATACCTCTTACCTATGTCCGAATGTCAACAATTGAGGGCGAACTCAACCACTGACTCTGGCACTGGACCCCTTCTCTTGTCCTGTGCATGCTGAAGGCAGCTCTGCAGGGATTTTAATGCTATTCAGGCAAAGAACACACAGGGCTGCATTGGATGCAAGTTCTTGAGGCATGTCTATGCTTATCAGCTGCCGAGAAGGGGGGCATGGACTGGACACAGACTCTGAACCCTGTGAAATTCAGCATGCTCTTGGACACGATTGAAGAATTTGAGAAAAGACCATCTAAATGGCATGGTACATGTAGCTACCTTGGTAGAATAGTTTAAAGTGCAACAAATCGGGCAAGGTTTAAGAATACCTTTACAACCAATGCCATGTAGACGTAATAGCGGAAAGTACTGATTTTCGTTTTTTAAAGAATTACAAACCATTCTTATCCAACTTGATTCCGACATAGCAGAAAAGAAAAGTACTTTCTAATAAATCCATGGTTCTAGTACTTGTTTCAACACGCTGCTGAAAAAATAAAGCAGGCCTTGAAAATTATTTAAAATCCTGCCAGACCTGCAGGTCAAATAACTTCATTGGCCTACTTGCCCTAAGGAAAATGCTCTCGACCCATGGTGACGGGTGACATTTTCACACCACTTTCTTTAAAATGGTGCTTGTCGACCGTGATGAATCGGATGGTGCCATCACTTCTTTTCCAGCAGTGACTTCTCCCTATGTGGCCAGGGGACAGCAGCCGCTACCTGATCCTGACCCTGGTGGTGGCTATATATGGGAGGATCACATGGGTGGAGGCAAACCTCAGGGGAGTGACACATCATCGGACGAGACATGGTATCCCCCTTTTACTTTTAGGGATACCCTCTCCATTTCCCATGCCTTAACGGCATATTATAATAACGCCCTTCAACTACCCTTGAGAGCTACTAAGAATACCTTCCCATACTCTAATCAAGAAATGACTTCCCTTTCCCTGAATGTAAGTAAAAGTACTGTAACGAGGAAGCTGAGTAATGAAGATCAATAGAGGCCAGAAGCACAAGCTGCCCTCTAGTTGTTGCAAGCGTATACTTGATGCTGGAACATTTAAACCACTGAAACAGCTGACAGAAGAGAGAAGTTGGCTGGGAGAATCTCGTCCTCTCGCTACCAACCAAGGGACAACTGTGCTGTTGAGAAGTCCGTGGAGTCAACCGGCTCATCGAAAAGTCAAAGGAGAGCAGACTGAATGAGCGGTCCGCTGCGAGGACGTCACGAGAGGAAGAGAAAGAAAGACTTCCTGACGTGACGGAGAAACCCAGACCAGGCAAGCAGGGGCCACGAGGGCAATAGAAACAACAAAGCAGAGGTGTTGAACATGGAAAGAAGGAACAGGATGTCACAGAGCCGCTGCATGTTTACCACTGGAGAACCGACACACGCCAGAGAGCCGGTGAGCCCACCCTAGGGAAGATGGGACACTGGGGCACTTTGGCAACCCTACCGAAAGCAAATAAGAATAAATGAAGCATATGATAAAGAATGGGATACTCGATATTTCCTAAAGAGACATAACCAAATGAATAGAAGATATTGTCAAGTTTGCAAGTGTGGGCAGTGAAACATATGAGAAAGTTCTGGCAGGAGAGTATACCACGCAGAATCAAGTTACAAGTGTGTTAAGTGAAGGACACAAGAAAGCTATGGCAGTAGAGCATACCAGACAGACTCAAGTTTGCAAGTTTATCAAATGAAGCATACGAGAAAGTCAGGTTGGACAGTGTGTAAAATTAATCACATGAGAGAGTCCGGATAAGGATACATTTTGTTAAACCAAAGACTGTTGAAATTACATTGAACAGAAAAAGAAGCCTGGCAGGAGAGTACACCAGGTATCCTACCAAAATCAAGACCAACGGCCAATTTGTTTTACATACAAGTTGTTTTGCTGACCACAAGAAGCCCAAAGAAAACTCATAACCTTAAAGTTTAAAATGCAGTGAAAAGAAATCCAGGGGAAGGGAGCCATTTGGAACCTTTGTGTTGGAATTACGCATTTCCTTTTTGAACATTTGTACACTTTCAAGGCCAAAGACATTTCCCTTTTCACATTAGAGTTAATTTTTGAATGTGAGGGCAAGAACAGTATTTCGGCCACAGGACAGTTTGCTTTGGACATCTTGATATTGGACAGGCCCTTAGTTTTGCTTTAGGCAGGAGGGAAATGCCTCCTAGAATATCGATAGTGAGGCCTTTACCAGCTCCTTTTGTTTCAATAAAAGTTTATGGTCAAAACCATGAGTCCTCTGTGTCCGCGTCTCATTCCTGGCTCAAAGAACATAGACCCACTTCCTGTTTGGCACACTGCTGCCACCGAGAGATCAGCAACACAGAGCAAAACCTTTCTTGAACATTTACTGCAAAGTCTTGTTTGCAATAAATATAAAATAAAGGTTTCAAACATTCATTGTACTTGACCTTGATGAAAACTCCCTGACTATACTAGTGGTCAAGTAGATTTTGCGAGTCCTATACAAAATATAAATGAAAAAAACTTAGCAAGGAAACACAGGTACACAAACAGGGCAGAGATTTCAGGAAAATAAACAATTGATCATGTTTGAACAACTTGCACCCCATAGAGGCTCAGCAAGTATGGTGGCCATGTTTACATAAGACACAGAATGGTCTTGACATGACCAACATATTTGTGCCAACACCAATGCCTTACCCAAACATGGACACAACATTGAATACCAACTCTTAAAATATTAGACCAATGATATCAGGAGGCATATGTCAATTGCGAGACATGCAATAGTATTTGGTTATGAATTATGTTAGCTGTCAGGGCAAGAACCAATGCAAAAAGGAAACAGAAATATATTCCATTTGTACTCCTGAAAGGCGCTTTTTTCTATCCTCAAAGGCGTAGCAAAACATTGACATGTTTCATGTTCAAGCAACACAACAACCAAAGCGATAGAGGAACTGAAGGTAGGCTGAGAATGGGATATGTGGGGTAGTGTTTTAGGTTATTATGGCAATTTATCATGTGGTATTATGGTCTGGGTAAACGGCTGTGTATGGACTGGATCCAGATAGTCAAGGATCCCAAGTGCTGAAAATGTGTTAATGCCAAAGAAAAGGAAGTAAAAGACATGCAAAGTTAATATATCATTGAACGTGTGAATGTTCCATTGTAGAGAGGCAAAAAAAGAAGTCTGTTTTTATAAAGAAATATGTATTAACAATGAAGAGTTTGAGTACTAAAGCAAATCCACTCAATACAAACCCATTTTCTTCTTTCATCAAACGATACATATCAAACTGATAATCGCCTTCTCCCTGGAAAAGTTCTTCATCAGCCGATATATCACAAAATACTGTCAGTCCATCTGCAAAAGAAGAAGACATCAACTCATAGGGACTAATTAAATGCTACGTTTTGTTTACAGTTTTCATGATCTCAATGTATCCCATTGCCCAACTCTACCCAAGACCACTGATCCCTCGGATACTGGAAAGCAAGTAATCCTTACGTTTAAACATGGCCTCTCTGTGCCCCACCAGCTTGGCCTTCCTCTGAGGGTGTAGCTTAAAGAGGTACAGAATAAGGACTATCACAGTACCTCAAGACAGTCAGAATTATAACTGTGCACTCAAAAAACTGTCATTCATTCATTCATGGATACACACGGATTGGCCTTTTATCAGGCATTTGTTGTGGACAAAGAATTTGGCTGAAAAATAGGATCCATTAAACAAACCGATAAAAAGAAATTGCAAAGGTTTACATGGAGCTCTACAAAAAGTTAAATCAGTCATCAAAAAGGAAAAGCTTTGGCAGTGTCAATACTAGCTGAGCACTAGATATTGAATTTCACTTTAAACTACAGAGAGCAACAGTGTAGTCTTCTTTCGTGGAAAGAAACATTTGAACACTTTAAAAACCAAAGAGGGACAACAGAGAGAGATCCATACAGAGCGGAGACGCTGCGAGATGCAGGAAGTTGGAATCCTGAGACCGGAGCAAGCTGGCGGAAAAGGGAGAAAAGCCTTGTCTGATCCTGGGAGGAAGAAAACACACAGCTTTGGCTGCCAAGAGGAATGGCAACACTGCCCTGATAGTCGGATCTGCAAGTCCTTGGCAAGTGTTGAGGCCGTAGTCAGCAGGAAGACGATGACCCATCGGAACGCAAAAGACCAGTGAAGATAACCAGGCCCTGTTTACAGTCCCAGCGAGGTCCGGCGACGTGGCACAATTCCCTAAACGGCAATGGGAGGCACGGGTCTGCTGGCGGGTACATGAGGAAGGTAAAAGGGTCTCTGTGTGGTTCCTGGTGTAGTAATGTCTATGACAAGAACATGGAGAGAATGTTCATAGACCCCAAGAGTCAAGAGGACTATTTATGCACCAGAGGAAATCTTCCTCGTCGAGGACCCAAGTCAAAACAGACACACAACATCTTCCTCGTGGCAGTACTTGGCAGGCCAGTGAACTAGATCTGCTGACTCAAAGAAGTAGAATCGGGGTCTGGGACCCAAACACCATGAGAACTTTATAGTATTGAACAGAGGAGACACTAAAGTATACAGGTGAAGGGGGTCCTTCCTCCTGGGTGTACTGAGACTGGCACCTTCTAAAGAGAAGCATCAGGAAGAGGGAGTCATCCTCCTCATATTAAGTGTTAAAGGAGCCTTCCAAACAGGAGAAGGGAGGCATTCCCCGACTTGAACTACTTGTGCATAGGCGCGTTATAAATGCCATATCATATCATTCCTCCTGATTCAAGTGGAGGAAGTAAGGAGAAGCTTCCAGCCAGGGGAAGGGAGTTATTCCCACTGGCATTCGACTACAAAGTGTTAAAGGAACCTTTCAATCAGGGGAAGAGAGGATAGATCAACAACCGGCGAGGAAAAGGGTTGTTGGGCTTGTTTTCTTTGTTTGTTGCCTAGCATTTCGGTACTGGACTGCCCCAGGGCAGGACAAAGACTGATATGTTTTGGATATTTCTCCTCTGTGAAAGATAGTGAGCTAGAACCTCTGGGTAAGGCTCTCGTAACCAGAACTAATGTCTGGCAGAGGGACTCCCTGGACCCCCCTTGTTATTTGAAGACACTTGCAACTAGGGCAACAGAGTAATTCCCCCTGGTGAACACTGGTTGAACTATGCTGTGTTGCAAACACGCCAACCAGGGTAAGGGAGTCATTCCGCCTGGTGAGAACTATTGAAGTTCCTGTAGTGTACTGCGATCACAAACCCAGGAGAAGGGAGCCATTCTCCAGTGCAACAAACATTTTTGCTTTATCTACATTAGTTAGAAGCGTGAGGGATAGAACTTTGTATTTTGACACTGGACGGTGGACAATTGAGTTCAAAGGACATTGACAGATCCTTTTTAGTCTTTAATTGAGTCAGTGAAACCCCTCATAGAAATAGGGACAGTTAGGCCTTTTTCTTTTCTTTGCAAGAATAATAAAAGTCTATGCCAACCATCATGCCACCTTTGTGTCAATCTCCTTCTTCCACACCCTTACAACAAGCAGCAACTTCTAAAGTACAGCCAGTCATACATGACCATCAATCTGGCAAACAAAGGGACTGACTCTGCCCTGCAGTACAACAGATCAAATCGAGAGGTCGAAATGACCCCCACCCACACCTCTACTCACTCTTTCCTCATCACGCTATCCCTCCTTCTGCTGCTCCTCCATCTTCAACTCCACCTCCTCTCTGAGTGAGACAGGGCAGCAAGGGGACAATTTTGGAATTAGGTAGCCGCCATGCTGCACTGGGGCTGTGGGCAGGGCGGAACAAGAGACCAGTCCTAAAGCAAGATCGATGAATGTCCAGGGTGCACCCACTTGAAAAATCAATGAGGCCAATTCACCCAGTCCCGGGAATTTAAGAAAAGTGTCCAAATTGACAGAGCTGTTGATGGAATCCAGAGGTGTTTGGAGAGCCAGAGAGAGAGTGGCAGAGAGAGGAACGAATATGGAGAGCATGAGAATGGGAGAAAGCAGGAAAGAAGAAGTTAGGAGGAGGAAGGCAATGAGCAGGATACCATCAAAAGGAAGGCACGAATAGGGAAAGGAAGGCAGTGAAAGATGGCGGGATTAAGAGGAGGAACTGGGACTTAATGTTAAGTATATCCATGGAGGCAACTCTGTGAAGCCTAAATTGGAGGAGAGAAACTTCTCAGCAAATAAAGTTACTAAATTAAAAATACTACAGAGTAGATTTCCGGATTTAGGTGAAATACTAAAGGATATACCTCCTTGTTCAGATCAAAGCAGAAAGGACTTGGAACTGCATGAGAGAGTAGGAGAGCAGCTCTGTGTCACAATAGAAGATAGCATAAAGTAGTGAGGAGCTTGAAGTTGTTCGGCCTTCCGGGGAAAAGAGGTCTATTTAAAAGCAATACGATTAAGCACTCGGGAGGCCATACGTGAAAATGGCTTATGCAGGATATGTGCAAGTTGCAGATTTCATATAGAGCTTATAGCAATGTTAGGATGAAGTCCTAATGTGATTCACATTGAGCCCCTTGACATTTTTCATGGTTCACCAGCCTGTTTTTCCACAGAGATTCCTTATCCAGGGACTCGTGACGATGTAACCCACTGCACGTGTCCCTGGGAGTTCCTAAAACTCCCATGCCAGGGTGTTAGTAAGGTACTGTGATTGCAGAGTCCTCACAAAACCCCAGCCTAAAGTCTCCTCCGAGGTGGCAAGGGGAAGGCAGCCGCTACCCGATCCTAACCTTGGGGTGGTAGTAGTCGGGTGGATCACCTGGGAGAAGGCCCCCAAGGGAATGGGAGGGTTTGGCTAGGAGAGACACAGTAATCATCTTCTTTGGAGGGTGAGATATCCATGATGCCAGAATACCTAATGGCTTTGTGTCAGAGTAAGGTTTCCCTTCCCAAAGGCACCGAAAATGTTAGTAATGAAAACCCTCATGGCCAGCATAAGAAAACAACATGCAAGAATCAGAACATCAATATCATCACTTCTGAGAAATAGGATTCTTGCTTTGGTTTGAGCTGTGAAATGAAGAACCAACCATTGTTTTATAAACACAGTGAGTCAGGTAAAGTTAAAACCGAAACCTGTGATGAAAAGAATAACGTACGTTGGGGACTTCAAGTCACATAATGCTATAGGTACTGGGACGACGAAGAAGGGCTCAGAGGCAAAGAACTGTATTACGCAGTCGAACCTACACCTGAGTGGGAATTTTGATTACTGAAATCCCCCTCAGGTGCAGATCAGTATTAGTAGTAGAAGTTATCAGTGGCCGTGTATGCAGCAGGGGCTGAGAAACAAGGGTGCCGGAACCACTGCGGTGTCTGTAGCGGTTCATGGCGATGAGTGCGTGAGAAGGAGAAGCACGAACTGCAGAGGTTGTGCAGCAGAAGTGCTGCTGTTGCAGGTTAACCCGTGGGAGAGAAGAGCTCTCGGCACTTTATGCCTGGCTCCGGTGGCTGGCAAACACTGGGGGAGACGAGAGGAGCAACGTGGGCTCCTGTAGGGGAAGGCGCGAGTCACGGACAGCAACCAGAGCTGTCGGAAGCTCGGAATCAGACGAGCAAATAAGAAGTGGTGGCGGCAGCAGCAGCAGGATAGTGGGCACGCAGGGAGAAACCATTGAGTTGACCATTGACGGGTGACCCCAGGGGGCTCTGTGGTAAACCACTGGCTGCTTATAAATCTTTTGAATACCCAACTAATGAAAGAAAGTGTTATTGTTCCAATACTCTTGTTGAGAGGAAACGGGAAGAGAAAGTTTATAACCTTCACTAGCCAAGTAAAGAGGACGATATTTAAGAAAGGCTTTAACTAACATTGCCCAAGGAAAGAGCGGCAAGTAGTGAACCCAAAGTGTAACGCCCATTGGGAAAAATAAAGAGGGGGCAATGTTCAAACTCTGTAACCAGCATTACCAAAGTAAAGAGAAGGCAATATTTGAGCCAGATAACCAGCATTGCCTAAGCCAAAGAAAGGCTTTGTTAGAGAGAGAGAAACTTTATGAAAGACATTACCAACAATTACTTGGTGTGATAGTGGAAACCAAAAGGATGCAGGAATGTGGCCCTCCTTGTGGAGAATATCAAGGGGGAGAGGAACACAACCTGGATTGCATGTGGCCAATCAATCAGTGGAACGCACAGCATCAATGGGTGTTGTATCCGTATGGAAGAAGTTGTGAATGTTACTGTTGCTGAAAGCCTAAGACTTAACTAATGTTTGAAGTAAACCACACACAATAGTACTTGTAGTAGTATTAGGAGATTTATCCTGACAAGCGAGTACACCAGGAAAGGAATTGTTAGTGCTAGTCCTGGCCGGTTAATGAATCAGGAAGACGACATTATAGTACTACATTGAAGTGAAAGGTTGTGGTGGAGAGAAAGTGGCAAGGCCACTAATGTGTTTAATGAAACCATCCTGGCGGAAGCATTGTTGTGCATAATAAGTGTGTAGTAGTTGTCTTTCTCAGAGAAGTCATATTTAAATATTCACTGGAAGAGTAAAGACAGACTTTTTGGCTTGACAGACAAAAGCCTGTGGGAACGTTAAGCTGAAGAGTGTTAAACTTTGTTTAATTATAAGAAAGTTCCAATGACAGGTGAAACCCTCGAGGAGTGAAGGAACTTTATGTTGGAAGCAGAACTTGGCTATTGGAAGGAACCTTTGTGCTACCTTTTGTGGGATTGGTTGATTACTGTACGTTCAATAATTGGTCCCAATTTTCTTTGCACATTTTGCGGCATATATATGTGGGGGTGGGTATAGGGATATACATAATGTGAAGGGGTTAATGTGGCGGTGTCTCCTGTACAGAACGCATGGTATCAACAGTAAAACAGACACAAGTGACCACAATTCAAGTGTGTTTATTACAAGCTATGACCATCAAATAATAATAACCCAGTCCTAGTGGTGTCTTGTCAAAATAAAAGGGCCTATACTAAAAAATGTATTGGCAATCCTTACCTCTAAATACAAACAGCATGGGGGATAATGTTACAAAAAGAAAGAAGACCTACATCTTCCGTTTATTAACTCAAACACACACAGACACCACTCTGGTACTGGGACAAGGAAGAGCAATGCTGAGTACCAAGATCGGTGTGTAGTGAACGAACATTGCCTGCACCTGAGGCCAAGGCGGCAGTAAAAATGGCGGCTCAAGGTAGGTCAAGAGAGTCGCCAGGGGAATAGCCAGGAGAGTTGCCAGTAGAACGCTTGGAGGTGAAGCCTGGGAGACGTGTGCCTAAAGCGCCTATGAGCTGTAGTCGCTGCAGTTGGAGCAGATTGTGGCATGAGCACTTGACAGGTCTCCGGTAGCAGAGCTGGTCTGCATACTCCTGGAGTAAGAGAGACTCCCTCTCCATACAATCGAGTCAGTGGAGAACCTGGGGGAAAGGCACGCCGAGCCAGGAGCAGCAACATCCAAGGCGGGCCTGCTGCCGCGCAGAAGAGCACCCAGAGACAGCACACCCGGTGAGTCAGAGTAGCCTGAGTGACTCTGGGATGCTGAGTTGTAGACCGCATGGTTGCTGCAGATCGGGTTGCTCGAGAGTGAGCGGGAGACCGTTTGAGCAATATGAATACCGGTCAGTTTTGAACTAAACGCTTTTGATAATTACAATGTCACAAAACTGCTGAGAAAACCAAATAAAGGGTTTTGGAAATACCAAACTGTAAAAAGAGATAAAATGATAAAGTCAAGAGAGTGCCAGTGAAAATTCCAATATTTGAACTTATGGCTATGCCCATGAACAGGGGTAGGTACAAGATCCCAGAAGGAGAGTGAACTGGGAATTTGATGTGGGTTGATACAAAATGATTGACTGAATGAAAGGAAGAAACACTTGCGTACAGGCACGTTCTAAATGACATATCATAAGGGAGCTATTTTGAATACTGATCCGAAAGAAAGCATGCATGATTGAATACCAATTGGATTGAAAGCGATATGGTGCAATTTTCTGATAAAAAGAAACTGTAATCTGAGAGAACAAGCATTGGCAAGCACCACAAGAATATAAGGAACTGTGTAAATTGAAGGAATGAACAGTGGCAAAAGCCCCACGAATATTTTGAAAGTGCAACAAGGGAATGGTGGCAAAACAAGCACTGACAAAGCATCAAGAGGATGTGAAATGAGAATAAGTCAAGTACCACTGTCAAGCTGAAACAGTGGCAGCGTGCCTGTGAAGAAGAGGCAATTATAGTTGTTGGTTGCGTGACATGTAATGGGTGGAACGTGAGGTCTGACAACTGCGCCCAGACCGAGTACACCCACCTAAGGAAAAGCTTGTGATTACATATAAAGAAAAACTTGTGTTATCTGAACTTAAGGAATTGAACTCTAGGAAACTGGTGAAAGGCAACCAAGCCAGAAGAGCTAGGTAGTATCCCAATGAATTGTGTTTTCTAACATTGAGGGACTTGAAAGCTTGGGGAAGGGAACCCATCCTCTTTTGAAATGTGAATTATCTTGAATCTTGGTGTAGGGAAAACCCCTTTTTCAACCAAGACCTGAAAGAAGCTCTGAACTTTCATTTGAACACTTCTTATTTGATGCCGACATCCCTACACATTTTATACAGTTAGATGTGAGGACAAGTATAGGTTTGGGACACAGACAGACATTTGCGTTGGACTTCCTGACACAGACTATCATTAGTTGCATTTAGGTAGGGAAATCTCACCTTAGCATTGGGCAAGTTAGGCCTTTTTCCAGCCCTCCTTTTAAATGTAATAAAAGTTAATAGCCTAAACTTTATTCAGTTGTCTGTCTACTTCATGATGCCTTCACAGTGTCCACAAAACTATCTGTATGTACCGTACCGAAAGGTCGGTTCTTGCACGTGCAGATAGATTTCATGCAGCTCCTTGCTTGACATATCTGTACAGTTTAGCGGTGGTGGTGTGTTTTCGGGGTAGGTGGAAGCCTACCCATCTAGAAAGGCAGATGCAATCACTGTGGCGAAGAAACGACTAACTGAGTTTATAGCACAGTTTGGATTGCCCCTATGCATAGACAGCGACTGGGGTACCCACTTCACCGGTCAGGTTTTTAGGGAAGTGTGTAAGGCTCTGAGAATAGCAGAGCAGTTTCATTGCGCGTACCACCCACGTATTAGTGCACATGTAGAACGTCAGAACAGCGACCTTAAGTTAAGACTATCCAAGGTGTGCAGCGAAACCGGGCTAAATTGGCCCCATGCTCTCCCTCTTGCATTGTTAGCCAAGAGAAACAACCCACAGCGCAAACATAAATCCCCACAGGTCACTCCATGAGAATGGAAACTGCTCCACCTGCAGTTCCCTTACCTCAGAGCTTAGCGCTGGAGGATGACACATTGATCAAATACTGCTGCACGTTGATTAAAACTGTTCAATCTCTCCATGCAGAGGTCGGCGAGGCCCTGCCCGAACCAGCCGTTGGGACATGCCACCACCTGCAGCCAGGGAACTGGGTCCTCAGTGAAAACAAGTCACTCCAGCCGAGGTGGCATGGCCCCTGCCATGTCTTGCTTACCACAAGTTCTGCTGTGAAGTGTGACGGGATCCCGGCCTGGATCCATGCTTCGCATTGGCACAAAGTTCCGGCGCCATCCAATGACATCACCACCGAGACTGCTGATCTTCCTCAGACAAGCTCTGGCGCTGTCAAGAACACTGACACTACCGTCTGATGCCTCCAGTCCAGTGCCAGACCCATCTGGTGTTTCTGGACAACGGCCTACGAGAGCTTTGGCCAAAGTGGTGGCTGGTCAAGTTATTCACCACTAGATCCAGTAACCCAGCCACAATGAATCTGCCGATTGAGTGGTCCCCAAACCAAGAGTAGAGTTTATTGCTGCTATGTCCCCAGCATCTATGAGTTGTTGCCCCTGCTGCTATCACTTGCTGGTTTTAATCTGTGTGACCATGACCTTCCTATTTGTCTGGCTCTGGTACTTGTGAATGTTGAAGTTCATGTACCGATAGAAAAAGCACAGGACTTTGGAACAGCTGAACTTTGGAACATCTGAACTTTGGATCTGTTGAGCTATGGAACACTTTGAACTGTGGGCCTTCGCTTCACTCACAGCAACTACCTCACTACCCCTGCTGCCCAGAGTGAAAGGACAGCTATGGCCATGTTTCTCCACCTACACCCTGCAACCTCCCGACTCTGACCGACTGAGTTGAACAGTGTCCCGTTACCACTAACTTTCCCTCAGAGAAGCTTCCAAGCGCCTCAGATCCAGAAAAAAAAAACTCGGAGGCCACCATGGCTGCATATCTGTTATCGTAGTGATTGTAAGATTAATAATGATCTCCAATGTTAATGTGTCTGAATCCTTCCGCACTTCTTGTCATGATAATGAGGGTGCCACTGCATACCCCTGGACCGACAGCGCAAACACTTATTTGCACCTCCAGTGGCAGTATGCCTGCATTTTCAACCTTACCGACTGTTGGGTGTGCGACCACCTGCCGCACGACATGTCTGCTCAGTTTCCCATTGCTCTCATTCCTTTCCAGTGGGGAGACCTTTGCCTGGACCTCAAGCCAACAACCCAGTCCTTAGGTCCCAGACCCTGCTGGGATGCCCCTCCACACATGGGTTCAAGGGACCACCAAAATTCCCCAACCCATACCAGGTACAGACCAAATCTGGTGCGCTTTGTCTGTCCTCTCCGGGAACTGGGCTCCTATGCTATACCAATCAAGGGCCCATGTACATGGGAACAAGCAAATGTCTGCATTACATGTCTACCCGCTCTAGTGTAGTAATAAGGGATACATTACACACCGTAATCGTATTTTTCGAAACTCGAAAAGGGACGTCGAACAGGGTGTGCCAGTAATACTATCCCTAGTGTGACGTCCCATGTACCCATGATCCCTCACGCTTGTAGGACCCTCAGATTGTATTTTTTCTGACATGAGGTACCATGAGGAATAGCGTGAGTACAGAGTATCTAAGCAGATAAGATAGATCAGACAACAAGCATCCATATGCCTTCTCTCAGAGGGGAGGAAGGGCGGGCACTTGTGAATCTAAGCAGATACAAGCATCAGAAGGAACAAGTTACTTACCTGTAACTGTTGTTCTCCAGCATGGGTCTGGCATGGATTCACATGCTCATGAATATTCCCCGTCGTCAGGCTGGGAATCCTCGGTAAAGAAAAAAAACAGTATCAGTTTCGTTTCTGATCTGTCTTTCGTAGTAATAAACAATCACTGGTCTCTGCGTCATACTGACCACAGCCAATGACTGCCCTCTACCTAAGCACCGCCTCTGGCAGTCATCTTCAGATTTGGAAGCACGTGAAGTGGCAGTATGACCAAGTGAAGAGCCGCAGAGGGGTAGGCGGGAGGGTTCGCATGTGAATCCATGCCAGACCCATGCTGGAGAACAACAGTTACAGGTAAGTAACTTGTTCCTTCTCCAGCATGGGGTCTGGCATGGATTCACATGCTCATGAATAAAGAACACATAGCAGTACACACATGCACAACCACGGGAGGTGGCAAAGGCTCAACATTAAGCATTACATCAAACTCAACATTAAGCATCTTACCTCCTCACCAGGCTCACCTCAGGCGAACAGGTTGCGCAGCACTGCTTGGCCGACCCTGGACTCCCGATCGACGCAGTAGAATTTCGTGAAGGTGTGCGTCGACCTCCACGTAGCAGCCCTACATATGTCCAGCAGGGGCACACCAGAAAGGAACGCCGTGGTAGCTGCGATCGCTCTGGTGGAATGGGCTCTCGGACGGCCAGGCAGCGGTCGGTTTGCCAACCGATGACAGTACATGATACAGCCGGAGAGCCATCTGGAAATGGAAGCCTTCGAGAGAGCCTTCCCCTGATTGACAGGTCCAAAGTTCACAAAGAGTTGTGACGTCTTCCGAAAACACTTCGTGCGGTCCACGTAGAACTTCAGCGCTCTAGCCACATCCAGCGAGTGCAAAGTCCTCTCAGCCGGCGACGAAGGCGACGGGAAGAACACAGGCAACACCAAGGGTTCGTTGAGATGGAAGTCCGACAGTACCTTGGGCATGAAGGAGGGGTGCGTCCTGAGCACTACCCTCGTGTCGTGAAAAGTCAAGTACGGGGCCTTGCAGGAAAGGGCCTGGATCTCTCCCACCCGTCGTGCGGAGGTGATGGCCACAAGAAACGCTGTTTTCCACGACAGAAACTTCAACGGGGCCGAGTGCAGAGGCTCGAACGGAGGTCCCATGAGCTTGGTCAGCACCACGTTGAGCTCCCACGCCGGGGCCTTCACCGGCGGGAACGATCTCAACAGTCCCTTCATGAACTCTTTAACCAGATGATGAGACCACAAGGACGTCCACCCCGTGGTTCTGGTGTATCGGGAGATCGCAGCAAGATGAATCTTGATGGACGCGTGTGCCAGTCCAGCTTTGGCCAGCGTCAGCAGGTACGGCAGTACCTGGGGAGCCGTAATACGTAGAGGGTTAATCTTCTGTGCGTGGCACCAGACAGAGAACCTCTTCCATTTGTGTCCGTAGCATTTAAGAGTTGAGGACGCCCTGGCCTTTGCAAGAACCTCTCTGCAGTCGGCCGGTATGTCGTATCCTCCAAACTCTAGCGCTGCAGGAGCCAGGCCTGCAAGTTCAGCGATTTCGGGTCGTGGTGGAGGATGGCGCCTCCTTCCCTGGAGAGTAGATCCGCGTCCACCGGCAGCTTGATTGGTGGGGACGCTGACAAGTCCAGAAGGTCCGGGAACCATATCTGCCTCGGCCACGCAGGTGCGACGAGGATCATCCTGCACCGTGACCTCTTGAGCTGGTTGACGAGCCGGATTAGCAGTGGCAAAGGAGGGAACGCGTAGAGGAACAGGCCCTCCCAGGGGAACGAGAAAGCATCGCCCATGCTCCTCGCCTGGGGAAACCTGCTGGCGAACCTCCGGCACTTGGAGTTCGTCGCCGTCGCGAACAGGTCGATCTGGGGTGTGCCCCACCGTCGGAAGAGGCGATCCACTAGATTCTGCCGTAGTTCCCACTCGTGGCAAGAGCGCAGCTCCCTGCTGAGTGAGTCGGCGATGGTGTTTTTTTTATCTCTGCCAGATGAAACGGCACCAGAAACATCCTTTGGGCGACGGCCCAATGCCACAGGTCCTGCGCCTCCTTGGACAGTGCTGAGGACCTGGTTCCGCCCTCTTTCCTGATGTAAAACATGGTGGTGGTGTTGTCGGTGAAGATCCTCACCACCTTGCCCTTGAGGGACGGAAGGAAGGACCTGAAGGCCCAGAACACTGCACAGAGCTCCAGGACGTTGATATGGAGGGACTTCTCCGTCGGGAGCCAAAGGCCTCTCGCGTGCAGATTTTCAGTGTGCGCTCCCCACCCTTCCAGGGAGGCATCCGTGGTCACAGTCTCCTGGTGGTCTGGGGTCTGGAAGTCCATGCCCGCCGTCAGATGCGCGCGGGTGCCCCACCACCGGACCGCTCGGCGGAAACTCTCGTCGAGTGTGATCCTCTCCTCGAAGCCGCCCGTCGTTTGGATCCAGCGCGCGTCCAGGAACTCCTGCAACGGGCGCATCCGGAGCCTGCACATGGGAATGAGGTAGATGCAAGAAGACATCATTCCGAGGAGGGACTTGATGGACCTCACCTTGGCCGCGTCGGAAACCAACATCCGCTGTACCTTGCCCAGGATGGACCTGGTCCTCTCCTCCGACGGGGAGGTCAGAAGGGACACTGTCGAGCTTCGCTCCCAGAAACAGTGCGTTTTGCGCGGGTACCAGGTGGGACTTGGCGTAGTTCACGGAGAATCCCAGGTCCGTGAGAAGTTGGACGGTCCTTGCCGTGTGCTCCACGGCGAGCTCCCTCGTCTTGGCTCGGATGAGCCAGTCGTCCAGGTAGGGGTAGACTTGGTGAATACCCTGGGTGCCGACCGTAGTCCGAAGGGGAGGGCTTTGAACTGGTAGTGACGCCCTTGGACCACAAACCTGAGGAATTTTCGGTGCCCCTTTAGGATGGGAATATGGAAGTAGGCATCCTCCAAATCCAACGACGACAGGAAGTCTCCTTCCTCCAGCTGACCCAGGACGTGCTGGAGGGTGACCATCCGGAACTTCTGCGCCTTGATGAACTTGTTCAGACGTCGCAGGTCTAGGATGGGGCGCCATCCTCCCGTCTTCTTCTTCACGAGGAAGTATCTCGAGTAAACTCCGGAGCCCCAAAGCCTCTTTGGGACGAGTTCGATGGCGCCCTTCCTGAGCATCGCCTTTACCTCCAGGAGAACCTGAGGGACATGAAGCTCTTTCCTGGCCACGGGGGGGACGCGCGGGCACCTTCTTTGAAACTCGAGCGCGTGGCCCCGGGCTAAGGCGTCCAGCACCCAACGGTCGGTGGAGATGGACTCCCACACGCTGACGAAGCTCGCCAGCCGGCCTCCCACCGGGGTGCTTCGGTGGGGGCCCGACCCCACGGCCGGTTCAATCCTGTTTCGACAAGGCTTTGCCGCCTCAACCTCCTTGGCGACGACGGCGGGGTCCGCCAGACTTGCCTCGTCCTCTGTAGGCCTCCTGAGACGACGAGCGGGCCGCTTGACGGTAGGTGGAGAAACCGCCGCCGGAACCTTTGGAGGCGCCCTTGCCTCCGCTGCTCCGAAAGGGCGTCCGTCGTTGCTGCAGAACCCCAAGGGGCCCGGGCCGTCTCAGTGTCCGCTTTAATGGCCTGAAGGGAATCGTCCACTGTTTTCCCAAACAGGTTGTTCCCATCGAACGGCATGTCCAGGACTCTGGTCTGTACGTCTTGACGGAAGTCCGTAGCCTTGAGCCATCCACGCCGCCTAAGGCACACGCCGTTGCCCAACTGGCGAAACCCAGTGTCGGCGATGTCCGTCGCAATAGTGATGGCGTGGTCCGACGCCACCTCACCTTCCTGTAGGATCTCCAGGGCATCCGCCCTCTTGTCGTCCGGTAGGAAGTCCAGCAGGGGAGCCAGTTTGTACCATAGCTCCCTGTCGTAGCGGGCCACGATAGCCAAGGCGTTGGCCGCTTTAATCGTCGTCGCTGCAGACGAGGTGACCCTGCGTCCCATAGCGTCCAATTTCTTTCCCTCGCCGTCCGGTGGGGAAGTCGATGTGGAGGCCGCACCCCCCCCCGCTTTCTTCCTGGCCGCCACGGAGACGACAGAGTCCGGGGTAGGCTGCGCCCGGAGGCACAGGGGGGCCGCGTCCGGGACCCGGTACTTCTTCTCGTACCGGTCTCTTCTAGCTGGCGTCGTGGAAGGGTTCTTGAGGAGGGCGAGGCCCTCATCCCAAATGTCGTCCAGTAGAGGCACCGCGAGGACCGTCTTCTTGGCCTCGCGCCGTTGATAAAGTAATCCTTCCTTTTTCTTCTCCTCAGGGCAGAGTTGGAAAAGCTCGGATGCCCTGGCGATCATGGAGTGGAACGATCCAATCTCGTCGGGCGGAGAAGCCCTGGTGGGAGGTGACGACGGTAGATCCTCGTCGTATACCTCGTCGTCCGTACCCGTCGCTGCCGTGTCAGTCCGCGTATCATCCCCTCGGGTGGACGGGGAGGAGGGCTGGATGGGGCGCGACGGCTGAAAAGGAGGTGGAGGGTGAATCCTTCTTTTCTTGGGCGGGGGAACACCAGAAGGTCCCGGTTCAGGATCCCCCGACGGGAGAGGTTCCTCCGTCGGCAACGGTAGTCTCGTCCTTATCTCTGAGCATAAGGACTGTATAGCCAACAAAATGGCCGCCGAGTTGTCTTGCGGCGCTGGCAGAGGGGAATCCGACAGGCGATCAGGGGCCCCGTCGGCACCCTCGACGATGTCGTCGTCACCTGCGTCGGGATCCATCCCGACGGGCCGGTCTTCTTCCACGCCAAGGCCGTGGCTTAAGACCTCGATCAGCTCTTCCTCCGAGGTTGAAGCCGAATCTACGACGACGCCCTGCCCCCCCCTTTTTCTTCCCCGCCGGGGATTTCACGGGGGTCCTATCGATGGGCACAAAAGAGGACTCCCTCCGAGGTGGCAGGGAGACTCTGAGCCCCGAGGTCGCCACCACTGGTGTAGCCTCCACAGGCTGAGCCAGGGCCGCCGCGACAGTTTCGATAGAGGGCTTGGCCGGATGGATTAAGGCCTTCACCACCTTAGGTGCGCTCACCGCCTTATCCTTGAGGGGGGGGACACTGCCTCGCTCCCCCTCCGATGGGGCCTTCGAGCTCGACCGGGGCCTCTCCAGGAGCTTCGCCGGGTGCTCGCCCTTCCTCTTACCCGACCCAGAGCGTTGGCTCGTGGCTGAAGGTGCCGGGGAGGGTGCGCCCTGCCTGGCGCCCGTAGAGCCCGACCGTTCGGCGCTCCCGGTGCCAGCGGACTCGCAGTGCTTGGCCTTGTGTTGGACCCCCGTCGCCGGGGCGTCCTCAAAGGTCTTAGAAGACCGCTCGGATTTCTTCCTCTTCTTCTCGCCTGACGGGCTCTTCCCTTCCAGCCAGTTGGCGAGACGTTGATGGCGGTCCTTCATGGTCCGCTCCGACATATTGCCGCAAAACGCACAGTCCTTCTCCACGTGCGTCTTGTCCTCATGTAAGCAGTAGAGACAAAAGGAGTGTTCGTCCTCCTTAAAGACGTTCTGCAGCTGGCATCCAGGGCAGACCCTGAACAGCTTTCCGGGCGTCGAGCATCCCTTCTCCTGGGCCATGTCCGGGCCTGAGAAGCTTCTGGAGTCCTCCAAAAGCGTAGCTCGACGAAATCTTCACCCTTGAGGGGCGCAGACGAATCCGACACGGGTCCCCGTTGATCGGATGGAGAGTCGGTGGAGCTTGAGGCTCTTTTGACCGAAAAAAACGAAGTTTTTGAGAAAAAACATGAAAAAATAGCACTAACGCTCGAGAGCAATAGCACGAGGATCCCAACACATGAACGTGCAGTAAAAATCTGAAGATGGCTGCCAGAGGCGGTGCTTAGGTAGAGGGCAGTCATTGGCTGTGGTCAGTATGACGCAGAGACCAGTGATTGGTTATTACTACGAAAGACAGATCAGAAACGAAACTGATACTGTTTTTTTTCTTTACCGAGGATTCCCAGCCTGACGACGGGGAATATTCATGAGCATGTGAATCCATGCCAGACCCCATGCTGGAGAAATACGATTACGGTGAGTAATGTATCCATTCTGAGACTTGTGGAATCTGCTTAGATCACATGCTGTGCATAGATTAGCGAGCATTGTTAGAAGAAGGAGGTGGGATGTGAGAAGGGTCATGAGCGAACAAATGTCTTAGAACCGCTTGTCCCACTTGACTATCTGTCTTGGAATTAGTGTCAATGCAGTAGTGCTGAGTAAAGGTGTGAATAGAGCTCCATGTAGCTGCTTTGCAAATACAGTCTAATGGGACATTTGCAATGAAAGCCAAAGTGACTCCAGTATCCCTTGTAGAGGGGGTCCTTGGCGTAAAAGGCAGTGTTTTGTCTGAAAGGGAATAGCACAGTTGGATACATTTGACTATCCACTTAGAGAGGGCATTTTTAGAGATGCAATCTCCTTCTCTGCCTGGCGCTATGGAGACGAACAGTTGATCTGTTTTCCTTAGCGGTCTTGTCTACGTAGTAGAGGACCGCTCTCCTCACATCTAGTGTTTGGAGTTTCACCTCAGCAGACCTCTAGGGTTCCTGGAAGAAAGCTGGTAGCTCAATAGACTGGTTAACATGGAATTTGGAAATTAACTTGGGTGAGAACCTAGGGTGTGTGCATAAAACCAGTTTGTCCTTATGTAAACCTGGATGCGAAGTCTGGGCATTGCCTGTTTTCGCTTGTGGCGAATAGGTCTATACTGCGGAAACCCCACTGAGAGAAGAGGTCTCCTACGACCTCTTCGTGTAGACACCACTCGTGTTCCTCTGGGAGGGGATCTCTGCTCAGAGCGTCTGCTTGCGAGTTGAATTACCCCTGAACATGTTGGGATGACAGGTACATCTTCCGTTTGAGTGCCCATTTCCAAGTGTTCTGGGCAAGCTTGGACAGAGTGGGAGAACGAGTGCCCCCTTGTTTAAGTAAAACATTGCAGTCGTGCTGTCTGTTAGGATCTGCACTGACTGGTTGGATAGAAGGGGTTCGAATACCCGAAGCGCTCTGAAAACTGCCAGAAGTTCCAGCAGATTGATGTGATTCTGAGCCACTGTGTGAGACAAGAGACCCTGAGCTGTATGGTGAAGGTAGTGAACTTCCCCCCCTTCCAGGGAGGCATCTGTTATGACGGCCTGTATCTCTGGATCGTAGAAGGGTTTCCCCGTTGTAAGATTCTCTCTTGTCCACCAGCGAAGACTCTGTACTAGTGTCGGCGAAACGACCACTAGATCTTCCCAATGACCATTTGCCTGAGACCACTGTTCGCCAACCATTCCTGCATGGGTCGCAGGCGCGCGTGTGGAACCAGTTAAATGCAAGATACCATCATGCCTAGCAAACGCATAGCTTTGTGCATCCTTATCTGGCGACCGGTCTGATATTGAGGAATTTGCAGCAACACATTTCAAATTCTTTCCTCCGATGGAAAGGCCAACCCCTCTTGGGTATTTAGGACAGCTCGTAGGAACTGTTTTGAGGTGCTTCGCAGCAGGCTTGACTTTTTCTCATTGATTGAGAAGCCCAATCGGAAGAGGAGGTCGATAGTTCTTTGGATGTTTATTCTACAAATTCAGGGGGACTCCCCTGTGATGAGCCAGTCGTCCAGGTAAGGGTACACTGGGATTGCCTCCCTGCGTAGGTGCGCCACCACCACCGCCAGTATCTTGGTGAATACCCTTGGAGCCGAGGCAATTTCAAAGGGCAGCATCTTCAATTGGTAGTGCTGGTTGTGTATCTTGAAATGCAAGAATCTTCTGTGCGCTGGGAACATTGAAATATGAAAATAAGTATCTTTCATATCCAATGTTGCCATGGATCCCCCCCCTTTTTAGTAGAGGGATTACCTCTTCTAGTGTAGTCATGCAGAATTTTTGTGGCTTGACATACATTTGCAGGGCGCAAATCTAATACTGGGAGCATTGTCAGATCTTTTTTTGGCATAAGGAAGTAGGTTGAATAAATACCCGTTTAACTGGTTGACCGGGATGACTTCTATGGCGTCCTTTGCTAGCAGAACAACGATCTCCTCGATGAGGATCTTCTGATGTTCCAGCGAGTATACTTTCTGTCGCGGAGGATGGTCGTGGGGGCGCCCTTAGCAACTCTATGCAGTATCCTCCGGACACTGTGGACAGCACCCATCTGCTCGAAATGATCCCCTCCCATTCGTGGGTGAAGGTGGAAATGCGCCAACCTACTGGGGATGCATGGGAGGGGACCTGAAGCGGAACGCCGCTGCTTGTTGGGTGGCATACCACCTCTGGCGGGGCTGCCTCTACTCCTAGCACGACCCCTGCATTGCCATCTGGGGTAGCCCTGTTATGATTGGGATTGATTGTTTCCCCATGAGTTCCCTGATTCTGGTAATAGCTTGAACCCCTTTGGGAACTTTGGCCATGAAAGCAGCAAAAATAGTTTTTTCCCCTCTGCCCAGAGGGTTTATTGGTGAGTTGGCCAAGAGATTTTAGGGTCTCGTACTCATCCTTTGCTGTCTTTAAAGCTTCCTCTACTGCCTTGCTGAATAATACATTTGGCTGTACAGGCATATCTATCAGGGTTGCTTGGGTTTCAGGTTTGAACCCTGACTGCCTTAGCCAAGCGTGACGTTTTATGACAGTGCCTTCCGCGATTAACCTCCCAGCATTATCTACTGCATCAAAGTTTGTTTTTAGCATGCAGCCGGATGCAGACCTACCATCTGCTGCCAATCGAGCCAACTGGCTCTTTAAGGGTTCAGATGCAGAGGATACCAAAGTGATACCTCCTCCCCTGTTGGCAATTTGTGCCTGATAGGCTGAAGTGGAGGCAACCTTTCTATCCAGAGCATATATTTGTTTACTTTCCTTATCAGGAGGTGCTTCCGAAGAAGCAAGCCGTGTACCTGACCTCTTTCTGGTGGTTGTTACGACCAGGGAATCGGGCTTTAATTGGCCCCTAATGTATATTGGATTGGAGTGTGCAGCAACGATCGATTCGCGGATTAACCGCCCGAGTGAGATTTGGGGTTTGCAGCGAGGGATCAATTCTACGCTGGATGGATTTTAACAGAGGGATAGCTTAAGTAATGGCCTTCTTGTCTCCTAGGATTTCTTCAGCGAAAAATCCATGCCTCTTGGACACCCTGTGTGTCAATATGAAAATGGGCAGCTGCCTTAGCCAGTACCTCATTGAGGAGGGGTTGGTTTTCTACAGGCGAGTCATGCACCAGGGGTCTTTAGGAATAGGGGAGTCAATGTTGTAGGCTTCAGCCTCATCAAACTCATCCTCCTCCTCCTCCTGGTCCTTGTCATCCCCATAATAAGAGACATCAGCCTGGTCATCAACCAATTGAGGTTCTGTTTCCTCACAATAAGAATCAGGGTGGTAAGGTTCAACCACAAAGGGGTCTGTGACCAAGCCCTGGAACGGGGCGTCAGAGCGGGGTTTCTTAGCAGGGGGCTGAGATGACTCAGGTGTTGCCTTGGACCCCGAAGGGGCAGTGTTAGGAGGGGTGTTGGTGTAACTATGAAAGTTATTAGGGTTCTTTTCATAAAAGTCAGCCATGAATGACATCCTTCTCATGACCCTATCAATGTCCACTGAGCTCCATTGTTTACAGCTAGGAATAACAACAGGTATGGATTCCTCATAAGTGCCCATATCCCCAGTAATGGGAGCAATGAGTTTACCTTTAGTGGTAGGATCTGAGACTTTGGACTTCCCGATGATTTAGGGGCTTTATGCTTCTCCTTATGAACATGGTGTTCAGAAGATGTCGTTTTATGTTGTTTATCCCCTTTCCCATGACTAGAGGAATTTTTCACAGTGTTTTTAGGGGCCTCCGAGGGGGTTGACGCCTCGCACCGAGTTTCGGAGGTGGGATTCGAAGAAGGACGTTGAATCTCGGGTGTACGGTTAGACGCCTCGCAGAGGGCAGAATCTTCATCTGACGATCGGGCCTCGGGGACTATTGGTTGTGCGACACCATTATCAACCGAAGACGGTTGGGCTTTGTCATGCGGCGAACGGGCACTCCCAGAGGACAAAGATTTGTTGGACCGCTCCCTTGGTGTCTTCCGGTGCCGATCGCTCGACACGTGTTGTGATGTGCTTAATGGGGGTAGCATGTGTAGCGCTGTTGCTGCCGGGTGTTGTCCCCACAGTGTGACAGCCAGCCAGTCCTTCGGGGTCGGGGGCCTGCGCGTGGGTGTCCAAAGTCACCCCTTTGCCCTTGCCATCTGATTCGGCGGCGTTGCTGCCATCGCTGAATGTCCCCTCCACTTCCATGGCCTCTAGTTGCATGGCATAATGGGCCCAGCGTTTAGTCGAGTGGGCTTTAAGGGTTTTCGGCTTGAAGAGCTTGTAGGTAGCCTCGGGATGGTCTCGTGGGAGACACAGATTGCACGTTGTGAAAGAAGACCGGTAGGGGGTGTCTGTACTTCTGCTCTCTATATGGTAGAAGAGAGGCACAGAAGACCCCAGCCAAGATTCTCTATTACGGTAGCAATGGACGAGCAATCAAGGCCTAGCTTCTCAGGAGGTGATGCAGGCTGGTTCTTAAGTACAGTGTAGTCCCCAAGCCCCCACAAAGGAATGTCCACACCCTGTATTGGTTAGAACACAGTCTTTATATAATCAATATTCAAGGTTATGTACACTTATCATAATAACTCACTTTGTACTTAGGAAAATCAACAATGGCAAATATATACAATTCTAAAGTGGTACCACCCTTTGTATTAGATCTCATTAAAGTGCATCAACAATACTGTAACAATGTCACACAGATCAATAGAGTGAAACCAGCAATAGAGAGAGGAGAGAAAATAAGATGGTTGAGCAATAGGCAGAATACTGGCCCCTACCACTAGACACAGTTCTGTGTGGAGATCCCCCCACTTGGGCAACCTGTAAAATAAAGATATAGCACAAGCCCAGTCCATATATTTTTCTGCAAGTCTTATTCCCTCCTATAATGTTTTTACCCCCCCAATGTACCTGGTGGAGTCGAGTTCTTCGAAGAGGCGTCGACAGATCCTTCTTGAGCGTTCCCTTTCAAGCGGGAGTCACGGATCGTCGAGAGGCGTCGAGAAGCGTCGAGGAACTCGGTGTTCGGCAACGGGGAATCGACGGCCCTTCTTGAATGCCTTCCCTTTCAAGCGGGAGACACGGGGCGTCGAACGTCCGTCGACAAACAGGGTAGAATGGCGTCGATGAGGCGGCAGCTTCGTCCGAGCGGTGCTCGTCGGCGTCCTGCAAGGCAGAGGCGTGCGGGGCACCTCGGTGACAATAGTTCTGGACCGCAAAGATTGTGGAGACGGAGGCCCAGCAAGGGCGTCGAGTCGTTCGAGTCTTTGTGGTTTTCGGGTGGCGGGAAACCCACCGGCAGGTTTCTCCTCAGCGCGTTGGTCATTCTCGACTTTCTCCGGCAGGATAAAGCGGTCGACGGTGCGGACGAGGGAGTCCTTCGATTCGAATGTTCTTAGGCAAAGGAGCGGACGGCTCCGGTCGTCGGCGGCACGGCGTCAAGTGGTTCCCACGGCTGGGCAACACAACTTCGACGGGCCTCCAGCGGTTACACAAACCTGCGAACCCTGGTCGACGGCAATGGACTTCGACGGCGGCGATGTCCGGGTGCTTCACTTCGATCTCCTCGGCGGTCCCGTCTCGGGTCGGCAGCCTTTCGAGGGTCTGTCTTCCAGGGCGCTTCGGCGAAGATGGAGCGGTGCTCGATGGTCCCTCGGAGCACGGGAAGAGGGCGCCTTACCAGGTCCTCTCTCGGGTCAGTCTTCGACGATTTCGGCAGCCTTCGGATCGGTCGAAGCAAATGCAACAGCAAGTCTTCTTCTTCCAGCTGGACGTCGAGGATCAGCAGTTCCAGTTACTCTTGAGTGGAGACTCAGCTCCAGAACGCTTTTGAACGCTTCTGAATGTTCCCTGAACACATTACCAGTGGTGAGAGGTCCCCAGATATACTATTCTGTCTCTCATCCACACTGCTGGCACACACTCAGCAGCCAATCATACAGAAGGGCATTCATGCAGTCAGTCAGCCAATCAGGCACAGAGTGCATTCAGGCCACACTCCTCCCTTTCAGACACTCACAATAAGGAATGTGGATTGGGACAAGTACCCAGCCATTCAACACTACACACTGCATTCAGGCCAGTTTCGGGCAGGGCTGTCTCAGTCTTTGTCTCTCATGCCAGAAACCAGACAACCACAACAAGGAGTGTATATTGGTCACACACTCCATTCACACAGGTCCCACCCACAGGAGGTACCCACAACATACAGTCACTCGGAAGGCTCCAGTCAGTCTAGCTGGGCCTTCACAACAACACCATATATGGAACTTCCACCCAACAGCCAGTCAGGGGGAAGGGACAGAGTCAGGGCTTCCCAGGACTTTGGGAAAACAAGGTAACAGGCAATAGAAAGCAAGAGGCCACATGGGCCATCTTGTTTCCTATCAGGAATCAACTGATCCCAATGGCAGGGCCTGGGTATCCCAAAATGGAGGACACCCAGAGCACCTGTCAAATTCAGCATGGAGCTGCCACCAGCCCATACCCTGCTCTGTGGGCCACCCACAGGTGCCCAAAAACATACACTAGGGGCACAGGGTTGTACCCCTACCCATGGGTGCCATAAGGGTATGCCATGGGTCTGTTCACCAAACCAAAAGAGAGCTGCACTGCCAGGAGTCCCACATGGACTCCTGGGCAGAAAACATGATAGAACACACGATAAAAAGCAGTAAAGGACAAGGATTCAGAGGCCCTGTCCCTCTGATGCATTTCCAGCATCACACACGTATTGTGCTTATCCACCCAGGGAAACTTCCTGTTACGCTTAGGGCAGAATTTGAACGGAGAACTCTCCATATGTTACAAAATGGCAGCAGACGGGTATATGTACAAAAAGGTGGGAAAGAAGCCTGTATTACCAGCCCCCACTCTCCCTACTGTAGAGGACCGAGGCCAGAGGCCTTCCAAGGCCTGAAGTCCGTTGTGGCAGTTCTCCACGGCTGACTTCCTCGATCTTCACCTGCGTCAATCTTCGGCGTACGCTAGAAGTGAAAGGGGAAGTATTAACGCTAATTGTTAACTATAAACGGCTAAGCCCGAAGGAACCCCGCAACATGCGTCCGACTAGTATGGCAGAAGTAAACGATGTGAGGGTCCTACACGCTTGAGGTATCATGGGTACAGGGGACGTCACACTAGAGATAGTATTACTGGCACAACCTGTTCGACGTCCCTTTTCAAGTTTCAAAAAACAAACGAATACTCTGCAGCTTCCACTAGATGTCGGCCTATGCACAGCATGTGATCTAAGCAGATTCCACAAGTATCAGAAGGAACAAGTTACTTACCTGTAATAATTGTTCTTCAGCATGGGTCTGGCATGGATTCACATGCTCATGAATATTCCCCGTCGTCAGGCTGGGAATCCTCGGTAAAGAAAAAAAATCAGTTTCAGTTTTGTTTCTGAACTGTCTTTCTACTAATAACCAATCACTGGTCTCTGGGTCATACTGCCCCCATCCAATGACAGCCATCTTCAGATTTGGTAGCACGTAAAGTGGCAGTAGACCCGAGAGGGGTAGGCGGGAGGGTTCGCATGTGAATCCATGCCAGACCCATGCTGGAGAACAACAGTTACAGGTAAGTAACTTGTTCCTTCTCCAGCATGTGGTCTGGCATGGATTCACATGCTTATGAATATAAGAATACATAGCAGTACACACATGCACAACCACGGGAGGTGGCAAGGCTCCATATTAAACATTACAACAACTCAACATTAAGCATCTCTTACCTCATCACCAGGCTCATCTCAAGCGAACAGGTTGCGCAGCACTGCTTGGCCGACTCTGCACTCCTCCCTGGAATCCCGGTCGACGCAGTAAATTCTCGTGAAGGTGTGCGTCGACCTCCACGTAGCAGCCCTGCAGATGTCGAGCAGGGGCACACCAGACAGGAACGCCGTGGTAGCAGCGATCGCTCTGGTCAAATGGGCTATCGGACGGCCGGGCAACAGTTGGTTTGCCAACCGGTGACAGTGCATGATGCAGCCTAAGAGCAATCTGGAAATGGAGGACTTTGAGAGGGCCTTCCCCTGGTTCACAGTTCCAAAGTTCACAAACAGCTGTGGTGTCTTTGTGGAGTCCAGGTAGAACTTCAGCGCTCTAGCCACATCCAGCGAGTGCAAAGTCCTCTCAGCCGGCGACGACGGCGACGGGAAGAAAACAAGTAACACCAAGGGCTCGTTGAGGTGGAAGTCAGACAGCACCTTGGGCATAAAGGAAGGGTGCGTCCTCAGCACCACCCTCTTCGCGTGGAATGTCAGGTATGGAGGTTTACAGGAGAGGGCCTGGATCTCTCCCACTCGTCATGCGGTGGTGATGGCCACAAGAAATGCTGTCTTCCACGACAGGAACTTCAACAGTGCCGAATGCAGAGGCTCAAATGGAGGCCCCGTGAGCCTGGACAGCACCACGTTGAGCTCCCACGCCGGGGCCGCAGCCTTCACCAGCAGGAACGACCGGAACAGTCCCTTCATGAACTCCTTCACCAGGCGATGGAACCATAGGGAAGACCGCCCCAGAGTTCTGGTGTAGCAGGAGATAGCCGCCAGATGGATCTTGATGGAGGCATGCATCAGCACCGTCTTGGCCAGCGATAGCAAGTACGGCAGTACTCGAGGGACCGTAATACGCAAAGGGTTAATCTTCTGAGCACGGCACCAGAGAGAGAACCTCTTCCATTTGTGTCCATAGCACTTGAGAGTAGAAGGCGCCCTGGCCTTTGCAAGCACCTCCTTGCAGTCCGCTGGGATATCGTATCCTCCAAATTCTAGTGCTGCAGGAGCCAGGCCTGCAGGTTCAGCGACCCCGGGTCCTGGTGGAGGATGGCGTCTCCTTCTCTAGCGAGAAGATCCGCGTCCAACGACAGTTTGACTGGGGGGGACGCTGACATGTCCAGAAGGTCCGGGAACCAAATCTGCCTCGGCCACGCCGGTGCAATGAGGATCATCCTGCATCGGGACCGTCTGAGTTGATTGATGAGATGCAGAAGCAACGGCGGGAATGCATACAGGAACAGGCCGTCCCGGGGGAATGAGAAGGCATCTCCCATACTCCCCGGCTGGGGTAACCTGCTGGCGAACCTCTGGCACTTGGTGTTCACCGCCGTTGCGAATAGGCCGATCTGGGGATTGCCCCATCGTCGGAATAGGAGATCCACTTGATCCTGTCGCAGCTCCCACTTGTGGCACGAGAATAGCTCCCTGCTGAGTGAGTCGGTGATGTTTTTTATCCCTGCCAGATGAAATGGTACCACAAACATCCCATGGGCGACAGCCCAGTGCCACAGATCCTGTGCTTCCTTGGACAGGGTTGGGGATCTGGTGCCTTCTTGCTTCCGGATGTAGAACATTGTGGTGGTGTTGTCGGTGAGGACCCTTACCACCTTGTACTTGAGGGATGGGAGGATCGACCTCAGGGCCCAGAACACGGCTCAGAGCTCCAGGACATTGATGTGTAGTGACCTCTCCTATGGGAGCCAAAGGCCTCTTGCATGGAGATCTCCGGTGTGCGCTCCCCATCCCTCCAGGGTGGCGTCCGTTGTCACCGTTTCCTGATGCACTGGGGTCTGGAAGTCCATACACGCCGCTAGATGCGCACGGGTGCCCCACCATCGGATCGCTTGGCAGAAAGTCTCGTTGAGTGGTATCCTGTCTTCGAAGCTGCCCGTCGCTTGCCTCCAATGGGCGTCGAGGAACTGTTGCAGAGGTCGCATCCGCAGCCTGCATAGGGGTACGAGGTAGATGCAAGAGGACATCATGCCGAGTAGGGACTTGACGGACCTCACCCTGGCCATGTCCGGGGTCAACAGCCATTGAACCCTGCCCAGGATGGCCTTCATCCTTTCCTCCGACGGCGAAGCCAATCGTGCCACTGTGTCGAGCCTGGCTCCCAGGAACAGGGCGACTTGCGACAGTACCACGTGGGATTTCGCGAAGTTGATCGAGAACCCCAGATCCGTGAGCAGCTGGACGGTATTTGCTGTGTGACCAACGGCAAGCTCTTTTGACTTTGCTCAGATGAGCCAATCGTCCAGGTAGGGGTAGACGTGGATCCCCTGCAGGCGCAGCCGCGCCACCACTGGGGCTAGACACTTGGTGAACACTCTGGGTGGCGAGGGGCAGGGCCTTGAACTGGTAGTGTCGCCCTTGGACCACAAATCGCAGGAATTTGATGTCCTTTTAGAATGGGGATGTGGAAGTAGGCATCCTCCAAGTCTAGCCACAATAGGAAGTCGCCCTCCTCCAGCTGTCCCAGCACAAGCTCATCCAGAACTTGTAGGACCTGATGTACTTGTTTAGACGATGAAGGTCCAGGATGGGTCGCCAACCGCTGATCTTCTTTCGGACGAGAAAGTATCGAGAGTGTACTCCAGAGCCCCGCAGCCTCTTTGGGACGAGTTTGATGGCCCCCTTTCTTAGCATCGCCCGAACCTCCAGTAGCAGTTGGGGGGACGTGGTTTTCCTTACTGGCCACGGGTGGAATACGTGGGCACCTCTTTTGAAATTCCAGGGCGTGCCCGCGGGAGCAGGCATCCAGCACCCAAAGGTCGGTGGAGATGGACTTCCACACGCTGGGTGCTCAGGTGGGGGCCCCGACCCCACGGTCGGTTCAATCCTGCTTCGCCGGGGCTTTGCCGCCTTGGCCTCCTTGGCGACAACGAAGAGATCCCCCCATCTTGTTGCGTCCTCTGTAGGCCTCCTGCGACGAGGAGCGGGCTTCTTGGTGGTACGACGAGGAGCCGCCGCCGAATCCTTTGGAGGCACCTTGCTTGCGTCTGGCGTTCCAAAATGACGGCCGTCGTTGTTGAAGAACACCCAAGGCCCGAGTCTCGGTGTCCGCCTTGATGGCCTGTAGTGATTCGTCCACAGTCTTGCCGAACAGGTGGTTCCCGTCGAAGGGCATGTCCAGAACCTTGGTCTGCACGTCTTGGCAGAAGTCGGTGGCCTTGAGCCAACCGCGCCAGTGAAAGCAAACTCTGTTGCTCATCTGAAGAAAGCCGGTGTCGGAGATGTCCGTGGCCACCGTGATGCGTGGTATAACGCCACCTCGCCTTCCTGTAGGATTTCCAATTTCCAGGGCCTCCGCCCGCTTGTCGTCCGGAAGTCAGTCCAGCAAGGGAGCGATCTTAAATCACAGCTCCCTGTCATAGCGAGTCACGATTGAGGGCGTTGGCCGCTTTAATTGTCATGGCTGCCGACGAAATGACTCGTCCCATGGCGTCCAGCTTCTTCCCCTCGCCGTCCGGTGGGGATGTTGAGATAGATGCCGCCGCCCCCTTGGCCGCCGCAGAGACCGACGGACCAGGCTCCGCTGGGTCCTCGGTGGGGGGCAAGAGCATCCTCGTCATAATCTCCGCGCACAGGGTCTGTATAGCCATCAAGATAGCTCCTGAATTGTCCTGTGGTACGGGTACCGGCTGCAACGGGACCGACGGTTGGGGTGTGGGATCCTCTGCAGCCCTATCTTCCTCATCAGCTCCCCCGTCTCTCTCCTCGTCGGGATCCCTGTCATGGGCCTTGGATTCCTCAAACTTCTTGTCCAGGATCATTTGGACACTTGCCAACTCATCTTCAGAGGTGGTATCCGAGTCTGTTATGGCTACTGTGCCCCCCCCCCTTCTTTTCCCTGCTGGGGATTCACAGGGGTCTTCTCGATAGGCAGAAAAGACGATTCCCTCCTGGGTGGCAAGGAAACTCTAGCCCCTGAAGTCACCTCCACTGCAGAAGCCTCTGTATATTTCGCCAAGGCCACTACGACTCCCTCGGTCGAGGCCTAAGCTGGGTGAATCAGAGCCTTCACGACCTTGGGCGTGCCTGAGGCCTTCACCTTGGGGGGTCACCACCTCTCGCCCCCTCGGCTGTCTCCGTCGGTATCGACCGGGGCTTCTCCCGAAGCTTACCCGGGTTCTGCAACTTCCTCGTGGTTGATGGCGTCGGTGACAGTGCGCCCTGCCTGGCAGCCGAGGTGCCCGACCGCTCGGCGCTCCTGGTGCCTGCGTGCTTAGCCTTTTGTTGGGTCGCTGGAGCGCCCTCAAAAGTCTTAGAAGACCGCTCAGATTTCTTCTTCTCACCAGCCAGAGTCGAATCCGGCGATCCTTCATCGTCCATTCGGACATATTCTTGCAAAACACACAGTCCTTCTCCACATGCGTTTTGTCTTCGTTAAGGCAGTAGAGGCACTGAGAGTGCGCATACTCCTTGAAGACGTTCTGAAGCCCGCAGCTAGGGCAGCTCCTGAACAGCTTGGATCCAGTAGGCGTCATGCTTCCCTTGTCCTGGGCCATGTCCACGAGGTAGGCCTAAAATCTTCCGGAATCCTCCAAGAAGTGGAAACATGACGAAATTATGCCCTTGAGGGGTGTAGAAAATTCCAAAAAAGGGTCCCCGTTAATCAGAAGAAGAATCGGTGGAGCTTGAGGCTCTATTTACTGAAAATATAAGAGTAAACGCTTTGAAAAAACGCTAAACGCAGTAAAAGCTTGAGAGCTATAGCACGAGGACTCCCAACACTTGAACATGCGGTAAAAATTTGAAGATGGCTGCGAGAGGAGGTGCTTAGGTAGAGGGCAGTCATTGGCTGGGGGCAGTATGACCCAGAGACCAGTGATTGGTTATTAGTAGAAAGACAGTTCAGAAACAAAACTGAAACTGATTTTTTCTTTACTGCGGATTCCCAGCCTGACGACGGGGACTATCCATGCCAGACGCCATGCTGTAGAAACAATGTTACGTTTGAGCCCCGGTTCACATTCACTCATGCCGGGTACGCAACATATTCAGAAACATACTTCATTTGCAGGGATAAGGCTTCTACATGGTTGCAACTATAATTAAGAGGGCCTCTAGGGAAATAGACGAAAAAGGTCACCCCTAGTAAGGAAACCAATAAAACAAAAAAAGACCTTCCCCTTAGATAAAAGTAAGTGTGTGACAAAAAATTATATCACACTAAATACAAAAGTATACATCTTTAATGATCATCTAAAATACTATACACGTATATGAAAACATCACCACCAAGGACAACAACTAGGATGACCACCACACCAAACACAGGGAATAATTCAAAATCACAATTTTTTTAATATGCCTTCACACACTCGTAATGTATTCTAGAGTGTGTCGATCAACGCCAATATGGCAAGTTAAAACATAATTGATTATAAAAACTGCCCGACAAGTTTCATCCAGTTTACAAAAACTCGTTTGATGCAGGGATTTCTTCAGGGGACCAATGGAACATGCAAAGGTAGAGTCATACTTGATTACACTTCATCAGATAAGACAACACCTACAGGACAAAAACATGGTTTTAAAAAAAAAGCATGAATACTGCAAATTCACAAGAACAGGTTATTAGTACAACTGATTTGTGCTAACTACGTTAACATTTCATGTACAGGTTTTAAAGTTCCCTTTTTGTGGTACAATAATGTTATTTACTTCAAAAACACAGTAACTTGACTGTCACTCCGCTTTGGACAGCGGAACACAATCATGGTAAGGAATTTGTATATGACAACAGGAATAGTCACGTTTAGAAATGGCTTATACACGCTGTTATATTAGTATGTTCTTAGCGTGTTTAAAAAGGGGAACACCATTCCTCATTTGATGTTAAAATCTACAGTGCGCCTCTTGTTGGGTGGATAGCAAAAGAATCACTAAGTTTGATGCTTATATTTCATAGAGCACAGGAGCCATTAGCCAATTCAATTTCTAGTATGGAAAAATATGGGAATTGCTATCACTTTACATAAGATTGGAACAGCATATATTAAAAGAACCCACAAACGAACAAGTTACTTCTTACCTTGTAACGTTCTGTCGACGGGATGTTCCTCCGGCGTATTCCTCATCTTAGATATATCCTTCCAGCTCTGCTGGCCTCGGAAAATTTTTTCTCCAGAGGGCGCTGCGCGTCGACGTCCCTCGAGTCGATGACCCTCGACAGCCGCCGTATCGACGCTCGACGTCATCCTGCCTATAAAGGCCGCGCGCAGCGTCCGTTGCTCAGTTCCGTTTTGTAGCCCACAGTATTACTGTTTGGACTAGACTAATCACCCTGAAGGAGCGTAAGCTGCAACAACAAGGGAAGTAAAACTGCGGGGATGGATGGGAGGGTCGATGAGGAATACGTCGGAGGAACATCCCGTCGAAAGAACGTTACAAGGTAAGAAGTAACTTGTTCTTCGAAGGGATTGTGTCCTCCGACGTATTCCTCATCTTAGATAGGCTCCCATAGCAGTATTCTATATTCGGAGGAGGGAGTACTGACTTCACGCTGTCTTCTATTGGTGAATAGAATGCAGTACAGCCCTTCCAAACCTAGTCTCTTGACTAGAGGAGGAATCCAGATTGTAAAAACGTGTAAAGGTATGGACAGACGACCATGTAGCGGCCGCACATATGTCTTTAATCGGCACGCCTCTTTTGAGGGCCGATGAAGCTGCAATACCTCTGGTCGAATGAGCCCTAAGGTTTTGAGGGGGCTCTTTCCCTGCCAATTTATAACATTCCAGAATGGCTAGAATGATCCATCTGGAAATAGTCTGCTTAGTTATTGGTAACCCCAGCTTGTGACCTGCGTAGCCTACAAACAGCTGGTCTGCCTGTCTTATCCTGGCTAGTCTACTAATGTAAAAACTTAAAACCCTCCTAGGGTCTAGTCTGTGTAACCTCTCTTCCTCTTTCCCCGGGTGAGGAGGAGGATAGAAAGATGGTAGGATAATCTTCTGAGAGATATGGAATTCAGAGACTACTTTTGGGAGGAAATTAGGCTTCACTTGCAGGACAACTTTGTCTTTGTGAAAGATTGTATGAGGGGGTTTACAAGAAAGAGCTTGTAATTCGCTCACCCTTCTAGCAGATGTAAGTGCTATTAATAAAACAGTCTTAAGGGTAAGGAATCTTAACGAACAAGAATGGAGAGGTTCGAAAGGTGTCCCCATCAGGAAAGTTAATACTAAGTTTAAATCCCATAGGGGAACTTGGAATGGTCTTGGGGGATAAACATTGGTTAACCCCTTTAGAAACTGTATTACCAAGGGTAATTTGAAATAGGATGGTTCCTCCGCAGTACGCTTAAAGATAGATAGCGCTGCGAGATAGCCCTTAATGGTGCCAACTTGAAAGCCTGAATTTGCCAAATATAGTAGGAAGGACAAAACCATTGGTGTACCACATGAAAATGGGTCGATATTCTGTTCTCTACACCAGCTGCAAAATCTGTTCCAACGGCAGCGGTATAAAGACTTTGTTGCTGGTCTCCTTGCCGAAAGCAACACCTCCATAACATCATCAGGGAGGTCCCAATCCTTGTACCTCAGCCGTTCAGAAGCCAAGCGTGAAGGTTGAGGGTTTTGATGTCTGGATGGAGAACCTGACCTCCCTTCTGTGAGAGTAGGTTCTCTCTGAGAGGAAGTCGAAATGGAGGGCAGATGGCACGTTCTCCTGGCCCAATCCGGGGCAATTAGGATCATGGTTCGCCGAAATCTTCTCAACCTCCTGATCATTTGAGGAATGACAGGGACCGGTGGGAACGCGTACAGAAGCGGAAACTCCCAGTCCACTATGAACGCGTCTCCCAGAGCTCCTCTCGGAGGAAATTCCCTTGAGCAGAACAGGTCGCATTTCCTGTTTAGGCTGGTGGCGAACAGATCTACCTGAGGGGTTCCCCAAAGGGCGAAGATCTCTTGAAGGACTTCCTGAGCTAGCTCCCACTCGTGAGAGACTGTGTTCTGCCTGCTCAGAGCGTCCGCTGTCAAGTTCTTCTCTCCGTCTAGGTGAACTGCCGATAGAGAGATTCCTTCTTGGATTGCCCAAAACCAGAGCTGCATCGCCTCTCTGCACAGGGGTAGTGATCCTACGCCTCCTCTTTTGTTGAGGTAATGCATGGCCACCGTGTTGTCCGTCATTATCAGGACGTTCTTCCCTTGTACAATTGGCAGGAAAGCCTTCAACGCAAGTTTGATGGCTCTCAGCTCTAACAGGTTGATGTGTAGTCTGGACTCCGATGGAGACCAACGACCGCTGATGGGCAAGTCGTTGGCGTGGGCTCCCCACCCCGTGAGTGAGGCATCCGTGACTACTGTTATCTCCGGCCAGGGTTGCCAAAACTGTTCTCCTTTCAGAATGTTCTCCTGACAGGCCCACCACTGAAGGTCTCGAGCCACCCTGCCGGGAACCTGAAGAAGATCTGTCATTCTCCCTGAGAATTGTGACCACTGAGTCCTCAGTGCCCACTGGAGGGATCTCATTCTCAGGCGAGCCTCTGGCACAAGGAAAATGCAGGATGCCATGAGGCCTAGCAACCTCAAAAAGTCGAAAGCTGGGAGACGTTGGGCAAGTTGGAACTTGGTAACCATCTGTAGAATATCTTGAGCCCTCACCTCCGGTGGCGAGGCTTTTCCCAGGGAAGTATCCAGGATCGCTCCTATGAACTGGGGTCTCTGCGATGGTATCATTTGAGACTTCTTTAAATTGTGGGAGAAGCCCAGCTTGTGAAGGAAGTAGCATACGTGATTTAGCTGGATCTGAGCTTGCTCCGGAGAAACAGCCCTGATCAGCCAATCGTCCAGGTAGGGGTAGACGTGAATCCCTTCCCTCCTTAGACTTGCCGCCACTACCGACATTAACTTGGTGAAGACCCTTGGGGCGGAGGTCAGCCCAAAAGGCAGTACTCGAAATTGATAGTTAGAGTTGCCAATTGCGAACCTCAGGTATTTCCTGTGTTTGAGATGGATAGGCACATGGAAATAAGCGTCCTGAAGGTCCAGAGATACCAACCAGTCCTGAAACTGAAGGGCCTGGAGGATCTGAGAAAGAGTGACCATCTTGAATTTGTCTTTCCTGAGGAATTTGTTCAATTCTCGCAAGTCCAAGATGGGTCTCAGTCCTCCGTCTTTCTTTGGAACGAGAAAGTAAGGGGAGTACCAGCCCTTGTTCCTCTCCGCTACAGTTACCGGTTCTATGGCACCTTTCTCTAGCAGGTCTATAATTTCCTGCAAGAGGAGCGGATCTGGAGCTTTCTGAGAGCTGATCCCCGGTGGATGACTCTGAGGTATACGTAGGAAAGGTAGGCAGTAACCTTGGGCAACTGTTTCCAATGCCCAAGCATCTGACGTGATAGCCTGCCATTCCGCCAGATGTTGAGTCAACCTGCCTCCTACAGGTGTCCTGTGAGGGAAGTCCTCAGAGTGGTTTTGGGGCGGCTGATGCAGATGCAGATGGTAAAGAGGCACCTGCTGTTGCTGCGGCTTTAGAATATCTACCCCGTCCACCTCGGGTAGTTCTTCTTTGACCCCTTTGAGCCGGTCGTCCTCTAGCTCTTCCGAATGAGGAGTAGAAGCGAAAGGACTTGCCCCTCGCAGAGGTTCCTGTGGGACGAAAAGGAGTCTGACGGATTGCAGCTCCTAGGGATTTTGCTGCTGCTTTTGAAGTTTGCAGTTTCTCTAAACTGTCATCCGCCTTTTTCCCGAACAAAGAAGAGCCATCAAATGGCATGTTCAAGAGCCTGGCTTGCACATCTGGGGCAAAACCCGACTTTCTCAACCAAGCGAACCGCCTGATTGATGTACTTGCCGCCATTGCTCTGCTGATACTGTCAGCCGAATAAATGCCCGTCTGGAGGGATTCGCACATAGCGTCTTTACCGTCCTGTATAATATTCAGGAACGCATCCCTTTCTTCTCCCTCCGGGATGCAGTCAGCCGCTGTAGAAGCACACTCCCAAAGTGTATGGCTGAACCTAGCAAGGGTGCAAGTAGCATTAACAGACTTTAACGCCATGCTACATGCTGAAAAGACTTTCTTAGCCATAGCGTCATATTTTTTATCGTCCCTGTCCTGTGGGACAGTAGGATAAGCCGTCTTGACGTCGGTAGAGGATGCTGCTTGTACCACCAGACTTTCTGGGGATGGATGTTTAGACAAGAACTCTGGGTCTGTGGAAGATACTCTGTACTTTGCAGACAGTTTTTTATTTACTGCTGGTATTACATCTGGGGTTTCCCAGTTTGTCATGATCTTTCTCTGAAGAGCTTTATGAAAGGGCACCACTGGATCCTCTTGTGGGCCTTTGTCAAGAATATCCGTGAGGTCATCTTGCTGGAAAGATTGTGAAGGTGTAGACCACCCCATGAACTCTGTAATTCTGGCCATTAAGGCTCTGTAGGGGGTTTCAGCATGCTCCCACGGGTCTGGTTTAGCAAAATCCACCTCAGGGGAAGTGTCTAAACCACTTGCCTCATGTAAAGAATCATGAAGATCCTTTAATCTGCGCTCTTCAGAGGAAAATTCCTCTCTAACTGGGGTTACAGGTCCCTGTAACTCATCTTGTTCTGACAGATCACCCTCTTCTAAAATTGAGGATATACTTCTCAATTGTTCTGAATTAATAAAGGGAGTAAATCCCATTTCCAAGGCAGAGGGTGCTGAACTTGTCATTATTGGCCTCGAAAACGTCGATGTCGTCGACGCCGAAGGCTTCGAGCGTGGCATCGAAAACAGAGGTGGAGGCCTCGAGGACCTCGACAGAATTGGAATTTTACTCGACAATATCGACGACGTCGAGGGCCTGGGAATCGTCACTGGATGTGTGGTCATCGTGACTTTTCTCGGCGTCGACGCCGGTGTCGAGGCCGGCGTCGAGTCGACAGACCTGTATGTCGAAGGTCCCTTCGACAACGGCGTCGAAGACCTCGACGTCGACGGAACCTTCGTCGACGGAACCTTCGAGGAAGGTTTGGAGGTCATGGTCCTACTCGAGGATTCGAGACGCACTCGAGAGGTTTCTTTCGCCGGGTACTGCGACTCGCGGCGTTTTTGACCTTCGGGTCTTTCGACCAGAGCATCGCTCTCGGCAGTCTTCGAGGGGGTCGAGGCCGCTTTCTCGAAGACGCTCATCATGTTTTTTCTGAATTCCTCCCAATCAGCCCGGGAACTATGTTTCGTGGGGCAAGGGATTCTTTTTGGCGAAACAGAGGAAGAGGAAGACGGAGAAGGGGATCTTCGACGTCTCCTCTTCGAGTGTTTCGATCTCGAGGAGTGATGAGACCCACTCCGAGACCTGGAGCGTGAGTGGTGACGAGGAGACGAATGTCTCGACTTCGTCGAAGAAGAAGAAGCTTTATAAGTCTTACCTTTCTCCGACTTCCCCCTACGCTCCTTCAGGGCCTTAGCAGTCATGGACATACAGTCCTCGCACTCCGAACAATGGTGTTCGGCTCCCAAGCACCACAGACAATTTCTGTGAGGATCGGTCAACGACATCTTTTTCCCACAATCTCGACATTTTTTGAAGCCGGATCGAGGGGTTGTCGGTTCCGACGAGGAAGCCATCGAGTACGATTCGAATAACTTGAAGTAAATATTACTAAGAACTGAGCAACGGTATTCCGAGGCACCGAGTAGCGCGGAAAAACGGAACTGAGCAACGGACGCTGCGCGCGGCCTTTATAGGCAGGATGACGTCGAGCGTCGATACGGCGGCTGTCGAGGGTCATCGACTCGAGGGACGTCGACGCGCAGCGCCCTCTGGAGAAAAAATTTTCCGAGGCCAGCAGAGCTGGAAGGATATATCTAAGATGAGGAATACGTCGGAGGACACAACCCTTCGAAACAGTGTTATGATCTCGTTAACCCCCGTATATGCAGTGTGTTATGTAATCACAATGCGGGGCGTGGGATGCAATTTTATCCTCTCGTGGATTCCCAGCTTAGTTTACTTCACGTTACACCATAGCCAGTTTTTTTCACCGACCTATAATCACCAATCAAGATGAAATACTGGCTTAAACATTTGACGTGTGTTTGAAAATAACTAAACCAGCATTAATTGGCAAAGGCATTTACTAAAACGACTCATGATCGTGCAAAGGTGTGATGCTGGAAATGCCTTGGAGGCACAGGGCCTCCCTGTCCTTGTCCTGTAGTCCTTTTTCATATGTGTTCTGTATTGTTTTCTGCCCAGGAGTCCATGTGGGACTCCTGGCAGTGCAGCTCTTCCTATTTTTGGTTTGGTGTACAGACCCTTGGGCACCCATGGGTGGGGGTACAAACCTGTGACCCTAGTGTATGTTTATGGGCACCTGTGTGCGGCCCACAGAGCAGGGTATGGGCTGGTGGAAGCTCCATGCTGAATTTGACAGGTGCTCAGAGTATCCTTCTGTTAGGCAGAATCATATGCAGTACCCTTTGGGAACACCACACACAATTAAGACTACAAGTGACAGTACAAATTCACCTTTGGTACAAGCCTGTACTACACAGTAAAGTGGTAGCGATGGCTGAGCAGCCAGACTTATTTCAAGAGTAAGTGAGCAGTATCAATAGTTACACAAAGGACAGAAATTACTATGGTTCAGGCAAACACTGACTCAAGGTTCTGAGTAAAAGAATATAAATTTATTTACACATCAGTTATAAAACATTTCACTATTATCAAGCAGTTGAAAAATCACAATCTTAATACACTACACCACACCCAATAGATTCTGGACAAGTTAAGCTCAAAATTAAGTGTGAGCAAAATGGCACTCCAGTAATTTAAAAGGGACGGAAAGACAAAGTTAGACAAAAGTTAAGCAGCACCAACAAGTAAGTAAGCAGGGCAATCTAGAAAAAGCAACTACAGTGAGGCAATCAAATGAAGAGGCCAGGGCCAAAGTCAATGGACCAAACTCTTTGCAGAGGATCACACAGTTCAGAGTAGTTTGCGGTTAAGTCTTTGCCAAGAGTTCAGAATGAAGTTGGTCGGACGAAACGTTACTTTAAAGAATAGAGATGGACAAGCCCTCGGATTGGCAAAAGATTTCAAGCACTTTTACCGGAGTCGGACGGAACGAACGACCGGATTTGAACGGTACCTTAAATGGAGAAGAAGGCTGTAGCTGAGGCGGACCTGGCAGGTCTTGGATGCTCACAGTTCCTGAAGCGACTGTCGGACTGACACGAAGTAGGAAGACTGGAGGGTCCTGCGCCACCCAAGGAAAAAACCAGCAGCAGAGCAAAGCAACGAATAAAAGGTGCGCTCCTTCAAACCCAAGCAGGGTCCGATCCTCCTGGCTATCCGGTTCACTGTAGATGTGCACAGCAAATTCGACCAGAGGAGCTAGGCCTGGCTTGTAGTTTGGCGAACTGGTTGATCCCACCAGCTCAAGGGGAGAAGATTCCTAGCAGATCTTCCCTGTCGTCGAAGTTTGGAGATTCAAACCCACAGCAGGGCTTCACCGGGAGGTTCGGTAGAGGTCCTCTTCTTTCAGCTTCTCTTTGGTTCTCTCGATCCAGTGGCGACTCTGCCTTCTCAGTCCCAGAGACCTGCTTTTTATGCAGTTTTCCCAAAATTCACACAGCCTGGCTGTCAATCACACAGCAGGGTGGCTGTCCTGGCGGGGCAGTCACCACAGCCAATCACACAAAGTGCGACATGGGCCTCAAAGGAGACCCTATGCAGGGAGTCTCAAACCCCTCCACCCTCACATCCTGTCCTCCTCAGACATTCAGGCGCCTAAGGAGAGCTTCTGGGCAGAAGCCACCAAAGGTCGGCGAACAAAGGAACCAAACCTGGTTTGGCGCGCAGAGTAAAACACAAGAAAGACTTTTACAAAAAGAAATGGCGAATAAACCTAGCCGGAACAAAATAAAAGTTATTGCGGTCCAGCGGGTTTAAGTTCGAGGCTACTAAGATAGCCTAACACAGTGCCAAGGCTATTTAAATAGACAGCGGTAGGAAAATTAGTTAGATACCACTGCCACCAGCCAAATCTTAATGAAAAGGGAACAAAATAATGTTCCATGAGAAACAGACAAAAAGGGATAACTATTAACCCTTTCCAGAACTCTATGTAAAATAGTTTGTACTGGGTCTGTGGATTTAAAAAGACTAATAAAGTCAATGGTAACTTTACATGTTCTGGGACACAGTAGTCAGTCCCAGAAAATGGAGTTTAAAGTGGGAAGTCTGAAAAAGACAACCCAGTGTCACTGCACTGAAGGTGCTGTGTAACACACAGTACAGTAAAAAGATGATGCCTATGGAGTAGGTGAGGCTCCACAGTCTATGAACACAAAAATGTTAAACACACAGCAAAACACAGGTAAGAGTGGTAAAAAAGCCTCACACTCTAACCAGGTGAAAAAAATAAATCCTAGAAATCCAGCAAAGCTGCTGGGGGACTAGCCATTCTGGAGAATTCTCCCTAACACCTTCATTTTGGGATACCTAGGTCCTGCCACTGGAATCAGTTGATTCCTGATAGGAGACAAGATGGTCCCTGTGGCCTCTTGCTTTCTATTGCCCGTTACCTTATTTTCCCAAAGACCTGGGAAAGCCCTAACTCTGTCCCTTCCCCCTGACTGGGTGTTGGGTGGAAGTTCCATATATGGTATTGTGTGGAAGTCCAGGCCAGACTGGCTGGAGCCTTCCCAGTGACTATGTTGTGGGTACACCCTTGGGGTGGGACCTGGGTGAATGGAGTGTGTGACCAATATGCACTTCTTGTTGTGGATGTCTGGTTTCTGGTATGAAACACAATGACTGAGACAGCTCTGCCCGAAACTGGTATGAATGCAGTGTGTAGTGCTGAATGGCTGGGTACTTGCCCCAATACACATTCCTTGCTGTGAGTGTTAGAGGGAGGAGAATGGCCTGTATGCCTAATTGGCTGCCTGACTGCTGAATGTCCTTCTGAGTGATTGGTTGCCTGAGTGTGACCCAGCACAATGAATGAGACAGAACAGTATATCTGGGGGCCTCTCACTGCTAAAATTTGTTCAGAAGCTGAAGTTGATACTTGAAGCTTATCCTTGAAGCCCAGCTGGAAGAAGAAGATCTGATGCTGCATTTGCTTCGACCCGATCCGAAAGCTGTCGAGTTCATCGAGGACTGATCCAAGAGAGGACCTGGTTAGGCACCCTCTTCCCGAGCTCCGAGGGACCATCGAGCACTGCAAACCTTCGCCGAAGCTCCCTGGAAGTCAGACCCTCAACAAGCTGCCGACCGGAGACAGGTACCACCGAGGAGAACGAAGAGAAGCACCGGACACTCCGTCCACCGTCGCCAACCAGGGTTCACATATTTGCAATAACTGCTGGAGGCCCGTCGAAGCCGTGTTGCCCAGAAGTGGCGACCGTTTGATGCTGTGCCATCGACGACCGGAGCCGCACCGCTCCGTTGATTAAGACATTCGACTTGAAGGAATCTCTTGCCAGCACCGCCAACCACTTTGTCCCGCCGGAGAAAGTCAAAGCCGCTGAAGCGCCGGGGAGAATCCGCCGGTGGGTTTCCCGCCACCTGAAGAGCGCAGACACGCTGGACAACTCGACGCCCTTGCTGGGCCAAAGTTCTTCCTAGACTCTTTGCAGTCCCAAACTATCGTCACTGAGGTGCCTCGCACACCTCGTCTTTGCAGGACGTCTTCGACTCATCGTCGACGAGCAGCGCCAGGACCGAAGCTGCTGCCTCAATGCCATCAAACGTCATCGAGGATCATCATTGCCAAGATAACCTTCAAGGCCCATCGACGATCCGTGGCCTTAAAGGGAGTCACTCAAGAAGGATCCATCGACGCCTCCTCGAGGAACCCTGCTATTCTATGAACACTGGGGTGGTAGAAACCTTTTAGAAGGAAATAAAACTAATTGAACAGTATATGCACTGGGCTTGTAGTAGATCTTTTATTTTACAGGTTGCCCAGGTGGAGGGGGATCCTCGTACAGAATTGTGCCTAGTGGGAGAGTATTCTGCCAGTTGTTCTAACCAACTGCTTTTCCTCCTATGTCTATTGTTGGTTCCCTTTATTAATTGATTCGTGTGACATTTGACCGGATTATAGTTGATGCACTTTAATGAGATCTGATATTAATTGTGGTACCACTTAGAACTGTATATATTTGCCCTTGTAGATTAACTGAGCACAAAGTTCAGTTATTGTGATTGTGTATATAACCTTGAACCTTAATTATATAATGACTGTATTTTCACTAATACAGTGTGTGGACATTCATTTGTGGGTGCTTGGGGACTACACTGTACTTAAGAACCTGCCTGCATTACCTCCTTAGAAGCTAGGCCTTGATTGCTCAACCATAGCTACCGAATAGAGAATCTTGGCTGGGGTCCTCTGTGCCTCTCTGCTCTGCCATATAGAGAGCAGGAGTACAGAAAACCCCCTCCAGTTTTTACAAAAGGTCACAGAAAATGGGGTCTGAAAAAACAAGCTTGCTTCAGAAGTTTGCTGAACTAAATACAGGCATCTACTTGTTTTTTCAGACACAATTTTGATGTGAAACGATTAACTCAAGGTGCTACCAGTATTTCATCTTGATTGGTGATTGTGTCTCGGGCTTAAACCCAGACTTTCTAAGCCATGCACATCGTTTTAAAAAAAGAGTGCCTTCAGCCAACACCCTACCCACAGTCTCTGCGGCGTTAAGTGTGTTTTTCAAGATGTTCTGTGTGACTTGACGGCCCTCCTAAACCACTGCAAGTAGCTTTGACCTTTTAGGTTCAGGCACAACTTGCAGACACTCTTGTACCAATCCCCATTGGACATCAATAAAGCTAGAAAGCAGAGTGGTATTGTCAGTGATGCAGTCATTGTAGGCTGCAGAACAGGTGGTTCTTTTACCCAGGGTGTACATTTTCTTGCAGTCTTTATCAGGGGGAGATTTGGATGAAGACTGGAGACCCACACACGTTTTCTAGTCGTGCTAATGTCTAGGGAGTCCGGGACGGAATGCCCCTAGATATAGAGTGGATCAGAAGGTGCAGGGCGAAACATCTTCTCGACTTGTGGATTTACCACCCAAGTAAGGGAGGGCATAAGCAAGGACTGGCTAATGCGCTTTTTAATGGAATTAAGAAGCGGGATAGCTTGGGATACTGGAACCTTTTCCTTTAGGATGTCCTCTACAAAGTCTGAATCAGGCACCGCTTCCTGAGTTACAATCTTAAAATGGTCTGCTGCTTTCCTAAGGATGGTATTGAAAAGCATTTGATCATCAATAGGAGAGGCCCCCTGAGGTTGGGATACAGTATGAGCATCCAAATAGATATTATCAGACTCGTTTCATGAGCATGGGTAGTGAGCCAATTGCCCATGTCATCTGTAGCGGTCCAAGAATCTCGGTGTTGAGAAACAGGGTCTTGGGAGCCCTCATCGCGATCTGGGACATAGTTGACGTCATCGTCCTGATCATCTTGAAAAATGTCTTCAGAAGGATCAGGCAATTTTTGTCTAGGAGAAGAGGAGCGAGCGTCAGGGGAATGAAGACTAGGAGACCTCGAGGGCATAGGGCCGTTGTCAAAAGGACGGTGCCTTTTAGGGAGGTCATCAAACATTTCTGAAAAGTCAATAAATTCAGACACTTTATTCATACAGTGTTCAAATCTCTCTCTAGTTCATGGAGTGGATATGGAAGCTTCAGGCAGAGGAAAGGCTGAGTTAGAAGCAATAGGGTCTGTAGGCCACTGGGATAAGGGAGAGGAGGAATACCCTGAAGGCAAAGAAGGGGTGTTTTGGGGCCAGAACCATGAGGAGGGGGCTTTAGAAAGCTTTTCCCAGAGTTTGGGGTGAGTTTTTACTAAAGAAGCAAGTTTCGACATCTTTCGATGCATCGGAAACATGTGTCAAAACTTTAGGGACGGCACCCATGGGAACGTTCTTCTTGGTACCATGTACAAACCACAAGGGCAGAGGCGTAGCAGGCCCTGAACACTCAGGTTCACTAGGCCCCGTTGAAACTTTTGATGGGCCTGTAGGTTGCGAAGGCTTGTTCAACGAATCTGTTGAAGGAGGCAGAGGGGTTGTGTGCTTGACCTTTGAAAGAGGGTGTGTGCTTTTGTCGACAGTGTGTGATTTCCCGCATCGCACTGCCAACGGCAAACTTAGCGGGGCTGGAGACACGCACGTGGGAGTCAACCAACCCCATAATAACCTCTTCGTGAAGCGGAGCGGTGGCTGCATGAAGAATCCTCGTCCAAGGCGCTGGTGGGACAATGACTCTCGGCATGCATAGTGTAGGCTGCCCACCGCTTTGTGCAGCTTTCTTTAAGTGTCTTAGGATTCAAGAGTCAACAGGCCTTGCAACGCTGCTTGTCGTGGTCACGAAGTATACCATTCTGTGTCCTTCCACAGAAGCTTCCGGTTACAGAAATGGCAACATTTAAATGGAGTTCTCCCTATGATAGTGTGGAAAAGCAGCCAGACGAGGAACGGAAGAAGAGGGGAAGGAAAGTAAAAGCATTCTATAAAAAGTAGTGTCTAGAAAAGAAGGCGTCCCCACTCTCCCTACTGTAAGGCCGAAGCATGAAGGCCAAGGCTGACATCAGCCATCGAGTTGTTGGAGTCAGCGAAGGCTCGCTGGACAGCAAACAGGAATAGTTGTCAAAGAAGTTTGTCGATGGGTGCAGCAAAGACTCATGGAACAGCAATAATTCTCGTTAACATGAGCTCTGCATGAAAACGGAGGACCATAATGGCGCAAAAAAAATTCTTGGGTTACCTCAATGTGTGAAAGATCTTCAGCAGTACACGTCAGGGATAGTTTTGCTGACATGCCCATGTCCCTTTTCGATCTTTGACAAAAGATACAATACTCCACGATTGCCACTAGATGTCGGAGTAAATGCAAAGCATGTGATTATAAGCAGATACACAAGCCTCAAACATATTTTCCACTTATTCCAGCTATTCTTTTCACAGAGTAGCGAGACACTGATTGCGAGACTGGAAGCTACAGGATGGACAAACCAAGTGTAATGAGTAATAGCCCAACAGTAAAAAACAAAAAGGCACCTTTATTATCCATTCCTCAATGGAATATCATGATGGCAGCCTATTTTATTTTTAATTCTTCATGCTCAGAAAGTCTTAATTGTATTGTTTTTTTGCATTGTAGTCATTTATTTAGTGCCTTTTACGGTTACTATAGTCTTAACGTGTTTGTGTTGGGAAACGTGCTCGGGGACCGCAGAACCAGAGAATGGGAAATTCTCCGAGGTTGAGAATGCGTGTGTGCATTGGGCCAAGATTAGGAATTAGGCAGGCTGCCTAAACTCCAGTAAGCTACCCAATATGTCAGGCATGTGCATGGGTGCTGAAGGAGGTCACAAAAGTGTGCTAGTGCAAGAGACTGTGTGTACAGCTAGACCGAAATTGTCGTAGTCATAGCTGCATTGTGTGGATGGATAGCCGTGCCTGTGGCAGATGCCCACCAAAGCGATGTGTTATATGTACCATAAGCGCAGATGGAGCTAATCTTTGATCTCGCAGTGGGATCAGATCACCTGTGTGAAAAGAGAAGGTACCCTCAAAGTCTTCTAAGCGCACTAGTGCCGGCTATCTTAGTACATCTTCTTGGCGTGACAGACAGATCGTTGGATGATAGGATTCTCTAAACGCAATAGACAGGCTACCCTTAGAGTCTTACTAGATATATTCTAAGTTCTATAATGGGCTACCTTCAGGCATCTTTTAAGTGCGATATTGAGGATACTTGCATTTATCTTTATGCGTTACAATGGATAACATATATCTGGATAGGTTATCAACATGCATCTTCGAGTGCAATGGACAGGCTAACATTATAAAGTGCAACACAAGTGTCCACTCCCAAGTCAATCTACGTGCAGCACAGTGCCCACCCTCAAATCCGTGTAACCGTCAGATGTTCTGAGTGCAATATATCTGCTACCTTCCCAATTTCTTCTAGGGCAGTGCATGTGCTAGCCTTCACAGTTCTTCACATGAAATACATGTGCTACTCTTCACAATTTCTTCTACAAGCAATACATGTACTAGCCTTCAATTGTTTTTTTACATGCAACGCATCTGCTAATCTACACAATTTCTTTTGAGCGTGACACGTGTTAACCTACCCAATATCTTCTACTCCCAAATCTATCTAAGTGCTACACCTTTCCTGTGCACACATCTAAGTGTGGCACATTTCCTGCCCCCAAAATAAATCGGAGTGCAACACATTTCCTGACCCCAAATTACAGCTAGGTGCAATACATTTACTTACTCCCACAGAATTCCATCCAAGTGTGACACCTTTCCTACTCCCAAATCACAGATACATGTAATACATGTTCTACCCACAGAATACAGCTAGGCTCAATGCATTTCCTACTCCCAAATTATAACTAGATGCAATACATTTTTCTACCCCCAGTATTTGACTAGCTGCAATACATATCCCACCCCCAAAATAAGATTAAATGTAAACATTTCCTACTACCACAATCCAACTAAGTGTAATACACAGATAACTCCCATTACATATATCAGACTACATGGGGGTGCAGCAAGTAATCTACACACTGTTATAATATGATGGTGATAATGAAGGAAGGAGTGGCAGGGTTTTAATTGAGTATTGGCTTTGAGTGGGCACCGCTTATTTCAATGCTTCTTGATGATTACCCAGGTTTAAATTTTGTAAGTTCCGAGATGTGCGTGGGATGCAGCCCACTAATTAGTGCCACTATGCTAGGCGCTTGGAATATTAAAGAGTAAGGAGACTTAGGCTAATTAGCCTTTGGTGTGGGCTGCACACCCTATTACCCACAATGGGTTTATTTTTAAGTTATCTCTAGTATAAGAGAAATCTTGTAACCAAGTTCGTGCTCTGAAAAATTCAACAATTTGTGTCAATGTTCAAATTATTCTTTTGTTGTTTGCGGCCAATTAATATTATGACATGTACTGTTAACATAATGATTTGTGATAATGCTGCCATACCGGCTATGGTTACTCACATCGGCTATTACTCCTAATCTCTATTCTGAATGACACAAACACATTATTAATTGGTTTATGTATTTATATATTTTTCATGATTATTACATCCCTTTTGGTACCGTGATTCTCAAATTGTTTGCATACGTGAAATTACTGGGTAGTGGCTAATTAATGTTAATTTATGCTTGTGACTGATGTCGAACTGATTCACACTGACGAATGATGAATTGTTGATTAGGCGAGGAGAATAGGCCCTAGCGAAAGACATGAAAGTCAGAAATGCATGGGCACTTTTCTCGCATCTGCATTGAAATACGAAATAAAAACAAAAGAATCATTTGAACATTGACAAGAATTGTTGCATTTTTTAAAGCACGAACTTGGTTACAAGATTTCTCTTATACTAGGGATAACCTAAAAACAAACCCATTGTGGGTAATAGGGTGTGCAGCCCACAATGAAGGCTAATTAGCCTAGGTATCCTTCCTCTTTAGGGTTTTAATTGAGCACAACAATGACTGTGTCCACTGCCCATGCCACCTTACCAAAGTTGTTGCACTAGGGTGCTTCGTTGCATGTGGCCCTGAGGGCCTTCTCACTCCTAGATCCTCTTTACAGGTGGCTAGTGAAAGGCCACCGTTCTTGGATCCCGACCCAGGGAGTTGAAGCGAGAGAGGATCACCTGAGTGGAGGGTCCTTGGGAACTGGGAGTGGGGTACCCTTAGGAGAGACATGGTATCCCCATTATCCTGTTGAGACTCAACCAAACCCTTCCATGGCTATTTTAGGTTATTGTAAAGCTGTTCCCCTCATTTCCACACATATAACACTAAACAGTACTGAGACGAAGAAGAGGCACAACTAAGAGTAGTGAACACCACACACTTTCACCATTTTGGTACTGGGATGGGGAAGATGCCTGCAGGGAGCTGTAAGGGTCAGGCATGTCCCCGTAATTATGGTCAGGCAGGGTTCATTAGAGACCCACACCAAGGGGCTGCAGGTGTATAAAAGGAGACTGGGAGAGCAGAGTAGAGAGCAAGGAGGAGGCCTGGATGGAAGAAGCCTGCAGGGGACTGTGCTCCCGGGGAGCAGCCGTTGTGGGACCGGACGAGGAGCCAGGGCACCAGCAAACTGCCCAGAGGACTTACAAAGTCTGTAGCAAGGGGGCCGTGTAAGCGTCGTCAGTCTGGGAGCCTCCGTGCTTTTGTTTGACACGGCCACATCCCCGAAAGTCTTGACGCTGCTGCCGGTACCTTTGCGGCTCTTCCCTGGAGTCTGCCACGCTCCCCTGGGTCTTCCGCCACTCCGGTAAGAAATGCTGACAAGTGGCAGCTTGAAAGCACCTACCTCTTCCAGCACGGTTCAGTTCCTGTGCATCTGCCTTCACCTGCAGTTCTGCTTCCTGCTTCGCCCAAGCTGGTTCTCTTCTCTCTGCCTCTTGACTGAAAGTGTGGACCTTTTTTTAAATGGCCTGCACAGCTTATCTATATTGCAACAACTAGTATGCATGTCCAGCTTAGGGTTTCTTTCAATCCATACTAACTCCTCCTTCATCTCCCTTGTCGCAGTACTTGAGGCGTCATGGGAGTTGGAATCCATAAAATTGTTGTTTAGAACAAGAACACCAGAGGAAAAAGATGTTAAATGAGAGTTATGTGTATTTGAGAAATTAATGCGTTTCTGGTCAGAACGGCAGTATGCCATCAGCAGTTCAGTTGTTCTAGTGCTGTCTTCAAAATAGGGAGGAGAGGAATACAGCGTCTCTCCTAAAGGAATCCTCACCTCCTCCCAGTAGTCATCCCCCTCCCCACATGATCCTCCCTCATAATACCACCCCCAGGCTCAGAATCAGTTAGTGGCTGCCGTCGCCTGGCCATGTGGGAGGAGCTAACAGGGGAATCAGTGATGACTCAGCAGGATTCATCACAACACTTACACCAGGCTGGTGTAAAGAGCATGGAGTAATACCTCAGCTTTGCAAACATCCAGGCAGAAGCAGCCCCCCACCCTGTCCTGCACAACCTGAAGGACGCGACTCAAGGACATCTCATTAACCCCAGTTGTGCCAACCGGGACACTCCCTACAGGTCAGCCCCTGTCCAGTTCCATCCAACCAAATTAGACCACGGCTGATTTTGTAGTTTAATCTTGTTAAGATGCAAATATCCACTGCATCGGTTCTGTGCCAGGCAGGAGATTTTACTGTTTATACCACTTGTTTTTAATATGAGTTTCTGAGACTATTTGCTGGTCTCACTGATTTCTTTTCTCTTTTTCTTTTCTCTTTGTCACCCCTCTCTACCCGACCCTTTTAGAGAGACAAAATCCAGAGGCCCAGACGAAGGCTCACCAACAAGTAGCTGAAACGCCCTTGGACAGAGCCTAGAGTTTGCGCCATAGTCCATACCAACCTTGGCCCTCAGTTGAATTTATTTCTCGCCCTCCTTTTGAGGGACGGTCCATCTAGTACACTAAAGTCTGTAGAAACTGCTAGATACCTTCTCTCTTTGTGAAACACAGGAGGAAACAAATACCGAACAAATAATGGCTTAGGTAGATTGTTTAATTTGTAAGGCAATTGATGATTTCTATTGCTGTTTTTCATGTGTCCATATCCTTTGATTTACAGATTTACGTTTATGTTATGATATTACTTTTCAGCACACAGTACTAACTCACCAATGATTTTGTAATTGGATGCTATTTTTTGTACTGTACCTACCTTTGTACCACTGATGTTGATTACGATTTGTATAAAGAGAAAAAAAATCAAAAAAATTCAACAAAATACGTGTTAATATATTAAAGCAGTTGCTTGAGACATCGGATTGACTCCGCAGTAAAATCCTTTTCTTTATAAGGATACTTTGGCTTACTATTAGAAGCACTTAAAACATAATTGGACTAACTAAATACCATAGGCATTCTAACAGTAACATGATGACGAGAAATGTATATGTCGTTGGAGGCCCCCCCCCCCTTCTTGTTCTCTAGGGCAGTGCAGGATCCTCACTCACGGGGCTGCCGAGCAGGAAAAAGCATGCAAAACAAGCAATTCCCATAGCAGCACTGCTTGCCAGAGAAGCAAAAATAACACGGGGAAATGTGGTCAAACAAATTAGAAGAATCATATTGCAAGGAAAATAGTGTTAGGCAATCTGCATGTACCGAATTGTACTTTGCATTTTATTTATTTATATAGCGCTTTTGCCAAAGCGCTGCACAAATGTATATACGGTACAGAATCACTTGACAAAACAATGGAAACAATGAAAAAATCAATGGAAAGATTACCGACTCCAGATAACCGTCAAACCGAGGAATATAATTTGCAAAGCCTGTGACAACAGCTTCTATACTCGCAAACAGAAGACCGTGGAAACAGCGAATCCATGCAACATCAATGACTACATCTATCTAGAGCACTCACTGTTAGAGTATGGAGAGATGCTGATCTTTTTTAGTCACTATAATTGGCTGCAACCAGTACACTGTCTAAAAGCCCCTGTCTGGTAAAGTGCTTTCTAGCCTATTAGTGAATTGTTTAGCACCGAAATTCACCACCACTTTCTGCAGGGTGCTGTGGGCGGAGCTGGTGAAAGGGGAATGGAAAGAACCGGGGTTGAGGGCAGGGCTGAAATAGTTATTAAGGTGAAAAAGAGGGTGGGAAGCATGAACTTTCGTTATCAGATCGCAAATCAGTGGCCAAATTGAACCAACCCCTTAAGGAATTCAGGAGCCTAGTGAGGGAGGTCACAAGTGTACAATTTGGCAGCGTTCTAAGCCAACTAGCAGAAGAATATGCATGCCCTTTACACGGATATTCTGAAAATCTGAACCACAAATGTTTTCAAAAAAATATGAAGAAGTAATGTTCAGTCAGAGCACCATCGAAGGGTTAGTGTCAACGGTAAGAAGATGGTTAACAACTATCCTGCAACCAATGGCTCTTAAACTGGATGTTACATTTCGTGACGAGGCTGGTCACAAATTGGATAGGACAGTAGTAAAGAAAAGCGTTGAACCAAGGCGCTGAAGTCATTCAACTGAATTTTTTATATACTTGAATTAAAAATGGAGTGCAGAGTAAAACACTCATGCTGTACTTTGTTACAGATTTGCCGAACACTGATGGAAAGCTTGCACTTACGGCTGTGGCAAAGACAATGTTTAGTAGGTAATTATGCTTAGCATGGCTCTACATGACACGAGGCAAAAAGGGCGCAAAGCAGTGAGCCAGTGTTACCTTTCTCCAGCCGGGACAGCGTGTAGTCAATGATGTTGGCTTCTACGTTGTGCGATGGCATCTGGGAGGTTGAGCCATTTAATGTGTACTCAATCTTCTTGAGGTTCGTTTTTTTCACAAGTATGTTTCCCCAATGAAGGTCCCTGCAAAGATCCAATGGCATGCATTAGTGAACAACTTTCAAGATGTTTACCCAAAAATCAACAGGCGAAGGTGATTTTTTTTTTCTTTTTATAATGGCACGTTTGGTGAATGAGAGCCAATAACATGGGAATTTGACAAAAGAGGTAATTTAACTGGGAGGATTATAAAGAAACATACTTGAGAATATGAGTAGGATGAAGGCCAAATGCAATAGAAAGCAAAGCAGGAGAACAGTAAAGCACGAATTAGAAAAAAACGAGAAGCACAAAAGTCAAGGGTACGTGATAAACTGAAGACAGCCACGGTATAAAGAACATTCGTATAAGGACAAACTCAGTGTAGGCAATATTGGCAGCACAAGAGTTCTACCTATGCGGCAGAAATGAAGAGACAAAAACAAAAAAAGAAAAGGTAGAATTGACTTGCCTCACTGAATGTAATGTGATTGTAATTTGTCATTTCTAAAGCGCCTTTTCCGATTGGTATGGCCACAAAGCGCTGTTGGTTGAACACCCTCGAGGGACCGAAGTCCAATGTAGGGAAAATTCATCAGAAGAGTTTAGAATGTGTGTGTGTGTGTGCATTTTAGCAAATATGAAGGTAGGTAGGTAGGGGTGGCCAATCCCTGTTAGCTACCCATGGCGAGCTGGCACATGGATGGGTGCTGTGAGGTAGTCTGGAGAGTATGCGAGAGCAGGCGACTCATTATGTGTGCAGCTAGACCGAATTTGTCGTATGGGATAGCTAAATTCTTATGGCAGAGGTGTTGTGCAATGTGCCTTAGAATAGTGTATGATAGCAAATGCATGCAGGTCGGTGGCCGTGCCATTCAGCTATCTTCCAGAAGCATGGAGTGTGATACGTACTCGTGTGTCCTAGCTGGATTCTTGGGGTGTTGGTGAGTTCAGCACAGTGGCTATACTCAATATGCAGCTAGATTTCAAGTGGGGGCGAGCTCAAAGTGCAGTCACATTCAACACAGTGGCTATACTCAAAATGCAGCTGCATATAACAAGGGGGGGGGAAATCAGAGCGCTGCTAAAATCACACAGTGTCTGTATTAAAATGCAACTAGATATAAATGTGGGCAAATTCCAAGCGCAGTTATATTCAACATAGTGGTTATACTCAAGTGCAGGTAAAACCAATACAGTGGCTGCACTCAAATGCAGCAAGATCTAAAGGGGGCGATTCAAAGCAGCTAGATTCAGCACAGTGGCTATACTCAATAGAAGCTAATATTTATACAGTGGCTATACACAGAGATGCCGCTAAAGTCAACACAATGGCAAAAACAGAAGCACAGCAAGTGTCCAGAGAATTACAGTGCAACTCTTATAGTTCAGGTGGATACAAGACAATGTCCAGCGATAAAAATACAGCACTGGGTATGTAACCAAATATGTGTCGCCTCTTTCCTGGAGATTGTTCAGACAGGATTAGGGGCCTAGCTGGGGCGCCCAGGGCAAGCAGGCGAGAGAGGTGTCCGTTGCCGTGGTCCTTAGCCGGCTGCCCAGAGGGAACTCTTGATGAAGTTGGTGTTCCATTCAGCGGACACCAGTGAACAGCCAATACGTGGATGGGGAGCGAGGGGGCGGACTGGAGGGCAAAAGGGCTGGCCAAGGCCCTGAATCCAGGAAGCAGGCAACAGGAGGCACAGGCTATTAAAATGGAAATGCCTAGACCCAGTATTACATGGGTGCAAGAGTTACAGTCAGGGAAACTACACATGGTGGAAGCAAAAGGGGGCGCAGAGAAGTATTGCGGATATGGAAAAAAATACATACATGCATTGAATGTGTGAAGCCCGGTCCTATCTGCAAGCAGTGTGGTGAAATTCCGGCCTGTTTATTTATTTTTATCTTTTTTTATCCAGAAAATCAATCCAAAAACTAGTTATATATATTTCGTGCTCACTAACACAGACTCGCTTTAACTAAAGCAGGAATGTGAGCTACCAATATTGAAAGCGAGCGCTGTGAACTAGTGCTGTAGTAGAAGTGCGAGTCCAGTTTACTTTTTAAGTGTGGTGGAATTATTAGTATTTTGGAAGAAGTTATTTCAGGCCGAGCGTTTGTAGCATCACGTTGGCAAACTTCACTTTTTGATGGGGAGTAACCTCAACTCTTTTTCAACAATGTTTTTGTTGCCCACTGAGTTCCGAGTTTAGTTTTTTGTATATTTCACTCGGTGTTCGCGTTTATTAAGAACATCTAGTTACTGTTTAGTTACATGACGGTCACAACCAGGGACACCCACAACCCACTAAATACACAGCACACAAAATCAATCCACTGACTATAAACTACTGATACGTTCACGAGTAAAATAGATGTATAAACGAACCCACTGCTATCGCACACACTCCCGGGCCACACACCCTTCAGCATGCCTGACTGCTTATCTCGGCCTAAGCTCACAAGCGTTCTAAGCCTTGAGACATCCTCCCACTACCTGGAACCTGGTAAAAGCACAGCCTATCCTCCACACGCACTTCTGTCATTCCACCTAGAAGACCCATGATTTTAGCCCGCCTACTGCGCTTTATGCATGAGGATTGTCAGCGAATTGCAATTAGAGACAATCGAGTAGCCTCGATATTGGACCTAGACGTCAGTGGGGCAACCCGTCAATCACGATTAGTAGATGCATTATGATAGCTGGTTTATGACGCTTAGAAGACCTATTTATGGCAACCCAACTACAGTGCATAGAGGACTCTCCCACAGGGACAACCTGTGGCATCAACAACAAAGCTCCCTCCGAGCCACAAGGTACTGTGATGAACATAAAAGGTATTACCCCCTTTAATGTTTGGCAAACACACAGTGCCAAGGTGGTAAAAAAAAAAAAAAAAACACCACCAGAAGATTGTCCACTTTCCCTATTCTAAACTCTGACGAAATCCTTCAAACTATATATTCCAGGAAAAAACCGTCAGTACTAAGAGTATGTAGAACTGCAACGAGGAGGCCCTCGACGGATGCCATGAAGAAGCACCAACAAGGTTTTAGTTGTCATTCACGCGCGAGAGAGACACTATTCACATAAAAAGGGGAGTAGAGAACAGGTCAGAGACAACTAGTAGTAGCAGTAGCTGGATGAGATGACGTGGTAGTAGCAGAGAGTGAAGTGAATAGTAACTGGAGACGTGGAAGACGGAAAACAAGAGGAATACCCTGCAGTAGTAAAAGAGAAGAAGAAGCAGATCAAACTACGGCACAACTGTGGTAACTGGCTGAGGACCGCTGCCAGAGGCCAAGAGAAGACATAAAGCAGGGCTTCAATCAGTGGTGCCTCCTCAGTCTTTCCATTGTGCCACAGAGGTGCAGAGACTATTGTTGAGTTGGGATATAAAATCCCTACACACGAGTCCCAACAGCTCCATCGCTTCTCACGTCTATGGTCAGGACACCAGGCAGTGTTTGAACTTTATCAAGGCCCCCGGGCAATGCAAGCGACGACCCAGTGGAGGATTGGGGAAACAGTGTGTGAGTGTAGACAACACTCACACATGAAATTGCTAGCTGTCGGCCCGGAAATATAATCCCCAGCGTCTAGCTGTCATCTAGACATCCACAGCAGCCGTGCAGCGCTTGAGCAGTAGAGTGGTCTGGGAAGTAGTTGCTTGGATCGGCACCCCAGACTGGAAAAGCTGAGTGCTACTGGACAGATGGGGACGGCTTCTGCAGAAGGGACCAGTGTGAGGACAACAGGGATCCCCAGTGAGGGATCTGTACACCAGTGCTGCGGTTCACCACTGACTGACTACGGGCGACTAACTGGCAAGGTAAGCCAAGCGGCTCAGAGAACTTTGTGCATTGGTGTGGGAAGTGGCAAGCCCACAATCCGGGAAGCCCGTGGAACGAAGGAGGAGGCAGCTGGGAGAAGTGCTGCACCCCAGAACCCCTCAAAAAGGTACCATTTGGGGAAAAGCGGGGAGGGGCTTAATAAAAGAAAACCCCGGGGAGAAGCACAAACACATTTTGCTTATTGTTGAACGCTTGCATATTGTCAGGAAATACCATAGAACAATCTCTAATGAAGGAAATCAGAAAACCAACAAGCAGGTGCACTTCTTATAACCATTCTTCCTCGTTCAAATTATCTTCAGAAGAAACGCTGGCAGTATTTTGCATAAGGGCATTAATAAGTCTGCCACAGACAACTTACACCTAGCGAGTACCACGAGTACTGTTGGCTGTGAGGACCGGCTGCTCAAGTCTCCTCTCCACTTCGTGTCAAGTTGCTCGAATTCCCCAAGAGGACGTCTTTAATGGCTACACTTGCTTGCCTGACCTAAATCCAGGAAGCTTAAAGGTGATTGCAAAGACATTGGCTCTTCATATTGGACTTACTTCTGACGCCGCTTCCACATAATTGGTGTCTCTTGCATAGTACGCCCCAAAGGGGCGTTTAGTTATTTGAACGTTCCGTTTCAACGTACCTTTGATGTTCTTTGCACGTCGCGCCCGAGTGGTGCTTTGCTAACTTGTGACGTTTGTTGTCTATGATACTTCTCATTACCTTTGTTTGTGTTTACATATTTTAGAATGCCCGCCCCCCTCCTGGCCGCGCCTCTTCCTGCATCTATTATAATCTCCTACTCCTGCGCACCCGCGCTGCACGCCTAGCGAGTACCACGAGTACTGTTGGCTGTTCGCTGTGCGGGGTGCGTCGTGCAAGGAGTGGGTCCCTATTCATTGATTGAGGTATTTGGAGTTGTTTCCATTTAACTAGTGAAATTTGAGTTTGTTGAGCATTATAACTGTAATTTACTTTTTCTAATTGTTTTGACAACAGAACTCTCGACATCTTAAATTAGTAAATCATGACATATCGGCTCACGACCAACATGCCCCCACAAACTGTAAACATGTACATTCCATCCACAGGTTGCCTAATTCCAACTAAGGGCGACGAAGTCGATGCATGTCCACAAGAATTTTATTCTGCCCATTCTGGCAGTAGCACAGGTAAAGTGATACCAGCGAAATCCAAGTTCCGTTTTGACATGGACATAGACGAATCTATTGTATCCATCTCTTCAATGTCCACTTCCCATTTGGGAATACCAAAGAAGGGTGCACATTCTAATATAAAGGACTCTTCTTTTGCCCTAAAAACACCTAGTGTGATAACAAATTCGCGTCTGCTATCAGATACCACAATGTTGGCATCAACGCGAAATTGTCCACGCCTATCATCATCACGGCTTGGTATTTCTCCAATTTCCTTTCCTCCCCTCATGCAAGATCAAACTAATTCTTCTTTGGAGTCCAGCCAAAGCGAGTCCCCTATTGCACGGAGCATGTCGATTTATCCACCGGTAGATCCACACTGCAGTAAATCATCTATGATAGATCAGTTTCAATCGCAAACTTCAGTATCCGTGTTACATTCCTTTGCTCTTCCCACACTGAGACCCCCAAAAGCAGTTGAGCCAGACCTATTTTTACAACATGCAATCATGATCCAGCCTGCCATGTCAGCCATCAATACCACCATTATGAGCCTTTGCAAGCTGTTTGAATCCCTAGACACAAAAGTGTCACATCAATCTCGACAGTTTGACGACCTAATGAAATGGTTGACAGTTCACTACGCCTCATCGATTGCTAAAAACATACCTTCACCAATAAGTGCCAGAACGAGCCATGATTGCACTGGGAGGGGGGGGGGGGGGTGACAACACCATTGACATCTAAGCCCACTGCTACTCACGTTCCTGATCCAACTTATGCCAGGTTTACTGCTCTACCTTTTATTACTGGCATTATCCGTCCAGTTGAACAATTGCCTGTTACCACACCAGTGCAGCAAGAATGCAACTTGATGCCTCAAATACGTTCAATACTAGAAGTTGATATAGCGCACCTGCCCCTTGAGTTGTCCCGTAGCAGAAAAAGCGGACAAGGTGCGGGGCACTTAGATGGACTAAAAGCAAGGAACCCAAAGGTTGTCCCGAAGAAACCATTAGCATTAAAAAAGACTAAGACTATGGTGAACTTGAAACAAACCAAAAAGACTTTAAACTCTTTTTTCAAAGCCTTGGGCAAGTCAACTGCATTACAAAGCAAAGAAATTCCATCTATAGGCCCAGTGATGGATTCTCCCTCTATGGCTGAGCAACTTCCAGTTCTTTCGGATGCCCCTGTGAATGGCCACCCTGTGAAGCAGATCAGTGAGGAGGCTCTGTCGGCTTGTAGACCAGTAAAACCGCTAGCTTTTATAGATCAGACAGTTAAACCCAAAGCTACTAAGGCTCACCTTGATTTTGTGAAACCATCCATTGAGTACTCATCAACTTCTGTGCTATTATCGGCACAGTCTAATGCGAAACCTTCTGGGGCTCCCTTATCCCCATTGTCACAGTTAGTACTCTCCATAGATCGGAATATAGAGGCCGACAAACAACTTGCGGCCTTAAAAGCACAAAATGATGCACACAGAAGATTCTTTGAGGAACATCGTATTCTTGATACAATGAACATCGGAAAAGAAGGCAATAATCCGAATCGAGTCATATTGAGCACTTCTGATGACACCATCGGGCCACTGGTGTACCCAGTTACCACTACATCACAATTTGATAAACAAATCAAACAAAAGCCCAGGACAACTCTAGCTGACTCAGTGCCGTCAGCGCAGTTAGCAAACTTTAAACAAACGATTGATGATTACCTGGCTGCTAAAAACTCCCTGATTACGTCCGCAGGAGTTATGGAAGACTGTCGTGATATTCCTAATCCTTCTCCAGCAGCTTTACAATGGGCAAATTTGATGGCTGACAGAAACCTACATAGATTGAATGGGTCAGTGGAAGGAGACACCCATTCCAATTTCACTTGGCATCGGGGAGCCAGCTCAAGTACGCTGGACTATATTTATATGAGTTCAAAATTGTTCCAAAATGTCCACTGCCTTTCAATCATGCCCCATCCAAATAGTGACCATTGTTTACTGGTAGCGCAGTTTGCATGGTCCTGTGAAGATAGACCGCATCGCCAGATGCACACTGCCACAGTTACTGTCAACACTGCAAGAAATCGGCTCAAATGGACTGTTCAGGGGATTAAGACTCTTACGACCATCCTGGAAGATAACTAGTGGCACACTAAAGGCATACCATATCAAGATCTCTTAAATCCCTTTAAACAAACCATTACAATTGTAAAATCCAATCGCGTTCGTCATCCGCATTCCTTTGATCCAGCAATTAAGAACATAAAAGCGGAATACCGGAAGGCTAAGAGACACATTCTTTTTCAGAATGGTCCTTTTTGTCACCAACTCTTGAACACTGCCAAATGTCGATATAAAAATTGGCTTAGACAGAGGAAAGCCCATCGATTTCAGCATGATAGCATTTCTATGCTTGCTGCAATGAAGCATAAAAACTCAGCTCAAATGTGGCAGATGCTCAATAATCATAATACCAATTTACAGGGCGACGCTCAAATCAACGGCGTTTCCGAAAAAGATTGGTTTACGCACTTTTCAAAATTATATGACGATCCAACTTTCGTTAACCATGAACATACATCGGCTACAGATACTCCCTGGCAACTTCAATTGTCTGAAGGGCTAATCCTGTCAATTATAACCCAAATTAGCTCATTTAGCGCACAAGGCCCAGACCGGTTATCGAATACTATGTTCAAGACCCATCCAAAACAATGGGCACATATTTTACATCTTATTTTCAAAAATATTCTCTGTACCCGTAAAATACCCTCCTCTTGGAAAACTTCTATTATTATTCCAATTTTCAAGAAGGGCAACCGTTGTTTACCGGCCAATTACCGGCCGATCGCCCTTCTTGACGCGCCTGGGAAGGTATTTGCAAAAATTATCCTCTCTGAATTCAATGCCTGGACACTTCATGCAAATGTACGCGACCCTCATCAAACAGGATTCAGGCATGGGGACCATCAGTAAATCTTTTTTCTCTAAACGCAATCAAAATGCAGTGTTCTCCAAGATAAACAGTCTGGTTTTTTTTGCATTCATTGATCTCCATTCAGCTTTTGATTCTGTCAGCCGTGTACTCTTATTGGCAAAGCTACAGAGAGATCAATGTCCTGCAATGCTTGTGGATATAATATATGGCCTTCATTCTGATACGTCGATTAAGGTGCGATTAACCGTAGACGGCCTGTTATCACAACAATACCAACTTCGAGAGGACTTAAACAGGGTTGTCTATTAGCATCTGCCATTTTCTACTATTTTATTCAAGACGCAAGACATGATCTAACGAAAGTCGTCTCAGATTCACCAAAACTGAATGGCTATTCTATACAAACCCTCTTACGCAGATCTAGTTCTAATTTCTAGAACACAAGTGGGTTTACAGCGACTATTAAATGCTTTTTCGACATATACTGTGACCAACGAATTAAAAGTGAATCTCGTCAAAACACAAATTGTGGTATTTTGTCCCAAAAGACGTGGCACTTCTTATGTTTGGTCGATGAACAATCTACCTATCACCAGAGTCCCACACTATGACTACTTGGGCATTTTGTTTGAAACTGCTAAACACCCAATAGGTCATCTCTTGCGTCTAGAAACAAGATTGACATCATTTACATCACAGGCCAGCATCTTAATGCATAAATATGGCAAATTTTCGGTACTACCGGCTTGGCACTTCTGGACAGCAAAAATAGTTCCTGCAATACTATATGGGCTTGAAACCTTCCAAGACATAACATCTCACTCGCTTACACAATGGGAGGGGCGTTATTGGAGTTGTATTTTGCATCTGCCAAACTGCATACCAGCTGTATGGCTGAGGTATGAGCTTGGTCTGATTTCATTACAGGCCATTCTCAACTGGCGCAAATGCGCCTTTTTTTCTGGAAGTGCTTACTGTCTACATCGCAAGCTTTCCTAAAATGTATTTCATCATACTTATTTTCAAGTAAGCACCTGCTCATTAAATCATGGTTAACGTCCATCTATCGTGTGCTAATTGTAGCAGAGGTTTCATTAAGCCTTTTGCTTCATAATCCAGATAAAGCAAAATTGAAAATACATTATGCAGATTGGATTGCCACTCAACAGGGATGTCTTGCATATTTTGATGCTGATGCAAAGCGATTTCCTCACAAAAAAATGCGCACACTGCCTGCATACTTAATACGTTGCCCCTTGCCTAAGTACCGGCATTCCATCTTGAAACTGCGCTTTAACCTGTGGGGTACCAAAGATTTGTTGGCAAAAAGAAAACTGTTAAACCAGGCAGAAACCTTTTGCCGTTTTTGTTTATCGAAGGACATAAGTGAGACCATGAGGCACCTTATTACTGAATGCACTGTCCTTCGTCAATTGCGCGAAATTCACTTTGCACGACATTGCAATTATTTACAGCTTGCATCACAAGATCCGTCTTGGTCCCTAATTTTGGGATCTGGTTATCTACCTTTACAGATTGCAACAGTAAATCTTCTTGTAAGTTTAAATCTTGACTCGAAGTGATTTGTTTTGTGACACATTCAATTAGCTTTTGGAACTCAATGATTAATACCTAAATGTTGATCTTTATGAATTTTTGTAATATTTTGACTTTGTAATTGTAAATGATAATGATTTAAATGTTCAAATGTGTATGTATTTATATTTAAATTTGAAAGGTTGATTAATTTCAACTATAACAAATAAATAAATAAAAAAAATATTTAAACAGTTGTTTACGTATAACAAAGCTGTGGGCCAACTGGAACACAAAGAATCTGTGCACATAACAGATTCATGCAGGACCGAATAAAAGATTTGCATAAACACTGTGCGAACAAAGTGACACTATAGAAAAGGATTACGAAGACCAGGGGAAGTGGATTGTCGCCCATGGCACTTTCTTTTGAAATACTTTAGTTGTTACTCCACCATTGGAGAGTTAACTTGCAGACCTAAAGCAGGATAGAAAGAAATAGCCAACTGACATTATTTCTCCCCGATTGACTACTTTGAAGCATTTAGAGTGTGAGGACCAGAACAGGTGTTGGACACAGGACGGTAAATATTATTTTGGACATCCTGACTACTGTCTTATTAGTTCATTTTGTTGAGGTAGGGCAACGCCTCGGAGTTCGGGGTAGTGAGGTATTTTTCCAACCCCTTTTATTATTCAAATAAAAGCGATTGTGAAACAACCAACACTGTGTCTGACCCCTTATTCCAACCCCTCAGAGTATGTATAAATGCACCACTTCGGTGGACATCTGCCACTGGCATGGCTACCCACCCACACGCATCAGAATGCAGCGACGACCAGCAATATATTCAGTCTATCTAGGCACATAACGTTCGCCGCACTACACGAGAGTAAGTCTCATCACATCTGCCATCAGAATACAGCGACAACCTACGATAAAAATGTGGTCCAGCTGGACAAAAATTCTCTTGCACTCGCACTCTCATGACCCCCCCAACCCCTTAGCACCCTTCCACATGCCTGACCTCCTGGGTTGTTTACTGGAGCCCGGACAGCCTATACAAATCCTTGTCTTGGCCCAATCACACATGCATTCTAAGCAGTTTCTGAGAATGTTCCCATACTCTGGACTTTAGTCCCTGAGGGTGTTCCCACCACAAGCGCATTGAAGCCATATTAATGCGAAAAGGCACTATATAATATCTACTACTACAACAAGCTGGACCGTTTACCCCCTAATGCTACTTCAGCCCATCGCCATGCGCTACTTGGGCTCCCATCCGGACTCTCCAAATGGCCGCACCGTCTCTGTGGAGGCCCACCGGGTCTATATTATGCCTTACCAGTGCTGAACTAAACATTTTGTGGTATTCACTGTGCATACAGACCATCCAAATACTCCAGATCGTAAACTCAATTGGTATTCCTTTTTGGTCACATAGCCCATTTAGTGCCTGCTGGCTCCCTCTCCTTCCAGACTTTCTCACAGTCTACCTCCCTATTGCAGAATGCCCTTGGAGAGCAGTGGGTCCTTCGCTGGCCTCGCCACCCCTCCCACACAGCAGCTTACTTGGTTCCATTATTTTTTCATTCGAGCACTCATGAATCATTCTCCTTGGCCCTTGATAAGACCAGCTTCTTGCCCTTGTAATGAAGGACGAGCCTTGGACTGGACACTTCATGTAAATGGCCATTAAGTTCCTTTATTAGGATTACAGCAAAGTCCTCTAAAACATAGCACCCACTGGCTCCCACCACCCAGGCTACATATTAAGTGCCAGTGGGGGAAAGCCAGGGCCACCACATTCTCACACTCAGCTAAACACCTTCCAACATTCACACCGAGTTCATAAATTCCAAAGCTGCATGAGGGGGGGCACTAGAGAGCCCGACAAAGATGGCTGCAAACCCGTGAGCTCTACACCACCTAAGCAAGATCCGGAGCAACAAATCGGCAGATTCCCCTGTTGGAACCCTCCAACGAGCAGAAATACCAGGGCAGAAGCTGTCACGGCACAATCTGAGAAAAAACCCGATACAAATCTGAGCTGTGGAACCCAGAATTCGGGTCTGAGAGGCGGCTTATGGACGGCCTGGGAACCTCGAAGGGCGGAGTGGAGGAGGCCTGGGGTGCGCCTGTGGCCTCCTCTGAGACAGCAGAGACTGAGGAGTGCTGTATCGGCAGAGGGGAGGGGGGGAGAGCCCCAACCGCGGGACTCCTGGGCGACTGCTGCAGTGAGCCGTGAAGTGACAGACACCCCGGCCGGAGGGGGATGCGCAGCAGCTGCCCACCAGGTCCTCCCCCAATAGCACTGGGCAAACTGCGGAAATACTTGAGGACCCGGGACAGGGGGCGTCCTCACCCAAGGCTGCGTGACACGGACAACATAATTCGCTGAGGGACCGAGGGATGAAATATGCAATGTTGTTTCCTGCGAAATTGCGAGTAGAGCACGATGGCCGGGCGATGATCCTTCACCACCCCGGAAGAGGCCACAATGTTTTAGAAACGCCGCCGAGAAGCCCCAGACTATGGAGGAACAATAATTGATTATGCCTAGCGGGAATATATCCTTTTACAGCGGTTTGGTTCTGCCGCCTACAGCGAAATGCCCTCAAAATGTCGGGGGTGGAGGGGTCTATGGTATATTCGAATGTGTTAAGGGGTCGAGCTCATAGTGGCTCTACAAGCGTAGGCTTGTGCGGGCACATGTTTAGAAAAGGGGGACAGCTGAATTGTTGGGGTGATCAGCACAGAGGGAGGGGGATAAGCTTGGACACACAGGCTACTAAGTTAACAGGGAAGGAGGGAGGGAAGGGGAGGGACTCTGGGTTCACTGACGAGTTGGGGTTATCCGTGGGGGAGGGGGGAGACAGGGTACACCTGCCACAATATTCATGTCCTACACGGCTACTGGCAGAACCGGGCCACAGGTACGCACTATGGGTTGCCAATCAGTCATGCAATGGGCAAAGCATGGGAGAGGAAAGAAGTCAACACTGACAATCTTGGGTGCATGCACATCACTAAGAGAACCGGTTTTATCTGTTAATTGTAAGGCATGGCTACGCTTAATTTCTGCACATGGAATATAAGGGGGTTGAAATGGCCCACCAAATGCCGGAAAATACTGCTGTACATGCAGCGACAAAGTAGGAATACCATTCTTACAAGAAACTTGCCTCACTTGTGACATGGAATTTAGGTTTGGGAGAGCCTGGGGCTGTCACAGGTACTTCTCTTCATACTCCTCATATGCAAGGGGGGTGTGCACCCTAATACACAGCAATGTGGGGTTCCATCAAACCACAGTGGTGAAAGACGGGGGTAGATGCCTCATCGCTCAAGGCACCATCCAGGGGGAATTGTATACATTAGTTAACTATTGCCCAAATCTAGACACTGTCGACACACTGGAATGGGTGGATCTACAACTTGGGATGCTACCATCTGGGAAGATCATTTGGGCTGGTGATTTCAATGCAGTGATGCAACCGGCACTAGACCGGACAAGGGGATCTCAGGAATCTGGGAATAGGGGGACTAACAGGTTACAGGGCATGATCATTTCATGGGATGTCGTGGATGTGTGGCGAGTTCGCAATCGAGCAGAGAGACAATACACGTACCACTCGAACCCTCACAACTCGGCATCAAGGACAGATTTCTTTCTGGTATCACACTCACTAATGGATCACATGGTGGAGGTGGGAATACACACCCGTACCCTATCCGATCATGCCCCCATCATTCTAAAAGTGAACTTATCGAGAAGGGTAAAAGGAAGACCCCCATGGTGCTTTAAAAGCGAAGGACTCACTGATACAGTCTTCCAAGAAAGTATAACTACGGCAATAGACACCTTCTTTGAAGAGAACTTGGGATCAGTGCAGTCAGCGGCGACACTGCAGGAAAGGTTTAAGCGCGTGCTGAAGGGAGAATGCATTTCCAAGGAGGTAGGGATCCTTAGGCAGATTAGACAAGAATTAGAATTTAAAGAAAACAGCATATGCATGCTGCAGACGGCGTCCCCGATCCCCACAGATCGGGAACAAGCCGAGATACAGGTCCAGTTGCAAGAATTTTAAGACTAAGTACTACGAGATGTAAAGTAGATCAACAATCAAACCAACGTGCACCAATGTGGGGAAACGTTCAATTCGGTTGAATGGCCGTTCCTGTTCGCTGTAATCCTACGAATGGGACTGGGGGCAGGATTTAGCAATCTGATCAAGCTGTTATATACACAGCTGGTGGCTAGGGTGAGAGTTAACAGCCAGATGACACCAAAAATGGCCCTAGAGAGGGGAACCAGACAGGGATGCCCGCTATCACCACTACTTTTCGCTTTATTGATCACGATATGGTGCTGTTCGTCAGATACCCAAAAACCAATTTAGATCCAATAATGCGGGATGTCCAGAGTTTAGGAGAAATTTCGGGTCTGAAGGTGAATGCCCCCAAATCGGTACTCTTTCCACTGACGGATGCAGTTGAACAATATCAGGATGGCTGGGGTTTCCAGAGGCACATGACACAGACTCGCTATTTGGGTATCAATGTTGCTAGTGTTGAAACTGTGGTGTACCATAGCAATTATCTGTTTGAATCAATCATGGGCGGCGGTGACACGGTGGAAGAATCTTCCCTTAAATCTCTATGGTCGAATATCCCGAGTTAAAATGACACTGTTCCCCGGGTTCCTGTACGTGTTTCTGAACGCTCCGATCGTGGTACCCAGGGTATACTTTCAGAATGCAAAGTCAGTCATTTCACAGTTCTTATGGGCGGTGAAACCTCCCAGAGTATCCTGGGATATGCTAGCGGCGCCGATCTGCGCAGGGAGCTTGGCACTACCTGATCTTGAAATATTCTTCTATGTGGCACAGGCGGGATATCTAAAACACTGGTATGAAAAACAGGGGGAAAGGAGACATATGGAGGTCGAAAGGGCGTGGCGGCAACAGATCTTCTTAGATGAGTCATAGTTACAGCACCAGGCAGAGCGCACTGAACACGGAATCTAGTGGAAGTGACTTGCAGGGCATGGGCACGCCTTGAACATAAAAAGAGGGGAGAGGTTCTCTATTCCTCCAGGCTTCCTGTGATACAGGTGCCTGGGATACTGATCACTGCCGAACCAGGCTTTGTTGAAAAGGCTGGGAATATCGAATTTCGGGGGAACTCTTCCCAGAAGGAAAATTCGTGACTCTGCAGGGGCTGAAAGGGAAAGGGGTAATGTCAGCTTTGGATATATTTATGTATTTTCGCTTACGGGTGAGTCTGACCCAGGTATTCACTACACTTCCAGAACAGCCCCAGGTCTAATAAACAGAGTAAAAAAAAAAGTCCAAAGCTGCCTGCATCCATCCATAAAGCAAAGCACATTGCAACCACTGGGCTAATGCCACATTACCTTGGAATGGTGGAATGGAACTTCACTGAAGACAGTGCACAGCAGGGTTCGAAATTGAGATTCAGTGATCAGGAGCTAAAACTCCTAGGTGTCGGGCATCACCCAGTAGGGAGGAGCTACCAGAGATGCCCCTTTAACTTTTTATAAACCATTGTGTTTAAATGTGTATTTGATGTGATCTAATTCTTCTTTATTAACATTCTCAAATACTCTAAATGTCACATTTACATGTTTGAAAGGTAGCAGTTGGCCCAATGAGCCAAAAGGAGCTCCTGGTAGCTGTTTCAAGCTAACCAGGCTCTCTAATATGCTAGAAGCATGAGCTAAATAGCTCCCAGTCCCCCTCAATTTTGAATCCTGCACAGGAAAGCTTAAACAAACAATATGTATCAATTTCTGGCATTTGTGCCTATGGATACTTTTTAAATATTGGGCTTAAACTGAAAATTGTGTATTGTGTGCTAAAAATATGTCAATACATATCCATGTCATGTTAATGTATATACATAATCTAGTGATGAGGAATGACATTGGGAACAACAAAAATAAATAACTCCAACAGACAAGACTGTGGGGTTTACCGCCAGTATTAGGACACCACCCATGTGGCAATTGCACTATGTGCATACAGACTAGGAGGACCACCACAGATGATCTGGGTTTAGAAAGGGAATGGAATATCACAAAACATACTAACTGTAACACAGAAAATGTGGTATATGTAATTAATTGCCCCTGCCAATATATCTACATTGGAAAGACCAGTCGCAAGTGTAAAACGAGAATGACTGAGCACAAGAGTTGTATCAAAAACAAGATAGACCAAGCACCACTTGTAAAACATTTTTTGGAAAAAGATCATAAGTGCACTGATTTCAACTTGACGATCTTGAAACATGTGAAAGGAAAAACACAAGATTTGATCAACAAGAAACTTTTGAGTTTAGAACAAAAACTAATTTTCTTGACCAAGAGCCATATTCAAGGTCTCGATGAGAATATTGAGTGGCATAATGCATGAAAGATGCACACTTTCGTGCTCAAACAACTCGTTAATAAATCTTTAATTGTCATATAGGCACAAATAATAGATGGGCATTATATCCCACACAAACTGTTAAGTGTTTTTTTCACCTAGTGATGGTTATTGTTATGAGTCCGATGCTGAAAATTACTTTGTGCAAAGAGGACAATTTTTGTTGCTGATATGTGAAATAAATTCATTGGGCTATCTTTAAACATTGACAATTCATGAGCAAAGTATAAAACTATCTGGTATAGAGATATGAAATTGTTTATTTTGAGCTACATGTTTTTAATATGGCTTCATGATATTGTAAAGTCATTACTTTAATCTGCATATGTATATGCCGTGGTTGACCCGCTGTGTTTTATGGCTCTGGATGGGTATACTTAGATCACAGACAGGCCCTGAAATGGCCCCTAGTATTTAAGCCCTACTCTACAGAGAACTACAGAGATATGCTTCAGCTAATATGCTCCATGTGAAGCGCTTTGCAATACAGAGGACCACATTCTTCCTAAGGTCCCCAATTCATCTTGCTCTAGGTAACGCGCCTGGCATTACAGGGAACTACATTTCCCATAGACACGCACACGGGTGTAAGGACGTCATCGCGCTACCAAGCGATGACGTCATCACGTGATCACATTACGCGACGTACGTGATACTTAAAGCGCCCATTTTTTAACTTCCAAAGGCATGCCAATTGTTGCACATTGGAATCTCCACAAAAAGCGTTGGAATTAAGGGAAAGATGGGTCTTTAGGCCCCCATTTGTTACTTTTACTAAAAATTACCGGAATGGCTTCACAATTAGCCTTAAGAATCCTTCTCAGAACTGTTTTTAGAAACAAGCCTGCACATTCCCAGATTTATAGTTAAGATTAAAATAACATATGCTTTAGTAATTTATATAAGCATGTACTCAGATGAGACAGCACATTTCATGCCAAGTATTTCAAGACTTTGATGCCTTTGTGTGCCTGTTTCTTTTGTAGAATTTGTTCGTGCCACAAAAACATCACCCATCCATATGGAAGACGTATCTTCTACATGAATAGAACCCACCTGCATTTTCTGTAGGTAAGATTGCCTAATATAGAAATAAGAACAATCTATATAGGTTTTTACAGATCTTAGATAGTCTCTTTTTTGTCTTTTTGTGCTTTGTTACAAGAACAAAAGAGGAGGTTTGGAGTGATCGTCCCTAACTGACAGGAAATCGCCCCCACTAATACCAAATTATTGGTTTTAGACTGTGGATTTATTGACCACACTCTAAGAGGTATGTAAGCTAAAAACATACCTAGCCCCCCTAGGTGGATCGGGGTGCTCTTTTGAAGTCTAATAATAAGACCAAATCTTAACAAACAAATTGGTAACCGTTGTTGTCTTTACCCGCAGGGCTTGCCACTTTTTTGAAGAATTGGCAGAAAAAGTGATAGGAAAGAAAATATTATCACCATTATACACACAAAGCAATTTGACCCCTGATGAATGTCCTATGTGTGCTAAGGACAGAAACTTGTATAAGTTGGGTTTGAAAATACACCAATAACATCTTAGAATACGATCTACTACTCCAGTGTGGAGTCTCATACGGAGGAGTGTTCTAACTATTAAGAATTAACCCACAGTATGTGTGTTCCTTGTGTTTTGTAAAGTATATGTTTTAGTTGTTTTATATATCGTGCTTGATATCGAGTTTTATGTAATGTGATCATTTTATGAGTGTTGAATTAAAATAAAAATATGTTTTAATATAGAAACTTTATGAACCATCAGTTCTTGTCCTATCCTGTAGTGTAGACATCTGTTAATACATCTTCTTTTTGAATATTATATAAATGTAGGAACATGTACATGACTTGGGCTGTTCTGAAAAAAAAAAGCACAATAACGTTTTTGGACAACGTTTCATTTTGTTTTCCTCATGATATGGAACACTATGGCGAGTTCAAAAGGAAAATGTGTCCATTCAAAATGGACACACTATTCATGATCATCTCTAATCAGTTGCCCTGCTAATCTAGACAGACAAGCAAGCAGTCAGTCATCTAAGTCTACTATTTTAATGACCTTTTAAGCAGGGTACTACTCTCTTGAGTATTGCTCCTAAAAATTTATATGCATATTTTATTGTCTTTTAACATCAAATATTTCTGTGAATCATGGATTTTTTTAAAGACCATTATTTGTAGTCTATGTTTCAACAGTATTTCCACTTGCATGCCAAAATGTAACTATTTGATTGCCATTTTCTTAAAATACATGCCCAGTCAGAGGAGAACATTAATATTTCTGAGAATTAACGGGATGGTAAAGAAACTGGCTGCGGACAGCTTTAACTGCAATGATATGTTATGATGGTTATATAAAATGTCCCCTTTCACAACCAAACATTTGCATTCATAGATTCACAGTGCTGCATCCATTTATTAAGGCTCCTAGTCTAAGTAGTAGTGTCATAAATAATTTATATAAAAAGCGTAATCTTCGGCAAAAATGTACTAAACATTTCAGTTGGATGCAATGCAGTACTGAATTGACAGACAGACAAATAAAATATAGGGGGACATGCATGTAGATGTAGTTTACTAAATTTGTTGTAAACAATGGACTATGAACTGGCTTTTTTATTGGTCAGCTTGCTAGCCAAACAAAAAAATATAGGTGGAGTAAGACTGAGAAACAAGAGCAATATAAAATAAAGCTACAAAACACAACAAAACTTTGGAGTTACAGGTTCTACAGACTTATTTAAGAATTTTCTGTGGATACTGTTTCACAATAACAAGAAAAGTATTGTGTGCCTGAGCATTGCATCTACATTTTAGAAAAGGGAACGTAATGCTTTCCAATAACTAATTCACTATTTCCTCGTCATATTAAATGATTTCTTCTTTAGTGATCCCTCCAACAATATGCACAAGCCACCACTGCCCCCTAAAATAGCCCAGAGACTGGGCCCAGGCGGCAGATGGAAGGCAGAACTGGGTGTAATAATGTGACCGTTGTTTTCATTTATTATTAAGAAGTCAATAACAACCTCTCAACACATGATTAATGTTAACTGTGCAGATATCCTTTGTAAAGGTAACCATAAAAATATTTGTTCAATGAGCAGTTCTAATCTACTGAACGTTAATTATTAATTTATGAAAACACAAGTGATTTCATCAGGCAATTTTGGTTTGCTCTTCCATAAACACTAATATTCAGTAATGACTGAAAGAAGGGACACCACTACCTGCCGGGTCATGGTCTGGTACAGGCAATGGAGATCAGGTAGAATCTGTCAGAGCTGGACGAGATACAAAAGACATTCGACAACACGGGATAGCAGCAGATTCAATGGTTTATGGATTAGGGAGGAGTGTTCGAATAACCTGCGCAATGTAGAGGTGCCCATGTGAGAAGATCACAGGGCCAACCTCGTATGGAGCCCACTGACTGGACCCATATATGCATCCCAACATGACCAGCTACAGTCTTTCGGTGCAAGGAGAACAATACATACGAGGGATTGGGCCTTACAGACTAACCCCCCGATACGAATCCCCAAAAGACCATATCAGAGAGACTGTTTAAATCAGGCCCATGACCATTGGTTGATAAGTACCAGGTCTCAAAGAAACAGGAGATTCAGGGTTTGATCTCATAGGAAGCATCATGCTTAGAGCTCAAAAACCCAAAGCAGATTCCAGAATGTCCACCAGGGATTCAAAAGAAGATCCCCTATGGTGAGCCATTAGCACATTCAGAGAGACCCCCAAGACAACAGTGCGGATCCTGGAAGAAAACGCACAACTCATCCCATACCTCTGAAGAGCTTGTAAATGAGAATGACTTTTCCTCTCTGTTAGGGAGAATTCTCATCAATGTGCTAATTCCCTTCACCTTAGAGACCCTCAGCAACTTTGCTTGATTTTGAAGACTTGATTTTTTCAACTGGAAAGACTGCAAGCCTTTTTTCCCCCACTCTCATGTATTTTGATGTGTGTTTTACTCTTGTGTTCTTTTATTATGGAGTTTTAGATAACTCCATAGGCATAATCTTTTCATGTGTGTTACACAGCACCCTCAGTGCAGTGACACAAGGATGTCATTTAGACTTCCAAAAGGTATAAATACCTTCTCTGGGATGAACTACTGTTCCCCAGAGAATGTAAAGTGAAATTGACTTCACTAGTCTTTCCAAATTCCTAGACCCAGCACACACCATCTTACAATAGAGTGCTGGAGGGGTTACCTAGTACCCCCTGTGTCTAAATACTCATGTAGCAGTCAAATGCTACCCTTTCCTATCGAAATGGCTGGTGGCAGTGGTTTTACAACGAACTACCATGACTTTTCCCGACCGTGAACACCGTTGCTAAAAATCGCGGGGAGCCACGTTTGTCAAGATGGCGCCTTAAGCCCCTTTGTTTAAACAGGGCCTGGTCTTTTTTCGCCGTTTCTTTTTGGAAAGGTCCTTCTAGAGTTTGTCTCTGCACGCCAAACTAGGTTTGGTCCCTTTGTTTCTATGCCACTGGCGGGCTTCAGGACTGAAGACCGCCTCTTGAGTGTCTGGGGTGGGCAGGAAGTGAGGAAGGCGCCTGAAACTCCCTTTGTTTAGTCTCCTCTGGCGTGATTTGGGAGAAACCTGTTTAAAAGGCGAGCCTTTTGAATTGGAAAGCAGAGTCGACCACTGGAACGAAAGAACCAAAGACGAGCTGGAAGAGGACGGCTGCTGCAAGTCCTGTACCGTTTGTTTGCCCGGTGAAGCCCTGCTGCAGGTCTAAATCGGCAAGTTCATCTCGACAGAGAAGCCCCTTGAAGGACGACTTCTTCCTTTGAGTTGGTGGGACCAATCAACTCGTGAGCCACTTGGATACCATTCTCGGAGCTGGTTAGGTTTAACCAGGGGGAAGGACAGCAACTTGTGTGCTGGACTACAGCTACTCGAACTGAAGTAACTCCATTTTGTCTGCGTTTTCCGACGATCCCGTGCAATGCAGGAGTCCCCCGACGTCCTCCCTCTTGTCCCCATGACTGAGGTTCAGGAACAGTGAGATCTGCAGGAACCAACGTCTTCAGTTGCATCTTTTTCTTCATATTAAAAGGTACTGTGCCAACCCGATTGAGAGAACGTAACCCTTGCGGTGAAAGTTCGTGGAACTTTCCCAACTTGCAGGCCTAATCAGCTTGTGACCCAACCTATGATTCTTTTTCCTACAAACTACTTCTGTGACCTTTGGCCAAGACTTTACCGTTTACTACAAGAACTGCTCTTTCCTATCCAATACACTAGCCCACTGACTTTGGCCTAGCCCTGAATCGAGTCCTCTAGTGAACTGAAACTATTTGCACTGCCTAAGAAAGTATTTGTGATTTATTCTATTAACTTGTCCCTTTTACTCCCATTTAAAGTAACTGAAATGCCATTTTGCTCCTATTTCAGGGGAACCCAATGTACTCAAAAACCTATTGGTTCAGTACTGAAGTGTGTTTGTGTATAATATTAAGTTGCCTCCTTCTAGTGAATGTTTTCTAAATGACTGTGTAATAAATTAATAAGTGTTTTACCAAGAAACCTTGAGTTTAAGTGTCTACTTGAACCACTGTGATTGTAAGACCTCTGTAACATTCTTGTACTGCTCACATTCCCTCTTGAGATAGGTCTGGCTGCTCAGCTCGCTACCAATAACTGTGTAGTACAGACTTATTCCAAAGGTTGGTTTTGCTTACACCTTTAGTCCTATTTGTATGTGGTGGTCCCAGAGGGTACTGCATGCAATTCTGCCTAACACTCACACCCGCAGAAGTAACTTTTCAGAGAGAAAGGAGTTCCTCCCCCATCCTAAAGGAAAAACAAAACTTCACAGGTGGGAAAATTATTAGAGCTTTTCCTGTCCCTGGTGACAGAAATTCAAACACCTGAAATTACCCCCATTCCTCCAAAATGATTTTCCTTGCATGGAAACTAAGAGGGAGGTAAGGTGGGTTTGAGGTAAGGTGGGGGCAAGGCTGCACACCAACTCCATCTCCTGCACTGAAGACACAGTGAAAGAAATCCAAAATGGCAGCAAGCCGTTTAAAGACTGAATTCCCCCTGGCTTGGACTAGGAAACCAATCATTCGCCCAATCTAAAAGTTTGCCTCAGCCAAAGGGAGGATGGTGAAGTCTTTAAAACTAAGTCGAAGAATCAGAGATCTCTCTGGGCTGGATGCTGAGGAAAGGAGTTTGCACCCAGAGGAAGGGAGTGCACCAGTGAGAAATAGATGAACCCCTGAAGAACCAGAAGAAGGGTCTTCTCCTGTGAGGAAGGGGTGAGACCCTGGAAACAGAGAAGAAAAGTGTGCTCCAGTGAGGGGTGCAGCCCTTGAGCCCAAAATAGGGATGTGCTCCAGTGAGTGGGAGGAGAGCCCTGTGATTCCAGAAGAGGGCTGTGCTCACATTAGAGGAGAGCGCCTGGAACCACAGAAAGGGAGGGTGGAGGGGGGCTGTGTTCCAGGGAGGAAATAAGATCATCAACCCTGTTAGAGAGAAGAGGGGAAATTGTGCCAGAATAGGTTTCTCCGATATATACTCTGTACACTTCAATCCATTCCATGCAAGAAGAACCAAAACACAGTAAGGATATGCTATTTTTATTTTATTTTTTAAAACTCTTTTTATTAGTGGCAACATAGGAACACATAGCACCCCATCGTCAACAGCATACATTTTCAAAGCAAGTATAAGTATCATGGTCACAATATTTACACACAATTATATAGATTTGTCATCATCAGAGGCCAGGGTACATAAGTACATTCTGAAAGGGCCCCATATATCTTTAGGCCTGCAAGCTGTGGGTCCGGACATTACATACTGTTCTTCTGATTCATTTATATAGGTCAGTTCACGAAGAAATTGGTTCATATTGGGTGGGCTTGCACTTTTCCATTTCAGCAGGATACACTTTTTAGCAATTGCACATGCGACATTAAACAATCTTGTAGTTTTCTCTGAACATTTGCCTAGATCACCAAATTAATATTTTTGGGGTTTCAGATCTGGTGGGATCTGTGTGATATCTTCAAACATTACAGCACCATCTTTCCAAAACCTCATCACCACCCAACACGTCCAATACATATGAAAGTCTCCTGCCTGTGGCATATTACACTTAGGGCATGTATCCGATGCATTGGGGGTAAACTTCGCTATTTTAGTTGGGGTGTAATGCATCCTGTTCAGTATCTTAAATTGGATTAACCGCAGGCCAGCATTTAGGGAGACCTTCTTAGTCAAGGAACAATATCTATGCCATTTCTCGTCTTCAATGGGTATCTGTAGGTCTTTTTCCCATTTGTCTTTTACATGGTTAATCGTGGGGGTTTGGGCTTGTACCTCCGCGTGTAGCCTAGATATTCCCAGGCATCCCGTAGAGGTCACCATCTGTACACATGGGTGTGGCTGGGGTTCGTCTGGAAATAGCGGCCATTTTTTTTTAAATGCCGACCGCATGCGGTAATACTGAAGTGTCGTGAGTGGCCCACTTCGGAACGCTCTTGTTATTTCCCCCAGGGTCGCAAATTTGCCATTTATGAACATATCCCCTATTTTCATTTCCCTATTAGGGTCCCAAGATTCTTGTATAGTGCTTTCATGCATGTGGGGTATACCTGGGTAGTTCCAAAGAGGTATCTCTGGATTATATGGCGTTTCTATTTGCAATCTTTTATATATGGCTTCCCATGCTTTAACCGTACAGATAACGGTTATATTCGCACATATCCTTGTATTGTGTATCAAATATGACTGATTGAATATTCGTGGGGTGTGTGGTAAATTCTTCTATTATTGCAGGGGCGTCTCCTGCGCTGTATCATACCAATGCTTTGCAAACTGTGCTTGGGCCACATGGTAGTAGAGTTCAAAGTCCGGGGCCGCTATACCGCCCGTAGAGTATGGTTCGGTCATCTTTTCCCAGCTTATCCTGGCAGTTTTCCCATTCCAAAAGGAACGTCACTACTATGGAACAGAGCTTGGCGAAGAAGGTTCTACCCGGCCATATGGGAATATTGACAAACAGGTAGAGTAGCTTGGGCAGGGTTATCATTTTAAGAACCGCTACTCTGCCATGTAGAGCTATTGGTAAGCGCCCCCATATCTGAAGCTTTGTGGTGATGGACTGCAGTGTGGCCTCATGATTGTTCAGGTACACTGTGTTCCTATCTCTAGACACCAGGATTCCCAGATATCTGATCTGCAGGTCCGACCACCTAAGCCCGTGCAGCTCCTCAGGGCACTCAGTGGATGGCGTGAGTGGAAATATTTCAGACTTGGCTCTGTTAACCGTGTATTCCGAGTATTCAGCAAAATTTTGTATTTCCGCCATTATGGGCGCTATATTTGCGCTACGCTCACGGATATACAATAAGGTGTCATCACCGTATAGTAAAATCAATTGGACGGATCCCTTTACATTTATGCCTTTATCAGAGTGTTTCAGCCTCACTGCAGCTGCCATAGGCTCTATGGTTAATGCAAACAACAGGGGCGAGAACGGGGAGCCCTGCCTGGTGCCTCTGCCCAGCAAGAAGAGTTTGGAGAGGGACCTACTGGTCAGAACTCGAGCACCAGGCTCAGTGTATAATAGCTTAACATATCTAATGAAGTTCGGTCCAATCCCAAATGCCTCCAACACTTTTAGAAGATAGACCCAGGAAACCGAATCGAAAGTTTTCTCAGCATCTAGGGATATTGCAGCAGCGTTCCTCTCGGGGTCTATCCGTGCCATTAGCCCGAAGAGTCTGCGGAGATTCAGGGAGGTGGATCTGGCGGGAATAAACCCATTTTGATCAGGGTGGACCAGGACGGGGACCGCTCGTAGGAGTCTATTGGCCATTACTTTTGCGAATATTTTAGCATCAGTGTTTATAAGTGATAGAGGCCTGTAGGAAGACCCATCTTGTGGTGGTCGCCTCGGCTTGGGGAGCACTGTGATCACTGCCTCTCTCATAGTTGGGGGCAGTATATTGTATTCGAGGGATTCCTCCCACACTTGGAGGAGTATCGTGACAAGTTCTGCATGAAATTCTTTATAAAATTCTGCCCCTATCCCGTCAGACCCTGGTGCCTTACCCGATGTTAATGTTTTGATAGCTTCTGTAACCTCTTCCGCCGATATCGGCTGATCTAGCGCTAAACGCTCTGCCTCTGCGAGTTGGGGAAGGTTGAGGGTTGCCAAATGATTTTCAATGTCTGCGGACGATTTTTTATCTTGATTCAAGTATAGTTTGGTATAAAATTTGACAAATTCTTGGTTTATCTCCTCTTCCCTTATGAGTACTATCCCGTGTGGCGTCTGTATACTCGCTATTTGGTGTGGTTGCTCAACATGTTTGAGAAGATTAGAGTGTGTCCTGCCGGCCTTGTTGCCTTCTCCGTACCTGCGTGCATGCGTGGGGGCAGCAATGCACTGCACTTCCCTAGCGGCCAGTTTATCGAATTCCTGTAAGTGTGTATGTATATCCGCTAGTAGTTCCCTATTCTGCGTTTGGGTATACCTTCCCTCCAATACCTCCAGTTTACATTCAATGTCTGCCAGTTCAGCCTGCACGTTCTTCAACATGCCAACCGATTTGGACAGCAACACCCCCCTGATCCAAACTTTAAATGATTCCCACACAGTGGAATAATTGCTTACTGTGCCCACACTGTTAATGAGGTATTCTGCTATCTCAACATGTAGTGTTTCCACCACCCCGGGGTCACCCAGTATTCCGCTCGGCATTCTCCATCTCTGAGCGGGACAAAGGGTAGTCCTGAATCTCAAGTTCTATCATCACTGGGGAGTGGTCAGATAGCGTACGGGGCAAAATTGCACAACTCTGCAGTGCAGGGGACATGCTTGATGTAACAAACCAGTAGTCAATCCTGGACTCAAGAGTCATGGACTGAGGAGTAATAAGTAGATCTCCTGTCTCCAGGGTGTATCAGACGCCAGGCATCTATCATTGACAGCTGTGAGAGAATACTACTCAGGGTGGAAGCCGTTTTGCTAGGGGCTCTAGTAACCCTGGAGGACCTGTCCAACACGGGGTCAAGCGCCACATTGAAGTTCCCGCCCCATATCACATTTGACAAACCATAGGCATTGATCAGTTGGTATATATTCACATAAAACAAAGGGTCATCTATATTAGGGCCATATGAGTTAACTAGAAGCATTTGCCGCCCCGCGAGCATGCCCCACACAACCACATATCTGCCATGTTGATCCACCTTAAGCCCCGCCAGTCCGAACCCCAATTTTGGGTGAATAAGAGTAATTACCCCTCTGGCTTGCGTAGAGTAGTCTGCGTTCCCCATTTGGGCAGTATGTGTAAGTTGCTGTTCCCCATTGTGTGTGTCTCTTGCAGCATTAGTATCAGAGGGCCATGTCTAGTAACATAATTAGCAATTTACTTGACCTTCACTTGGTTATTTAGACCCCTTACAGTCCAAGTAAGCAGCTTTATTCTCATCATGTCACCAGTATCGAGCAATAATAGATCTTTCCGAATCTTTGACCATAAGAGTTGTGCCGTATGTACCAAACGACCGGCGCCGTTCCTGAAGCAGCCACTTTAACATAGAACAAACTGCTAACCGTAAACAAACTGTAACCAGGGTCACTCCTCTCCAGGTGACCAGAACTTCTGCCTTCAGCGGACTTTTTCCCACCAAAGATCAACCAACTCCCCCCTCCACCCCATGCACTCCCACCCACATCATCAACCCCAACTTGACGATGTACCCAAAATAACTCTTGGATCTTTCCAGGGGTAGCCATGTTGCATCACGTGGCAGCCCAATCATGTCCACATCTCCGTAAACCAAATGGAGTGGAGCCGCCATAATCGAGACACCGCCAGGGCCGTAGCCCTAATGGTGTAGCAGAGCAGACAGCATCCAGCTAAACAAGAAAAGTACCTTAATCTCCTGGCCTGGGTCTATTATTTGGAGCCGGTCTGTCTCCCCTGGGTGGGAGGGGTATAGAAGCCTCCATGTATTACATGGCCTCAGCTGGGGTCTCGAAGAAATGCGCCCTGCCCGCGTGCTGAATCCTCATCTTGGCGGGGAACAGAGCGTATGGTATTTGTCGTTCTCTCTTTTGACTGGTTCATAGGATCTTCTACTTGCTTGGACACCGGCCGAGCAGTCCGGGTATATGTGTATCCGGTTCCCATCGTGTTGTAACGTTCCAGCCTCTCTAGCCAGGCGCAGGATTAAGTATCTGTAATTAAGGAGCCTGGCGATTATTGTGTGTGGCGGTGCCCCTGGTTTAGGGACCGGGGCCAGCGTGTGGTGCGCCCTCTCAATCAGGAAATGTTCGGAAAATGCTTCCTGGCCAAATATTGTTTTAAAAAAGCTGTTCAAGTTGTTTTTTCATTTGGCCTCTTCCGAATGTTTGTGCGACGCCCACCACCCGGATGTTGTTGCGTCTCGACCTGGATTCTAGATCTTCACACTTATTTTGCATTTTGGACATAGCCACTTTTTGTTGGGTGATGTGTTATGATCATGATGTGCGATTGCATCTTCATTGGTGCTTATTCTATGTTCTGCTTCAGTTACTCGTGCACTCTCTTTGTCCACCCTAGCCTTTAGCGAGCCAATGATGGACACTATGTCATCCAACTTCGTATTGACTGCTCGAAACCCATCTTGGACAATTGTTGTTAATCTGTCTTCCTTATCGCTGGTCTCCGGGTTCTGAGTTTCCATATTATTGGTAGGTGTATCTGCGCCGGTAGGCTGTGTCTGGCTGGCCGTGTATACATCCATAGGGCATTTCTTCTTGCTGCTAGGGGTTTTGGTCCCCCTACCCGATTTTTGGGGTTCACCCATGTCACTAGTCGCAATGTACTGTGCCACAATCTCTTTTCCTACCCGTGGCCTGTGTTCACCTTCTCCGGGTTCTAGCACAACGTTCTGCCCTGTGTCAGGACTCCTGGCGTGTCAACTCGGGCGGACTCTGTCCTCCCACGTATTACTTCACCACACTCACTATGGTTTGGCTCTGAGGGGTGTCCTAGGATTAACAGCGTCCAGGGCAGCCAACTAGCCAGAGGGGGGGTCTCTCCCCGCCTTGCCCTTGTCTTCAAAGCCATTTCCTGGCCGGTGAACACCTCCCGAGAAGTCAATGGAGGACTGAAGTCTGGTGTGCAGCTCGAGGAGGATCGGCACAACCTGCACTGCAATCGTGGACCAGGCCAGTAGGATGCTATCTGGTTAAGCGGGAGCACCAGCCCCCCGTCTCCCCGCAGCCCACCACACCAGCCCCCGTCTCACGGGGCGTGCAGACCAGATGTGGGTCGCAGGCACAGTTCTAAATATGGGCTAGGAGCCTGCTCAGTCTCAGCCATAGGGTGCATAAAAACATGGTGCTCCAGGCTACAGGAATGACCATCGGGTCGCGCGTGACTTCGGGCATCAATTTCTGCCTGTTTTAACCCCCCCCCTCGGGAGGGCGAGGGCGGCCGCCGGCCCGAACCGCCAAAGTTCAGGGTGGGCCGGGCAGTACCCCCCAAAGGGGTCGCCTCAATCGTCGGTATGCAGCAGCTCAGATGATTTGTATTTTCGCAAGCGGCGAACCGCAGGGTATTCTTACCCGCTGCCGGCGTAGTAGTTCTTCTCCCCAGGGTGAGGGACGGGTCGCGTCGCCGCTCCGCCCGGTCCCAGTGTCACGCGCGGCGCCGCTGCACTGCCACCCACTAGCGGGCACCGCAGGACAAGCGGGGTCCCCGAGGTTCCGCTGCAGCAGCGCCGCCGCTTTGGCGTCAGCGCTGTCTCTCCCACACGGCCGGGGCCTCTCCAGGACAATGTGTGCATAAGGAATGGATTGCCAACAAAATGGCCGCCGAGCTATCCTCGGGCTCGGGCAATGGTTACGACGGACGGGATGGCCGTTCCACTGGGCCATGTTCGCCGTCGCTATCTTCGATCACGTCAGCAGGGACCCCCCCTGGGATCGAACCTCTCGTTGAGGCCTAAGGACCTCTCGTTGAGGCCTAAGGACCTTTCGTTGAGGCCCTTCTCGGTTTCCACCAGTTCCTCCTCAGAGGCTGATTCCGAGTCTGTAATGGTCACCGCGCCCCCCCCCCCTCTTTTTCAGCCGGGGGCTTCACGGGGGTCTTAGCGATGGGCTGGAAAGAGGAATCCATCCACGGTGGCAGGGATACTCTGGGCCCGGCGGGCGTTTCCACAGGCGTAGTCTCAGCCGGCTTCGCCAGGGTCGCAGCGACCACTTCGGTAGAGGCCTTTGCCGGGTGGATCAAAGCCCTCACCACCTTAGGTGCGTCCTGGGCCTTCGTCTTGGGGGGAGGGTCAGCGCGTCGCTCCCCCTTCGAGATCGACCAGGTCCGCTCCAGCAGCCTACCCGGGTTCTCGGACTTCCTCTTCCCCGAACCAGAGCGCTGGCTCGTGGCCGAATGTGCCGGGGAAGTAGCGCCCTGCTTGGCAACCGAAGAGCCCAACGTTTCGGCGCTCCCAGTGCCCGGGGACTCACGGTGCTTGGCTTTCTGTTGGGCCCCCGTCGCCGGGGCACCCTCACAGGACTTAGAAGCCCGCTTAGACTTCTTCTTTGCCTTCTCACCTGCTGTGCCCTTCTCCAGCCAGGCGGCGAGGCGGGAACGACGATCTTGTTTGGTCCGTTCCGAAAGGTTGTTGCAGAACGCACAGTCTTTCTCCACGTGCGTCTTGTCCTCATGGAGGCAGTAGAGACATCGCGAATGCTCGTCCTCCTTCAAAACGTTCTGTAATCCGCATCCAGGGCAGCACCTGAACAGCTTGGATCCGGGCGTCGAGCTTCCCTTGTCCTGGGCCATGTCCGTTGAGGTAGGCCGCAGATCTTCCGGAATCCTCCAAGAAGTATAAACTCGACGAAAACTTCACCCTTAAGGGGTGTAGAAGAATTCCAAAACGGGCCCCCGTTATTGGAAGTAGAAATGGTGGAGCTTGAGGCTCGATTAAACCGAAAAAATGAGAAAATCTCCTGAAAAACGTGAAAACGCAGTAAAAGACTCGAGAGCTAAACCCGAGGACTCCCAACACTTGAGCGTGCAGTAAAAATCTGAGGATGGCTGCCGGAGGCGGGGCGTAGGGAGAGGGCAGTCATTGGCTGGGGGCAGTATGACCCAGAGATCAGTGATTGGTTACTACTAAGAAAGACAGATCAGAAACGAAACGGATACTGATTTTTTCTTTACCGAGGATTCCCAGCCTGACGACGGGGAATATTCATGAGCATGTGAATCCATGCCAGACCCCATGCTGGAGAACAGTAGACTGGACACAGACACGCAAAATGTATGTTAACCAAAGTGGATTCTTTATCATGAGCAGACGAGCAATACTTTTTGGGAGAACAAGAGCCAATGATTTGTGGGGTGTGGGACTTCATGTCTGCAATTTGTAAGGAAGGCACAGTTCAAGGGTGTAAATTGAACTTCAAAAAGGGTATGAACGCCTATCGAATCCTAAATCTACAGATGGCAGCAAGCTACAACCATCAAATAACTAATAACAGAGTCATAGTGGTGTCCTGTCAAAATAAAAGGGCCTATACTAAAAGAAAATATTGCCAGCCCTTACCTCCAAATACAAATAGTGTGGGGAATAATGTTATGAAAAAGAAAGAAGTGTTCAAAATGATATGTCAGGATGTTCAGGCTGTTGGCCTCACTTCCCCGCGTTTACAGTATGGGACAAAGCAGTTCACTCGAGCATAGCACAGTCTCTGGCTTCTTCAGCACAAGTTTACAGTTTAATCATCAGCATCAGGGCTTACTTGCTTCTCAAAGTCTCTTTACTCAAAGGGCCTGATGCAACAAAATAAACAACAAGTTCCCTTTTCTCTCTGGATTTTCACAAGTATTTACATCGGGTGATTCACTATTCACCCCGGATGCCCCTCAGCAGGCTCAGATCGCTTAAGCACAAAGTTCGTCACCTTGGATCCCCCTCATCCGGGTTCAGATCCTTTTTATACAATGTTCGTAAGTTATTCTTTTTTGGGTAACTCACGGTTCACCCTGGATCCCCCTCAGCCGGGGTCAGATCCCTTTAACAATTAGTCTCCCACAGCAGGGCTCAGACAAATGTCACTTTTACATCAAATATCGAAGACTTTCGAATATGCACATGGTTTGGCTTGACCCATCGCAGGACCACTTTGATTTCACAATTCTCTTATGTTCGCAACCTTTCAGATGAATACCTAACAGAGACTTTCGACTGAGCACCCATGTGGCGCCAGACCACTGCTTTCGGTATTGTAATTTAACTGCAAGGTTCATTCACTCAACGGCTGTTTTAATAATCTTCTTTATACAATGTTTCCACTTACAACCTTGGTTTCCACACAGACCGGCCTGGTATCAGTCTCCCTAACTCACTGGCTGTGCTGACTTCACTGGTGATGCTTTGTTGTAGGAGCCAAGGACTTTACCACAGCAGAAAACGCTTCTCCCCGCCTTGAAGATCGACACAGGAGTGCCCCGGGTACCTCCGACACACAATGCAGGATTCTTCAGCTTTAATTCCAGGTCTTACCTTTCCTATTCTCTAAGGCTCATGAAAGATGCAGTCTTTCAGTGAAAAGGTCAAGGGCACTTCGCTCCTTGCAATCCTCTTCGGTCTTGCCGTCTTTCACCTTGTATTAAACTGCCATCTTGGAACGGTGCTTCCTTGTGTCTTTTGCCTCTCGCTCAAGTGTGCTTTTGTGCTCCACCTTTTATCCGTGTGGGGAACTGTGATAGAAGTTAGATGTGTGTAATGATCAGCAACTGCCTGACCATTGTAAACCGGGACAGCCGACCAAGCCCTTCAAGACGAGGCAGCAATACTTTGAGATGAATGGGGATGCAGAAGATACTCAAACAAACATAGATAATCAAAACAACTTAGGAAGTTGGCAAAGTTGACTGTTTTAATGTCAATTATCTAAAACAGGGAGTACAATGGACATCAACGGACGTCTCACAGCCTGATCTCAAAGACATTTAAAAAAAAAAAAATATTTTTAAAACAAAAACTCATCATTGCTGGCGTTAACCTATATTTGCTAACATCATCCTACATGGCAAAATACAAAAAACTAGTGAAAAATGTGATAGGCTTAGAGGGAACATCCAAGTATACGTTCCATACTAGTCTAAGAAAGTGATAGGGCCTTTAAAGTCAGGTGAGGCAACTAAGCCCTCCCCTCAACAGGTCACCATAAATGTCACTAAATACACAACATCCCATTGGTTACACAAACTATAGGGCCCTTAATTACGTGGCCCCCTATAATTGGTTGGCACTTTTACATCAGTCAGTACTGTTCCACCTACGTTAGTAGCAAGCAGGCTGGACTTTCAGTTGCTGGTGGGCTGGTCATAACCATAACTTCCCACCAATTAGCATATAATCGATCATCACCTCTGCAGTCTGAACATCAATTAAGGCTTTCAACTTGGCCTTGGAAATACTCCTTGCTCTGGAGAATTCAGGGGAGTAGAGGCCCGCTCTGCCTCCCTGTGTAGGTGTGGTTTGTCATGTTTGTCCAGTTTCATCCCTCCACGTGACTGAAGACCAGAAATTTGGGCTCTGGTGCATTTAAAAAGACTATTATTTAATGAACCTCTGACGGCTTCCTTGTTTTCGTGCATATCTTCTGAACAGGAGATTCTCATTCTTTCACACAATTCTAACTAATGTCTGCTCATCCCAGTCCGATGCGACCTTGGCTTCTTTGGGCTGGTCCAGCCTCGCCCTTCTGAGATTCACTTCTGTAATTCAATTGCTTTTAACTGCGACACACTGGAAAAAGGCTGTTCCTCTTTGGTCCAGCTCTGCTATAACACGTAGTGGACTCATCCATTCTTTACTTACTCCTGTATATGTATACGTTGGGGGCATGCCGCAATCTATTCACTACATAGATAGCCTCAAGAATGTCGGTCTTCTTTGAATCTGTACACGTGTAAAATAACTTGATATCTTCATCGTTTTTGTAGCATAAGCCTCTTCATCTCGAGCCAGAGATGTCAATTGTCTTTGATACTTTCTGGATGCCTTATAGAATATCTACATTCTCTTGTCTCTGCATCTCTTCTAGGTGAGTCAATATTACTTTGCATGATGTCACCAATCTGCTCATTTGCTCTCTTTTCATGCTTCTGGAATTTAATTCAAATGGCCATAATACTGTCGTGTATGCAAATATGTTTTTCGCAACTGGAACCTTGTTTCAAGGATTCACCTTGGTATCAGTATTTTCACTGGTACTGCACGTATTTCACACACTGGTTCCCAACATATAGGCAATATTGGCGAGATGCTTGAGGGGGCGGGGGTACTTGGCTCCTTCTCTACACTTGTATTGGTACATGTCAGGTATACGGCTCGGGTGTTAGTCCGTTTTCGCTCACAAGGAGTTGTCCATGGGAAAGTGTGTGTGTCGAAAAAGGGGGCGAGGGGTTGAGTTCCGAAGTATCCTACCAGGTAGGATGGGGTAAAGGTGTTACAGGGAAGGAGATACTGCATCTCGTCATCCTGTGTCCGACTTTCACTCCCCGAAGACACCTCATCCAGGTGATCCCCTAGCACTGGTCCACCCCCAGGAACTGGATCCAAAAGCGATGGCTGTGTTCTGGCCACCTGGATGACAGATCCAAGTGGACTAGCGGGTGAGACACCTTCAGGTTTCTCACAAAGAGTTGCAAGGGCAGAATGCAGAATTGGAGGCACTGCCACCAATATTATGTTCATATATGCCTCTTCCATTGTGACTGATGCAGCATCAATTAACATAGGGGCCACAATCCAGCCACCCCAATTTGAGAACTAAAAGGTGACAAGTTGACAATAGCACTCCCCTCACCAAAAGCTGGCTATGCATTCCCATAATCATCCTGCAATGGAAAAAGGTGCGTGGTACAGGCACTGAGGTGAGCCATATATATTTTTGAAAGCTGGATTCACTTTGCTCTTTCACATGTCCGCTGTGCCTATGCAAACACAGGCAACAGGGAGTTGGCTCAAATGAACAATCTTTGCTTTCTGTCACTTCCATCAATCGGAGGCAGTATGGTGGGAGTACTCCTTCGTAGATACAATTCTTTGGTCCTGGCATGTGCTAGTTATGTACTTTAAACAATCAAAGGAGGATATCATTAAGGGATTATCAAGTTTCTTGTCACAAATGAAATTTTGAATGTATGATCTTTTTGCAGATTTCCTTTGTTTGTTCAGCAGATACTAGAAACGGCTTAAAGCAGGTGCCAATACTATTCTGGGCATGCCGAGGTGGAGTCAGTCAGATCTAAAATGAATGCTGTCCCAGATAAATCTCTGCTGGGTCGATGGGTGGTGGCTCCAAGTGATGGGTAGAATTTCCTTTTTTTGGGTGTAATTCTCCCTACTTGTGAGTCCTCGAGCACTTTTTGCTGGACTCTTGGATTTTTTTACCAGTTCTTCTGAGTGAGTGTGAACCTTTTTCTACATGTACTCCTTTACTCTACCTTTGGGAACCTTTTTCAACCCTATTGGTTGTATCTTTTTGGAATCATGCTGTCCTCCAACTTTCAAGGCATCTGCTATTTATTATTGCAGAACTCATCACTTTATGTGCAGTGTTGCTGGGAGCTTTTTCAGCTGACCTTTTTATTTTTCCTTCTGATAACAAACGTTACCAAGGACAGAGGGATAGTTTTTATCCTACCCGACTTATATTGTGGAATCAGCACACCCCACCTTATGTGGAGTGCTGAGGTGAGACAATGTATCCCCTTTTCCACTTCTCCTGTAACCTTCTAGTTAGTGACAAGTTCATCTGAGTGGCTGCTGGCAGTGGATGATTTCTACCGACTTTTTGTGAACTATGCTGCTATTGCTAGCTGCGGTAAGGGACACATGGGCAACACGGACCTAAAATGGTGGTTGTACTTTTTTCCGCCAACTCTCGATGCCTTATCCTTTCTTGAGCTTTCTTCTAGCTATATGGGGGGGGAGAAGTCCTGCTAGGTACTTTGTCTTTGGCGGGCTTCCTTGCGAAAGCCCGCCAAGGCTCTCTGCGTGCCTGAAAGGACAGGAAGTGGGGGAGGAGACCAAACTCCACTATTCTTTATCCTGCAGTGTGTCTGCCTGGATCCAGTTCAAACTGGGAGGCTGGCAGTCCTTTTGGACAATCCAGATCCCAGATTTTCATGAAGGCTTGAATGGGGATTGCTTTTTTTGCAGGAATACCATCAGAATTCACCAAAGGTCCTGCAGCAGAAAGGAAAGTCGACCAATGGAAAGACGAATACGAAGGAGGACATCTGCAGCCATCTCCAGCGACAGCCAGTGACGGCTGAGTAACAGCTGTTGCTCCAAGCTCCTCTTCTGCTCGACACTTTCTCCCTTGAACTGGTGGGCGACACCAGTCTCGAGACAAACTGCATTTTGGGCCATCCCTCCCGGTTGCTATCTCCTGGGTCCTGGACCATTTTGCTGTATATCGTCTCCTGAAGCGCGGTTTTGTCTAAAACCTGGTCGGAATCCTTTTGGCCCTACAGTGACTCTTTCCCGCTCTGAGGAGTCTCCTCTTCCAAGTCGGGGACCAAGAAACTGAGGGAAGCCTGCCGTGTGACAACCGTTGATGCTCCGAAACCTATGCCTAGCCCCAGCATGCCAGTATCGTGAAAATCATCTGCTGGGCGTCCCATCCGAAGAGGCAGACAGTCTGCTCCCACCAAAAGTTCTTTCTCCAGCATCTAGGCCAAGAATCCAAAAAGGAGTTGCTGTCGCCTCACCTTGGGTACCCACCAGTAACATCATTGTTCTTCATCAGAAATGGTACTGACCGCTCCAGGTGCTCACCTGGGTGCCTGCTGTGTTGATCTGTACTCCTCTGGAGCTTCTTGAGAGCCTTTGGCGTAGACAACCCAATCAGTCCTTTAGGCTATAATCCATGGGGTGGTCTCTCAGACCTCCCTGAACCATCTCCTACTAAACATTTTTGCAAAAGTATCTGCAAAACTGAAGAATCCTGCTAAATTTTTAATGTTGACAGTGTCTGCCTTCCTTTGATCTGCCGTCCACGGGCCGTGCCCACCCAGTGTCCCAACTGATTGAGACTCATCCCCAGATAGGGTTGGACTTTTTATAGTATAGGCTACCTAGAAGTTACTTACCAGTATCTGTGTTGCAGTATATTGAATGCTGGTTAAAGAATTGAGTTGCTAACTTGAATGCTAATCTGACTACTTACCTGTTTATCATCTAAAGTCATTTAAAGTCTACAAGTGAATTGAGTAATGCGCAACCAATGTCTTATTGTATCAAATTGAATAAGATTATTTACCTGAAATCCTAGTAATGTGTTAGTTGCCTTAGTTTTTATAATTTTAAAAACTTTTTATAAAAACAACTCTAAGTGTATTCTTGACTTAAGCATGCTCTGAGATCTTTGTACTTGCCTACATCCTTTCACCCTCTTAGAATAAGCCTGGCTGCTCGATCATAGACAACAAACCTTTTGGGATGTTCAGGCCAAACCCAAGAGTTTGAGCCCGGTTCTCCTAAGAGAAAGTCTTCTACAGTCCTACCACAGGTAGACTTTAGTAAAACCCCTTTAACATTAAATGTGAGGACTGACATCATGGGTGAGACCAATGCAGAGAGCAGATGTAGGCAACATGATGAGAACCAGTCACAAGTTCAATTGCCTATATTTTAGAAGTCCAACCCTAAGATGTATAGGGTCTAGCGCCCAAATGTCACAGGCTGCAATGCAGGTTTCTGACAAGTAGGAGTTGTCTAAAGGGATTGAATGGGCTTGTTGTGGTGATTCAGAATAGTTTCAAGCTACTTAAAAGTTCAGCAACAATTTACTAGAAGACTGGTAAGTCGCCCTCTCTTCCAGAACCAACGCTAACACAGGGGCATAATACTTGACCCAAGTTTGACGACCAAAGATCTGAAAGAGGGTGATTGGAGACAAAGGGGTTTGCACCCAATGGCCCCCTCATCAGCCGCTTGACTGCGATTTTCCCAGATGTCTCAATGCATCATCTGGGGGTGGAGAGGCAGTGGTCGCTGGGAGCACAGTCTTCCAACATTCATTCGTGCAAGAGGCTTCCAGGGATTGCAGGCTCGAGGATTCTTCTGGTCAGGGGCAACTGCAAGATGCAATCCCTGTTAATGAAGAATTGCAGATTCCAACGATGCCAACCTCTTAAAGACGATTTGCGGATTGGAGAAAGGCTAGTTCCAGCAACGATCACCGTTTGCTGCCGATGAGTCATCTTTCCAGTCATTGTCACAGAAGCTGCTCCATGAAAGGTTCCCTTGATGTCAAGAAGCTGAAATTCGGTGAGAAGGGGACGTGTGCAAAAGCTGGCAACCACCAAAGTCCCGGGCTTCAACATGGACCGCCAACAGTTCTGGCGAGGTAGCCCATGAGGGAGCTGGTCAGTCCACTGGGATATCCAGGGACACCTGCACAGGTTCGGAGGAGCTGGACCTTCGAGAAGGTGTTGAGACTGGCAAAGGGTTTTTTGCAAACTTGCAAATGAACAGGGCTTCACCGGCCGGTCGCTGGAGAGGTTGCTGGGCCACTGCAGAAGTTGAGTGATCAACAGCTGCTTTTCTTCAAAGGATTCTTGGCTCCAACGTAGATCTCAAGAATGGCTGCAGGAGTCCTCTTATCCAGATGTAAACCTGTAAGCTAGTCCTATCCCACCAATTGTAAGGATCTGCACCATTCAAACAGCCAATAGTTGTCCAATCAGGGACAACTACTTGTTTCACATCTGCCCCTGTGGCATGGTTTCTGGCACCATTGATGTGACTGACCCACAGACAGACAGACGGACACACACACACCCGCAAACTCAGCAGCTTTGCTGGGCACGTGAAGGACCTTACAAGGAATTTGCTGACCTGTAATGTCAGGAAAAAGGGCAAGCTACAATATGACGAAAGAACAAGCAAAAATCTTGTGGCATGTCCATTATAGGGCACTAGCCACGTTTAGTAGCCATACAGGGTAACCGCAAATGTGCACACTAAAAATAATGCAAACACAGTAAAAATGTAAGTGCTTCCACCAGCTTTTCTTTGAGGAAGATATTAAAGTAACTAAATATACTAAGTAAAAAGTTAGGGTTATACAAAAGTATCCCTATTTCACTGCACCTAAGTGATGTGTGCAATGTTAAACAATACACAAATTCAAAAGGGAAACAACGTTTCCCAGTACTGATAGTCTGAAGGCCTGATCAGATTCCCCAAAACAAGTGAGCAAAAAGCAATTGAAGTGAAGCTGAAGACTTTACTTCAAAAAGTCAGGACAGGACCAAACAAAGCAAAATGAATGGTGTTACATAGAAAACCTTGGAGAGAAAGTTGCAAAAAGAAAATGTTTCCTAACCCCAGCCAAATCAAAGAGGTGTTAATATAGTTTGTGCAGAGTGCGAGAAACCTGTTGTTACTCTCACATCTACTCCCCCGAGATCCTCTGTTCAGGTGGCCATGGAAGGGCCATCACTCTTGGATCCCGACCCTGGGGGCGGACAAGCGAGGGAGGACTACCTGAGTGGAGGGTGCTTGGGGAACAGAGAGGGTGCCTGATGGCAAGATATGGTATCCCCCCCTTTCCTGACAGTAACCTACTCACCCCGCCTTTAGCCTGTATGGCCTATGGTCAGTCTTATTCCCTTGACCGTTACAAAAATGACTATAGTGCTAAGAAGAAGTGGCAACTAGGAGTAATGCAGATTACCCATTGCACAACCTACTTTGATACTGTGACGAAGAAGAAAGGATTAGAAGCCTCTAGCTATCGGAGGTAGGTAGGTCACGTTAATAGGTACAGGCAAGGAAGGCAATTGAGGGCGATTTGAAATCAAGTGCAGCTCATTGATATTCAGGAAGTGTATAAAAGGTGGGAACAGAAGAGAAGTAAGAGAAAAAGGCAGGTGCAGGACTGAGAGCAGCAGGAGACTTGTAAGGAGAGGCAGCTGCGGTGGCCTAGGAGCCAAGATGCAAGTAAGAGACCCAGAGGACTCATGGGACCCAGAGGAGCTGGGCAGTGCATTCCACCCCTCAAACCTTAACCCTCCCAAACCTGCCCCCTCCCCCATACCAGGAACCTCTCGGGTGTAAATCTGGCAGCAGGAGCTGCTGGTGAATGCAGAGCCCAGAGGACAAGGACCGTACGTGAATGCCTGCGAAGGAGGTTTTGGCGAAATCCAGAGAGAGAATCCGTGCAGCGAGCAAGTGAGGCTCGCCTCCGTGAGCATCCCCGCTTCCCAAGAGAGAGAAGAGTAAGTCACGGGAGCCACAGGATTCTGATACAAGGTAGTGTTAGAGAAACCCTTTAAAGGTCCGTAAACCATTAACAAACTTCAGTGAGTAACGAACTGTAATGCAATACTGAAAAAGCATGCATTGAATGCTGCAGTGAATGGAAACATGTACTGAAGGAAATTACACTGAATGGACATTTATTAAATACATAACTAAACAGAATCAGTACATAGAAAGTCATACGGAAACTTTTGAATAATAGGCCGCTATTTAAAAACCTGAATAATGAATGTCAGAAAGAGTCTGAGGCTTTGACTTTAATGTTAAAGGTGGCAAATACTTTGGGAAGAAGGGTTGAAGTAGCCCACCCAAGTGAAATTGAATCCTGCGAGTTTCTTTCTAAAGGAACACCTCAAGAAATATTTGAACTTGTAAACCATTGAACATCAGCTGGGGAAAACATATGGTTGCACGACCTGTGATGCATGGACCGTATGGTCCGACAACTGCGCCTAGACCATTGGGTTTCCACGTGTCAACTTTGTTAACATCAAGCATCAAGTTACACTCAAGGCAATTGGTTTCTGGTTGTGTGACCTGTGATGGGTGGACCGTGCGGTCCGACAACTGGGTCTAGACCAGAGACCATAAAAGGGGTGTGAAGTTTTGGTGATACTAACCAAAGGAGGGGGTCAAACAGACCCTATGTTTTACTGAGAACTTATGAAGCAACTATTACAAGAATGAGTCTTGGGGAAGGGAAACCCCGAGAGGTAAGCCTGGAGAATCTTTGTGTTGGGGAAGGGAGTCCCCAGACAATAGCATTGTATGAAAGTTTCTATTGCATTTGAACTTGAGGAAGGGAAACCCCTAAATCTTCGTTTTGAGGGGAGCTGTGATATTTAGGAGTCTAAAAAAAGTTACTTCAGTGTTGGTGCAGTCCTGGTTGAAAAGAAGTCATATTGAACTGTGTTAAACAGTGATTGGACAACTTTAACTTCATGGAGATCTGAAATGACATTCTTTGAACATGGTTTAGAACATTTCCCCACTTGTTTTGTTATAGTTGTGATGACATCATAGCGTTTTAACACAGGCAGACGTTTGCTTTTGGACTTAGTTTATTTAGGCAGGTAAATCCTGCCATATTGAAACTACAGTTACAGTGTCTGTGTCATTTGTCTTGGTACCCTGTCTGTCTCACAACAATCCTACAAGTGTAGTGAAAAAGCTTTTCCGCCTTACATAACTTGCATTACATGTTTTTCTAATATGCATGCAGAAATAGGTCTGTATTAATTGTACGTTCTAGTATTGAATTTGATGCACATATTCTACTCATTTTAATAATTTCTGTAATGCATCTTTGTTGCTCATTGATACAATTTGTGAATTATGAAAATATTCTGGTCTCAGAACAAAGGTCATGAAGCGATTACTAATATTGTAATGTTTATGGCATTTAATGCCCTCTCTGTTATTGCTCGTTTAAGTTCTTAATACATCCATGTCTAATGTGTCCTTGTGTTGCCAACTGCACATCATCAACAATCCAACTGCACACATTATTTACCAAAGGCACACTAAAATGAAACCTTGTGTGGGTCAACTTAAGTGTTTGACACTTTTCAGGGCCACCAAAACCTTTGTGCGAGTGTCTGTGTGCTTGGGCTAGCTGGGCCCTGTGCCATTTCTCCTAGCCCTGGCTTTTGTTTTTGGCTGCTGCACACAAGTCCCTGGACGTCCTCGTCCTCCTTGCTGGCTGAGTCTACCGTACTGGGATAATTTCTGGGGCGTTTTACTGCCGTCTTGCTAAATTATCCTCTGTGTTATGCACCTTGGGATAGGAAGGTGTTGTGATCCAAAGGTGCAGTGGCACACTACTAAACCGCTTCTGCTGTTCATCTGGGATGTCCTGAGTCGCCACCGCAGTTTTTCTCTGTAGAACTATTTTCTGCTGGCTAGCTGCCCGTGTCAAGCTCCTCAGTCTTCCTGGGGACTTCCTCATATTTTTTCTTTTTTTCACTCTTTGTTCCTCCTCCTGGGAAGGCTTATTGTTCTTGGTTTGAGTGGTCATTGGTCTGAGGTTCAAGTCCATGCATGATTGGATCGTATAACTCAACCTGAAACAGATTATTTCACCATTCCCAACCTGTACTTTCGGGAACTGCCACTGGGAGTATTTACCACTGGGCTCTTGGCTAGTAGGTTATTTGAAATACTTACCTTCAGGGGTCCTGGACGGGTTTGTTGCCACCAGCCTGTTCTGTGCACATAAAAAAGGGTAACAAATATTAGCTATGAAAAAAAGGAGGGGGCTGCGCTAATAAAATTCTAAGAAGAAAGTGGAGAATCTCTCCCTGCAGTGGGGACTATAGGGACTGCCCAGTGCACCCCAAACAAAATGGGTACCACAGGTGAGTGTGGATAAAAAGATCTCACTCATCCCAAAAATCAACCAAAGTCCAAAAGGGGGTCACAACTCAACTAAATCCCTTCTACATTTTCTAATGGGAGATCAGCACACCCCATCTTACGTGGGGTGCTGATGGGTTGCATGGAATCCCCTTTCTCACTGCTCCTGTAACATTTCTGTTACAGTGACAAGCATAATGGCTGGTGGCAGTGGACATGTTCTACCGACATTTGTGTTATTTTTACCCGCAGGTTGTGTTCACAGCCTCGGTTCACAGATCGAAAATGGTTGCTTCTTTTTCTTTTTGGTTGCCATTTCTTGTGTGCTTCTACTTTCTTGGTCGTCCTTCCACCGAGCTGGGTTGGGGAGGTCCTGGTTTGACTTTTGTCTTTGGCGATAATCCCTCAGGAATCCGGCCAAGGCTCCACAGTGTCTGAAGACAGGAAACGAGGGAGGAGTCTGAAACTCTGCAGTTCTTTGTCTTCTGGCATGCCTGCCTAGAACAAGTTTTAACTTGCGATTTGAGCCATTCCACGACGTGCTGCTACCTTCCTGGGCTTCAAAATGCCAATACCATGGGACCTGCGACCATCCTGCGGTGCATCATCTTTCGAAGAACAAATCTTCCTGAAACTTTGGTGGACTCCTGCTGGACCGCTAGAAGCAAGATTCCACTCCACAAAGTCCCCTCACCAGAGTGCAGGACCTAGCAAGCGAGGTGAATCTTTCGGACAAGAACTGTTCTTCACTGGTGTCTCGGAAAAAACGCCATATCCACAGATTTGCGTTGAAGCGCGAAGAATCCTTTGCTCAGAGTCCCCGCTCACGAATGCTGCTGTGATATCTCATCCAGAGTCCCTCCTTTCATCACCACGACCTAGTAACAGGAGACTCGGCCTATAGCTGCTACCGTGTGAAGGCATCCATCTTCTTAATCACTCAATGTACTTTGGGACTCAAGGTAATACTTACCTAAAGTCAGTCATTTTGTCACTCCTGTGAAGCAGGGGTCGGGGGGCAAGACAGGGGTACATTTGTGCAGTTGGAAGTTAGCCCATTCACGTTCGCTGAGGCCAAACGCTGGAATGCTTGCCGGGAGCCTTCTCTAAAGTCCTTGAACCCTTTCACCCACAATAACTGTTACTCAACTGCTTCAGAAGATTTCCGCACAAACTCTTGACTTTTCTACAGCTTGTGCTTGCCTTTAGGCCACCCCTCTCCCCACTCGCCCCTCCATCTGCCCCTGAAAGAGACGCAGAACTAGATAGGGAAAGACTCCTAAAGCCTAGGCTGTTCAGTAACTTACCTGGTGTTTGTGTTGTTTCTATCATAGGGATCAGAACCAAAGTTCTTACTTACCTTTGAATTGTGTCACTATTCTAAAAAGTAACTAATACGTATTGTACTTGTTTGCTACTATGGTTAGTTTAACTGTATTATTCCTTAACCAGAATAAGTTACAAGTGCTGCCGATAACTTACTTGCTAAAGTTAGTAGTATAACTAAAATATTCCTGCAATAGAATGTTACATGGTTTTACTACAAAGCTATCACTTATCTCAGAATTGTTTCCACTATACTAAAAAGTCATTAGAAGTTCTGCAAAAGGTTTACCTGCTCGTGTTGGTCTTGTATCTCCATGTTATTCCTGAAACTGGATAACTCCCAAAGTTTACTAAAAGAACAAGTTGCTTTCTTACCTGGTAACGTTCTTTCGATGGAATGGTCCGACGACGTATTCCATATCTATGACATGTAATCACCACAGCTGTGCTGCTTCGGAAACTTTTGCCTGCGTTCTGCGTCGATGCGCCGTCGTCGAGGACCTCCTCCGACGTCCGACATCATCCGATGTGATAAGTAGGACACACGACGCCCCTAGCCTCAGTTGTAGTTATTTCCCCCAGAACGTCTGATATTAGTCAACTGCCAGTCAGACACAAAGCCTTGCGGAACGTAAGCTACAATCGCAAAAGAAATTCTGCAGCGGGGAAGGCAGGGCGGGAGCGATATGGAATACGTCGTCGGACCATCCCATCGAAAGAACGTTACCAGGTAAGAAAGTAACTTGTTCTTCGAGGGGATTGGGTCCTCCGACGTATTCCATATCTATGACAGACTCCCAAAGCAGTACCAGAGCAAGGAGGAGGGAAAGAATTTAGAATCAAAATTTAGAATAGCCAATCAAATAGCAGAGCAAAGGACCGCCTTGCCAAAGGCCAGATCCTGTCCTCGGATGGAATCGAGGGAATAGTGACGTACAAATGTATGTACTGAAGCCCAGGTGGCTGCATCACAGATGTTGCGAATAGGAACACCCCTCTGCAGGGCAGTAGATGCAGCCATACCCCTGGTAGAATGGGCCCACAAGCCAGCCGGTGGGTCCTTACCCGCCAAGCGGTAACACTCCGAGATGGCCAAAATAATCCAGCGAGACAAAGTCTGTTTCTTCACAGCTTGCCCCAAACGCTTTCCAGCGTAACCAATAAAGAGTTGATCGTCCTCTTTGACCCGGGACATGCGTGAAACATAAAAGCTTAAAGCTCTCCTAGGATCAAGCCTATGGAGCCTCTCCTCTTCCTTACCAGGATGCGGAGGAGGATAGAATGCCGGAAGAACAACCTTCTGGGCCAAATGAAATTCCGTCACTACCTTCGGAAGAAAAGAAGGACGAACTCTAAGGACAACCCGGTCCTTGCGAAATACAGTGAAGGGTGGCTTAACTGAAAGTGCCTGTAACTCACTCACTCTGCGAGCGGAAGTAACCGCAACTAAAAACACAGTTTTCAGAGTTAACAGCCTCAAAGGGCAAGAATGTAAAGGCTCAAACGGAGCACCCATAGAAACTTAAGAACAAGGTTTAAATCCCAACCGAGCACCAGGAAAGGTGACGGAGGGAACACATTAGTGAGCCCTTTCAAAAACTGTGAAATTAAAGGGATTTTAAAGTAAGAACACTCTTCAGACGAGCACTTAAAGATGGACAGCGCCGCCAGGTAACCTTTAATGGTACCCACTTGCAAGCCCCTGTGGGCCAAAGAAAGTAAAAAGGACAGAACCATGGGGATGTCACATGCAAAAGGATCCACATTCTGAACTCTGCACCAGTCGCAGAACTTACGCCAACGGTACAGAGACTTTGTTGCTGGCCTTCGGGCCGAAAGCAACACCTCCATCACGTCTTCAGGGAGGTCCCAATCCTTATACCTCAACCTTTCAGAAGCCAAGCGTGAAGGTTGAGGGATCTGACCTCTGGATGGAGAACCTGACCCCCCCTCCGGTGAGAGCAGATTGTCTCGGTAGGGAAGACGACGTGGAGGGCAGACGGACAAGTCGAGAAGGTCCGGGTACCACGTCCTCCGAGCCCACGCCGGAGCAATGAGGATCATCCGGGAACCGAACTTCTGTAACCTCCGCAGCACTTGCGGGATGACGGGGACTGGAGGAAACGCGTACAGCAGCGGGAATGACCACTCCACCACGAACGCGTCTCCTAAGGCTCCTTTTGGAGGAAATTCCCACTCGTGAGAGATCGTGCTCTGCCTGCTCAGAGTGTCCGCCGTCACGATCATCACCTCCGTCCAGGGAAGCCAAAATGAAGCCCCCTTCATCAAGTTGCCTTCGACGGCCCACCACAGAAGGTCCCGGGCGACCGAGGGCGGCACCTGAACCGGGTCCGACATCCTGCCGGAGGACTGCGACCATTGCGTCTTGAGTGCCCACTGCAAAGATCTCATCCGCAGGCGAGCCTCTGGCACCAGAAGAATGCAGGATGCCATGAGGCCGAGCAACCTCAAGAACTCGAACGCTGGGAGCGTCTGGGCATGCTGAAACTTGTGCACCATCTGCTGAATGTGAAGAGCCCTCACCTGGGGAGGAAAACACTGCCCCAGGGAAGTGTCGAGCACTGCTCCGATGTACTGGAGCCGCTGTGTTGGCGTCAAAAGGGACTACTTTAAATTGAGGGAGAAGCCCAGCCTGTGAAGGGAGTGGCAAGTGACGGACAGATGATCTAGGACTTGCTCGGGAGAGCTCCTCCTGATCAACCAATCGTCCAGGTAGGGGTAGACGTGAATCCCCCCTTGCCTGAGATGCGCTGCCACCATCACCATGAGCTTGGTGAAAACCCTCGGGGCAGAGGTCAATCCGAACGGCAGGACCCGAAACTGAAAGTGCGAGTCGCCAACCGCGAACCTCAGGTACTTCTTTTGCTTGGGATAGATCGGCACATGGAAGTAAGCATCCTTGAGGTCGAGTGACACCAACCAGTCCTGAAGGTGAAGGGCCTGGAGGACATGAGAGAGAGTAACCATCTTGAACTTGTCCTTCCTGAGGAGTTTGTTCAAACCGCGCAAGTCCATGATGGGTCTCAATCCCCAGTCTTTCTTCGAAATCAAAAAATAAGGGGAATACCATCCCTTGTTCCTCTCCGCTACAGGCACCAGTTCTATGGCGCCTTTCTCCAGCAGGGCTTGGATTTCCTGCGCAAGGAGCGGATCCGGACTCTGCAAAGAGAGGTTCCCCGGTGAATTGTCGCGAGGCATGTGCCGAAAGGGAAGACAGTAGCCGTGGGTTATGATCTCCAGAACCCACACATCTGAAGTAATGGCTTGCCACTCTACAAGATGCTGCGCCAGCCTTCCCCCAACCGGCGAACCATGGGACATGGCCTCATGACTGAGTGGGAGCGGCTGCGGCGTTACCTGAAGGCAAAGAGGCAACTGCCCGAGCGGCCTTGGCACCACGGGTACCCTGTCGTCCACCTCTGGTACCCCTGCGTTGGCCTCTTTGACTGCCAGCTCCTCTCGCTTTACTGAAGGATGAGTAATAGCGAAAGGAACCACCCCTCCACTGCTGTCCACTAGGACGAAAAGGCAGAGGTTGTCGAACTGCAGCGCCCAACGACTTCGCTGCAGCTTCTCAAGGCTCTCGTCAGCCTTGCTGCCAAAAAGGTGTTCACCGTCAAAGGGCATGTTGAGGAGCCGGGACTGCACATCAGGAGCAAACCCCGACTTCTGCAAGCACGCAAACCTGCGTATCACGGTGCTCGCCGCCATGGACCTACTGACGCATTCAGCCAAGTCCAAACCCGACTGAACGGACTCACACATGGCATCCTTACCATCCTGGACCATAGCAAGGAAACTATCCCGTTCGTCCCCTTCGGGAATATGTTCAGCCGCTAACGCAACACAGTTCCACAGAGTGTGTGTGAAACGAGACAAGGCACAAATGGAGTTGGCGGCCTGAAGCGCCATACCACCAGAAGAAAACACTTCGCCCAGCCATCAAAACATTTTGTAGGGTACGACGCCTGCTTTGCCGGGGCCGTGGCCGCCTGCACCACCAAACTCTCCGGAGTGGGGTGCCTGGTCAAGTAGCAGGGGTAGCTACTGGCTGGACGTTATTTTCGCGACAAAGATCTGCCCACCGCCGGGAGACTCTCCGGAGCAGTCCAAGCCGCCGCCACCCTTCTCTGTAAAGCCATATGGAACGGTAGTACCGGGTCAGTTGGGGGACCAACATCAAGGATGTCCGTTAGATCATCCTGCACAAACTCCCCTGGGGGAGCAGACCATCCCAAGTACTCAGAAACCCTAGCCATAAGGCGCCAGTACGAGGAATCGGCATGAGAGCCAGGCTCAGGCCTACAAAACTCCACCTCCGAAGAGGTGTCCAGTCCACTGGCATCATGCAGTGACTGCCTCAAATCGTCAAACTGACTATGGCCCGAGACAATTTCATCTGGAACCTGACTAGGAACCAGGCCATCAGAATCCTCATCCGCCTCTGAAATATATTCCAGGTGGCGAAAAGAAGGCACCCGAGAGTGCTTGCTCTTAACCAGAGCCTTCCTAGGGGGTTCCCCCGTGCCACGGGGTACCTCCGACACGAAAGGCGTCGATGACGTCAAGCGAATCGGCGCCGGCGTCGAGAGAACAGGCATCGGCGCCGAGAGGATCGGCGTCGACGAAATCGGCGTCAACGTCAGATGCAGCGCCGCCAGCATCGGCGGCGTTGACACAGCCCTCGAAGCCAGAGCCCCGAGCGTGTCCTTCGACGACCTGAACGTCGACGGCTTCGACGACTTCCTCGGAGCCGAAGCCTCGAGAAAGCCTGTCGACGCCCTCGACGCCTCAGACGTCGAGGTCTTCCTCGAAGACCTCACAGGTGCACACGGTCTCGAACGCGTCGAGCACCGGGACCTGGAACGAGTACGTCGAGAACGAGTCTCCTTGTCCGAACGGGACCTCTCCCGTGACTCGTGCCGACCACTCTTGCGAGCGGTGTCTCTCGACCTCTCACGACCGACCCCACTCGGGGGCGCGGACGGCTTAGTACCCTGCGACTCAAGAATCGCCAACATTTTCTTCCCGAAGGAAGCCCATTCCTCTGGCGTCGCACTGCTGGTGGGGTAAGCGACGTGCCGGGCAGAGTCCTCCGAAGAGGACCTGGAAGACGACCGGTGTCGGCGCTTCCGAGAATGCCTCGAAGAGGCAGAGGAGTGGCGAGACCGACTCCTAGCAGGAGACCCACGAGACTTCCGACGATGACGCGGAGAGTCACCCCTCAAATCATCCGTCGAAAGCCCAGCAGACTTCGACTTCCGGGGCTTGGACACCCGACCTACCGACAACTTCTTCTTACGTTCGCGTAAGGCTTTGGACGTGAGCGACTGGCAGTCGATACAGTCATCCGTGTCGTGGGCCTCCCCGAGGCACCAGAGGCAGTCTTCGTGCGAGTCCGTCACCGACATCTTGGACCCACACTCCCCGCACTTCTTGAAACCCGGACGCGGGGTCGAAGACGAAGTAGAAGACATCTTCACACGAAGGATTTTCACAAAAACGAACAAGTTCGAAGAACCGATAAGAACAGAACTCCAAAGAGTCGAGGCGTTAATCGAGATTCACGAAGCAACACGTTAGCGGAAAAAACGGAACTGAGGCTAGGGGCGTCGTGCGTCCTACTTATCACAGCGGATGACGTCGGAGGAGGTCCTCGACGACGGCGCATCGACGTCATCGACGCAGGAAAAAGTTTCTGAAGCAGCACAGCTGTGGTGATTACATGTCATAGATATGGAATACGTCGGAGGACCCAATCCCCTTGAACAGTGGTTACTTATATAAAAAATAAATCATTACTTTTACATAACTAAGTGCTTAAGTGTTTCTTTGGACCATATTTATGCTACAGGTTTTTTTTTGTACCTTCCTACAGCCCTATCGCCCTCCCAATATAAGTCTGGCTGCTCTACCATAACCTTGAGTGGTACAGGCTCATACTAGGGGTTGGAGCTCTGCATCGCCTAGTAGATAGTTTTATAAATTCCTTTGGGTGGACTTTAGAAAAGCTTTCCTAACAATAACTGCATGCCCTTCTTCAAGCCAGCTCACCGGTGCTCAAAACACAGTGCCTCCTCAGCGACGGCTAGTGCTGCAGTGACCTGGTGTAGGATGCTCTTGGCTGAATTGACAGATGAGAGCTGCAGAAAAAAAGAAACAATTTTCAAGACCCAAACAGTGAATGCAATGCAAGCGACAGGCCATCAAAAAGGGTGAAATGGCATTCATAGGCATAGGTGAAGGAAGCTCATACCTCATACTTCATGTTCTCCAGATCGCTGCCACCAAACTCAAACTCAAGGATTATAAATAGCTGACCTTCCCCAAACAAATCTATAAAGAATAAAACAGATAAACATGGAGCAGTGTATGAAAACAGACATGAAATAGAGGCTAAAGGGACTATGTGTGCAGGTTATATACAGTTAATATATCAAACACAATGAGCTCAAGAAAGAGAGTAATGATAAAATATAAGACAAGCATCTAGGCCACTATACCACAATGAGGGCCAAGGACCTCTCCTACAATGGGAGCCCTTTGTGTTTACTTCAGTGAAAGTTCCCATTGTTCAATATTTAGGCTTACTGGCCTACCAGGATAGATGGAAGAAGGAAAGGCACTTTCATTAAATGTCAACTGGTGCATAGAGCTTAGCGTTGAAGGAATATATTCACATCAAACAGATACAACCATCTTAAGTAAAATACCAAAGATGCCATCCTCAGAGGTACACAAGTTAAACCTTAATACTTTTTATGTTTGACTTTACATAAACGGCCAGCCTTTTTGACTAAGTGCTGCACTAATGAAAACATGGCATCATCTAATTATATAGGCAGTTCAATTTCCGGTAACAAAATCACACCATACTGTGTAATGAGGTCTACAAAATCTTGCCCTATTTTTTTTTCAGACCACACATGTTTCAAGACAGTAATCTGAAGGAACAGTCAGTTAAACAGTGTTTTGCTACAGGTCAGTAGGACAGGTGCGAGTAATACAATCGTAAACCCTTTCTTTTGATCCTCTAGATACAGTTGGACATTTTAAAGATCGTAACGGCCCCAAAGAAGCTCTATTTAGGGCCAACATTTGTTCTGTTGTATGTGGAATCCCTTCAGTTATAGTATAAGCAGTGTTTATAATTGTTGGCCGATACCCATGTTTCAGTAGCTGACACTTTTTAGGTGTGTGCCAATCATCGTGCAAGTGGCAGAAGTTTGCCCGTTTATCTAGATATATTTATACCCCAGCTTCTGCCATGATAACCCTTTTTTACACCAAACCAAGTCTCTGAGACGGCAGTTGGCAAACAAAATTCTGACACTACAACCCTCACAATACATACAGTCGAAGGATTCTCAGCATTGGTATTGCTTTGTTCAAGATCCCCCTCATCCCCAGGTTATCAGATAGGGCTTTTGATAAAAGACGCCTGCAGACATTTTTGTTCCCATGACTGCAGCCTTCAAACGTGCACATGAGATTAATCTTCCTCCAGCCGATTAGTGGATCTTTTTTCTATAATGGTCTTCTGCATTCTCCTTTTGCCTCATCACATGTTGAACCATGGAATTTTTGGGTGTCACAGGTATTCTCTTTTTAGGTGCTGCCAATGCTCTCACTCCATAATAATTCTGTTTCTTGCATATTTCTTGTGCTGTGTTGACTTCTGGGTTGGATATGTTTGTACTAAATTTTGCCAAGGATGTATCTTTAACAGTCTGGCAGTTCTAATCCTGTGTTCTCTGCATAGTCCCAGAGTCTGTGGAACCGGTCTCTTTATGCTTCTCAGTATGCCTTTCTGCGGAGGACCTCTCTTCCACCAAACACAGTAATAAATCTTTGATGAGGTCCAGAATTTCCTATAATAAAATCAGATCCTGTATGTGCTATTCTCTATTTGTCAGTATTTTGTTTAGTTCCACCATCTCCAACCTTTTCCTTAGCAGTTGCAGGACGAGGAACCCCTACAGAGAATTTACACTTCTACCCGTTCGGTTGTTTCGTCCCTGCAGGGTAGGTAAGAGACCTCTGTTAGCAACTCACTTGGACTTCCGTTTGCTGTTCACGACCCTGTAAAAATTGTATCTTCCTTCTTGTGCATTTGTAAATCCCCTATCGGAGGGGGAGGGGTTGTTTGATGGGAAATTAATTCCCTGGGAGTCATCCAAGTTACTGCGATTACTATGACTGAGTGAAAAGGAGACTGACATGTTAAGTTAATATGTCCAGTGTGGACTCGAAATTGGTTAGATCTTCCGTGGGTAAGGCTTTGCAAGATTCCAGCTCCAAATCGGCTAAGCCTGAACTCTCAAGCAATGTTTGATTAACAACGTTTCAATTATTGCTTCGGGTGCTGATCCAACGTTTGTCGTACTTGGGTGGACACTGTTTCTGCCACCTTTGGCGCTCGACCCTCAGCATCCATATCCAGTATCACTCCAGACGTGGACCTGTTTATCTCTCTCAATACTCAGACACAGATTCTCACATTGTTCGGCCTGAGTCGTTAAGAGCTTTGGTAACTGTAGTGATGAATGGAATTCACCACGGTCCATGGACTGTGAACAAATATAGAAATTTGAAGTTGAAGTTGTTTTACTAGGATCAGGGGCTGGAAACTCACTCCAACTTTGCCATTAGGAGGAGCAGATAGGAGCTGTTTATTAGCATTACGTTTCACGACCCATCTCAGATTTGGGTGTTCCATGTGTGTCTCTAAAGTGTTTGTTTGAACATTGCTAATCCCTGCAGCGTCATGCTTGTTCTTGTCTACACTTCCCTTTCTTTGAACAGCACCCTTAGATCCTGGGGCTTTTTTCATTTTACATCTATTGCCATGTCTCCATATCACTCTTGATCCTCCTCAACTGATCATCCATACTGAACTTGTTGGTTGCCACCATGACCATCCAGAGGCATGGAAACTGCTCTCCTGAACATCTGTGAAGACATGCTTGCAAATCTTGACTAACTCCCCTGCTGTTCTCTTTTGACACGGTCATTATAGACTTATAAATAGGCTCCAAAATACCATCGGCATCAAAGACCGGGCACTGGATTGGCTGACCTCTTTCCTCACTTACTGCCCTTCCCAGTTGCAGCTGGGCCCTTTCTCCTCCACCACTTCACTCTCTATCTGTGGCGTCCCCCAGGGCTCTGGCCTATCACTGTGGCTCTTAAATATCTTAAATATCTATCTTGCCCCTCTTGCTCACTTGATCTCTTTCTCTCATTTCCAGTGTATGCCGATGACACAGCTTTCCTTCAAACTTCCCTCCTCTTCCTCCTCTCTCAGCCCCAACTGTCTGACAGTGTCATGATGCCTACCTCCAAGGAGCCAGGTCCGACCCAGCAACCCCAGAGGCAGGCATCATTCTCCCCAGGGAAGTGCCAGCGGGCCCAAGCTGGGGCCCTTTGGACACAGTCCTGGCGCCTTAGGCGCCAGGCTCATGTTGGACCCCTGTCCTGGCGCCTTAGGCGCCAGGCTCATAAAGCTAGACATGTGTTCAAGTGTTTTAATGTGCACTTACCTGATGCAGACCATGCTGCTACATCCAGGCCCTCTTGAGGCCTGAATGGAACTACTTTACCTGTGGGACTGCTTTCCACCTGGGTGTGGTCGGGGAAGGATACATACCTGATCCGTGGAAGGATACATGCCTGGAACTTCTTCCAAAGCTATTTAAACCACGCCCGATCAGCAACTCACGCTTCGCGTTGTTCTGCTCCTCGCAGCTGGACGCTCACTGTGTCAGCTCCTGCATCTGGACTTCAGCCACGCCTGTCAGCATCCTGGGTTGCCTGCAAAGGGAGATAAGAGAGAATTGGTGAGAGAAAGAAGACCTTACCTGCAAAACCTGCATCACGGGGACATCACACCGACGATCCTGAAAGGGAAGACATCATTTTAAAAGCATTTCGCTTCGATCGCTGCAGCGCTGCATTTCACTCACCTTTCCTGGGCGCCTCCATCTTCAGCAGCGATCATCCGGATGCGCACCCACTTCCCAGAGCCTAGAGAGAAAAGACAAGAAAACAAGGTGAGAGAAGGAAGGGAAATAGGAAAAGCTCAGTTTCCTTCTAAGACTTACCTGTTGGGTCATTCCCATTTCATTTCGGGTCCTGCCGCTTCCTGGCATTCCAGACCCCGGCCCCAATGGGGAAAAAAGACAAAGACATTGAATGAGCGAATGCAAAGACATTACCTGAACGCTCATCCAGAACTTACACTTCGGGTCGGCGCCATATCTCCGGCATTCCGAACCCCGGTCCATAAGGGGAAAAAGACATAAGCATTAGCGCTTGCTGCAATAAGACAATGAACATTATTATTAAGCTTGAACTTTTGAACTTGCAACAGAACTCTTACAGCGCCTCACCTGAATAGTCAAGCTTATTTTGAACTCCCATCAAACCTCAATTCAGTGAAGTAACTGGGTTTCAACGCGCCCCTGCATCAGAAGCAGGATGGAGAACTCATCCTTCCAGACCCTAAGGTGAGACTTCACGGGGAATCGTGGAAGGGTATCGAGGAGGGTTGGAAGGGAGTGGGAGGCTTGAGCATTATTCCGTCAGTAGGTAATACTCCCTTTTCACGCACAGGGGAATATTCCTGCGAGCCAGAAAAGCCAGAGTAGAGGGGCCCTTCCTGTCCATCATCAGAGTCCTGCGCTTCACCATTGAAGAAGCATCAGCACTCGAAGCCAGACCTGCGCCTCCGTGGGAATCAGGTGAGCGTGACAGACAGCTATCCAGGAATGGTGTGCTGCTAACAACATCTGTTCTAATGGCAGTAAGATTGAGATCCTTCTCATCGGGATACCTGCCCCCTCTGTTTCCCTCCTACCCTCTGGCCGCCTTGCTTCAGCCCTCCACCCTCAACATCCTGTGAGGCCAAAAACCTTGGGGTCATCTTCGACTCTTCTCTCCTTCACCCTTACATCCTGGACCTCGCCAACAAGGCCCACTTCCAGCTTCCCCTCCTTAGAGGCATTCTCGCTTTCCTCAGAAGCTCAATGTTTCCAAAGCTCTGGTCCTCTGCAGGCTGTAAAGGCCTCTTCCTCAATCTCCTCCTTTCCTCCCTAAGCCCCCTTCAGCAAATCCAGAATAGGGCTGCAAGACTTATCCTTGGCCTCAAGCCCAGGAACACTATCTCTCAAGACCGAAGATCGTTCCACTGGCTCCCAGTGGTCGCGAGGATCAAATTAAGACCCTCTGCATCATCCACAAGGCTTTCTGGGGCCTGGGACCAAGCTATCTCCAACTTTCTCTCCCTAAATACCTCACTGCTAGACGCCTCCGTTCTTCTAACTCCAACTCTCTGCTTGTGAAACGCTTCTCTTAGCAGAGAGTGGTGGGGCAGGTCTCTCTCCGGCTGGTGCCTCTCTTTGGAACAGCCTCCCAGACTTGAGCTGGACCTCTAAGTTCCAGAAACTCCCCAAAACTCTGCTTTTCTCTCCCTCTCTCCCTTGCCTGCTAATCATCCCACTGCCGCTGAGACTGGGGGCCTGGATCTTCATGAATATTACAAGTCACCAGGCCCCTGCCCAGTCGATACCAGCACCCCCCGCCACCCCACAGCACTGCCCTTGCGGACCCTCCACCTGGTAGTTAACATTCCACCTTTTGGACTCCTCTGATCTAGCACTTGCACGTCTGAATGCCACATGGCATAGTAGGACCACGATTGTAGATTTACTATTTCTTGCCATTATTATTTACTCCCCTTGCTCGCACATCCCCAATCCCCACTTTGCCTTGTGGTGCCTGCATACACAATTTTGTTGTATAGGCACCTAACAAATGCTCAATATATACAAAAATATTATCACATGCTTGAGACCAACGAAAAAAGTGACACATTTTCTGGAATGTTCTCCAACCCTCCTGTGGCTACTAGGTCTCCTGAGTCACTGTTTGAAAACCTGAACCATGAACTTAAAACAACCCTGGACATACTACCCTCGCCACTATTATCCATTGTCAGGACTGGCTGGGATAGTAACAGGAAGAGTAACAGGAAGAGTTTGTACATAGAATTAACATTGTGCATTCAGAGCTGGCTGGGTTAGTAACAGGACGAGTTTGTACATAGAATTCACATTGTGCTTGCCCAAGTCAAGATGGAGAGAAAGAAACTTAATCTGATTGGTTAAAGGAACAATGATATGTTTGGTTTGCCTGATTGGTGGAAAGGACAATGGGTTTGATTCTTGGGAGGTGAGCAAGATTCTAAACTGCCTTTCATCCATAGAAATTCAGTGGCTGGTTGTACATTAGTTAAGCTCCTTAAGTAAGGCCCTTTCAGAGTTCAGAAAATTTACCAAAGAAGTAAGAATATCGTTTGCTGATCCTGTATGAACAAGAAGACATCAGGTGGGATCGTTCTTTTAAAGATTTTAAGATTTTCACAGTGAACTTTCATTTTCTTTTATAAGAAAACTTAAAGAGTTAACAAGTTTCAAAATTATTTGAGAAAAGAGACATTTACAGCTAAGTTACCATAAGGAAACAAGTTTGAAGATTGTGCGTTGAAGTTTAAAGTTTATTAACTGCGTGTAATGTACTTCAAGACTGTTTAATGTGTGCGCGAGTTCGCGTGTCGTCGTTTACGTGTTTTTGGAAGCGCGCAGGTATTCAGAGCGATAGAGCGCATGCCCAAATGAATTGCGCGAGTGAATTTTAGCGCATGTACATTTTTAACGTGAGAGACGTTTCAAAGAAAACGCGTGTTGGGTTGCGATAGAGCGCGATTCCATTTTAATTAAGCGCGAGTTGTTTTTAACGCGTGAACTATTTTACGTGAATTACGTTTCGTTTCTCCGCGTGTGTTCGGTAGCGATAGAGCGCGAGTCCATTTTAACTAGCACGTGTATTTTTATCGCGTTTACGTATTTTTTCACACGTGCGTGTTTTGCTAAGATGCGCGTGTGTATTTTAAACGCGAGGACAATTCTTCACGTCTTCTGATTTCACGTGTTTAACGCACACGCTTATCAAGAAAGAAACTATACGTTTTTATGTGTAAATAAGGAAACAATTCACACACAGAAGGAAAGCAGCATTCCAGAAAGTTCAAGAGTATCTATTTAATGTAACTTCTGCAAATGGAATTCAATACTTCAGAGAAAGACTGCATTTTATAAAAGCATTAAAAACTACATAGAGTGAAAAGAACTTTAAAGCAAGAAGAATATCTAAGTCTGTAAGGTGTTTGCAAGGGTCATCACTTTAGGATTCTAAAGAGACTTGAGTGGCTTGAACTATATGCACTAAACAAGATATTATTTACAAGATATTCCACACAGATAATTAGCCTCTAAGTTTTTTACTGAGGTTTAAGAGGTAAAGAGTTTAGAGTTTGTTTAGAATAATTTTAGAAAAGAAGTTTATATTATCATATAAGTAACCAGGTGTATTTGTTTACTAAAGATACCAGAGCCTACCAGAGGGTTGCAGGGCTGCAGTGTGTCCGTTGTTATTTTCTCCAAATTCCCCTTTCCCTTTCTTGGGGTTTTCAGCTCAGCTTATACTTAAGGGTTGAGAGGTGAACTCCTGGTGAGGGTCTGTGGGGCCAGCATCAGCTCCTGTGGAATTCAGTCAAGCCGGACCCTGACATCCATACAAATATTAAGCCGCCCACCAAAGTCAATCTTTGGTTTGACTGTGAAGTTGCAGGATTACAAATATCAAACGGAATTCGAAAACCGCTGGCATAGATCTAAAGACCCTGAAGACAAAAAACCCTGTTAACATCGCTGCAAGGTGTACCACACAAGTAACCCATGGATGAAGAAAGCCTGCCTTCCTGGCCGAATTGCCTCTTAGCCAAATCCCTCTGCTGAGCTGTTCTGCATTACAAGTAAATCGGATATCCATCAGAATGCTCCTCTTCCCTGGTAGCCTTCCAATCATTTGGAGACTCCCTCTGCTCCTACCTCGTGGAAAAGAATTAAGCAATCAATCTGTCAATCTAAACTTTTTGCCTAGATCCACTTGTAACTAACCCGTTGTGAATGCCGCCTCCTGCACAATCAACTTTATTTGCCAATCACAGCTTGTGTTGACAATTAACAACGTAAAAGCATCTTCCAAAAAGGTTTTTTTTGCAAGTCCACTACTCAAAACTAACACCCATGGCTCTACATATAACTTCTCGCTGACTCATCTCCCCACTCAACAGCATCTCTCAAACTAAGGAAGACATTCTGCAGATGGTCTTCGGGGACCTGCGTCGGCTCTACATCACATTTTTGAATGCCTACTCCAGATTCAGGACTGGATGATAGACAACACCATTTACTTGAGCACAGTGACAGTGGAGATTATTTCAGCAACTCTATTTTCTCAGCTGTGCCCTTCTTGGTCTCCTCTGCACTCTGGGAGTCATCTTTGACAATTTTGTCTTTTTGCCCGTGGATGCCGAAACTCCTGAAGAATACCAAATTACAGCTCCACATCCCAAGACAAATCCTCCCACTCCTTAACATGACCCAAAGATTACATTTTTGCTTTACATTTGAACTTTCTTGCACGATTCACAAAAGAAAATCCATTAAGTGAATGCCCATCTATTTTGTCCGTCCTGATGAAGGCCGTTCCACCCACAGCAAATTTAAACAGCTCCCTGTGGCCGAAACAGTTGTGTCCACAACCAAATCTCTATACAGTATTGATTGCACATACTGCTTATTAAGCTGATTTCTTCAGCGAATCTGATGTGTGGTTTTTACAAAACATAAAGGGACCTTCTTGCATTACTATAAATTATCACTTGCAACCGTTGTACCTTTATTTTTCAATGCTTACATTGTAATGTTGCTATATATTGCCTTTCCTGTGATGCACTTTGTTTACTAATCATATGTGAATATTTTACACCAAACTGAGGAATGGTATTGAGATGTTTAAATTAAGTTAACTCATTAAAAATCCTGTTTTTGGGTCAAAAATGCATTCGGGCTTGCCATGATCATCAGATTTTGTGCTGTGCCTACAGGCAGACAAGGCTGCCAAAATATCCAAACAAAAGGGTGCAATACCGACTCCAGTGGGGATTACCAACAGGTTTTGCCCTGCTGGAATGTTGTTGTACTGTGTCTGGATGTTCATCACAGTTGAGTGTGTGTCATGGGTTGCTTCTCAAGTGTATGGGCCACTGTTGTCTATGTTTACTGGTTAATGTTAATAAGGCAAGATGGACAAAGAAAGTGATATGTTGGTTAGTGATTGGGAACTTCGAAGACCAGAAAACATACATGAACATGCTGAAGGTGCAAGCACCACAGATCCAATCCCCCTGAGCAGAGAGAAAAGACTGTAAAGAAAGCTGAGCGATTGGGTACTGCAGGCCGAGCATGAGCAAAACTTTTGATGCACTCTGCCTTTCCATTTCCTCTGCTAGTGCACTCCAGTGTTCCCCTCCCAATACAGGGCATGGACATTTCCTGGTGTAGGAAGTATGTCAAAGAGAGCAAACAGATGTTACAGGAGGGACAAAGTATGAAGATGAGATTTGAATTAAAAAAAACAGCAGTGGCTCTTTAAACTATCCTTATGGCAAGGCACACAGAAGATCCCATTCCACTGCTGTTCTCACCTGGACGGTCATTGTCGGACCCCTTGGCTTGTTCATACTTATCCCAGGCTTGTAACAGATGTTTTGGATATGCACCTCTTACACAGTGCACTCTGAAAAGCAAAAAAAGAAAACCAATGCTGAAATCATAGATAATGGTACTTGGAATTACTAAGTCAAAACGCTTTGGCAGGTATACAGTGCATCAAAAAACGACAGACTTTACTAATTTGAATAAGAGTATGTATACAATGGAATATCACAGAAAGAATACTAGGATTTCAAGGCAAATAAGGAACAAGTTACTTACCTGTAACTGTTGTTCTCCAGCATGGGTCTGGCATGGATTCACATGCTCATGAATATTCCCCGTCGTCAGGCTGGGAATCCTCGGTAAAGAAAAATCAGTATCGTTTCTGATCTGTCTTTCGTAGAAGTAACCAATCACTGATCTCTGCGTCATACTGACCACAGCCAATGACTGCCATCTCCCTAAGCCCCGCCTCTGGCAGCCATCTTCAGATTTGGTAGCACGTGAAGTGGCAGTATGACCAAGTGAAGAGCCGCAGAGGGGTAGGCGGGAGGGTTCTATGTGAATCCATGCCAGACCCATGCTGGAGAACAACAGTTACAGGTAAGTAACTTGTTCCTTCTCCAGCATGGGGTCTGGCATGGATTCACATGCTCATAAATAAAAGAATACATAGCAGTACACACATGCACAACCACGGGAGGTGGCAACAGGCTCAACATTAAGCAATACAGCAACTCAACATTAAGCATCTCTTACCTTCTCACCAGGCTCACCTTAGGCGAACAGGTTGAGCAGCACTGCTTGGCCGACCCTGGACTCCTCCCTGGAATCCCGGTCGACGCAGTAGAATTTCGTGAAGGTGTGCGTCGATCTCCACGTAGCAGCCCTGCAGATGTCCAGCAGGGGCACACCAGATAGGAACGCCGTGGTAGCTGCGATCGCTCTGGTGGAATGGGCTCTCGGACGGACGGGCAGCGGTCGGTTTGCCAACCGATGACAGTACATGATACAGCCGGAGAGCCATCTGGAAATGGAAGCCTTTGAGAGAGCCTTCCCCTGATTGACAGGTCCAAAGTTCACAAAAAGTTGTGACGTCTTCCGAAAACTCTTCGTGCGGTCCACGTAGAACTTCAGCGCTCTAGCCACATCCAGCGAGTGCAAAGTCCTTTCAGCCGGCGACAAAGGCGACGGGAAGAAAACAGGCAACACCAAGCGTTCGTTGAGGTGGAAGTCCGACGGCACCTTGGGCATGAAGGAGGGGTGCGTCCTGAGCACTACCCTCGTGTCGTGAAAAGTCAAGTACGGGGGCTTGCAGGAAAGGGCCTGGATCACTGCCACTCGTCGTGCGGAGGTGATGGCCACAAGAAACGCTGTTTTCCACGACAAGAACTTCAACGGAGCTGAGTGCAGAGGCTCGAACGGAGGTCCCATGAGCTTGGTCAGCACCACGTTTTGCTCCCACGCCGGGGCCGGAGCCTTCACCGGCGTGAATTATCTGAACAGTCCCTTCATGAATTCTTTCACCAGACGATGAGACCACAAAGACGTCCGTCCCGTGGTTCTGGTGTATCGGGAGATCTCGGCAAGATGAATCTTGATGGAAGCGTGCGCCAGTCCAGCCTTGGCCAGCGTCAGTAGGTACGGCAGTACTTGAGGAGCCGTAATCCGTAGAGGGTTAATCTTCTGTGCATGGCACCAGACAGAGAACCTCTTCCATTTGTGTCCGTAGCATTTAAGAGTTGAGGACGCCCTGGCCTTTGGAAGAACCTCTCTGCAGTCGGCCGGTATGTCGTAACCTCCAAACTCTAACGCTGCAGGAGCCAGGCCTGCAAGTTCAGCGACTTCGGGTCGTGATGGAGGATGGCGCCTCCTTCCCTGGAGAGAACATCTGCGTCCACCGGCAGCTTGATTGACGGGGACGCTGACAAGTCCAGAAGGTCCGGGAACCATATCTGCCTCGGCCACGCAGGTGCGACGAGGATCATCCTGCACCGTGACCTCTTGAGCTGGTTGATGAGCCGGATCAGCAACGGCAATGGAGTGAACACGTATAGAAACAGGCCCTCCCAGGAGAACGAGAAAGCATCGCCCATGCTCCTCGGCTGGGGAAACCTGCTGGCGAACCTCCGGCACTTGGAGTTCGTCGCCGTCACGAACAGATCGATCTGGGGAGTGCACCACCGTCGGAAGAGGCGGTCCACTAGATCCTGTCGTAGTTCCCACTCGTGGCACGAGCGCAGCTCTTTGCAGAGCAAGTCGGCGATGGTATTTTTTTATTCCTGCCAGATGAAACGGCACCAGAAACATCCCTTGGGCGACGGCCCAATGCCACAGATCCTGCGCCTCCTTGGACAGGGCTGGGGATCTGGTACCGCCCTGCTTCCTGATGTAGAACATGGTGGTGGTGTTGTCGGTGAAGATCCTCACCACCTTGCCCTTGAGGGACCTAAGAAAGGACCTGAGGGCCCAAAACACTGCCCGGAGCTACAGGACGTTGATATGGAGAGACTTCTCAGTCGGAAGCCAAAGGCCTCTCGCGTGCAGATGTTTGGTCTGCGCTCCCCACCCTTCCAGGGAGGCATCCGTGATCACTGTCTTCTGGTGGTCCGGGGTCTGGAAGTCCATGCCCGCCGTCAGATGCGCGCGGGTGCCCCACCACCGGATCGCTCGTCGGAAGCTCTCGTCGAGTGTGATCCTGTCCTCGAAGCTGCCCGTCGTCTGAATCCAGCGAGCGTCCAGGAACTCCTGTAACGGTCGCATCCGAAGCCTGCACAGGCGGATGAGATAAATGCAAGAAGACATCATTCCGAGGAGGGATTTGATGGACCTCACCCTGGCGGCGTCCGCAACCAGCATCCGCTGCACCTTGCCCAAGATGGCCCTCGTCCTTTCCTCCGACGGAGAGGCCAGAAGCGCCACTGTGTCCAGTTTCGCTCCCAGAAACAGTGCGTCTTGCGCGGGCACCAGGTGGGACTTGGCGTAGTTTATGGAGAATCCCAGGTCCGTGAGTAGTTGGACGGTCCTCGCCGTGTGCTCCGCGGCGAGTTCCCTTGTCTTTGCTCGGATGAGCCAGTCGTCCAGGTAGGGGTAGACGTGGATTCTCTCCAGGCGCAGCTGCGCTGCCACCGGTGCAAGGCACTTGGTGAACACCCTGGGTGCCGACCTCAATCCGAAGGGAAGGGCTCTGAACTGGTAGTGACGCCCTTGGACCACGAATCTGAGAAACTTTCGGTGTCCCTTTAGGATGGGGATATGGAAGTAAGCATCCTCCAAATCCAACGACGACAGGAAATCACCCTCCTCCAGCTGACCCAGGACGTGCTGGAGTATGACCATCCGGAACTTCTGTGCCTTGATGAATTTGTTCAGTCGTCGTAGGTCCAGGATGGGACGCCATCCTCCTGTCTTCTTCTTCACGAGGAAGTATCTTGAGTAAACTCCGGAGCCCCGAAGCCTCTTTGGGACGAGCTCGATGGCGCCTTTCTTGAGCATCGCCTTTACCTCCAAGAAAAGTTGTGGGACGTGATGTTCCTTCCTGGCCACGGGGGGGACGTGCGGGCACTTCTTTAGAAACTCGAGCGCGTGACCCTGGGCCAGGGCGTCCAGCACCCAACGGTCGGTGGAGATGGACTCCCACACGCTAACGAAGTTCGCCATCCGGCCTCCCACTGGGGTGCTTCGGTGGGGGCCCGACCCCACGGCCGGTTCAGTCCTGCTTCGACGAGGCTTTGCCGCCTTGTCCTCCCTGGCGACGACGGCGGGGTCCGCCCGACTTGCCTCGTCCCCTGTAGGTGTAACGCTCACCTGATTCCCACGGAGGCGCTGGTCTAGGCAGGAAGGTGTCTGTGACTCGAAAGGTGATGTGCAGGACTCGGTTGGCTTCTGGGGCTGAGCCTCTTCGCACTGTGTGTCGAACTCGAAGGGTGAGATTTCTGCAGGTGAGAGAATATGGGGGTTAATGATCTGGGCAGTTGAGTGTCTCTCTCTCTCTCTCTCTCTCTCTCTATTCCCAGCTTCCCCGTAGAATCCCCCAGGTCAACGTGCTCACCTTAGGTAGGTGAATGCTGGGCTCTCCATCTGCGTCTGGTGCAGGGTGCCGTTGCCAGTTCCTTCACTGGGTAAAACGTAGGCCTCTTAACATCAGAGGATCGCTACCGCCGTTAACTGCACGAGCGGTGAGTTTCCGGACACCCTTTGTCCTTAAAGTCTTTAGGTGCGAGGGCACTTTTATGTAGATCAGGGTTTGGTATAATGCTTTCTCCTATTTGTTTTGCAGGGCTCTGGAGATAGAAGATGGTGTGAAGGGAGCCGAAGCTGGAGCCAGAGTCTTGGAATGGGAATGAAGCGCTTGGAAATGCGTGAGTAAATGCAAGCGCTCTAACTGTTTCTTTTCTCTTGCAGCTGCGGGTTCGTGCTGAAGAGATGCTGGAAAACGCCGGAGTATTTGCAGGCGTCCTATTATGGCGAGCGCGATGGGCGTAAGTAAATACCTGGCTAACGTCTCTCTTTCTGTCTTTCAGGTGCCGGATTGCAGCGTTGGAGACCCAGAGTGCCGGTAAGAAATAACTATGCCTTTGTTTTCACAGGCGGAGATGCAGCGTGATGAAATGGTCGCTGCCGATGGATCAGGTGAGTAATGCGCTTCGTATGAAGGTTGCCGTGCTAACCTGTAGTTTCTTATTTTGCAGGTGCTGCTGAAGACTGGATGCGGGGATGGTAAGTATTGTTCTTGCAGGTTCTGCTGAAGACTGGATGCAGGAATGGTAAGTATTGTTCTTGCAGGTTCGGGCCCGGATAGAAGAAAAGCTGGAACAGACTCGGTGAGCGTTCTGCTGCAGATGCAGAATAACGCGAAGCACGTTTCATCAATCGGGTGTGGTTTAAATAGCCTTGGAGTGCTGAGGCGTCTTCCTCCACGGCCCCGCCTAGGTAAGAAAAGAGTTCCTGTTCCAGAAGAGTTCCAGTGTTGTATCCAGGGAGTGGAGCTTGCCCCACCCAGGTAAGAAAGTAGTTCCGGCTTACTGAGGATTCCTATGCAGCTGGTAAGTAAGCAGCATGGTCTGCTGCAGGTAAGTCCACCCAAGCATCTTCATATAGATTATGAGCCCGGCGCTTCCAGTGCCGGGACCGATGGCATTGATGAGCCTGGCGCCACCGGCGCCAGGACAAGGTCCAAAAGGTCCCAGTGGGGACCGGCTGGTGCCTAGGATTAAGGTTAGGGGCCTGCTTCCAAGGACGTTGGGCTGGTCCTGGTTCCTTGGAAGCAGTGATCATGACAGTACCCCCCCCTCAAGGCCCCTCCCAAGCGTGTCTTCTCTGGGGGTTTTGGTTTGTCGGGGTGATTCAGATGGAATTTCTTGACCAGACGAGGTGCATGGACATATTCTGAGGGTTCCCAAGACCTTTCCTGGGGGCCGTATCCTTTCCAATCAACCAGATAATATAATTTAGATTTGGAGATTTTGGAATCTAGGATGTTCTTTACTTCGAATTCGAGTTCTCCATCTACTAAAACAGGTTCTGGGAGTTCGGTCAATCGGGTTTCTGGTTGTACTGGTTTTAGTAAGGAGACATGGAATACTGGATGTATTTTCATATGAGAAGGTAATTCCAATTTGACAGATACCGGATTAATTATAGCAGAGATGAGATAGGGTCCAAGGTATCTCGGAATGAAGGTGCGGGGTCCTTTTAGAGGCAGGTGCTTAGTGGATAACCAGACCTGATCTCCTACTGCGTAGTGAGGGGCCTCTTTACGGTGTTGATCTGCTCCTTTCTTGAATTGAGCTTTAGCTCTTTGCAGATGGGCAGTGGCTTCCTTAAAAGCACGAGCGATCTCAGAGTGCAAGTGATCCACAGCAGGTGCTTCGAATTCTTGGGGAGGATCCAGGTTCGAGGTCCTAGGATGGTGTCCATATAATAGGAAGAAGGGAGTCTTCCCGGTTCCCGAATGAGCCGAATTGTTATAAGTGTACTCCGCGATCCAAAGAATGTCCTTCCAAGGGTTTTCAGTTTGTTGGAGCATGCAACGTAGATATTGCTCTAGAGTTTGATTTGTCCTCTCGGTTTGTCTGTCAGTTTGGGGATGGTGACTGGTTGAAAGTCTCACATCAATTTGGGCTAACTGACAGCAACTTCGCCAAAAGTGGGAGATGAATTGACTTCCCCTATCGGAGACCAAAACCGAGGGAAAACCGTGTAGCCGAACGATGTTTTCTAAGAATTCTCGGGCCAATACTGAAGCTGTAGGTAGGCCTTTCAGGGGAATGAAGTGAGCCATCTTGGAGAATAGATCCACGACTACTAAAATGGTATTATACCCTGAGCATGGAGGTAAGTCCGTGATGAAATCCATGGACAGGGAGGGATGTCTAGTGGATGTAAGAGGCCGGCTGGTTTCTCCTTCTGACTTTTATTTTGGGCACATACACCGCAGGAGATTACGAAGTCTCTAATATCCTTCTTCCATGATGGCCACCAGAAATGTCTTTTGACCTTTTCCATGGTTTTGGTAATGCCAGGGTGACCCTCCATTAGTGAGTCGTGATAACAGGAGATCACTTGTTCTTGTATTTTCTCACTGGGCTAGTACAATCGTCCTCGGAAATATGGAAGGTCTTGATCTACAGAGAATTCTTTTCCCTTTAATTGCCAGTCCTGTTATTCGGCCGGAGTTAGGATTGATTTGACTGTAGTCTTGATGTCTTCAAAGGATTGAGCGCTGACAAAGCCCAAAATCCTTTGTTCTGGGATTATGGGTATTGGTTCTGGATTGGTCAAGTGTTCATCTTTTACCATCCGGGAGAGGGCATCTGCTTTTCCGTTTTTACTGCCTGGTCGATAAGTAATTATAAAGTCAAACTCAGCCAAAAACAGAGCCCAGCGAAGTTGCCTGGAAGACTGAGCCTTGGCCGTCTTTAGATATTGTAAGTTGCGGTGATCTGTTATTACGGTGACTGTGTGTCTGGCTCCCAAAAGATAATGCCGCCAGGCTTTAAAGGCCGATCTGATAGCTAAAAGTTCCTTGTCTGTAATTGAATAGTTGATCTCGGGAGCCGAGAATTTGCGAGACCAAAAGGCTACTGGATGTAATTGGTGTGTGACCGGATCTCTTTGTGATAGAACTGCCTCCATAGCTAGACTAGAAGCATCCGTTTCCACGATGTAGGGGAGTTCTGGACGAGGATGTTTTAGAACAGGTGCAGAAATGAATTTAACTTTTAAGTCCTGAAAGGCTTGTTCTGCCTCCGTAGACCACTCAAAACGTTTGTTCTTCTTTAACAGAGCGGTGATGGGTTGGACAATTCGAGAGAATTCAGGAATGAATCTACGGTAAAAGTTAGCGAAACCTAACATGCTTTGAACTCCTTTTACAGAGGTTGGTGAAGGCCACTTGATGATCGCATCGACTTTTTTCGAATCCATATGGACTCCGTTAGGTGACAATATGAATCCCAGGAACTCAACTTCAGTTACGTTGAAAACGCATTTTTCAAGCTTAGCAAAAAGGTTATGTTGACGTAATCTCTCGAGGACTTCTTTAACGTGTTTCTGATGTTCCTCTTCAGATGATGAATAGACGAGGATGTCATCAATGTAGACAACAACACACACATCGATGAGTTCTCTAAGGACATCGTTCATAAAATACTGGAAGGCGGCAGGAGCGTTACAAAGTCCAAAGGGCATAACTTGATACTCAAACAGCCCATACTTGGTGCGGAAGGCCGTCTTCCATTCATCGGCCTCCTTTATTCGTACCAAATGGTAGGCTCCTCTGAGATCCAACTTTGTATATATATATGTGCGTCTTTGACTTGGTCCAGGAGTTCAGGGATCAAAGGTAACGGGTATCTGTTTTTAACGGTGATCTGATTCAGGGCGCGGTAATCTATACAAGTCCTAAGGTCTCCTTCCTTTTTCGGAACGAAGAACAAAGCCGAGGAAGCTGGAGATTTTGAAGGACGAATAAACCCGTTAGCTAGGTATTGGTCCAGATATTGTCTGAGGTGAAGATTCTCTGGCTCGGTGAGGGCATAAATCCTACTGCAAGGAGGAGTTGTTCCGGGTATCAGATCTATTTGACAGTCGTAAGACCTATGAGGAGGCAGGGTGTTAGCTTGGTCCTTCCGAAATACGTCTTGGAATTCCTGGTATTCGGGAGGTAATTTGGGAACCTCAGAAGAGATTGCCGCCAATGAGACATCAGGCCGAGAATAACAAGTGGTCAAACATTCTGGAAACTGAACCGTCTTTGCTCGCCAATCGATCCGAGGATTGTGCTTCTCTAACCAAGGAATTCCCAGAATGATCTGGAACTGAGGAGCCTTGATCACATCGAACACAATTTTCTCCCGTGTCCACCTTGGCTCACTAACGTCCCTTTTTGGGTGGCGTGCGTTACTGGTCCGGAGGCTATCTCCGTGCCATCCACTGTAGTAATGACGTCTTTTACTGCCTTAGGGACAAGGGGTAGATTCATCCTTGATGCCATTTCACAATCCACATAATTACCGATTGCTCCGCTGTCGATGTAAGCTTCAATTGCATGCAAACGATCCGGACGTTCAGGGCTAATGAGGACCATAGGCACCACGAAATGCGAGGTCACGGGACAGATTTTAACGCTCGGCAAGAGGACCTCTACACTTGTCGGGCTAGGTCGTTTCCCTGTTCAGAATTTGTGGCACTGGTATCTGCGGCTCCTACAACCTTCTTAGCTGGTTTCACAGGACAGTCTCGAAGAAAGTGCCCCGAGTTTCCACAATAGAGGCATAATTGCAGCTGTCTTCTTCTTTCCTGCTCCTTTTGGGTTAAAGGTCCTTTCATGCCCCCTATTTGCATGTGTTCCACGGTGTCAGCTCCCCTAGTAGAGGTCTGTGGTTTAGAAAACACTCAGGCGTCAAATTTGGAACGATCAGCCTTCCTGTTCTGTAATCTGTGGTCTAATTGAACAACTAAGTCAATATAGTCTGAGCATTCTTGTGGAGGATTCACAACTTGAGCTAACACATCCTTGAGCTCTCCACGCAGGCCTCTGTAGAAAAGCGTTATTCTTTTATCCTCAGGCCATTGGGTTTCCACTATAAGTCTGTTGAATGAAGCAATATAAGTCAAGAGTTCTTGATTACCCTGCCGTAATGAAAGGAGTTCATTGTCTAAGGCCTACCCTTGTGCATGTCTTGCGAACAGTTTCTCCATGCTGGACTGGAAGGCCTGGAAATCATGAAGAACCAGATCATCCTGAGTGACTAAAGGGATCGACCAATCTGCGGCACTGCCACTGAGATAAGAAAGTACGAAAGCCACCTTGGTCTGATCTGTTGGGAAGGCAGCTGGTCGACATAAAAAGTGTAGGCGGCACTGGTTAATAAACACTGCAAATTTCTTTGGGTCACCAGAAAAGCGTTCGGGCGGAGCCAAGGGCACATTACCAGGTAGATTGATTTGCACAGGATTTGAGGATGCTGAAGGATAACTTCCTCCTGGAGCGGGCAAAGGTGTCTGTCCTGCCTGCGTTTGTAGAAATTGCCTAGCGAGATCCTCTGTTCGCTCCTTGGATATTATCAGCTCTCTTCTTAGAGAGTTTGTTTCCTGACGAGCTGCATGTACTTCTGCTCTTAGTTCCCCAAGCAATTGGGCCAATTGATCAGTGTCCGAGGTTTCCATTGCGCCTGGGTAGGAGTTTTGCGGTGGGCTTCGCGTTCTGTAACGCTCACCTGATTCCCACGGAGGCGCTGGTCTAGGCAGGAAGGTGTCTGTGACTCGAAAGGTGATGTGCAGGACTCGGTTGGCTTCTGGGGCTGAGCCTCTTCGCACTGTGTGTCGAACTCGAAGGGTGAGATTTCTGCAGGTGAGAGAATATGGGGGTTAATGATCTGGGCAGTTGAGTGTCTCTCTCTCTCTCTCTATTCCCAGCTTCCCCGTAGAATCCCCCAGGTCAACGTGCTCACCTTAGGTAGGTGAATGCTGGGCTCTCCATCTGCGTCTGGTGCAGGGTGCCGTTGCCAGTTCCTTCACTGGGTAAAACGTAGGCCTCTTAACATCAGAGGATCGCTACCGCCGTTAACTGCACGAGCGGTGAGTTTCCGGACACCCTTTGTCCTTAAAGTCTTTAGGTGCGAGGGCACTTTTATGTAGATCAGGGTTTGGTATAATGCTTTCTCCTATTTGTTTTGCAGGGCTCTGGAGATAGAAGTTGGTGTGAAGGGAGCCAAAGCTGGAGCCAGAGTCTTGGAATGGGAATGAAGTGCTTGGAAATGCGTGAGTAAATGCAAGCGCTCTAACTGTTTCTTTTCTCTTGCAGCTGCAGGTTCGTGCTGAAGAGATGCTGGAAAACGCCGGAGTATTTGCAGGCGTCCTATTATGGCGAGCGCGATGGGCGTAAGTAAATACCTGTCTAACGTCTCTCTTTTTGTCTTTCAGGTGCCGGATTGCAGCGTTGGAGACCCAGAGTGCCAGTAAGAAATAACTATGCCTTTGTTTTCACAGGCGGAGATGCAGCGTGATGAAATGGTCGCTGCCGATGGATCAGGTGAGTAATGCGCTTCGTATGAAGGTTGCCGTGCTAACCTGTAGTTATTTTGCAGGTGCTGCTGAAGACTGGATGCGGGGATGGTAAGTATTTTTCTTGCAGGTTCGGGCCCGGATAGAAGAAAAGCTGGAACAGACTCGGTGAGCGTTCTGCTGCAGATGCAGAATAACGCGAAGCACGTTTCATCAATCGGGTCTGGTTTAAATAGCCTTGGAGTGCTGAGGCGTCTTCCTCCACGGCCCCGCCTAGGTAAGAAAAGAGTTCCTGTTCCAGAAGAGTTCCAGTGTTGTATCCAGGGAGTGGAGCTTGCCCCACCCAGGTAAGAAAGTAGTTCCGGCTTACTGAGGATTCCTATGCAGCTGGTAAGTAAGCAGCATGGTCTGCTGCAGGTAAGTCCACCCAAGCATCTTCATATAGATTATGAGCCCGGCGCTTCCAGTGCCGGGACCGATGGCATTGATGAGCCTGGCGCCACCGGCGCCAGGACAAGGTCCAAAAGGTCCCAGTGGGGACCGGCTGGTGCCTAGGATTAAGGTTAGGGGCCTGCTTCCAAGGACGTTGGGCTGGTCCTGGCTCCTTGGAAGCAGTGATCATGACAGTAGGCTTCCTGTGACGACGAACGGGCCGCTTGACGATAGGTGGAAAATCCGCCGCCGGAACCTTTGGAGGCACCCTGCTTGCCTCCAGCGCGCCGAAAGGGCGGCCGTCGTTGCTGGAGAACACCAAGAGCCCGGGCCGTCTCAGTGTCCATCTTGATGGCTTGTAGGGAATCGTCCACTGTTTTCCCAAACAGGTTGCTCCCGTCGAACGGCATGTCCAATACTCTGGTCTGCACGTCCTGCCGGAAGTCCGTTGCCTTGAGCCATCCACACCGTCTAAGGCACACGCCGTTGCCCAACTGGCGAAACCCAGTGTCAGCGATGTCCGTCGCTATCGTAATGGCGTGGTCCGACGCCACTTCTCCTTCCATCAAGATCTCTAGGGCCTCCGCCCTCTTGTCATCTGGTAGGAAGTCCAGCAGGGGGGAGATTTTGTACCACAACTCCCTGTCGTAGCGGGCTACGATAGCCAAGGCGTTGGCAGCCTTAATCGTCGTCGCTGCCGATGAGATGACTCTGCGTCCCATCGTGTCCAATTTCTTTCCCTCGCCGTCCGGCGGGGAGGTTGACGTAGAGGCCGAAGCCCCCCCGCTTTCTTCCTGGCTGCCGCGGAGACGACCGAGTCCGGGGTTGGCTGTGCCCGAACGCACAAGGGGGCCGCGTCCGGGACCCCGTACTTCTTCTCGTACCGATCCCTTCTCGCAGGCGTTGTGGATGGGTTCTTGAGGAGGGCGAGACCCTCATCCCAGATATCGTCCAGTAGAGGTACAGCAAGGACCGTCTTCCTCTTGGTCTCGCGCCGTTGATAATGGAAACCTTCCCTCTTCTTCTCTTCCGGGCAGAGCTGGAAAAGCTCGTATGCCCTGGCGATCATGGCATGAAACGATCCAATCTCGTCGGGCGGGGAAGCCCGGGGAGGAGGTGACGACGGGAGATCCTCGTCGTAAACCTCGTTGTCTGTACCCGTCGCGGCCGTGTCTGTCCCCGTATCATCCCCACGGGTCGTGGACGGGGAGGAGGGATGAGCAGGGCACGATAGTTGAAAAGGAGGTGGAGGATGAATCCTTCTTCTCTTAGGAGGAGGGCTCCCAGAAGGGCCTGGCTCCGGGTCCCCCGTCGGGAGCGGTTCCTCCGTTGGTGGTAACGGCAATCTTGTCCTTATCTCCGAGCATAAGGACTGTATAGCCAACAAAATGGCCGCCGAGTTGTCTTGCGGCACTGGTTGAGGGGATTTCGACGGGCGGTCACAAGCCTCGTCGGCACCCTCGACGTTATCGTCTTCTCCGACGTCGGGGTCCCTCCCGACGGGCTGGTCTTCTTTGACGCCAACGCCGTGGCTTAAGACTTCGATCAGCTCCTCTTCAGAGGTTGAGGCCGAATCCATGACAACCTCCTGCCCCACCCTTTTTCTTCTCCGTCGGAGGTTTCACAGGGGTCCTGTCGATGGCCATGGAAGAGGACTCCCTCTGCGGTGGCAGGGAGACTCTGGGCCCCGAGGTCGCCTCCACTGGTGTAGCCTCCACAGGCTGAGCCAGGGCCGCCGCGACTGTCTCGATAGAGGCCTTGGCAGGGTGGATCAAGGCTTTCACCACCTTAGGTGCGCTCACCGCCTTCTCCTTGGGGGGGAGGGTCACCGCCTCGCTCCCCCTCCGATGGGGCCTTCGAGCTCGACCGGGGTCTCTCCAGGAGCTTCGCCGGGTGCTCGGCCTTCCTCTTACCCGAGCCAGAGCGTTGGCTCGTAGTTGATGGCGCCGGGGAGGAGGCGCCCTGCCTGGCACCCGTAGAGCCCGACCGTTCGGCGCTCCCGGTGCCAGCGGACTCGCGATGCTTGGCCTTCTGTTGGGCCCCCGTCCCCGGGGCGCCCTCAAAGGTCTTAGAAGACCGCTCGAACTTCTTCTTTTTCTCGCCTGACGGGCTCTTCCCTTCCAGCCAGTTGGCGAGACGCAGATGGCGGTCCATCATGGTCCGCTCTGACAGATTGCCGCAAAACGCACAGTCCTTCTCCATGTGCGTCTTGTCCACATGCAGGCAGTAGAGGCAAAGGGAGTGTTCGTCCTCCTTAAAGACATTCTGAAGCTGGCATCCAGGGCAGACCCTGAACAGCTTTCCGGGCGTCAAGCTTCCCTTCTCCTGGGCCATGTCCGCGATGGGCCTGAGAAACTTCTGGAGCCCTCCAAAAGCGTGGCTCAACGAAATCTTCACCCTTAAGGGGCGTAGAAGAATCCGACACGGGTCCCCGTTGATCGGATAAAGAAACGGTGGAGCTTGAGGCTCTTTTGACCGAAAAAGAGAACATTTTCCTATGAAAAAATGCGAAAAAAGCACTAAAGCTCGAGAGCAATAGCACGAGGATCCCAACACTTCAACGTGCGGTAAAAATCTGAAGATGACTGCCAGAGGCGGGGCTTAGGGAGATGGCAGTCATTGGCTGTGGTCAGTATGACGCAGAGATCAGTGATTGGTTACTACTACGAAAGACAGACCAGAAACGAAACTGATACTGATTTTTCTTTACCGAGGATTCCCAGCCTAACGACGGGGAATATTCATGAGCATGTGAATCCATGCCAGACCCCATGCTGGAGAAGAATAAGTATTTATAAGAGCAGGGAAGTAATTGACCTTAGAACATTATAAATATACCCAGGAGCAGTCCTTAGTTCAGCTTGTGTTAACAGTAAACAGAGTCAAAAGATAAACCGTGAAAACACCACTATTCTCCATAGCTCCATCATTAAAGTAAAGCCTGATAACGTCACACCAAAGCAAAAATGTTGCTAGCTTTGCGGTTTTCAAATTCTCTTCTATGTTCGAACGCAACAAATCCTTTGAAGAGATCATACAGTTTTTATGAAGCAGAATTCCGGTAGCAGTGCCCCTTTGCTGGACAAAGCACATTGTTCCACAAATGAGTAAAACTTAGCAGCAAGTGCTTTCTTTAGGTTTTTCTTCGCACTATAATTCAACAGGCGAGCACATTACGCGAGTAGCCCAATGTGGCTGTTGGGTCGGAATTCAATTTTTGTGGTTCTGTAGTTTCATTTTATGGGACTCCTAATCTTTTTACATCCCTTCCTTTCCCCATTATGTTTTGGGATTTCTAATTTATTTGGGTGGTTAGAGGGACTGCTGCCGAACCCCCCCGCCACTACATCCCTTTTTAACTGCTTAAGAGTATATGGTCCAGGGTCAGCCATAAGGCACTAAGCACCCAGATGGTGCTCGACTGTGATTATTTCATCCGATACTTTTTTTTAGAGAGTAGACTGGTGGCAGACAATATTTTCTTTTGGCTACACCAGGGGCCAAGCTAATGTACAGCATTAGTAGCTCAATGTACCTTTATATTAGCCATTTGGGTACTAATGTTTCATTTTAAGTTCGACTCTCATTTTGTTTTAGGATCTTCCTGTGTTCAGTGCAGCCCGTGTACACATCTAAGCTAATGGTAGAGCAATGAATCACCCTAAAGGAAATGCGGGTGTAGCTGTAGCAGAGCAGTCAGGCTTAACCCTCGGGAGGGAGGAGGGCTAGCAAGGAGATACAACTGTTCCCACTAGTCCCAACGAAATACACCACATGATTATAGTGAAAAAGAAACACTTTATATATAAGGACACCATAAATATCCGTAACTGAGGTAACTGAGGTGTCTCAAGGGAGGACAGATACATGGCACACCCCAGCAGCTCACCTGGCAAACATGGATGGCACCCCAGCAACAACTACCTCTGCAGCAGGACAACGGTGGAGGCGGATCAAGATGGCCCAGAGGAGCAGACATGGCATAGTGTTGGGGTACAAACACACTTCCAGGCGGCAGCAGCTTCCAAAACGAATGCTGAAGAAACTTGTGGTAAACAGCCGTATACTATGGTAAAACTGACCCAAGGTGGAAAGACTGACCCCAGCAGTCAAGGAGTATGGGCACAAGGGCGAGCAAGACCGGAAACGGACGCTCAGCACTTGAAAATACAAACAAGAGCACAGGCAAGGAACACCCGTCCCACCAGTATGGCGAGACAAGGTCTCAAAGTCGGCTACAATAGATTTTGGGGAAAAATTTCTCCATCAGGTAGTTAGACCTACTCAGTGTCGAAAATCCAGCAGAAGAAGAGGGTTTCCCCCTATATGTATCTTCACTCACAGGGACTGACCTCTGCCACTCACCAGTCCCATTAGGGGATTAACAACCAAGTTATTGGTGGCCAACCCATCAGGTTTTCCCAAAAACTGCAAACACACCCAGGCTTACCCCCACAGGAAATGTTGTGGCCTGTCCTGGGCCAGGAACTGGTCTAGAACAGTTTAAACCACAATAGAAGGCCCCATTTTGGGCTCTCAAAGAACCGACACATCCACAATGGCCACTTTAGTCCTGCCTCATTGGGTTCTGCAGGTTTCCTTCAACTGCATTTACCCATTAATTTATATTGGGGTACGAATCCTGCTCTGCTTCTGTACAGGCTGCTGGGTCTCAAATCATACACTGGATCTCTTCCTCTGGGTCTCCGCTGGGGTTGACAGCTATCTTTTGAGTACCCGTAGGAAGGAACTGGGGCTTACCTGGCTTTTTATCATAATCGCAGGTTGGTCTACAGACCTTGTCCCATTTCATGCAGGGAATTTTTGTCAACACTGGCACTTCCACAAGTGACAATATAAGGCACTTACCTGAACTTTGGTATTTTTCTCGGATCCCCAGTGGGTCCACGGAATTCTATACCAAATCATGGGATTTTAGTGATCCCCTGATTTAGCAGGGATTTTTATTTATTACACCTGTATTATTGTATGGGTGTTGCTACTGTTGCTAGTGTTTCCCTCACTGAAGGTAAATGTCCTTCTCGGCCTATGGACTGTCTTACTAAAATACAAAAATACAAAAAAACAGCGCAGTCATCTTTATTTTGATCCTTAAACCATGTTATCAGAGTTGGAAAGGGCATCTGGCAAAGCCAGTGTAGTGCTTCTTACAGTCCCAGCAGCCGGTGTAGTGGTCTAATCTGTCACCCTTTGCAGGACAGCAACAAAGCAGATCACAGATAAAGCAAGAGCTAGGAGGATGCATCTTCCGAGGTGTTGTCTGGGTTTGCAGCGAGTTTGTAAAATAACAGATGACCTCAGCCAGGGCAGAGCCCACTCTCAAGCCGCAATCAGAATGGCAACCATTGGGATCTGAGTGATTTAAACAGGTGTTGTTTCCTAAATATGTTGTATATCAGCGAGGGGGGTTGATTTTGTTGGAGAAAGTAGAATATGTCTGACCTATGGTTGTGTTTTTTATTGAGGGCAGGAGCTCAATAGACGGTTTAGACTTATGGTGTGTCTGGCTAGGGGTTGTGAGGCGGCCTCGGGAGGAGTTTTCCTAGTGACACCAGGTACCTAGTGTGCTGGCACGAGTGTAAAGAGTGGATGGTGAGTGGTGATAGTGACCTTTCTCTTTCCCATTTTTCCTACCCCCCCCCCCTTCCTATTTTTGCTTCACTGTGTCTTGGGGATGTAGATCACAAGATTGCAGAGTGAAAGGTGCCTCTTAAGATTGTGAAAGGGTAGGCTTGTACAAGGGGAATATCCAAAACATGCGATGGTACACAGTAAGCGAATACAAGGCATGAGGGTGGCTACATTGAATGTTAAGGCCATTAACTCTCAGGCTGAAAGAGCAGTGGTGGCAAGGGACAGCGAGACCAAAAAGAAAAGCTCTAAAATGCTCATAAAAGAAACCAAACAATACTAGAACGGGGGAAGCCAGATTGGGAAGGAGTATTAATCGTCTGCAGAGGTGAAGGAACAAGTTACTTACCTGTAACTGTTGTTCTCCAGCATGGGTCTGGCATGGATTCACATGCTCATGAATATTCCCCGTCGTCAGGCTGGGAATCCTAGGTAAAGAAAAATCAGTATCAGTTTCGTTTCTGATCTGTCTTTCGTAGTAGTAACCAATCACTGATCTCTGCGTCATACTGACCACAGCCAATGACTGCCCTCTACCTAAGCCACGCCTCTGTCAGCCATCTTCAGATTTGGTAGCACGTGAAGTGGCAGTATGACCAAGTGAAGAGCCGCAGAGGGGTAGGCGGGAGGGTTCGCATGTGAATCCATGCCAGACCCATGCTGGAGAACAACAGTTACAGGTAAGTAACTTGTTCCTTATCCAGCGTGGGGTCTGGCATGGATTCACATGCTCATGAGTATAAGAATAAATAGCAGTACACACATGCACAACCACGGGGGGTGGCAAAAGGCTCAACATTAAGCAATACAAAAACATTAAGCATCTCTTACCTCCTCACCAGGCTCACCTTAAGCGAACAGGTTGCGCAGCACTGCTTGGCCGACCCTGGACTCCTCCCTGGAATCCCGATCGACGCAGTAGAATCTCGTGAAGGTGTGCGTCGACCTCCACGTAGCCGCCCTGCAGATGTCCAGCAGGGGCACACCAGATAAGAACGCTGTAGTAGCAGCGATTGCTCTGTTCGAATGGGCTCTCGGACGGCCTGGCAGCGGTCGGTTAGCCAACCGGTGGCAGTGCATGATGCAGCCGGAGAGCCATCTGGAAATAGAAGACTTCGAGAGACCCTTCCCTTGATTCACAGGTCCAAAGTTCACGAACAGCTGTGATGTCCTCCGGAAACTCTTTGTGCGGTCCACGTAGAACTTCAGCGCTCTAGCCACATCCAGCGAGTGCAAAGTCCTCTCGGCCAGCGACGAAGGAGATGGGAAGAAAACAGGTAACACCAGGGGCTCGTTAAGATGGAAGTCCGACGGCACCTTGGGCATAAAGGAAGGGTGCGTCCTAAGCACCACCCTCGAGGCATGGAAAGTCAAGTACGGTGCTTTGCAGGATAGGGCCTGGATCTCTCCCACTCGTTTTGCGGAGGAAATGGCCACCAGGAATGCAGTCTTCCACGACACAAACCTCATCGGTGCGGAGTGCATCAGCTCGAATGGGGGCCCCCATGAGCCTGGTCAGCACCACGTTAAGTTCCCACGCCGGGGCCGGAGCCTTCACCGGCGGGAACGACCGGAACAGTCCTTTCATAAACTCTTTTACCAGTCGATGGGACCACAGGGACCTCCGTCCTGTGGTTCTGGTATATCTGGAGATCGCCGCCAGATGAATCTTAATGGAGGCATGGGCTAGCCCAGCCTTTGCCAGCGATAGCAGGTACGGCAGCACTTGAGGGGCCGTAATCCGTAGGGGGTTGATCTTCTGTGCTCGGCACCAGATAGAGAACCTCTTCCAATTATGACCATAGCATTTGAGAGTCGAGGACGCCCTGGCCTTTGCAAGAACCTCTCTGCAAGCGGTCCCAGCAGCGGTATATCGTAGCCTCCAAACTCTAGCGCTGCAGGAGCCAAGCCTGCAGGTTCAGCGACGCCGGGTCATGGTGGAAGATGGCACCTCCTTCTCTGGAGAGTAGGGGTGTCACGGTATTAGTTTTATGACGGTATGATAACCTTCTTGCCAAATGACGGTATATCATGGTTATCGCGGTATAGCAGGTGATGTTAACTAATCTTAACAAATATTTTCTAAAAGGTCATAAATTGTCAGATTTATCATCACAAACAAAATCAGGCACCCAGGGCCAGAATTGGGCTTTTCAACATACTTTCCACTGAAATGCCACCCCTTGCTTCCACCGAACATACGTGTGGAGAGGAGGAGGGGGGGGGAGGGGGAGCCCTGCTGCGACTAGCAAAGCCAACTGAATAGCTTTTCTTAAGTGGTCATTTAGGCTTTTAGCTCCCCCACTGGCTACTGGTGAAGATGAAAATGTTGCCATCTTGATAACCTGCATGCCACAGCTCAATGGAGGCTGATGGTAGTATACGCTTGTGTGCATACACACCCACACGCACACTCTCTCTTTACGTTACAGCCTTTTGTTTACTTGCGGGCCAAAAGGTGTTCAGTAATCACGGACATGTTACACTTTGGTATGGCAGCAGGGAATACCCACAGAGATGAGTACATTTTACAGTGTAACTTATTATATGTAAATTCAATGATAGAACCAGGGAAATCCCCCATTGTCATATGTTTAGCAAACATTCTCCATTATAAATATATAAACCCCAAAGCCGCCATCCCAAAGTAAACCCTTTTCCTTCTTAGCACTGTATTTATTCTTCCTATTGCTAACATATTGATTTTATGTCAGGCACGTGTGATTTATGGAATGGCATTAAAAACTGCTCCAACTGTAACTACTTGGCAGATGGCACATCCAACAGTGCAAGACCAAGACTGTGCAGCACTTGCTTACTGCAGCCTTTCCAAATCATATTGAAAAGCACACTTAACGGTATAAACGGTATACCGGTATAAACAATGTGACGGTTATTATTATTCAATTAAGTGGTTCACGGTATCTTTAACGGTATATCGTTATACCGTTACATCCCTACTGGAGAGAAGGTCCGCGTCCGCCGACAGCTTGATGGGAGGGGACGTTGACAAGTCCAGAAGGTCCGGGAACCAGATCTGCCTCGGCCACGCCGGTGCGACGAGGATCATCCTGCACCGGGACCTTTGAGCTGGTTGATGAGTTGAAGCAGCAACGGCAACGGAGGGAACGCATACAGGTATAGGCCGTCCTGGGGAACAAGAACGCATCGCCCATGCTTCTCGGCTGGGGAAACTTGCTGGCGAACCTCTTGCACTTCGAGTTTGTCGCTGTTGCGAACAGGTCGATTTGGGGTTTGCCCCATCGTCGGAAGAGTTGATCCACCTGATCCTGGCGCAGTTCCCACTCGTGACACGCGCGCAGCTCCCTGCTGAGCGAGTCGGCGATGGTGTTTCTTTCTCCTGCCAGGTGGAAGGGAACCAGAAACATCCCCTGGGCGACTGCCCAGTGCCACAGATCCTGTGCCTCCTTGGATAGGGCTGGGGATCTGGTGCCTCCCTGCTTCCGTATGTAAAACATTGTCGTGGTGTTGTCCGTGAAGACCCGCACCACCTTGCCCTTGAGCGACGGGAGAAACGATCTGAGAGCCCAGAACACGGCTCGGAGTTCCAGGACGTTGATGTGCAGGAGCCTCTCCCCCGGGAGCCAGAGGCCTCTTGCATGGAGATCTCCGGTGTGGGCACCCCAACCTTCCAGGGAGGCGTCCGTCGTCACCGTCTCCTGGTACGCCGGCGTCTGAAAGTCCTTGCCCGCCGTGGGGTGCGCTCGAACGACCCACCAGTGAATCGCCCGCCGGAACACCTCGTTGAGGGGGACCCTGTCTTCGAAGGTGCCCGGCGCCTGCATCCAACGGGCGTCGAGAAATTCTTGAAGAGGGCGCATCCGTAGTCTGCAGAGGCGCACCAGGTAAATGCAAGAGGACATCATCCCCAGGAGGGACTAGATGGACCTCACCCTGGCCACGTCCGTGGCTAGCAGGCGCTGCACTTTGCCTAGAATGGTCTTCGTCCGTTCCTCCGACGGTGCCGCCAGGCGCCTCACTGTATCGAGCTTCGCTCCCAGAAACAGGGCCACCTGCGACGGCACCAGGTGGGACTTTGGGTAGTTTATGGCGAATCCCAGGTCTGTGAGTAGCTGGACGGTCCTCGCAGTGTGTTCGACGGCGAGTTCCCTCGTCCTTGAGCGGATGAGCCAGTCGTCCAGGTAGGGGTAGACGTGAATCCCCTGCAGGCGCAGCCGCGCCGCCACAGGTGCTAGGCACTTGATAAAGACCCTGGGGGCCGACTTCAATCCGAACGGCAGTGCTCTGAATTGGTAGTGGCGTCCCTGGACGACGAACCTGAAGAACTTTCAGTGACTTTTGAGGATGGGAACGTGGAAGTATGCATCCTCCAGGTCCAACGACGATAGAAAGTCGCCTTCCTCCAGCTGTCCCAGTACGTGCTGGAGGGAGACCATCCTGAGCTTTTGTGACCTGATGTATTTGTTCAAACGACGAAGGTCCAGGATGGGGCGCCAGCCGCCCGTCTTCTTCCTGACGAGGAAGTACCTTGAGTACACCCTGGAGCCTCTTCGGGACAAGCTCGATGGCGCCTTTCCTGAGCATCGCGTACTTCCAACAGCAGTTGCGGGACGCGATTTTCCTTCCTGGCCACAGGTGGAACGTGAGGGCACTTCTTCAGGAATTCGATAGAGTGTCCTCTTGCCAGGGTATCCAGCACCCAACGGTCGGTGGAGATGGACTTCCACACGCCAACGAAATTCGTCAGCCGGCCTCCCACCGGGGTGCTTCGGTGGGGGCCCGAGACCATGGCCGGTTCAGTCCTGCTTAGAGGTGGTGGCCTTGCCGCCCTGGCCACCATGCCGACGGTGGCGAGGCGCTCCCTGCTTGCCGCGACCCCTGTAGGCCTCCTGAGACGAGGAGCGTGCCGCCTGGCGGTAGGACGAGCCACCGCTGGATCCCGTGGAGGCACCCTGTCTGCCTCCGGAGCTCCGAAAGGGCCGTCATTGCTGAAGGGCTCCTAGGGCGCGGGCCGTCTCTGTGTCCGTCTTTATGGCTTGGAGGGATTCGTCCACCGCCTTCCCGAACAAGTTGCTGCCGTCGAACGGCATGTCCAACACCCTGGTCTGGACGTCCTGACGGAAGTCGGTCGCCCGGAGCCAACCCCGTCGTCGTAGGCAAACACCGTTGCCCAGCTGGCGGAACCCGGTATCTGCAATATCGGTTGCCACCGTTATGGCGTGGTCCGACGCCACCTCGCCTTCTTGAAGTATTTCCAGGGCCTCGGACCTCTTGTCGTCCGGTAGGAAGTCCAATATGAGGGCCAGCTTAAACCAGAGCTCCCTGTCGTAACGGGCCACGATCGCCAGGGCGTTGGCCGCTTTGATCGTCGTCGCCGCCGACGAAATGACCCGCCGCCCCATGGCGTCCAACTTCTTTCCCCCGCCATCCGGCGGGGAATTCGACGTCGAGGCTCCTGACCCCGCCGCTTTCTTCTTCGCCGCCACGAGACTACCGAGTCTGGCGTTGGCTGGGCCCTGTTGCACAAGGGAGCTGTTTCGGGGACCCGGTACTTCTTCTCGTACCGGTCCCGTTTGGCTGGTGCCGTGGAGGGGTTCTTCAGAACCGACAGGCCCTCCTCCCAGTTGTCATCGATTAGAGGCACCGCGATGACAGTCTTCCTCTTGGCCTCCCGGCGCTGATAGAGGAAACCTTCCTTTTTCTGCTCCTCCGGGCAGAGCTGGAACAATTCGGACGCCCTGGCGATCATGGCGTGGAATGAGCCAATCTCGTCGGGCGGCGAGGCCCATGCGACGGGAGACGGGAGACCCGTTCCGTCGTCGTCGCCCTCAGAACCCGTCGTCGAGCCCATCGCACCGTCATCTCCCGGCTCGTGGGAGGATGAGGAGGGAACTGTAGGCCTTACGGGGGAGAGTGGAGGAGAGGGTTGGGTCCTCCGTCGTTTGTTCTGAGGACTTCCCGACGGGCCAGGTTGCGGGTCCTCCGGCCAGGGCCGTGGGAATCTCGTCCTTATCTCAGAGCATAAGGACTGGATCGCAGACAAAATGGCTGCCGAGCCATTCTGAGGCCTAGGTTCCGGCTGTGCCGGAAGGGAAGGCTGCTCTTCCTCGCCATCGTCGTCTTCCTTGGTTATCTCCCGAGGATCTTCCTTACGGGATCGAACCTTCTCGAATTGGACTTCGAGGTTCCTCACGGCCTCGATCAGTTCCTCGTCCGAGGCTGACTCCGAGCTCGAGGAGGCTACCGTGCCCCCCCCTCGCTTCTTCCATCATGGTGGCCATGACGATGGGCTGAAAAGAGAATTCCCTCCTTGGCGGCAGGGAAACTCTAGTCCCGGAGGGTAGGGGCCTTCACCACCTTAGGTGCGTCCCGGGCCTTCTCCTTAGGGGGAGGGGCGACGCCTCGCTCCCCCTCTTCCGAGATCGAAGGGGCTTCTCCCGAAGCTTACCCGGGGTCTCGGACTTCCTCTTCCCCGAACCGGAGCGCTGGCTCGTGGTTGACGGTGCCGGGGAAGGCGCGCCCTGCCTGGTGACCGAAGAGCCCGACCTTTCGGCGCTCCCGGATCCAGCGGACTTGCGGCGCTTGGCCTGGTGTTGGGCCCCCGACGCCGGGGCGCCCGCACAGGACTTAGAAGCCCGCTCTGACCCTTTCTTCTTCTTCTCACCCGTTGAGCCCTTCTCCAACCAGCTGGCGAGACGGGATCGACGGTCCCTCATGGTCCGCTCCGACAAGTTCTTGCAGAACTGGCAGTCGTTCTCTACATAAGTCTTGTCCCCATGAAGACAGTAGAGGCTTCGCGAATGTTCGTCTTCCTTAAACACATTCTGCAGCCCGCATCCAGGGCAGCTGTGAAACAGCTTGGGTCCGGGTGACGAACTCGCGTCCTGGGCCATCCCAAAGTAGGCCGCGAATCTTCTGGAATCCTCCAAGAATTTGATTCGATGAAATCTTCACCCTTGAGGGGCATAGGAAAATCCCGTAACGGGTAGCCGTTAACGGGAGTAGAAACGGTGGAGCTTGAGGCTCGATTAACCGAAAAAAATGTGAAAATTCACCTGAAAAAGCGTGAAACACGCAGTAAAAGCTTGAGAGCTAAGCACGAGGACTCCCAACACTTGAACGTGCGGTAAAAATCTGAGGATGGCTGCCAGAGGCGGGTCTTAGGTAGAGGGCAGTCATTGGCTGTGGTCAGTATGATGCAGAGATAAGTGATTGGTTACTACTACGAAAGACAGATCAGAAACGAAACTGATACTGATTTTTCTTTACCGAGGATTCCCAGCTTGACGACGGGGAATATTCATGAGCATGTGAATCCATGCCAGACCCCATGCTGGAGAAGATAAGGGATGCAGGGATATGGTTACAAAAATGCCACAGGTTTGGATTATTTGTATTTATTTGAAGAACACGGATGCCAATCTGGATGAGAAATGACTTATGGTAAAACATTTACAGATGCTGGAAGCATTCCCATGAAGGGTGCCTGTCCAATAGCATAAAGATGACCAAGTAATGAACCAGTTTATAAGGATGTAAAAAATGAGGACAAACATCAGGGACAAAACAAACAATGTATTTAAGAACACAGGTGATTTACACAGGTAACATTAAACTAAAGGGGAAAGTATTTCAAACCAAAGTGTTCTACTAATTAAATATACAAAATTACATTAAGTGTCACTGGAGGCAGTGGTTTGGTCAGGTAGGGAGGATGAGGGACAGAGCAGGGGGGCCTCCCCTTTAGCAAGTAAGTGAAGTTCAAGCCAATGTCACGCTCACCTGATTCCCACGGAGGCGCAGGTCTGGCTTCGAGTGCTGATGCTTCTTCTATGGTGAAGCGCAGGACTCTGAAGATGGACTCACTGGCTCGCAGGAATATTCCCCTGTGCGTGAAAAGGGAGTATTACCTACTGACGGAATAATGCTCAAGCCTCCCACTCCCTTCCAGCCCTCCACGATACCCTTCCTCGATTCCATGTGAAGTCTCACCTTAGGGTCTGGAAGGATGAGTTCTCCATCCTGCTTCTGATGCAGGGGCGCGTTGAAACCCAGTTACTTCACTGGATTGAGGCTTGATGGGAGTTCAAATAAGCTTGACTATTCAGGGAAGGCGCTGTAAGAGTTCTGTAGCAAGTTCAAGCCTTATAATAATGTTCATTGTCTTATTGCAGCAAGCGCTAATCGCTTATGTCTTTTTTCCCCTTAGGGGCCGGGGTTCGGAATGCCGGAGATATGGCGCCGACCCGAAGTGAAACGTGCATTTCCAGTAAATGACAGGTAAGTTCTGGATGAGCGTTCGGGTTATGTCTTTGCATTCACTCATTCAATGTCTTTGTCTTTTTTCCCCATAAGGGCCGGGGTCCGGAATGCCAGGAAGCGGCAGGACCCGAAATGAAATGGGAATGACCCAACAGCTAAGTCTTAGAAGGAAACTGAGCTTTTCCTATTCCCTTCCTTCTCTCACCTTGTGTTCTTGTCTTTTTCTCTCTAGGCTCTGGGAAGTGACTGCGGATCCGGATGATCGCTGCTGAAGATGGAGGTGCCCAGGAAAGGTGAGTGAAATGCAGCGCTGCAGCGATCGAAGCGAAATGCTTTTAAAATGATGTCTTCCCTTTCAGGATCGTCGGTGTGAAGTCTCCGTGATGCAGCTTTAGCAGGTAAGGTCTTCTTTCTCTCCAATTCTCTCTTAGCAGGTGACCCAGGATGCTGACAGGGGTGGCTGAAGTCCAGATGCAGGAGCTGACACGGTGAGCGTCCAGCTGCGAGGAGCAGAACAACACGAAGCGTGAGTTGCTGATCAGGCGTGGTTTGAATAGCTTTGGAAGAAGTTCCAGGTATCTATCCTTCCACCGATCAGGTATGTATCCTTCCCCGACCACACCCAGGGGAAAGTAGGTCCACAGGTAAAGTAGTTCCATTCAGGCCTCAAGAGGGCCTGGATGTAGCAGCATGGTCTGCATCAGGTAAGTGCACCTAAGAACACTTGAACACATGTCTAGCTTTATGAGCCTGGCGCCTAAGGCGCCAGAACAGGGGTCCAACATGAGCCTGGCGCCTAAGGCGCCAGGACTGTGTCCAAAGGGCCCCAGCTTGGGCCAGCTGGCACTTCCCTGGGGGAAATGATGCCTGCCTCTGGGGTTGCTGGGTCGGACCTGGCTCCTTGGAGGTAGGCATCATGACAGTACCCCCCTTCAAAGCCCCTCCCAAGGTTGTTCCCTCCGGGGGTTTTGGCTTGTTCGGAAATCTCCGGTGGAACCTTTGTATTAAACGAGGTGCGTGAACATGGTTACTAGGCTCCCACGATCACTCCTGAGGCCCATATCCCTTCCAGTCAACAAGATAGAAGAGCTTGGACTTTAACACCTTGGAGTCTAAAATGTCTTTAACTTCGAATTCTAATTCCCCTTCAATTTGAACTGGGTCTGGAGGCTTGAACAGTCGGGTCCCTGGTTGTACTGGCTTCAAAAGTGATGGATGAAAAACTGGATGAATAAGCATGTTAGACGGTAAATCCAGTTTAAAGGCCACGGGATTGATTATAGCCTTGATGGGATAAGGTCCTATGAATCTGGGATTGGAAGTTCGCGGGCCCTTGAGGGGTAAATGTTTCGTTGCTAGCCATACCTGATCTCCTACTTGGTAAGGAGGAGTTTTACTTCGGTGCAAATCAGCGTTTTCTTTATACTTTTTCTTGGCTTGCTGTAAATGAGTTGCAGCTTCTTTGAAGGCTTGGGTTATTGTGGAATGCAGATGATTTACTGCGGGCATTTCCAGGGTCAGAGGTGGATCTAGGTCAGAGGTCCGAGGATGGTGACCATACAAAGTATAAAAAGGAGTATGTCCGGTTCCAGAATGCACTGAATTGTTGTATGCATATTCTGCGATCCAAAGGATGTCTTTCCAATTTAACTCGGATTGGTGTAACATGCACCGAAGATATTGCTCGAGAGTCTGATTGGTTCTCTCGGTTTGTCCGTCGGTCTGGGGGTGGTGGCTGGTGGATAGCCGCACATCTATTTGTGCTAGTTGGCAACACTTCTTCCAAAAATGGGAGATAAATTGACTTCCACGATCCGAGACTAATATGGAAGGGAAACCATGTATGCGAACTATATTCTCCAGAAATTCCTTGGCCAAGGTGGAAGCTGAAGGCAAACCTTTTAAAGGGATAAAGTGGGCCATTTTGGAGAATAGATCCACAATTACAAGGATAGTGTTGTAACCAGCACAAGGAGGCAGATCAGTTATAAAGTCCATTGACAAGGTGTGCCATGGTGCCGGTGGAATATCCAAGGGTTGAAGTAGGCCGGCTGGCCTTTTCTTTTGACCCTTGTTTTGGGCGCAAATTCCGCAAGACAAAACAAAAGACACTATGTCTTTTCTCCAAGAAGGCCACCAGAAGTGGCGTTTGATTTTTTCCTCCGTTTTAGCGATACCAGGGTGTCCTTCCATTAATGATTCATGATGATGGGCAATAACAAGTTCTTGCAATTCTTTACTAGGCAGAAAAAACCGCTCCTGGAAGCAGGGTAAGTCATCCTTAACGGTGTAATGAGGACCCTTTTGACTCCATTCCAGTAAGGCTGAAGATTCTAGAAGTTGTTTTACTTGCGTTTGGATGTCCTCAATAGTTTGCTATGAAGGTAGGCCTAAGATTCTTTGTTCTGGTATGATTGGCACAGGTTCTAAACTCGAATTGGGTTCTTCCATGCCAATCCGGGATAAGGCGTCCGCTTTACCATTCTTGCAGTCAGGGCGATAGGTAATTACAAAATCAAATTCCGCAAAGAATAGAGCCCATCGGAGTTGTCGTGAAGATTGAGGCTTGGCCGTCTTTAAATACTGTAAATTTCTGTGGTCCGTAATTACGGTGATGGTGTGTCTTGCCCCGAGAAGGTAGTGACGCCAAGCCTTGAAAGCAGATTTAATAGCCAGTAACTCTTTGTAGGTAATTGCGTAGATGATTTCAGGAGGAGAACATTTCCTGGACCAAAAGGCCACAGGGTGTAGTTGGTTAGTTTCTGGGTCTCTTTGCGATAGGACAGCTCCCATGGCCGAACTGGATGCATCGGTTTCCACAATGTAAGGGAGATCTGGGTGCGGATGCTTCAATATAGGTGCAGAGGTGAATTTGGTTTTCAGGTCCTGAAAGGCTTGTTCGGCCTCAAGAGTCCATTCAAAGCGTTTGTTTTTCTTTAGGAGAGCTGTGATGGGTTGGACTGTTCGGGAAAATTCCGGGATGAATCTTCGATAGAAATTGGCGAAGCCGAGCATGCTCTGAACTCCCTTCACCGAGCTAGCAGATGGCCATTTGAGGATGGCGTCCACCTTTCGCGAGTCCATTCGGACTCCTTGAGGTGTCAGGATAAATCCGAGAAACTTCACTTCTGTGGTATGAAAAATGCATTTTTCGAGCTTTGCAAATAGTCTGTGCTGGCGCAATTTCTCAAGAACTGCCCTAACATGTTTTCTGTGATCGGATTCTGAAGAGGAGTACACCAGGATGTCGTCAATATAAACAATGACACAGACGTCGATAAGTTCCCGAAGAACATCATTCATAAAGTACTGAAAGGCGGCAGGTGCATTGCATAAACCGAAGGGCATCACCTGAGATTCGAAGAGCCCAAATTTGGTGCGGAATGCAGTCTTCCACTCGTCGCCTTCTTTTATACGCACCAGGTGATAAGCTCCTCGGAGATCTAACTTGGTGTACACACAAGCGTCTTTCACCTGGTCGATAAGCTCAGGGATCAGGGGCAGAGGATAACGATTCTTAATCGTTATTTGATTTAGGGCGCAATAGTCTATACATGTTCTAAGGTCGCCCTCTTTTTTCGGCACGAAGAACAGAGCTGAGGGGACAGGAGACTTGGACGGGCGAATAAAACCATTGGCTAGGTACTGATCTAAATACTGACGCAAATGTAGGTTCTCAGGTTCCGTAAGAGCATAAATCCTACTACAAGGTAGTTGAGCATTGGGTACCAGATCGATTTGGCAATCGTAAGACCGATGGGGAGGTAACGTTTTAGCCTGTTCCTTCTGAAAAACGTCTTGGAATTCTTGGTATTCAGACGGTAGCTGTACAGGGGTGGAAGTTGCTGAGGCTAGACCCATAACTGGATTTCTTGGGTAACAAGTTGGTTCACAATCAGGAAAACTTATCTTCTTTGCTCGCCAGTCGATTCTGGGATTATGTGTTTCTAACCAAGGAATTCCAAGAATTACTTGAAATTGTGGGGCCTTGATCACATCAAACACGATTGCTTCCCGATGTCCATCCTGACCCACCAGTGTCATTTCAACAGTGGAATGCGTTACAGGCCCTGAGGCAATTTCGGTTCCATCTACTGTAGTAATGACATCTTGGGTTACTTTCGGGCGGAGAGGGAGCTTAATCCTGGAAGCCAATTCACGGTCTATGTAATTTCAAATAGCTCCCTGTCGATGTATGCTTTTATAGCATGCAACAGCTGAGGCTGTTTTGGGTCCACTAGCACCATTGGCATGACAAAATGCGAGGTCAAAGAGTTTGTTTTCAAGCTCGGCAAGCGGACCCCTACGCTTGTCGGGCTAGGTCGTTTCCCGAATCAGGTGTCAATAAATCGTTATCTGTGGCTCCAACCACCTTCTTAGGTGGTTTAACCGGACAATTTCGAAGAAAGTGACCGGAAGTCCCGCAATACAGGCAAAGTTGCATTTGCCGCCTTCTCTCTCGTTCCTTCTGTGTTAATGGTTCTTTAACACCGCCGATTTGCATAGGTTCGGATACGTCGGTACTCTTGGAGTTAGCGTGGGTTTTGATCGGTACTCGGGTTTCGTACTTGAACCGATCTGCTTTTCTATTTTGAAGTCTTTGATCAAGTTGAACCACCAAGTCTATGTAGTCTGCGCAGACCTGGGGTGGATCTACTATCTGAGCTAGAACATCCTTAATTAAGCTCTCCGCGCAGGCCTCGATGAAACAATGTGATCCTTTTGTTTTCTGGCCATCCAGTTTCCACAAACAGTATATTAAAGGTGGCAACGTAGGACAGAAGATCCCGATTACCTTGTCGTAAGGATAGCAGTTCGTTATGAAGGGCCTGTCCTTGAGAGTGTCGAGCAAACAATCTTTCCATGCTGGCCTGGAAACCCTGAAAATTCTGGAGAATGGGATCATCCTGATTTACCAATGGAATAGACCAATCGGCAGCACTGCCACCGAGGTAAGATAGTATAAAGGCTACCTTGGTCTGGTCGTTAGGGAAGGCCCCGGGTCTGCATAGAAAGTGTAAACGACATTGGTTCATAAAGACAGCCTATTTCTTGGGATCCCCCGCAAAACGTTCAGGCGGGGCCAAAGGCATGTGTCCAGGTAGATTGATTTGTACCGGGTTATTCAAACCCATTGATGTGGAAGTATCTCCGGAATTAGGTAAAGGAGTGTGCCCTGCCTGGGCCTGCAATAACCTTTTGGCCAGGTCATCTGTTCTTTCCTTAGATAGGATCAGTTCTCTTTTGAGAGCGTTAGTCTCCTGGCAGGCTGAGTGCACTTCTGCCCGTAATTCCCCCAAAAGCTGGGCCAGCTGATCTGTCTCGGAAGTCTCCATAGCGCCCGGATGGGAAATTATGGGTAGGCTTCGCGTTCTGTCACGCTCACCTGATTCCCACGGAGGCGCAGGTCTGGCTTCGAGTGCTGATGCTTCTTCTATGGTGAAGCGCAGGACTCTGAAGATGGACTCACTGGCTCGCAGGAATATTCCCCTGTGCGTGAAAAGGGAGTATTACCTACTGACGGAATAATGCTCAAGCCTCCCACTCCCACGGAATAATGCTCAAGCCTCCCACTCCCTTCCAGCCCTCCACGATACCCTTCCTCGATTCCCCGTGAAGTCTCACCTTAGGGTCTGGAAGGATGAGTTCTCCATCCTGCTTCTGATGCAGGGGCGCGTTGAAACCCAGTTACTTCACTGGATTGAGGTTTGATGGGAGTTCAAATAAGCTTGACTATTCAGGTAAGGCGCTGTAAGAGTTCTGTAGCAAGTTCAAAAGTTCAAGCCTTATAATAATGTTCATTGTCTTATTGCAGCAAGCGCTAATCGCTTATGTCTTTTTTCCCCTTAGGGGCCGGGGTTCGGAATGCCGGAGATATGGCGCCGACCTGAAGTGAAACGTGCAGTTCCAGTAAATGACAGGTAAGTTCTGGATGAGCGTTCGGGTAATGTCTTTGCATTCGCTCATTCAATGTCTGTCTTTTTTCCCCATAGGGGCCGGGGTCCGGAATGCCAGGAAGCGGCAGGACCCGAAATGAAATGGGAATGACCCATCAGGTAAGTCTTAGAAGGAAACTGAGCTTTTCCTATTCCCTTCCTTCCCTCACCTTGTGTTCTTGTCTTTTTCTCTCTAGGCTCTGGGAAGTGGCTGCGGATCCGGATGATCGCTGCTGAAGATGGAGGTGCCCAGGAAAGGTGAGTGAAATGCAGCGCTGCAGCAATCGAAGCGAAATGCTTTTAAAATGATGTCTTCCCTTTCAGGATCGTCGGTGTGAAGTCTCCGTGATGCAGCTTTAGCAGGTAAGGTCTTCTTTCTCTCCAATTCTCTCTTAGCAGGTGACCCAGGATGCTGACAGGCGTGGCTGAAGTCCAGATGCAGAAGCTGACACGGTGAGCGTCCAGCTGCGAGGAGCAGAACAACGCGAAGCATGAGTTGCTGATCGGGCGTGGTTTAAATAGCTTTGGAAGAAGTTCCAGGTATGTATCTTTCCACCGATCAGGTATGTATCCTTCCCCGACCACACCCAGGGGAAATTAGGTCCACAGGTAAAGTAGTTCCATTCAGGTCTCAAGAGGGCCTGGATGTAGCAGCATGGTCTGCATCAGGTAAGTGCACCTTAAAACACTTGAACACATGTCTAGCTTTATGAGCCTGGCGCCTAAGGCGCCAGAACAGGGGTCCAACATGAGCCTGTCGCCTAAGGCGCCAGGACTTTGTCCAAAGGGCCCCAGCTTGGGCCCGCTGGCACTTCCCTGGGGGAAATGATGCCTGCCTCTGGGGTCGCTGGGTCGGACCTGGCTCCTTGGAGGTAGGCATCATGACAGCCAAGCTTTGAAGAGATCCACATTTGGGCTGGTTTTCATTGTAAAGGGCAGTGGGTTCCAGTGGAGCGGGGCAAGTAGGGAGAAAGAGTGGAAGCAAGAGGATGCACAGGGAGGATATGGGACAGAGAGGTTGAGTGCAGAGGATGATCACAGGGAACGAGATGGTGAGTAAACAGAGATACAATCAACCAAGTACTGAGGAGCAAGACCATTGATTAGCTTAGCAGACTAGGAGAAGGAACCTGAAAAGCGAGTGTTTGTGCATGGAAAGACAACCATCATTTTCTGGGTAGGTTGTAAAGAGTGCGGGTAGCAAGGCTGAAGAATAGCTCTGCTGAGAGGAAGGAGTGGAGAGGAAGGTCAAGTAGTAGGCTTGATACATAGTCAAGTTTGCTGAGCACAAGAGTGGAGATTTGAGTTTTTGTAGAGTGGTTAGTAAGAAAAGGAAATATTTTCTGAATGTTGAGGCGGTTAATAAGAGCGGCAGAGGCAGCAATGAATTGCTGCAGTCGTAAGTCGGTATCAAGAAGGACCCCAAGATTACAAGCCTTCAGTGAGGGAGCAAGAAGTTCTGGTGGGAAGTAGAGAGGGGAGGGATGGCATTGGAAGTTGGGAGAAAGATGAATTTGGTAACGGAGTGAAAAGGAGAAACATATTTGAATGTCATCAGAAAAAAGGTGATAGTGAAAGCCAAAGGATGAGTTAAGTCTTCCGTGGGCAAAGGAACAGAGAGTTAAGAAAAGAGGCCCAAGCACTGATCCTTGGGGGATGCAGACAATGAGAGGGGTGGGATCAGAGGTTTGCGAGTTACAAGAGATTTATAGGATCAACCTTCCAGGTACGAGGCAATCCAGGTAAGCGAAAAACTTAAGGCCGTGGAGGGGAAGGAGTGGTCCACAGCGTGAAAAGCGGCGGAAAGGTCCAAAAGGATGCATATAGAAGAGGGTGTGGAGTGGTGAGCATTCGAGAGAAAGTTGGAAGAAATTCACAAGTGCAGTCTTGGTGGAGTGTTTACTACAGAAGCCAGATTGAAGTGGAGAAACACATTGAGAAGGAGAAAAAACCAACAGGTCTTTTCCAGTTGAACGTAGGGATCGAGATGACTTATAGAGCTTAAATTTAAAGACCAGGTACCTAGGTGCCACTCCTTGAATGTACTTGTGTATTAAACACAATAGTCTGAATTCGATCCGTTTCCAAATAGCCAACCAGTGCAACTTCCTTCGATACATGGAAATTAGTGCCTTTTTTGTCAAATTGTATACCAATCTGACAGGCATTCTGGGCCACCTGTAGTGGTGTAATTGGCTCTCTGGTGCTCCCAGAAGAGTGCTGCAATAATCAAACCTGGAGTTTGCCATTGTCTCCACAACCACAGCATGGTCCGGTTTGGAAATAAATGGCAAGATAGATTTTAAGAGCCCGAGTTTATAGAAAACAGATTTAACAACTTCTGAAACATGGGTATTGCAGCGCAATGATGCCTGCCATATACAGCCCAGATTGGTTACCTTGCACAAGAAGGATGCAGCTGCATCAAAATTGGCAGGGCAAAGAGTAGTGGCATGGTAATTCCTGAGAAGATTTTTTGGGCCGAACCCTGTAACCTCCGTTTTAGAGGGATTGAGTTGGAGCTTACACTCGAGCATCCAACTTTTAATAGTGGTAGCACAGGCTAAAAAACTTTCAGTGTCTTCCGGTGCAGATTTTAAACTAACACAGATTTGCATATAAGATGCATAAGAATGATAGTTCAATTCAAACCTGGAAAAAATGTCCTTTAGTGGCCCAAGGTAGACATTAAACAATATTGGTGACAGTGAAGACCCCTGGGGCACTCCATATAAAACAGGGAGGTTATCAGAGTAAAAGCCTTCAAGTTTAACTACTTGAGTGCGATCTTCTAAAAAGGAGGAGAACCACATCAACCCACCCTCTGAAACCCGGGCAACCTCAGAGAGCCCGGTCAACAGTTGTCAAAAAATCAACCATATTGAAGGTCGCTGATAGATCGAGCATGCTCATATCACCTTCATCAGCGGCCCTTAAGATGTCAACCCACACAGCTACCACAGCTGTCTCAGTCCCATGACCAGATCTAAAACCATACTGAATGTTGTCAAGAATGAAATTTTCTTCCAGAATCTTCGACAGACCGGCAACTGGACAGTAATTTGCCAGAACCTGGTGGTCCAATGTGGATTTTTTTTTTAAACAGTGGTGCAAGAAAGGATTTCTTTAATTCTTAAGGTACATTTCCATGTACTAGTGCTGCATTAAAAAAGTGTTTTGAGAGGCGGCGCATGTTGCACTGCCAGATAGGCTGGAATGGGATTCATAGTCCTGGTTCGTTGGTTTAGGTTTTCGAATAAGGACTTCGACATCTTCTGAGTTTACGGGTGAAAATGAAAAGCATGACACTGGGGGCGGGGAGGAAGGTGGATATTGTTAAAGAATCTTGAGACTGGCTGAGAGTTGATGCATTTACTATTTGTGAATTAATGTTCACACAAATGGAATTGACTATCATAAAAGAAAGCATTGAACTCCTTTGCGACCGTACAGAAGGGAGGTAATCTAAATGATGGACATGGAGGTGATGTTAAGATTCTTAATTATGGCAAATAGCTCCTTGGATCGGTTATTTGAAGAATTGCTTTGTCTTTGAAGGATGTTAGGACAGTTTTTCTTAAGTCCAACTAAGGGCTTAGTAAACCAATCAACTGAGGCAGTACAAGGCTCCACTCTTAGTATAAGGCTGTACCACCTGAGTACATGGTAGCGTAGGCAGAGCAGCTAGGCTCCTCTTAGGAGGGCTGTGGAATCAGTACAAATGAAATTGTAATAGAAATGACCCAAAGAAACACTGAAACACTATGTTTTGTAAAAATAAAGGATTTATTTAAATACAGGTAAGCCCAGATAAATCTAGGGGTAAGTAAGTACTAACACATTATATGAAATCAAAATTATAAAGACCCAACACTATACTTGAAGGTACACAGACCAAAGTATAAACCTTATTTTGAATACCTAACAGTAGTTAGGTATTCCTAGGGAAGTCAAGACCTTTTCATACACATTCAGTATAGGTCACACCTATTCTTGGGGAGTAAAAACAATGGTTACTTTTCACAATTACATTCAGTAATGCAAGGGCAGTAGATCCTACCAGTTGTACAATGACGTTCAGTAACACATCACCTAATCAGTCAACTGGAAAATTTCTTCTTGTGAATAGTGCAACACTTATTCCAGGTGCAGTAAAAACCTACAACTCCTTTTGTGATAAGACACAGTTATACTAGGTGAGTAAAACCGAAGGATGTAATATTCAATTACAGGTGCTTTTGAGATCAGTGAAACACAGATTGAGATAAGTAGTAACTCTTGTAACTTCTTTTTTTATATATTGCATTTTATTGAATTTAAACAACACAATCAACGAAAACCACAAAAAAACCAGGTCAAAACATACGCATTCAAGGAACGAATCAATAAGTGAAGGCACGATAAGAGTCAAATGATCTCCATTTGTCGCCCTTTCCATCTACAGTTCAGTCTAGTGTCTTAGGGCATCATGAGGTTACTGGGATGGTCTCTCTTCCCATTTGTCCCAAATCTTAGAAGCTTTGGTCGGGCAGCCTCTTGCTTTATAAACTCTGTGCTCTAACATTGCAAGCGTGTCCATTGTTCCAGTGTTGGGGACTCTGGGGTGCCCCATTTTTGTGCAATATTCCGCTTCATCAGTCCTGCGGCCGTGGATAGGAGCAATCCTTCCCATTTATCAGTAGTGCTCTCATCGGGAGAGCCCAACAACAACACCTTCGGGTCCATTGTTATATTGCAGCCTAGCACCCTGGATAGTTCATTGCAGCATTTCCCCCAGAAAGTCTGGATCCGCGGACATTCCCAGAGGATGTGTATGAATGTACCGACCCCCCCCCCCCCCACATCAGAGGCAGTTCGGGTTTGGGGCACGTTTCCAGCCATGCATCATGGTTCTTGGGTAATATATTCTGTGAAGGATTTTAAGTTGGACCAAGCGGAGTCTGGAGGATATAGCAATCTCCCTGGGATGCATTAGGATCTGAATCCAGTCCTCCGGGTCTATGGCTCCCACATCGTCCTCCCATTTGGATTTAAGACGAGGAAGTTCCGGAGTAGCAAAGGAGGACATGGCATTATATAATATAGAAGTGACTCTAGTAGGGATATGTGTTGGGAGTATATTGCGTTCTATGGGTGTATACTCGGGAATAGCGGGGGTCCAACTGGATATGTGTTCATAGGGCGTGAGTCAGTTCAGTATGGTGATAGCGTTCGGTTGCTGGAAGGTGGAATTTCTGCTGCAATGCTACAAAGGAGGCGATTTCCCAATCTATCAAGACCTCTCCAATCCGTGTGAATCCGGCCTCCTCCCATTTGGGCCATGGTCTGAGTTTCCCCAATTCGGCCAGGTTACTATTGTGCCACAGGGGTTGTGCCGTGGTGATCTTGTCTTTCCATCCCACATAGGCGTGTGATGCCATGTGTTGCCATTGTTTGGGGTAGGGGTCTGTGGAGGGGCTGGTAGAGCAGGTGTAATGGGTCAGTGTCGTGGATGGCTGCAATTTCTGCCTTTATGTGCAGGAGTTCCCTATCCCCATGTAATAGGTCGTTAACCACCGCCAGTTGGGAGGCCCAGTAGTAAGCTCGGAGACAGGGCACGCCGATACCCCCCCCCCCAAACCAATCTCTGGAGTGTAGCCAGTGCAATACGAGGCTGTCCCTCTCCCCATATGAGGTCTCTAAGGAGGGAGTCAAGGCGGTCAAATTCGGCGTCCTGAATCTCCAGTGGTGCATTTTGTAGTACATAGAGGAATCTGGGCAGGGTGATCATCTTAAAGAGGGCGGCTCTACCCATTAGTGTCAGGGGGAGAAGCCTTCAGTGGCGGACATTGTCTTTAAAACGGTCCATGATCGGCTGGAGGTTATGGGCTGCGTAGCGCGTCAGGTCCTCCGATATCCAAATCCCAAGATACCGGAACCCGCTTGGTTCCACCTTGTAGGGGCATTCCTGGGGGACGGCCAGTGTACCGCCCTTTACCGAGTCGAACGCCTTTTCAAAATCAATGGCAAGTAGTGCAAGCGGTTTGTCTAGGACAGGGGCCCTTTCCAGCAATAGGTGGAGGCGCCGCAAGTTCATACGTGTCGATTTATGTGGCATAAACCCACATTGGTCCGGGTGGACCAGGGAGGTAATTACCGCTTGCAACCGGTTGGCCAGGATATTGGCAAGGATTTTGGTTTCGCTATTGAGTAATGAGATAGGCCTATAGGAGGCACATTGCTCGGGTGGTTTACCTGGTTTGGGAATAACGACTATCGTGGCTTTACGCAGATCCGGCGGGAGAGCGCCCTGGTCGCGGGCCTCGAGAAACATTTTGTGAAGGTATGGTGCCAGTTTCTCCCCAATCAGTTTCTTCCAGGTCTCGACCGGGAACCCGTTGGGGCCTCGTGTTTTCCCCGACTGCAATTGAGCTACAGCCTCAGCGATCTCCGCTTCGGTGAGAGCCGAGTCCAGTTGTGCCCTCTGTTGTTCCGATAGGAATGGCAGAGTGATATTGTCTAGTAGGGAGGGATCCAGAGGGGACACTGGGGCGGCATACAGAGTAGCATAGAAGTCAGCGAAAGCCTGTGCTATATATCCCTGTCTGAGTGGTATATCACATTCTGCGGGGTTATGATCTCTCTAACGTGGCGTTGACCCTCATCTCTTCTCTCGAGCCAGGCCAACATTTTCCCAGCTTTATCCCCGTGTTCATATACCCTTGCCCCGGAGTCTTGGTGGGTTTGCCTGGCGTTGTCTAGTTCGATATGTCCAAGGCGTTCTCTAGCACCCTTAAGGGATCTGAGAGACTCCGGGCTTGGGTCACGAACATATTTGGCTTCCCAGTCGCCCACATCAGTTTCTGCCTCCAGCAGCTTCCGAAGTGGCTCCCTTTTGTTACCGGCTACCCAGGAAATCGCCTCCCCCCTCAATACCGTTTTGTATGCTTCGGATATCGTGACTGGGTCATCGACCGTAGAGGTATTAATTTCAAAACATTCATTAGTTACTTCTGTGAGGTGGTCAACAAGATCAGGGGAGCCCAGATAGTAGCTATTCAGCCTCCATGATCGGATGGGGTTTCACTTTGTATGCGCAGTACCGCCATGAGGGGTGAGTGGTCTGAGATGCCTCGGGAGAGTAGGTCTGCAGCGGTCGCCCTGTGTATATCGGTGCCTGGGAGGAAGAGGTAGTCTAGTCTGGACATGGACCCGTGTGCTCCCGAGTAGAACGAGTAGGCCTCGTCCACAGGGTGGAGATGCCACCACACATCCCGAAGGCCCAGGGCCGACGCAAATTTTGCTAATTTGGTGCAAGTGTTCGGGTTACGGTCCCTGATGCGAGTGCGATCTTTTATATTACACATGACGTAATTAAAATGGTTCCATGTAATAATGTCGCCACAAAAATATCGCTAGACAAAAACCTCCGATATTTGCCCCTATCGTCACATATATGGTCACCCAAATAATATCGCCACAACATTTTCCCGGCGATATTATTTACAGCGACCCTATATGTGGCGATATTAATACCCGATACCTGATACCATTAAAATCGCCCCCCAAAATCCACGTATCAGGTTGGTGTTTTGCCATAAGGGTGACCAACTCCTCCAGGAGTTCCTCTCCCAGTCCTGGTGGGGAGTACACTGACGCAATGGCCAGTGTTTCTTGTCCTAGTGTTCCCATAACCACCACATAGCGACCCCGGGGGTCTTGTTCAACTATTAGCGATGTCAATGGGACGCGTTTATGTATCAGGATAAGAGTCCCTCTGGATCCCATAGTGTATCCCGCATGTAGGGCCAATCGGTAGTTGGTTCTACGAAAGAAAGTGCAGCTGGTCCCAGCTAAGTGTGCTCATATATCAGGGCGACGTCGGGAGAATGTCTGTTCAAGAACTGCAGAACAAGACGTCGCTTGATTCCGGACCCCAGCCCGTTCACGTTCCATGTGATTATTTTGAGAGATCTGGGGCGCTCAGGGGTTGATGCGTGGGTCAGTGCGGTCGCCATTTATTCTGTAAAGTACCAGGTTCGCAGACATTATGGGTTGTTTCATAGAGTTGCCGTGTGTCGGGTGGCATGATTCATTCATTTCATGAATGCGTAATAAACGTGTATTAATACTATAACAAAAACAACAAACTCACCCATCCCACCTCCCTATACTCCACCCCAACACGAAGTACCTGTCGCCCGAACATCGTTGGCACTCGGAACTAGTCAGCTCAAACTTGGGGTCCTGTCTGGCAGGCGAACAGAGGGGGTCCCCTCTGGGCCGCAGCTCCTACCGCCTTTGAGCATTCCGTAGTTCTTAGGGTTCACATATGAGATTGGTCTCTCTTCGGTTCGATATTCCATCGCTTCCTAGTGTTCGTTGGTTTCCCTCGCTTTAATTGGCGAGATTTGCCACCTGTTCCAGGATCGCTAGTTCCTGGGCCTCCGGGTGCCCCCCGGGAGGGGGACGACCCGCCCCTGGCCGGGGTCTCCTTCCCCGATCCGTCGGTCTTGCCGTCCAGTCCCCTTCAATGTGCGTTTCCGCCCATCTCCAGGCCTCCTTCGGATCCGTGAAATGAACTGTGGTGCCCTTGTGGTGGATCTTGAGTTGGGCCGGAAACAGCAGTCCGTATCTTACTTTCATGTGGAATTGTTGCCTTTTCAGTGGTTCAAACGACTGTCTTGCCCTCTGCACCTCACCGGTTGTATTCAGGGAAAAGGAGATTCGAGAACGGTTATGGGTGATTGTACCCTTAGAGCGAGCCATTTGAAGGAGTGCATTTCTGTCCGGATAGTTAAGGAATCTGGCTATGATCGTTCTGGGTGGTGCGCCTGGTATAGGGCTGCCCGATGGCATTCTGTGAGCTCTCTCCACCGAGAAGAACTTAGAGAAGGGGTGACGCGCATAGATGTCCGCCAACCATTGTTCCAGGAAGAGCTTCATGCTGGGCCCTTCCTCCCACTCCGGGAGGCCGAGAGTGCGTATATTGTCCTTCCCCCTCATCCACACGGGCCTCTAACATTTTAAGACGATTTAGTGTCTGGGAGAGTTGTTGATTAATGCCTCTAATGTTATCTTCAGTCCCCGAGATGCGCTGTTCCGCCTCCCCCGTACGAGTTGAGAGTTTCTTCCAAGTCGTGGCGTAGAAAGGAGACATCCGCCGGTATACTGTCAATTTGCATCTCCATCGAGGAGCGGGAGTTGGCAATGGCGTCCATCACGTCTCTCAGGGAGAGGGCAGTCTCATCCTCGGGGCTGGGGAGGGGGGGGGGGTGTCTGTGGTGTGTGGGACTGCGAGGCCTGGGCCTGTGCCACCGCAAATTGGTCCATCTTGCTTTGCGTAGAGGCTTTTTTCAATTTGTCTTTGCCCATCCTTGGAGAGAGGTCAGGCAAGTCTCTCGCAGGTGTGGCTCGGAGAGGGGCTTCCACCTCGGGTTCACCAGTGCGTGGGTTTGGGCTGGTGACTGGGGCCACTCAACGGGCTCGCTGGATGTCGCGGTAAGAGAGTCTTCCAGGCTCGGCAGTCGAGCCCCTCGTGGGCCAGAGATGGTCTGGCGTTTTCCATCAAGTCTGCTTGCAGTACCGTTGCTCCCCGCAGCCCGACAGGCCCCGAATTGCATAACGCGCCGGCCATCTTGGGAGCGCGGGAGCCCTCTCCGCTTCGCTCTTCACTCGCCTCGGGTTCACTCTTGGGGCTCCGATTTTCCCCGAATTTTGCATCCGATGGTGCCCCAGTGCGTCAGCTATCGATGCAGGTATCAGAAGTGTATAGAACTCTCAGGAATCAGGCTATAAAAGACAGGATATTTGCAGCGGTCACAGAGCCGATCGAACTCACGTCCGCTCCATTGCACTGCTGGCCATGCCCCTTTGTCTTGTAACTTATTTTTGGACGGCACAGAGCCAACTCAAGTTAAGTAAAACCCATATACTTTTTCAATCTCACAAGGAAGTCCAGGGTAGATAGCACAGGGAAAGTAAACCCTAATGTTACACTTTACCGAATGACTCAAAGTTATTCTAGGTAGGCAACAACCTAATACAGACTTGTTCTGGTCAGGTTAGCAGCAGGTCAGGGGAAGCAAGACCCAGTTGGGGGACACTCATACAATTATCCTGCAGGAATAATCTGGTGAAACCAACAGTTTACTTTTGGGAAGAGGCACAACCTAATCAAAGGAGAGTAAAATACCTTCACATCTACTTTCTATTAGAATGGCAAGACAGTTTCTAGGGAAGAAAAGATGTTAACCATAATTTTGAGAATAGTACATCACCCAATCAAGATAAGTAAAAACTTTTCCAACTGTTCACTCCTACAGTTACAGTTACCAACCAACTCTTTACAAGTAAGTAACTTTTAAACACTTATTTTCTTTTCTAGGCAGAAGTCCAAATCCCTTAAAAAGTATTTCCCCAATTCTTGGAGCATGAGTGTTCTGAGTGGCAGAAGGGGGGTCTTTAGGACTAGTGACCTACAGACAGTGTCAGAATAGGTTCTTTAATAGCAAAAGTCAGAGTTCCTTATGAAAACTGGACAAACAGGCGAGTACTTTACTTCTAGGGTTAGAAGACGGTCCAGGGGCTTCGCAGAAGACACCCTAGCAGGATTCTAGCAGTGGGACTGGGTGCACTGGATGAGAGGCCTCCCCATCACAGAAAACACCACACAGCTACACAGAAATCCTAACAGGTTAAGGTAAGTACATACCAAAGCCAACACAGTGCCTCAGCATTGAAGAAGATTTTGCAGCAGGAGGACTTCAGGATATGCAGCCAAATAGCCGGTCAATGGATTCCTGGTTGGAGTGACTGAGAATAAGACATCAGAAGAAACTTTGCAGCAGGGATCAATGAAGGAGGCTCTAAGCAAAGTTTCCCTTGCGACTGAATACGGTTCTGCGGATTTGGCGCCTTTTGAAAGAGCACAGAAGACAGACAATTGCGGTTGAATTCTCGTCGTTACAAAGGTCCAGCACTCTGAGGGGACTTTTCGGAATCGATTTGTGTCTTTGGAGATCCACCAGGATTCCCACAAAGTTTCAGCCAGATTTGGAAGACTGTGCACCGCACAATGGCTCGAGGTCCCATGGGTATTGCAGCAACGCAAGGTCACAGCAACGGGTGGGGTTGCTCAAAATGCCGGTCTTCATGAGTATAGTGGGTCTCAGCAGGATCTGAGTCGTCATTTTCGCAGTCCCGAGATCGACTGGAAGGAAGGGCTGCAGCAGGCTCGGGTTACACAGCAGGCTCTCCTGTCTTCTGGAAATCGACTCCGCCACTTTTACTTCGTCATCCTCTTCGGTTTAAGTTCCAATGGTCAACTACTCTTCAGCTTCCAGGTTCGCAGTATTTATCAGGAACTACAACACACATTCTGCATTCTCTCCCTGCATTTTACAAGAAGGGGTGGTCTGGTTGTCCAATCAGGACAGCCAGCCTCCCACTGGGATTTGACCCCATTCAGGCAAGGCGTAAGACAAAGGGCTGTGGAATTTTGGACTCATCCCTCGCTTACTGGCCTCACAGACAGACTGGAGACTGGGCGGGGAGTCCAGGGGACTCCCGCCGAAGATAAAAAAATCACACAAAGGAATTTCCTGCCCTGGATGTCAGGGGAAGGAACAAGAAACGACAAGAAACACTAAAATCGCAAAAAAAGAAGACCGGGGCCATTTTGATAAAATGAGCACCCATAGGTGCCTTTGCTGCAGCTGTGAACACAGCCCGCGGTTAAGGTGCACCAAATGAATACAATGTATCACTGCCACCACCCATTGAAGGTAAGCTTGTCACTGTAACCAAATTGTTACAGTTTTAATGTGAAAGTGGATAAATTGTATCTCCCCAGCACTCCACATAAGGTGGGGTGTGTTGGTTTCACACACAATGTAAAAGGGATCCAAAGATTCTTTTTACCCCTAAGAACTGTAGTTCTCCCAAGGTTAGCAAAAGAAAGTTAAAAGGGGAGCCGCTAGAGCAACCAAGCAGCAACATGCACTTATTGCCAACCACAACTGCCAGGGGTATTCCCCCCCAGTGCCAAGGCCTTTTTTGGTGATTTTGGTAGGTCGCCAATCAATCCCTTTTAACTTTTTTGTTACAAGAGACATCTCGGCCAAATTAGGCCCCATTTTTCCCCACATGTAGGCGGTCGTAACGCCACCAAGGAATCGTAGTTTGCTGCAGGCTGGGAGGGGTAAGGGAAAATAACCAAAAAGGGAGAAAGGTTTGTGTTTTTTCAGAAAATGCAAATAAAATTATGTACAAAGAAGCCTGTGGTTTTTTCCTTGTAAGAGCTAGGAACAAATGGTTTGCTGCACTGAATTCTCCATTTTCCAGGTTTAAGAACAGGTTGAGTGCAAACCAAAATAAAATGTTGATATGGCTACGAGCCGTTTTGTGAGAGGTAGGCAATTTTGGCCTATTTGGTTCAATAAGACATGTGTGGACGGAATGGAGGAGAAGGGTAGGAAAGCTGAATGGGAAGCCAGAAAGGCATACATTTCTGGAAAGTAGACAAAATTCCAAGTTTAGAATGGGTGATTTGTGCAGGTCAGGCAACAGCTAAGTAGGGAAAAATTCCATAGTTTGGGGGGAAAAAAAAAGAAAAAAGAAATAATCGGGAAAATGACAAACCTCACCCTGCCCCCCAATTTTCAGACATTTCACTCTGGCCACCCACCGAAACACGCCACCAACACCACATGTCCTACCTTCCCGCGTTCCCACAGGTGTTCCGACGAAAATGGTACCTCACATGTGTGGGTGCACCCAGCTGGGTGCCAAGGGAAAAGGTGAAACCACTGGTAACGCCAAGTCTTTCGGCAGAGCAGATTTTGCTCATGTGGATAACCTACAGATTTGGGCCTAGGGTGTCGAAGCCACCAAGGAAAACAAGGAACCCCGTGAATTTATTACCCACAGTCCCCAGCAAAGTCCGAAATTTGGCAAAACCCCCTACATTTTTCAGACATTTCACTCCGCCCACCCACCGAAACAAGCCGCCAACACCACTTGTCCTACCTTGCCGTGTTCCCACAAGTGTCCCGACAAAAACGGTACCTCACATGTGAGGGTGCACCTACCTGGGCGCAAAGGGAAAAGGCTAAATTCGTTTTTTTTGCTTTGCCCCTTCCCTAGGGGCAGATGGCGCAAAACATACTGCCCCAGGCTTTGGGGGAGGGGGCTAGGGGGGCCTATTTCTGGTGAGCTCTATCCCCACCCCAAATGGATGGGGGGCATCTCATGTACCCTTTCCTAGGGGCAGAAATCTGCCCCCAGGGAGGGCTACATGAGTTGCCTCCCCATCCACTTGGGGGGGGGGGGGCTCAGGGGGGGAAGAGAGGGCCACCCCCCTTTCAAAAAAGCCTGGTGGCCCCACCCCCACAAACTCTGTTCTTTTTTAAATTTTATTTATTGTTTGCCCCCCGACCAGGGTATTGATCCCATGCTTTGGGGGCCACAGAGGGAGGGCCGCTTACATAGTAAGCAGCCCCACACTTCAAAAACGGATCACTGGTGTCTAGTGGGCATTGCTGGGCGCAGATCGAGCGATCCATGCCCAGCAATGCTTCAAAAAAGGCATCAATGGAAAGGCAGATTGAGGGAGATAAAGGTGGAAACGTACCTTTTATTTTCACCGCGGCAGCCATTTTGGCTATCGCAGTAAAAATTACTTTCAGTTTCATGCCGGCGTGAAACTGAAAGAAATCCAGCCCCCGGGCCGTGAGGGGGGACCTCCCCTTCACATAGCCCGGGGGATGGATTTAAGTTTTGTGCGATCCCTGCTTTGCAGGGATTGCACAAAACAGAGTGCCAGAAAGGACGAGCTATCTCATCCTTGGCACTACGGAGGTAATGTCAAGGACGAGATAGCTCGTCCTTGGCACTAAAGAGGTTAAAAAGGCACTATGGAGAGTCTTACAAATGACACCCATAAAAAAGAGTTAAAGATTATGCAAGTGTGGAAAAAGGTTCCCACTCACTGAGGTATTAAGGAAAAATATCCCACTAGTAAAGCACACAGTTCTGGGGTTGACCCAGGTCAGGAAGATTAACCAGTTCTGTGAAAACCTTACCTAACAAAGGAACTCAGACTTCGCCAATACAATTCCCTGTTTATATGCTGCCAATGTCAGTTTGGCAGGAAGATGGTTTTCAACCAGATTTTCTCTTTCTTGCGATACTTTTAGTCTGAAACACAGGGATTGTTTTAATTTTTACTTTGTTTTTTTTACTTTAAAGGGTGCACCTGCATCACAACACTTCTTCAAATAGGTCATGTTAGTCTGATAATATTTTATTACAATTGTTATCAACAAAGAATGGTATTGGTTCTGCAGTTAGTTGAGATCCTGTCAAAATGATATTTGTCGGGATGTCTTTCAACGGGCCTGCATAGTCAATAGAAATCGAGAATACCAAAACCAAATGGTCTGACCATGTAACTGCCATATTTTCCTGGCGAGTTACATTCAACCTCTCGACAGAACTATATCCAAGCAGTGCCATAAGTTATGAGAGGCCGATGGGGTTAACAATGATAAATCATAAGCCACCAGTATTTCATTCAGCTTCGACCAGTCAGTGTTACTGGGAACATTGCACCAGACATTAAAATCCCCAAGGATCATCAGGGTGGAGCATTGCAAAGCTTCCAAGCCAAGATAAAGTTCTAATTTCTCAAAAAAAGATTGAATAAGGCCTGACGTGCATGGACCCATTTGCTGAGGTAAAGGCAAAAACCGGGGATTGCTCATCCAATTTTAAACCCCGAAATTTCGATATGTCAAGTTCTGATCTAAAAATAAAAGCAAACCCCCACCCCTTTTTTAAACTCACTATTTTCACATTTTCAGAAAACAAGGAGGGCCAAGTAATTGAAACTGTAAAACTTAATTTGCCAGAAACCATGTGTCCGTGAATTTAACAGAGCTACAGCCAGTCACTGCATTTACAGAGTAGATACCAACACCCCAACTAACCAGCGTGATACTGTGTCAGATCTGCTTTCTTAGCCAGTCGGCCGTGCCAACCCTCGAGCAGCCCGAACAGGCCAAACAGGCTTTCCGTCAGCGCTTTGCCAAACACACCAAAACACAAACTTTTTTTTATGGGCTTGGTTTAAACCTTTTACATGTTGCACAAGATAATTAGTGCAGTAAAAAAAGTTGCCATCATCACTATAAAAGTATTTGTGGTTGTTTATTTATCATTAGATCTTAAAGAACACATTGAAGTTCTAAGAATAGGATATCAACTACATCAATCCTAAAATTGTGTTGGTCAATTGAATAGCAACAAAACACAAATAAATTGGCAAAGACTGGTAAACTTACAGTAAAACAGGCTTTACTACATCTGAAAGAGCAAAATAAATACTACAAAGACCGAAATATTGACAACAAAAAATAAGACACTGTAAACTGCTCAATTTGAAAGTGTTGATCCTAACACTATGGATAAGATTTATTACCACTATAAAATTCACCCACTACATTCATGAGACACGATAGGAGATGCTTTACAAATATATAATTGTCTCAAGCAAATAAATTGCTGTCCCATCAGTGTATGGGAAAATGTTTACTTAGTACATTACAGAAAGAGGAAGACGACATGAAGATAATCAGTCCATCAGTGTATTGTCCTCTTAAAATTTACTCTGAAATTGCAAGATTCCGTCCAAACACTGAGGTCATTTGTCATCTATTTGAAAGTGAACTGGCAACTCTCTGCCATGGTGTTGCTCAAACATTAAAAACTGGCACCCATCTTTCCAACTTGTGAGCAATGGAACTGCTTCAAAAGATAAAAGACAAAGATGAAACAGTACAGTCAAGTACTACCAGTATCTTGAAAAATATGTATGGATTGAAAAACTACTTGGCTAGAATTCCGGCTAAAGTTTGTTATATGTAAGAAAACTAGGGTCCTCCCACTTGGTTTGTTACACTTATTTTGTGAAATACGCATGGTATGATCTATTTATATGGCTTCCTATGAACGGCAAATTAAAATAAAGAAGGACTAGATTTGGAAAAGCACACAAGAACACAGTTTCCGAAGATCCAGCGAACATTGCATGTTTCACCACTGTTTTATTGCCATGTTATAGGTCATCTACAACAAATATTGCGCTCAGATTAGAGGTGTAAAAGAATATGTTCGTTGGCTAAAAGAATACCAGTCAAGAGGAGTCAAAAATACACATGCTTTGTGGATAAAAGAGACCCCTAAATTTGTCCATGAGAGTGATAAGACCAACTTAGGATGTATTCAAAGATACATTACATAGCTCATCCCAACGCAGAATATAAATATTGACCTGCAAGCCAAAGTTCTATGATTCCGACCACGCAATCATGGAAAATACTGGCAACTAGGGGTGTCACGGTATTCGTTTTATGACGGTACAATAACCTTCTTGCCAAATGACGGTATATCATGGTTATCGCGGTATAGCAGGTGGAGTTAACTAATCTTAACCAATATTTTCTAAAAGGTCATAAATTGACAGATGTATCATCACAAACAAAACCAGACACCCAGGGCCAGAAATTGGCTTTTCAACATACTTTCCAATGAAATGCCTTGCTTCCACCAAACACAAACACACCTGTGGAGAGGAATGGGTGGGGTGGAGGCCTGCTGCAACTGGCAAAGCAAACTGAATAGCTTTTCTTAAGTGCTCATTTAGGCTTTTTGCTCCCCCACTGGCTACTGATGAAGATGAACATGTTGCCATCTTGATAACCTGCATGCCACAGATCAATGGAGGCTGATGGTAGTATACGCTTGTGCGCATACGCACGCACGCACGCACGCACGCACTCTCTCTTTACGTTACAGCCTTTAGTTTACTTGCGGGCCAAAAGGTGTTCAGTAATCACCGACATGTTACCCTTTGGTATGGCAGCAGGGAATACCCACAGAGATGAGTGAATTTCGCAGTGTGACTTATATGTAAATTCAATGATAGAACCAGGGAAATCCCCCATTGCCATACGTTTAGAGAACATTATCCATTATAAATATATAAACCCCAAAGCCGCCACCCCAAAGTAAACCCTTTTCCTTCTTGGCACTGTATCTATTCTTCCTATTGCTAACATATTGATTTTGTGTAAGGCACGTGTGGTTTATGGAATGGCATTAAAAACTGCTCCAACTGAAACTACTTGGCAGACGGCACATCGAAGAGTGCAAAACCAAGACTGCGCAGCAATTGCTTACTGCAGCCTTTCCAAATCAGATTGAAAAGCACACTTAACGGTATGAACGGTATAACGGTATAAACAATGTTACGGTTATTACTGTTCAATTAAGTGGTTCACGGTATCTTTAACGGTATACCGTTATACACTGGCAACGCTGATACAGAAACAGAAGCAAATACTACACCAAATCTTAAAAATTCCCAGGACCTTAATGCACCAAATGTCAGGCAAATAGATTAATGTCTGCTATTAGACACTGCATCAAATACAATTCTTCCAAAACCCCACACAATATCAAAAGAGACCTTATGATTTTATACCAAGAACTTTTGAGGGAAACTATCACCACATGTGGGAGAAAAGGGTCTCAGCATTGTAATAAGATGCAAAGAGATGTGTTCTTCAGTTTTAGTAGGACATGGCATGCTTCTAATGCACTAATTAAGCCACCCAATAGCAATTACTGCCTCATACCCATTGTACTGGGACATTTTCCTTTAAAATGCAAATTCTAAATCCATTTTATAGAACTATCTTTCTGACAATCTCCTAGGAATCTTTTTAAATCTAGCAAGTTTTTGGTCTGTGTTACAGGCCAAAATTGCCTTAAAATGCATGATCTGGCACAGTTTTGGTTTTTCACAATGATTCCCTGCAGGAACGCTGTTGCTGTTTGGACGCCAATTCTCTCTTCAATGGACGGGAAGAACGTGTTTTATTAGGACATTATAAGGGGGTGAAAAAGTAGGCATCTCTGAGAACAATGTACAGTACAGGTATGATCTGCTATTATATACAAACCATTACATTACTCAATAGGAGCATGGGAATGGTTACATACATTATTTGTAGAGGTTGGGAACTATGGCCGGCGGCATTTCAGTAAATCCACTGCTGTTACCACCATGACAATGGTAAATCTGTAATGAAAGGCAACCCTCAGATACCACGGGTGCTAATCATCAAGAAACATCCTTTGTGTATATGTATTTAAGGTCATGAGGTGGTATTTAAATAGTTTCACATGGTCTGCACCATCATTAGAAGGGACACTGCTGATGTAGACTGATGGATACTTTCAGACTTTAGTGTAGGAACCGCTACCGTCATCTTCATTGTGGGACTCTAACATGCTGCTGCTGCTCTCCACTGTGAAGAGTCCTGCCTGGAAGTCTGTGTATTCTTCCTGATAAGGGTCCACACCAACTTCATCTCACATCTTTCAACTTGGAGGTGTCTTCCAACGTCGTAGGAGTCAAAGCAGTTGTTTTGCTTTAACCTAGCCATGGGGGTCACTGGAACCATGAAGTCAGAGAGACTTGAACTACTATTGCTGCAAGCCAGACCCAAACCAGACACTTGAAATGACCACTGCACCTGCACCCCCTAGACCTCCATTAAGTGGACCAACGGCATGAGAAGTTTGTCCCAGCAACCCTTACATTGAGGTGTTGTCACGCCCCTACGTTCCATGAACACATCTCACAATACAGCTCCCACTATCTCCACCAAAATACATGCCAAAAAACGCTCTCCCCTGCAGGCCTGCCGGCAAGGAATGGGACCAGGTCAACGACGCCGGTTCTTGCCATCTCAGCGTTGGTTTCCATTCCGGCGGTGGCAGTTGCCATGGAGACGCGCTACAGGCATTCTACGTCTCCGTTGCCGGCACCTGAGATCTCCTCCTTCAGCACGTTCGATCACGTGACGGATGACGAGAGTCATGTGATCATTAGTCAGCGTTCAAAAGGGGCGCGCTGACTGCCCTTCAGCGCTTCACAGCTGATCCTGTTGGGCACATTACGGACTACGGACTCAGATTACTACCACTGGCCTCGGATTGATTTTGGACTCTGATTTTGGCTTCTTCCTTCACGGTACCGTTGTTTGGAACTATTTTCTACCAGATTCGACCACATTTCTGTCCCTGGATTGCTATTTGGATTACCCTTTGTTATGAACTATGTTCTTGGATTACGCACTTTTCAACTGATTGACTTACGTTTTCTGGCTTCTACGTAAGGTGGTGATTTCATTCATACTAAGTGCTTTACCAACCTGTCATCTGGTCGTCACCCTTGCCGGCTGCCTCCGACAAACATCTTTACACCATTATTAAGTCCCGACCAACTCCTAAGGGTAAGCCTTATTCTAGACTTATTACACATTCATATACAAGTCTGGGATTCTGTGTTTTTGACCTAACTTTGTGTTTACCTTACAGTGGTCCGGCATCCTCAGGCATTCCTGGTTGCGGCTGACGAAGATCACCACCTGTGGCCTCAAGGACTGCTCGGGCAGTAATTTCTTGTTTGCTCAAGTGGTACTTGGGGACGGAGGTTTCATCGGCTACACGACCATCAAGTCTTGACAGGTGTGCTCTTAATGAATCAGAGTGCAGGAGAGGAGACAATGGATGTTTTTGTCATCCCTTGTTCCCACAGAGAGCAATAGGGTGAAAAGACATAACCTGTAGTCCCCCTTGCCTGAAAGTAGGTGGTGGGCGTTGCTAGGATTCCTCCATGAACAGTAGGAATTTGGAGCTGCAACTTCCCTCAAGGTGAAACCCGTTTCCCACAACGTATATCTTCAGTCAGAATTTGCTTTATTTCTGAACAAATTCCCATAAAAGCACAACAAACAAAAATAGCTCATACAAAAATATGTAATCAAAGATTACAGCGAATAATACAATTCCAGTACACCATTTATAAAAAAACCCGTATTTTCAGATGTTTACTTCTCCAAAGGCAAGCTGTATTAATAAAGCCAACTACTGCAAAAATAACATTTGTATGTGCAGTCATCTTACAGAGCATGTGTGCATATGTTACAGAAATGATACAATATTTGATTAATATTGGTAGCAGCCATTTTCCCCAGCTGAGCTGTATCCCGGACAAATTAGAAGGAAATGAACCTCAGTGACAGACAGGACATGCACTTGTCACATTTTGTTGCCACCTAATTAATCAGCAACTGGGAAGATGTTTAATCTGAAGTGCAAATAAAGAAACCTTTCCCTGAATGGGGTTATCATGCCCAAAAAGGTAGGCTTTAGATTAGATACCCTTGGAACATGTTTCCACAAATCACAACTTCATCTATTGTATTGAGCCGAATGCTTTTTATGGGAAACTTTTGGGACTGCCTTAAACCCATGCAAAGAACTGAACCTGAGCTTACCTGGAACATTGTTGCCTTTGCTCCTAGAGTATGAAAGGAACACTTAACCTTAAGACTGGTGCTGCCTTACAAGGTATGCAGTTTTATGTGTGTAATACTCGCCCTAGCCCTCCTACACCCAAACACAAACTTAAGCACCTAACACTATTGCTCAGCATTAATGAGCTATTTGACTGTTAATCTAAAGTGAAGTGGGTGGATTCCTTTGACCACCACAGTGGTGATGTATGTTTTTAATGCTTACCTGCTTTTTGAAGTGTGTTTTGCTTGATGCATACTTTTGTACTTACTTGTTTCTTTATTTATTTAGTATGGCGTGCAAAACCCAGAGGTAACAGGGCGCAACAGAGAACAGGAAGATAAGATTACATAAAAGCTCGGTTGCATGATAAGGCACATATGAGTATAAAGCGCATAGCATTACATTACGTAGAATCTGGTGAAAGGACATATTTACATATATACATACAGTTTAATTACATTTCGGCAGGTCAGCTAAGGGATGTACATATATACAGTCAGGTTGGCTATAGTTTTTTAGTGTGAGAGGGCACAGATCAGATATGGGGATCATTGGATGATCGTAACCAGGTGAGAGTGTTTCGCCTAAAGCTGTAGTAGGATTGGTCTGCTCTGATGTTGAGTGGGAGGGCGTTCCAATGTTGGGCTGCCATGACAGGGAAGCTACTGCTGTACCTGCAGGCAGTAAGAGTTAATACTCTGGTGGGGCGGGTGGAAGTTTTTTTTTTTTACTATTCTGGCTGCGAGATAGGGGGGGGCTGCATTTTTTAAGCATTTGAAGGTGAGTGATGCCGTTTTGAGTGAGATGCGGTCACAGATTTTGAGCCATTTGTGTTCTCTTCTTTTGTTAGAGATGTGTTCCTTGGAGGGTAAGTTAAGGGCTGTTCAGAGTGCATTGTTTTGCAGTGTTTGAAGTTTGTCGGTTAAATATTTGTTGGCTCCTAGGTACATGGCATTACAATCACGTCTGGAGAGTACTAGGGCATTAGCGATGATGATGCAGCTAGCTTGGGAGAGGAATGCTCTACTTGCCCCGATTAGCTTGCACATGTAGGCGGTAGAGGATGCTAATGAGTTTACTTGTTTTTTTAGTGACAAGGCTGAATCTAGATGAAAGCCTAAAGTTTTCACTGTTTTGGCAACTTTGATGGTGTTGCCATCGATGTTGAAAGCCTTGTAGTTGGGGCTGAGTTTTTTTAGATTGGCGTTGGAGACGAGGAGCAGGATTTCGGTTTTCGCATCATTCAGGCATAAGCCGTGTGTGGCCATCCATGCCTGAATGATGAGATATATTTTGTTTACCAAGGCCGTATCTGAGTCGAAGTTCCCCAAAAGGGGTATGAGGATCTGGGTGTCATCTGCATGATTAGTGTATGTGACACCCAGTCTGTCCAACTTGTCAAATAAGGGCTTGGTAAAGATGTTGTAGAGGGTTGGGGAGACGCAGGAGCCCTGGGGTACACCGCAGGTTATTTTGATGGGGTCCGCTGAGGTTAGTGAGGAGAAGACTCTCATAGTTCGATTGACCAAGAATGATTGGATCCAGGCTATGGCCTCTTTCGAGAAGTGGGCAGCCGGGGCCAGGTGTTCACACAGGACTGTGTGATCCACCAGGTTGAAGGCCGCCGACAGGTCGAGGAGGAGTAGCATGGCAGTGTTTCCTTTGTCGTTAATCTCGTTGATCTGGGTTTTAAGATCGATTAGGGCTGTCTCAGTACCATGCTGCTGTCTGAATCCAGATTGGCGGGCGCCTAGTAGTTTGTGAGTAGTTTCTAGATATTGCTGGATTTGTAGGTATGCTACTCTGTCTATTATCTTTAACAGGAACGGTACCGTGGTGATGGGCCTGTAGTTAGTGGGAAAAGCGGGGTCTAGGGTTTGCTTCTTGAGGAGAGGCAGAACCCAGGTTTCTTTGAGATTACTTGGTATGGTGTTGGAGGAGAAGGATGCGTTGATCAGTTTGGTTATAAAGGGAGCTAGGTCCCTGGCAGCATCCTTGATTATTTGGGGTGGGGAGTTGTCGCCTTTGCAGTTGGATGGTTTAAGTGAGGCTATAACCCTTTCTGTTTCTAGGATGGATATTTTAGCGAATCTGAAAAGATTCAGGCCTGATGGGTTGGTTGTTTTGGCATGATTGCTAGGAGATGATGCGTTAGGGGTTAGGGAGTCTTTTTGCAGTGTGATCTTAGTTTTGAGAGTTTTGATTTTGTTGGTTAGAGCGTTTTGGACGCTGGTACACCATTGTTTGTCTTTAGTTATGTTATCCGGTGATGGTATGGGAGATTCTAGTTCCCTTAGTATAGCAAATAGTTCTCTGGTATTGGAGCTGGATTTTTCGATTCTTTCATTAAATAGGTTCTTTTTAGTGAGAAAGATTTCTTTTTTGTAATTATTGGCGGAGAGTTGAAGTTGTAATTTGTTCTCTTCTGTGGGTGTATTGCGCCATTGGGTTTCTAGTTTCCTTTTGCGCATTCTTTGTCCTTTCAAATGGGGGGTGAACCAGGTGTTCAGGTGAGCTTGTTGTTTGCTTTTTTGAGGGGCGATTGAGGTCTAGTCCTTTTTTCATAGCCTTGTTGTAGCTTTCTACTAGGCATTCTGGATTTAGGTTGTCGGGGAGAGCATTGAGGGTTGGCAGTAGAAGTGGTAGGAGGTTGTCAGGAGTTATATTTTTTTGCTCTAGTGGGCAGTGGTGGTGCCATGATCTTTTCTTTGCAGACTTCTTTATTGAGTGATAATGTGAAGTCAATGAGGTAGTGGTCTGTCCAGTGTTGAGGAGTGGTTTTGGTGATGGTGGTATCTCAGTTCAAGGTGGCGATCCAGTCCAAGGTCCCACCTTTATTATGGGTAGGGGTAAGTACTTTTTGGGTTAGGCTGTGTTCAGATAGCATGTTGGCTATGGCTTGTGCTGGTTTATCATCAGGGTCGTTCAGACCAAGATTCAGGTCGCCTAGTAATAGTATTTGAGAGGTGTCTTTTGTATTGTTGGCTATGAGACTGCATAGGTCTGCCTCGAATAAGCCAATGGGGCCAGGTGGCCTATATATTAGGCAGATGGTTAAGGTGCGGCAAGTTAGAGATGGGTAATTTGGCTGTGAGCAGCTTGCAGGATTTGAGAGGTGATTGAGTGAATGGTCTTAGCTCGAGGTTGGTCTTTGCTATAATGGCCAGACCGCCTCCTCTGTTATTGGGTCTGTCCATTCTGATTATTTGATAGTTTTCAGGGATGGCTATTGAGAGTGCTGGGCCTGCTGCTTCATGCAGCCAGGATTCAGTGATTGCTAGTAGGTCGAGGTTGTTAGTGGATAAGGTGCCTGCTATTTCCGTGGGATGGGCCACTAGGGATCTAGCGTTGATCAAGGTTCCGGATAGAGTGGTTGTGTTGGGTGAGTCCTGGATAGTTATAGGGATAAATTTGGATTGGGTGGAGTTATTGCAGGGCGTGGTTAGGTTAGGACATACTTTAGGGTGTCGTGAGGTGAACTAGCATAAGGCAGCACATAAGGCAAGGCACAGCAACTAGTGGGAGGCAGGGCTAGGCTAGTAGTGGCAGCAGTGGTAAGGTGCAACAAATAGCATCAGGAAGGTAAGGCGCAGCAACTAGTATAAGGCAGGGCTAGGCTAGTAGTGGCAGAAGTGGTAAGGTACATCCAACTAGCATCAGGCAACACATAGGGCAAGGCACAGCAACTAGTATGAGGTAGGGCTAGGCTACTAGTGGCAGCAGTAGTAAGGTACATCAACTAGCATAAGGCAACACATAATGCAGGCACAGCAACTAGTATGAAGCAGGGCTAGGCTAGTAGTGGCAGCAGTAGTATGGTATACCAACTAGCATCAGGCAACACATAATGCAGGCACAGCAACTAGTATGAGGCAGGGCTAGGCTAGTAGTGGCAGCAGTAGTAAGGTACATCAACTAGCACCAGGCAACACATAAGACAAGGCACAGCAACTAGTATGAGGCAGGGCTAGGTTACTAGTGGCAGCAGTAGTAAGGTACATCAACTAGCATAAGGCAGCACAGCAGTTATGAGGCAGAGCTAGTGCAGTCTGACTAGTGTGTGACAGACTTAATGCATAACAGGACTGATACATAACGGCAGCAGTGGTATGGCGTGTCAAGTGGCATCAGGTGAGACAATTTGTATATGTGGCCACCATATTGAGACACAGCGACTAGCGGCAATTCATATCAAATTAGTGGGTGGATGGCTGGTGCCGTGGAAGTTTGATACAAGGCCGCGCTGATAAGGTATCAGCAGCTGTCGTGCCGCGCAGCGGTTAGCATGCGTTAGGGCTTGTAGAAAAAAGTTGCGCGAGAGTAGTAAGCAGTCTTAAGTGTTATCTGTCGTGTATTTGGCTGATGTGCTTACCGGCTTCTCATGTTGGAGTTAGGGGAAGGCAGCGGCGAGCGGATGTTGTGGGTAGTGGTCCTTCCGCGTGGGGGGCTGGCGGGTGGGAAAGGAGCAGAGTCTGTGGTCCTAGGCATAGAAGGCATCGGACAGGCTTGGGACAGGAGCCTTTTTTCTCCTGCCTTCTTTCGCGGGCCCACGGTTGCCTGCCGGCGCAATGTGATTGGCTCAGGTTAAAGCAACACAGCCAATCCGGTCACTTCTAGCCATATGGCTCAGGGTGCTGCTGGTCGGATTTCGATGGCGGCCATGATGGATAAGACAAACCTCATGGCTCTTAATGGCGGATGGTGCTGGATTCAGCGAATATGTGCTAATTAGATGCTTTTTCGGGAATCTGGCACTTTCCTTGCTGAAGCAGATGCATAGAGGCAAATTTAGCTGCTGGCTAATCAAGGGTGTAGAGCGTCCGCAAATAAAGCTCAGGGTGCTGGTACTGGATTCCCAAAGCTTACCTTAACTCCCAGGAGGGTGAAGGTGGTGTGGATGCTGCTCCTGCAGCTCCAGGGGAAGCAACCAGAGCTCCAGCCACACCACTTGTGTGGACCTGTTACTTACTGTTGGGGAAGATTTTCTTTCTGATGCTTTCCTCCTATACATACTTATGGGAAACCCTTTAATTGTGCTTGGTTTGGACATGTGACTTTTTGGAGGTAGGTAAAGTCTTCTGCTTTACGTTCCTTAATTTTTGGCTTATTCTTATGGGCAAACTGATCAGTCCATAAGATTATCAGTACTGAGGGACTGTCCCTCTGTGTGGATTTCTTGTATTGTTAAAATTGCACACACAACCCTAAAGCAGTGGTCTTGGGGATAGAGGGCTGGTTCGGGGGGGCAGGAGACTCTTTAAAAAGGGATTAAGAGGCCTGTGTTTAATACAAAAAAGGATAGGATTAAGCTGGCTGCTTTCAATAGAAAATGTAAGCATTAGGAAATCTGCTTATATTTTAGCTTTGGCTCCCCAGGGTGTCCCCAACCTCTAGTTGTGGGCGTGGGTGGCCCAGAAACAATTTTTTTACTCCAGGGTGGGGGGAGGCTTGGTATGAAAAGTCTGAATACCACAGCCCTAAACTGAAGGGCGGTTAGGATACCTTGTATCTTTATATCCAATATCTTTACTGTAGTGACTTTTTGGTCATATTTACAATGAGTCTAGGACAGGCATCACCTGGTTGTTCAGTGGAAAGGTGCCTGGAACCGAGAACCAAGTACTAAAACCAAGACCCTAATTAAAAAATTACCTCTGCACCCATGACCCCTGGGTCGACCTCGACTGGACCAAGCATGGAAGACTTTGTCCCCAAAGGAATTAGGAACCTCTGCAGTGGTCTCTAGAGAAATCCAAACCAGGGAGGTAAGTTAACCTACCTCCCCCACACCCTCTTGTTCTCCAAAGAGTTACATGACCATAAAGTCCTGTCCCTAAATCACTCCTTCCTAACTTTGTTCGGTGGAGGCCTGGTCAAAGGTGCCTTCCTAGGGCTATCCAAGTGTACAGGAATGAGTGAGTTACTTGCATTTTTTTTTCTTTTTAATGTTTTTAAAATTACGTTTGTTTTATTACAAACCTTTCATATTTTCCAGTTATTACAATTCATCCTTTACAGTATAATCTCAACCTACAAACTATCAACAGTAGAAACAAGGTTAAAAAAACATTTACACCTTAAACAGACAAAATAAAAAATTTCATCCAGGAATTTTGTCACAGCAAAAATCATGGGCGAGTTCTCCCCTATTATGACAATACTCCACCAATCGTCCACCGTCAAGGTTTTAACAATTTTACCAATGTCACTTAGATATTTCGTTTTTAAAAGATGTTAGGCCATTGCATTCCACAACTAGGTGTTGCAAAGATTCAATCAATTCTTCCTTTTTACAGAATCTACAATATGACACAGCCCAATCTATCTGCCGCTATACAATTAACACCTCTCTAGTAAGCATTAGATTTTGACATAGTCGCATAAATGAATCCCGCACCCGACCACATGGGAACTTAAGTATACCGGTAGTTGTTTGATGGCTCTCCTTTCATGTAACAAATTCAAAGATAATCTATATGTACTCTGTTTGTCTTGTGTATTGATTTAATCTTGTCTCAATATTCTGATTTTGACCTTCTCCAGATTTGTCAATATCTCCACCGACAAAACTAAACTATTTACCCAATTTTTACACTTTACATTCCAAGAATTAAGGAACCATTCACTTCTCTGGTTTTCCCAGTTTCTTAGGATCTCAAAAGGAGGGAGTTTATCTAGCATGATACACTTACAAAACAATGTTAAGGATTTCCATAAGATGATAGAATGGAGAGATTGCAAGACTAGTTCATACCCAACCAGTGTCATTGAAAAACTATTAGGAAGATAGAGTACTCTTCTCCAAAAGTCACCCTCAAGAAGCTCCCAGAATTGCCACAGGATGTGCAAAGCCAATTCAACTCTCTATGCTAGAATCAGGGCCACCTTCCATTTATAAAAAGTTACAATCGGGCACATAGTAAACCTCTCATACTTTCTATGTAGCACCAAGGCTTGGGTTACCAGATATTTAAATTTTGATCTCAATAACCACATCCATCCTTTGCATTTATACTGTAGTTAATAGGGACACCCAGGTAAATGAACGAGTCAGCCCGGTCCAGTTTCAGTTTACCCATGTACCATTTGAACCTTGCAGCAGTAAATAGATACGTCAATTTGGGAATCTCCTTTGTAATTACTACTTCTCCTCAATCGCTCACTCTTTTGGAAGATGGGGTGAGGGGGACCTATTTTTTCGATCCGGGAGTCTTCAAATTCCGCAGGAATGCTCTTGATCCATTAGATTTTGGTTTATTTAACACTGCTATTTTTCGTCTTTCTTTTCTTTTTCCTGCTTGCTTTCTCAGCATGTTGTTGCTGCTTCTTTGGATTTTCAAAGATAGAGAACAGCTTCACACTTGGCGCATTGTTTCCAACTCTATTTGTTTCACAGCTAGCGCGTCAACCATTTTCTGCAAGTAGCTGTTGATTGGTCCTACATTGCTTTCACTAATCCCCGCCCCCATCGTCGTCCTGTATTGCACAGGACCTCTCTTCCACTAAGACCATCTCATTTTCCAATGGTATCCCTCGATTCAAGGACTCCACAAAGTCATACTCCCAGGTAGTGTCCCGAGGTACCAGAGCAACAGGTATTTGTGAATATTTGCACTTTTGAGTCTTAGTAAGTTCCATCTGGGACATTTGCCATAGGGTCATGGACACAGTATTTTCCTCGGGAGGTGTTTGAGCCAGTTTGTCTTTTTTCATGGAGGCATCTTAGCCATTTCATGGCTTCTAAAATACAGCCTATCAACGTTTTTATCCGCCTCTTCACCTCTCGCCAGGTCATAGAGCCTTCCTTGCCATTGAGCAGACAGATCGATTCTCTGTCCAACCTGGCTTGTATTATTTTTGCAAAAGATTCCAAAAATATTAGCTTTGTGTGAATCATTGCCAAAAAGGTTGCTTGATCTTTTATTGTCTCATTTGTTGTTTCAAACAATTTTGTAAAGGGATTTAGCGCAATTGTCAATACTGACATTATGTTATTCTGTATCTGGGCCATTGCTGCAGATAACAAATGTTGATCACATAAGTGTCTAGTGGTACGAAAAGTCGACTCATTTTGTGAGGGATCCGACAATAAAGATGAAGAGGTTTGAGTACCTTGTAAATGCCCCTCCAGATCCCGCAATAATCACTCTGCCGCAGTCGAATGCTGACCATCCAAAGTATTTGGGTCTAAATTATGTTCAAAGGGAGTACTCATCTGGATAAGAACTTGTTCAGGCTTGGTAAAACGCTTGTATTCAGGTGAATCAGGCTGGGCAAAAATGTCTTCCAGGAAGGCACAGTCATTATTCACATGAAGAGTTTCATTTGATAGAAGAACAAGTTACTCTCTTACCTGGTAACGCTCTTTCGATGGGATGGTCGGACGACGTATTCCATATCTTTGACAGTAATCACCACAGCTGTGCTGCTTTGAAAAATTTTCAGCGTCTGCGTCCTGCGTTGATGACGTCGATGCGCCGTCCCCGAGGACCTCCTCCGATGGCCGCCGTCACCCGATGTGATAAGTAGGACGCACGACGCCCGTAGCCTCAGTTGTAGTTTTTTCCCCAGATCGTGTGACACCAGTCTTCTGCCAGTCAGACACACAACGCCTTGTGGAAACGCTAGCTGCAATCGCATAAGAAATTCTGCAGCGGGGAAGGTAGGGAGGGAGCGATATGGAATACGTCGTCGGACCATCCCATCGAAAGAACGTTACCAGGTAAGAGAGTAACTTGTTCTTCGAGGGGATTGGGTCCTCCGACGTATTCTATATCTTTGACAGACTCCCAAAGCAGTACCAAAGCAAGGAGGTGTGAACAGAATTTAGAACACAAATTTAGCATGCCCAATCAAATTGCGGAATATAGGACTGCCTTTCCAAAGGCCAGATCCTGCCCTCTGATGGAATCGAGGGAGTAGTGACGTACAAAAGTATGCACTGAAGCCCAGGTGGCTGCATCAGAGATGTGACGAATATGAACTCCCCTCTGCAGGGCAGTAGACGCAGCCACTCCCCTGGTAGAATGGGCCTGCAAGCCAGCCGCAGGATCCTTACCTGCCAAGCGGTAACACTCGGAGATAGCTAAAATAATCCAACGAGACAAAGGCCCTCATTACAAGTCAGGCGGTGGACCATGGTGCTATTAGCACCATGGTCCATGGCGGATTCCGCCATGGTGGATGGCGGACTTACCGCCCCATTCCAAGGTGAGTGGGGCGGTAATTCCCCATTTACCATTTGCCCTTCCCCATTCCCATTTTTGCCCCATAGGGCATAATGGGGATGGGGAAGGTGCTAATTACGGCACCGTAAATTACGGTGCCGTAATTAGCACCAAGGTCTCTTAGCGCCTTGGACTTTAACGCCTGCAAAAAGCAGGCGTTAAAGTGTGAATCAGGCGTTAAGGGTTAACGGCGCCGACGGCGCCGTTAAACCCTTAACGCCCGACTTGTAATGAGGGCCAAAGTCTGTTTCGTCACAGCTTGTCCCAAACGCTTTCCAGCGTAACCAATGAAAAGTTGATCGTCCACTCTGACCCGGGACATGCGCGAAATATAAAAGCTCAACGCTCTCCTAGGATCAAGCCTATGGAGCCTCTCCTCTTCCTTAGCAGGATGTGGAGGAGGATAGAACGCCGGAAGAACAACCTTCTGGCTCAAATGAAATTCCGAAACCACCTTCGGAAGAAAAGAAGAACGAACTCTAAGGACAACCCTGTCCTTATGAAACACAGTGAAGGGTGGCTTAACTGAAAGTGCCTGTAACTCACTCACTCTGCGAGCGGAAGTAACCGCAACCAAAAACACAGTTAACAGCCTCAAAGGGCAAGAATGTAAAGGCTCAAATGGAGCACCCATAAGAAACTTAAGAACAAGGTTCAAATCCCAACCGGGCACCAGAAAAGGTGACGGAGGGAACACATTAGTGAGCCCTTTCAAAAACTGAGAAATTAAAGGAATCTTAAAATAGGAACATTCTTCAGACGAGCGCTTAAATACGGACAGCACTGCCAGGTAACCTTTAATGGTGCCCACTTGCAAGCCCCTGTGGGCCAAAGAAAGCAAAAAAGACAGAACCATGGGAATGTCACATTCAAAAGGATCCACATTCTTAACTCTGCACCAGTCGCAGATTTTACGCCAACGGCAATGGTACAGAGACGTTGTTGCCGGCCGTCTGGCCGAGAGCAACACCTCCAACACGTCTTCAGGGAGGCCCCAATCCTTATACCTCAACCCTTCAGAAGCCAAGAGTGAAGGTTGAGGGATCTGACCCCTCTCCCGTGAGAGCAGATCATCTCGGTAGGGAAGATGACGTGGAGGGCAGACGGACAGGTCGAGAAGGTCCAGGTACCACGTTTTGCGGGCCCACGCCGGAGCAATGAGAATCAACCGGGAACCGAACCTCTGTAACCTCAGCAGTACTAGCGGGATGACGGGGACTGGAGGAAACGCGTACAGCAGTGGGAATGACCACTCCACCACCAATGCGTCTCCTAAGGCTCCTTTTGGAGGAAATTCCCACAAGCAGAACCTTTCGCACTTCCGGTTGACACTGGAGGCGAAGAGATCCACTTGAGGGGTCCCCCAAAGGGCAAAGATCTCCAGCAGAATCTCCTGAGCCAGCTCCCACTCGTGAGAGATTGTGCTCTGCCTGCTCAGAGCGTCCGCTGTCTCGTTGTCGTCTCCGGCCAGATGAACAGCCAAGATCGAAACTTCCTGCTGGATGGCCCAGAACTCGAGCTGCATCGCCTCCCTGCACAGAGGAAGTGACCCGGCCCCCCCCCTTTTTGTTGAGGTAGTGCATGGCCACCGTGTTGTCCGTCAGGATCAGGAGACTCTTTCCTCGCACAGTCGGCAGAAAAGCCTTCAGGGCTAGCCTGATGGCCCTCAGCTCCAACAGATTGATATGGAGTCTGGACTCCGACGGAGACCAACGACCGCTGACTGTCAACTCGTTGGCATGAGCTCCCCATCCCGTGAGGGATGCGTCCGTCACGATCGTCACCTCCGGCCAGGGAAGCCAAAACGGAGCCCCCTTCATCAGATTGCCTTTGACGGCCCACCACAGAAGGTCCTGGGCGAATGAGGGCGGCACCTGAACAGGGTCCGACATCCTGCCGGAAGATTGCGACCACTGCATCTTGAGTGCCCACTGCAAAGATCTCATCCGCAGACGAGCCTCTGGCACCAGAAGAATGCAGGATGCCATGAGTCCGATTAACCTCAAGAACTTGAACGCCGGGAGCATCTGGGCAAGTTGAAACTTGTGCACCATCTGCTGAATGTGAAGAGCTCGCACCTGGGGAGGAAAACACTGTCCCAGGGATGTGTCGAGAACTGCTCCGATAAACTGGAGCCGCTGTGTTGGCGTCAAATGGGACTTCTTTAAATTGAGGGAGAAGCCAGCTTGTGAAGGGAGTGGCAGGTGATGGACAGATGATCCAGGACTTGCTCGGGAGAGCTCCCCCTGATCAACCAATCGTCCAGGTAGGGGTAGACGTGAATCCCCCCTTTCCTGAGATGCGCTGCCACCACCACCATGAGCTTGGTGAAAACCCGCGGGGCGGAGGTCAATCCGAACGGCAGGACCTGAAACTGAAAGTGCGAGTCGCCAAACGCGAACCTCAGGTACTTCTTGTGCTTGGGATGGATCGGCACATGGAAGTAAGCGTCCTTGAGGTCGAAAGACACCAACCAGTCCTGAAGTTGAAGGGCCTGGAGGACTTGAGAGAGAGTTACCATCTTGAACTTGTCCTTCCGGAGGAGTTTGTTCAAACCGTGCAAGTCCATGATGGGTCTCAATCCCCCGTCTTTCTTCAAAATCAAAAAGTAAGGGTAATACCATCCCTTGTTCCTTTCCGCTACAGGCACCAGTTCTATGGCGCCTATCTCCAGCAGGGCTTGTATTTCCTACGCAAGGAATGGATCCGGACTCTTCAAAGTGAGGTTCCCAGGTGGATTGTTGTGAGGCCTCTGCCGAAAGGGAAGACAGTAGCCGTGGGTTATGATCTCCAGAACCCACACATCTGAAGTAATGGCACGCCACTCTACAAGATGCTGCGCCAGCCTTCCCCCAACCGGCGAACATGGGACATGGCCTCATGACTGAGTGGTAGTGGCTGCTGCGGTGCCTGAGGGCAAAGAGGCAACTGCCCGAGCGGCCTTGGCACCTCGAGTACTCTGTTTTCCACCTCTGGTACTCCTACGGTGGCCTCTTTGACAGCTCCTCTCGCTTTACTGAAGGACGAGTAATAATGAAAGGAACCTCCCCTCCTTTGTTGTCCCCTAGGACGAAAAGGCGGAGGTTGTCGAACTGCAGCACCCAATGACTTCGCTTCAGCTTTGGAGGTCTGCAACCTCTCAAAGCTCTCGTCAGCCTTGCTGCCAAAAATATGTTCACCGTCAAAGGGCATGTTGAGGAGCCGGAACTGCACATCAGGAGCGAACCCCGACTTCCGCAACCACGCAAACCTGCGTATTACGGTGCTCGCCGCCATGGACCGGCTGACACAATCTGCCATGTCCAAACCCCACTGAACGGCCTCACACATGGCATCCTTGCCATCCTGGACCATAGCAAGGAAACCATCCCGTTCGTCCCCTTCGGGAATATGTTCAGCCGCTAATGCAACACAGTTACACAGAGTGTGTGTGTGAAACGAGACAAGGCACATACAGAGTTGGCCGCCTGAAGCGCCATACCCCCTGAAGAAAACACTTTCTACGCCCAGCCATCAAAACGTTTGTCGGGGCTGTAGCCGCCTGCACCACCAAACTCTCCGGAGTGGGGTGCCTGGACAAGTAGCAGGGGTTGCTACTGGCTGGACAGTAGTTTCGCGACAAAGACTTGCCCACTGCCGGGAGACTCTCCGGAGCAGTCCAAGCCGCCACCACCCTTCTCTGTAGAGCCATATGAAACGGCAGTACCGGGTCAGTGGGGGGACCAAGATCGAGGATGTCCGTAAGATCATCCTGAACAAACTCCCCTGGGGGAGCCCACCAACCCAAGTACTCGGTGACCCGAGACATAAGGCGCCGGTACGAAGAATCGGCATGAGTGCCAAGCTCCGGCCTACAAAACTCCACCTCCGGAGAGGTGTCCAGTCCACTGGCATCATGCAGTGACTGCCTCAGGTCCTCAAATTGGCTATGGCCCGAGAGAAGCTCATCTGGCACCTTATCCAGAACCAAGCCCTCATCAGAGCCCTCATCAACCTCTGAAATGTACTCCAGGGGGTGAGAGGAAGGCACCTGGGGACCAAAGCTATGCCTGACCTTAGCCAGAGCCTTTCTATGGGCTTCCCCCATGCCATGGGGCCTCTCCGACACCACCGCCTCGAAAGGCGTCGAGGGCGCCGAACGAATCGGCGCCGGCGTCGAGAGAATCGCCGTCAACGTCGAGTGAATCGGCATCGACGTCAGCCGAAGCGTCGCCAACATCGGCGGCGTCAACACAGGCCTCGAAGCTGGAGCTCCGAGCGTGTCCTTCGACGACCTAGGCGCCAACAGCGTCAACGACCTCCTCGAAGACTGCACAGGATCACGCGGTCTCAAGCGTGTCGAGGACCGGGACCTGGAACGGGCATGGCGAAAACGGTTTCCCTTGTCCAAGCGGGACCTCTCCCGCAAACCGTGCGGACCACCCGAGCCCGAAGGCGTGCGAGCGGTGTCTCTCGACCGATCACGACTGACCCCACTCGGAGGCGTGGACGGACCAGTGCCCTGCGATTCGAGAATCACTAACATCTTCTTCCCGAAGGAAGCCCATTCCTCCGGTGTCGCTTGCATGGTGGGAGAAGCGACCCGCCGATGGGCGGAGTCCACGGAAGACGACAGGGAAGGCGACCGATGCCGGTGCTTCCAGGAATGCCTCGAAGAGGCAGAGGAGTGGCGAGACCGACTCCTGGAAGGAGACCCACTGGACCTCCGACGATGACGTGGAGAGTCGAGAATCATCCGTCGAAAGCCCCGCAGACCTCGACTTCCGGGGCTTAGACACCCTACCTACCGACAACTTCTTCTTGCGCTCCCGCAAGGCCTTGGCCGTGAGCGACTGGCAGTCAACACAGTCGTCCGTGTCGTGGGCCTCCCCGAGGCACCAAAGGCAGGCGTCGTGCAAGTCCATTACCGACATCTTGGACCCACAGTCCCTGCATTTTTAGAAGCCCGGACGCAGGGTTGAAGACGAGGTAGACATCGTCACAAACAGGCCTTTTCACAAAACCGAACGGGTTCAAAGAACCGAGAAGACAACAGAAACTCCAAAGAGTCGAGGCGTACTGAGATTCACGAAGCGAACACGTTAGTGTAAAAAACAGAACTGAGGCTACAGGCGTCGCGCGTCCTACTTATCACATCGGGTGACGTCGGCCGTCGGAGGAGGTCCTCGGGGACGGCGCATCGACGCAGGACATTTTCCGAAGCAGCACAGCTGGGGTGATTACTGTCAAAGATATGGAATATGTCGGAGGACCCAATCCCCTCGAATAACGTTCCTCTCTGTAAGTTTACCTATATGCCCAGGCTGCAGAGATTGGTAGGTGGTCGGGGGGAGAGTCATAACAGTAGGGTATGTTAACATTAAATGTTCTCCATTAATCCCAGTAGTTCTGTATGTTTTCATTGAGCTAATCGCATTTGGTGCCACCTCCATGCTAAAGGAGACACTGGTCGCATGCACAATTACGGTCTCCATAGGCTCCATTTCCCTGTTGTTCCCAGATTCCATGAATGCTGCTGATGTTATCGTGCCCTGTACCCCTCCCGTTCTCTGCTCAGATAATGCAGCCGTTAATGCTTTTTTTTACTTTACTGAAGCTTTGTCAAGAAGCACACTATTAGTGCCAAACACAATGTTTACCTCTGGGTCGCTGGGGGTGCTCATCTTGCAATTGCTCGTGGAAACGGATGGTTCTCCAGCTTGTCACCTGATGGCGAGTGCAAGGACTGCTCAACGTCATCAAGTGCTCTGCCAATGTTGTGCTGCGGTCTGATTTTTTTTTTTTTTTAATAAAGAGTCTGGCTTCGGGGTGGGGGGCGGGGGGAGGAGATAATGTTGCGGACTGTCTCGACCGTTGTGACTGCTCACCTCTGCTGCACAACTCCACAGCGATTTGCGCTGCACAAGGGTTTAAGTGTAGTCACACCCCTTTTTCCAAAGAACAGTGTAAAAAGTCTGCCAGAGAACAGTGCACTGCTGTGACTGCTCAACTCGGATGCTCAACTACTACTTACATTTTTTAATATTGCATCATAACCACAGACATCATCCAATCACATAGTAAAATTTTAGTGATTAAGTATTCGGGAACTGTTGTGTGGTTCCTCTAAAATGCTTCTACTAAACTTCATGCATTTGACTACTTACCTGTTTCACACTGGCTAATGAATCAAATACTTTCTTCTCCTAAGGGTGAATGTATATATCTATTTGGTTGTAGGTCAAAGGATCGAAAAAAAAATCCTTTTAGATTCGATCCTTTAACTGGACACCTATCTGTTTTATAGTAAGTGTGTGACAATATTTGCTTAGAGATTTCATTTGCTTAGTGTGTATTTTAAAAGCTGAATAAATCACAATATTTTCTTCTTCACCATCTAATTGGAATTATTGATGTTGCTTTATGTGAACTCATTGTATCCCTAGATCACTCTTGCAACCCTCCTGAGTCTAAGCCTTGCCCGCTTTGATACCCAACTTTGATTGGGCTTGGCTAGATCTTAGCGTCTTTCTTTTCACCATAATAAGTTGCCCTCTCAAAATACACCATCAGGGTTGACTTTAGAAATCCATCTCGATACTTACCTGTCTTTGTGAGTGTCAACTGTACTTTGCACCAAGTATACCACCTAAGCCTTACTAGTCTGCTACTAGTAGTCTTCTCAAAACCACCTCAACAAAGCAGGTTCTGAAAAACCCACTTAACCTATGCCAATATCTGTACACCATCCACTCTCTTATGGCACAATGTTAGGATGGTGGACAAAGCACTGGAATTTACGCAAGGGTTGCTGGTAGGACCTCCATTCAATCCGTCATCCTCCACACATGATACAGCAGGAAGTACCAGAAGAGAATTGCACATAAAATGTCTGCCACCTACCAATGAAGACTACACAGGCCACTGAGCAGGGAAACAGCATAAGGAACAGGGTACCTTTGGGTCACCTTGAGAGGCTTAACAATTGTCAGATTAACCAGCCAGATAAATACAACATTTCATGGGCACCTTGCAAGAGATGTGGATGAGGAGTCACCAAGTATAATACAAAAATAGGACTGGTTTCTCTGTTAGCTTTGAGAAGAGATTATTTGCACATAAAGGATTCCAAATAATCAATTATTTACTGTGTAAACTCGAATTGTGATCTGTCCAGCTCAGACACTTAACATTGCTCTCTCATAGTTAAGGTATGTTCAAATGTGAAGGCTTCTGCCAGTCCCAGTTTTCAATTGGAAATCAAGAAGTGTAGGGTCTGTGACCACATTTCTAGCATCTTTTGAAAAGGAAGGACTTGCTCATCCCACATGCAGAAAGTAACATCCATATTTGGTACTAGTCTTTGCTTCAAGCTAAATATTTGATATTTCCTCTGCAGAGATTGCTGCTTTGATAATGAAGAAAATGTGCAGAATAAACACGCATCTTCAGTTCACCAATGGTGACCCTCCAGTGCAGCAGTCACAATGATCCACACAGGCCACAAAAAGCAGATTTCTGCTCTAAACATAATTTCATGCCACGTCGAGAGGTATGAGGTTAGATTGAAGATGATGGTAGGCGAACTTGAACAGACTATTACAATTCTGAAGGGGTATAAGGCAAAGCAATTGAATTCGGGGAACTTGAAAAGTAGTTTTAAAGGTCAAAGGTGCGTAATGATTCAATTTGTGCATCAGGGTGGGGATATTTCATTGATTTGGGGATGGAAATAATGTGGCCGTATTGCCAAGGCCCTAGGTCCTTAAGACTGAGGTGGAATGTGCCCCCCAAGTAGAGCCAGCAGGAACAAATGAAGTACTCCTCATTCTGTTTGCCACATTCTGCCATTATAGGACCCTGACCCCACCTGAAGGTCCCACAGCAAAGGCAAAGCTTCACTCTGCAAGGCACACCAAAGGACCAACAAATGTTTCTTGGACATGGTGGAAGCCATGTTGACCTGTATTGATTGACTCAAAGGAATTATGTGACCATATAATGTAATGTAATTGTCATTTGTATAGCGCCTTTTCCCATTTGCATGGTCCCAAAGCTCAGTAGGTGAACGCTCTCAGAGGACCTAAATCCAGATATGGGAAATCCGTCAGAGGAGTTTAGAATATGTGTGTGCATTTAAGCCAATACGAAGATAGATAGGGTTGGCCAAGTCCATGCTAGCTACCCATGCCAAGCTGGCGTGTGGATGGGTGCTGTGAGATAGTCTAGAAAGTATGCTAGAGCAGGAGACTGACTCATGCGTGCAGCTAAACCACATTTTTGTCGTGGGGGATAGCTGAATTCTTATGGCAATGGTGTTGTGCGATGTGTCTTAGAGTACTGTATGATAGCAGATACATGCGGGTGGGTGGCCGAGCCTTCATCTTCCATAAGCATGGAGTGCGATAGGTACCAGTGTGTCCTGGCTGGTTTCTTAGCGGCAGCAGACTTTAGAAGGGGCACATTCAAAGTATGGCTAAATTCTAAACAGTGGCCCAATGCAACTGCGGCTGAAATCAACTTGGTGGCTATACTCAGAAATGCAGCTACATTTCACAGTGGCTATGCTCAGGAATGAAGCTAAAGCAAACCCAGAAGCTATACTCGAAAAAGCAGTAAAGTATCACACAGTGGCTAAACTTAAAAATGCAGCTCTATATGACACAGTGGATGTACTCTAAAATGCAGCTGAATATAACAGAGGCTATAAGAAAGACAGCTAGGTATAACAAGGGCATGTTTTAAGCAAAGCTGGCTTCTACTCAGTGGCTATACTACAACATTTTGCAAAATATAGCCGTGGACAAACTCAAAGATGCAGCTAACTGACACAGGGGGAGTACTCAAAAAAGCAGCTTAATATAACAGTGGCTTAACTCAAAAGCAGCTAAATATGACACAGTGGATGCACACAAAAATGCAGATAAATAACAGTGGCTATACTGTAAGGCATCTAGGTTTAAGAGGGGGTGGGTAGTAAGCAAGGCTAGATTCTACTCAGTGGCTATTCTCAACGTGCAGATAAGTGTAAGACAGGCTAAACTCAAATTGCAGCTAAATACAATACAGTGGCTATACTAAAAAAGCAGCTAAATGTGATAGTGAATGTACTCAGAACGCAGCTAGATTTAACAGTAGCTATACTTGAAGATGCAGCTAAATATGGCCCATATAACACAAAGTGAAAAACAATTTTTGCCACATCCCCCCCCCCCCCCCATGTCAAAAGACCACGACAATCAAATAGGGGACCGCAGAAAACAAAGTTCCATTCTGCGTGCAACACCAAGGTACCTGCAACAGTTTTGTGGATATGGCGGAAGACATATTGGTCATTCTCACTGGCTCCTAGAAAATCATGTTACACACTGGTTGCCTCCTTATACAGTCACAACACAGTGTCCAGCACACAGATTTGGAGCTTAGAGCCAAAAGCAACAAAGAATGACTCCCTGCTAGGGACTGCAAGGCCCATACGCCCTACCCAACACTGCGTCCTAGCCCTGTGGTGTTCCCTGGAGAACAGCAGACTTGGGGGTCACATTCTGTTGCAATGCCGGTTTTTCTTGCTGTGACAAAAATAAACCAATGCCCATGCCCACTGCTGTTCTACCCAGTACCTGTAAGTGCATCTACCAAAGTATGTACTTATCCACTTCTAAGTTTCTACCAATATCCTTTTGCAATGTAGAACTTTCCTTTTAAGCATCCTTTTCCTAGCCTTCACCTGGGAACGCCACAAACTCCTTCACATGGTCACCCCACTGTTTCCCTCCCTGGCCCTTTTGCCACCCTAGTACAATCCTCTGTACTGCACAGCGACACCGAGTGACCTACACCCATGATACCCTCATCTAGCCCTCTATTCTGCTTGAGTGGTACACCCTCTTTTGCCTCACAGAATTACTCAGACTTTGGAAAGCACACTCTGTAACAAAACTTGCATTGTAAAAAACCACTAACACTTACCAACCCCATTTCACTACAATGGCTACCCACCGACACGTGGATCCCCCACAAGACACTGCCAATGTTGAAGCCAGGCACATTTACTATGCTACCTTTTCCCATTCCCTCAGCTATCTAAGAAATTTAACGTTGACCCCATGTTCGAAAGGCCAGCCTATGTGCCCCACTAGCCCATTCTTAATTTACGCACTCTTGTTGTGGTAGACTGTCTTGCACCAACCCCTCTTAATATTGTCCTTATACACCTGTACCTTGGAAACCTCAACCATTTCTTGTAAGAGTTTCACTTGCTCCTCTAATTTCCTCACTCTTGGGGGAATAAAACTATCCCAAACAAGAAGAACTGAGTGGTCAAGTATAAAATGAAGTTAGGAGTCAGATGTGTAAAGGACTTTTTACATGATTCCCAAAGCCTAAAACTGGAGCTAATGTGGAGATGAATGTAATATCCCTGGGATGCTCTGAAGCAAATCTTTGTGAATCACATCTCAAAGACGTGCCAAGCAGGTCTATATTTTCTCCACTTCGTGGATCACGCATATAAACTGGATGGAAACCGGTGATGCTCATGTACATCGGCTAATTTTCTTAAGTGTTTTTCATGAGGTAGTTTAAGTGAACTTAACCAAACGCAGAGACACAAACAATTCAGATGAACATTCCATTAAAAGATCATACCTTTGCAAAGATGTCTGCACAGCAATGACCAATCATTTATTTAAAAAGCCACTAGGCTTTAGCTGTCATGTCAAGAGCAGCCACACATGTCCCAATAAACTTCATACATTGACTAAAGGACAGCAATAAGTTAACGCCATCTCAATCTATAACAATCATTAAAATAGTCAACATAAAATAGGCACACAGTTCACACATAGTAGAACCTGGGACATTCACAATCTTTCCATTAAAACAAAAGCAAAGGCAACCAATTGCTATGAAGGTGCACACTGAATTTTCACCAAATTCATGACAGGAACATTGCAAAGGAGGGAATAATTAAAGCACAAGGGAGGGCACGCAGGAGGGTGGGGGGGGGGTGGAGGAGTTGTATTTATATACATTGGTCCTTGAACATGATCTGTAGCCAATAGACTCTGACTTCGCTGAACATAACTAAAGCGACAACTATGAGCCAAAGTCTAAAAAAGTATTTTGAAGGCTCAAAGAAATTCAGAAGTATCACAGCAATTAGGGTGGATGAGAATAAAAAAAGGTTCTATACTTACGAGTGCAGCTTTATGAATCCCACAGTCACGTTGTCACCTTCTTCACATAAAAGACTCAGCTCCCTGTTGAAAAACATGGAAAGTTATTAGAATAAGAATGGGCAGCAAGATGACAAGTAAATGTGTGCATTTTGCAATCAGACAGGTATGTGCTGAAAACATCACTGGTTATCCCAGTTGGATGCGTTTCAGAGACCCATAAAAATTGGAGAAGTTCAAAAGGGAGATGAAATGCACCTGAAGGAGGACGGCGTCACCTGGACAATGACCAAGAAAAATACAGTGACTAATGAGGGCTGTGCTCCAAAAATAATTAGTGACTCTTGTGGTAGGCATGAGGCACAGACTTCAAATATCACTGCCCAGAGCAAGCATGGATTCACATGCTCATGAATATTCCCTGTCGTCAGGCTGGGAATCCTCGGTAAAGAAAAAATCAGTTTCAGTTTAGTTTCTGAACTGTCTTTCTACTAGTAACCAATCACTGGTCTCTGGGTCATATTGCCTCCAGCCAATGACTGCCCTCTACCTAAGCCCCTCCTCTCGCAGCCATCTTCAGATTTGGTAGCACGTAAAGTGGCAGTAGGACCAAGAGAAGAGCCGCAGAGGGGTTGGAGGGAGGGTTCGCATGTGAATCCATGCCAGACCCATGCTGGAGAACAACAGTTACAGGTAAGTAACTTGTTCCTTCTCCATTATGGGGTCTAGCATGGATTCACATGCTCATGAATACAAGAATACATAGCAGTAGACACATGCACAACCAGGGGAGGTCGCAAGGCTCAACATTAAGCATTTCAACAAACTCAACATTAAGCATCTCTTACCTCCTCACCAGGCTCACCTTCAAGTGAACAGGTTGCATAGCACTGCCTGGCCGACTCTCGACTCCTCCCTGGAATCCCAGTCGACGCAGTAAAATCTCATGAAGGTGTGCTTCGACCGCCACATAGCAGCCCTGCAGATGTCCAGCAGGGGCACACCAGACAGAAACGCCGTGGTAGCAGCAATCACTCTGGTTGAATGGGCTCTCGGACGGCCGCGCAACGGTCGGTTTGCCAACTGGTGACAGTGCATGATGCAGCCGGAGAGCCATCTGGAAATGAAAGCCTTCGAAAGGGCCTTCCCTTGGTTCACAGGTCCAAAGTTCACAAACAGCTGTGATGTCTTCCGAAAACTCTTTGTGCGGTCCACGTAGAACTTCAGCGCTCTAGCCACATCCAGCGAGTGCAAAGTTCTCTCAGCCTGCGACTTGAAGAAAACAAGGGCTGGTTGAGATCGAAGTCCGACGGCACCTTGGGCATGAAGGAGGGGTGCGTCCTCAGCATTACCCTTCTCTCGTGGAATGTCAGGTATGGAGGTTTACAGGAGAGGGCCTGCATCTCTCCCACTCGACGTGCGGAGGTAATGGCCACAAGAAACACAGTCTTCCACGACAGGAACTTCAACGGTGCCGAATGCAGAGGCTCGAATGGCGGCCCCATGAGCCTGGTCAGCACCACGTTGAGCTCCCATGCCGGAGCCTTCACCAGCGTGAACGATCGGAACAGTCCTTTCATGAACTCCTTCACCAGGCGATGAGACCATAGAGATGACGGCGCCAGAGTTCTGGTGATGATGGAGATAGCCGCCAGATGGATGCATGGGCCAGCCCCGCCTTGGCCAGCGACAGCAAGTACGGCATTACCTGAGGGGCCGTAATCCGTAGAGGGTTAATCTTCTGGGAACAGCACCAGACAGAGAACCTCTTCCATTTGTGTCCATAGCACTTGAGTGTCGAGGAGGCCCAGGCTTTTGCAAGCACCTCCTTGCAGTCCGCCGGGATATCGTACCCTCCAAACTCTAGTGCTGCAGGAGCAAGGCCTGCAGGTTCAGCAATCCTGGGTCGTGATGGCACCTCCGTCCCTGGCGAGAAGATCCACGTCTGTCGGTAGTTTGACCGGGGGGGTGGACGCTGACATGTCCAGAAGGTCCAGGAACCAAATCTGCCTCGGCCACGCCGGTGCGACGAGGATCATCCTGCACCGGGACCGCCTGAGTTGACTGATGAGTCACAGTAGCAACAGCAACGGTGGGAATGCATACAGGAATAGGACGTCCCAGGGGAACGAGAAAGCATCGCCCATGCTCCCCAGCTCGGGAAACCTGCTGACGAAACTCTGGCACTTGCCGTTCATCGCCGTCGCGAATAGGTCGATCTGGGGATTGCCCCACCGTCGGAATAGGAGATCCACTTGATCCTGCCGCAGTTCCCACTCGTGGCACGAGCGCAGTTCCCTGCTGAGTGAGTCGGCAATGGTGTTCTTTATTCCTGCCAGATGTAGGGGTACCAGGAACATCCCTTGGGCGACGGCCCCGTGCCACAGATCCTGTGCTCCCTTGGATAGGACTGGGGATCTGATGTAGTACATCGTGGTGGTGTTGTTGTCGGTGAAGATCCTTACCACCTTGCCCTTGAGGGACGGAAGGAATGACGTGAGGGCCCAGAACACGGCTTGGAGCTCCAGGATATTGATATGTAGTGACCTCTCCTCTGGGAGCCAGAGGACTCTTGCATGGAGATCTCCGGTGTGTGCTCCCCATCCCTCCCGGGAGGCGTCCGTCATCACCGTTTCCTGATACGCCGGGGTCTGGAAGTCCATACCCGCTGCCAGATGCGCGCGGGTACCCCACCACCAGATCGCTTGGCGGAAAGTCTTGTTGAGTGAGATTCTGTCTTCGAAGCTGCCCGAGTGATATTCTGTCTTTGAAGCTGCCCGCCGCTTGCATCCAACGGGCGTCGAGGAACTCCTGCAGTGGTCGCATCCGCATCCTGCATAGGCGCACGAGGTAGATGCACGAGGACATCATGCCGAGTAGGGACATGATGACTCTCACCCTGGCCACGTCCAAGGTCAACATATGTTGTACCTTGCCCAGGATGGCCTTCGTCCTTTCCTCCGACGGCGAGGTCAATCGCGCCACTGTGTCGAGTGTGGCTCCCAGGAACAGGGCTTCTTGCGACGGTACCAATTGGTATTTTGCGAAGTTGATCGAGAGTCCCAGATCCATGAGCAGTTGGACGGTCTTTGCTGTGTGGTCGACGGCGAGTTCCCTCGATTTTGCTCGGATGACCCAATCGTCCAGGTAGGGGTAGACGTGGATCCCCTGCAGGCGCAGCCGCGTCGCCACTGGTGAAAGGCACTTGGTGAACACCCTGGGTGCTGACTTCAATCCGAAGGGAAGGGCCTTGAACTGATAGTGTCGCCCTTGGACCACAAATTGTAGGAATTTTCGATGTCCTTTTAGAATGGGGATGTGGAAGTAGGCATCCTCCAAGTCCAGCGACGATAGGAAGTCGCCTTCCTCCAGCTGTCCCAGCACATGCTGGAGGGTGACCATCCGGAATTTCTGGGACTTGATGTGCTTGTTTAGACGACGAAGGTCCAGGATGGGTCGCCAACCGCCGGTCTTCTTCCGGACGAGGAAGTACCGCGAGTACATTCCGGAGCCCCAGCTCTTTGGGGCGAGTTCTATGGCTCCCTTTCTTAGCATCGCTCGTACCTCCAGAAGTAGCTGTGGGATGTGGTTTTCCTTCTTGGCCATGGGTGGTAAACGAGGACACCTCTTTTGAAACTCCAGGGTGTGCCCGCGGGCCAGGGTATCTAGCACCGAACAGTCGGTGGAGATGGATTCCCACACACCGATGAAATCTGCCAGCCGGCCTCCCACCGGGGTGCTCGGGTGGGGGCCCGATGCCACGGCCGGTTCAGTCCTGTTTCATCGCAGCCTTGCTGCCTTGGCCTCCTTGGCGACGACGGGATCCCCCGGTCTTGCCGCGTCCTCTGTAGGCTTCCTGTGACGAGGAGCAGGCCGCTTGGCGGTACGATGCGGAACCGCCGCCAAAATCTTTGGAGGCACCTTAATTGCCTCCGGAGTTCCGAAAGGACGGCCGTCGCTGTTGTAGAACGCCCAAAGCCCGAGCCGTCTCGGTGTCCACCTTGATGGCCTGCAGTGACTTGTCCACTGTTTTGCCGAACAGGTTGTTCCCATCAAAGGGCACGTCCAGAACCCTGGTCTGCACATCCTGGCAGAAATCGGTGGCCTTGAGCCAGCCGCGTCGACGAAGGCAAACACTGTTGCCCATCTGGCGAAAGCCTGTGTCGGCGATGTCCGTGGCCACCGTAATGGCATGGTCCGAAGCCACCTCGACTTCCTGAAGGATTTCTAGGGCCTCAGCCCTCTTGTCGTCCGGGAGGAAGACCAAGAGGGGAGCGATTTTGAACCACAGCTCCCTGTCGTAGCATGCCACGATCGCGAGGGCGTTGGCCGCTTTAATAGTCGTCGCCGCTGACTAGGTGACCCGTCGTCCCATGGCGTCCAGCTTCTTCCCCTCGCCGTCCTGGGGTGGAGGGGAAGTTGAGGCCGTCGCCCCTGCCGATTTCTTCTTGGCCGCTGCAGAGACCATTGAATCCGGGGATGGCTGTGCTCTGAGGCACATAGGGGCGGAGTCCAGGACCCGGTACTTCTTCTCGTACTGGTCTCTCTTAGCAGGAGCCGTGGACGGGCTCTTGAGGAGCGCCAGCCCTTCGTCCCAGATGTCGTCCAATAACGGGACTGAGAGTACAGTCTTCCTTTTGGCCTCCCGTCGTTGGTAGAGGAAGCCCTCCTTCTGTTCTTCGGGGCAGAGCTGGAAAAGCTAAGATGCCCTGGCGATCATGGCGTGGAAGGATCCAATTTCGTCAAGGGGGGGGGGGCCCGAGGAGGCGGTGATGGGAGTGGGGGTGAAGGCAGGAAGGGGGAGGAGAATGGACTCATCTCCGCTTATTAGGTGGGCTCCCTTACGGTCCAGGCTCCACTGGGTCGTCGGTGGGGGTTAAGGGGATCAGGATAGCTCCCGGATTGTCCCCTGGTACGGGCACCGGCTGCAAGGGGACCGACGGCTGGGGTGTGGGGCCCTCTGCGGCCCCATCTTCCTCGTCGGCTCGCCCGTCGCTCTCTTAGTCGGCCTCGTCAGGATCCTTCCCGAGGGCCCTGGATTCCTTGGACCTCTTGTCCAGGATCCTTTGGGACGCTAGCCAACTCATTCTCAGAGGTAGTATCCCTATCAGTTATGGCTACCGTGCCCCCCCTTCTCCTGCTGGGGTTTCAAGGGGGTCTTCACGATGGGCAGAAAAGAAGATTCCCTCCGGGGTGACAGGGAAACTCTAGCCCCTGAAGCCGTCTCCACGGGGAAGCCTCCGTAGGTTTCGCCAGGGCTGCCACGACTCCTTCGATCAAGGTATTAGCCGGGTGAATCAGGGCCTTCAAGACTTTGGGCATGCCCAAGGCCTTCACCTTGGGGGGAGGGTCGCCGCCTTGCTCCACCTCGGCTGTCTTCGTCGGGATCGACCGGGGCTTCTCCCGAAGCTTGTCCGGGTTCTCTGACTTCCTCTTCACTGAGCCAGAGCGTTGGCTCGTGGTTGATGGCGTCGGTGATACTGTGCCCTGCTGGCAGCCGAGGAGCCCGAACGATCGGCGCTCCTGGTGCCCGCGGACTCGCTGTGCTTTGCCTTTTGTTGGGGAGCGCCCTCAAAGGTCTTAGAAGACCGCTCGGATTTCTTCTTCTTTTCACCCGCTGCTGGGCTCTTCCCCTCCAGCCAGTTGGTGAGTCGAATACGACGATCCTTCATTGTCCGTTCGGAAATGTTCTTACAAAACGCAGTCCTCCTCCACGTGCGATTTGTCGTTGTGAAGGCAGTAGAGGCACTGAGAGTGCTCATCCTCCTTAAAGACGTTCTGCAGCCCGCATTCCAGAGCAGCTCCTAAACAGCTTGGATCCAACAGGCGTCATGCTTCCTTTGTCCTGGCCATGTCCGCGCGGGGTAGGCCTCAAGCATCTTCTGGAATCCTCCGAGAAGTGGAAACGCAACGAATAAATGCCCTTGAGGGGCGTAGACAATTCAAAAAACGGGTCCCCGTTGATCGGAAGTAGAATCGGTGGAGCATGAGGCTCAAGTGACCGAAAATATAAGAGTAAATTCTTTGAAAAAATGCAAAACGCAGTAAAAGCTCGAGAGCTAAAGCACGAGGGCTCCCAACACTTGAACGTGCGGTAAACATCTGAAGATGGCTGACAGAGGAGGGGCTTAGGTAGAGGGCAGTCATTGGCGGGGGCAGTATGTCCAAGAGACCAGTGTTTGGTTACTAGTAGAAAGACAGTTCAGAAACGAAACAGATTTTTTCTTTACCGAGGATTCCCAGCCTGACGACGGGGAATATTCATGAGCATGTGAATCCATTCCAGACCCCATGCTGGAGAATAAATACTTACATCAGGCTCCTGTTTTTCTGAATAGTGCCTTGTGAACAAGTGTGAGCAGAAAGTGCTTATTTTGTTGACCAGAAGCCAAAGTTCAGCCTGGTCAAGCAGCTCTAGCATACGTCAGCGGTCACTGCCCTACAGTTAAGGTGATACGTATGAGCCAGAGCATTCCAAAATTCAATTGGCAAGAACTCGGACTTGCAGGACTGATTTGGCAGATATTTTCCAAACAAAAACATTGTCATAGCCCCTTTGTTTTAGTCAGGCTTCCTACTCCCACAAAGGGTTTCTGAGTGACTGGCAGGTGACCGAAACTCCCCTGTCCTTTGTCCTCACTGGGGAGGTGTGGCGGCTGTCCCTTTTGGGGACACCCCCCTGCTTAAATGGTGCATGGGTCACGATTGGTGGACTCAGCCGGTGTCATTCCGAGGTCCTGGAGATTAAACAATCTCAACTTCTAAATGACAGGGAAGATCTGAACACAATGACTCCCTGCCTTGGACTGGTGGGTTTAACCCAGGGGCTGGAGGGTCCTGAGGAATGGCAAATAGACATCGGCTGTTGAAGTAGAGAGAGGGCAACCTTGGTATTGCAGGCTTTGGGAGTAGGGGTTGAGGCAGTAAAGAAGGAGCCACTGGGAAGATGTCCCACCAGCTGTAATGGGGCTTGCTGACCACACAAAAGGTTTCTTTGAAAGGTTCCCTTGCACATTGTGCCATCAAAAAGTATTTGTACTTTCAGAGATTGCTTACTCCTATTAAGGAGAGCCCCCACCTCCTCCCAAAACGACTGGTCCTGAAGGGAAGAATTGCCTATGAGCCAGAGCCTAAATTCCAGACATTTGTCCATCATGCAGTACAGCAAAAAAAAGGAAACCCTACATTTGTTTAGTGACTGCTGGGGATCCTCAGGAACATTGCTGTGCTTTGTGCCAGAGATTGTCATGTAGACAGCGATTCATTCTCCTCTGCATGGGTATCAAGACCATTGCATGAATTTACTTCCGTACCAAGTGCTGCCACATGTTGATTGGTCTTCAACCTCAACAACTGCTGCTTCGGAAAATCTTTGGCGTCTGAGTCGATGAAGTCGATGCGCCGTCCCCGAGGACCTCCTCCGACGGCCGACGTCGCCCGATGTGATAAGTAGGATGCACGACGCCCATAGCCTCAGTTCTAGTTTTTTCCCAGAACGTGTGCCACCAGTTTTCTGCCAGTCAGACACACAAGGCCTTGCGGAAACGCTAGCTGCAATCGCAAAAGAAATTCTGCAGCAGGGAAGGCAGGGAGGGAGCGATATGGAATACGTCGTCGGACCATCCCATCGAAAGAACGTTACCAGGTAAGAAAGTAACATGTTCTTCGAGGGGATTGGGTCCTCCGACGTATTCCATACCTATGACAGACTCCAAAAGCAGTACCAAGCAAGGAGGTGGGAAAGAATTTAGAACACAAATTTAGCATGCCCAATCAATTTGCGGAATAGAGGACTGCCTTGCCAAAAGCCAGATCCTGCCCTCTGATGGAATCGAGGGAGTAGTGACGTACAAAAGTATGCACTGAAGCCCAGGTGGCTGCATCAGAGATGTGACGAATATGAACTTCCCTCTGCAGGGCAGTAGACGCAGCCACTCCCCTGGTAGAATGGGCCTGCAAGCCAGCCGCAGGATCCTTACCTGCCAAGCGGTAACACTCGGAGATAGCTAAAATAATCCAACGAGACAAAGGCCCTCATTACAAGTCAGGCGGTGGACCATGGTGCTTTTAGCACCATGGTCCATGGCGGATTCCGCCATGGTGGATGGCGGACTTACCGCCCCATTCCAAGGTGAGTGGGGCGGTAATTCCCCATTCACCATTTGCCCTTCCCCATTCCCATTTTTGCCCCACAGGGCATAATGGGGATGGGGAAGGCGCTAATTACGGCACCGTAAATTACGGTGCCGTAATTAGCACCAAGGTCTCTTAGCGCCTTGGACTTTAACGCCTGCAAAAAGCAGGCGTTAAAGTGTGAATCAGGCGTTAAGGGTTAACGGCGCCGACGGCGCCGTTAAACCCTTAACGCCTGACTTGTAATGAGGGCCAAAGTCTGTTTCGTCACAGCTTGTCCCAAACGCTTTCCAGCGTAACCAATGAAAAGTTGATTGTCCACTCTGACCCAAGACATGCGCGAAATATAAAAGCTCAACGCTCTCCTAGGATCAAGCCTATGGAGCCTCTCCTCTTCCTTAGCAGGATGTGGAGGAGGATAGAACGCCGGAAGAACAACCTTCTGGCTCAAATGAAATTCCAAAACCACCTTCGGAAGAAAAGAAGAACAAACTCTAAGGACAACCCTGTCCTTATGAAACACAGTGAAGGGTGGCTTAACTGAAAGTGCCTGTAACTCACTCACTCTGCGAGCGGAAGTAACCGCAACCAAAAACACAGTTAACAGCCTCAAAGGGCAAGAATGTAAAGGCTCAAACGGAGCACCCATAAGAAACTTAAGAACAAGGTTCAAATCTCAACCGGGCACCAGAAAAGGTGACGGAGGGAACACATTAGTGAGCCCTTTCAAAAACTGAGAAATTAAAGGAATCTTAAAATAGGAACACTTTTCAGACGAGCGCTTAAATATGGACAGCGCCTCCAGGTAACCTTTAATGGTCCCCACTTGCAAGCCCCTGTGGGCCAAAGAAAGCAAAAAAGACAGAACCATGGGAATGTCACAGTCAAAAGGATCCACATTCTTAACTCTGCACCAGTCGCAGAACTTTCTCCAACGGCAACGGTACAGAGACTTTGTTGCCGGCCGCCTGGCCGAGAGCAATACCTCCATCACGTCTTCAGGGAGGTCCCAATCCTTATACCTCAACCTTTCAGAAGCCAAGCGTGAAGGTTGAGGGATCTGACCTCTGGATGGAGAACCTGACCCCCCTCCCGTGAGAGCAGATCGTCTCGGTAGGGAAGACGACGTGGAGGGCAGATGGACAAGTCGTGAAGGTCCAGGTACCACGTCCTCCGGGCCCACACCGGAGCAATGAGAATCATCCGGGAAACGAACCTCCGTAACCTCCGCAGTACTTGCGGGATGACGGGGACTAGAGGAAACGCGTACAGCAGTGGGAATGACCACTCCACCACGAACGCGTCTCCTAAGGCTCCTTTTGGAGGAAATTCCAGCGGCCAAAACCTTTCGCACTTCCGGTTGACACTGGAGGCGAAGAGATCCACCTGAGGGGTCCCCCAAAGGGCGAAGATCTCCAGGAGAATCTCCTGAGCCAGCTCCCCCTCGTGAGAGATCGTGCTCTGCCTGCTCATAGCGTCCGCCGTCTCGTCGTCGTCTCCGGCCAGATGAACAGCCGAGATCGAAACTCCCTGCTGGATGGCCCAGAACTCGAGCTGCATCGCCTCCCTGCACAGCGGAAGTGACCCTGCCCCGCCCTTTTTGTTAAGGTAGTGCATGGCCACCGTGTTGTCTGTTAGAATCAGGACACACTTTCCATGCACAGTCGGCAGAAAAGCCTTCAGGGCTAGCCTGACAGCCCTCAGCTCCAACAGATTGATATGGAATCTGGACTCTGACGGAGACCAACGACCGCTGACTGTCAACTCGTTGGCATGAGCTCCCCCATCCCATGAGGGATGCGTCTGTCACGATCGTCACCTCCGGCCAGGGCAGCCAAAATGGGGCCCCCTTCATCAGATTGCCTTCGACGGCCCACCACAGAAGGTCCTGGGCTACCGAGGGCGGCACCTGAACAGGGTCCGACAGCCTGCCGGAGGACTGAGACCACTGGAGCTTGAGTGCCCACTGCAAAGATCTCATCCGCAGACGAGCCTCTGGCACCAGAAGAATGCAGGATGCCATGAGGCCGAGCAGTCTCAAGAACTCGGACCCTGGGGGATCCTGGGCAAATTGAAAATTGTTCACCATCTGCTGAATGTGTAGAGCCCTCATCTGGGGAGGAAAACACTGCCCCAGGGACGTGTCGAGCACTGCTCCGATGTACTGGAGCCGCTGTGTTGGTGTCAAATGGGACTTTTTTAAAATGAGGGAGAAGCCCAGCCTGTGAAGGGAGTGGCAGGTGACGGACAGATGATCCAGGACTTGCTCGGGAGAGCTCCCCCTAATAAACCAATCGTCCAGGTAGGGGTAGACGTGAATCCCCCCTTTCCTGAGATGCGCTGCCACCACCACCATGAGCTTGATGAAAACCCTTGGTGCGGAGGTCAATCCGAACGGCAGGTCCCGAAACTGAAAGTGCGAGTCGCCAACCGCGAACCTCAGGTACTTCTTGTGCCTGGGATGAATCGGCACATGGAAGTAAGCATCCTTGAGGTCGAGAGACACCAACCAGTCCTGAAGTTGAAGGGCCTGGAGGACTTGAGAAAGAGTCACCATCGTGAACTTGTCCTTCCTGAGGAGCTTGTTCAAACCGCGCAAGTCCATGATGGGTCTCAATCCCCCGTCTTTCTTCAAAATCAAAAAATGAGAAAATACCATCCCTTGTTCCTCTCCGCTACAGGCACCAGTTCTATGGCGCCTTTCTCCAGCAGGGCTTGAATTTCCTGCGCAAGGAGCGGATCAGGACTCTTCAACAAGAGGTTACCTGGTGGATTGTCGTGAGTCCTCTGCCGAAAAGGAAGACAGTAGCCGTGGGTTATGATCTCCATAACCCACACATCCGAAGTAATGGCTCGCCACTCTACAAGATGCTGCGCCAGCCTTCCCCCAACCGGCGAACCATGGGACCTGGCCTCATGACTGACTGGTAGCAGCTGCGGCGTTGCCTGAGGGCAAAGAGGCAACTGCCCGAGCGGCCTTGGCACCTCGAGTACCTTTGTTTCCACCTCTGGCACTCTTACGATGGCCTCTTTGACTGCTAGCTCCCCTCGCTTTACTGAAGGACGAGTAATAGCGAAAGGAACCTCCCCTCCATTGCTGTCCCATAGGACGAAAAGGCGGAGGTTGGCGAACTGCAGCGCTGCAGCGCTCAACGACTTCGCTGCAGCTTTGGAGGTCTGCAACCTCTCAAGGCTCTCGTCAGCCTTGCTGCCAAAAAGGTGTTCACCGTCAAAGGGCATGTTGAGGAGCCGGGACTGCACATCAGGAGCGAACCCAGACTTCCGCAACCACACAAACCTGCGCATTACGGTGCTCGCCGCCATGGACCGGCTGACACAATCTGCCAAGTCCAAACCCGACTGAATGGCCCCACACATGGCATCCTTGCCATCCTGAACCATAGCAAGGAAACCATCCCGTTCGTCCCCTTCGGGAATATGTTCAGCCGCTAATGCAACACAGTTCCACAGAGTGTGTGTGAAACAAGACAAGGCACATATGGAGTTGGCCGCCTGAAGCGCCACACCCCCTGAAGAAAACACTTTCTTCGCCCAGCCGCCAAAACTTTTGTCGTCCCTATCCGGAGGGATGGTAGGATACGACGCCTGCTTTGCCGGGCCGTAGCCGCCTGCACCACCAAACTCTCCGGAGTGGGGTGCCTAGATAAGTAGCAGGGGTCGCTACTGGCTGGACGGTATATTCGTGACAAAGACTTGCCCACTGCTGGGAGACTCTCCGGAGCAGTCCAAGCTGCCGCCACCCTTCTCTGCAGAGCCATATGAAACGGCAAAACCGGGTCAGTAGGGGCACCAAGATTAAGGATGTCCATGAGATCATCCCGAACGAACTCCCCTGGGGGAGCAGACCAACCCAAGTACTCGGTGACCCGAGACAACAGGCGCCGATAAGAAGAATCGGCATGAGTGCCAGGCTCCGGCCTACAAAACTCCACCTCCGGAGAGGTGTCCAGTCCACTGGCATCATGCAGCGACTGCCTCAGGTCATCAAACTGGTTTTGGCCCGAGATAAGCTCATCTGGAACCGGAACCAAGCCGTCATCAGAGCCTTCATCATCCTCTAAAATGTACTCCAGGCGGGGAGAGGTAGACCCCTGGGGACCAAAGCAGTGCCTGACCTTAGCCAGAGCCTTCCTAGGGGCTAATCCCATGCCACGGGGCCCCTCCGACACCATCGCCTCGAAAGGCGTCGAGGGCGCTGAACGAGTCGGCACCGGCGTCGACAGAAAAGGCGTCGAGCGAATCGGCGTCAACGGCAGCTGCAGCGCCGCCAGCATCGACGGCGTCGACACAGGCCTCGAAGCCGGAGCTCCGAGTGTGTCTCTCGACGACCTAGGCGCCGACGGCGTCGACGACCCCCTCGGAGGCAGAGCCTCGAGAGAAATCGTCGACGACGTCGGCGCCACAGGCGTCGACGTCTTCTTCGAAGACGGCACAGGATCACGCGGTCTCGAGCGCGTCGAGGACCGGGACCTGGAACGGGCATGGCGAGAACGGCTACCCTTGTCCGAGCGGGACCTCTCCCGCGAGCCGTGCCGACCACCCGAGCCCGAAGGCGTACGACCGGTGTCTCTCGACCGGTGCCGACCGACACCACTCAGAGGCACGGACGGACCAGTGCCCTGCGATTAAAAAATCGCTAGCATCTGCTTCCCGAAGGAAGCTCATTCCTCCGGTGTCGCTTGCATGTAGGGATAAGCGACCCGCCGAAGGGTGGAGTCCTCGGAAGAGGACGGGGAAGGCGACCGATGCCGGCGCTTCCGGGAATGCCTCGAAGAGGCGGAGGAGTGGCGAGACCGACTCCTGGAAGGAGACCCACTGGACTTCCGATGATGACGTGGAGAGTCACCCCTCGAAAGCCCGCAGACCTCGACTTCCGGGGCTTAGACACCGGGCCTACCGACAGCTTCTTCTTGCGTTCCCGCAAGGCCTTTGCCGTGAGCGACTGGCAGTCGACACAGTTGTCCGTATCGTGGGCCTCCCTGAGGCACCAGAGGCAGGCGTTGTGCGAGTCTGTGACCGACATCTTGGACCCACAGTCCCCGCATTTCTTGAAGCCCGGACGCAGGGTTGAAGACGAAGTAGACATCGCCACGAACAGGTCTTCACAAAAAACCGAACAGGTTCAACGAACCGAGAATGGAAAACAGCAAACTCCAAAGAGTCGAGGCGTACCGAGATTCACGAAACGAACACGTTCGCGGAAAAAACAGAACTGAGGCTATGGGCGTCGTGCGTCCGACTTATCACATCGGGTGACGTCGGCCATCGGAGGAGGTCCTCGGGGACGGCACATAGACGTCATCGAGGCAGGCGCCAAAGATTTTCCGAAGCAGCACAGCTGTGGACATTACCTGTCATTAATATGGAATACGTCAGAGGACCCAATCCCCTCGAACACAAGTTATCTAGAAATAGGTTCTTATACCCCCTAGCAACACTTCCCATCAGTTGTGAACCAGTTCCGCAAGACAGTACATCAGTATAGGCAATACTTCAAATGAAAACTGAGCAAAATGGCATTTCACAATGATTATGCAGTCAGAAGAAAAGGGTAGTTATAAGAAAGGGTTGCACCACACAGTTCAAATGGAGAATCAATCTCGAGAAAGCAGGTCTAACAAATGTGACCAGAGTCAGAAGGACTGTGCCAGAGTTAGTGGTACAGGGCAAGGGCCCAGGAGCAAAATGTTCTTGTAGCTGCAGTCAAGTCTTTGGTTAACAATGTTGAAAAGGTGGAGGCAGAAAGCGAAGAGAGAGGGGCGGCCAACCCAACAGGTAGGAAAGGGATTCAAAACACCTTTAGCACTACCGCGAAGAAAGGGCGGCCTGGCGGAACAATGTACCTTAAAAGTGAAGAAGTGGCTCCTGCGGTGGCGGTTGTTCCTGGTAGCCCCTGCAGTTCAGTTGATCCAGCAGAGGAATAGAGGCTCTCGTCGTGGAGGAAGGTTCGAGGTACTGCACTACCCAGGGATGAAACCAGCTGCGGTGCTGCCAAACAAAGTTTAAAAGGTACGCTCCTTTTAATCGCGGTCCGGGTCGATAGCTGCTTGGCTATCCGGTCTCCAAGTGCAGGGCACTGGCGATTTGACCACAGCAGGTTCTGGAAGGCGATTGGCAAACTGGATGGCCCCACCAGCTCAAGGTAATAAGGCTCTTTTAGATGAAGATCTCTTCTCGTCGTGTGGAGAAAAGTGGTGAGACGCTGCAGCAGGGCTTCACCAGTGGTGGTAGTCGTTGCAGGTGTCTTTGGATTCTCTCCTCTTCGGTTCTGTAGTTCCAGTGGCGAAGTCTTGCTCTTCCAGTCCTCAGGACCCTGCTTTTATGTAGAAAGAGACCCATTCATACAGCCTAGCTGTCACTCGCACAGTGGAGTGGTCTTCTTGGCGGGAGACCCTCCAGCCTATCAGGTTTGCGTGCGACCTGAATTGCTGCGGCAACTCCGTCCAGGGGTCCTACTCCCCCTCCCACACAATGGACCCAACCCAGACACAGTGGTGCCAGAAAGAGGGTTTCTGGGCAGAAGCCCGCTAAACGGAAGAACAAAGGATCCCTGACCTGGGTTAGGATCGTAGAGAAAGACACGAGAAAGAAGTTATATTAAAGTTCTGGCAAATAAAACCTACCAGAGCAAAGTTAATTTTAAAATGCACCAGCGGTATATTAGAGGCTGTCAGAAGAAGTGGTAGCCTCGAACAATGGGAAAATCCCATAGGGAAATATTCGCGGTCGAATATTTACGGTAGTAACCATTGCCACCAGCCAGAAACTTTACAGAGAGGGACTTTAAGGTACCCACTCGAAAATGAACATAGGGGAAAAAATATTAACCCCTTCCAGTACCTCCATAGTAAGATGGATTGTACTGGTTAAGTTAATAAAAATCAACTAGTAAAGTCAATGGGGACTTTACATGCCCTGGCAGACAGTAGTCAGTCCCAGGGTATGGAGTGTATGTTTGGGGGTCGCTACGACACCCCTGTGTCACTGCACTCAGGGTGCTGTGTAACACATGTGAATAAAGATGGTTCCTATGGGAGAGAGAAAATCCCATAGGCATTAAACACAAAAATAGCCTAGAACACACATAGCAGAAATGCCTAAGAGTGGGAAAAAAGTCTCACTCTTAGCAGGTAAAAAGAAACAAAGCCTTCAAATCCAGCAAAGCTGCTGGGGGACTCTATAGGTAAGGGAAATTAACCATAGTATGAGAATACTCCCTAACACCCTCTACCAAAGCCCCTCCTCTGGCAGCCATCTTCAGATTTGGTAGCACATAAAGTGGCAGTAGGACCAAGAGAAGAGCCGCAGAGGGAGGGTTCGCATGTGAATCCATGCCAGACCCATGCTGGAGAAAAACAGTTACAGGTCAGTAACTTGTTCCTTCTCCAGCATGGGGTCTGGCATGGATTCACATGCGCATGAATACAAGAATACATAGCAGTACACACATGCACAACCACGGGAGGTAGCAAGGCTCAACATTAAGCATTTCAACCCAACATTAAGCATCTCTTACCTCCTCACCAGGCTCACCTTCAGGCGAACAGGTTGCGCAGCACTGCCTGGCCATCTCTGGATTCCTACCTGGAATCCCGGTCGATGCAGTAGAATCTCGTGAAGGTGTGCGTCGACCTCCACTTAGAAGCCCTGCAGATGTCCAGCAGGGGCACACCAGATAGGAATGCCCTGGAAGCAGCGATTGCTCTGGTCGAATGGGCTCTCAGACGGCCGGGCAACGGACAGTTTGCCAACCGGTGACAGTGCATGATGCAGCTTGAGAGCCATCTGGAAATGGAAGCCTTCGAGAGAGCCTTCCCTTGGTTCACAGGTACAAAGTTCACAAACAGCTGTGATGTCTTCCGAAAACTGTTCGTGCGGTCCACGCAGAACTTCAGTGCTCTAGCTACATCCAGCGAGTGCAAAGTCCTCTCGGCCGGCGACAAAGGTGACGGGAAGAAAACAGGTAACACTAAGGGCTCGTTGAGATGGAAATCCGATGGCACCTTGGGCATGAAGGGGAAGGGGGGGGTGCGTCGTCAGCACCACCCTCATCTCGTGGAAAGTCAGGTATGGAGGTTTACAGGAGAGGGCCTGGATCTCTCCCACTCGTGCGGAGGTGATGGACACAAGAAACGCTGTTTTCCACGACAGGAACTTCAACGGTGCAGAATGCAATGGCTCGAATGGCGGCCCCATGAGCCTGGTCAGCACCACGGTGAGCTCCCACGCCGGGGCCAGAGCGTTCACCAGCGGGAACGATCGCAACAGGCGATGGGACCACAGGGATGAGCTCCCCGGAGTTCTGGTGTAGCTGGAGATAGCCACCAGATGGAATCTTGATGGAGGCATGGGCCAGCCCCGCCTTGGCCAGCGATATCAAGTGCGGCAGCACTGGAGGGGCCGTAATCCGCAGAGGGTTGATCTTCTGTGCCCGGCACCAGACAGAAAACCTCTTCCATTTGTGTCCATAACACTTGAGAGTTGAGGACGCCCTGGCCTTTGCAAGCACCTCCTTGCAGTCTGCCGGGATATCGTACCCTCCAAACTCTAGTGCAGGACACTGACATGTCCAGAAGGTACGGGAACCAGATCTGTCTCGGCCATGCCGGTGCGACGAGGATCATCCTGTGCCGGGACCGTCTGAGTTGGTTGATGAGTCGCAGCAGCAACTGCAACGGTGGGAATGCATACAGGAACAGGCCGTCCCAGGGGAATGAGAAGGCATTGCCCATGCTCCCTGGCTGGGGAAGCCTGCTGGTGAACCTCTGGCACTTCGTGTTCGTCGCTGTCGCAAATAGGTCAATCTGGGGATTGCCCCATCGTTTGAAGAGTAGATCCACTTGATCCTGACGCAGTTCCCACTCGTGGCATGAGCGGAGCTCCCTGCTGAGAGTCAGCGATGGTGTTCTTTATTCATGCCAGATGGAAGGGTACCAGAAACATCCCCTGGAAGATGGCCCAGTGCCATAGATCCTGGGCTTCCTTGGATGGGGCTGGAATCTTGTGCCTCCCTGCTTCCGGATGTAGAACTTCGTGGTGGTGTTGTCGGTGAAAATCCTTACCACCTTGCACTTGAGGGATGGGAGGAACGACCTGAGGGCCAGGAACACGGCTCGGAACTCCACGACATTGATGTGAAGTGACCTCTCCTCTGGGAGCCAAAGGCCCCTCGCGTGGAGATCTGCGGTGTGCGCTCCCCATCCCCCCAGGGAGGCGTCCATCGTCACGTCTCCTGATGTGCCGGGGTCTCGAAGTCCATACCCGCTGCCAGATGTGCGCGGTTGCCCCACCACCGGATAGCTTGGCGGAAGGTCTCGTTGAGCGGAATACTGTCTTCGAAGTTGCCCACCACCTGCATCCAACAGGCGTCGAGGAACTCTTGCAGTGGACTCATTCGCAGCCTGCACAGGCGCACAAGGTAGATGCACGAGGACATCATGCTGAGTAGGGACTTGATGGACCTCACCCTGGCCACGTCCATGGCCGACAGCCGTCGCACCTTGCCCAGGATGGCCTTCGTCCTTTCCTCCGACGGAGAAGCAATTCGCGCCACTGTCTCGAGCCTGGCTCCCAGGAACAGGGCTACCTGCGACGGTACCAAGTGGGATTTCACGAAGTTGATCGAGAATCCCTGATCCGTAAGCAGCTGAACGGTCTTTGCCATGTGCACGACGGCGAGTTCTCTTGTCTTTGCTCGGATGAGCCAATCGTCCAGGTAGGGGTAGATGTGGATCCCCTGCAGGCGCAGCCGCGCCTCCACCGGTGCAAGGCACTTGGTGAATACCCTGGGCGCCGACTTTAATCCTAAGGGCAGGGTCTTGAACTGGTAGTGTAGCCCTTGGACTACGAATCTGAGGAACTTTCGATGTCTTTTTCGAATGGGGATGTGAAAGTAGGCATCCTCCAAGTCCAGCGACGATAGGAAGTCGCCTTCCTCCAGCTGTCCCAGCAAGTGCTGGAGGGTGACCATCTGGAACTTCTGGGACTTGATGTATTTGTTTAAACGACAAGGTCCAGGATGGGTCACCAGCCACCGGTCTTCTTTCTTACGGGGAAGTATCGCGAGTACACTCTGGAGCCCCTAAGCCTCTTTGGGACGAGCTCGACGGCACCTTTCTTCAGCATCGTCCTTACTTCCAGCAGCAGTTGAGGGACGTGGTTTTCCTTCCTGGCCACAGGTGGAATGTGGGGGCACTTCTTTAGAAACTTCAGAGTGTGCCCGCGGCCAGGGCATCCAGCACCCATCGGTCGGTGGAGATGGACTCCCACACGCTGACGAAATACGCCAGCCGGCCTCCCACCAGGGTGCTCAGGTGGGGGCCCGACGCTACGGCCGGTTCAGTCCTGCTTGGCAGCGGCCTTGTCGCCTTGGCCTCCCTGGCGACGACGAGATCCTCCTAACTTGCCGCGTCCTCTGCAGGCCTCCTGCGACGAGGAGCTGGCCGCCTGGCGGTACGATGAAGAGCCGCCGCCGAATCCTTTGGAGGCCCCTTGCTTGCCTCCGGAGTTCCGAAAGGGCGGCCGTCGTCTCTGCAAAACCCCTAAGGCCCGAGCCGTCTCTGTGTCGGCCTTGATGGCCTGCAGTGACTCGTCCACTGTCATGTCAAACAGGTTGTTCCTGTCGAAAGGCATGTCCAGAATTCTGGTCTGCATGTCCTGGCGGAAATCGGTAGCCTTGAGCCAACCACGCCGGCGAAGGCAAACACTGTTGCCTATATGGCGGAAAACGGTGTCAGCAATGTCTGTGGCCACCGTTATGGCATGGTCGGATGCCACCTCACCTTCCTTAAGGATCTCCAGGGCCTCAGCCCTCTTGTACGGGAGGAAGTCCAGCAGGGGAGCGATCTTAAACCACAGCTCCCTGTGTGTCGTAGCGGGCCACAATAGCGAGGGGGTTGGCCGCTTTAATCATCGTCGCCGCCGACGAGATGACCCGTCGTCCCATGGCGTCCAGTTTCTTCTCCTTGCCGTCCAGCTGGGAAGTCGAAGTTGAAGCCGTCGCCCCCGCCGCTTTCTTCTTGGCCCCAGCAGATACGACCGAATCCGGGGTCGGTTGTGCCCCAAGACACATGGGGGTGGAATCCGGGACCCGGTACTTCTTCTCGTACCGGTCTCTCTTGACAGGAGTTGTGGACGGGTTGTTCAGGAGCAACAGCCCCTTGTCCCAGATGTCGTCATGCAATAGAACCGAGAGGACCGTCTTCCTCTTGGCCTCACGCCGTTGACAGAGGAAACCTTCCTTCTTCTGTTCTTCGGAGCAGAGTTGGAACAGCTTGGATGCCCTGGCGATCATGGCCTGGAAGGAGCCAATTTCGTCGGGCGGGGAGGCCCGAGGAGGTGGTGATGGAAGGTCCATCCCGTCGTCACTACCGTCGTCATCCGTCCCCGTCGTGGCCGTCTCCATTCCTGTGTCATCCCTCGGGTCAGGGGAAGGAGATAAAGGCTGCGGAGGCCGTGAAGGCTGGAAGGGCGGTGGTGGATGAATTCTCCTCCACTTGCCTGGAGGGCTTTCCGACGGTCCAGGCTCCGCTGGATCGTCCATTGGGGGTAAGGGCAACCTTGTCCTTATCTCTGTATACACAAGGTCTGGATCGCCATCAAGATTGCTCCAGAGTTGTCCTGTGGCCCAGGTACCGGTTGCGACGGGCGCGACGGTTGGGGAGTGGAATCCTCCGCCTCCACGGGCTTCTTGTTGGCACCACAGTCGCTTTCTTAGTCCGCCTCGTCGGGATCCCTCCCGTGGGACCGGACCTCCTCGAACTTCTTGTTCAGGATCTTCGCGACTCCAGCCAGCTCCTCCTCAGAGGCTGTATCTGTGTCCGTGATGGCCACCGGCCCCCCCCTTTTTCCACCGGGGTTTTCACAGGGGTCTTATCGATGGGCTGAAAAGAGAATTCCCTCCGCGGTGGCAGTGAAACTCTGGGCCCCGAGGTCGCCTCCACTGGGGTAGCCTCCACAGGCTTTGCCAGGGCCGTCACGACTCCCTCGATAGAGGCCTTAGCCGGGTGAATCAAGGCCTTCATGACTTTCGCCTTCACCTTTGGCGGGAGGGTCACTGCCTCGCTCCCCCTGAGCTGTCTCCGTCGGGATCGCTGGGACTTCTCCCGAAGCTTACCCGGGTTCTCCGATTTCCTCTTCCTCAAGCCAGAGCTTTAGCTCGTGGTTGATGGCGTCGGTAAAAGTGCGCCCTGCCTGACAACCGAGGAGCCCGACCGATCGGCGCTCCCGGTGCCCGCGGACTCGCAGTGCCTTGCCTTGCCTTTTGTTGGGCACCCATCGCCAGAGCGCCCTCAAAGGTCTTAGAACACCGCTCGGACCTCTTCTTCTCACCTACCGCTGGGCTCTTCCCTTCCAGCCAGTTGGTGAGGCGGATACGCTGATCCTTCATAGTCAGTTCCGACATGTTCTTGCAAAACGCAGTCCTTCTCCACGTGCGTTTTGTCTTTGTGAAGGCAGTAGAGGCATCTAGAATGCTGGTCCTCCTTGAAGACATTCTGCAATCCACATCCAGGGCAGCTCCTAACAGCTAGGATCTGGGCGTCGTGTTTCCTTTGTCCTGGGCCATGTCCACGCGGGGTAGGCCTCAAAGATCTTCTGGAACCCTCCAAGAAGCGAAACTGGATTGAGGGGCGTAGAAAATTCCCAAACGGGTCCCCGTTGATCCGAAGTAGAAACGGTGGCGCTTGAGGCTCGACTGACCGAAAAATTAGATTAAACTCTTTGAAAAATCGCAAAACGCAGTAAAACTCGAGAGCTATAGCACAAGGACTCCCAAGACGTGAACGTGCGGTAAAAATCTGAAGATGGCTGCCAGAGGAGGGGCTTAGATAGAGGGCAGTCATTGGCTGGGGGCAGTATGACCAAGAGACCAGTGATTGGTTAATAGTAGAAAGACAGTTCAGAAACAAAACTGAAACTGCTTTTTTCTTTACCGAGGATTCCCAGCCTGACGACGGGGAATATTCATGAGCATGTGAATCCATGCCAGACCCCATGCTGGAGAATAAGAAATATATAATCATGCACAAAAAATTGCCTAGTCTACACAAAGATTTATAATTTCTGTACTAAGCTTCACACTTGAAAAATATGAAAAGCAAGCAAAGAACATGAGGCAGTCGGACACTGACAATGCAATAAGAAACAAACAGGTTCAGGTTCACAAGAGTTGGCAGAAAACAGTTAACTGGGGAGGATGCATGCAAGGGAGCTGGGCTTATACTCAGTCCAAGGAGACAAGCAATGCACACGGTGGAGCAAAGTGGGTTCTTTCTTTAATTGACATCCAAGAAGTACATTTCAGTTCCACAACAAAGTAATAGCCGGCCCTATGAGAGTAAAACATCAAAGTACCTGAGATGCAAACTGTGCTGATTAAGAGTGCACCACTAAAGGTTCACAGGGTAGGTACACCATATAGAATATACACCCTTGGGTCATGGCGATAACCAGTTAAAGGACTGAAGCACCCTTTAAACATGACGCAAGGGCAGAGGACTTTGTCTCACTTACTTAGAAATGATGATTTCGGGCAGAATCTCTCCAAAGCTTTTCTGGGCTTCACCATTGATCTTCTGACTGCCCTCAATGGGGATAATCTATAAGATTGAAAAGAACAATTTGAAGACCACTTAACTTTGCATATTGTTCCCTTGCACGGACTCAAGAGAAGAGCATACATCAGTAATCAAAGGGGTCCAACACTGCCTTCTCAGCAGAAATAAAGATCCTTGCACATAAGCAAGTGTTCTCACATTCAAAACGACATGTTTCCTAATGTTCGTTCATTCATTTTTCCAAGAACAGAGTTAATGCCACATAGGTATGTTTTAAAAGAACCAGCTGCCCTGAGGAGCTAAAAGTAGAAGTCAATTAAGCTTTCCTAGGAAATAATCAGGAGCTAAATAGCTTCAGTTGATGAACGTTCCTGATGTTAGAAACTGATGTCTCTGCATTAAAGCGTTCAATGAGTCATGTATTACTATAATTGCTGGAACAATAGTTGCTGGTTTCAGACTCAACGTTTTTGTTATGGAGAATTCTTGGAAATGTGCTAATTCCTCTCTACCTTCGAGAACCCCACCACCTTTGCTGGATTTTGAGGACTTGATTTTTTTCCCTGGAGAGAGTGAGACCCTTTTTCCCACTCATGTATTTTTTCTAGAAATTTGAACACGGTTTCTTTTGGTTGTGGAGTCTGACAAACTCCATAGGCATCATCTTGTACACTGTGGCAGACAGCACCTTCAGTGCAGTGGCACAGGGAAGTCTTTCAGATTTTCCAATGGTTTAAATACCTCACGCTTGGATTAACTACCGTTTCCAAGATCAGTAAAGTGAAATTGAATTTACTTACATTAATAACTTTCTAGACCCAGCACACACTATTTTACACTAGGGTGCTGGAGGGGTTACTTAGTATCCCCTTAGTCTAGTTTCTCATGTAACATTTTTATGTTACCCTTTCCTCAATGAATGGCTGGTGGCAGTGGTTGACTTTTAACTACTGTAGTGTGCTTTTACCACGGGCTGTGTTCACAGCTGCAGTAAAGCACCCAAGGGTACCATTTGTGTCAAAATGGCCCTGTCTTTTTTTGCCATTTCTTTGTGGAAAGGTCCTTCTTGAGATTTACTTGTCGCACCAAACCAGGTTTGGTCCCTTTGTTCGTTTGGTCTTTGGCGGGATTCACGAGTGAAGCCTGCCTCTGGCTCCAGGTATGCCTGGCAGGAAGTGAGGGAGGTGCCCGAAACTCCCTGTGCTTTATCCCCTTGGTTACAGAAATGCACCCAAAGGTGATTGACGGGCTGGCTGTCCAGCAAGGACAGCCACCCTGCTGTTTGAATGGCAGCTAGGCTGGAATGAATGGGAGAAACCTGCATAAAACATGAGGATTTTTGGCTTGGAAGGCAGAGTTGACCACTGGACGAAGGAATCCGAAGAAGAACTTGGAAGAGACGCCTGCTGCAAATCCTGGACCATTGGTTTGCCCGGTGAAGCCCTGCTGCTGTGCTGAAGCTCCAAATTCGCCTCGACCAGAGAAGGCCTGCAAGGACGACTTCTCCCCTTGAGTTGGTGGGACCAATCAACTTTAAAGTGAACTCGTCAGGACATCCTCTTGGAGCTGGCTGTGCTTTTCTTGCTGCTGCAGGAACCGACGTGCCGGGGAGAGGAACACCAGATTCAGAGTGAATCACTTAATTTAGCCAAGATCTCCAGGAAGATCCTCCAGACTCCCAGGAAGCAGGACTGACCATGCCTGAGCCACCTCAACAGAGTGCTGGACCACAGACGCATGGAAAGCCCAACTCGACAGGCAAGAACCGCGTTGGTTCCATTTGCTGAGATGCAAGGAGCTGAAACTGCGAAGTGCCACTAAATAGAAGTTGGTCCTTTTCTGTCGCCTATCGTCCCATTGCAGTGCAGGAGTCCTCCAGATGTCCTCCCTCTTGTCCCCACAACTGAGGCCCAGGAACACAGGATCTGCAGAGCTGCACAGGAACAGAAGCCAGCTGGAACAATTTCTTCCAACTAAAGGTAATGTACAGTCTAAAAGAAATTAGCTCTTGTGTAGCCTCGCTTGTTCTCAGTTGAGACTTGTCTTGGTTGCTTCTGTGGCATTGCTAACAGCTTCTTTACCTCACAAGCCTAAACAGCTTGTAGCCCTACTTTGAGATCTTCTTTTCTACAAAGACTTCTAAAACATTGTGCAAGAATATTAGCTACCTCTAAGAAGTGCTTCAGCTCAACTAGACTTTTGCCCAATTAACATTGGCCTGGCCTAGCTCCCCGAATGACTCTTCTTACCTCTGACTGTGTGTTTGGTATTCCTTAACTTACTTTGCATTGGGGGTGGGGGGTCCAAAAGTACTTACCTGCGTCAGAATATTTGTGTGATCTCTTGTTTTATTCTAACAACCCTTTCCTTTGGCACACATCTCAGTATTGCTCTAAATGCAACAGTGATACATTAATGACCACAGTGTCCTAGCTATTTAAGTCACCTGAGGGTGTAGGAAGTGTCTGTGTGCCATCTCAAATGGCTATTTGCCGATTTAGAGAAACCAAGAGGGTGTATTTTGAAGGTATGTGTGTGTTGCTATTATATTGTTCCTTTCTGAAGAAGGTGTATTCAAACTGACTGTTAAATAAATGATTATTTAATCAAGAAACCTTGAGTATAAGTGTTTATTTGCAAACTTGTCACTGTGAATCTCTAACTCCCCTACAGCTCACAGTGACCCCTCTTGAGATATGCCTGGCTGCTCAATCACGCTACCAACCTGTGTAGTACAGACCTATACCAAAGGTTGGGTTCCTATTGCCAAGACGCCACGGTTGTTGTACTGCACCCAAAGGGTACTACTCCAAATCTTGCCTAATACGTTTTCAATTACTGCAGTGTTTTCAAAAACAAATACAAAGCTCTACTAACAATAGGATATATATTTTGTTGCAAAGTTGAAGGGATGGCAGGATCATTTACTCCATAGATGACATTTATTTAAATGTTATTTATTTATATCACGCTGGAGCTCGCAGGCATCAGGGCGCGCACACAAAGAGACAACAAAAAGAAGACGGGACAGCAGATTAATTGTCGCAATAGACTAGCCATTTAAATAGAAGCATTTTTTGAAAATCAGATACTTTGATTCTAATCTTAGAGTGAAGGGAGCCCATTCCATCTTGCTGCTGCTTTTAGAGCAAAAGAGAGTCCAAGTCAATTTGCTCTTTTGGCACCTGTGTGTCCCACCAGACCTTGAGCTTCAGATCTCAGGGTCCGACCTGTATTATTATAGGGTTATTTGTTCTTTCAGCTAAGCTGGAGTGAGTCCGTAGAGACAGTGGTGTACAATGGCCATAGCTTTAAATGCTATACGATCTTCTAAGGCGAACCAGTGGAGTGACTTTCGATCTTCGGAAATGTGCTCTCCTTGTTTTCAATCTGATAGTTCTCACCGGGTTATTTTGAATGGGGTGGCATTGCGCGATGCAACCCTTGTTCGCTCTGGCAAGCAGGGCGTTACCATATGTTAGGGAGAATTCTCAGAAATGTGCTAATTCCCCTCTACTTTAGAGACCCCCAGCTCTTTTGCTGGACTCTAGGACTTTCATTTTTTGCCCGGAGAGAGCAAGATCCTTTTTTCCCCACTCTCTCATGTATTTTAATGCAATTTTGAACTCTGTTTCTCTTTTGGTTGTGGAGTCTGACAAACTCCATAGGCATCATCATTTTACATTGTGTCACACAGCACCTTCAGTGCAGTTGCAAAGGGAAGACTTTTAGATTTTCCAAGGTTTAAATACCTTCTCTTGGATAAACTACTGTTTCCAAGAGCAGTGAAGTGAAATTGGATTTACTTACACTTGTAAACTTTCTAGACCTAGCACACACTAGCTGACCGTAGGGTGCTGGAAGGGTTACTTAGTATCCCCTTTGTCTAGCTTCTCATTTAACACTTTTATGTTACCCTTTCCTCAATGAATGGCCGGTGGCTGTGGTTTACTTTTAACTACCGTGGTGTGCAATTACTGCGGGCTGCGTTCGCAGCTGCAATAAAGCACCCAATGGTGCCATTTTTGTTAAAATGGCCCGGTCTTTTTTCAGCATCTCTTTGTGGAAAGGTCCTTCTTGAGATTTACTCGGCGCGCCAAACCAGGTTTGGTCCTTTTGTTGGTTTGGTCTTTGGCGGGATTCACGCGTGAAGCCCAGTTCTGGCTCCGGTATCTATGGCAGGAAGTGAGGGAGGTGCCCGAAACTCCCTGTGCTTTATCACCTTAGTTTCAGAAATGCGCTCAAAGGGGATTGGCCGGCTGGCTGTCCAGCAAGGACAGCCACCCTGCTGTTTGAATGGCTGCTAGGCTGGAATGAATGGGAGAAACCTGCATAAAAGGCGAGGCTTTTTGGCTTGGAAGGCAGAGTCGACCACTGGACGAAGGAATCCGAAGAAGAACTTGAAGATGACGCCTACTGCAACTCCTGGACCGTTGGTTTGCCCGGTGAAGCCCTGCTGCTGGGCTGAAAACTCCAATTTCGTATCGACTAGAGAAGCCCTGCAAGAACAACTTCTCCCCTTGAGTTGGTGCGACCAATCAACTCCAAAGTAAGCCACATGGACATCCTTTTGGAGCAGGTTGAAATTCCACTACCGAACAGCCAGGGAGAGGAACACCAGGTCGCGTGCGTTGCTTTTAGGCTGGCAAAGCGCTCCAGTAACATCCTCCGGACTCCCAGGAAGCAGGACTGACCGAGCCTGAGCCACCTCAGAGTGCTGGACCCCAGATTCAAGGAAAGCCCATCTTGACAGCCGGGAAAAACAGTGTTGCTATTTGCAGTAGACGCGAGGAGCTGAAACAACAAAGTGCCACTTGTTTGAAGATTGATGGTTGCGGTCGGGGACCTTCCCATTGTAGTGCAGCAATCCCCAGATACCCTCCCTCTTGTGCCCATGACTGAGGCCCAGGTACACCAGGATCTGCAGAGCTACACAGGAACTGAAGTCATCTGCTGCACTTTTTCTTCAACCTAAAGGTACTGTACAGTCTAAGAGAAAGTACCTCTTGTTGTGTAACTGCACTTGTTCTCGATTGGTGAGACCTGTTGTGGTTGCTCTGAAGAGTTGCTGATAGCTTGCCTCAGAAGCCTAAACAGCTGGTGGCCCTGCTTTGAATTCTTCTTTTCTACAAAGACTTCTAAATTGTGCAAGACTTACTTACCTGCAAGAAGTGCTTCAGCCTACCTAGGCTTTTGCCCAATTGACTCTGGTCTAGCCTGGCTCCCTGAATGACTCTTCTTCCGTCTGATATTGTGTTTGTTAGGGAGAATTCTCTGTTAAGGCTAATTTCCCAAACCTAGTGAGTCCCCCAGCAGCTTTGCTGGATTTTTGGGGTTTATTTTTTTCTCCTGCTAAGAGTGAGACTCTTTTTCTCCCACTCTTAGACATGATTTGAGATATCCTTTGACTTAGTAATGTGTTTAATGGGCTATGGGGTCTTTTAACTCTATAGGGTTTCATGTATTTTTGGTAAGTGTGTTACACAGCACCCTCAGTGCAGTAACACAGGGGTGTCATAGTGACCCCCAAACAGAATCCATACCCTGGGACTGACTACTGTCTCCCATGGCATGTAAAGTCACCATTGGCTTTACTAGTCTTAAATTGTGAATAGAACCAGTACAAACCATCATATTGTGGAAGTATTGGTAGGGGCAATTAGATTGCCCCTGGGTCTGTTTTTCGAGGGGGCACTGTGCAGTCCCCCCTCGTCGAGTTTCTGGCTGGTGGCAGTGGTTACCACGCGAAATATTCCTTAAGAATATTTTCTATGGGATTTTCCCATTCATTTTAAAACGCACCGCTTTTTTGGTGCAATGTTAAAGATACCGCTGGGTTATTTAATATTTATTCCCCGGTTGGGTCTTTTTGCCAGGACTCGGTTTTAAAATGGCGTTTGTGTTTGCCTCTGTAACTCCAACCCAAGTCGAGACCTTTGTTCCACTTTTTGGCGGGCTTCTCCACAGAAGCCTCCAAAAGTGGTGCCACTCTGTCTGGGTCTACAGGATGTGTGTGAGGGGGGTTTAGGTACCCTGGACTGAGTTGCCTCGGCAACTCAAGTCGCACTCTTGTGTGATTGGCCCAGTGGTGAGCCGCCCGGCTCACCACTTGGCATGTTTGAGTGACAGCTAGGACTGATGAATGGGGGTTTTCTGCATAAAAGCAGGGCTTTGGGGAATGGAACTTCAGAAGAGGGAGAAGCTGAGCCGACCTGCAACGACGACACCACCGGTGGAGCCCTGCTGAACCGTCTCACCACTTCTTCCAACGACAGAGGAGATCTTCATCCCGGAGAGTCTTCTTCCTTTGACTGGTGGGGATAAACAGTTTGCCCGCCTTTTCGCCTTCCCGGATCATCTCGTGGCCGCCTTGCCTGTGCCAAGCACCCCGGCAACCGGGATACCAAGTTTTACCACTGCCGCAAATAAAAGGGTAGTACCTTTTAACCGGAGAACTCCGCGGCTGGTTTCTTCCTTGGCAGTGCAACGACCTTCAGCCTTCCTCCACGTCGAGACCATCTCTTCCTCTGGACGACGCCATGCCTTGCACCTGCTGCCAGGAACAACTGCCCCCGCTGGAGGATCCTCTCCACTTTCAAGGTACTGTGTCCGCCTGGCCTCCCTCGCAATGGTCTGTGTGGGGTGTCTCTTAAAGCCTCCACTTACCACTTGGGTTGGCCCTAGGCTGGCTAACTGAACTTTTCTGAGCTGAACTAATCCTTTTCTGAACTCCCTGCAAGACTTTAAGACTCTTAAACTGTGTGATCTTGGGCGCATTGGTGCTCTGTTCTCTCTAAAAGGGAGCCTGGCCTCTGAACTTTTTGCTCACAAGTAGACTTTGACTTTCCTGCCTTGCTGGGTGCTTCTAAAGTATTGTGTTGTGTGATTTTCCTAATTTCTGCCCTTTCCCTCCCCTTTTCTTAACTTATTGGAGTGCCATCTTTAGTTAAGCGCTCACCTCTGTCTGCAAATAAGTGGTGTTAACTAAGACTTGTCTAATAAGGAATAAGGGATGTATATATATTAATAGTGACTGTGTTTTTGAACTTGCTTACATAATAGTGCTGGAGTGTTTCTAAGTGTGTTTTTAAATAAATAATTATATACTTTGATACCAACGCTCTGGTCAGTGTTCGCTTGTGCTACTGTATTTTGGTACCTATCTTGTATACTCTATATACTGTCTAACTCTTTTTGAGAGAAGTCTGGCTGCTCAGCCACAGCCACCAGGTAAATCTGGGTGGTACAGACTGCTACCAATTGGGTTTAGTGCCAACACCTGTATTCTTAAGCCTTTTGCAGTGGTCCCTAAGGGAACTGCACAGGTTTCTGCCTAACAGTGTTTCGTCTTCCTTCCACGAAGAGATTAACTAACTTTGCATTGGGGGTTACCAAAAGTATTTACCTGCTTCAGAATACTTGTGTGATCTCTTGTTCTGTTCTAATAACCTTTTTCTTTGCCAAACTCTTAAGTCTGATTCTAAATGCTAACAGTGGTATGTTAATGCCCACAGTTTCCTAGTATCTAAACAAGGTCTCTCCTGGTTAAGACCCTCTTCTGCCCAGGAGGGCTGAACAATAGTTAAACACAAGTGAAAAGGGTCAATGAACCCAGATAACACTGCATCCTAGGACATAAATAGCACAATTGGATTCCACATCTTAATTAGTTTCAAAATATTTTATCCAAGTTTTCACAAAGTGGGTGTGTAAATTAGACGTAACAGAAGACTTAAAATATACATATATACAATCACAAATATTGACAAGAGTGTGAAACCAAAGTAATTGCTTTGGGAATCAAATCATATAGTGTCAACAATACATATCCTATTGACAGGCAACCCGCCTGGCAGGGGTCATAACAAAAAAACAGATTGCTGTGTGGTATCAACGTATAACAATGTGCAATTTCCAACACTGTCACTTGAGGTCTACACAAACGTGTTTCGGCCCAGAGGGGCTGGGATATGAGCCAGACATGGATGGGCCTTCATCAGGACGGGAAGACTGGGGCGTCTGAGTATTCTGTGTTAACTGCCAAGAAAACAAATGGGGCAGGATGAGGATTCAGGACGGTGGACTGGTTTCAGAATCTATCTTTGTTGTATGAGAGTAACAATTAATGTATAACTAAAATGGGTCTCTCGCAGGGAGAGTAGCCAGTCTTACCGTGTCAGGGAGAAAGGTGGACCCGGATCAATCAGGAAAACACCACAGTACAATCAATGGTTGCAGTGAGTGTTCAATCTGTAAGAGGACTGTGTCACAAAAAGAATGGCATACATTGGATGCCTGTAAATAGGAGGCAGCAAGGTGGCAAGCCCACACTAGAAAGTTTACCTTTGATGCCTATGGGCCATAGTCACATGATGCTGGATCCGGATAGTTCACGAAGGGGCGATAAGTGGCCTCATAAATTCGGGTGGCGGTCTAATCTATAAGAGAGGACCTTGCCATAAAAAGGAGGACATATACTAAAGGGGCAGGTGCATTGTTTCGACAAAATATACATTCACTGCCTACCTGCTTGACCTCTCTATGTAGGGTACGACGTGAGGGATCAAGATTCCCTCTGAAGCGCTGTTCGTCACTTGCAGAAATATGTGGATCGGTGTCGCAAGGTATGAAACTCTCCCGTGGCTAATGCGTGTGCCACAAGATGCCGCCTGTGACAGATTGACAAAAAACAGTCATGATGTACACTCGGTCCCTTCTATAGGCGCTCGTACGAATACCGAATACCGGGGGACCAGCATTGTGAAAAGATGCGCCAGCACCGATTACCTGCTTGGCTGGAGACAGCAAAAGAATGGGGCACAGTGTCTCGGAAAGCGAGTGCACGACGTTGCTATGGTCACCGCTTTTTATGAAGCGGTGGCCATTTTAGGATTACCTACGTGGCAACAAGCTAGTCTGGGGCGCTGGCATCCCCTGTCGAATGTAGGGGGCAGCCAACACCGTAAAAGAATTTAAGTGCCTCAGCTCCCAGAGGGGAGAATTGTAGTTTCAAAAACCGGCTATAGTTTATAAGACATTGCCATGACAATGCAGCGGGCTGTGTTGTAATGACCACAAACTGCCAATGCGAATCCGGGTCCGCACATCTTGGGCATTTTAAGTGCATCTGAACGGCAGGGTGGCCGAACGGTGTGGGTAATCAGACCAAAGAGCCCTGAAAAAGGACTCCCACATGTTTCATTAGCTGTTACTGGCCGTGGAGGGGAAGATACCAAATATGATGAGGACTAAATCTCACGGGGTAGTGTGTCACGAGAAAACCCCACAACCTTGTGAGAACATTGGTCATGGGTATTGGTGGCGTAAAGCGGGTGGACGCCTTATTTTGGAAGACAATGGTCCCTCAGTCATAACAAATGAAGGGCCCGTCCATCAGCCAGATGTTTTATTGTATAATTAGTCTAATGTACTAAGCTGACATTTTCAACAAAAGCACGATTACATAATTTGATAGTCACTGAACTAAAAAATTAGAGTGCATATTAGATATCCGAATATTTCACTCGAGGCATGGTCACGAATGCCGACATGTGGATAGTGTCGCTAGAGACATCATTATATAGTCTGATAGTTACAAAATTCAGAAACAAAGAGTGCATAATAGACAAATTAATATTCCCCACTAGGGACATAGTTCCATATTCGTACAGAAGACATTAGTTTGAATTGTGATAAAGGTATCGGCAAAAGACTAGCAAAAAACAGCACACTGGGCGCCAATTGCAATGACCACTCAGTTACATGGAGGGGTGGTGTTTATCCCCTATAACTCCTGCCTCCTGGGGTGCTCTCTACCAGTATCAATAGAATGATTGCGTAGTTACCCAATGGGGTTCCCCAGAGGTATGATTACAGAAATGTTTTCCACTCGACTGAGATGTTGAGGCCCTCTTTGACGGTGTTTAACTTGTGAACCCATTTTTGTTCTAATTGGGTAAAGGCTCTGTCAATATCTCCCCCTCTTTTTGTCAGTTTAGCTTCTGTAAAACGAACCACTTAAGGTCTGTGTCCGTGTGTTTCTTGCGGACATAATAATCCACTAATGGTTTGTCAGGTGTCTTGTTCCTGATGCAGGAACGTTGTTCAGAGATCCTTATTTTGACCGGTCTAATGGTCTTGCCCACGTACATTAGGCCATATGGACATTCAATGATATATATCACCAGTTTGCTGTCACAGTTGGTGTGTTTTACTAAGTTCCAATTGATGTTTTTGTACTGGAGGATTTTCTCACACTAATTTTTCCCCAAAGAGTCCCATTCAACTTGTCTCACTTACAACACATCTATCTCTGCAAGTCTAAGTCTAATATTGCGTGCAAGAAGCATGTCAACCTCCCTAGTAACCTCAATCCCCAAGTACCTGAATCCACTGTCAGCCATACATTCTGCTTAGCCTCAACTCCTACGACACAAGAGCGAGATCGAAAAGATTTAAGTCTTAGAGACATTAACTTTATAATCAGAGATTTCAACAAACAAATGAATCAACTGCCGAAAGGAGTGCTCCGAGTCAGCTATCAGCATCAAAAGGTCAGAGGGCCAGTCACTTGGACTGCGCTGGACTGTTTGCTTTTCATGGACAAACAGAGCCCAGTTTGTTCCACTTCACCGCCTATTAAGCATATTATAATGGAGTGTAAAAAAGTAATGAGATTCGAGAGGGGGGGGGGCAGAAGAAGTACTTGCTCTGTGCAGATTCAGGTCTGTGAAAAACTGCACAGATTGATAATTGCTCTGTTTCCTGGTGCACCTGGCAAAGGGCTGGCATCTGGAGATTGGGCCAAGTTCATGATGGCCTATGTATGCTCGACTTGAGTTCTTGCGTTTCAAATACAAGCTGAGACCGTCTGAGCGCAGCCGTTACCGAACTTTGAGGAATCTTTTTGATGTGCTATTTTCACAACCAAACGCTAGTGTGCATGGTCCACCCACGGTCCTACATTTGCCTAAATGAATGTCGTTCTCCGCCTTTCTGCTCTATAAACTTCTTACATTCTCTGAATTCAAAAGAGAAGGGCACCGGAAGTTGATATTCATTAACCCCACACATAAAATATTCTGAATTCAACCTGGCGTCCCAGAATGATAGTGTTAATTGGGATTCTGACTTGGGTTATGTGATGTCTGATATTGAATGAAATTGCATATGTGCTGGTGCAAGCAGATTTATAAATGACTTAGACCTGAGGTTTACACAACAGATTACTCACTTTGTGTATATTGATCCCCGTAGAAAATGTGGTCATGTACGTTGTGTCAGGATAATCTCTGCTGGAACGGCAAGAGAGATGTGCGTACCACGTTACACATGTTTTGGTTGTGCCAGAAAGTTTGGGAGTCAGCCATATAATACATTGTGAATACCCCAAATATCATAACTATCCAGCAGATATTTGGGGTGTTTACAATGAATTATATGCCTGAAACCCCCTGTTCCCCTTTCTCCTTTCTCTTTTTTATATGATGTTTGCATGTACTTCCATTCTCTTGTTCTTGTTGAGTAAACTATCGAAATGTATCATTTTTTCCAGGAAATTCTTTTTTGATGACCATGCTTCTAGTCCTAGTGAATGTTGAGGTATACTTTTCACCCCTCATGCTTAGCAGTGACATAAGACAAGGAAGCCACAAGTCACTCTTGTTCTATTGGAAGGTACTTGGCTTGAGAGAAGAGCTACATGTACATTTATTCCAGGTCAATACTTAAAAACACCTCTGAAATCACCAGGCCATGCTTAACGAGCAAGACCTGTAGTCCGTAGCCTCATCACAAAAGACTTGATTGATAAAAATGCAGGTAAAGGACAAGCAAAGTCATGAGCTTTTGTATGAAGAGAAATACTGATGCATGCTAGGACCTGTAGCTGACGAATCCATCAACAGAGACTTTAACCATTAAAGATTTGAGAAAGCTCAGCCCGCAAGCAAGAGAAACGTCAGTGAGAGAGGGCATAAAAGAGGTAGAGTGAAAGAGTAATTCATGTTGGCACTTGGAGTCAACAGTGCCTCCAAGAAAAAAGTTTGAAAAATTGCAATGCTTGGAAAGACCAGCCTAGTCAGAGAAAGCCAAATGAATGTTATAAACTAAAAACCGCCTCTAAGACTGATTGGAGTCTTTGAAGCGCTTAGATAGCTAAGTCAGAAAAGCATTGAAAGCATTGAAGAGACTGACAAATTGAAGATCACCTAAGTCAGGAGTCCAACAATCAAAAAAGGATTGAATGTACCACTGACATGAATGGCAGACTTCTGATCAAAGAGCCGTGGACGACAGTGTTGAATGCTGCAGGGGTGCCTAGAAAAATAATGCAGTGAGAAGTTGCCCATGTGTGGGCATAGCAATCATGTTGCTGATTCAGTCTTTCAAACGAGATATTGACGTCCCCTTGTACTATCAGGTGCTCAACCTGTGCTTGGCTATGGTATCTGTAAACATTTGCATGAAGGTGGCATGCATACTGGTGGAAAAGATAGACTTTCTTGAAGTGTGAGTGTTAAGACAGAATATGATGATTGTTGTTAATTCTGTAGGTCCTTTTTTAGGGACCCCTTTAATTATTGATTCCCCTCCTTTTTTGTCTGAATCTCTGACCCATTTATTTTGGCCCTAGGGGCTTCTGCCCACTGCCCTAGCTACCCATGGTTTGGTTTCCTGGCTGCTTTTAGTGTGAGGCCATTTTAGAATCACTTGCATGTTTTGGGGGCACTTGACAGTCCATAAGGACGCTGGTGTAGGGAGGCTTTTGCTCCATTTTGTATTTTCCAGAGTGTTCACTTTGTAACACTTGCCACCTTAACTGGAGTGTTATAGGGACATTGTGTCCTTTTTTCTCAAAGTTGGAAATTTGTTATGCCTTTGTGATGTGCTTAGAATGGGCTGGAGGCAGTCAACAGTGTTTTACAGCTTTATCTGGTGCACTGCCTTGCACCATTCCTTTCCATCGTGATACCACCATTTTGGGTAGCGTGTACTCAAAATAGCTGAGACTCAAAGAATGGCCTTTGGCTTTCTTGTTTTTGGTTGTCTTTCTGCGCTATCAGGATCCAAAAAAGGGCATGCATTTTCATGGGGTCCTGCACGACAGAACCGGTCAGTGCTTTGCATAGTAGAACTGGTTGAAACTAGGAATGGGACTGCTTGGTCCCAATCAACATTTCTAACAGTGATGTGTTGCTATGCAGAGGTGTAGCCATTTCTAGTTTGAATGGTTAAGATTATTAAGTCCTGTTTGAGGGCTGGGAATTTTGGATAAGGGGTTCGAGCCATTCTGGAGGTTGCCCACTGGAGCCAAGGATCTGAAGAGCGAGAACAGTACTGTGAAGACCAAGAGGACTGCATCAGAAGCGCCCATCTTTTCCAAAGTCAACCAATGAGGACAGAGTTTCATCTTCAGCGAAAGGGAAGACATTATTTGCTACATTTCAACCATTTACTTGTGGGACAACCAGTCTTGTGTCCTGCTGTTGGTGGACTTCACAAAGATCTCTGGACCAATCTAGGAGCTGACCATCCACTGACCGGGCCTTTTTGCTGCCATGGATGGTATTTAGAGTTGAGTTTGGGACTCTGCAGGCCTCTTGCCTTAGGCCCAGCAACCTCACCAAACGCAGCAGCTGGTCTCTACATCAAAAAAGGAGCCACCATGAAGTAAGCATGCCGAACCTAATCAGGGTTTCATTACCGATTCAGCAACCGTGTCCTGGGGGATGCTCCGTCGTGCAAGAATACATTACTTACCTCTCTGTAAGATATGCATTACTTACCGTAAAAGCATTTCTGATTGCTGTATCTGCTTAAATTCACATGCTGTGCATATGGTCCGACATCCAGTGGTAACCGCAGAGTATTGCATCTCGTCTTTCGAGAATCGAAAGGGGACGTCAACATGGGCGTGCCTGTAACACTATCCCTACGTGACGTGTAGTGTATTTTTTCTGCCTAGAGGGAGCATTATGACTATCGTGAGTGAGTACAGAAAAGAGAGAAAGTGGTAAAACATCTACGTTCCTTCCGTCCAAGCGGGGAGCAAGGGTGGGCGCATGTGACTCTAAGCAGATACAACCATCAGAAATGCTTTTACGGTAAGTAATGCATATCTTCTGATGTTTGTTAATCTGCTTAGAATCACATGCCGTGTATAGACTAGCAAGCAGTACCCTGAGTTGGAGGTGGGTCGTGAGAAGGAACAGTAGTGAAAAGATGTCTTAGTACTGCCTGTCCCACCTGAGAATCAGACCTAGAATGAGTGTCTAGGCAATAGTGTTTTGTAAAGGTGTGTACAGAACTCCAGGTTGCCGCTTTGCAAACGGACTCAAGGGGAACATTTGCAATGAATGCTATGGACGCCCCAGTGCCTCGAGTAGAATGTGCTCTAGGCTTGAAGGGCAGCTCTCTCTTAGCAAGACTGTAGAAGAGTGTGATGCATTTGACAATCCATCTAGAGATAGTGGATTTGGAGACTGCGTCTCCTTCTCTTCCTGCAGCCACTGAAACGAAAAACTGATTAGTCTTTCTTAGTGGTCGAGTTCTTTCCATGTAGAACATGACAGCTCTGCGTACATCCAGTGTGTGCAGGGTTCTTTCTCCCAGGCTTGAAGGATTTTGAAAGAACGTTGGTAGTTCTATCAACTGGTTCACATGGAACTTGGAAATGAATTTAGGCGCAAACCTAGGGTGGGTGCGCAGAACCACCTCATCTTTGTGAACTGTTACAAAGGGATCTAGGATTGAGAGCGCTTGTAGTTCACGTACTCTCCTAATGGAGGTAATAGCTATTAGAAAAGCAGTCTTATAGGTGAGGTCTTTAAGACTTGCTTTGTGCATGGGCTCGAAAGGAGCCCCCATAAGCCTAGTCAATACCACGTTTTGGTCCCATCCGGGAGCCGGGTTACAATTGGGAGGGTGAATTCTTTTCACTCCCTCCATGGAAGCTTTAATGACTGGTATCTTCCACCATGACACTTTCTGTTGTGATGTAGTGTAGGCTGAAAGTGCAGCTAAGTGCACCTTTATGGAGTTAAAGTCAAGTAAATGAGTTTGGTATTAAAAAGTGTGAGTGGGAGAGCAATTAAACGGGTTAATGCTCTTTGTGTTGCAGCAGATGACAAACCGTTTCCTTTTACTGGAATAGCAATACCTGGTGTTCGGTTTTCTTACCTCCCTGAGAAAGTCCATACATCTCTGAGGGAGTTGCCGGTGCCCAAACTCTATGACCTCAGGAGCCAGGCCGCTAAGTTCAATGTCTGCGGGCATGGGTGAAGCGTCTCCCCTCTGTCTTGCGACAACATGTTGTACGGGCAAGGAAGTTTGACTGGAGGGGATAGGGACATCTCCATCAGATGAGCGAACCAGGGTTGGCGGCCACCAGTATCATTGTGACTGGTTCCTGGTGCATCTTGTGCACGATCATATTGAGATGGGTAGTCGGGGGGGGGGGAGGGGGGGAGAGGAGTGAGGGGAAGCGTAAACAAATTTCGCTGACCATGTTATCCAGAGTCCTTTCTCCTTGGAGAGGTTCGGGGGGTACCTGGAGGCGTAAGCTTGGCATTGAGCGTTCTCCAGAGTTGCAAACAAATCGATCCCCGGGAAGCCCCATTCTGCGAAAAAGTTGGAGACAATTGCTCTGTGTAATCGCCATTCGTACTCCATGGGCAATGGAAAGTCTCTGCTGAGTACGTCTGCCAGAAGATTGAGTTCCCCTGGAACATGTTGTGATAACAGCAACATGGTGCTTTTGAGAGCCCACTTCCAAATGTTCTGGGACAGTTTGGACAGCCCTGGAGAATGAGTGCCCCCTTGTTTGTTCAGATAGAACATTGCAGTGGTGCTGTCTGTGAGCATCAGGATCGTCTTCCCCTGTAGTTGTGTCTGGAAAGCTTTTAGTGCTTTGTACACCGACCAAACTCTGTGCGCTGTTTGTTGAAGCAGGTGAGCACCCCACCCTGTAAGAGAGTGGCTTTCACTGCGGGGGTGGTGAAGGATATCTCCTTCAAGAGGTTGTCCCTTGACCACCACTGCAGCGAGAGAAAGAAAGAGGGCAGGCGAGACAACCACTACATCGTCCCACTGTCCTCTGGCCTGACACCACTGGCTGCTGAACCACTCTTGCATTGGGCGCATGCACAGGCGCGCGTGAGGAACCAAATAGATACATGATGCCATCATTCCTAGCAGTCGCATAGCTTTGCGTACAGTCACCTCTCGATTGGCTACACTGTGATGGATTCGAAACATGTTTTGAACCCTCTCATTGGAGGGGAAGACAAGGCCGTCCTTTGTTCGAATTAGAGCACCTAGGAACTGTTTGACCTGACTGGGGTCTAGGCTGGACTTCTTCTCGTTGATGGAGAAACCCAGACTGAATAAAGGTCTATCGTCTTTTGGGTATTTGACAGACATGTTTCGTAAGAGTCCCCTGTTATGGGCCAGTCGTCAAGGTAAGGATAGACCGGGATGGATTACCTGTGCAAATGTGCTGCTGCCACCGCTAGTACCTTTGTAAATACCCTTGGTGCAGATGCTGTGCCGAAGGGTAGTACCTTGAACTGATCATGCTTGTCTTGTATCATAAATCTGAGGTATTTTCTGTGCGCTGGCAACATTGAAATATCAAAGTATGCATCTTTCATGTCCAGTGTTGCCATGTAATCCCCCTGTGACAGCAGTGGAATTACTTCCTGCAGAGTGACCATGCAGAACTTTTGTGGCTTTACAAATAGGTTCGCTGGGCGCAGATCTAAAACAGGGCACATGGTTAGATCCTTTCTGGGTACAAGGAAGTACACTGAATAAATACCTTCTTTTACCTGTGACAGAGGTACAATTTCTATGGCTCCATTCTCTTGTAGTGTCTCGACCTCCTGAAGAAGTATGCAAAGATAGTCTGGTGTCAGTCGTCTTGCTCGTGGACGTCTGAATGTTGGGGACCGGTGGAACTTTATACAGTATCTGTGGGCCATGGTCTTTAGCACCCACAGGTCTGTAGTTATCCCCTCCCATGCCTGAAGGAACAATGTTAGCCGGCCCCCGACCGGGGAGGCATAAGAGGGGACCCGAATCTTTGCATCATTTTGAACCTGAGGCCAGGGAGCCTCTAGGGGTAGAGTTTCGGGCCCTTCCTTTCCCACGATGCTGACCCCTTTGGGGATACGGGGTGGTGTATCCGCTATTTCCCTGTGGAGAGTGCCAATTGTTTCCCGAGGAATATTGTTGTTGAGGGAAGTGTTGGCCATGAGAAAAAAAGCCGCTTGGACCCAGCTCTTCATCTTGTAGAGGGTTTTTGTGTAATTTGATCGTGTTTTCAGGGTGTCCTGCTCCTTTTTTGTGGTCTCGAGGGCCTCATCGACTGCCTTCCCAAACAGGTTGGAATCTTCCACAGGTTTATGTATCAGTGACGCTTGCCTCTCTGGCTTGATTCCCGAGTTCCATAGCCATGCATGTCTCTTCAGGAGTGTGCCCTGAGCCAGGGATCAACCAGCTGTTTCGGCAGAATTCAAAGTGTTCTTAAGTATGCTTTGGCTCACTGGTCTACTGTCTACCCTCAGTGACAGTGGTGAGGAGACGAGTATGTAGAGGTTTGGGAACCTCCTGTATGCCTTCCTGCAGTAAGGCCCACTGGGCATCGGCGTAGATGGCCAACAAGGTTGTGTTGTTGGCAATACGTGTTGAGAACGCTGCTGCGACCATGATCCTCTTCCCAAGGGCATAGAGTCATTTACCTTCCTTATCATGGGGTTCCTCGCCGGTTGACAAAGGGACCCCTGCCTTCTTTCGTGTAGAAGTCATCACCAGAGAGTCTGGGGTGGAGTGACCTCTGATATAAAGATCTGAGGGAGAAGGACGAAAGAGTTTTTCTATTTGTGGGTTGACACCTCTTGAGAGAGCAGGTGTCAACAAGGAGGGCGCCAGACGTTTCTTAATTGAATTAAGGAGGGGAATAGCCTGGCTAGGCGGCGGCTTCTCCTTGAGAATGTCCTCAAGAAGTCTGCTTCGGGGACAGCTTCTTCTGTAGCAATCTTAAAGTGATCAGCTGCTTTACGCAACATCACGTTAAAAATCAATTTATCATCCACTGCTGAGGGTTGTTGCCTAGTGGGGGTGGACTGGGGAGAATCAAGAGACGGGGCATCAGGATCTTGATGATCTGAATATTGCCATGGTTGAGGGTCACCCACATCTGGGTTCTCCTCCAAGCCCTCTATGGGATCATGCATGTCTTCAGGGTTGATGAAATCCTCATCCCGAGTGTCTGCAGGAATGGCTTCTTCAGTTAAGTCGTAGTTATATATATCCTCTTCTAAAGAGGGTTCAAAAAGCCTTGGAAAGTTTGCTTTGGGGTCCACAGGGCTCCCATCCCTTGGCCTCCTTGGTGTGGGTTGTTCTGAACGGGAAACAAACCTGTCCAGTCTTTCCATGCATTTCTCAAATTTCTCTCTAGTACAAACCGAAGACCTAGAATGGTCTAGAGGTGGAAAAGGGTCCTGAATATGTGAATCCAGTAAAAGACGTCGAGATTTTAGTCTCAACGTCGAAGAAAACCCTTCTTCGTCCTCATATAACACCTCCTGAGGGACTGACAGAGGTGTAACGTCTCTGTGCTTCTCTTTCAACCTATGGGTGGGTTCCGGTATCTCCCTTAGGCTATCTTTGGACCTCGGTGGATCCTTGGCCTTTTCCGTAGGCCTCGGAGTATCCCTGGGCTGCCACTTCTGAAATTCGGCCTTGGACATGCCGTAGGCCGCCCACCGTTTCACACTACGCTCCTTTAATGTCTTAGGACGGAGGAGCTTACAAGCCGTGCACACTTCTTCCTTGTGATCGAGTGGCAAGCACCGGTCACACCATCTGTGCTCATCTTTCCAAGGGAATTTGCTCTTACAGAGAGGCCAAAACCGAAATGGAGTCCTCCATACAGAGGATGGGTAGAGTGACGAAGACCAAAGAGGAAAGAGTAAGGAAAGGCATTCTCAGTTTGTATATAAATGTCCACCCCGACCCCACTCTCCCTATTGTCTAGGACGGCGGAAGTCCCGGCCACGTGGTCGGCAGCGCCGACTGGATCACTGTCTGATGCATTCTGAAGGTCTTCGGCAGAGGTCTGGAACAGCCGTCAAAATAAGGGACGGATAGGGTGATCTAATTATTCTATGTAACTATTCGACCAAATGTCGAGGGGACAATAAGTAATGTCTTTGACGAGCTCCGCATCAAGGCGACCAGTATGCTGGGCAGAAAAAAACAATCTGAGGGACCTCGACGCGTGAGGGATCTTGGGTACACTACACATCACGTAGGGATAGTGTTACATGCACGGCCATGTTGACGTCCCCATTCGATTCTCGAAAGACAAGATGCAATACTCCGCGGTTACCACTGGATGTCGGACCATATGCACAGCATGTGATTCTAAGCAGATTAACAAACATCAGAAATGTTCTTTCTGATGGACGTTCCTGCCACAGATTCCTTATCTTTGATATCAATCTCCCAGCGCAGCTGCTCTTCAGAAACGTTTCCACTAACAGGGGGTGCAGCACGACACCACCCAACTCCTCTACGCGCCAGACATGACGTTGGGGCCGGTACAGATACAGGTGCTGCGCCCGTGACCTCAGCACCACCCTTTTTTTCTAGTACTCTGACGATGATGGACCCCAGAACTAAGGTGTACTAGCTAACCGCCAAGAGGGGCAGGTAGGTGATGGGGAATCCAGAGGAATGTCCATCAGAAGAACATTACCAAGAGGTGAATAATTTGCTCTTCTAATGGAATCCTCCTTCCCATGGATTCCTCATCTTTGATAGACTACCAAAACAGTACAGTGATCAAGAAAGAGGAAGGAGGGTAGCAAGGACACCACCTAATCCAGAAAGCTCTGAAGGATTGCCCTGCCAAAATGAGCGTCCTGACCAGGCATAGAATTTAAGCAGTAATGCTTGGCAAATTTGTGCAAAGAAGTGCCAGAAGTGGTGGCCAAACATCTGGTGGAGTAAGCCCAAGACCCTCGGGGACCTCCTTTTGTAGCCAGATCATAGCGTTCCGAGATGCAGAGAATGATCCATCGAGGCATGTCTGTTTCGTCCGAGCCCTCCCAGCTCGGGGACCAGTGTAACCCACAAAATGTTTGTGATCTGTCCTTGCTCCACTTTTCCAAGAGATGGAGAACTTGAGGGCCCACCCACACCGGATCCAGCCGAAGGAAACGCTCCTCTGCCTTGGAAGGATGAGGCTGAGGAGAAAAGACAGACAGATTCATCTTTGGTGAGAAATGGAAGTCTGACACCACCTTTGGAAGAAAGGTTGGTCTAACACAAAGTCGCCTTTCCGAAGGGAATCTGTAGGGAGGTTCAATTGAGAACGCCCGGAGCTTGCTCATTCATCTAGCGGAAAGTGATGGCGACCAGGAAAATCTCCTAAGTGTGATCAGTTTTAAAGAACAAGAATGAAGGGGCTCATATGGAGCAGCCATATGAAACATTAATACCAAATTCAAATCCCATGCCGGTCCAATAAACTGTTGTGGAGGAAACATTAGAAAGACCCCACAGGAAATGCATGACTGTGAGGATCTTGAAAAAGGGGCCCTGCTTTAACAATCTGCAGGCACGTCTAACCAAAGAGAGAAGAAAATCTAACAGAGGATGTGGAGCAAGTAAAGGGAACCAGATCCCTCTCCCGACACAAAGCTGAAAACTCACACCATCTGCATGTATAGATGGATTTGGTGGAGGTCTTCTAGCAGAGAGGAGCACATTCAGAAGGTTGCTCGACAGATCCCATACCTTATACCGTAGCCTTGGCTGTGGTGGTTCGGGTACCGGATCCCCTCCCCCACCAGAGTTGGAGACAAGATCAGCCCTTTGTGGCAAATGCCAGGGAGGGCAATGTCCAGTAGCTCCGGTAACACTTTCTCCGGGCTCAGTCCTGAGAGATCAAGATCATCATGGACCCGGATCGGTGCACTCTGAGAACCAGCTGCATAACAGGGAACGCATAGAGCAGGTTGAAGCCCCACTAGACTGTGAGGGCATCCCCCAGAGCTCCCTGATGACGGAACTCCCTGAGCAGACTGTTCACTTCCTGTTCACATTGGAAGCAAAGAGGTCCACCGGAGGTATACCCCAATGGGAGAGAATTGACGGATCTACTCCAGCATGCGATGTTCCACAGCTAGTGGCATGGGGGTGGTCTGGTGGGCAAACGGCGAAACACAGGCAGTATCCAGTCTTATGACCTGTAAGGCCCAGGCATTTGAGGTGGTAACTTTCCATTCCTCGCCAGACAGGGATACCCTGCCTCCCACAGGGGACTGGTAGTCCACTTCGATGACTTTACACCAGGAGGTTCACTGTGCCCCCTAACCCTGTAGGGGCAACGCTGCCCTTGCATACCTGATAGTGCTTGGCCCCTTACTCTTTGGGCATATGTGGCGAAGAGACAAAACACTCTCCCCCCTGCCAGCAGCACACCAGGAGGTTCACCGTGCCACCTAACCCTGTAGGGGCAACGCTGCCCTTGCATACCTGATAGTGCTTGGCCTCTTACTCTTTGGGCATATGTGGCGAAGAGACAAAACACTCTCCCCCCCTGCCAGCAGCACACCAGGAGGTTCACCGTGCCCCCTAACCCTGTAGGGGCAACGCTGCCCTTGCATACCTGATAGTGCTTGGCCTCTTACTCTTTGGGCATATGTGGCGAAGAGACAAAACACTCTCCCCCCTGCCAGCAGGGCTCAAAGGTCAATGCTTCTGGACTAACGGCCTTGGTGACTTAGCTGCAGCCTTAGAGGCTTGGAACTTGTGCAATGACTCATTGCCCCTGGTGCCAAATAAGTTTACGCCATCAAATGGCATATCCAGAAGTTTCTCTTGGACATCAGTAGCCAATCAGACACCTCAGCCAAGAAAATATGTCCAGACCGTGATTGTGGATATAGTTATTGCGACGCAGTCTGCGGTATCCAGACCAAACTGCAGTATTTGATGGAAGGCTTCCCTGGCATCTTTGATGAGGGCTTCAAAACCTTCCAGCATCTACCCTTCAGGGATGTGCTCCGATGCCTCAGCCATGACCGACCACAGGCCAAAGGAGAACTTGGCCAGAGACACACCTGAGATCAAGGGTCTGTGGTAAAAATGTAAGTTCAGAGCGGTAAAGAGGTGCAAACTTACCAGCTGCGTGAGTAGCCTGCTGATCTGGGAGGGGGCTTCCTTGATGGCCACTCAATTATATTCTATGAAATAGGCTGGAAAATGCCCTAAAGAAATTGTCTTTCAAGCAAATAACATACAGGCAATAAAAATAGGCTGCCGGTACGTGGCTTAACATTAGACCAAGGCACTGTAAAAAAGCATCAGAGCATACGTTTCATTAGACATTTTACTAAAGTGCATAGCAGCAGAGGCTGACAGCACACTGAAACTTAAACGCTGCCAGGATCATACTGTGAGAAATGAATAGCTCTTGATTCCGAATCAGGGAGCTGAGCTCATGGATGCCGAAGAAAGACAGTGGGCAAACAATCATTTTATAATTCAGCAAATTAATTTATGCAACTGGTCTTCAAACTGCCCCTTGGCACATGTGAGCCTGAGAAAAAGTTTGACGAGTTCTTAAGATGCAACATTAAAATGGCAATTTGTCAGTGGTTCAAGGTTCCTCCAATGTCATGATCGACTATATTTTCATGAGAAACGGATGGAGATGACCGGTGACAAATGAATAAAGATTTGCCGGTCATCTGAAATGCCTCAATGTTTTGGCACTATTGATGTGGGAATTGTAGGTTGGACTGTGATGTCACAGAGGTGGTTGAGGGTGGTGTGGTGAGATTTGCAGGATCTAACTACAGCGGGGTAACGTATGCCTTTCCATAATGGAATGACGTAACTCTACCAATCAGCTCTACATGGAGGATGATCTCAAAATTACAATATGCTTTGATGCCAACTAGTTTGTATGGTTATGAAAACATTTGACTTAGGGGCGTATTTCGACAGCGCCTTTCATGCAGCACTGTTCCGCCTGTGAATTTTGATTTCCCAGCTTTGCCTGGGCCCAGAATAAATTGTGTTACTTCTTGCCTATTGTACACTTCTTTTTGGATTACTTTTGCATCATCCACAAAGCCTTCTGGGGCTTGGGACCCCGCTATATCTAACTCTTCCTCCCTAAATACCTCCCTGCTAGAGCCCTCCGGTCCTCTAGCTCCAACTCTCTGAAGATCAGATGTTTTTCCAAACAGAGTGGTAGGTAGATCTCCCTCTTCTGCAGGTGTCTCCCTGCCCCTCCCAGACAGGAGTCGAACCTCCTTAAGCTTCGAACCTCCTTAAGCTTCGGAAACTTCTCAAAACCCTGCTTTTCTCCACCTCTTTCCCTCTCTCCCTTCCCTGCTAATTCCCCATCTGCCACTGCAACTGGCGGCCAGGCCCCTTATGAGACTTACTGGCTACAAGGCCCTCTTTGACTAGACCATACCAGCACTCCCTCCACCCCCTTCAGCACTGCCCTTCTGGACCACCCTCCCTAACTAGCACCCCACCCCCCCCCAGTATGGTCCACCCAGATCTCGCACTTAGTTGCCAGTTCTCCACCCCAAGACCCGCCCCTAGCACTTAAATCCCCTAACCCCCCTTGGGGGCCCCTCTACATTGTATGTAGCCCCCACTTTTTCCGCACTTCTCGTTAATGTACTTGCACGATCTGAATGTCACAAGGCCTAGTAGGACCGTCACTGTTGTTTTTTTCCCCTGTCCCCCCCCTTTTGTCTGGAAACCCCATAATACCTAATAAATAAAATAAGAACAGCGACAGCTGCAGCAAGTTAGCCCAGGAGAGTGTCCAATCCACTGGTTGGTCCAGGGACACTTTTGAAGGCGCAGGAGGCCTAGATCCTCAAGCCGGGGTGAGACTGGTTGTCCCCACTAGCCCAGGGTTCAAAGCACTGCCAAGAGTCTTCTTGAGATCAGACAGAAGAGCAGGGTTTCACTGGGAATTCACTGGCATTGGTGCTGGAAAGCTGCAGGGATTGTCAACAGGCTCCTCTTCTTCTAGTGGGCTTAGTTCCAAACATGATCTGAAGAATGGCTTTAGAAGACCTTTTATCCAAGAACAGGACTGGAAGCTCGCCCAGGTTCACCACTGGTAAGGATTGGCACCATTCAAACCGTCCGTAGTTACCTAATCATGGATAGCCACTTGCCACAACATCTGCCCAACATTCAGGCACCTCGATGTGTATTGTGACCAGGCAGTCCTAGCTCCCACATCTGGGCTAACACACCAACAGCCTCTTAGCCCGAGAAAGCAGCAGCTTTTCCCAGGAAAGGGCATTCCATATATGGCAATTCCAGAGCAGAGGGGGTAGGAAGAAGGCCAAAGGACAAGCAAAAACCTTGTGGCATGGCCATCTTATGGTACCTAACCACCAGAAGGCTCTACCTACATCCAAATAGGTGGTCAGATGTCCAGAAAAAGCAAAAAGAAAGTGTCCCATAGAAGTATGTGGGAGGAAAGCAGAAAAAAAGAAAATCGTTCCCAACAATAACCATATGTAAGAATTGGAAGTGTACCACCATCTCTTTGCTAAACCAATTTGTATCATCGGTGCCTTTACATTTAAAACGTACATGTTGGATGAGGCCAGGTGTTGCACAAGGGTATGTCTAAGACTTCCTAAACCCCTTCTCAAGTACTCAATGTGGACTGAGCTTGGTCAAGAACACTGGAACATACACACTAGTTAGGAAAGGACTGTATGTTATAGGTAATTGTCTGGTATTCAGAAGGCATGGTTTATATTTTTAACTACTCGTTCTCTTCCTATTTGTTAACGTTCTGTATGATTGCTCTGCTTTATTGGTTGTAACTATTAATGAAAAGTGTTGTGTACTGTTCCCTTTGCGGTGTATGTGCGTGTTTGTGGTAGAGTGTCTTTTTGTAATACGTTTTACCTTATGTGGTTTTGGCCTATTAAATATTAAATAACAGTATCTTTAAATAGCTGTGTGGACTTCTATAAATTGGCTGTGTGTTAATTGTACCTGCATACCACGACACTGATCTCCCAAGTCTGCCTTACTGCTCAGCGTAAGCATCCCAGAGATATTTTGATAAAGACCAAGAGTAAAATGCCTTATTCATCCATACATTGCTCTCCCAGAAACCCCACACAGGTGTAGGTCTAAAAACCCCTCCTAATAGTTGGCCATGCATTTTATTCCTGGCAGCAAAATTGGTAATATTGGCTCAGTGGAAAACTCTAGACTTAAGCTGAGGCAAAATGAAATTCGGGATATATTAGCAATGGAGAGTTTTACAGCTACCATCAGACACACCCGGAATTCCTTCTTGAGAACTTTGGAGCCTTTTCGACTTTACATGAAAGACGCTTAGAGGGGCCTTACCTGCCCAGTCCTATTAAGGGCTTGCTATCTGTTTGCTCTTCATTGGTTTTCTTACAGTTTCTACACTCAGATCTACTGCTGTGATTAACTGTGTGGATCACTTTAGACTCATGTCGAGGAGAGGGGAGAGAGAAAATTCAATGTCTTCTACCTGGATGTTATATGCTTATCTGTAAATCACTAAACCACAAACAATTTGAAATAAATAAAAAGACCCCATGCATAAAAATCAGACCAAGGTCTCAAAACAATCAGCAGATATGTCTGAGGTCTCACCAAATTAGATGGGGAAATCAGCAAAATCAAAAATCTTTCCTAACATCTATATGTTACACGCACACCTTCAGAACAATGCATTAACCCTTCTACACAGGGAGACAGATACTAGAGACTATCCTCATAATAACCTACTGCACCATTTACACAAACGCGCACACACGTTCAGAGCAACATGCTCTTGTCTGCATAATAATGAATATATTTACAATGATGGATTGTTCTCTTAAATGTACAGTACACATGCACACCTTCTCAACAATATGTCCCCTCAGATACAAATACTCACCTTTAGCGCAACATGGTCCCCATCGTGGACTGTACGAAAAACTTCGCCGAAAACACCTTCGCCAATCTTAACACACTGCTGCATTTTCTTGGGGGAAATGCATCTCGTAAAAGAGATGGGGCCGTCTTGCATGCACTCCTCATAGACCTTCTCCGCATCAGTGATGAGGTCACCGCAGAACGATGTATTTGCAAGTGGAGACAGCAGATTCTGCATGGTTGAGAAAAAAAGATGAAGCTCCTAAATGAAAAGCAAATAATCACAAACAAGCAAAGTGTTGGTATGGGCTTTGTCATTTAGCCGCAGACCTTACCAACACAGGTGCACAATGATAGTGTGATCAACATTTTAACAGCTACCTGCACTTGAAACTTTTCTTTCGGGCATACCGTAGACATAGACAGAATGTTGGAGGGCGTGATCATCTGAAAGTCCACAAAAAGTAATGCAAAAAGGTACACTGTCACCAGCCTGTCAGAAGAACTTGTAACTAAAAGTTACGGACACAGTGAGAAAAGGGACACAATGTTTACCTCAGCACTTCACCTAAGGTGGATATGTGCTTATCTCAAAATAAAATATGGGAGGGACAAAAAGGAGTCCACCTGCCCTGCTAACGTGTGTTAACAACAGTTAAATAAAAAGGAAAGCTCAAGGAGCTTCCAGCAATACTGCGCAGAAAGTGCTGTGTGCTGCAATAATAAAATGTAGATACAAGAAAACATGGAGGAAAGCAGAACTCCATGAAAAAGTATCAAAAGAGATACAAAGGGTTCCCAGTGTCGGATAAAGGTTACCACCCACTCAGGAGAATCCGTCCAAAAATCCAATAGTACAGCAAAAATGTTGGGGGACTCACAAGTGGGGAAAATTTCATTCAAGAAGGAAAATCTGCCTAACAAGTAGCAATCACAAAACACCCACGTAGCAGCTCATGTGGCTATCCGCAGATAACAGAGGGACATGGTACAGGACAGCTGAAGAAAGGCTCTTGGAGCACCCATCAAGAGCATGAATACCGTCTTGTGGGGGTAATAACAGTTTTATCACAGCTTTCCGCAATATTATCTTATCCAGAAGTGCACCGATGAAGAGGAGCTGACATGTTATATGGATGGTTTTTGGAAGGTTGACTAGTATCAAGGTTTTAGAGGAGATATGCCACCAGTGGAGGGAATCCGCTGCACCTGCAGAAGAATGGCGACTACTAGCCAGTTGCCCGAAAGTGGAGGTTGCTGTCCCGACTTCTTAAGATTGAGACAACTGAAGCCACCACACCATGGTAAACACACTGAGGGCAGAATGCAGGCCAAGCCATAAAGTATTACACTCGCACTTTCCCTCCTTCTCACAGCTTCTGGCGAATCTTAGAAATGATCTAGGAGACTTCCAGATGAGTAGTTCGATGGAACAGCGTCCATACCCTTCCAGCAAAGCTGAGGGGATGTGCTCCAATGTTAACATCTTTCAGGGCTTCATTTTGAAGAGGAAATCCAAACCTGGAGGCTTAAGAGTATAGGAAGACATCTGCCCATCAAGTCCACCACAAGAAGAAAGCAATATTATCCCAATTCTATGACAAGACAGGAGGCAAGCATTATGATTTTCTTTCTTTATTACTGCCTTCACAGCAATTTCAAATTCAAACATTTTAACCTTTTTTTAAACTTAACACGTTTTATGTTTCCTTCTGAGCCTTTCTGGAGGCTTAACACCAAAAAGGGGGTGTAGTTCTCACCACTTTGAATGTCTCTAAGAACTACAAAACCCCATAACACTCTGCTTCCTTGTAGTTCTGTCCTTTCCCTTCTGCCCAATCAGACTCTGACCATCTATATAAGAGGCCCTCCTTGAAAACACAACTCCTCTTTCTTTGTTGCTGCTTTAAAAAAAAGTACCTCACTTGGAAATAGATAACTAAAATTTTGGTGAATTAACTGATAATATGGTGTAACACACGTGCGTTTGAATTACATTTAAATACTGTAAAACTGTATATTTCAGCAAGTTGCATGTGCGTAGTATTTGTGGTAGGCGCGTGTCAGGTTACAATCTTAGAATAAGGCTTGTTTGGGAATTGTACAGCGAGTGCGCAAAAGCGTTCATCTGTTTCGGGTTAAAGCTTTGTTCCCCATACCTTCCTTGTCAGAGACCAGGGCCGGAGCCGCAGGTGAACGCGCCCGCGTTAGGCAGCCGGCCCCACCTCCTCTATTACGAACACACATTACCTTGCGGCTCCCGGCGGTTTTTAGGACCCCGCAGGAGCCGGCAAGTGAGGAGTCTCTCCCAGCATACACTGCGCCCCCAAAATCTCCTCAGAAGAGACTTTTTTCACGCGTGCAGAACACTTGCAGTTACCTTTACAAAAAAAAGTATTTAAACGCTCGTTCAGCGAGATCAAAACTCAGTGAGCATTTGACAGCAGAGTACCCCTCCAGCAGCTCGTTTGAGCCCATGTTTAGATAATGGGAGAGTTTTGGGGGACTCTTTATATCAGGCTGTGGCAGAGAGCATGATTCCCCTAGCTCAGAGACTTGACCACCTGGAAGCCATGCTAAATAAGCAAAGGGCAGAAAACGAAAAGTTCAGGAAAAGGAGGGCGCTGAGCCCAGGGGAGGAACATTAGCAGGACACCCTGAACCAGGGGTTGAGCAGGGCTGCAAGAAAGGCTGGAAGAGGACTGCCTCTGATGCCCCTGAGCAACCATTTGCAGTCTAGCTCGAGTACTAGGGCTTCTAGCGGCCTCCATACAAGCCATATTTCCAGGCCCACTACACTACAGGGCTCTCCAGAGGCTAAGAATCAGGCATCTCGGAGGGGGCCCGGGCTATCATCAGTCAGTGACCTTAGACCACGAAGCCATTACAGAACTGAACTGGTGGCTGCAAAACATGGAAGCCTGGAACGGAAGAGCTATCTTCGGAGACACCCCGGACCTAGTTATAGAATCAGAGGTAAGCAGAGCAGGCTGGGGAGCGCGATGCGGCTCCTTAGAGACAGGAGGAAAATGGTCCGAGGAGGAGCTGCATCTCTGCATAGACTGCTTAGAACTCCTAGCAGGATCTTTTGTATTACAGGCTTTTACCAAAGACAGAGCCAAGTGCTGTGTGCTTCTCAAGATGGACAATATTTCCGCAGTCTGGTATATGAACAAGCTAGGAGGAACATCCTCCAGAATGCTGGCCGAACTGGCGAAAGACCTTTGGCATCACTGTCTGAGACAACAGATACCAGTATCAACAGAATACTTACCAGACGAACAGAATATAATAGCGGATTGGAATTCGCGATATTTGGTAGACTCCAGCGATTGGAGGCTCCCCCCAGACATCTTTGAGCGATTTCAGGAGATCTGGGGTCCCCTAGAAACCAACCTGTTCGCATCACAGAAGTTTTTCAGCTAGAGGATAGACCCAGGGGCAGCAGGAACAGATGCATTTCTGCAGCAGTGGACAGGAGCGGTCCACTACGTCTTTCCCACATTTGTCATGTTGACGAGGGTGCTAGCAAAAATATGCAGAGAAGAGGTGGAATTAGTGCGAGTAGTTCCAATATGGAAGTCTCAGTCATGGTTTCCAGTAGTGATGGAACTTTCCACGAATTTCCCGAGAGCGATTCCTCACAGGGACGACATTTTTTGGGGCCTGTGAGAGGATTCAATTCAACACTACAGCTAAGTCGATGCCTAGTCTGGGATACTGAATGGAAAACCCTTATTGATATATCTTTATGTCCAGATCATGAGTTCTGGATGACTACCCCTATATAACACCCCTCTCTTAGAATCCCCCTGACCCCACTGAGCCAAGAAGTAGTTCTGTTTTGCAAGTTTAAAAGGTTTATTTGAGAAATAAAACAAAATATAGATACCACGCCTTTATAATAAATTAATAATCGATATCGCCCTTATAAATATAATGTTAATCAACAAGGGGTAATCTGACACTAGCACACTTCTTTATAATCAATGAGGATTTGGTGTAGGATGGATAAAGTAGCAAAAATACTTTTATGATTTCAAGGGAAAAGCGATGAGGAATAAAATGCAGTACAGAAATACTTGATATGATTTTAGCAAAAGGTAAGATAATCACTTTTTCTCTGGCAATTCACCCCCTCCCCTATGCAATGTAAGAAATGGAAGGAGATGGAAGTAACACACACAGTTCTCAGGAATGCAATCAAATACAATACGAAATTCAATTCCCATCCCAGCAAGCTTAGAGAAAACCGGTATGAGTTTTAAAACACAGGCCCAAGTGCTTTGAATGTGGTGGCAATGAAGTGAGAAATATGCTGAAAATGCTTTTAATTCCCTTTAGGAGGTTCAGGGTGAGTGAGAGATACTTGGGATGAGCTCAGGCTCACTTTGGCAATGATTCAGGGATGGTTATTAAGAGGCAAACACATTTTTAGCAGAGGAAAGCAAAAAGCTGCTATCTTTTTACAGGTAAAGAAATCAGGCCAAATCACAAATCGCGGCAAAATTTGCGAGTGTGTGAATCGTGATTACGGCAAAAGTATAAGGAGTAGGTTCTAGGTTCGTTGGAAAGCCTAGATTCTAAGCTTTCAGATGAAAGTAGAATTTCGTTCCTAGCCCAAACGGTTCCAGAGATACGGACGATTAAATAAAGGTAGTTTTTCAGATTTAAAGTAAAACTCAAAATGACAGGTGACAGCTTGCAGCTTCAGAATTGACAGGTGACAGTTGTGCAGCTTTACAAATGACAGATGACACGATTTCTAGGAGGCTGTTTTACTTAGGTTAAAATAGTTTGGATTAGATTATTTTAACTAAGAGATTGGTTCTGCACAGTTCTGCTAGGTACTCACAATATAAATTTGAAATAGGCCTCGCCACGGATCTGGTCAGGTTTTGGAGTGGACTCTGGTTCTGGTCTTGGCACTTCACAGTGATCTGGGTCAGGTCTCTGGTTCTGCTCACAGCGGTCTGGGTCACTCTGGATCTCTGGTCTGGTCTCTTGCAATTGTTCTTGGCAAAAGAATTCAAACAGCTCGCCCGGCTGTGGAATAGTTTGCAAATGATTTTAAGGTTGCTGAGGCCTGCTGAGAAGAGTTCCCAGTTTGTGGGTTTAGGCCCTTGCTTTACGTTCTGAAGTAAAGTTCTGGTCTTTGGAGATTGATGGATTTGAAGTCTGGATCTCTGGATGTGAAGTCGTCGGTCAGCATGCTCCTCAGCATGGAATTGAATGTCCTCTCTAGCTTCCAGTGGCTCTTTTTATGTCTTTTGAAAGTGGGTGTGTGCGCAGCATCACTAAGCCAGCCCCTCTCTCAACTGATCATTGGTCAAGCTTTTCTCTCTTCCTTGATAGGGGAAAGGCAATGTGAGTCATGGTGATGCTGTTTTATGGCCTGCAGAAAGGACACTCCCCTGTCAAATTGCACACAAATCTATATTTGACCCAAATACATATTCCACAGATACACAGTTGTTTGTCATTGCATACACACATCATGCATTACTGATGGGAGGCACTGTTCCGACCCTGGCGTTTCTAGGAGCTTGGGTAAAGAAATGGCAACTTTTTGCGCTTTTTAGTAGCTTTCCCCATATCGGATTTTTCTCCAAATTTATACAATTGTGTGCAAGGCATGTGGGCATTTAGATAAGGAAGTGTCAGATTTTTAACATGCATACATTTAGAGTAACAGCCTCTTTTCCGCTCGTAAACCCCTAGATCATACCACCGGGTCCTAAAACCTCTTAAAATGTGGGCAGAAAAATCACAAGAATTATGGTATCATTTAGATAATTTTGACAAGTCCGCACCATGAGTTATACATCTTTCTTAAAATCATATTCTGGCCAACAGGGGTGTGTCTTCCCAGGTCACATGGTGGAGAAACCAGTCTATCCACTTTCTTTAAGCTCAGCCTGTCCTCAGAGGGGGCTGCCCCTCCCCGTTTCTGCCAAGAGGAAGCCACTTTACGACCCCCCCAGTAAACCATCTGCCTGAGTCAAGGAAGGGCTTTGTTCAAAAGGAAGCCATTTACGACCCCCCCAATAAACCATCTGCCTGGGCCCTTTGTTTAGTTTCCTGCAGTCCCCAGGTAATTCAATCAGAGAGTGTGTGACCTCCTTTTGGCAGGGGCAACAGAATGCAGCCAGGCCTGGGAACCTGCTGATCAAGTTTCAACTCCTGTGGGGGTAGATGTCAGGCAGAATTGGAATCTCTTTAAGCCAGTTTTTAGCTACATGTCATTTTGGGTTCCCAGTTTAAATCAAACTTACAATTTGTACACATGCAGCTAGAATGCTGATTCTAAGTTCAAAACTATGTCATTTCAACAGTGACAAACTATGTGACACTCAAAAGTAGGTCACTCATTTATTCTAAACATTTCAATTTTATTGTCTTTCAGTTCAGTTTAGCACTCAGCCAGTCTTGTTATCAACATTATTTTGGGCTCTTCATCTTCCCAGATTTTGTAGGCACACAAAACTTCATTCTGCCAGATGTCTGCTGGTGTTCAGTGAGATTTTTGGATGTGTTGCAATATTTGAAAATAGGCATTTTGAGTTGGCATTCAGAGAAACCAAAGGTAATTTTAAAGCGTTTTTTTTTTGTTGCTAACAGGCGCTGCTGTTTTACCTTTGGCACCCATTCCACTCATGGCACTCTGGCCCATCATGCTTGCACTGGTGGGTGGCAAGTTAGGCAACCATTTTGGTGTGCGCACAAACTGCGTGGTTCTCCTGGATTCTGGCACACATGTGGGCTTTTTGGCCATCTTGGATTTTCTAAGCCCACAGCACCAAATGTTGCAGCATGATAGCTCAAACGAGGGTCACCCCCCCACGCGACTGCACTTTGAATTTGAGTCGATGGGGAGTTGGGTGCACAGAAGGTTTTGACCCACGCACTGGTATGTCCGCATAATCTTCTTCCAATTCTGCAAATGGCACAGTTCAGCATCTTTTCCTCCATCCGGTACTGATCGATCGGTTCTCCTCACCGGTCCTGATGGGAATATTGGGCGGTACCCCGGGCCCCTCGGATCTTTGCTCCCGGTTTCCGGATCGTCCTCCATGGCCAGTCTCCAGGTTTTCTTTCTCCTAGGACGACAAAGGAAGAGCGGCAATACCTATTCATGGACATTTCTCCCCCACCATTGATATAGTGGGGTGGCATATATATTTTAGAACTCAACAGATATGAACATGCACATTTTTTTAAATTAAGAGACAGGAACACATAACTTGAGAAACACAGAATTTTATAGGCTATATGTAGGATATTTTAGGGTTGGAATTGAATTACTCTGGAGCGGTACCCTCTGGGATTGCAGAGGACTCCTCCAGTTGCTGCAAAGTGCGCCTGGGATGGCAACACTTAAACTGGTTTATGTGGACCCACTTGTCTTCCCCCTCTGCCAAACCGCCTTTGGGGATGCGGATCTTGTAGGCCACAGGGGAGATCTTGTCTATAATCTCAAAGGGTCCCTTCCATGAAGGCAAAAATTTGCGCTGTCTTGCCTGGTTTCTTTGGAAGTTGTATAAATAGGTCCGGTCCCCCACCTGATATTCCTTCCTGGAAGTTTTCAGGTCATAGTGGGTCTTCATACTCTCGGCTGATCTTTCTAGATTCCGATGAGCATAGGCAAAGGCATGTTGAAGGTGTTTCCTTAAATTCTCCACATACTCATGAGTTGTGGAGGCATTTATCAGTGTCTGCTCTTGGGTCCTGTAGAGCAAATGCTGGGGAAGCACCATCTTGCGTCCCGTCATCAACTCAAATGGTGACATTTTGGTTGCAGATGAAGGGGTAGATCTGATGGCCATTAGGACCAGAGGTAATCGGATATCCCAACTTGGCCCAGAATCTGCCACAAACTTTTTTAATATGCTCACAATGGTTCGGTTGTATCTCTCCACTGCTCCAGAAGAAGCTGGCCTGTAAGCAATATGTAACTTCCTTTTGAACCCCAGTATCTCCCACATCTTTGTCATTACTTCACTGGTGAAGTGGCTACCCCAGTCTGACTCAATCCTTTGAGGTAGACCAAAACGGGAAAAGATGTGGTTAATCATCAGGGCAGCTGCTGTTTCTGCCTTGCAATTTGGGGCTGGGAGACATTCCACCCACTTGGTAAACAAGCATGTAACAGTCAACATGTACTTGTTTCCTCTAGATGTGCGAATTACAGGGCCTACAAAGTCAATTTGCAAATCTGACCATGGCAGTGTCATCCCCCTCTTTTGGAGAGGCGCACGGTGTGTGAGGGATGATGGCTGAAATTGTGCACACACAAAACACCCCTTCAAGTATTGGTCGAGGTCCTGCCCCATGTGTGGCCAGTATGCAACCTCTCAAGATTTCCAGTGTTGTGTGAAACCCCCTATGACCGGCGGTGGCCGCATCATGGGCGTGACTTAACATCAGGCTTCGGAATGAGGTAGGAACTACCCACTGATCGTGGCCAGCTTTGGATTTCCTTACCAGCAAACCGCCTTGGATTCGGAACATTTTTGGACATTTCATCAACACTCTTAGGTCCTCTTTCCCAATGTAATCGTTATCCGTCAGGGGAACGTTCTCAGGGTCCTCAAGGTGTTGGTAAAACTTACCAATAATTGGATCCCCCTTCTGAGCTGTAATTAAATCAGCATCAGGGGTCTCCTTACTCCATTGTGCAGTTGAAAGATCATTGTGAGCATTTGTCTGGGACCTAGTGATAGCAGTGACCTGGATTTCCCCCAACAGGAACTCCATTTCTATTAGATCCCCTTGGATGGCCCCGGTTTTGGCCAGCTGATCAGCTAAGTCATTTCCAGTTTTGTCTGGTCCCTCTACTTTGGAATGACCCTTGATCTTCTTCCAGTAGATGGTCATCCCATTCGAGGTGAGCAGATCATCAATGTTTTGGATTAACTTCCCATGTTTCAGGGGTTTGTTATTAGCGCATAACATGCCTCTGGTTTTCCAGTTGACCAGGTGCTCCACGAACCCGTTCCGTATATAATCCGAATCTGTGATTATGACCAGTTCGTGGAGTTGATGCTGGACAGCAGTGAGGATGGCCTGATGCACAGCCATCAATTCTGCCACCTGACTACTTCGGGGACCAATTTTGTATCCAGCGGAGGGTTCTGGGAACTCCTTCACCCATGCATTCCCTACGCCAGCCACCAGTTCTTTCTCCCCATCGTTGTCAACATGGTAAGAGCATCCATCCACATAGACAGTGGGCATTCCCTCACACTTGTCTTCTTCTAAGACTTTGTGTGGGGAATTAAGGTATGCCTCCATGTTGTCCTTGATTTTTAGACTTTCGTCCTTGAGACAGTTTTCTCTGGCACAATCATGCAAGTCAGCCAGACCTTGCGCGAGGGGACTCTTCTTGTTTTGGCCATATCTGACCTCCACAGGAAAGCCTTGCATTGACAGAATCCAGGAAGTAATTTGGGAATTACTCACATTTCCGGCCCGGATTCTGTCACTTTGGAGATATTGCAGAGGCTGGTGTGGAGTCTCCACGATGATGTGTTCCCCCTGGATAAACGGGCGGTAATTCTTCAATGCCCACACCGTTGCCACGAGTGCCTTCTCACAATCGTTGAATTTTTCCTCCACAGAAGATAAAGTTTTGCTCGCATAGGAGATTACTTTATTGACCTTGTCATGCTTTTGGTATAATACTGCCGTCAAGCACGTATTAGAGAACCCCGTCTCCAGGAAGAACTCCTTGTTTCTGACAGGGTAAGCTAGACAATGCGCTTGTGAGAGGCTTCTTTTGAGTTGTCTTACTGCCTCGGATTGTTCTGGACCCCATTCCCACTTGACCCCCCCCTTCAAGAGATGAATCAGGGGTCTGGTGATCTCTGCGTAGCCCTCAATGAACTTTCTGCTGTAATTAGTCAGTCCAAGGAGGCTCCTTAGTTCCCGCAGAGTTGTGGGGTCTTTCAGTTTCTGAAGTGCTTCCACTTTCTTTTCCTGGGGACAGAGACCCTGAGGAGTAATCTCATGCCCCAAGAAATTAACATGGGTTCTACACCACTGCGCTTTCGGAAGGAAAGTTTTGCTCCAGCGGCCCTCAACTGTGTCAGAACATAACGGATCTCCGCTATGTGTTCCTCCACAGATGAACTTTTGATGAGGACATTATTTACATAAGCCAGATTACCCCTCGCACCCAGGTCGGGCATGGCCTTATGTAGGAAAATGTTGAATTCATTGCCGGAGTTGAGGTATCCGAAGGGAGTCCGGGTCCATGTGTACTGCTAGCCCCCAAAGGTAAAAGCCAGTTTGTATTGGTCCTCCCTACTGACAGGTATGGTCCAGTATCCATTGGTCAAGTCTATTGCTGTGAATACCTGTGACCCCTGGATCTGGGCCAGCCCTTGGTCAATGTAGGGCATAGACCATCGGGAAGTATGAACCCGTTTGTTGAGCTCCCTAAGGTCGGCGCAGAGTCTCCACTGGCCGTTTGGCTTCAATATTCCCAGCACCGGATTATTGAAAGTGCTGTGGACTGGACGGATTATTCCCCGGGACTCAAGGTCCTTAATTATTTCAGTAAGGGACTCCATGGATGCGAGAGGCAAGCGGTATTGTTCAACAAACACTGGAGTCATTCCAGGGTCCGTGGGAATTGTTGTGGTGTGGATGTCGGTGTGACCACAGTCATATGAGTCTACCACAAAGAGATCTTGGAAATCCAAGAAAACTTGTTTCAACTTTTGCTTCTGTTCCAGAGTCACACAGGAATCAGCTAGGTTGACTCTCTCTTCCACCATCTGCCTGAAGCCTGGAAAGACTTCTGGTTTGGCTATCTCAGCGGCCTCCTCCAGCTGGGTGGAGAAGTCCCTGGTCAGAGTGCTGATTTGGACTGGAGGCTTCAGGTGGGAAAGGCAGCCCTCATGGACCTGGAAAATCACCTCATCCCTCCTGAAGTCACAAGTCACATCTTCCTTACCGTAAGGGCAAGAAGTGTACACCAGGAAGTTCCCCCCACGCCGGGTTAAGATCCTGTCTGGTGTTGTTTTGTCATCACTGTCACTGTCAAAACAGTCCTTGGTCCTAACAGTTTATTTCCTAGATCAATGGAGAAATGTCGGTCATCAACCGCCATTCCAATAATGGTGCCTGCGGCTAGAGTAATACTCTTTAAGTCGCTGTTATCCACCTCTATTGGAATGGTGTCATGTTCTATGTTGACTCATGGAGTTGGGTTTACCCCAACCCTTGCTGTTGGGGAGAAGCATTTAGATGTATATAAGCATCAGGGTTTTGCAATTTTTGTCCTCTTTTAACTTTCATTTCCAGGGAGAACTGTCGGGTCCTTTCTGGGATGGTGACTTCCTCTTTGAGCTGAATTTCAACTGCATAAGGTAGCAATTGAGCTGACCTAAATGCTTTTTCTGAATCATCAAAGCCCATGGGATTATCCGCTAATCGGGACCAAGCTTTGAAGTTTATTAGGTCCAAACTGATGGCGAAGCGATTGAGAATGTCACTGCCTAAGTAAAAGGCGGCAGTGACGTCTCGCACGACCCAACAATTATGGACTATGCTCTTGTTGCCAATGGAGATTTTGAGCATACACCTGCTTGGCAGGAGATGTTTGGAATTAGGTGCTTCCAGGTCCATTTCCCATTTGTCTATCAGTTTGAATTTGGGAATGGCTGGATCTTTTGGGAGTTGGCGGAACATGGCTTCGCTGATGAAGCTCTTACCGTTGTTCACACACACTCGAGCGAGAACAGAGTCCTTCCCATCATTTAACTGGACAGGGATGAACAACTGCTCTCCAATTTGCTGAATATCAGCCAGGCTCTGAGCTGATTTCACATCTTTCTGGACTATTAGGAGTGGGAGTTTCTGATTGTGGATTAGTAAAGAATTTCAGGGTGTTTCCTTCCAGTGTGGAATACCACCTTAAACTGGAAGGAAGGTTGATTTTCAGAAATAGAGAGGACCCCCCCCCCCATCACCAGTCTGTTGTCCTACTGCTATTACTGTCACGTCTGGAATTTGGTTGTTCTGGAAGTGAAATTCTACTTGGTCAGATTTTTGTTCAACCAGGTGGCAGGTGCCATTTAAACTAACATGGTTGACACTCTGTTTTAATTTTATTTGTTGGCTAGTCTGGGTCCAGAGGACCTTGTTTACGCAATCTATTAGGAGTGACAACCTTCTCAGGAGGTCATTCCCTAGTAAACAAGGGGTGCCCTCTGGAGTCACTACGATGACCGGGTGTTTCACCTTGTGTCGCCCAATTTTAATGTCCAAGTCTGCAGTCCCCTCAACGGGAATTTCATTCCCGTCAAAGTTCTGCAGTTGTCCAGGAAGAGATGTGAGAGGAATTTGGTAATTCTCCCCCCTTCCTGCATTTAGTTCCTCAAAGGCCCTTTTGAACAGAAGGGTAGCTTGGGATCCAGTGTCCACCAGTGCCAAAATTGTACCCTGCCCCTGTACTTGTACCGGGGCATAGTATCTTCCCTCCTTCTCCTCAAGGGGGCACAGATAATGCACATTTTTGGACAACTGGTGGGCTAACTTTCTGGTTTTGGACATTGCTAGCGAAGAGATTTGGGCAGAATTCTGTGGAGAGCCTTGGGAATCTGAAAGAAAAAGTTGGCAACTGGAGATCAGAGCCATTGTGGGTGCCCCTGGTTCCGGTTCTGGGCCACCCCCCCCTTTTTGGAGGCAGTCACCAGGATGGGTTAGAACCAGGGGATTTCGGTATTGTGGGTTCTGGGATGAGATGATGGGCAGCGGTAGCTCAGTCTCCACATCTCCCCAGTCTGGATTGGAATCCCTTGGGACCCATTTTTCCTTGGGAGGAGTTCCGCCTTCTCTGAAGGAGAAGATCCTTTTCCCAGGATCTTCTGAGGATCCCTCTCCCTCAAATTGGAAGATCTGTACCTCCTCCACAAACTGGGTCTGTTTGGGTACTTTGTTTCTCCTACCTCCTCTCTGCTCCTTGGGTGGCAGACTTTCATGGGTAGGAGATTTTGTTTCCGGTTCCTGGTTTTCCAGGGGCTGTTTACAAGTTGGGAAGGAAGCTTCCTCCAAGGCTTTATACCCCCCTTCCCCTTGTGCCTCCTCCCTGGGAACCGGTGGGTTATCGGGGTGCTGCCCCCGTCATTGTTCTGGAGCACCCGGTCCAGAGTTTGGGGCATTCTGCGGTGGCATGCTCATCTGAGGGTTCTGTTGAGCCCTCAGTATGTGACCCAGATCCCGTGCCATATTTTGGACCTGGCGCTCAAGTTGTGAAACCCGCTCAGGCTGATACGGGGCTCTATTTTCTCCCCTGGGCTGATCCCGGGAAGGGTAGCTATCCCTTCTCTGGTAATACCCCGGATTGGGAAGATTTGTGTACCCCTCCACCCTTGGCCTCCTCTCTCCCGGATTAGGTTGTCTGGGCTCAGGGAATTGGGGAAAGAAGGATGGATGGTTTTGGGGTTGGAAATTGGGTGGATACCTGGGAAAAAAGTTCTGCCCAGGATTTGGTGAATTTCTGCCCTCTTGAGGGAAGTTCGGAGGGAAGTTCCCCGGGTCAGGTGCTTGGCTGGATCCCCCCCTTGGGCTGGAGGAGTCCACACATAACCCAGGATTGGTCGGATTCCCTTATAGCGGGGACTTACATAGTCAGGGGAGCGGGGGACCCCATTTGTGGGACTACCTCCTCGATTCCCCGTCTGTGACTGGCCCGAGGGCCTTCTGGGCTGTGAATTATTTGGTGCAGGCAGGTTTTTAGGCCCCCCATCTCCAAATCTAAAACGGGGGCAACCTTTACCTCTGCCACCTTGGCAGCAGCAGGGGTGCTGTTGGGTTTTGGGGTTTATCGGCGCGTTATTTTTATTTTTGATAGGCTTCTGCACCTCATAGATCCGGGTAGCCTGTTCAATGACCCAGTCTAAAGATCTTTTCTCATGAAAATCTCTCACGAGCTGGGTCATTATGTATTTGGGTAAGGCATGGAAAAACGTATTGATAAATTCTCTGCTATCCGTGCGTACCCTTCTGGTGGTCTGCGCAAAAGCACGCTTTAATTCTTGCACAAACTCTTGTGGGGCCTGATCCTCCACACATTGCAAATTGTAGACTGCCTTGTGAGCCTCTTGAGGATTTCTGTGTGCAGAAAAATGTTTTAAGATGGCCGCCCTGTACGTGGACCACCTTGAATGGTTTTGATCCTCCAGCCCCGCAAAGAAACTGGAGTATTCTGGTGAGAAGGTCCACTTTACATATTGAATACAGCTTTGGCTGTCCTTCAAATGGAAAGTCTCCATCATTTGCTCATAGAGCTCCAAGTGTTCCCAAACAGAATACTTGGCGTTCTTATGATAAGGCGTGATGACACGCCTTGTTGCCTTTATTTGTTTCAATGGCTCCTTAAGCAAGAACCTTTTTGCCTTATTGGCCCTTTTGGTTCGGGTAACCCTGGTCCATTCATCCTCCGACTCAGAAGCGCTGCTCCCAGAGGTGCCCGTCTGATCTTCCAGGTTTTCCCGGATTCTGCGAGCCTGGGAATGGCTGGCAGAATGTGGGGACCTGGTCTCCTGTGTCCTGGAATGCTCAGAGGAGTCTTCAGACCCCTCCTTGCTGCCAGGATTTGATGGGTACCCCCCACTGACCTAACTGGGCAGAGGTTTTCAGGATGCCCTTAATGGGCCTATTCTCATGGGGTTCCCCACTAAATTGCACTGTGCTTGGGTGCCCATACCCGGATGCCCGCCCATCCATTCCTTGGAGGTACTGGCCTATGAGCCCCATACTTCTAGCTGGATAGTAATCTGCCGTCTCCGTGGCCCTGGGCTCATGTGCGCGAGGGGACATGGGGTTGGCAGAGTCCAGGGACTGGGAGAGATGAAGGCCTCTGGTACCAGGGCTCCTGAGGTTATGCTCAGGCGTTTCCCTTTCCCAGCGCACCTCATCTCTATCAGCCCCTCCTCCCTGTTGCAATGCAAGAGCCTGCACTTTCAGTTCCTAAGTTAAGGCCTTACTAGACTATCAGTCTCTCCTGCATCGCTACCTGTTGCTGGAGCCTATCATTGTGGTGACAGAGAGCCTCATTTTCTCTCTGTGCCTCCTGATTGGTCCTGGAGTACTGGGCCAGTCTCTGCTGCAGGAGGGTTACCTCCTGAGCTGTGTCCCTATTGGCCTGCTCCTTTCTTGCCAGAGCATCCTCCACCCTCCTGGTGTGCTCTAACAAGTTCTGGTGTTCTTTTTGGAGGTCACCCAGTCCCTGGGGGCCAGGTGATTTTCTTCCATTTTCCTTTTTAAGTGGCAGACTTCCTGGCCTAAGGTATCCCTTTCCTGACTAAGAGCCTGCATCTGTGCCGCCAGGTCGTCCCTTTGCCTTTGGAAGGCACCAGCTTTCTGGTGTTCTTCATCAAACTCTGCCTGGGTATCCAGGTCTTTCAAAATCAATTTATCGCTTTCCTCTTTCTCTCTGTCTAGTTGGATTTGCAGGGTGGCTACCTGCTCTGTGCATGCCCTGTTGAAATTGATCTGTTGCTCCAGCTTCTTCTAGCTCTTCAGTAAGGAGTCCAGACTGTCTTGGTGCTCCTTCTGCAAAGCCAGAATTCTGGTATTCTGGTCCGTCTTTTCCTATTGCAGTCTATCCATGTCCTCCTTTATTTCAATGATATACTGCCTACTATCATTTTCTGACTCCTGGCTCCTCTGCAGCCTCTGCTCAGAAGAGACCAGGTCAGATTGGGCCTTTTCTAATGCCATCTGTTGCCTACTTGCCAGATCTTGGCCTTCAGCACATTTGTCCTGCATGGCTCCCATATATAGATACAAATATGCCGCTATCCTAACCATCTTGTCGTGTTCATCTTTAACTTTAGGAGCCATGTATAATTCACTCAGGACCACATGTAATGGACCCTGATCTCTCCATATATCTGACTCCGTTTCAGTGACCTGTTGCGCGATTGCCTGCAACCAGACCGTTTGGGTCCTGGTGAGTCCACTCACCTCTCACAAATAGTTTACGTAAGAAGTGCTCTCTGGCTATTTTCATATCTACCAAGGTCGTCATTCTGGAATTTGAGTTCCTTCCTGACTTACAGAAGTTTGTATTTTATTTTGCAAAACAGACCGTTTCCTTAGAGCGTTCCTTTGAGGAGTGCTTTACAGCGTAACACAGCGTGGTGGTCCGACCGGATGTATGTATCTTGTCAGTTAGCACACTGTATTAATCTGCACAAGTGATAGATCTAATCCGGAATCCCCGGCTACGAGTGTAACGCTCACCTGATTCCCGTAGAGGCGCCGGTCTTGACTGGGCGTATACCGTATCTTCAAAGGTGATGTGTAACACACGGCTGGCTCTTTGGGCTGGACCTCTCTGCACTGTATGTCTGACTCGAAGGGTAAGATGTCTGCAGATAGAAAATATGGGATTAATGAACTGGGTTATTGAATGTCTCTCTCTTCTTCCCTTTCTCTTCTCCTGTAGGACCCCGAAGGGTAACGCTCTCACCTTAGGTAAGTGAACGCCGTGCTCTCCATCTGCCTCGGGGCAGGGTGCTGTAACCAGTTTCTTCACTGGATAAGGGGAGCAGGCCTCTTGACTTCAGAGGATTGCTGTCCGTCGTTTACTGCACGAACGGTAAGTTTCGAGTAATTCTAATGTCTTTAAAGTCTTTAGTAATGATGTCTCTTGTTTTGCAGGGTTCCGGCGATGGTGGATGACGGGCTGAAGTGAGTTGAAGATGGAGCCCGTGTGATGAATAGAAGCGCCTGGAAGCACGTAAGTAAGCGCTTGTTGCCTGCTTCACGATGCGCTCTAACTGTCTTTTTATTTTGCAGGTACAAGTTCGGAGCGGCTGCAGGGTGCCGGAATACCCACTGGGTTAGATGTGGAAAGGAGTAATGGCACGTGAGTATTAAAGTTCCCCAATGTCTTTAAACGCACCTTGTTTTGTCTTTCAGATGCGGGATGCAGCGCCGAAGGCCTCCGGAGCGTGCGAAGAGTTGGTAAGCTTTTGTCTTTCAGATGCCGGAATGCAGTGTGAAGACCTCCGGAGCGCACGAAGAGTAGGTAAGCCTTTGTCTTTCAGATGTCGGAATGCAGCGCGAGGCGTTGGTGACAGCCGATGGACCAGGTACTTGAAGAGCTGTCACTGAAGACCGTAATGCTAACCTGTTCTTTCTTGTCTTTATAGGTGTTGCTGAAGACTGGATTCACGATGGTAAGCCTTTTTCCTTAGGCCCAGGATCGATGCAGAAGACACGATGAGCGTTCTGCTGCAGAGGATGCAGAATAACGCAAAGCAAGATTCATCCATCGGGTGTGGTTTAAATAGCCTCCTGTAGTGCTTAGGTGTCTCCTTCCACAGCCACGCCTAGGTAAGAAAAGAGTTCCTGCTTTCCAGAAGAGTTCCAGTGTTCTGAACCTAGGGAGTGGCTCCTGCCCCACCCAACAGGAAAAGTAGTTCCAAACAGAAGAGGATCAGATGCTCAACTGGCAGGCAAGTAAGCAGCATGGTCTGCTGCAGGTAAGTCCACCCAAGCATTATGAGCCCGGCGCTTCCAGCGCTGGGACTGGGCATATTTATGAGCCTGGTGCCACTGGCGCCAGGACTGGGTCCAAAAGGTCCCAATTGGGACTGGTTGGCACTCGGAACCTGGGTTATGGATCTGCTTCCAAGGGAGTTGGGAAAACCCTGACCTTTTGGAAGCAGAGATCATGACAGCGAGCCCCCAATTTGTAAGAGGATTCAATTCAACACTACAGCTAAGTCGATGCCTAGTCTGGGATACTGAATGGAAACCCTTATTGATATATCTTTATGTCCAGTTCATGAATTCTGGATGACTACCCCTATATAACACCCCTCTCTTAGAATCCCCATGACCCCACTGAGCCAAGAAGTAGTTCTGTTTTGCAAGTTTAAAAGGTTTATTTGAGAAATAAAACAAAATATAGATACCACGCTTTTATAATAAATTAATAATCAATATCGCCCTTATAAATATAATGTTAATCAACAAGGGGTAATCTGACACTAGCACACTTCTTTATAATCAATGAGGAGTTGGTGTAGGATGGATAAAGTAGCAAAAATACTTTTATGATTTCAAGGGGAAAAGCAATGAGGAATAAAATGCAGTACAGAAATACTTGATATGATTTTAGCAAAAGATAAGAATCACTTTTTCACCCCCCTCCCCTATGCAATGTAAGAAATGGAAGGAGATGGAAGTAACACACACAGTTCTCAGGAATGCAATCAAATACAATAGGAAATTCAATTCCCACCCCAGCAAGCTTAGAGAAAACCGGTATGAGTTTTAAAACACAGGCCCAAGTGCTTTGAATGTGGTGGCAATGAAGTGAGAAATATGCTGAAAATGCTTTTAATTCCCTTTAGGAGGTTCAGGGTGAGTGAGAGATACTTGGGATGAGCTCAGGCTCACTTTAGCAATGATTCAGTGATGGTTATTAAGAGGCAAACAAATTTTTAGCAGAGGAAAGCAAAAAGCTGCTATCTTTTTACAGGTAAAGAAATCAGGCCAAATCACGGCAAAATTCGCGAGTGCGTGAATCGTGATTACGGCAAAAGTATAAGGAGTAGCAAGTCGGTTCTAGATACGGACGATTAAATAAAGGTAGTTTTTCGGATTTAAAGTAAAACTCAAAATGACAGGCGACAGCTTGCAGTTTCAGAATTGACAGGTGACAGTTGTGCAGCTTTACAAATGACAGATGACACGATTTCTAGGAGACTGTTCTACTTAGGTTAAAATAGTTTGGATTAGATTATTTTAACTAAGAGATTGGTTCTGCACAGTTCTGCTAGGTACTCACAATATAAATTTGAAATAGGCCTCGCCACGGATCTGGTCAGGTTTTGGAGTGGACTCTGGTTCTGGTCTCGGCACTTCACAGTGATCTGGGTCAGCTCTCTGGTTCTGCTCACAGCGGTCTGGGTCACTCTGGATCTCTGGTTTGGTCTCTGGCAATTGTTCTTGACAAAAGAATTCAAACAGCTCGCCCGGCTGTGGAATAGTTCGCAAATGATTTTAAGGTTGCTGAGGCCTGCTGAGAAGAGTTCTCAGTTTGTGGGTTTAGGCCCTTGCTTTAAGTTCTGAAGTAAAGTTCTGGTCTTTGGAGATTGATGGATTTGAAGTCTGGATCTCTGGATGTGAAGTCGTCGGTCAGCATGCTCCGCAGCAAACGGAATTGAATGTCCTCTCTAGCTTCCAGTGGCTCTTTTTATGTCTTTTGAAAGTGGGTGTGTGCGCAGCATCACTAAGCCAGCCCCTCTCTCAACTGATCATTGGTCAAGCTTTTCTCTCTTCCTTGATAGGGGAAAGGAAATGTGAGTCATGGTGATGCTGTTTTATGGCCTGCAGAAAGGACACTCCCCTGTCAAATTGCACACAAATCTATATTTGACCCAAATACATATTCCACAGATACACAGTTGTTTGTCATTGCATACGCACATCATGCATTACTGATGGTAGGCACTGTTCCGACCCTGGCGTTTCTAGGAGCTTGGGTAAAGAAATGGCAACTTTTTGCGCTTTTTAGTAGCTTTCCCCATATCGGATTTTTCTCCAAATTTATACAATTGTGTGCAAGGCATGTGGGCATTTATATAAGGAAGTGTCAGATTTTTAACATGCATACATTTAGAGTAACAGCCTCTTTTCCGCTCGTAAACCCCCAGATCATACCACTGGGTCCTAAAACCTTTTAAAATGTGGGCAGAAAAATCACAAGAATTATGGTATCATTTAGATAATTTTGACAAGTCTGCACCATGAGTTATACATCTTTCCTAAAATCATATTCTGGCCAACAGGGGTGTGTCTTCCAGGTCACATGGTGGAGAAACCAGTCTATCCACTTTCTTTAAGCTCAGCCTGTCCTCAGAGGGGGCTGCCCCTCCCCGTTTCTGCCAAGAGGAAGCCACTTTACGACCCCCCCCCCCCAATAAACCATCTGCCTGGGCCCTTTGTTTAGTTTCCTGCAGTCCCCAGGTAATTCAATCAGAGAGTGTGTGACCTCCTTTTGGCAGGGGCAGCAGAATGCAGCCAGGCCTGGGAACCTGCTGATCAAGTTTCAACTCCTGTCGGGATAGATGTCAGGCAGAATTGGAATCTCTTTAAGCCAGTTTTTAGCTACATGTCATTTTGGGTTCCCAGTTTAAAACAAACTTACAATTTTTACACATGCAGCTAGAATGCCGATTATCAGGTAATCATCTCAGAGACACTAAAGCCATCAATACCATCAATCAAACTTTTCAGGCTTTGATGGCAACCAACTCAATCGCCCTGAATACTGAAAAAACAGAACTTCCGATCATAGCTTCCAGGAATATAATAAAAAAATTGGGTCCCGAATATTATAGCTTCATCATAGCTGACAATAAGTTGACAGATCAGTTAAGACCCTGGGCATCACATTGGATGCCGAACTTACCATGAAGCCACAGGTCGCTCAGGTTAAAGCCACATGAAGGTACGTGATCAAACTTCTTACCCATATTCGACCGTGCATTTCTATGCAAAACAGGTCTCTGCTTGCCACAGCATTGGTTAACTCATATCTTGATTACGGTAACACCCGGCTCCACAAAAGCACATGTTCACACGCTGCAAACTACACAGAACAACGCTGTTAGACCTGTGTTTTGCCTTTCCCGTAGAGATCATGTTTCATTAGCCAGACAGAAACTTGATTGGCTACCTGAAACAGCATGTTACGCACAAGATTCTCTCACTGACCTACAAGCGTTGCAATGCTGATGCGCCCCAGTATTTGTCCGATCGGTTATCCACCTGCAGTGTGGATCGTTCATTGCGCTCTTATGATTCATTGCGCTCTTATGACCCGTCTAAACTTGCACATCCCAGATTCAAACTTTCAGGCTTCAGTGGCCCTATGTTCGATGTACAGGCCTCCCTCACCTGGAATGGGCTTCCTACCCACCTAAGGCAGGCAAACTATATTGCTGATTTTAAGAAGGGAGTCAAAACCCACCTGTTTAAGCTTGATTCTCATGAATTCTACGATTGCCCTCTCTTCGACTCCACAGTTTGTGTTTGTCCGTCATGTTTGATTCTCTGTGCGCTCTGAGGCTCTTGGCGATTTAGCGCATTTTATAAATTAAATCAAACTAATGGATGTCGAGGAGAGGATCTGGAGACGATGGTTAGGCATAAGAGGACTTCAGGTTTACACACTGGCATATGGATATCATTCTTACTGCATGGCACTTCTCCCCTTCCCTCTTCCTGAATTTCCGCAATCTGAATGACACAAGGCCTAGTAACATCGTTATTTTGTCCTCCTTTTGTTTCCCCCGCCTTGTCCTCTTGCACATAGCAACAACACTTGTGTACAGGCGCGTTATAAATGCCACATCATATCATGAGGCAAAGACAAACCTAGGACTCCAGTAAAATACCAGAGGGTACTCACACACTGGGTGCACTAGATTAGTCTATGTCCCATATGCATTATATCAATGGCACTAATCCAGCTTGCCTCAGCCGGACTACTCAGGCTTCCTCCTCTTGACAAGTGGATTTTTATTAATAATCCAGATAAAATAGGGACAGCAGTAAATCCAAAGCATTTTACACTCTCAGTTCTTCTCATGCTTGACAAGAGTTTAAAAGTAAAAAATATGTCAACAGACATCATATTACACTATCTACAGTACCTGTTACAAAAACCTAAAGGGCGGAGGGATTTGTAAGGGGAATCATCTATGTACACAATCCATAAGGGTTAGTCTTTTCATTGGTCATGCTCTGATGACTTCACCTGAGATCACCTCTAAATTGATAGCAGTGAATACATGTAATCTCTACACTACCTTCATTAGCCGCTGCAACAATTATAGGATAGCGTTATTGGAGGACAGGGATTGGCTGGCATTGGCTTCACCAACAATGGCAATTTGGCAGGTCATCAGCAAATGAGCAACAATAGTGGCTAGGGGGCATGGCATCAAGGTGCAGCTTTTCCCAATTAGGTTACAATTTCTGATTCTCTAGGCCACAAGCCAGGAGTTTTAGCTTTGAACGCAACATTGTCTTGTATCTTTGTCCTGAGAACTCGAGGGGAGTGATGGCCTGAGCCTATCTGTCCCTGGGCTAATGAATAGCTTTTATTCTCCAACTATAAGTCATGTGTGTGGAAACTACGTTTTAAATTATTGTGCTCTGAATTTCTTAGGATTATAGCCCTTATTAATGCAGTGTTCGTACCCTTCCTGACCACTGGAGACTTGTACGAGCTACTTTCTTTTCAATGTTAAGCCTTGATTAGTGAGCACCTGGCCTTCAAGATCAGTTTGTTTCTTTACCTAATCCAAGAGATGTTTCTTACGCTTGGAAACTGATCATCTGTTCTCTTCGGTGCCAGTCCAAACCTCACTTTTCCATTGTAACCTTGGCAGGGGTTGTGCAGCTATCTTCTGGTCTACTCGGGTTTGTATTTTCTTGCATATCGAGCCTAAGCCGAGTCAGAAGTTGCTTGGTCCAAAGACGCACCTCTGCTTGTTTGTGCAAGCATGGTGTGCTCTTGCTCGGGAGCTGTGGTAAAGATGTCCAACATCTGTTGCCTGAATTCTTCCCACTGCTCAGGTTTAGAAGAGTAAGTGGGGAACAATACCTTCCATAGTTGTTATCCAAGAGATCATACATCATCCCTTGAATCAGAATGCCGCTTATTGGAGGAAGAATGGAATCTAGAATGTTTGCAGGGGGAGCAAGACCTCTTGTGATGCTCTTTTTTCTATTTCTGGTGACCTCCATGTGAACTGCCATCTTCTTGATCTCTCTCCTCCCTTGAGTGGGGTTTCACCCAGTCTGCTCCAAAGATGGACTCTTTTTTAAGAGCAGGCTCTGAAGGGAGAGATTTGCAGGGAATGCCCTTCCGCTCTTGTAGAAAAAGGGGTACAACTTAGAGGGCCACTTGCAGAGGCCCTTTTCATGCTTAGACAAGCACCAAGCGCAGTCTTCCGCATCGTGTTCGTCCCCAGGCAGTGGAGACAAACCATGTGCGGGCTCAACGGAATGACACCATTACTGCGACTCTAAAATGCTGATTATGCTTTTACTGCCTTGTCGGCATTTTAGAGAATGCTGACTCCCATTACTGCGCCCAAGTGGAGCAGGGGTTGCAGGGGTGTCCCCCGCTCTCCTTGGTCGCAATAATGAGAGTCGGGGTTGCGGGTAACTTGAAAAAGAAAAAAACATGTTTTTTTAAAAAAAAGATCCCTGTGGCGTCAGCACCACCCCACGTAAGTGGGAGGAACTGCCGCTGCAGGGGTACGAGGGAGTCGGCGGCGCACACAGAAGTGTGCTGCGGTAAAGGTAAGTGGGGTGGGGGTTGGATTATTGGTGGGGTGATCTATCTGATTACTGTAATTGGAGTCAACATTTTCATCAGCGCAGTTACGGGCAGTGCAGTGATGATCTAAATTCGGCTCAACCGGTGCATCAGCCACTTTACTCTCTAAAAACAAACAAATACTTCCAAAAAAGAAAAATAGGTAGTAAAAATACTCCCGTTCCCCTAATTTCATCCAAACAGCTCCATGGATATGTTTGGACCAGTAGTACATGTAAGGCCGCAAGAAGACAGCCTACTAATATTACTGACTTATCTGAAGTAAAAATGTATCTTTTAACATGCTTGAATAGCTAGGTGCAAAGAAATATTTGGCAGTGTTGGGAGCTCTGTTTTGCTGCCTGACTACCTTGTTGTGGAAGGAAGTTGCTTTTCCCTTCAAAGACCCAGCACAAGTCGCAGAGCGACGCTGAGTGTTGGCAGTGTTGCCAGGGGTGCCTGGAGCCTCCACGGCCCCCGTCCTCGCCTCTGTGCCGATCTCCGCTTGACTCTCCTCTGATCAGCTCCAATAGTGTTTTGCACCTGAACGCGCCCCTTAATGTATTTATTTTTATTTTTATCTTTATTTCTCCGCGATCCCTATGACTTCTGTCGAGTACACCTTAGACCCTGGCCCCTCGGGGATTAACATGGAAGACGCTGTGGTGTATCAAGGAGAAGAAGGTTCCACTCACCCGCTTACACGGCGGCAACGACGCTTCCTGGTTGCAGGCGGCTGCGCTCCCACTGACCTGCGCATGGACCTAACGGTAAGCCGTTGTAAGTTTCGTAAAAAGAATTGTGCTTCTTCTACTTCCATAGACTCTGAGAACTATTTCGATTGTCAAGACAGCACTATAGCCACGTGCAGTACTGACTTATATCCACTAGCAACGCCAGCACCACCGCATCCGACACTATTAAAAACAATACAAACAGAGCCCAACATAATCTATGCGGCGAAGGAGGGAGAGTCCGCTGTGGTTGAAGATGCTCATGGGGCATCTTTGGACTCTGCAACCATCAGTTGTGCATGTACAAACACCCGGCTGGATAACACAATAGTTAATGTGGATGAAGGTGATGAATTGCTGATCGCTAAGACTCTTTCATGCACGGTCGGATCGGTAATTGGCCTTGACAAAGCCGCACAAGAGATGAGTATTGTTGTCGGCGATACCACAAGTGGAGCCATGACCAACTGCATAGCCTCCACAGACCATGCTAGTGGTATGGCCAGTGATGTTTGTGAACCTAGCGATAAACGGCTTGTCGGATCTCATCATAGCCGTAATAAAGCCCTCAAGTCCGCGGGACGAGAATCTGGCGAGCTCGTGGTCCACAGTGAGCACTTTAGAAGAGCACCATTAGTGGATGATGCACTCGGGGAAATAGCTATGATGACATGGCCTCGTCCTGGATCAGCTTCGGACCGCTCGCCCTGCGTCCGGAAGAGCTGTGACCGACGCAGCCCGCTGGCCCTAGTAGACATGAGCCGCGTAGATTTCAGAACGGAAATATCATCGATTGGATCCCGCAACCCCTCGGAACAAGTGCAGCCGATGGATGTATTCTCGTACTGTGAGGAGAACGTTCGCAGTCTCCCAGCTGGCCCACCAAGCTCAAATGAACTTCGAAAACCTTGGTTAAAACCAATGATGAAAAGGAAACGTCTTGAATCCATCAATGATGATTATAGTGACCTACTTATTACATCACAAAAAAGGCTCGCCGAGGAAAAGGAGCTGGCTGGCTCTCTTTTCACTGGACTTGAAACCTATTGTCCACCATCTGTGGTATATTTACAGCCAGATGCTCCATTCAAGAAAAGGTCGAATTTACGTAAGAAAAAATCTAGATTCTCTCGAATAAGATTTCAGAAAAGTAACAAACAGAATGGCCAAACACTAAACATGGCAGAACTTCTGGCTAAAGAAATCACAAGAGAACTAAACACACTCATAATGGCTGCCCATACAATTTCGATGTCGCCATATATCAAACTATACGAACAGCTGAATGAGAATATTAAAGAACAACTCTCTTAGCTCTGTTGAACTCGAAAATTATTAATGTAGATCAAGACTTAAATTGGATGAAACAAACTTGGACTGATGAGCATTTAAGAGCTGATGCATATATTAAGACCATTGTGGAACAAACCAAAAATAGTGCGATGGACAAACGACTGTTCGCCGAAGTAGCTCGAGAAGCCATAACACTACTGCAACAACATAAATTAAATCCCACTCTTAAATCAATGATACCTAATGAGATCATAGTGCAGAATGATGATAAAGCAAAGGAAACTGCTGCGAATAATACAATAGACTATGAGACCCAAATCATGGTCCCAGATGCTAGTCTAAATGCAGAGATAATCACACAAGAGACGAGGTGTGAAAAAGGAGGTGCTAATGTTCCCCCGAGGAAATGTACACAAAAATTAAAACGATCACGAGAAGCCGTCATTTGCGTAAATGAGAGCAACAGAATCTGCAGTAGCGAAAAAATGATTACGCTCACCAGACAGCTAAAAGATGTTCCACAAATGTGTGAAGGAAATAAGAAATCATACCTACCCCAAACGCAGAGTACTCCCTCGGACAGAGATGAGGACTTAATGTCATCAAATTCTGCAAGCAAGTGTATAATGGACGTTGCTGTTTCAGCTTCTCAATCAGAACAAGGCATCAATGAGCCTGGGAACCAGGGTCCCATGAACTCTATACTTGTGACCGAGAGACCCGGTGTGACAGTCTCTCCTGCTAAGCCAAAACCAACACAAAAAGGGATGTTCCGAATATTTGAATCAAAATAATCAGATGCAGCATCAAATAATAAAGTCGGAGACACGATGAGTGGGAAAAAATCCAAAAATAAGAAAAAAAGAAAAAATCCATGTAGATCGAGTGTACGATCATTTTTAAGGAACATCAAAGGTCTTTGTTCTACAATAAATACCAAGCAAGTTGATGAAACTACCGTTAAGGCTAATCTATGCACAGTGAAGAACCCCATACCAGCTGAGCAACTAAACCCAAAAGAAGCACCAAACGACCAACCTCTTGGAATTGGGAGCATTTCTGGAGAGCTTTTAGATCTCTCAACATATGAGCTTCGTGAAAGTGATCAAGATGTTTGGGTTGAGATTCCTGAATCGGCCATGTCTGAGGATCGGCTTCCCTCTGACGCCATAATTAACATCGATCTCATTATGGGAAAAAAAGATCAAGCACTCCCTAAAACGAAGATTCTTGTAAAGCAGCCAGCTAGTAGAACCTTTCCATCCTCCAAAACTGGTTGCCCAGAACAGGGGACACATGCACATCAACAAAGAGACACTAACAGCGATTCTCCCAAACATCCTGGCATAATCTTACCTGCCTTAGAGGATGTCTCCTCTGAATGTATGACAATTGAGGCTAAACGAGCGCTAACTTTAGCCACCAAGAAACTCTTACAGTCTGAGGCAAAGCATATCTCGCGTAACTCAGACTTGTGGAAATATGAGCGAAACCTTGAGTTCTTAGAGGCCAAAATGGCGCTAATGGATAACGGATTAATTGAACCTAATCCGATAAGAGAAGCTGATCCTAAAGTAGGATCTCCCCATAATCTTACACCTCCTTTGGAACAGTCTTCAAAAGACCCATTATCGTTACAAAAGAGCCAATGGATTCAGCAAAAACCGACATGCCTGAAAGTACAGCACAATGCACGAGTAAGTGACGCTGATGGCTCTGAATACAGCCAACAAGCTTGAAGATCTAAGAAAATGGGGAAATCTCTGCTGCGCCTAGAACGCATAGTGAGAGAAAAAGATGGCCTTCTCTTAAACAGGAATAATGTGAAGAAGTTACTACATCATATTCCACAACTAAGAACTGTGGCTTCTGATGACATCCTAATAGTAGAATTCGAGGACGAGAAAAATAATGACTGTGTGATCCTGCATATAGATTCTAAAATGATCTGCGATTCACTATTAGACACAGGAACCATCCTGAACTCTATGGGGTTTGATATACATGAAATCCGAAATTCACAGAAGGCAGATCAACCGAGGAACAAAGGACTGGTACTAGCTTACAATCCTGAAACTGACAATAAAACTGTGCAATGTGTCGAAGAACAATATCCAAGAAGCAAAAATGTCCCTTTAAAGTGCCACATCAATAATGAAACGCAAATTTCAGAAATAGAGCTAGCCGGAGTAACGACTGAGCAGATGTACTCCAAAATGAAGAAAATCATCAATCCACAAAGGGAAGACATGGATTGGACATGGGTTGCTAAAACTATCAACAACACAAAACATAGCTAATGCCCAAAGATCCAGGAGACTGGCAATATATGCATTGCTTCATGGAACACACGTGGGCATTCACATCTCTTTGAAAATACATCCAATGAACTGATGGACATAGACTTGCTCTGTTTGCAAGAGACTTGGCTACTGGAACCACCAGTAGCAGACGGCTTTGAGATAGCCTTCAACAGAGCAATTAAAGGGGAAAAAGGCCGACCCATGTCAGGAATGGTAACGCTCGCAAAAGTAAAAAGTGGTATACGTATCTTATCTCATACTATTGTGTCACCATATATACAAGTGTGTAAAGTGAAACTTCCAGAGAGATACGTGAACAAACATAATTTACTAATACTGATTAATATATATTGGCAACATGCAGCAATATTATTAGACAACTTCATGGAAACCATTTCAGAATTAATCTGCAATATCAAAAGAAATGAAAAGGATACAAACATCTTAATATGTGGAGATCCAAACATAAATTGTCTATCACAAATGACTCCCTTGAAGAAAAAATAACCAATGGTGAACAGGCAGCTAGGCGATGGATGCAAGAAATGAAAGCTTGGAACTTACAGTTGTTGAATGGCAACACGCCAGGGGACATTCCCGGCTATCCAACCTGGCGAAGAATTAAGCAAAGTTCGACAATTGACTACATGTTCGTAGACGGAATCCTAAGAAGCGAGGTCATGTGTCTCAAAATCATTGAAATGAAGGTTAGCGATCATTGCCTAGTTAAACTGTATTTGAAATCAAACAAACCTAGAAGACCAGCTGTCAATGAAGCACCGACACTTGAAGTAGGTCCTGGTCGTAACAGGCTAAGATTGAGTGAGAATAATATCATCTCACTAAGAAAATCACTAGAAAATACAACAGAAATGGAACAAATTGTGTACACCACTCTATTAGAGATATATCGAGAGACAAAATGTACTAAGGCAAGACCGGACTTTACACAGCTCCATGCATGGGATGCAGAAGTTAATGAAAAGAAAATAAACCTGAAAAAAGCACTGAGAATGCTCAAAAACAAGTCAAATACAAATAACCAAAGCATAAGACAAGACATTTGAAACAAACCTATAAGAACTGGCTAATTAGCCATAAACACATCATGTTACAAAGAGATGCTGAAATTATGATGGAAGTACTTGCTAAAAGAAAGACTAGAGATTTTGGGCCTTGCTGAATAATATCTCAACACCCCAAGGAGCCATTATGAAATCTACGATTCCGGAAGATCAATGGGTCAGACATTACGCAGAAACATTCAACAACAATCAACCCAATATAAGAATTTCACCATCCTCAGAGCATGAGTGGTCAATTGAAATAAAAAAAGAGGACATCTACAGAAACATTCTAAAATTAAGTACATCAAGAGCACCGGGACCAGATGGTCTAACAAGTCAACACCTAAAACAACATCCAGAACTATGGGCAGATTTCTGCTACTCATTATTTTGGACCATTCTCCAGAAGAAACAGATACCATCTTCCTGTCGGTGTGCCATTGTAGTACCAATTTTTAAAAAAGGTGCTCAAACTGACCCCAAGAATTGCCGGCCGATAGCTCTGCTCGATGTGGTCGGCAAAATCTTTGCCTCCCAGCTCCAAATCCAACTACTACAATGGATCCAAGATTCCAAAAGATACGACCCTCGACAAACTGGATTCGTGAAAGGGGTTGGTTGCGGGCTGAACTTAACAATTCTGAACTTTCTGAAAATAGAAGCAATCCGACAAAACAGAAAGATCTATGTAGCATTTGTAGATCTATCTAGCGCTTTTGATACCATCGACCGAGAGATGCTCTGGGAAAAGATGAAGAAATGGAAGTGCCCAGATAATCTCCTACAACCTATAAAGGAACTCCACACGGACAGTGTCATTAAAATCAGACTTGATTCAAGTGGAACGCTGAGCAAGCCAATTGAAATGAATCAAGGTGTGAAACAGGGCTGCCCGCTTGCAGCAACGCTGTTTGGTTTATTTATGTCTGATATTGGCGATAGTCTTGCAGATGTAAATTCCTTTCCACCAAAAATAAATGGGCAAGCAATAAGTTGGATGCTATATGCAGATGACATTGCATTACTGGACCTAACACCGAGTCGACTAACTCGAAAACTAGCAGCTTTAGAGAGATATGTAGAAAAAAACAAACTAAAAATCAACCCTGCAAAATCTGAAATAATAATTCTGCAAGATTTAACACGAAATAATAAACGGAATACAAAAAACATCCCGAAGTGGAGATTGAGAAATGGCATCCTAAGATGTGTGAAAAAGACAAAGTACCTAGGTGTCTGGATCAACAGTAACATAAATGACGCACCCTGGACAGAGAATGCTAAACAAAAATGTAGACAATTAGCAAGTCAAGGAGTAGTAATAAATAAAAAGTTTGGGAAATTCTCGTTACAACCAGAGATAGCCCACTATAACCAAAAAGTGATCCCATCACTGATCTATGGGGCAGAAAGTGCCTTAGGAGTGTCTGCCACTCTATGGCCAGAACTAGAAAATCAATATTGGAGGCGAGTCTTACAATTACAGAAAGGAATCTCGAGTGCATGTGTGAGATACGAACTCAATTTAATATCCATGCATGCCCGAGTGCTATGGAACATGCTATCCATATATCGGAAAATCATCACAGTAGAATGTCTTCCTCAGTTCAAGATCTTACAAAATGCCATGGAGGGCAACGAAGAAACCCCATTATGTAAATGGGCAGTCGGTTGTAAAAAGCAATTAGAGTTACTGGGAACTGATCAAGATACCCTGAGAAACAACCCGAAATTATGTGAAGAAAAAGCTATGGGAACAGGATTGGTGCTCGACAGTTGATGATCGCAATCGCCACAAACTTATGGAAGATGCAGCTATTGAGGCAAAAGATCGAAAGAAACTGCCTCAATACTTGATGAGAACTGCTAATGCAAGACGTCGAGCAATCTATATGAAATTTCGTATGAACTTAATAAACACCAGAGTAAGCCAAGCCATAAGAACGCGGAATTTGAAAGCAGTTCTCAGGTGTCGTCTCTGTAATAAACACCAAGAAACCCTTAAACATCTTACACTGTATTGTGAGGCCCTGAAAGACCAGAGATCTGTGCATTTAGGACATCTAGTGCGGAAATACGCCACCTTAAGCGGAGAGGATCTATGGCAAAAATTTCATAACCCATGTCAAAAAGACATTTTCGGGTTGACAAATTTCTTGCAAATACTCGAAAGTTTGCTAAAAGACAACTAAATTGGAGAGAGAATTTAAAAAATAAGTAATGGGTGCTTCAAAAATGTTGAGATGTGATGAAGAGGTGAAGTAAAGCCAGACAAAGGATTGGTAATGAGTAATGAATCATCTGAAGCGAACAGAGTTAATGAAAAGTGGGACCATCCAAGTCGGGGGGAAACAGTAAGGGATGGAACGCAACATTCTGTTATGAAATAATGCACCGTAATGACTCATTTTTGAAGAATCCCATAGATAGATAGGGGAGGAATTATGTATAATTGTGTTTTTCAAAAAGTTTGTACAAACTAAATGAAAATAAAAAATAAAATAAAATAAAAAAAGAAATATTTATTACACAAACATTTCTGTTTTGCAGTTATACATATTTTTATGTGCTTACAAAATATTCCCGTTTTCACTGGGACTTACTTTTTTGCTCACTAAAAGATCATGTCACTCCTAACTTTTAATTGAAATAGAGAGGCCCACTTTAAAAATCTAATCTGGGGCACTGTGCGGGTTGGTGACTGATGTCTGCCTCCAGAGCAGTCCTTAGCATGGGATTCAGCATGATGCAGTGAATTAAAAGAAAAATGCTAGTGGCATTCCTAATCACAGCGACGTCATTTCACCAAAATTCCAGGGGTAGCAGAAGTGAGAGTCACGACCCTTGACCCCTGATGACATCACAAAAGTGATGTCATTTGACCCCACCCCGAAATTATATCACGGGAAGTGATGGAACATGACCTTTCACCTGTTGACAAAACAGGAAGTGGCATCACATAGCATTGTACACTGCGAAAAATATGGTTACGATATCACTATAATGTGTACATTTCATAAAAGAATGGATCGGCATATGTATCGTTAAGATCAGTGTGTATAGGGCCACAGTACCAAATTACTGTGAATGCAAGTAGACGTCCATGACCAAATGATGTGTTATTATATAGCGATTAAGCGCTTTATATAGAAAAAAGATACACCCAATATCACCCAACCTGTGTTCGTACTCATTTATTGACCTCAGAAGGATGAAAGGCTGAGTTGAGGCGTTTAAGAAAAGACTTAAACAGTGACTCACCCCCTGAAGTGTGCCTGAAATAAACCTTTAATTAGTCTAGCAATTATTGTATAGAATTCCAGAAAGACACATTATTTGGTATTCCTATTCTTTCTTATTTAGGGTCAGTGCTGAAACACTGCTTTTCTTATTTTTATTCTTTTTTTTCTGGGGTCTGAACAAGAAAGCCAGCCACTCCAGAAGTAAAGAGCCACATTGTGCTGGCAAAAGCCAATGAGCTTGTATTACAAAAAAATAAAAAAATTCGCAAGGGAGACCCCAGAAGTCGCAAGGGAGACCAAATGACGTCCCTGCCTAAGCACTGTACCAAGTGCACAGAAAAAGGGAAGGGAAGCCATGGGGTGCCAATGGCTCCATCTACAATGCCTCTGACATCACTTCCAGCATCATGGGCACTCACTCAAGTCATGTGGAGCAGAGGAGGAGATGCGTGGTGCCCTCTGGTGTCGGAGCAAAATCAAACTTTCATCATATGCAAACTATATAAAGCATCCACAAACCAGGAGCAAGGCAGAGCTGAGCCAAGATCTGGTGGGGAGAGCTGGCAAGATTCCAAGAACCACGAATACACCTTGGAGGGGGATGGCGCTGCGTTTTATCGTTTTCTTTTGCCTGGAGTGCACAGGATTAAACCCTGGATGCATTGTTGAAATGTGTTATTTTTTCCTCTTGGCTGATGTCTTTGGCCGATTTCTTGGCATTTGTGGGCGTGATGGTACCTCGCAGCCCAATACACAAAGAGGCTATGGGTCGGGTCTCAGTGGGGAATTGCACTTCTAAATAGAGGGGTAAGCACAACTCAAAACTAGATCTCAAGGAGCATAGCTCTGCTGCCAAACTTAGGACCGCTATGGGATTGGTGGTAAACTGTTCTTTGGAGTGGAGTAGAAGTTCGCTGCTAGGCGCGGGCGTTACCTACAGTGTCATCCCAAGCTGGAACTTGAGGCTGGCACAGTGCAGATTGGGATTGAGGACACTTGGGGTGGGGGGGGGGGGGTCTTGGTGGTACCTCAAGATAGCCCCTAGTTCTCGAGTGCAGGACACACACTAGGAATCTGAGGTGCAAGGATTGATGTGCAAACCAGGCACCAATTTAACGAGGGATGTATTGGTCCCAGAGAAGTGGGTTCTGCCAATGAGTTGCTCCTTAGATGGTTCATGGAGGCATCTGGAAGTTTCAAGTGTGAATGCATGCAAGCTTTATTGTATATAACAGTGAGAAGAAATGGTAAAATGAAGACTGTAGACCGGGGTTGTTTGCACAAGACATTTTTAATCTTCATAAGACCTTTATGACGACTTTTTTTATGCTTGCACCAGTGCAATGTTAGGGAAACAAAAACTTCCTACTAGGGACCAGTAGAATACGGTTCGTGAATTCAGAACCGGACTCTCATCCTTCATCAATGTGCTACCATCTCGGAGAGTTCTTTCCTGAATGTTGGGGTGCAATGTAGGAGAAAATGAAATCACGTGGTTGCAAAGCCTACAAAAATAAAGGTATAGTAACACGAAGATTTGCTTGCAGTCTTTGTTAAAAATGACTTGTGTTCAGACACCCTGGCAAACTCAAAAATGGAAGCTGTGTCCACAGAAACCCGTTTAAAAGGCCAGAAATAGAGTGAACTACAAATTGTGCCATCAGGCTGATGGTAAGTGGACTCAAGCCACTGAAGGGAAAGGCAATGCAGGTCTGCCTCATACAAATGCAATGGTCACTTAAATCTGCTTGCTAAAGACAGACTGGAGCCTAGAGAAGATCTCAAGTGGTCCCTAGCTGTTGATGAAGCACACAAGGTAACCTTGAGTTGAGTAAGCAATATCTAGCATTGGTAGCAGAAGAAATGAGTAAGCTCCATGTAGTCAGTGGCTCAAGGGCGGGGCAACTACTGCAGCACATGCAGAGCAGGCTCCATTTTGACAATGATCTTGCAGAGCAAGGAATGTTCTGGTCACTGTAATGCGGCACTGACTGGCAGTCTCAGAGTTTGAAGGTCACTGCAGGCAGGATATAGCACCAAAATCCTATTGCGAAGCGGTCAATGTAATTAAGACAAATCTTAACAGCTCATAAACCCATGTACGGTAGAAAAGGCCCGTGAAAACTGATGCAGGCTTTAAGTGAATGAACAGGCAACAGTGCAGTGATTCTTGTGTTGGGGTGAGGAAAAGCAAACTAGGAGGAGGACAGGGCTATATATGAGCCTTCCTGTACAGTTACTTGCAACAAAGAGCAAAAAATACTCTGCATTTCCTACTGAGCCCCAGTCTTGGATGATGCACCAAGCAATGACCTCCTTTTTTAGCTCATCATGCCGTTATGGAGACATTTTTGAGATGTCATTCTGCCCAACTCATCCCCACACTTTAACTACTTTGAACATTGAGGAGGGTAGACAATTAAAAAGGATAATAGTATTACGGAGGATGGCTCTGGTCAAAAACCAAAATGATTGTCCCTTTAAATTGGGTGATCTGTAATAACTAACAATACCAAGAACTCACTGCGTCAGCAGTTCAACATTAGCCTTGCACTGTCCTGCCCACATCACAGCAGGGTGGGTATTTGAGGTTCATACAGCAAATACAATTATGCCATTACAATTAACCACTTACATGTACGATTTTGACTGGGAAAAGGACATTGGTGCAAGGAGCGAAGAAGCAGTTCATGTTGTCAAGAGTAATAACTTGTGATGGTCTCCTTGTGCAGAACATGCATTGAGAAAAACAATCTGCATTAACTCACTTTCCAAAGGCACTTACCATAGAGGATCTTCCTGCACGATGTTCCATGGCAAGTCGTTGCCCTATTGGAGTCTTGAGGATTCCTAATGGCTTGAGATGGGAATATGGAGTTGACGGTGCAAATAGATTGGTACCCTCTGCTCCTTGTACCTCCGACTGCGCTTCAACTTCCACTGGCAACAAAAGAAATAGAAAAGGTAAGCCCATGACACCAAATGCTGCCAAGTAGAGGTTACAGCTGATGGAGGAGCCAATGCAATGCAAATTATAATCACCAGAGTGAAATAAGACACATAGGGAAAAGCAGGAAAGCTGGATCCTGTAACTGAGTTCAGCACAAATGTAAAGACTAACGACCTCATTACAAGTGGGCCTGATCCACAGGGTTGGGGCCCCCATGGTGAATCCTGCACTGAGCAGGAGATCAGAGAAGATGCTGACAGGAGCTGTAATCTTCCCCATTCCAACCAGGAACTTGCATCTACAATGACCATCACCCGTACGGCACATCACAATTGCCCTAATTTTCCCCAGTGCACCTCAGCTCTGCACGTTTAGAAGAACTTTAAGGTAAGTGGCTGAAAGGATGGAGTCATGGGTCTGCTTTGGATTCAAGGCTGCCAGCATATGTGCCCATGTCAAGTCTAGTTTGCCCCGTGCAGGCACATTGCTCACGTGCAGTCATACAATGCTGATGATACTAAAAAGTGGGCTTTAGTGGATATTTTAATCAGTATGCATTGTGAAATATTGTAGACTGTCCCATTAAGTATTGACCAAGAGTTCAAAGATATTATTCATGGCAGGGGTCTTGGGTTAAACACAGAAGGCCCGATTCTCCAATAATTGGCACTGGAGCACATCAGAAATGCCCACGAGTATCTATGTGAATCGGGTGTGAGATAGTAGGAGCAAATCAAGGTTTCAAACTGGAGCAAAACTGTAGATACCTGGAGAACCTGTGTTGACCTTCAGGAGTAGTCTGATACAATCTTGAAGTGGTAAACACACTGCGCTAGAATATAAATCCACCGATCTCTTTGAGGAGCTTCTCCTTCCCCTCTACCCCACCCAGCTTTTGTTTTGCATTACAGGTGGGGACGATATTTGCCATTTCCCAGTGCAAAGCACCTGGAGCTGCCCGTGTTCTCTGCACGCAGTCTGAAATCGAGAGGAGGTGCACAGTGGGCGGACAGCAACACAGAGGCAGAGGCACAGAGGCAGCAGAGTGTGTTTACCACTTCAAGATTGTATGGAATAACCCCAGAAGAAGGTTCCTCCCGAAACGTCTTGGGTTCTTGACTTAGAACACTGAAATAAAAAGAAGATGAATTTCATGAAAAGGAGGACCACAAGTCATCTATGAAAATGAGTTTCTAAATAATCGCGTAACTGGACTGAGAAAATAGCCTTATACGAATTTGAGCAAAATGCATAAAATGTATTTTTGAAACTGCCTTTCTTTACAGGACAAAGGTGTGCAGGGGACGGGGAAAGGGTTCAATTTCTTTGGCGACCATTTTGTTTGCCTAGGCCAACGGGCCGACTGCTTTTATCGCTGGTTGCTGCAATGGGGGTCCAGACTTCTTGGAATCAGAGGTGGCTTTGTTTGACAGCTGGGTCCAGCTGCGATCTCCATTGGTGACCTCGCATTTATACTACTAGGCTGGACTTCATGCTTTTGATGATGAAAGACCTCTGCTTCAGTACCCACTAAGAAGGACCGCAGCGATGTGGTAGATGAGTGAAGCAATCTTAGTGAACCATCAAGGATCTGCAGGTGGCAGTAAGGATGAACAACAGACACCATTTCAAACAAAGGACCTCTACCTGTTGGAGACAAGCAGCAGCAGACTGCTTTAGAGGCCGTCCATGCCCCTTCTCTATGTCACTCAGCATGGCCAAGCTTAGAGGTGTCCCCCCTGTAAGATGCAGCCCAGCTACATGACCATGGCTTCCATCACCTTGGAGAGGACCCACAACGAGGTACTGGACTGTGAACTGGTTCTGCCCATCAGAGGAGAGAAACCAAGCCCATGGTCGGTAAAGATCAGAGTTTCACCATTTGGGAGTTGGATTGGCATCACTTGTCATATCAGCAAAATTCAGGTGTCCCTCTGTGGCCTCTGGAGCCATTCAGGAAATTGACCACTGGAAGGTTGGCATTCAAAGCACAAGATATCCTCCCGTTACATAGAAACCTTATCTGGGGGTCGCTAAAGCCCACATACAATGGAACCTGCAACAATCAGACCCAGAGCGGCTGTCCAATTCATGGATAACCAGGCACAGCCTTGACAACACTCTTAATCAGGAGGATAGATCAGGGGCAACCTGCTCGCCTTGAAAGCAAGACGACACTGAGCAACACAGGTTCGATCCCCGGGTCCGCGCTTAGAAACCTCTGGGTATTAAGCGCGTTATAAATAACCCATCATATCATAATAAGGCTCTACCTGTGCTCTGACTGGAGGCTGCAAAGAGTATGACTATATATAGCCATTGCCTATCCATGTCTGGGTGGAAGACAACCAGCAAAGACAGTAAGACAATAAGAGGGTTTAAACAATGAGGGTAGTCATTGTGGACACTACACTGGACAAATGGTAACATCAGAGAAAAAGTTACAGTATCACTGCCACGATCCTGTCCCTTTGAGTAAAATGAAACGTGGAAGACTGTTCCCGTTCACTGCGGTCCTTAAGGGAGGTAGCAGTGCTACACAACAGACATCAATGTGGGACAGGGATACCCTGTACTGGTAGTTTTAAGGACTAGCAAGTGCATCCAAAACAAAATAAGGTAACTTTTTGAGTTTAAAAAAGGACCAACCAATAGGAAGATGGATAATGACAACAAAAAAACCAAAAAAAACCAAAAATATCTATATTCTTAAAAGTACAAAAGGAAACCAAGTCATAGGTTTATTTGTTAAAGGGCAGTAAAGGTATTTACATAGATACATGGGGTGCTACCTTCGCACAAGGCAGTTACTTAGGCTTGTTTACCAACACAAAATAAAAGTAAGGTTACCTATGTCAGCTTCAAATTGAAAAAAGTACATACAAATCGGAAAGAATAAAAAAATGTTAACTGATTCATAGCCACATACTCAAACATTCCACGTTTCCATAAAATTATTTCATTTGAGCAAAAGATTGAAAAAAAACTTCCAGAAACTAATCTAGGGAAAAAGCGAACCTGCTGCAGTCTGGTGTTCTTACATCTGCAGATTACACCTCCGGGCATTTTCCACATTCAGTGCCCCAGCCTCCAGGCTGAGGATGCAGCATCACACCAATGGCTTCTGTGGCATCACAATTCACAAGAGCATGGCCTAGGTGAATACAGTGGCTTGGTTCCCGTTTCATCAGTGCTTATACACAGTTTACACTGGCAGCCAGATAGTACGTACACCCATATTACTCCAGTTTCAGACTATCTTGCTTCTGCTGGTATAAGGATACCAAAGCCACGACTCCACAATGAGTTCACCGTTTGGTTAAATGGGCATTAGAACCTCTGCAATTTAGGGTGAGGGGTTCCGCTGGATGGAGGCAGACTACTTGCGACATGGTTTACAGGTTAACTAGCTTACCACTGAATACGTTTTACAGTGTATGTTCTTGCCTTTTGTGTAAAATGTTCGTTTCTGCCCATTGCAAAGTACGTACACATTAAAAATACGCACATTGTTATTTCCTGCAGCATGAGACCAATTGGCCGGCTCTTCTGTAAGCTGTGATAGAGTGCCTATTGCCAGTTAATTGGTTAGGTATCCTGTTTAGTGAGGAGCAAGAGGAATTCAAGAACACTCCACGCCTCTCTGTGCTGATTAGAACAAGGGAGTGGAATGGGAGAGCAAGTGAGAGTTCAGTGATTTATAATAAGAAAACCAGCCTTGCCAACATCATTTGCTTACCACCACCAGAGCACCACCACAAATTCCAGTTACACATCCAAGTATACAAATGTGCAATAATGTATTATGCCTTTAAAATGCACACTAAGGAAGTAAAGCCTCTACTCAAATATTGTCACACATTTACTATAAAACAGACATACATTCACCAAAGAAAGCGTATACTTACATGACCAGTGAAACACTGGTTAGAACGTATATGCATGAAAAGTACCAAAGACACCTTAGAATAACCACAGAATATGTACCCTAACACTTAATGAGTCCAACCCTAAGATGGGTTGGGGCATTGTGCCCTAAAGTCACTAGCTCCAAAGGTTATAGCTCACAGGTAGGGTTAAGTGATTGACAATGCCAACGGATATGATTAAAAACAGTCACAAGTTAGGTAAAGTTCAGGTAAGTAAACTCACTCAATCTCAGCCACTAGGATAGGCCTAGGAAGGGCTCCTTGACTAGGCCTCCAACGACTAAAGTCAGGAGAGAGTAGCAACAGGACTTCATGCCCATGAAGCCCTATGGAGAACAGGGCAAGAGGGGGGCAGTAACAGGTATGTTTACCCCCCTCACCCAAATTTGTCCAGGGACCACTGCTGGAGTTTCGGCTTAAGCTGCAGACACATCCTTCGGTGCTACGTCCTGTTGAGACACCTTCCAGCAGCACATCCAAACGAAGAAAGATGAAGACTTGTGAGCAAGCCACCTCAGGACACCTCAAGAGAAATGAAGACGAGTTGCAATGGGAGTTACCACGATGAGGCAGCAACAAATGATCTTCAATGGTCTATGTGTTGAACCAGAAGGAGGCAGACAAAGACGACATTTCAAGGATATTTATTGTCAAATGATAAAGAAAGATCTCACTATCCCCATCGTCATGAGGGTATTCCCAATCTACAAAACTAAAATAAAAGGGTGCTCGTCTGTCCTCTAAATAAATAATTGTCCTCTGTCAAAACCTACTCTCTAGCTCTACCACTATTGAAAACCACCTAAATAACCAGAGGTTTTTGCTACTGGTTGATGGGCCACAGCCACTGGCTTTGATCTCCAAAATCCATTCTCAGAAAACTGTTCATTAGAAAAATATCAGAAACGTTCCTTTATCGGTTCCATGCGAAAATGTCATCTGTTATCTGACATCAAAGTTCTATGATTCACCCGCTTCACACTCCTCATGAGCTCTATCAATTCTTGACAATGGTTTAAACTTAAAATTCTGTTTATTCAATTGATTTTTCTCATCTCCCTTTACTGTCCAATTGTACAGTTATAATTGTGTTTCATATATTTTAACCCTCCTGGTTTGTACCCCTTGTTACTTCAATGGCGTCCTCCAGACCCGTTGCTGCTTTGTATCCAACACTGTTCGCTTCGGGTTTCTTGGGACTCTAGGCTTTGTTCCTTGACAGGATTGTGGTGTTGGCTTTCATTAGCAGCCTCCCAGGCCACCACGGCCTTAGTGGGTCACACCACCAGCAGAGACAGCGTTTCTGCCTCCATCTTGTCCACCGCATGTACTGCCGGACCTCGAGCGTCCTTCGTTCTCTGCTCCATGGGCTTGCGTTATCGCCGGCTCCTCTGTAGTGCACGACTATGCCCCCCCTGGACATCATGTCATCATAGCATTACCTCAGTGTTGGAATGTCTCTCTCTCTGGGTTCTTCGTCCTTTTATGTTCGCTACGTTGTTTCAGGCAAAGGAAGATCCTCCTTGTATTTGGAATGTGCTCCAGCATTGTCCAAAGCCAACGAGAACGGTACAATGTCACTGCTTGTTATAGGTAATGTAGTGTACCTAGTATATTTCTCAATTCTCATGTAAGCAGATACTGTCTTCATCGAAGGGAGTTCCTTATGGGAATGGGAATCCTTGTCCCCCTAGAGGGGAGTCACTCCCAGTGAGGTCCCACTTGCCCAGACCCCAAGGGTCTTGCATAGCGGGCTCACCTTGATAGCCTGGAAGAGGGATGAATATTGCAGATTTGTCACAACAAAGTAGCAGGCCCAGCACAGCTTCCATTGATGCAAGAAGGATGAAAAGGGAGGAGCACTCTTCTTGGTACACAATTGGAAGATCCTCCAAGTTCCAAGGAAGCACTTGGAACAGCGGCGGCTGCAGCAAGGTAGTCCAGGAGAAAGCTGGCCAGTCCACTGGTTTGTCTGGTGACACTTCCGGAAGGTTCAGAAGGTATGGATCCTTGAACAGGGATACAAACTGGTTGATCCCACTGGTCCAGGGATCAAAGCACCAACAACGGTCTTCTTGAGAGGAGGCAGAGGAGCAAGGCTTTACTGGGACCAGTGGTCGAAGGAGCTGGAGCAGTGCTCCTCTACTTTTTCCAATTACGTTTAACCGTTCCTATACTTTTATTTTAAAAAGTGTATGAAGAAGTAGAAACTTGCACTTAAGTGCACTGCACTGGACATTCCTTTAAAACAGCAGGCGTGTTTGTTTGGGGGTTTGGATTGTGCATGGGATGGGGGTGGCGATGGGGTTTATGGGGAGCGGCGGCAGGCCAGCAAGGAAGATAGTTCTGCTACTACTTTTTGTACACTTCGGCCACTGACTGAGGCTTCACTGGAGTTGGCGCTGGGGAGCTGCAGGAGTTGTCAACTGGCTGCTCTTGTTCAAAGGGATCTACGTGATCCGACCGTGGCTGATTTTGCCGCGGCCGAAAAATTTTGCATGTGAAATGCACGAACCACAAAAGGTTTGTACATTTCCCATGTGAACACACGTTCAAAACATCTACATACCCACAACACACACCCCCACCCACACCCCCAACATAAACAAACACTACTTACCTTTTCTTCAGGCTGTGTCCCTGCGGCGACGGGGTCCCTTTCTCTTTCGTGATCGGGAACCGGCACCTGGGTTTTTTTTTTTTTTTTTTTACGGGCGCTGCAAGGGTTTCCCCCGCAACACCCTGCTCACTATACATTAAAGTATAATGAGCAGGGTGTTGCGGGGGACACCCCTGCAACCCGTTTTTTTTCCCTCTGGTTTGTTGCAGGGGGTGTCCCTCGCAACACCCGGCTCACTATACTGAATAGTATAGTGAGCCGGGTGTTGCGAGGGACACCCCTGCAGCCCCCGCAGTCTTTTTTTATTTTTATACCTACATACAATGCATGCCACCAAAGGTTCAAACTTTTGATGTTCGGACCTTTGGTGGAATGCATTTTCAGACTTTTTGTACGGTCAGACCTTTTCTTCGGTCCGATCGTGCGTACAATTCCGTTCAAAGAGGACCTGGCTACAACAATACCTTGCAGGGGCCCTCCTTTTATCCAAGATTTGGGCTGGGAGCTCACTCAAGCCCACCAATGGTAAGGGTCTGCACCCTTCAAACTGGCAGTGGCTATTGAATCATGGATAGCCACTGGCCTCAACATCTGACCGGCAACAGACATTCAGGCACCTGAATGTGTACTGGGACTAGACAATCCCAGCCCCCACAACTGGGCTCATGCAAAAACTGACCCTTTGTCTACGAAAGCGGCAGTTTTCCCTGGGAAAGGGCATACCGTATATGGCATTTCATGACATGAGAAGGCAGGAAGAAGGCCAAATAACAATATGGCTAAAGGACAAGTGAAAATCTTGTGGCACAGCCATCTTAGGGTGCTAGCCACCTTGCGTAGCCCTTTGCGGTAAAAGCAAAAGTGCATGAGAAAAACGTTTCAAAAAAGGTAGCAAAATAATGGCTGCCACCAGCTCATCTTAGGCACATTGTAAAAGTAACAAAAAAGCCATTTCAGAAAAAGATATAAGGATACAAAGTTTCCTAAGCGCAATTCACTTTAAGGTGATGTGTGTATTAAGGAGTTTTACTAATTTCCACATAAGGAAGGACTATGGAAGACTCTCAGCGTACTGGAGTCCAACTCTTAGACTAGCCCTGAACTAACCAAAAGGTTTGGTAGCTATGGCTGAGCAGCCAGGCTTATCTTAGGAGAGAGAAGTGCTGTAATTGAGCACACAGTTAGAAGACACTTACACACTTGCAGTTATTTATTAAACAAACTAGGAAGTGTTAAGTTCACTTTTCAATTAAGGTAAGCAAGAGAAAACGTTTGTACAAATATACAGTAAGACTTTTGCAGTTGTAACTCAATTGAATGGTACACCTTAAGTTGGAATGCAGGTAAGGGAAAGTTTCTTTAGGTTAGAAAAAGTATTCATCAACAAATAATCCTAAACTGATAATACTGGTAAGTAAAATACCTTGTTACACACTTCTAGAATAGTTGAATTAATTCAAGATCAGTAAAGCACTTAGCAAATAATACTTTGGAAAAACTGGTTCAAGGAAGAATGAATGAATCAAGACCAACACAGAGAAGGTAAGACTTGCATTAAATGCATAGAGGCTTTAGAAATCCTTCTCTATCGAGATATGAGAGTCTCAGCGTCAGATTGAAGGGCAAAAGGTATAAGGCACAAGCTGTAGCATGTCAAAGGTTCCAGAAGACGACTTGTAGCAAATGGGTATAGTTCTTTGCTGGGAAAAAGAGTTCAGGGACTTTGTAGAAGGTTCACTGTAGGCGCACAGGCGTGGGCAAACGTGTATGGGCAAACTTCCAAACGTATGAATTAGCACTCCAAAAACACAGGCGCAACAAAGAAACTCTAGGTAAATTTTACCAAGAGCCTCACAGTACCTTTAACATGAAGAAGTTGCAGCTGGAAGCTTATGCGATGCAGTAGCAGACCCGGTCAATAGATTCTTGGTCAGGTAGACTGAAGAAGGACACTGGATGGATTTTCGCAGCAGCCATTTAGAGGCGTCAGACAAAGGATTCCTTGTGATGCTGTGCCCGGTCGACGCATCTTGCTTGCTCAGCCCAGCATTCAGATGACAGGACTTCAAGGAGCTGAATCTTGCCTCTTGAGGTCCATAAGGAGTTCACAAAAGTTTGAGGAGGATTCGCTCTTCGGAAGGCAATGCATTGCACGCTGCCCACAGGTCCTAGTGTATTGGCGGCTTGCAGCCCGTGAAGGTCACAGTTCGTCGTGGGATGACTTGAAATGTAGGTCCTCTTGAGACTGATTGGTCCCACCAGTCTAAGGAAGTCATCTGGATCAGATCTTCCCCGTCGCTGGGAAAAGAGGGCTGTAGCAGCAGCATTCAATCAGATGGCTCTGGAGGTAGCTACAAAGGTCTCCTGTTCGGAATGGAACTGCCAGTGGTCGACTCTGGCTTTAACATAAAGACCCTCGCCTTTTATGTAGGAACCCAGCCATTCAACATGCATGCGGTCAGTCAGCCACCCAGTCAGAACTAGATCTAAGCAGGCACACTGGAGGACAAAGACCTGAGGAGTTTCAGAGTCCACCCAGACACACTGGTGCCTTTGGGCAGGCTTCACAAAGGGATCCCGGTGAAGGACCTCCCCCATCCAGCATGGCAGAAGAACAAACCATTGTCAGTTGGTAGAAAAAGTATCTACTGCCACCAGCCACTCAGATGAAATGGTTAATGTAACCAAATAGTTCTAGGAGAAGGGGAAAAGAGACACTAAGTGTCTCCGCAGCACCCAACATAAGGTGGGAGGTGCTGGTTCTACAACGAAATTATAGGTAGGCTAAACACTACCCTGCTATCCTTGAAAAAGTAGTTCTCGCAAGAAAATTAAACAAAAGAGGCAAGCTCAAGGAGCTTCTAGTAATACTGCTCACCTGAGGTGCTGTGTCCTACAACATGAAAGTACAGATGTCATAGAAAAAGATGGAGGAAAGTGACTACCAAAATAGACCCAAAAAAGGGTCCCAAAGTACAAAAATAAGAATTGGTGAGTGAGGAAAAGAGTCCCACTCACTCATGAGATTCAGAAAGACCCAATAGGCATCGGAAGTGTCTGAAAGTGTCTGCTGTTGGGCTGTATCGACTGTGCTGCTGCGCTCCTGCTCTTCTCCCGTCGGCAAGGAGAAGCAAAGGTTGAGGCGAACCGCGACTCTAAACCATGTTGGGTGGACTTCCACAAGTAAATATTGACTGCTGCCTCATTGCCACTGCTTCTGGCTGTCATATTATGTTTAATGCTTTATGCTACTCTACATCTTGTAACATGGTAGAATCTTACCGGCACTATACTGAATCGTTGCTTCTCTTTTACAGCCACAGTGCTCTTGTGCCCAATTGCCCGGCCCCGCACCTGCCGTGATTGGACACTTGACACTATACCTGATCGGGGCACGCGCACCGGAAGTGTCTAAAAGTGTCTGCTGTTGGGCTGTTCGGCGGGTGCAAGGGGGCCTTGACTTTAGTCTGTCTCGAGTAATATCGCTGCTATGTTATAGCAATGTGGGGGCAATGACTAATGATATGCTCGGAGTTGGAATTCTGTCATTTTGGGCTGATTATGCTATTCTGCACTAGCGGTTAAAGGTAAACAGTGTTAGGCTGCCGATTCGTGATTATTTTCTTTCTAGTTTCTCTCTTACCTTCTGGAGCGAATAACGTGTCATTACACTCACTCACGTTCGCCTCAGAATGGTGAACGGGTTAGCCAGTGGAAGGAAACTTATAGATCCACAAACCACACAGCATCCTAATCCTGATAGTGAGGATTTACCACCACCTATTGAGGTTCTACCTGCGTTTCCAGCTGCTATGCTAACAGACGTGGGTGAGGTTCTACCTGTGTTACCAGTTGCTATGCTAACAGATGTGGGTGAGGTAATGGGTAGAACTTCAATAAGCCCACCATTAGATCTGAAACCAAGTATCTTAGAAGAAATGGGTATTACTTCTAAATTCAATGTGACCGCCATGATTCATTGTGCTAAGAGTGATATTGATGCTGTCCTATCAAGCACGAAATTCAAGCTGAAAGACTTGAATAATAGTAATCAAACAGGTACCCAGCAAATAGATTCATTGCACTCTAATGATAATGGTATGTATAGTATCATATAAAGATGATACTATCGATTGCTGAACGATGGGCCCTACAATTGAAGCCGAACTGGGTAAGCGTGTTCGACTCTCTCTTGGTCAATCTACGCCAGTGAATCAGAGAATGGTTGGGAGAGAAGACTTATTCATGATGAGTAACCAGGCCCTAAAAAAGATCAACACAGCATCTAAATCTAATTTTGGAGTCATAGGCAGTGAAAAGTCAAAATTGGTATGGGAAACTGACCTTGATACTAATGATTCCCATAGCAAACCTATGGTGAGTTCTCCAAATATAGAAAACGCTCAAACTGCACTTAATGATAGAATGATTATAGACATCCAAGAGTTTCAGTCTAGCTTGAATGACAGAGATAAGGAAGCTTCCAGTAATGAAGCACGTCCGGAGGGCATTACTCTTGATGTCCCATCATTAAATCCTGATTTTCCTGTACTGGCAAGAATTCTGGACCTGTTAGATAAGGGCCATGAGTGTTCTCATCATGAGATCGGAATTATGAGAGCAGCGATTGGGGAACTTACAAACAAAACCAATCGAATTGAAGGGCCTTTTTTCGCATGTGATGCTGTGGCCGCCCTTTCTGAAAGGCAAACCAAAAGGAAGGTTAGGGTTGATAGTGCCATCCAATTTGATGGTATATTTGGTGTGCCTGCACTGAAAAAGCAATCTTTTGCAAGCGTAATCACCCCTATACTATATAAAACGGTCCACACACAGACGGATGAAAATGCTGCTGAATTACTAAGTGCTGACCTCTGTTCAAAAAATGTAACGTCACTTGGATAAACTAATAGACACATGCCCAGCACAATCGTTGACTCTGGTCCCTACACCTGTGATAAGCCAGAAGGTCCGGATAGTCCCTCCCCATTGACTGACCTGATTGATCTTTCTGTGGAATGTATGGTCATGGGGCAATCTAGACTATCGGATCAAACTGAATGTGAACCGTTATCTCAACCCAAAGTAGTTCGAACCCGTAAACAAAAAAGGCTCGCTGGGAGGGCACAGAAAAGGAGGGCCAAAGCAAATGCCTTGGCAAAGAAACAGGCTAGGGCAGCCCTAATGGCCCAATAAAAAGTAATGACTGCCACTTTTGAGAATGAGGTGGCTATAGACCTTTCCCAGTTGGATGATGAATCCAAGGTATTATTGGACCTTAATCCACCCAAAAAAAAAACAAGATAAAAAAACACTGAATAAGGCAGGGATAAAAAAGAATGGGAGAGCAAACTATCGAAAAAAGAAATAGGGGAAAGAAGGAATGTAAAACTACTACACCAACAAGCCCCGATTCTACAAGCACTATGATGGGGGGGGCTGCAGATGTCTCTCTCCCAGTTTTATCCTATGACTCACAAGCAAACAACATGCAATAAACAAAAAATAAAAGAAGATGAACTAATGGTTAGCAAGTTGGAGTCAAGAGGTAGGGGCTTAGCTGATAAAGTGACCTCTGGTGAGCCATGGATGATGGGGGTTTTGGGCAGGGATCCGTTACGCTCCAAGGAGACGGTACCTGCTGTGAATTATCTTCCTGCTAATAATGGTGCAAGTCCACCACCGATGAAGGTTGTGATACCAAAATAAAAGGTTACTGAGATCCCCATCCTGCTGTTATCCTACTACAAGAAACTATGCATATAATACATTTTAATGTAGAAGGTTTTGAATGTCACTCACAGCCTGCCTACAGAGAGGAAAAGGGTAGACCTTCGGGGTGGCTAGCAATTCTTGTTAATAATGCATGCAAACTTACTACGAAACTTATTTACAAGGATGCAACTGTAATAGCCATTGAACTAACCCCCGGTTTATTATGTGAAAACCCTTTATTAATTATGTGCATTTATTGGGATAGGAGCACAACCACGTTCAATGAAATTATTGATACCCTTGACACAATTCTAGAAGGTGCATTCACTCGACACGCCCAGGTGGGAGTTGTGGTGGGGGGTGATTTAATTCCTCCTGTTTCATAAAATGTGTTTGGGGCAGCAATCTTTAACCTCTTCTAGAACTATAAAGAACGGAAAAAAAATGGGTGGACTTCTTCCTCAATTGGGATATCCAAGTAGTCCCCACTAGAGAGAATGATTCCACCCATACATGGTTACGAGGATTGTACTTGCATATTGACCATTCTTTAAAATCCTCGATACTTCATAATCCATCTGAGACCATTGAGATAAAGAAGTTGGGATTTGGCGACCATCATGCAATTTCTCTAAAATTGAAATTAGATGGCTCAGATGTTACGCCCAATCAGGTCCTGCAATTGGTAGAAAATGATCGGGCAGGCCTATCGATGAGTTGGAACCCTTCAACCTGCCATCAGCTGATATGTCGAATTGAAGCCGATCCAGAATTGAATATAATCGTCTGCTTTCCATTTAGACCTGGTACGATTAGACACAATCATTTCTAAGAGGATAGACTATCACCTACTTGAGATAGTAAAGCAAGGAAAATCAGCTTTGAACAAAAAACAGCATATACATATCTTTAATATAGAAGAACAAGTTACTCTCTTACCTGGTAACGTTCTTTCGATGGGATGGTCCGACGACTATTCCATATCTATGACAGTAATCACCACAGCTGTGCTGCTTCGGAAAATCTTTCGGCGTCTGCGTCCTGCGTCAATGACGTCGATAGGCCGCCCTTGAGGACCTCCTCCGACGGCCGACATCACTGGAGGTTATAAGTAGGACGCACGACGCCCATAGCCTCAGTTGTAGTTTTTTCCCAGAACGTGTGGCACCAGTCTACTGCCAGTCTGACCACACAAAGCCTTGCGGAAACGTAAGCTGCAATCGCATAAGAAATTCTGTAGCGGGGAAGGCAGGGAGGGAGCGATATGGAATACGTCATCGGACCATCCCATCGAAAGAATGTTACCAGGTAAGAGAGTAACTTGTTCTTCGAGGGGATTGGGTCCTCCGACGTATTCCATATCTATGACAGACTCCCAAAGCAGTACCAACGCAAGGAGGAGGGAAAAGAATTTAGAATACAGAAATTTAGAATTGCCAATCAAATTGCGGAGTAAAGGACCGCCTTGCCAAAGGCCAGATCCTGCCCACGGATAGAATAGAGGGAGTAGTGACGTACAAAAGTATGGACCAAAGCCCAGGTGGCTGCATCACAGATGTTACGAATAGGAACACCCCTCTGTAGGGCAGTAGAGACAGCCATACCCCTGGTAGAATGGGCCCGCAAGCCGACCGGCGGGTCCTTACCCGCCAAGCGGTAACATTCAGAAATCGCCAGACAAAGTCTGCTTAGTAACAGCTTGTCCCAAACGCTTTCCAGCGTAACCAATAAAGAGTTGATCGTCCACTCTGACCAGGGACATTCATGAAATATAAAAGCTTAAAGCTCTCCTAGGATCCAGCCTATGGAGCCTCTCCTCTTAATTACCACGATGCGGAGAGCGTTAAAGTGCCGGAAGAACAACGTTCTGGCCTAAATGAAATTCCGACACCACCTTCGGAAGAAAGGAAGGATGAACTCTAAGGACAACCCTGTCCTTATGAAATACAGTGAAGGGTGGCTTACCTGAAAGTGCCTGTAACTCACTCACTCTGCGAGCAGAAGTGACCGCAACGAAAAATACAGTTTTAAGAGTTAACAGTCTCAAAGGGCAAGAATGCAAAGGCTCAAACGGAGCACACATCAGAAACTTGAGGACAAGGTTCAAATCCCACCAGGGCACCTGGAAAGGTGACAGAGGGAACACATTAGTGAGCCCTTTTAGAACCTGAGAAATTAAAGGGATTTTAAAATAACACTCTATCGACGAGCGCTTAAATATGGACAGAGCCGGCAGGTAACCTTTAACGGTACCCACTTGCAAACCCCTGTGGGCTAAAGAAAGCAAAAAAGAAAGAACCACAGGAATGTCACATGAAAATGGATCCACATTCGTAACCCTGCACCAGTCGCAGAACTTTCTCCAACGGCAACGGTACAGGGACTTCGTTGCTGGCCTTCTGGCCGAAAGCAACACCTCCATCACCTCTTCAGGGAGGTCCCAATCCTTATACCGCAACCTTTCAGAAACCAAGCGTGAAGGTTGAGGGATCTGACCTCTGGATGGAGAACCTGAAGCCCCTCCTGTGAGAGCAGATTGTCTCGGTAGGGAAGACGACATGGAGGGCAGATGGACAAGTCGAGAAGGTCCGGGTACCATGTCCTCCGGGCCCATGCCGGAGCAATGAGGATCATCCGGGAACCGAACCTCCGCAGCACTTGCGGGATGACGGGGAATGGAGGAAACACGTACGACAGTGGGAATGACCACTCCACCACGAACGCGTCTCCCAAGGCTCCTCTTGGAGGAAATTCCGGCAAGCAGAACCTTTCGCACTTCCTGTTGGCACTGGAGGCAAAGAGATCCACTTGAGGAGTCCCCCAAAGGGTGAAGATCTCCAGGAGAATCTCCTGAGCCAGCTCCCACTCGTAAGAGATCGCGCTCTGCCTGCTCAGAGCGTCCGCCGTCTCGTTTTCGTCTCCGTCCAGATGGACTGCCAAGATCGAAACTTCCTGCTGAATTGCCTAGAACCAGATCTGCATCGCCTCCCTGCACAGAGGAAGTGACCCTGCCCCCCCCCCCTTTTTGTTGAGGTAGTGCATGACCACCGTGTTGTCCGTCAGGATCAGGACACTCTTTCCTCGCACAGTCGGCAGAAAAGCCTTCAAGGCAAGCCTGATGGCCCTCAGCTCCAAAAGATTGAAATGGAGTCTGGACTCCGACAGAGACCAACGAGCGCTGACTGTCAACTCGTTGGCATGAGCTTCCCCATCACGATCGTCACCTCCGGCCAGGGTAGCCAAAATTGAGCCCCCTTCATCAGATTGCCTTCGACGGCCCATCACAGAAGATCCTGGGCGACCGAGAACGGCACCTGAACGGGGTCCGACATCCTGCCGGAGGACAGACCACTGGAGCTTGAGTGCCCATTGCAAGGATCTCATCCGCAACCTGGCCTCTGGCACCAGAAGAATGCAGGATGCCATGAGGCCGAGCAATCTCAAGCACTTGAACGCTGGGAGACTCTGGGCATGGTGAAACCTGTGCACCATCTGCTGAATGTGATGAGCCCTCACCTGGGGAGGAAAACACTGCCACAGGGACGTGTCGAGCACTGCTCCGATGTACTGGAGCCGCTGAGTTGGCATCAAGTGGGACTTCTTTAAGTTGAGGGAGAAGCCCAGCTTGTGAAGGGAGTGGAAGGCGACGGACAGATGATCCAGGACTTGCTCGGGAGAACGCGCCCTGATCAACCAATCGTCCAGGAAGGGGTAGACGTGAATCCCCCTTTTCCTGAGATGCTCTGTCACCACAACCATGAGCTTGGTGAAGACCCTCGGGGCGGAGGTCAATCCGAACGGCAGGACCCGAAACTGAAAATGCGAGTCGCCCACCGCGAACCTCAGGTACTTATTGTGCTTTGGATGGATCGGCACATGAAAATAAAAATCCTTGAGGTCAAGAGACACCCACCAGTCCTGAAGTTGAAGGGCCTGGAGGACTTGAGAAAGAGTAACCATCTTGAACTTGTCCTTCCTGAGGAGTTTGTTTAAACCGCGCACGTCCATGATGGGTCTCAATCCCCTTCTTTCTTGGAAATCAAAAAATAAGGGGAATACCATCCCTTGTTCCTCTCCGCTACAGGCACCAGTTCCATGGCGCCTTTCTCCAGTAGGGCTTGAACCTCCTGCACAAGGAGCGGATCCGGACTCTTCAACGAGAGATTCCCCGGTGGATTGTCGTGAGGCCTGTGCCGAAAAGGAAGACAGTAGCCGTGGGCTATGATCTCCAGAACCCACACATCTGAAGTAACGGCACGACATTCGAGACGATGCTGCGCCAGCCTTGCCCCTACCAGCGAACCATGGGACATGGCCTCATGACTGAGCTAAAGCGGCAATGGCGTTGCCTGAGGGCAAAGCGGCAACTGCCCAAGCGGCCTTGGCACCTCGAGTACGTTGCTATCCACCTCTGGCACTCCTACGGTGGCCCCTTTGACTGGTAGCTCTTCTCGCTTTACCAAAGGATGGGTAATAACAAAAGGAGCCTCCCCTCCATTGCTGTCCCCTAGGACGAAAAGGCGGAGGTTGGCGAACTGCAGCACCCAACGACTTCGCCGCAGCTTTGGAGGTCTGCAACCTCTCAAGGCTCTCGTCAGCCTTGCTGCCAAAAAGATGGACACCATCAAAGGGCATGTTGAGGAGCCGGGCCTGCACATCAGGAGCAAACCCCGACTTCCGCAACCACGCAAACCTGCGTATTACGGTGCTTGCCGCCATGGACCGGCTGACGCAATCTGCCATGTCCAAACCCGACTGAACGGCCTCACACATGGCATCCTTGCCATCCTGGACCATAGCAAGAAAACCATCCCGTTCGCCCCCTTCGGGAATATGTTCAGCCGCTAAGGAAAAACAGTTCCACAGAGTGTGCGTGAAACGTGACAAGGCACATACGGAGTTGGCAGCCTAAAGAGCCATACCCCCCTGAAGAAAACACTTTCTTCGCCCAACCATCAAAACGCTGCTTGTCCCTATCAGGAGGGATGGTAGGATACGACGCCTGCTTTGCTGGGGTCGTAGCCACCGGCACCTCCAAACTCTCTGAAGTGGGGTGCTTGGTCAAGTAGCAGGGGTCGCTACTGGCTGGGCGTTATTTTCGCTGCAAAGACTTGCCCACTGCCGGGAGACTATCCGGAGCAGTCCAAGCCTCTGCCGCCCTCCTCTGTAGAGCCATATGGAACGGCAGTACCGGGTCAGTTGGTGGACCTTGGTCGAGGATATCCGTGAGGTCATCCTGAAGAAAATCCCCTGGGGGAGCAGACCACCCCAAGTACTCGGTGACCCTAGACATAATGCGCCGGTACGAGGAGTCAACATGGGTGCCAGGCTCAGGACTACAAAACTCCACCTCTGGAGAGGTGTCCAGACCACTTGCGTCGTGCAGGGACTGACGCAGGTCCTCAATCTGGCTATGGCCCGAGAGAATATCATCTGGCACCCTATCAGGAACCATGCCATCATCAGAGCCCTCATCCACCTCCGAAATGTACTCAAGATGGCAGAAAGTGGGCACAGAGATGGGGAACAAAGCCATGCTTGGCCTTGGCCAGAGCCTTTCTAGGGGGTTCCACCGTACCCCGGGGTACCCCCGTCGAAACAGCCTCGAAAGGCGTTGAGTGAATCGGCATCGACGCCGAACGTGGCGCCGACAGCATCGATGGCGTCGAC